>NW_028261382.1:136211160-138611160 GCF_051295495.1 Thamnophis sirtalis
AAAGCATTATTTTCATATAAATTCTCTCCCTTCAACAAGAGATCCAGATAAACATGCAAAAACACAAACGAAAACATAAAACCAAAGCAAAACAAACATACTCCATAGCACTCTAATCTGCTGAATAATTATGAAAAAGAATTTTGCTGTTGTTGAATGGTTATAAAAATACCGTGGAATTTTGTAAAAGGCCGTTGATATGTCTTTTTGCAGATGACAGCTACTTAATCAAGGGCATAAAGAGGAAACAAATCTGTCTTTAATAGAAATATTGAGTTCACACCATAAACTGAAAATATTGAGCCAGTCTTTGTGACACATATACAAGAGCCCATCTATACTTTTGACACGATCTGTGCAGCAGGAAAATGTGGATAATGTAGACAAAGAGGAGTCAGCCATCTTTGGAGCTTTTATTTTCAGAGCTTGTTTTCAGCCTTTAAGGTTTTTATTTTTGGCATTTTCAGGAGCCACATATTTCAAGGAGTTGTTTATCTCACTTCCAATTCTGCTGTTCAACATCATTTACTATGTTAAAAAGCTTATTCTTTACTAGCTGTACCTGGCCACGCATTGCTGTGGCCCAGTCTGGTTAAATGGAAAAGAAAGAGAAGAGAAAGTGCAAGTTTCTAATATGTTTAATTTCACAATGCTTGTGGGTATACAATATTTTTTGTTGTTCCATTGGTTGTGCAGATATAGAGATTGTCTGGTTTACCGACTCTAGAATACGCAACATATAATTGTCCATGTGAGAAACAATTTTCAATTGCTGGAAAGACGTTGGACCGGGCACATTTACCAACAGCATGCAAAGAAAGAAACATTCCCAGGGTGGTTCCCTCTGGGCAGGGTCATGCCGTTGCCAGCAGCGGCAAGGTTCATGAGGGTCTTGCCCACCTGGCGGGCCCTGCCACTCACTACACCGGCCATGTCTCCCTCGGCAGAGGCGGGCCACAAATGGAAGTGAGCCACGGTGGAGGACGCTCCCGTAGACCCTGGCCTGGTGCCCTCCAAGCTCCCCGTGACGGGCAGCCTCTGAAAGAATGGAATGGATGGGGTCCCTCTGGACATGGGAGGGGGACCCCAGCACGGGAGGGAGACTGGGGGTGTCCCCCATGGGTGTAGTAAGGCAGCGGGTGGGCGCTTCTGTTGGTCAGACCTTGGGGCTGCTGGGCCGGGCAAGGCTGGTTGAGGGAGATGGCAGAGAGGCCAGGGAAGGTGGCAGTGCCTGGACCAGCAGGCTGGGTGGGAACTCCTCCAAGCTGGCACCGCTGCTGCTGCTGCCAGCCCACCGAAGCAGCATTGTGGGCTGCGCCATCTTCTTCCTCTCCCACGCCTCCGCCACTGAATCAGGCTACTGCTGCTGCTGTGGCTGCTGCTCCATTGGAGCTGGTGGGTGGAAGGCCTGATGCCGCCACCGCCAACAACACCTCCCTCAGGCACCGGCCTGGCCGGGCTGAGGAGGAGAGGAGGAGACCGCTGCCCCCAACCTGGCTTCCTTCAGCGGCAGCGACAAGAGGAGGCAGCCGACATCCCCTGAGGAGCAGGAGGATGAGAAGAAGGAAGGAGCTGCCCCTGGTGACACAGACATGAGGCAGCCCCTGCCAGCTGCGGCCCCATCCAGAGATGCCACCGCTGCTGTATCCACTGCCTCACAGGGCACCCAGCGGCCACCCCAGCCCTAATGTGGCTCAGGCTGACACCGCCGCCGCCGCCCAGTCAGAGCTGCCTTTTGGAGGCCGTAGCTGGCTCGCTGTGAGGGGGGAGGGTGTGGAGAGCACGCACGGTCGGCCAGGCTGAGGAGATGCTTCACCTCTGCCTCCTCTGGAGCTCTGCTGGGCTGGGCAGTGGGAGGTTGGCTTAAGGGTAGGGGGAGGCCGCTGAGGGATGGTGCAGGCACCAACCCACTGCAGACAGCAAAGGCCCAGCGGGAGGGGAGGGGAAAGAGGGGAGGGGGGAGGCAAAAGGGCTTCATCTCACCTTGGCGGAAATGGCTGAAGCTTCTCAGAGGAGGGGCGGAAAGGGGAAATGGTGCGGCTGCAGCCCAGCCACACATATAAAGGGACCATCAGGACAAAGCTGGAGAGAGGCCGAACTGTTCCGAATATACTATACTCATGAAATGAATGCTATGGTAAACGACACAGCTCAATTCCAACACAATGTCGCACAAAATAATTAAATCAAAATGAAAATAAATCAAAATTTATGAAAATTCAATATAACAATGCAATCGGAAACATTGAAATGGAATCGTGAAATATTTAGTATAGCGTCTGTTGCTTTTACATCCAACAGATGGTGCTGGTTTTCAAAAAAGCATGTTTTTACCTGCTGGTTTTTCATAAAGCATGTTTTTACCTGTCACAGGTGTGATATCTATATAATATACGTATATAAAAACATGCGCGTATTCGAACGCAACTTTGTGTCAAAATTTCAAAGCAATCGGTGAAGAACTTTCGGAGATTTAAGATTTTGAACAAACGGACATTTACATTTTTATTTATATAGATTGTGTATGGACAAAGGGGAAACAAGGGTAGGTGATTGGTTAGCTTTTAAACAAATAATGTTTTAGTCTTTAAGTTGCACAAGATATACAAAGCTAGTGGATCAGTGGTGGGATTCAAATAATGTAACAACCGGTTCTCTGCCCTAATAACTATCTTGGTAGGCATGGCTCGGTGGTCATGTGACTGGGTGTGCGTGGCCAACTCAACGTCACTCATGTCAATGGGTGTTTCTTATTAGTTGTTACAATGTAATAAGGGTCAACCAGAGAAGCAGTTCCTGTAATCAGGGCAATGAAGATTAGGCTAGAAACAATACCAGAACGTTTCCTTCCTGCCTTCCTTACAGGATTAGCCCTCTAAAGTGGACAGAAACAAAAGGAGATTTCTTCCAACAACTGGTTCTCCGAACTGTTTAGAAAGTTAACAACCGGTTCTCCCAAATAAGTGAGAACAGGCTGAATCCCATCACTGTAGTGGATGTATATATCTCCATTACATAAGAGGGGGCAATTTCTTTTGGATATTGTGGGTATACAGCTTGTTCTGTTCCTATAAATTACCTGAAAGTCAATTGATAAAGGAGTCATAGGAAGCATTTTTGAGTAATCTTAAATGCTAGCTCAGTTTCCCTCTGAAATAACATCAAACAACAGTAAGCAGAAAATACACAAGCTCACACAAAAACAGATTCTGAACAGAGATTTTCTTCCTCTGAAATAAAAGTATCAGAGATAATAGCATTTTACTTTGGGAAAGAGAATATGAAATGCAATTGGATGAATGGCATCAGAGAATGAAAGAACCAAGAACAGGCTCTCCAAAGAATCCATCTTGGCAAACATACCAGAAGTGGGTTCCTACCAATTCAGACTGGTTCGGCCGAACTGATAGTGGTTTGCTGGCCTGGGTCACTGGAACTGGCAGTGACCCAGGCCTGCTACACCTCTGTTTCCCTGTTCAGCATGACATATATTTTTTCCCCATTTTTTAATGTTCTTCACATGCACAGACCTATTTATGGGCAACTGCACATGTGCACAAAATTGCACGTGCACCAAACCAGCAGTAATGCCGGCAGCAACCCACCCCTGAAACATACCTGTCCTAGCATAATGTTGCAGGATCCAATCTGGGTCGGTCATTGTGAACAGAGGATCCTGTAATCCATCTTTGTAAATCAGCATCTGCAATCATGATTCCAAACAATAGACACCAGCTTCACAAATATGGAGGGCCTAAGCAAATCTATTTCACTCTAAAACTTAAAGGCGAATTTGATGTACAAAGAAAGGATCCCACAGAAATGGGGACTAAAGAAACTTTTTGGATTGTGGTAGAACAATCACAGAGAAAATTAGGAAACAAATGAACTACCTCAAGGATTTTTTAAAAATTGTTACAGTGCATAAAGTTACAAAACTGGGTATAGTTCTAAGACTTTAAAAAAGGGTACATTCACATGATAAATTGATAAATGGAAGATGTCAAACCTAAAAATAATGCTGTATACAAATGAAATGCAGCTTTTAAAGGAATACTAACTGTGACATAATCTTTTTGAAAACTAAGCAATAACTGAGGAAAAAACTAAGATTCGGAGACATGTCTGAAACAGCTTTAGTTACTTTACAAATTGAAGTCATGCATTAATAAATTAAATAGCTCCAAATAATCTGAAAATTCGTTAGTTTTTTCTTTTCTAAACTGTATTGTAATCAGCTTATACACAAGCACTTCATATAATTTATAATCAATCTCCTTACAAACACTCTCTCAGCCAGGGGTATCTGCAGAGTGTGGTCAAAAAGTTCAAGATGACAGCTACACTAGTACCTATCTTTTATGAATGCTAGAGTCACAACTGCTTTCAGTCTTACATTTCATTTTCTTGCTATCCATGGTATCCTGTTCTGTCTCTGTTTCATCAACCCCACCAAAAGTTTCAGATATGATATGACTTAATTTCATTTTGCATTCTTTGAAAAATTTCTTGTCTGTCTATATACTTAATTTGGGATAATTCCTTGAAACCAAATAATACTTCTAAGCGGGTGGTTTGTATATAAAATGGATGTATTTATAGATGATTATCATTGCAAAGGCATTTTGAAAATGCCTAAATTTCAAGATACTTATAAAAGGAATAGTTTTGCTGAGCAGTTAGAATTGACCAAAGATAGATTTCTAACATGATATGAAGTTAGCTGCTGTGAAAATAACTCAGGTTTTCACTAGTGGAAAATAAAGAACTATTTAATACATATAATATCTGATAATGGTTTTTTTGCATATTTCTAATATGAATTTCATATTTAACAATGTAAAACCTTGTATATATGTTTTATTTGTGCTGATAAATAATTGACAGATGATGGAAGCAGTTAGCTTCCTCCCATAATTGGGGCTTACCAGGGGTTGTGACACTATATGTATGTATGTATGTATGTATGTATGTATGTATGTATGTATGTATGTATGCATATATATATATATATACACACACACACACACACACACACACACACACACATACATACACACACACACATATACATATACATATACATATACATATACATATACATATACATATACATATACATATACATATACATATACATATTTAATTAACAAACTGCTGCATCTTTAGTCAGATACTTCTAGTTTTAGTAGTGATAAGGACTGGATATTTTCATCATTTTGTGAAAATGCAAAGCCATTGCTGCTGGGTATTTGGGTTTTCCCCCCCAATTAGGTCACATATCTATCATCTGTCTCTTTCTAATTTCAAAGCCAAATCATTATAATATACTTTATGAGGAGCTATTTTTCACTTATTCTTTTAAAGTTGACCAAGTTGTGCCTTTTTGAATGCAAATATAGCACTATATAGCAAATATATACACCAGTGCTGTAGCATCTAAATTAGTTTGTGTTCTTAGTAGCTTATAATTGTCTTGTCTAATATAGGCTAATAGTATGCTGACTAGGTCATCAACAATTGCATTCCAATAAATTTGGAGAGCTTTAAGTTGAAGACAACTTATTAAATCCTAGCCCCTTTACTTATATCATACAGTAAATCAAGGCTCTTGTTGCTGTTATTATTTAATATTCAGCAATATGTTACTAGCTAAAAATTAAAATTAGTAAATAAGCACGATGATATATACAACAGAAACAGGCAAAAAAGGTTGTATTGTACTTACATTCAAAAACTGCAAACAGCATTGCAATATTCAACACTGCCAAAATAACAATTTTAGTTCTATTGATCATGTTTCACATCACCCCAAGAAGCTTCCTTCATAAGAGAAATGATAGTTAACCAAAAAAGTTAATTTATGTTGATGTTTGATTGTTTCTGAAGGAGAATTTAAGTTAAAAACAAGAGAAGATTTGAAATTGGAATTCTACATGTCCCTTGTTTTCCTTATGTTCACTTAAGATTAAGTCTAATGTGGAATTATACATAAATGATGACCATAATATTACTAAGATGCATAAACTGTTAATTTGGAAACAATTCGGAAACAGTTTTGGAAACAGAACATGAAGAAGTTAAAGATTGTATTATTAAATGGACAAAAACATTTGATATAATATAGTTAGATCAATGGGAGATATGTGGGAAAATAAAGGACTAAAATTTACATTGATTTTTAACATTTATAGAACATTTATAAAATGATGTATCCCTGGTTTGACACCAGATAAAGTGTCAAAATACATAATGGGATTTCAAATATTTGTTGAAAATGTAACCAAACATTTTTTCATATTTGGTGGATGTGTAAGAAAACAAGAAAATGTTATATTCTGATTCATAAGATTTTAAAAGTAAATATACACTTGAAATTAGAGACTTTCCTTTTGGGATTAATGGACAAATGGAATAAAAGATTCTATGGAGTTGTTTTTTTTACATTGTGTAACAGTGGCAAAATTCCTATACATGTACAAAAGTGGAAAGACACACTACAATGGAAGAATAGATGCAAACTATGTTTATAAGGTTAAGCTGATCAAATTGGCAAAGATTGCAAAATTTACAGCTTTGATTAAAGAAAAGATTTTGATCAATTTTATTTCTACCTGGAAACCACTTTTGGAATGTTTGTGAGAATCTGAAAGAAATGAAATTGTGATTCTGGGATATGATCATTAAAACCATATGGGATTAAAGAAATAATGTGAACCATTATTAATTTTAGAGTCAGAATTTTGTACATATTTTTATCTCTATCTCTAAGGGGAAAAAATCAAGTCATCTTTTTTATTATTTTATACTTTTTTGTTCCTTTTATGAACTATTTGGTTCATTTTTCCTAGTGCAGCCTATTCTGGCAGCAAAAGATCAAGAGATATCCTATCTCTGGTAAAAGACCTATTTCAAAGCCGACCTTGAAAAAATGATAGCGTTTGCCCAACTTCAACTTTAGGTTAAAGTTGGGGATTAATTCTAAAGAATAACATGCACTATTGAGGAATAAAGAAAGTCCAGATGATAGTCATGTTCTCATTATTCCTAGTGAGAGTAGACTGATTAAACAAATCATACTCCATATCTAGCTGTAAATGTGAAGCTTTCTTCTTTATTTCTGTTACATTCTTTCCTGTGATTGATGAGCCATTAATTTTTAAAAAAATCAAGCATGTATAAAGCACCTACTTTATTTCATTTTGTTAGCACCAAAGTTAAAGCTGATTTTTTTCCAAAACTCAAGAGTTTTCCATTCTTCTTTCTGCAGAACAATGCTGAGTAGAATATAGCAAGAACGGCCTTCATAGTTGAACCATTGGAAATCTCCTGAGTAATGTCAGGGAGGGCTGGATCATACATGGATTGCACCTCACCCAGGATGTACTGTTGCCAGTGAGATTCTGAATAACCAGGCCCACCTGCTAGCTAACTGATAACACTCTAGGGTCATTTCCCTGAAGAAACTGACAGGCAGAGGATATTTAAATAAAGCCACTGATGAATTCATGACCTGCACAGCTGAGATTAATAAAAGGTGTAAAAGAAGAAATAAAATGTAGATAAATGCACATTCCTTTGTATCATAACAAAACTTTGACATGTAAATCAGCTGAATGGACCAGAATAGGCAAAGAATGTGTCTCTCTGTACAGGAAAAGCAAAGGCAATTGTTCCGTACAAACTTGGCCATCAGCCAAAGCAGTCGTGTGCCATGCTTGTTTGCCTACCAGTGCAATTGAGATTGGCAAATGCCCATACAGCTTGAAGGCGGAGGACTGGATGCCTGCCAGGAAGTGTGTGGGCTTGATGCCACTGCTGGACTCCATAGCCTGGTAGGAAGGAAGAATACAAAGGCATTCAATAATCCAAATGTCCCTCTGCTTCAAGAGAGTGGTGCCAAGCAGCATTTAATGAGAGATTGCTTTGTTCCAAAGTCCTCAACATCAAGTGGGCTGGTGAGCTCATTAACCTGACTGCAGCAAATAAAAAAAGGCACACTCAGAAGACTCCCATGATAGCCTACTCAATTGTGTAAGAGCCCTTTTGCTTTCTTTAGGGGGATCCATTAACAAGCAGCAGCATAAACATCACAAAGCAGGCCAGTTTTCTGATTATTCAGCTAAAGTCTCTTCCCCCTTGGGGATTAGGGCCTTTCCTGAAGATAGGCCTGGTGTGCGGGAAATGTTCCATTTCTACTCAGTTGTTGTATGGTGTTCAGCCATCTTTTTCTCAGTGGCTTCATTTGCTGCAAGAAAAATTGTCCTCAGAAAAGAATGCCTCTTCCCTTCCTGTCAATGAAAAACTAAATGCTTGGGGTTTTTTTAATGGTAAATTTGGGGTCCTGTTTGCTATTGGATTTGGCTATGAATATTGGTGATATATGTCACAATTCTTCCCTTTACAGCTAAGATTAGCAAGGAATTCATTACTACAAGACATACAGTAATTATGCTCATTAAGTTGGATGGCTTTAAAAGAGGATTGGATAAATTCTTGGAAAAATGGTTATTCAGCAGCAAAAGTATGGCTCTCATAATTTTAATCTTTTTCCTTTCTTACTCAGAACTGTTACACTGCATCACCACACAACATGGGTGTGAGAGGAAGGCATGGGTATGATTGATATTTGACTTGGAGCATATTGCTGGAGGGGCAGGATATTGTTATTACTTCTGCTCTTGATGAGCTACTACACTCCTGTTCCAAGATTCATGTGCTTATCAATATCAAATATCAGGCTGGAGATTAACTGCAGACACTGACATCCTCCGAGGCACAGCAGTGAAGCAGAAACAGCAAAATCCTGCAGAGTCCTTGACAAGGGCAGTGGTAATGTGATTGATCATCATGTTGATCATGTGATGAATGCCTTCCCTCGAAGTATGTAAAGTGCCACACACTTCTCCTCTTCTACTGCCCCTCTCGATTTTCCATTGTCCTACCTGCCCAAAATAGAAAGTCTCATGTACTAAGTGAGTTTAATCAGGATTTGAAAGCACTTTTGCCTATCGAAAAGTGGTAGTATGGTAGTATTCAGGACATAAAACTATCTGGAGCAAGAGCAAGAAATGTATTTTAAAGTTTTTATTTCCTCTTTATTCAAGAGGGAAAAAAGTGGCAAAATGCAGAACAAGTACAGTAGATCTTTGAAATTAGAGAAGCAGTTAGAAACACAAACTAACACACACACACACACACACACACACACACACACACACACACACGAGTGGTCATGATCCTTTACTCTCACATATTGCTTTTTCTGCACTTGGAATTTTGTACTAATATGTGAGGCAGTCTTTGACAAAGTTACATAATGTGATTTTCTTCTATCATTCAATAGATATGCCACTTGCCCTCAGCAATTGTGTTTCCAGTGCAAAATGCCTGTTCTATTATCATTTGAAACATATTAGTCTGTTGATCTGATCAACAACAGGGAAAATTGAACCACATCTCCAGTTATTTTTACAATTTAAAATATTTATAGTGGGCACCATTTTACTGCCTTAAAAACAGCTAGGTGGTCAAAGAATTTGAGTTATTAGATTATGGCCAAAGGTCAAATTAATACAAACAGCAGAATCTCTTCTACGGTCTACCATGAAGATTAATGTTGCTTTGTGTACCCGAACATATATGCAATGGAAACATGTCTTTGGAATATGAATCTAAGAAAGGGGACAAGGAGTAAGAAGTGATGTTCTCCATGTTATGTCATTATGAAAATGATGAAAATGACATAATTTGTCCAATTATATCATAAAGTTGCTGATGTCACTGGGGTTTATTGAAAAGGGGCTCAATTCAGGCCATTGCATTTAGATGTCTGGATTTGTATATTGTTCCAATCTAAACTATACCCCATCAATGGCACTTCCTGGGAATGACAAGGAAAGACCAAACTAATGAAAACAGGATTCAGAACTGAATGGAAACTGTGAGCCTTTTTTTTTTATATGTGTCCCAAAGCTGTATCCCAAAGTTTGTAATGCAATTTTGAAAGACACAAGATCTTGCAGATACCACTAAACCACAATATGGTGTATTGTGTAAAGATAGACACTAATTTCATAACTTGATTTATGCTGGAGCTTTTAAGTATAAACCAAGCCTTCAGGATAGAATCCATATGATTTAGCTCAACAGTTGAATATACACTGCTTATTCTTGTATTCAGCTGTGTTCATTCTGATGAGTAGCTACAGGTAAAAGTCTGTAGAGGCAACTTCTTATTGACAGTACAGATTCTTATTAAATCTGATTCTTATTAAAATCAGAGATGCTGGGACTAGAATCAGATACTACATTGAATAATGTGGTTAACAATATATATCTGAATCCGTTTGTTTTCAAAAATGTGGGTGTGGTTACTCAATTCAATTAAAATAATGTCTTTTTTGGCTCTAAGCAGGAGAAATACTCATGTGTATTGCTCTTGAGTTGCTCAGGGAAAACAGGGTTTACTACCTGAATGAATCATGCTTCTTTCTCTATGTAACCTAATGAATGTTGATAGTATTTTATTAATTGCTTATTTTTTCCTTTATGCATTTGTCTTACCCAGAGCTGAAATTCTAACTCAATAAGAATACAGAACCAATAAGTTATAAAACTCCCCTCCCCCAGCCATTAAAAAGCTTACTTGCCTCCTGTTCATTGAAGCTTATGGACTGCCAATTCATTACTATATATTACAACTGATTCCAATTCTTCAAAAGGTATCTGACAGTTTGGCAAAAAAAGAACGGAATAAGCATTCAGCAGTAAAATTGGGTTGTCCTGGAACTTACTTATTTTTATTTATTAGATGCTATTACTCAGAGTATCACATCACATTGCTCTCTGGTTGGGGGAAGGAACGACACAGTCCAGAGATAGACAAAATAGATAGAATAACATTTTAAAAACTTCAAATGTATTTTTCTAATAAATTCTTTTTTGTTCTGTTGCTTTAAGTAGATAGGAACTCAGTAATATAGCAAAAAATAATAAGTCAATAGTAATATAGCAAATTTTAAGAACAATTGCTGTATCAAAGCCCCCTTTGGTTCATTTAGCAGGATGGAGGTAGGTAATATAGTTTCACCCATTTTATTGCTCTGCTAACACATTTCTTTAGAAACTAATAAAGGGGAATGCCAACTTTTACGTTGGGATACTTCACATACTGTTTGATGCATTTTCACAAAATAAAAAAGTTATAAATTTGAAGAATTATTTGTTTAAATATGCATATGCATGCCTAAATATGTATTTAAAACAGATGATTTTTTAAAAAAACATATAAACAAAAGTAATCTATTTAAAACAAATATATTTTTGCAAAAGTAAAAGATAAAATATAGAAATTCATTGCAAATTGGAGCATTTTATATTTTCACAATCAAATAATTGTCGAAGAGTTACTGGACTTCTAGCTTACTTGAATTACTTGTACTCCAGACACACATGCATTCTCTGAGACACATATGTAAACATATCAGTTCTTGACATGGCAAGACCTGTTTTTAAATGAAAGCTTTTATAGTTTGACTTGAGAGTTCAGATAATGTTAATTTCATTTCATTGCTATGGTTTCCACATTCTGGAACAATTATCCATTCCAATCAAGGAGAACATGCTGTTAGAGTTGTGTTTACTTCTCATATGCGGCAACTGCTGTGGCTGAGGGAACTGCAAAGATGAAAAAGCAGAAGAAAAAGCAGGGCTCCTTTTTGCTTGATGGACACATTGCTTGGAGGTCCCATGAACCAAAGAAGGTCAACATAGCCTATCTTTATAGATTATGGATTTTTATAGGGTGGGAGCAAATTCTTTATCACAGAAGCCAAAATGTTCAGTATCCAAATTCTGCCACTGGACTTACTCCACAATAGTGCATTGTTTGAATGTTATATTCTGTTTGTCAAGAAGGAAACATCCTACAGGTGTGGGAAATGGAATAGGACAGTGATGGCGAACCTTTTTCTTATGGCATGCCAAAATTGTGTGCATGTGCACTATCATGTGTGCATGCATGCCCACACCGATTCAATCCTTCTCGCCCACCTGTGCATGCGCATGTGACCTCTCCACACATGCATGCATCCCCCAGTCTCCAGAGGCTTTCCTGAAGCTTGGGGAGGGTGAAAACAGCCTCCCGCGGCCCTCTGAAAGGCCGAAAATCAGCTGCTGGTGCGCCGGAGCTGGTTACTGGCATGCCAGAAAATATGTCTCCACGTGCCACTGTGGCATGTGTGTCATATGTTTGCCATCACGGGAATAGGAGATAGCAAAGGAAATCAGAAATGGATAGAAATCATATCCATGTCCTTTCTGTGGCAGGTTGACTGGTTCAGTGCGCCTTCCATGCATAGAAGTAGCCTATTTAGATCCATTCCAATAATTTTCTTTGCACACTACAGAGATGAGATGCCTTCTTTCTTTTAAGGACTTGAATTTTGCCTTGATAAGTAATCTACTGAGAAATAAATGTTTTTCAGAAAGAGTAGGCAGATTTTGATATTGATGCCAAGGGAAAGCATGCCAATAAAGATAAAGAAGGCTGCTAGGAAGATGTTAAGGGAAAGTAGATAGTAGCTACCATGAGATTAGGGTCTTCTTATCATTCAGTGTTTTCTCATTGCTTTCAATGACATTATGCTTATTCTGCAAGTTAATGAAAAATGCTATAGCAGAGTCATTTATTTAGTTCAAAGTCAGGGAAATGATAGGGCAGTGAAGTCTGTTTTTTTAATGAGAGAAATGTACAGAAAAGGATTAACCTCCCAATCTGAATATCGGACTCCAAGATTTGAAAGAAATACCAGGGTAAGCTGACCAGTAGTGTTTCCCTCTAAAATATACAGTAAAATGGATCAAGTAATTATTCTTAGTTAACCCAGGAAAGTGATACCTGTTCAGTGTGAAATCCAACCTTCTACATTTTTTGAAAAGTCAAAATCAAACATTTCATTTCAACTCTCTTTATCCTGCTCACCTAGTGAATGGAGTCAAGAGTTTAATAACATTGAGAAATTCTCTCAATGTCAGCCAAGGTGTTTCTTCAGTTATCATTTTCTAAAATTCAGCTTTCAGATAATCTTTTATTACTAAAGTTTGAAATAGGTTGTAGTTTTTTCCCATCCAGGACAGTCCTTCTATTAACACCTATCTTTATGTGGCACAGCTATGTTTTAAAATAAAATATGATCTTTACTAAAGTTAAAAATGAATCATAATTTCAAATGGGGCCATCTTGTAACATTTGGTGAATAAGTCCTTTTCACTTATTTGACACTGTTTAAATAAACCTGTACATTTTATTTTTCTTGTAGTCATATCTGTTATCATGATATTCTTTCCATAAAATCCTTTCTACAAACATATGTAGAACCGATATTTACAAAGAGTAAATAATTCCCCCTTTAAAACATTATTTGTTAGATTTTGTAGATATATTAAGCAAGGATTTTTACTACATTTATTGGAGAAGGTGACATCTATCTATGGCAAAATACTGGGGAAAAACTTCTTAATATAAAGTGACCAGATTTTAAAATTGGTAAAGCCGGACACCATTGACCGGGTGGGGGGGAGAAATCGAAAGGGTGCCCAACACATACCCAGCGAGCCCAGGTCCTTCTTCTTGCCTGGCCTCATCTTCACCCTCTGGCCGCCCGAAGCCTTCCAGCCTGAGCACTAGCAGGAGTCATGGGGCAGGTTGGCCAAGCGGCCTCGCGCACACAGCTCACCTTGCTGCCCGATGGAGGCTGCCCTGCTGCTGGCACTGCTGCACCACTGCTCCGCCGCTGAAGATGCCATCACCACCCCCTCGCCAGCTCTTCCCACCTGGATGCTCACTGCCCAGGAGTGAGCTGCCCGAAGCCTTCCAGCCTGCCCGGGGCAAGTCGGCCATGGTGTAGCTGATGGTAGGCAGGAAGGCTTCAGGCGGCTCCTGGGCGGCGATGCCACCGCCACCCGCTCGCTGGCTGTTCCCTCCGGCCGCCTGCCGCCCAAAGCCTTCCAGCCGCCCAGGGCGAGTCAGCCGCAGTGCAGCCGGTGGTGGGCAGGAAGGCTTCGGGTGGCTTCTGGGCGGTGATGCCACCACCATCTGCTCGCTGGCTCTTCCCTCCCAGATGCCCGAAGCCTTCCAGCCCACCTGGGGCAAGTCGGCCGCGGTGCAGCCGGTGGTGGGCAGGAAGGCTTTTTGCCACCACCATCCGCTTGCCGGCTCTTCCTGCCCGGACACCCGAAGCCCTCCAGCCTGCCCGGGGCGAGTCGGCCGTAGTGCAGCCGGTGGTGGGCAGGAAGGCTTCGGGCGGCTCCTGGGTGGCAATGCCACCACCATCTGCTCGCTGGCTCTTCCCTCCCAGACGCTCGAAGCCTTCCAGCCCACCTGGGGCAAGTCGGCCGCGGTGCAGCCGGTGGTGGGCAGGAAGGCTTCGGGCAGCTCCTGGGCGACGATGCCACCACCATCCACTCGCCGGCTCTTCCTGCCTGGACGCCCGAAGCCTTCCAGCCTGCCCGGGGCGAGTCGGCCATGGTGCAGCCAGTGGTGGGCAGGAAGGTTTGGGCGGCTCCTGGGCAGCGGGTGTCCAGGTGGGAAGAGCGATGGCATCTTCGTGGCGGAGCAGAGGCGCAGCAGCACCAGCAGCAGGGCAGCCTCCATCGGGCAGTGAGCCGAGCTGCATACACGAGGCCACTCAGCCAGCCCGCCCTGCACTCCTGTTAGTACTTGGCAGCACGCAGCTCCAGCCCTGCAGGCTGCCCTCCCGGCACACAGCCACTATCATCCTGCAATTCCTTGGCGGCGGCGGCGGCAGCAGTGGCCATGAGACCTCCTTCTCCTCAGCCACTGCCATCTTGGCTCCCCCTTCCCTCCAAACCCCCTCCCTCTTGCTTCCCTCAGGCCCCGCCCTGCTCTTCCCTTGCTCTCGCACAGTGGGTCCTGCCAGCACCGCCGATGCCCTTTTGTCCACTCACCCATGAAAATCGGAACTTTTTAAAAACATCGCGGGACGCGGGACAAATTGTGAAAAATTGTGACTGTCCCACCAAAAGCAAGACATCTGGTCACCTTATCTTAATAGCGTATCAGAATGTGGGGAAGAAAATATGATCCAGCCCTGTAAAATCTATGCTCCGTGTGCATTGTTCAGATAGGAAAAGAATACGATATGAAAATGCTGACAGTCCATAAGCAGTCAGGAAAGGACTATAGCAAACACACCTGCTTGATGTACACAGTCATCCAGTTCCAATCTCTGTAATTCCAGTTTATTAAGAACGACAAACTACAAAGTGATGGGAGAAAAATCTCTGCTAGAGATTGCAAGATGCTGCTGCCACCTATGAGTATTGGATAGGGAAATATTCTTTGAGAGGAGGCAGCCATTTTTGACATTCAAGGAGCATTCTAGGAGCATGAGGTGAGCTGATCATAGATGTATTGCCATGTAGCTAAGCCTTGCAAACTAGTGTTTGTATGGTGCACACATTACTCTTAATGGTATACACTGAATCAAAATAAAAGGTATCGTTGGGGAAAAAAATCACAAAAATGAAAAATATTTTAATAATCCCTTAAAAAGCTCTGCAGTGTTGCAAAGTCACCAATTTTTTTGAGATTTCAGTGGTCTTACATGAATGAGCTTTAAAACATAGTTTTCAAATCTATACACTGCTTGAAAAAGTTGCTGAATCCTGCTGTAGAAAATACATATGATATCTTGATGAAAACTTGTAAAATGGCCTGTTTCTATTTTGTCTTTAGAGGTTTAAATCAGAAATCTAGAGAAAAGTCTTGAAATGAAAATTAAATACATAATGCTTTCATACAGATATTATTTAATCCTCCTCTACTGGGTAATATTTACTAATAAATATTCAGTGGAAAAACCTGTTCAAAACCTCTAGTAAGGTAAGCAACTCATAAATACTGTTAGCATTTATATAACAATGAGTCATATTTAAGACACAGGTCATTAAAAATCAATAGAAGAAAATTTTGGACACAACTTCTGATCAGCAATGAATGGTTTGGGTAACCGTGTAGTAAAATTAATGTTCACGAGTATCTCAGTTAGTATTCTACCATGGAATACTTTTTGCCACCATCATCCTTCAACCTATTACATATATACCAATATTACAACTTCATGCATTTTTAAGACCTGGACCATAAACTAAAATGCAATAGAGACAAATCAAATTCTTTCTCTCCTCTTTCTCTTCTCCATGGTAAATAAGTAATGTACTATGTTGAAGGATGAATGGAGCATTACACAGGATATTCTGGGTACTGAGTTGTAGGATTAAAGCATTTTAGCAGTAATCCTATGGCTGCAAGTCTATGCATGAATGGTTAGGAAAAATCTCTTTGGACCATACAGGGTGTAATTCAACAATATGTGATAGGATCCTCTCACTAAGTATTGCCACTTGCATTTGAAATACATTTAGATGTATGTACATATGTATGTATGCATGTACGTACATACATATTTATTTATTTATTTATTTATTTATTATGCAATAAACTATTTTGACCCCAAAATGGCCCCAAGAGTCTTTTGCACAAACTGGCTACGGCCTTGATTAATTTTTACTTATTTCATTAAATTTACTATACCTACCCACAGTCTACTGAAGTGTGTGGCCATAACTAACTTAACAAAACAAATAAATGCATACATACATACTTTCTATAAAGGGTGTTTGAAGAACTGAATAAGTACTATGATAAGAAATGATAAGATTTGTATCTTTGAACAAAATAAATTTGGATTTCATATGAAATTGGTTATCTTTTACTAAAATAGATAATTTTCCTCCAAGATTAGTTTTTCAGTGTAAGTTATGAAAAAGCGCCCAATATAACAACTTCACTTTTGAAGATGATCTGAGGAAATGAAAGAAACGTCAGATGGCTTAATATCAGAGGTTGGCTGCTCCTGGTTTGGCTCGAATTGGCCGAATCAGTAGTGGTGGCAGTGGGAGGCTCCGCCCATCCACCCAGACACATCTGCGCCAGAGGTGGGTTCCTACCAGTTCAGACCGGTTCAGCCAAGTAGGTAATAACTCGACCTGCTACCAATTCTATCAGCAGCGGCACCATCTTGATTTTCGGTTCTGCGCATACGCAGAACAATCTTCATTGCAAAAAATTTTTTTTCCTTTTCTAACGTCCGCATGCACAGACCTTTTTAAGTGCAATGTGCATGTAGCAGAGCACGCATTTGGCAGCAACCTGGCAGCAACCCATCCCTGTTCTGTGCATGCCCAGAAGCATTGTGTGAATGCAGAAGTGTCGTGCGCGTGCAGAAGCGTTGAACGTGCACACATACACAAGAAAACCAGTAGTACACTGGTTAGGAACCCACCACTGCTTAATACATATTCTAGGTAAACAACATAAAATATATCAGATGTAATAAATTGCAATAGTGATATTGTATATTATCTTCTAATAGTAAATTACCAATACTTTTAATTGTGATCTTATTAGAATAAAGAAACAATCCCAGTGATCTACATACTGTATAATGATGACACAAACTGTATAGAACCTGTTACCTAATCCCATCAAAAAAGATTGCTTGCCACAAACTTTAGCTTGTCTAAAGTTAATGATTAATATAGTCTTCTACTTGATTGCAATGACCTCTGGTAACCCTTAGAATGGACTATATTGAAAACCAATATTTTGAACCATTTTGCAATAAAGAACGTCCTCATGTTTTCTTTTTGTTCAGTTTTTAAAATCAGCATCTTAAATGCAAGATAAGACTTTTAAAAAAGCTATAGCTTGCCCTTTTTTGCTTTTGTTAAAGTAATATATATCTTTTTCCAAAGGTTTATTGAGGACATGTACCTACCCACCTAAAAAAGACAAACTAAACATAGCAACATATCTGTTTGAGCCCTTTGAAGGGAAAAAAAAGGTAGAACAAAACAACTTTAAATTCTTTCATAGATTAAATTCTTGTATACAAACTCTTGCAGCTGAACAAAGACATGTCTTCACAAGACATGCACAAAGCACATCCTTCAAGAGGATTTATGGATATGCCTCCTCCACAGAGGGACAGAGCCCTGTACATGTATGCAGTTTATCATAAGGTATTACTCTTGGCCTGTGCAATCATCTCCTGGAAGGTGGTCATGTATACAAGCATAATCATATGTAACTATGTTCAGAAGGATAACTCTGGAGAGGAAGTAGATATGGCAAAAAACATTATTGAAATATTTTACCAACTGGTGAATTGGGAGAGAAGAAATATCACAGAGACGCACCAGTTATCCTTTGTCATCCTATAGATTTTTTATGAAACACAGAAAAGGGAGCATAATTAACTAAGCATGACCATGCAAAGCTGTGATTTTTCTATTTTACCAGATTTAAGATCTGTCTGTCTGTCTAGTTACTGTATCTAACTACACAGGGATGGGTTCCAGCAGACACTACTGCTGGTTCACTTTTGTGCATGCCACATGTGCGCTTGATGCACACTGTGTGTGCATGCACAGTGCAATAAAATGTTCTGTGCATGTACAGAAGCAAAAAATAAGATGGTGGCGCCTACGTGGATGGATGTGGAGAACCAGTTCGGGGGCGTGGTTGACCTGGTCCGAACCACTGTAGCAACATCCATATAAATGGACATTCAGCAGCTTACAATAAAATCAAACCAAATAGACTTAATAATGCATCAAATATCTTAAACTCACTGACAAAAATTAAGAGGGCAAAACAAATGCCCCCTAGAAGGAAGCACCTTCTTCCAAGCATATCTAGAAGAGTTCAGTTTCCTCCAGATTTTGGAAACTCATCACAAGATTTACTAACTTGATCTTAAAGGAAAGCTATTCCATAAAACAGGGGAGACAACATGCAATGTTATGGTCAGTTAAGCTTTAATTTTTTTAAAGCAAAAGATAATCCATTTAACAATAATATGTGGGAATAATTTCAGTTTTAGAGTTTCAGTCCAAATATTTTATTTTTTTATTTTTTTATTATTTTTATTTGTGTCCTGCCTTTATTATTTTTACAAATAACTCAAGGTGTTAAACATATCTAACACAACTTCCTCCTCCTTTTTCCCCATAACAATAATTCTGTGAGGTGAGTTGGGCTGAGAGTGACAGACCCAAGGTCACCAGCTGTTATTTTAATTTCATATACTCATTGACCTTGGTGTTATAAATTGACACTTATGTGTAAGCTCATATGCATCCGTTTACTTCTCTATATGTTCACATCAACTTTCTGCTGTTTTTCCTTCGTTTTGAGATTTCATAAATTAAAAAGAAAAGTTCTAATTAACCTAAAATGTAGATATATACTTTTTGCTTGCCCATGGTCAATATTAACTACCCAGCACTTAGTGGGTGTAGGAATGGATACATCTCCTTCCTTCCAGTCTCATTCCTTTGCAAATCTGTCCTATATCCAGGTTTTCCTGCTTTGATTTCAAAACTGTTTCTCCCCCCAATCAAATTGTTTTAAGCCCTTAGAGTAGATGGTTCCAGCATTGCATTGCACTCTAGCAGTAGTTCCAGATGTGGTTCGGCTATAGGCCTGGCCTATCCCCTTCCCTCTAGTGACTGGCTGCTGCCCTAGGCTGTCATTTCATCCTGGATTGCTGGGCCATTATGTTCTCCACTGGTTGTCAGTTCTGCTTTTTAATAATCTTGCCACTGAGTTAACCATGGCCCATTAAGTCAATCAGCTATCATCAGATTTAGAAGTTTATGCTCTATCCAACTCTTACATCTCCCAGCTGGTATCCTTTGTCTTTCTTTCTAGGCAGAATGAAGCTCTCCTTGCTTTCCCATTCCCACTGCCACAAAGCTTCCTTTCCCTTTCCTTTATTTCTTAAACATTAAATTACAACATATCATATTTAATATAAAATTATTTTGCTCTTATAATGCTGAAGTCTCAATTCTTCCTTGCTGTAAGGAAGGTATGCAGACCAACAGAGAATAAAAATAAAAGAACGACCTGTTGATTTAATTCCTGTATCATCAGAAAAATGATGTTACGTATTAAGGGGGCAAAGAAAGTTAATTTCAAAGGAGTGATGTGGGGATGGCACCCTTGTTTACAAATATTTGGGAAAATAAAAGCTCAGGGATTAGTGAGAAGATACAATCATAAAAAAAAATGAAGCTAATCAGTAAGGCTTTATTTTCCCTACATAGATGAAAAGGGCAAGTAGCATGAGAACAACCCATCAGGACCTGAACTGGTCAGTGCCTTGACTAAACCCCAACACAACCCTATGGCCAACCCAATGCAATCCACTAGAATTTAAGATGGTTTACATCTCAGATTGCACTTCCAAAAGTCTACCTGATTAATGGTAATGATAGGAGGAAAGGAAAGAGAAGAAGATACAAATAAAAGAGGATTCCTATATTGAATAAATCAGTGTATAAGCTCTCTTGCTGATGCATCATGCATTTGAGAACAGAAATACCAGAGATTTTAAGAAGCAGATCAAGTAGGCTGCAATGCAGATATTAAGGTAGCTTCTTCCATTTGGATCCTGCACAGGTGTCAGACTGAAAATCCTTTTATGCTAACCCTGGATTCAGGAAGGACACATCTAAAGAGCATTTGGCTGGAACTGGCACTTTCAGAAAGCCATATTACTAATTTTGCTAGCTGATACAGTTATGTCTAAATCACATTTAACATAAAATAGACTCTGTAATCTATCACTGTTGCATTCCCAGCAAAAGATATCTCCATTGTAGTCCATTAATTCTCTTGCAACGACTGCAGGAAAAGCAACAACCTTTAGGATGCATTAGTGGTATTGATTGATCTGTCGGTAGGTATTAGTAAACAACAATGTCCTTTTTCCAGGAAATTGCACTTTTTATGGTGGCCTTTCATTATATGTACCTCTCCAGTTAAGAGTAATAAATTATTACAAGAATAATTTGCTAGTTTCGTATTTTAAATAGAAATAGGACTCCACTTTAGATTGACATTTCCTTTTCTAGATTTTAGGCCAAAGGTGAACTTTTGGAAAGTTTGTAATGAATTAATCTTTTCTCAGAATTAATTAATTAAGATGTGAGATGGGGAATGAATGAGTTTATTACTGGGCATGGTAGCTGCCAAGCTTCACTCATGAACTTAATCTTGACTGAATTTGGAAATGTGGTAAAAAAAAGTGTGCATTCTTTTTTAAGCAGGTGAAACTTAATGTCAGATTCAAATCAAATGCAAATAAGCTTTCTTTTTGCTTGCACAATAGGATTGACTCCTGGCAGCTATCTAGACAAGGCTGTACAGTTTTCTACGCAGCCTTTTCAGAAATGATTTGCCCCTGTATTCTTGCCTTCTTCCTAGGGCTGAGGGAAAAAATAAACCCAAACCTAGCCATTTGACTTTCATAGATAAGCCTTTCTTCAGTTGCAGATCCCAGAATGCCCCTAGTTAACTGAAAAGCTCCATGAGATGAAACTGGTGAAGACATGCCTATAGTGTTGATTGAGAAAAATAAGAAAAATAAGAAGTGACCATGATCAATCAATAATATAATACGTTCAGCTCTTTACTATGGCAATAAGCACAGTGAAGCATGTGGGAGGGCTGGACTCTTCAAGGATAAAATTTGCAATGACTTGGATAATATCTGGTGGAACCATTCAACATTTTTATTTATTTATTTTATGTATTTATTTGTCAACACGTACAAGGAAACAAGTATCAGTATGGACATAGAGATGGACACATGAAAAATGGCACAAATAAATGACTATAAGTAAGCAAAACACAGCCGTAAATACATAAAACGAGTACATATAAATAGGGACAGTAGGACAGGGATGGTAGGCATGCTGGTGTCCCCTTAGGGACATCTTAAGAAATGTGTAGGGTTCACGGTAGACAGTTTAAGGTAAAAGGTATGGGGGTTAGAGGAACTAACAACAGAATCAGGTAGAGTGTTCCAGACATTTATTGCTGAAGTTGTATTTTCTGCTATCAAAATTAGAGAAATTTTCTGCTATTAGAGTGGATTACATTTAATTTGTATCTATTGATAGCTGCTGTTGAAGTTAAAGTAGTTGGTAACAGGTATGACGTTATGGCATATAATCTTATGTACTAAGCTTAGGTGGGAAGGTAAACTGCGTAGTTGAAGATTATCCAGGCCTAAAACTTTAAGCCGGGTGGTATAAGGAATTTTATTGCGAGCAGAGGAGTTGAGTTCTCTTCTTGTAAAATACCTCTGGACCCTCTCTAATGTATTAATGTCCAAAATATAGTGTGGTTTCCAGGCAGGTGAGCAGTATTCAAGGATAGGTCTGGCAAAGGCTTTGTATACCCTAGTTAGCAGTATAGCATTACCAGAGAGTAAAATAAGGTTGACAACTCTGAATGCCTTTTTGGCAATGTTGTTACAGTGAGCTCTGGGGCTTATATCTTTTGAAATGAGTACACCTAGGTTTTGATAGAGTGTGGGTCAACTTCTAGATTTTTTTTGCCCAGCTTGTATTTGATGTTCTGATTTTTATTGCCAACGTGTAGGACTGAGCATTTGTTAGCAGAGATTTGGAGTTGCAAATTGTTTGACCATTCAGATACATAATCTAGGTCGTTTTGTAGGGTAGTAGAATTATCTGTGGTGTTACATAGTTTTACATCATCAGCAAAGAGGATGCAGCTGTTTATAATATATTTACAAAGGCCATTTGTGTAAAGTAGAAAGAGTGTTGGTCCTAGAACACTGCCTTGGAGAACACCACTGTTAACTGGTGCAGGGTTTGGTATAGCGTTTCTGATTTTAACTACTTGTTGCCTGTTTGATAGGAATGCAGCTATCGACTTGTGCAACGATCCAGAAATGCCGTAAGAACTTAGTTTTAACAGAAATTTGTCATGTACCACTGAATCAAAGGCTTTGCAGAAAAGCCTTTCAGTTTTTGAAGAAGTGGAAATAGTTCTCTATAGTGTAAATGCTATTGCAAGTGATCTAGACGCATAAACATCCTGATGATATTTAATTTCATATTGCCATCCCAGGTACTGTGGAAGCATAGAGGTACAGTAGAAGCATAGAGGTACTGTGAAAGTCCAAACCTGTGTCTGGAGTCTCTGAGAAACTGGATAGATAGAAACAAACTTGGTCTAAATACCAGCAGGAGAAGAGTTACCATTTGTCCAGAAATACTGCGATTACATTAATATACCATAATTTGCTCATAGAAGTCACTTTCCCACTAAAGCAGTTGCCCCTCTTGGACTCTAAGATCCTTCTGATTGGTGTATCAGTTGTTGTTCTTCTCATATAAGGATGCCTTGGCAACAATGTTTCGTGTTCTTATTACCACTCATCTAGATTATTGCAACACACTCTATGTGGGGCTGCCTTTGAAAACAGTTCAAGAGTCATAACTCCTACAAATAATGATGGTTGTGGCAAGCAAATAAAAATGGCTATCTAAGTACTTATTTTCTGCTCTTCACATTGTTTGTAGATAAGTTTTTAAATTCAGTTCCAAGTGGTTTATGACTTTGACCTGGTTTGAGTCAAAGTTCCAAAAGTACTTACTTCTCCAGGTTAATGGATGCAAGGAGAGGATGCTGAGAGTCCTTACAAGATGGTACAGATCCATAAGGATTCTTGCTCTGGTGATACCTCCCATGTTACGGAATACCATAAAGCAGGACTGCGGGCCAGATGCGTCACATGCTGGCCACGCCCATGCCTGGATTAGAAAAGGGGAAAAAATCCCAATATATCATGTGACACCACCATGACAATGTGAGTTTGACACCCCTGCCATAGAGAGCCACATATAAAAGCCTGGAAAAACTATGCAGAAACAGTTACAAATCATGCCTTAAGACCAGGAAACTCAAAAAAGTGTTAGAAAAACAATTCAGATTGCTTCACCCTAATTCATTGAGGTAAGAAGTGAAAACAACATATGCTTTCAAGGTTCTTTCATTGTAACCTATATGAATAAAGCACAGTTCCAGTCCATTTTGTACTTCTTTTTCTTAATCTGGTCTTGCGTCTCTCCCCTCTGCAGGGTGATTTATTTGGGTAAATCACTTTTCTTTTATGAAAAGTTTGTGTCTCTTTCCTTGTCGCTTGCTATAATGAGAAGATGCTTCTGCTCAAGCACTGTCCCTGGACAGAATTGTGCAAAGGCATGCTGGTAGAGAGAACTTCTTTTGAACAGCTTGCTAAAGCTTGGGGGCAGCCATGCCAGAGATGACAAATAGTACATCATCTGCAGCTCTCATTTTTTTCAAAATGTAGAGCACTCCCTACAGTCTTTGGTAAGTGGTTCAGGGGAGGATAAGCACCACATTCTTCACTAAGAGATGGTAAGTGCTGCCAGGATGATGTGAAGCAGCATGGGTTAAGCAGCTTCAATTGAGTGCTTCCCTTTGAAAGATCTCCCATTCCCTTATTTATTATTTCCATTCAATGCCATCAGCAAATAAATTAGCACGAATCATTAAACTTGCTTAAGTCAATTAAAGGTTCTCTAATATTATGACTGGGACAGGACAAAGGCAATGTTAAAGTAATGGTGGAGCAATAGTAAGTCAGAACCACCCTCTCCTGGTTGTGTGAATTCATATGCTAGTTAGTTATTCTGAGAAAAGAAATGGAGTTGCAGAAAGATTGAAATAGGGTTGGCAGATAGAAAATATGCCTGGCATGCCTATCAAACACTGCAGGGCTCAAGACACATTCACTGTTCCCCAACTAGCCTATGAGCAAAAGAGTTCTTGATGCAACAAAGCCTTGCTGGCAATCTCCTGAAATATCAAACATGATTGGGACAGCGACCCTGTATTCCCTGAAACATTGTGGCTCATTGTGTACTGCCAAATTCAGTGGTGATTGGATTAGTGGCTAACTGGATTAAACATATTGCATAAAGTAGTCCATAGATCTGAATCATTTTATTTAAATATCATTGCAAACTAGCAACAATATGCAAATTCAACCATCTGATTCTTACAGGCAATATATTCTGAGTACATGATTTAGGTCTGGCAATTTGGAGTAAACCAAAACCAAAACAGATTACAAATCAAAGAAAATATAAAAAATTACCAATATCCATATGCATTGCCTACTTGTTCTGTTCTCAAAGGTGCTTTTCAAAAGGCAAATGGACTTTGTTATTTCTTGAAGATGTTTCACTTCTCATCCAAGAAACTTCTTCAGAATTGAAGAACTGGTGAAGCTTCTTGGATGAGAAGAGAACCTTATTCAAGGGAAAAAGGGCCTTTTGAAAAATCTCCACAGACTACTTGCTGTGGCTTTCAGCTTTCCACAAAATTCAGTCTCTAGCCATTCAAAAATTGTTTGCCTTTGGTATAAGTGACTATTGTGGTTATGAATATAATTTGCAGTTCTATCTTAATGCTGTAATCTTCTTTGGAATCTCAACCAATTTGTCCTCCAGGGCTCCATCCTCTTTTGACTTTTATTTCCATCTAGTTTCCAATGTAGATTTTAGTGTTTTAATAAAAAAAATCTAGTTACTCATGTTTGATCAAGACAAAATATCTTAGCCAAACATTTGATTAACTTAATTATTTCATTTTAGAAATGGCAAAGAACATTTTATTACTCTCTATCTTTCGATTTTACTTGTAGTTTTAAAAAATTTGGGAGTTTTTTTCCTAACTAAACATGTCATTGACAGAAACACAGAGAAGAGTTGTGATGATTTTGAGTAAATTGAAATAACAAGAGCATAATTTGGGCTTTTTTTAGTTGCTGGAATGTTTCACACCTGAAAATGGCTGGCCTAATGCTTCACTGTCAACATAAAACTGTACAGTACCAAACCCAGCTCATTTCTCAAGCCAGTGAACAATCCTGAATTGCGAGCTAATCTCCAGGGTATTTTCTAATTTGTTTCCCTCTAGTTCTCTTTTAGACAGAATCATTTGGCAATCTATTCTGCCACTAGAAAAGGATGTCTGAACAATGGTAAAGCCAAATTTGGGTTGAGTGTGAAGCCCTGGTGTAGCAACAAATCCTGTTCTTCATTATGCTCACTTGTGGTGTGTTTTGACCTTTAGAGCTTTCCATGCTTTGTGCTGCATCTCAGAGTATAACATAGCAACGTCCTCATAATTATTATATGCAAAGCTACAGTGATGTAGGAGGGCACAGTCCATATTTAAATTGCCTGTGTTTTTCAAATATTTCAGTAGCACAGATTTATGTCAAGAATAACCAAAAGAAATAATGTAATATATTTATTATTATCTATAATTTGACATAGGTTGCAGCGTTTGGAAACAGCATTTATAACCATGCAGAAGCTATAACAATGGGGTTGGTTATTTTACATCTTTCACCCTAAAAGCTGACAGTCGTGTTGAATACGGCACTTCTATTCCTTAGTAGAGGTTGATATCAAATATGGCACCAATTTGGTGCTGATATGGGCAGGTAAATCATGGTATGTTCTTACCCTAACTAGCTGTAATGTCAAAAAATAATAAAGATAAAATTATACTAAAAAAGGACTAATTTTAGAAATTAATATTTCATAGCCTGAAATATCCACTGAAGATGGATATTTTCTATCTATTTATTGCCATTTGTCTATCACGGTATTGCTATGTTATCTGAATGGGGCCCATTCAACCTTTGCTCAATTTAGGTTAGGAGAAGGGGCTTCTAACTACTGCCTTGAAATTATCCTGCAATTTAGTGGTTCAGCATTTTAATATTTATTTCAGTACAAAAACGTGTAGGTTCATTAATCATGAGAAGAGGCAGCGAGATCTTAAGCTATGATTATTTATAGCCAGATCCATTTAGAAAGAAATGAAATGATACCATTTCTTATCAAACAAAGCCATTTTTCCATGCAACACCGTGCTTTAAAATGTCAGGGTTCTTGCTTAGTAAGATCTCAGGAGTTCAAGAAATAATTCAGCGCCTCTCACTGGAGACCAGATTGGAATTTCAGTTTAGGTTCGGTATACCTACCTCGCTATTTTACTTGTACATGTGTTTTATGATCCATTTTTATAATGTTATACAAGTAAGGACATCTTTACCATTTTTAAAGCCAAATCATATATCAGGGCATTGGAAATGTTTGAAACTATAATAAAAAGGAAGAATAATCATTTAATGTGATTCAATATTTTAAAATAAATGTGCTGCGTGTACATATAAGATAACATAATTTCACAATTTCAGTTTAAAAGGCTTATGAAATCCCGTATTGATAAAGGGAAGATCTAATTTCCCTGCAACAAGCTAATTAAAATTATTTCTAAGTGAGGGGTTTTTCGTTAAATATTGCCCATTGTTCAAGAATGTACAATTGTAATCTGTGATACATATATATTTATATCTCTTTCCAACTACATGCATACCACTATTTTTATTCAATACTTGTGAAAATAAAGGGCATTCATGTGCTTTGTGGGGGGGAATTCATAAATAGAGGGGATATAAAACCTGTCAAAGCTCTAATTTTCAGGATTCTAATGAATATCAAAAGAGTCCAGCATTTCTGACTTTGACAAATTGCAGATGAGATTTTATTCATTAAGAGGACTGCTAATGTTTATTTAAATGCAATTTACTGTTGCATTATTGATTAACTCCTGCAAAATTATCTTACAAGAAGCACGTGTAGCAAGAAGATTTCAGGTTGAGAAAGGATTTATCTAGGGAAGGCCTGTAGGCTTGATTTAGGCCCCAGGACATGAGAGTTTTAATTTATCTGGAAAGAAAGGCCTGGTGGAAGGTTTGCTTTGTTTGCATTTAGACAGCAGATGAAAGAGGTTTTGATGTTGAGCTGGGAGAAAATGTCTGCCATTCTTGCTATTCATACAGAGAACTGAGTACAAGGCGGAAAATCTATTACTGGGGACAAGGGTTTTTTCCCCCTAAAAAAAAGCTTCTTTCCTCAATTGGACTGTGCACAATATATTATCTGATACTAGAACGTGCTTTTGTTCCTCCTCTAGAAGCTCTAAATTTTCTTTAAATATATGTTTTTTCATTTACTATAATGTTTGCGATGTAGTGAAATATATTTGATCACAGTTCGATCAAACTTCCTTTCATGGCACTTTAACGGAATTGCCGATTCAAATAATAATAATAGAAAAAACAGGCTCCATCAGCAGCTTCTCTTTCTCTCTCTCTGCACAAGTTGCTGGAACAGGCGTTGTAGGCATAAATCTAATGTGGTGACATCAGTGTGCAGTCTGCTCATATGGCATTGCTCCCCAATGCCCTGAGTTCATTTAACAGTTTTCAGCAGTGTACATTCAAATATACAGTCTCATCAACATGCCTTCCCCAATCTGTCTCCTTCTAAATGTATAGTTCTGCAGTTCATATCACCACAATATGGGAGGAAAAGCTATTTGTTTTCCTCTTTGAAAAAAAAAATACAGGTTACTATGAAATCGTCTTCCTAAGCTGCTGACCCCATAACTGAAAAAACAACAGTGTTGTTTGTTCAATGTGATCATCCAGATCATTGTGAAAGTAGTATATTGTGGGGACATAGAAAAGGAGGTCAGTTATGCCATTCATGAAATTTCTAGGTGTTTCAATGTAGCACTGAACAAATCTATATTGTGGAAACATACAAACCCAATTAATTGCTCTATTTCGACTGTTTAGTTTTCCTAGAAAAAATGCTGGAAAGTGTGGTTCTTTTTTTTTTAAAGGCTTCTCCATGATAGAATTATGTCTCTAGATCTAGCAGCACAAAACACAGTTTTCAAACAATGATTGACTCCAGCAGTCAAGTCAAGATTACTGCTATCTCTTTGGCCAATGGGGTAGGACATTTTCCCAGCACTCTTCTGGTGCAAGGATTTGTGGAATATATACAAAAATATTAAACTTTTCATACAGTGTGAGTATATGCTGGTAGAACCACTTGAGAAAATTTGATACTTAAGTGGCTTGACTAAGTTAAACTAGTTGAGGTAATAGGGCCAGAACATCAACATCAATTTGGGAATTACATGACATAGGAGAAATTGATAAAGGGAGTAATGATTTATTGTATATCTGTGAGTTTTATTTATTGTTGTTTTGCCAGTTAAACAGCAAGCTTTCAATGATGGATCCATATCCGAATATGTGCATACATCCATTGTTTATGTGTTGCTTAGCTTGTTTATATTTAATATTGAAATGCAAAAAATTATACCACGAAGGGAAAATGTAGATAGTGATTACGCAGTGAAAAAACAAAGAGCAAGAAAACAAAACAACTTCAGTGATGAGAAAGCATAATGAATCACAAAGATAAAGAAACAAGATAACAAGAACCAGAATTCCAATAAAACTGAAAAGGCTTGGGGGATGCTCTTTGTTTTCTTTTAAAAATACTTTCCTAATTTTATTTTGAATGGAAAATGTATTTATTAATTCAATGGGCATATCCTTGCCAATAAAATAAACTAAAAAACCCAATAAGTTGAGCCTAATTTCACTATTGGGATTTCCATTAAAGAATTATGACAAATGTGATCTAATGAGAAGAAAAGATTTTTTTATTTTGTATTACAACTATTGGGTTCAATATTTTCCAGCCGAGGCACAAGAGGATGAAGTAGACCACCTCTGGGTTGAGTTTCAGGATGTTGCCCCTGGGGATGTGGACAAGGCCATGAGGGCTGTAAGTGCCTCCACCTGTGTACTGGACCCGTGTCCCTCATGGCTGGTTGTTAACAGCAGTGAGGTGACACGAGGCTGGATCCAGGCGGTTGTTACCGCCTCTCTTCGGGAGGGGAACTTCCCCGCCGCGCTAAAAGCGGCGGTGGTGAGACCCCTCCTGAAGAAGCCATCCTTGGATCCAGCTGTCCTTAACAACTACCGTCCAGTCTCCAACCTTCCCTTTCTTGGGAAGGTTGTTGAGAAGGTGGTGGCCTTCCAGCTTCAGTGGTCCTTGGAGGAAGCAAGTTATCTCGACCCCTTCCAGTCAGGCTTCAGACCCGGTTACAGCACAGAAACCGCTTTGGTCGCATTGACCGATGATCTTTGGAGAGCCAGAGATGGAGGTCATCCCTCCATCCTGGTTCTCCTCGACCTCTCAGCGGCTTTCGATACCATCGACCATGGTATCCTTCTGCGATGACTGCAGGAGGTGGGAGTGGGAGGCACTGTGCTGCGGTGGTTCTCCTCCTACCTCTTGGACAGGTCGCAGTCGGTGTTAGTGGGGGGGCAGAGATCGACCCCTAGGCCCCTAACATATGGGGTGCCGCAGGGTTCAGTCTTATCCCCCCTACTATTCAACATCTACATGAAACCGCTGGGTGAGATCATTCGCAGGCACGGGATAAGATACCATCAATATGCGGACGATACCCAGTTGTATCTGTCCGCCCTGTGCCAACTCAATGAAGCGGTGGACGTGATGAGCCGCGGTCTTGAGGCCGTTATGGACTGGATGAGGGCTAACAAGCTTGTACTCAACCCAGAAAAGACCGAGTGGCTGTTGTGCTTCCCTCCCAACAATTCGACCAGTACTCCATCGATCAGGCTGGGGGGTCAAATTCTACACCCCTCAGAGAGGGTTCACAACTTGGGAGTCCTCCTGGATCCGCAGCTGTCCTTTGACCACCATCTGACGGCTGTGACCAGGGGGGCATTTGCCCAGGTTCGCCTGGTGCGCCAGTTGCGACCCTACCTGAATCGGGAGGCTCTCACAACAGTCACTCGGGCCCTTGTGACCTCTAGGCTGGAATACTGCAATGTGCTCTACATGGGGCTGCCCTTGAAGAGCATCCAGCGACTTCAGCTAGTCCAGAACGCGGCCGCGCGAGTGATCGTGGGTGCACCTCGGTTCACCCACATAACACCTATCCTCCGCGAGCTGCGCTGGCTACCTGTTGATCTCCGGGTGCGCTTCAAGGTGCTATTAGTCACCCATAAAGCCCTCCATGGTAGTGGGTCTGCGTACTTGAGAGACCGCCTTCTGCCAATTACCTCACTGCGACCAATTAGATCTCATAGATTGGGCCTCCTCCGAGTTCCATCTGCCAGCCAGTGCCGGCTGGCAATTACAAGGAGGAGAGCCTTCTCAGTAGTAGCTCCCACCCTTTGGAACGATCTCCCCGTGGAGATTCGTACTCTCACCACCGTCCAGGCCTTCCGCATAGCCCTTAAGAACTGGCTAGCCCGTCAGGCCTGGGGACAAAGATAATTGCCCCTCCCGAATGATGAATGAATGTTGCTCAATTTTTTATTCTATGTTTGTCTGCGTTATTGTTTGTATATCCCTCCCTTGATTTTATGTAAGCCGCCCTGAGTCCCCTCAGGGAAAAGGGTGGCCTATAAATGTTAATAAACCTCTAAACCTCTAAACCTCTATTTGTCCAGATAGTGACCAGGAGTCAAAACTGAATCAAAGGCACATACATACATACATACATACATACATACATACATACATACATACATACCAGAGATGGTATTCAGCAGGATCTGACCAGTTCTGGAGAACCAGTAGCGGAAATTTTAAGTAGTTCGGAGAACTGGTGTATACCACCTCACTGGCCCCACACTCATCTATTCTGTGCTTACCAAATCCCAGCTGATGGGGAGGGAATGGGGATTTTGCAGTAACCTTCCCCTGGAGTGGAAAGGGATATTTTACAGCATCTGTCCCTTGCCATGCCCACCAAGCCATGCGCACCAAGCCATGGCCACAGAACCAGTAGTAAAACTTTTTGAATCCCAACATACATACATACATACATACATACATACATACATACATACATACATACATACATACATACATACGACAACAAGTATTTAGTTAACCTACAGGTATGTCTGTTATCCCATCTTTGCCAGCACATTCTCTAATCTTCTTACCACACTAATAGGATGGTCCCAAAGGTAATTCTAGGCATATTTTGCTGGAATGTTGCATTGTTAGGTTTTCAACAATGTCACAAGCATGAAGCTCCTTCTACCAAAATCCTCCTTCAGACCCATTCTAGCATCCTACTTGGTTTATCAGTCTCAAGCCTATATTTGTGTGTTTGCTTAGTGACTCAGAATTGGACTATAATGTGTCTATTTCTAATGTTGTGGTTACCATTGGAGCTTAAAATAAATTAGCCCAATGCAGTAATAAGACTGCAGAACTGTACTTTCTCAAAGTTTTTGAAAAACATATTACTTTAAAAAAATGAGAACTCCATTCAGATTAATGAACTGTATCATACCCATAGAGACTGTATGGGTATTTGATGTTATGTGTCTTTCAGTTCAAAGTGAAAATATTGTATTGAGGTTGTGTGTGTATTTTCATTTATATGGATTACATATTCATCATTTTCTTTTTTCATAAAAAGGCATTCTGTAAATCATCCACATATCCTTTTTGTTTCCTTGATACGCCTCCCATGAAATTGATGCCTTTAATGTCAAATCAAGGAATAGTAAAGCTGGAGTCTCTGTTCCAAATTCTGGTATAAGTCCAGTGAGTTCAATGGAATTATACAGAGGATAAATCAGTCCCTTCATGTCTAGCAGGTATACTATAAATTTAATTTCATGGCAAACTGAAGTCTATTACAGAAAATCACAGAGAACAGCCATCTCAGCAATGCCATCTTTATTTTTTATGGAGTCTTTTTGCGCACATTTCTAGTTTTCACAAACTTTGCCTGCACCTGCCAATAAAAAGATGCTTTTTGTTGGAGCACAATGACAACGAATTAACCACCAAACAGATTTCCAGTAGATGCCCAAGCAGTAACTCAGGAAGAAACCAATTTTACCTTTAGGGAAGCAGAAGCTATACTTGTTGGCAAATTTGCTAACCTAGTCAAGAAAGTGTGCTATGAATTTCTAACCATTTCACTCAAGAGGCTGGGGGCAAGGGATAAAAAAAATATGCAGCATAATTCAAAAATGGCTTGTTTTGTTCCAATTTCAAGGCATTTAAGTTGGAATATTCAAAATACCCTATGGAGTAGAATAGAGTTATTTAATACTTGGTATCCTGCCAGTATGACCTCTTCCTGCCCTAAGGACTGACACTGTGTCCCTTTCTCTCTCTGCAGAACTAATTGCTTATCAAAATGAAATTAGAGCTGCAAATCAGCACCCTGCTGTGATTAGACTCTGTTGGAACTGGATCTTGCTGTAACAATATGAATTTAATCTGCTCCTGAAATGGCCAAAGCTATCGTTGGTTTCACTACATACACACACTCGGTTACAGCTGTACATCATTTTTTAAAGCTTAAAATGTCTTAGAAAATATGTTTAATAAAAAGCTTTACAAAAGGTTCGAGTTTGTTCAATGAGCACAATTATAGCTCTTTCATATAGAAATTGTATTAAGCTGTCAGGCTCACTTTATTAATATGCCTTTCCCCCCAAGAAAATATTACATAATTTTAGACCTTTACCACTTTGCCATAGATTTTAGAAGAACCCCTCAACATTTCTGGTTAAGAAATCCTTCTTTTGAAACCCTTGAAGCTACATCTCATTAGGTTAGATGCCGTTTAACTGGAAAGATCTCTTTTCTGGCTCAATGTAGCAAATTCCTACCTGAACTGATTGAACACATGGGTTTTAACTGATTAATAAATCAATATCTCCTATATCTTTATATGAGGAAAAAGAGGGTTAAAGGGGAAGTGCAGCACCAATGGGCAGCACCATAAACCCTAATTTCTGTGACTCCTGTAGCAGGCCCAGATTTCAGCATTGCAGTTTGGTAGTAAAATCATCCATTCATGGCAGTATAGTTTTTCACATTTTGAGGGAACAGAAAAACACATTTTTAATTTCTCTGCTCCCAAAGCATACACAAAAACAGGCTGTCCTGTCCAGGCACCCGAATGATGGCATTGTGTCTTCTGTCATGCTTGTGACCTTCATTGGCTGATATTTTTAAAACTAGAATGTGTGGTTCCTGTTTGCAAAAAAGAGGGAAGTGTTTTCAGAACTAGCCTGTGCAATGTCTCTAATATCCTGTGAAGTCAGCCATCTTAGTCTGTACCTATCTTGCCTGAGAAAGGTGTCAGTGTGTAACATCCTATATATTTATAATTCCAGTTCAGAAAACCTCCTTATAATCTGGGCCAATGACTATTAAATGGGACTAGATCCTTTAAATGAAGAGGTTTTACTCATCAGGAGTGAAGTTGAAGCTCTTTTCAATGTTATGATTTACTGGCTGGTTTGCTGTCAAAATACTGTAACACCATAGTTTTCTGACTGTCGTATGGAGGTATTCATTCCCCCTTCTCACCCCACCCCCACCCCCTCCCAACCCATGCCTCACTTATCTCACTGGATGTTGGTCACAAATTTCTCAAGAATGAAACTAAAGCTAACTTCCCTACTAGGATTAGTGGCCTGTCTAGCAAAAACAACACCTAGTTAAGAGCATCTAATGAGGCATAGGGAAGAGACTATCTATGATTTCCTTATTAATTATTTATAATGCTTTCTTGAGCATCCAGTCATCATGGTACTAATATAATAATGCTGACATCAGAATTTCTATTACCTAAATGATGCTGGGTGATGCCTTAAAGATGAATACCTAGTCAGGAAGAGCTCATATGTCTTAACTTTTGAGATCAGAGAAACTATTCATTCTAGTCAAAGAGATGGAGTCTATTTAAGTACATCATGTCCTTTACAAAAGATTCATGACAGCACTGTTGATTCTAGAACAGTTATTGGCATTGGCATTCTGCTGCCTTACAGGTATCTACCAATTTTATGATGCCAACTCTTCAGATTCAAACTTATTTTAACTAGGGATTGTTTATGAATTATTTATGAATTATAATGAAATCACTATGTTCCAGGAGCTTCAGAAATCAAATACACTTTTATAGGCTTGTTAAAGATCTCTAACCAGGTACATCATTTCTCCAGAATAATCTGAATTTCTATAGTTGTTTGCATTAGTTGTATGTCGGAGAGATTTTTAATTGTATCCACAGGATATTAGCGAACCAAACATTTAAATATGTTATAATCTTCATATCCAGGCTGGAAAATCTCCCTGTATTCCTACTTCATTTTGCTATAAATATTTGTTGTCTGGATCCTACAGTGGGATACTTAGTTGAGATACTGTATAGACTCAGCATGGCCAAAAACTCAGTGTGCCTTCTTTTAATTACTGATTGATTGTTCTTATATCAGTACAATGGGCTTTAAAAGCCACTGTAAATAATAAGGTAGTTTTGAGATAAATCAAGGTGTAAAAGAGTGATAAGGGAAATGATGGCTTTACCATTAAATACCATAATCTTCAAATGAGGAACTCTACGATATCTCATCAAGATTAGAGACTCAAGACTCCCTTGAAACTTTACTGAATACTAATTTACTAATGTCTGGAAATATGTACTGTTTTCAGGTATATCAAAGTTGCCTAAACACAGTTTGAGTAGACTGGAAGAAAAGTGTAATTTAAGCTCTCTGTCAAATGTTGTTGTTTTTTTTAAAAAAAAACATTTATAGTACTAATATCCAATATCAGCTAAATAGCTATGGTCGTTATATACCAATGTTTCTCAATCATGCCAGCTTGAAGATACTTGGACTTCAACTCCCAGAATTGCTCACCAGCATTCTGGTTAAAAACATCAGGTGTTGAAATACAAACATCATACAGCTGCTGAGGTTGAGAAATACTGCTTTAGATTAAGAATATCTGGAACAAATATGGGTAAAATAACAGTACTGATTATATAAAATGTTACAAAGGTTGCTGTGGGATTTGATGGCTCGGTGGCTAAGATGCTGAGCTTGTCGATCAGAAGGTCCCTAGTGCCGTGCACTGGAGTGAGCTCCCATTACTTGTTCCAGCTTCTGCAAACGTAGCAATTCGAAAGGACATAAAAATGCAAGTAAAAAAATAGGGACCACCTTGGTGGGAAAGTAACAGTGTTCCGTGTGCTTTCAGCATTTAATCATGCCATCCACATGACTACGGAGACATCTTTGGACAGCGCTGGCTCTTCTGCTTTAAAAACAGAGATGAGCACTGCTCCCTAGAGTTGGGAATGACTAGCACACATGTGTGAGGGAAACTGTTACCTTTACCTATATAAGTTGCTATTCATTGCATAGGAACACAAGCTCATTATTCTACCAATGACAAAGTGTTAAGTATGCTAGACTTTGAAACAGATCATAAGTTTGCAACCCTAGCCTTAATGAGGGCTTACTGGTCCATTTTGGCATGTGACTATTCCAAAACAGAGTCAGGACAAAGAAGAGGAGTAGCTAGGATGAAATTAAATATGCTGAAAATTAGATTAAATATTTCCTACATAAGTAATCGCTTCCTAGGATCTGCCCTATAGCCATGAGGACACATGCTGCATGGCCACAAAAATATACAGGAATCATTTGGATTTTAGTAGAGTAAATCTGGTAGCTCTAGATTGCCCCTAAGGCTTTTTGTTATGTAAACTTGAAGTAATTATTAATGGTTATTGTCAACTCTATAGTATGGAATACTTACCATATTTTCCATTAGTTGGTGTTTTTAAGTTGTTAATGAGTTAAAATGTTTACTACTTCATTGAAAATTTAGGGCAAATATAAAAACGTGTTGGGGATTTTGGACATCAACTTTTTATATGCTTTCACTTTATTTTTCTCTATTCATTAAAGGAAGGCTGGTTAAGCATTCTTGATAACAATATCCATCATGCATATTTGGGGATATCTTAGATTTCCAAAATGATTATACACAGGTGTCCTTTTCTTTCACTAATCTCTACAGCATGCAACAAATTTTTACTGCTATGTCTCATGATCCTTGAAAGATTGTCAAACCTGGACAAAAATTTCTCAGGTAACAATCAAGGGTGCCATTCAAATATTACAAGTCTTTCTTTCCCCCTTCCCCCGCCCGTGTGATGTCATGGAACAAGAGCCACTCATTTTGAGCAGGAAGAGTAGCTTACACCTCTGTCTTATTATTGTATTATCATCAGTGAGACTGGCTTGTTGCTAAAAAAAAAATCTGCTTGAGGAACTATATGCGGAAGACAAATCAGTTTGGACAAGTTACGGAACTTAGAACATTTATTTAATTAAGTTTTTTTATTTCACTTGTATTACTTTTTCAGGTAACTCAAGGTGACAAACAGTTCTAATATTCCTTCTTTCCCCTATTTCCCCAACCACCACAACAATCCTGTGAGGTGAATAGGGCTAAGAGAGAGTGTCTGGTCCAAAGCCATCCAGCTGGCTTTCATGCGGGATTAGAATTCACAGTATCCTGGTTTCTAGCATGTTGCCTTAGCTATTAGACCAAATTGGCTATATAACTACTGAAATATTAAGAACACAATATTAATTAATTTCTTATATGTAATTGAATCATACCTGAAACTTGGTGACTATATGGACAACTAACACCCATGTTGGCCTATCTTTGAGATCCGTTGCTCTTCAAAGGATATTCCAATAATCTATTTGGTCACATTCTTTCACTTTTTCCTCTATCTTGCCAAACCCTGGTGTTCCTAGTCCATCTTTCAATAGATGTTGAAATATGTGTGTTTTTATTTGTTGATCATTGCCATTTCATTAGATCTAGGATGGATTGATTAGTTCTTCTTTCAGAAGGACTTCCATTCTTAATCCTTATTTCTTCCTATTAACTTTCTCCAAATCTATAATTCAAAGGTGTTAAATCTTCTTTGCCTTCTCAGTTAATGTGAATCTGTTTCATAGCTGTACATGATTACTGGAAAAAATATCATTTTTACTACCCTGATCTTTGTTGTCATAAAAACATATTATCCCTCATGATCTCATTTAAGTTTAGTATTGCCTCCTTCCCTAGAATTAATCCCCTATTTCCTTTCCCTCATACTGCAGTTTTTATCCTATTGCTGAGACCAAGAAAACAAAACTATCTATCTTATTTTTTCTGCATGAACAGTAAGTTCTCCAAGCATTGTGGTTAATGATGGCACTCTTTCTCTCTTTCCTTCCCTATAAAATATTAACTGAAGTTTTTCATTTCCCATTTTTTATTTTCATAATTATTAACTGTTCTAGGTCCTAACATTTGATCTTTAAAACTGTTTTATTTCATTTTCATTTTCATTTTATACAATCACTTATATACTGTGCATAACAAAAAAAATCCACCATAAAAAACCAACATAACACTTCAATCCCCCATACACCCTTTCTTCTCCCCCTCCAACTTTCATTTCTCCCCTCCAACATTCCCCTCTTCTACTTCCCTTCCCCCTCAGACATCTCCCCTTCCCTCCATCTCACCCTCCTTGCATTCCCCTCTCACTCCCTCTTTACTTCTCCCTCTTCTTTCCCTCTACTCCTCACTTTGGTGTATCTCTACAGTTCATTAATCTATTCAGTTTATATTTTACACTAAAATTAAGAAAAATAAAAAAAAGAGAAAATAAAAGAGAAAAAGAAAAAAAAGAAAAGAGAGCAACAGTATACAAGTGCATTCTTATTGTTCTGAAAATTGAAACTGTATTTCCACCCTCCCCCTCCCCCCTATAGTCCCCCCTCCCTAACCCCCTTACGACTTCCCAGGTCCCATACCCGGCATAATTCTTTATCAAGCACTGGGGTATATTAAAACCAACTAACTTTAAAGTTAAAAGATAAAAGATAAAGGAAAAACAAAAAAAGAGAAATAGTAAAAAATAAAAAAATAAAAAGAAAAACAAGACGCACACACAAAAAAGGAAAAACAGGAAAAATCAATAAACCCACTACATTAACACAGCTTCCCATCATCTTTAAATCTTAAACAATGTACCTCATTCCTAATTTCAGTTATTTTATTACTTGCAGGATTTCAAACTATATTGGAACCAGGTAAGTTAGTCAAATGGAATTCTCCAACTAAGGGCCTCATTACTTTATCTATATATTCAAACCTTTAATTTATCTCTTTTTTATCCAAATATCCAAACTTTTCTATAAAGCCATTAAACTCAAGTACTTCTTTCATTTTTCATTTCCAACACCTCCCATCCTGCCCTTACCCACATCCACATATAGATTTTATACCTTCCACCCTGCCTTTACCCGTGTCCACATATATATTTTATCCTCATCCATTGCTCCTCTCATATTTACTCCACCTTCCTGGAGACTCTCCGACTAATCTTTCTTAACCTTATATTCAAATAGCAATTCATACAAAAATCAGCTTACATTCTGACTCCGAGTAATCTAATTGAACTTTCGCTACCCTTCCATCTCCCCCGCACCTCCCAACTCCGTTCGTCCCAAACCACAACTCAAGAAAATCACGATCTCCGCTCTCCTCGCCTGGAAAGATAATTCATGCGCAATTTAAATTAGAGTTCAAACAAATCTTATATACAATATATGTCCAAAATCAGCAGCGCTTCTTTCAGCCTCCATGTCTCATCATCGATATACAACTTTGCCATTTTATACCAGACAGGAATCATGAAATTTTATTCGAACTAAAAATTTGAAAAGTATTTTAAAAGTATCGCTGGATCTTTATTCTTTACTCTTCTGCCCTTCCGGAAGAGGAAAGCAACGCCCTCCGCCTTGTAGCCACGTGTCCCGCTGCTTGTCTTCTCCTTCTCCTTGTCTCTCTCCAAGTCCGGATGAATCAGGAAGTCCCGCCTTCAGAATCTTGTAATAAAAATCTCGAGCTTCACAAACCGAATTAAGACGATGTTTTTGATTCTCAAATGTGACTGTAATGCCAGCTGGGACTTCCCATTTATATGGTATCTGAGAATTTCTGAGTTCTTCAGTTAAGAAAGTGTAGTCTCTCCTTGCTCTTAATATTTGAGATGGTATTTCTTTAAAAACAATCAAGTCCTGTCCATCAATTCTCAGCCTCTTATTGTAAAGTTTCTGTATTATCACATTTCTGGATTCCCTTGTGGTGAAATATATAATTATATCCCTCGGAAGCTGTCGCTGTTTTGCTACACACGAGTTCTGGCGGTAAATTTTTTGAATCTGCCAATCAAAGTTAAGTCCCGGACTTCCCACCGAACGACTAAGAGCCTCAAAGAAGGTCTGTTTCAAATTCTCCTGTTCCTTTTCACGCAGTCCTCTAACTCTTATTGCAAACACAGTCTTATTATAATTTATCATGACAAGTTGTTTTTGAGCATTTTCAATTTCCTGTTGTAACATTTGAATTTTGGATGTCAAATTAGAGTTGGTTTCTTCCAAAAGTTCCAATTTATCCTCCATTCCAGCAATATAGTCTGTCATAACTGTCATAATTCCGATCATATCCTCCTTTGTTTGAGCAATTTTAGCATCAAATTTATCATATAAATCCGATATAAGTTGATTGATTTCCTGTCTGAAATTGTTAAGGGTTTCGAAAAGAAATGCTTGCGTTAACAAATCTCCAGTAGAGGGCGTAGGAGGCAAGGGCAGCTACTTTATAGCAATTTCTTGAGATGTGTTATTAAGGAAGCGCTTCTGCTTCGATTTGGGAGCCATTCCCAAAAAATAAAAAAATTGAAAAACAAGCAATCAAACAAGCCAACAAACAAAGTCTCTGCTCCCCTCAGTTTTAAATGGGATACTATTTGTAATCTTTTAACAGTTGATACGGAGAAGTCTTCAGGAGAGTAGGGCTGATTGAGTACGTCACATCAAACACAAAAGCTATAAGATCGCCATCTTGTGACGCAGCTAGACAAAGAAGCCTTTTGCAAAATTGAAGCTGGTATTTTGAATAATAATAGAAGAGGTTTCTCAGGAATGGTCCCCGCTTGGATTCGGATTAATTTTTAAATAGCTTAGCTTTGTCCTGAGGGGGGGGGGGGCAACCTGCCTAGCGCTGCAAAAAAAAAGCAGCTGAGAAGAACTGGCTGGAGTAAAAGCTCAGCTATTGTTGAACCTCTTCTCCATTCACAGCGGGGGGAAAAAGCTGTGAATTACAAAGAGATCCTAACGACTGACCTTCTCCCTGCCCCTTTCTGCCAGAAAGGGGAGATATCTATAGATCTTATAAGATATACAGACTAGAACTCTGAGAGGAGCTCCGTTGAGCTCCCGTCGGCGACAGGCTCCTCCTAACATTTGACTAACAATGTAACATCATTAGCATACAGATAATCTTTGACTTGCAACCATTTGTTTAGTGACCATTCAAAGATACAACACTGAAAAAAAGTGACTTATGACCATTTTTCATACTTATGACCATTGCAGCATCCCTATGGTCACATGATCAAAATTTGCCATTGCCATGCAATTCCCATGCATGTATGATGGTTCCGGGGTCATGTGATCACCACCACCATGAAAAGTATATTCATTGGGGAAGCCAGATTAACTTAACAACCATGTTACTAATTTAACAACTGTAGCGATTCACTTAACAACTGTGGCAAGAAAGATCGTACAATGGGGTAAAACTCATTAACAACTGCCTTGCTTAGTGATGAAAAATGGCTCAGTTGTGGTCATAAGTCAAGGACTACCTGTATTTCATTTAGTAGCATTTTGGTCTCCACTTTTGATACTAGCTGTCCTGTAATCTTTTTCAATGCTGACATTCATATAATATATTTGGTATATAAGTTAAACAGATACAGGGACACTATGCTTCCTCGCCTCACTACATTTCTTATTACGGATCACTCTGTATTTTTTTAAACATTTCTGTTCATTTGGTATTTCCTCTCTCCCTATATACATACCTCTATTCTTTCTAAAACTGTAAGCAAAACTTTGTTTGCATAAGAAATTAGTGCATGGTACAATTTTTTTGCATGTTGTTTTACATCACCCTTTATGTGATGTACATTCTCTGATCTTTTCCAATCTCTAGAGCATACAGTCTTGTTCTATATTTGTTGTTAGCACATTAACTTCATCCTTTCCTGCAGCTTTAAATAATTAAGTAAGTATTTTATTTGTTTCTGGAGCTTTTTTATTGGCTTGCTAGTCTATTGCAAATCATATCTTCCTTTATAAAGGAGCTGAATATGTTCCCCATAAAATATTTCTGTATTGTAGTGTAATTCTCATTGTAAAGGATTCCAGAAGAGTCTTAATATGTGCAAAATGTCTTTGTTATTTATTTTCTTGAAAATATCTATTTTATTTCTCTTTCTATTTCTTCCATTGTTGCTTAATGGTTCTTTGATGTTGAAAATCTGTATTCTATCATTGTATGGGCTACTTGTCACCTGAGACTTTAGTCCTCCATCTTTATCTGGCAATCAGGATAGCAGTCTTAAATTATATTTATATTTTTTTCTCTTTGAGAAAATTTTCAAATTTAGAATATATTGGTTATATATTCAGAATGCCTCTTATCTTTTCTCTTAGCTCCTCAGTTTCTTTTTTACATAGATTAAATCTACTGAGTCTGTTCTTTTTATGGATCTTACTTTTTAATTGTATATCATCTTTTTTCAATAAGATACTTAGTTTAATTAATTTTCTACATGTAACCTTTTGTTTTGTTTTGTTTTGTTTACAATACCTGGTTTGAATCTGAAAGTGCCTGATTGAATGGATTTCACCTTTTCATCTGTTTTTTGTTATGTAATCAGTTTTATTCTCCTTTTGTTCATCCAATGATGTCTAGATATAAGGTTTGTATTCATCTTGCTTAAAGCAGTTATTGCAAATATATGCACACCGAATTTTCTCTAATTCACTTTTTCAATGTTTTTATTCCAATAGTATGTTAAACTCAGCTTTTCTTGTATTTTCCCTAAAATTCTTCATCGTTGTCTATCATTGTATCTGTACAGAAGCATTAACTTATAGAAGTTAATAAGCAGGACATGAAACAAGAATGATCTTGCAATTGGTTGAGCTACAGCTCAGCACATACTTAGCAAAGTCCTTTTAAAGTATCTGTTCCATTCCACAAAATATATGCCCTAAAGCATAGGTGTGTTCCTACCAGTTCGGACCTATTCAGTAGAACCGGTTCGGCAAATCTACCGAACCGGTTAGAAGAGGTTCCACCAGTGGACCCGGAAAGCAGGCCACACCTACAGAAGAGGTTCCAATTTTTTTTGAAACCCACCACTGCCACCCCCCCCCACACACACAGAGAGACAGACAGACTGACACAGAGAGAGAGAGAGAGAGAGAGAGAGAGAGAGAGAGAGAGAGAGAGAGAGAAAGAGAAAGGAAGGAAGAAATAAAGAAAGAAAGAAAGAAAAAAGAAAGAAAAAGAGAGAGAGAGATGAAAGAAAAAAAGAAAAAAGGAATAGAGAGACAAAAGGAAGGAGAGAGAGAGAGAGAGAGAGAGAGAAAGAAAGAAAGAAAGAAAGAAAGAAAGAAAGAAAGAAAGAAAGAAAACACATGGCTGGCAAGCCACTCCCACCAGGTCACATGGCCGGCAAGCCACTCCCACAAAGGAGCCCACACCCACAGGGTAGGTTCCAAAAAATTTTGAAACCCACCACTGCCCTAAAGCTTAAATTTTCCTTGATTTTCACTTCTCACATTCTATGTTCCAGTTGGATATATCCTTTGGGGGCAGGGGACCTATTTCAATACTGGTTCCATCAGCAACCAGCCCTTTTTGTGGCTTTGAATTGGCCAAATCATCTCCAGTTCTACTCATGAAAAATTGATGAAGTTCCTCCATAACTAGAGGATTGCTTTCTGACCTGAAAGTCTCATTCAATTAAATATTGCAAAGTGCAAGTAGTTGTATTGGAAACAATACAAAATGATTTTATTCTTCTCTGGCTTATTCTTTCTCTTGTCAGAAGAATAATTTGGGGTTCCAACTTGAGCTGAGGTTGCAGAAGAATAAATAAAAATGAGATCCAGACAGCTATGGGAAAGAAGAAATATTTATTCCAAAAAGCAAAACAGTTTGCTTTTAGGGGAAGGCTGCAGAGAAATGGGGTACAGTATCAGATTTTTATAAGGGAAGCTTGTTCGGAGTGCTGATTCTAGAGTGACACTTGAGGGGCATGTTTGTGTATGTGTATGCAGGTATGTTTATTCTTGTGAACATGCAGTTCCTCTGGGAAACACAATTTAATTAACTCTGATTGTGTTTGCTTTTGATATGTGGATTAGGTCTGGATAACTTATTTTGGGTGTTGAGGTTTGCCAATTTGATTAACTTGGAAACACTGATTCTCAGACCATTAAGGATTCTGTTAATATTTTAAGGGAAGATGGAAACAGTATTAAGAATAAAATACATTTGGATATGAAACTTCTCACACTCTTTCTCCTTCTCTTAGCTGAACTGACTTTTTAAAAAACATCTACCCCACTTCACTTTCATTATAGATTGCTTTCAGCTTCACCCCTTTTCTTTTAACATTTTCCACAAGAGTGACCCTACCAAAAACTGATGCTTACTGACACCACTGTCAGGGCCAGTGCAATTTCTGAGCCCCCCCCCTTTAGATAAAAAATAGAACATTTTGTAAAAGGAAACACAATATTAAATACTTGGACAATAAGATATGAAAACCTATGATAAATTCTCTCATGTTTACTTTCTGGAATTGGAACTTCCTGGAATTAATGGGACTAGCAGGATAGCAGACTTACAGAGCCGGATATGAAATTCAAAGTCTCTTCCCTAAGATTGTGCCCTGCTGAGATTGTCATTAGTTGGCTTTCTTTCCCTTTCCTAACAAGGAATGGCCTTAGGCACACACACCTTGAACTGCATATCACCTATCTGTTAATCAGTCTGACTGCAGTGCAGCAACTTACATTATTAGGTGAATTCAGCACTGATTGAAACCCTCTGGTGATCTTGATGGAGTACAACTTATTGTTCACAACACTTGTCTTCACCACATTATCACTGTGTGTATTTACATTTTACTATTTGTCATTATAATTAAAGAGGCTAAAAGGACTGAGACATGGCGGGAGTAGGCGGAATTCAGATCCAAAATAATAAATGAATGTCACTACTGGCAAGCTATTTATAGAGGATAGTGTAAGCATTTTTAAAAAAAAAAAACCATCTCTTGATGAAAAAAGCATATGGCACCTATCTAATAGACACACTTTGAATTTCAAAGATATATTCTAAGGTTAGAAAAGAAGTCTTCAGATACATGAAAGATAAACAGATATGATGGCAAAATTTTGGGGGTCAGTTGCATAAAAGAACCTAACAATACAGTTATTGTTTAATTGCTTAGTCGTGTTCGACTCTTCGTGATCCCATGAACCATAGCACACTAGTTCAGCCTGTCTGTCCGCTGTCTTCCATAGTTAAATACATAGTTCATACATTTGTGATAAAATGGCATAAAAACAAAAACCTATGTTTCAAGAAACACGTTACTTGTGTAATCAATGTTATACATAACATTGAACATGCTTTTCCCTTGAAGAACAAAATAACATCCAGTTAGTGTTTGGAAAGTCCATAAGTTGCTTTGTCATTAGAGGTAACTTGTTATATATGGAAGTTATTCATTAAACCTTTTAAAACCCTTTTTGTGAGGGTGTTCAGTTTCATTAGGCATAGTGGAGATTAAATAGATTCTCACTTTCCCAAAGACTGGAGTAGGGTGGCCATCACATAGAAATGCCCCTTGTCACATCCTGTACAATCTAATCTGAAAACTGGTAAGTATTGTTTACATCAGAGCACTTTTGATGCTGACACTAATATGATGTCACTCTTTACCTGGTTTTGTTTGCAAGGTGAATTGTCAAAGAAAATCACCATCAGTAAATGCTGTATTTTAGTAGCACAGTAAACAGAATAATCCTAAAGAAAGATAGAGAAACTACCCACTCTAGGTGGAGGGAAGGAAACACTTCTGCATTCTGAAATCTTATCATTATGGATTCAGGTGGTCATGAATTCTATATCAAAGAGTATAGTCTTTTATAAAAGAGGATAGGCCTTTATTTAAAAGTGATTTCTATTTACAGGATTACCCAATATAAGGATACAGTAGCATAATAGGAAGGAAACTCAGCTGCCTTGAAATTGCCTATTACAGCACCTGAACAAATGAATAGGTCATTAGATCAAAGCCTTCTCCACTACAGAAAGGTTCATTTATGTCCTGTTTTTAGCAATTATTTCTGGAATCAGCAACTGCAAATCTATATTGTCTTCTTTTGGAATAATGCACTCCCTCTCCTTTGGCGATGTGAAAGTAACATGACTGAACATGATTCAACTAAATAATATTATATTTGCCAATATATTAGTGAAAATTACTATTGATATACTTAAAATGTTCTTGGTCATCTTAATTAATAATAGTACATCGTTTATCATTAGCACTACAATTCAGTCTATTAATATACGGTCTAGTTGCTAAGATCTTATTCAGCTAGCAAAGCAGTTTGTCATATGGTTTCTTTAATGCATGCCGCAGCACTCTTAGAAATATATGGGAATGGGTATGTGAAGTGTGGAAATGAGTTTTCTCTCAAGTTAGACTTCTCTGACACTGCATCATAAACTACCTAATCATGTTTTATTTAACCTAATGTCAGGGTTATCTGCATAGTGGATCAAAAAGTCAAGATGATGATCATGCAATTAAAGCTCCCTCCTTTTAAATGTGTGCCATCACCATAAGTGTTTTGTGGAATCAGCCTGAAAGATTTGCCCCATAGCCCAAGCCATGGGGCAAATCTTAAAAAATAGATTGAATGAAGCATGGATAAACAGAATATTCTGTTCTACCACTCTAAAATGCATCAATCATAGCATAAAAATATTCATATTCATTACCCAATTTATACTGACTGAGAGGTAGTAAAAATAATATATGCCATTAACTTATCTGGGTTAAATGAAATATTGATTTATTAAGTTACAGTATATTAATCTAGTAAACAATGATTAGAGAAATAAGATATATAGAAATTTAAGCCTATTATAATAAAAAGACAGAAGACCACAAGAAGCAAACTATCTTTTATGTCCAAATTGTCTTTGTATAAATACAGGATTCACAGTATATAGCCCTGATTAGAACCTTGTGTTTCTGTTTTCCAACAATAGAACAGAGCAAAAAAGTTAGTCTTTTTTGGACTTTTCGGCTGATAATAATATAAGCATAAGAAAGTTTGTTAAATTTTTATCTCGCTGGAGCCAATCTGTTCAGCGTGAAATAGTCTCTTTTAACCCTTTTCATGAGGATATCCTCAATCAGTAAACTCAGTTAATTTGGATGGATCCTTCAACTCCAGAAAAATGGTTTACTGTTCTTTCATAAAATTATATACTTTTACAATGCATTCTCAGGGAAAACCAGTGATGCAATTCAGCCAGTTCTATCTGGTTTGGACGAACTGGTAGCAGTGGCGGTGGGAGGTTCCACCTACCCGCACGTCATCATGTCCTGTTTTGGACGCTTTGCGCATGTACAGAAGGTCCTGTGCCAGTAGTGGGATTCAGCCAGTTCGCACCTATTCGGGAGAACCGGTTGGTAACTTTCTAAGCAGTTCGGAGAACCGGTTTTTGGAAGAAATTGTTTTTTCCCACTTTACAGGACTAATCCTGTAAGGAAGGCAGGAAGGAAACATTCTGGTGTTGTTTCTAGCCTAATCTTTATTGCCCTGCTTACAGAAACTGCCTCTCCAGTTAACCATTATTACCATTGTAACAACTAAGGCGAAGTGCCAATCGACCTGAGTGACATTGACTTGGCCACACCCACATAATCACATGACCACTGAGCCCCGCCTACCCAGCTGGTCATTAGGGCAGAGAACCGGTTGGTAAATTATTTGAATCCCACTACTGTCCTGTGTATGCACAGAGGTGGCGCGTGCACTTACATTTATGAACTGGTAACGAAGGTAAGTTGATTAAACACCTGGTGAAAACGTTATAAGCAGTTCAATATTATCCAGTGCACCGCAACTTTCCTGTTTTCTCAGGAAGTGGGCATATTTTCTCCTTATCATTGAACAAACTGAACACTCATGTTTTGGAAAGGGCAAGGATTGGTTGTTTTCATATTTTACTCTTATTCTTAGAAACAGTATATTTAAGAACAAATTAGCACATGATCAAGATTAGGATAATGCAAAAATGGCCTGTTTGCAAGACAGCTAAGGATAATGCATAATAATTGTGGCAAGGTTTAAAATTTAATTATTCACAAAGTTATATATTTCCTCCAGAGGCAGAAAAGTAACACCAGTACGTTTTCTCCCATGCTTCATATATTTAAAAATGGTTTTGAAACATTCTTTTGCAAACTTGTCTATGTTGTTCTTAAAACATTCTTAAAGCTAATAATGAAGAATCCTACCAAGATCTTATGTGAGGCTGCTTGTAACACGTATATAGATTATTGTTAAAACAATAATGAAAAGGTAACAATAAGAGATAAATATAAGCTCTGCATCAATTAGAGAGCTACTGGTAAATATAATTGATTCCAATGAACATATCAATACAAAATTGGTAATATTAATAGTGTGGTGTATGAATGTACAGTATACCAATGCAATATATAAAAATGATTGAAATCACTTTAAAAATAAACCTCTTTCTTAATCAATATGGTCAAGTGTCTGGTTTTAAAATAAATTTAGGAAAAACAAAAATATTAGCTATAAATATGAATACTAAACCAAAGGAAGAACTAGGAGGGATGCTAGGATGTGAGGTAGTAAAAAAAGTCAAATATCTTGGGGTTAATATTTTAGCCTCAAACGGGAAATTATATAAGCACAATTATGAACCACTTTGGCGGAGTATACAGATAGAGATGAAAAAATGGGAGAAATTGCACTTATCCTTGTTGGGTAGGATAGCGGCAGTGAAAATGAACATCTTACCGAAATTTTTATTTCTTTTTCAAATGTTACCTATACTTTAAAAAGATGCAAATCTTTTAGAATGGCAGAAGGGTATCAACAAATTTGTATGGGCCGGAAAGAAGCCGAGGGTAAAGATGAAAATAATGCAAGATGTACGCGAGAGAGGAGGCTTGAAATTACCTAACCTAAAATTATATTATGATGCAGTGGCGCTATCCGCAATTAGTGATTGGACCCATTTAACCAACGATAGAATACTGAATATCGAGGGACACGATCTGGTATATGGTTGGCATGCTTACTTGTTATTCAACAAAAAATTGGATAAGAATTTTAAAAGTCATATCTTAAGAAATGCTTTACTGCGGGTCTGGAAAAAATATCAATATAAACTAAATGACAAGTTACCCATGGGGGCAATTCCTAGACATGCAATTGAAAATATGAATATAGCACAAAAACAGGATAGAACCACCTACAGACAACTTCTCACTTTGGAAAGGGGGGTTCTACAACTAAAATCTTTAGAGGTATTGAAAGAGGAGAAGGTAGTTCAAACATGGTTCCAGTATGGGCAATTACAGGCCAGGTGGAAAATAGACCAAAAAACTGGTTTTATCCAAGTTGAGGATAATTTGTTTAAACAAATAAGAGATCAAAGTTTAATGCATATAAAGAGGATATATAATGTACTAATACAGATGGATTTGGAAACAGAATTAGTTAAAGATTGTATGATAAAGTGGGCTCAAAATATTGAAGAACCAATAATGTTGGACACATGGGAAAGAATATGGGTAAGAAATGTGAAATTCACACAAGCACAAAACCTGAGAGAAAATTTTTATAAGATGCTTTATAGATGGCATTTAGATCCTAAAAAGCTGGCTTCTATGTATCCGAATGTACAGCCTAAATGTTGGAGGTGTGGTTCTCTCGATTCTACATATTTTCATATATGGTGAACTTGTCAAAAGGTTAAGGCATTTTGGATAAAAATGTGGTGGATTATGCGAAATATCTTTAAAAGAAGGATAAAGTTTACTCCTCAGTTATTTTTACTAGGTATATGTACTGACTTTACAGCGGTAGAGACTAATTTGGTTCTGCACCTAATAACGGCAGCAAGACTGTTGGTGGCGCAATACTGGAAGAAGAAAGACTGGCCTACAACTCAAGAATGGACATTGAAAGTTACAAACCTAGCCGAGATGGCTAAAATATTGGCATATCTTAAAGACCTTTCAAATGAGAGATATAAACAACACTGGAAAAAATGGATTGACTATACACAAAACAAATATGGGACTAAGAAATTACAGATAGCCTATGTTTAAGATTAGGAATAATCTAAACTGCTCAAAGTTAGTGCAACAGGAAGAAGCTGAGTTCAATGCAGAGATGTTATTAACCTCTTTTTTTATTTCCTTTGTCTTAATATATTTTAGACTGTGTTTGTTAAAAACCTATACTGTGTACGGGCTCTGGGAAATCGGGGGGGAAGGGAGGTGGGGTTTTAGGGGGGAGGGGGGAGGGGGGATATATAGTATGTGTTAGATTTCAAAGTAACGCGACTGCACTTGTATACTGTTGCTCTTTAATTCCACTGTAAAAATAGGACAAGCTGAATATATTAATAGATAGTAGAAATACACCGAAGGGAGGAGTAGAGGGATAGAAGAAAGAGGGGTAGAGAGGGTGGGAGAGAGGATTGGAGGGAGGGTGAGAAGGAAGGGAGGGAGTGTACCGGGAGAGAGGAGTGGTAGAGGGGGAGGGGAAGTAGGGTAGAGGAATGATGGAGGGAAGATGGAAAGTTGGAGGGGGGCAAAAGAAAGGGTGTATGGAGGGTCGAAGAGATACATTGGGTTTCTATTTTTGGGGGTATTGTTGACAAGAGGAATGGCTGTGTTTATTGTTTAATGTTATATGGCCCCGGTTATGCACAGTATATATGTGACTGTACGAAAATGAAAATGGAAAATAAAAACACATTTACACAGAAAAAATAAAAATAAACCTCTTTTATATGCTCAAGTATTTACAAGGAAATATGCTTTCAATTGGGGAAAAAAACCCCTTCTTTGAAATGTATTATTAGGCTTGTTGAAAAATAGTTTGTGTTATTTTGTCCTATGCCTCAGCTAATAAGAATGTATCTTTCTTCAGGTTGAATTATTACAGGGAGCTGGTATTTTAGAAAACACATATACAATTATGATCTAGATCATTTTTATTCTTTTCCACAATGATGTAAAATTCTTTTTTACTATAATGCAAGTAGTCCTTGACTTATGACAACAAGAGAGCCCAAAATTTCTTTTGAAAATGAGGCAGTGGTTAAATGAATCTTGTTCCATTTTATAACCTTTTGTCCCACAGTTGTTAAGTGAATCAATGCAGTTGTTAAATTAGTAACCTGGTTGTGAAGTGAATCTGGTTTTCCCATTGACCTTGCTTGTTAGAAGGTGGCAAAAGGTGATCACATACCCTTGGGACACTCTAACCATCATAAATACATGCCAATGGCCAAATGCCTGAATTATGATCACATGGCTTATGGGGATGCTGCAATGGTCATAAGTGTGAAAAGCAGTCATAAGTCACTTTTTTCAGTGCCATTGTAACTTTGAGCAGTCACTAAATAAACTGTTGTAAATTGGGGACTACCTGTACATTTAATTCATGAGATCAGCCTATTCTTCTTAACAACTACTGAAAGACCAATGGAGGAAAATTATTGAGAAGATAAGATTTTCAAAACTATATAAGGATTAAAAACATCTGGATAGTAAAACAAGATTGCAGATCTGATAAAATTTATTGGTTTTAGTTTAAAAGTTCAACTGCAGCCCATAGGTCACATATTATAGAATTCAATATAAAGTTAGAGTTGAAGATCAAAGAGATGCTGGAGAAATGCAAAAGAGATGCTGGAGAAATGCAAAAAATGTCTTTCCTCCTGATGCTGATAATCTTTCCACAATATAAGGATGTTGACAGTACCTGAAACATGCCTTCCATGTCCATCTGGTTCTCAGCACATTTTAGATACACACATATGCCATAATTGTGGACAACTTCTACGTTCATCACTTGATCATTGCCTTCTGGAACACTCTGAACATTTGTTACTTGACCTATTGACGAGAGGGATGGAAATATCTCTGTAGCTTAGCAACAAAATTATTTATTCCAATGTTCTGGACTTGTTTGAATTCACAATCATGTCAGTCCATTTAATGAATCCATACAAGGGCTTAGCTTCACACAAGCAATGCCCTGATTAGGTAATTGTCTTTTGTTGCAACCTTCCCTCTAGAATAATAAAGATTCAAGAAAGGGAGCTCCAGACCAGTTCCCAATAGGCCAACAATTTTTGTGAGTATTCATGGTAAATCACCATTTTAAAGTGTTGTTCAAATTTTCTAACTGACTAATTAGAAGAGAAGAAAAAGGGTGAGAGGTTGGTAGAAATTCTTTAAGGTACTTTTAAAGTTTAGAGCAGTGGTGTCAAACTCGTGTCATCACAGCATCACCACATGAAGTATCACAACATTTTCCCCCTTCTCTAAACCAGGCATGGGCATGACCAGTGTGTGACACATCCAGCCCGCTGGCTGTGAGTTTGACACCCCTGGTTAGGAGTCATGATGCAATTTAAATATTTAAATAAGATAATAAGACTTAAATAACTTTTATTAAATATCATAACATGAATCCTGCAACAGAACCAAGGAAAATATTTCATATATACTGTAACTAGTCATATATTAAGTATACCAACAGTAATTGCATACAATATTGTTTTTAAAAAATCACCATGTATTGTAATATATTTCAGATGAATGCAAATTATAGTTTTTTTTAAAAAAATGATCCAGTCATTCACTAAAATAATTTTGGTTCACTCGCCTGAAGACAGCCTGAAAAAAACAGTATGCAAACTTTATTTTAGGAATTGTAGTCCAATATAATTGATATAATTTTGTTGCTTTAGTTACAGCTGACTAATATGAATACATACCCTTCAGTCTAGAAAATAAGAATCTGATGTAAGAGTTTTATGGAGAAAGAATGAGATTTCATTTCATTTCATTTCATTTCATTTCATTTATTTGGGATTTATAGGCCGCCCTTTTCCCTGGGGGGACTCAGGGCGGCTTACATTCATAGGGAAAGGGGGGGGGTGCAATATAAAGACATAAACAATATGTGAATAAAATAAACAGTAAAAACACAACTTTCATTCAACACTCAACACTCGGGCGGGGTGAATTAGAAACTTATCCCCAGGCCTGATGGGATAGCCAGGTCTTAAGGGCTGCGGAAGGTCTGGACGGTGGTGAGGGTGCGAATCTCGACAGGGAGGTCGTTCCACAGGGTCGGAGCTGCTACTGAAAAGGCTCTCCTCCGCGTAGTCACCAGTCGACATTGACTGGCGGATGGAATTCGGAGGAGGCCCAATCTGTGCGATCTAATTGGTCGGAGGGAGGTAATCGGCAGGAGGCGGTCTCTCAAGTACTCAGATCCACTACCATGGAGATGCCGAAACATCTTAAAAAAAATCACCTAATATTTATATGTATCTTTTATACAAACAAAATGAAAAAGAAATATCAGTGTTTTCAAGTAAACTTACTGTTAATTAATTTTTGCTTGTTCTGGTTATTGTTATATAATGTAAACATCTCTTATTCAAATGAAATTTAAATTCTGACATAATCCTTTACTTTTTAAATTATTGGTACTTTTTATAGCCTTTTTTGTACTCAATTTTAGTTTTTTCTATATTTACATTATACCTTGTTAATATTTTTTTCATAATTAAACTACGATTAAAATCAAATACAATAGTAGTCAATCTTGTTCTGAAATTTAAAAAGAGTGCTTTTAGTATATTGCGGGTAATGATCGCTAGTAAAACAATTTCTATTTTAACTAAAACTTCAATTAAGTAGTTTGCAAGTGTTTTATAAAGTTTCATGAGTTAATATAAAATGAAATAAAATTTTGCTCTGTTATTATTATTAGTTTTATTTCTATTTTATATATCTGAAAACCATTTTCATTTTTTTTCACAACAGAGAAATGAGGGTTGATAGGGTTACATTACCTTATTAATACTAAAATACCATTTCTATTTTACATAATTTAACACAGCAAACTATAAAAAGGTGAAAACTGCAACCCCTAGGCATGTGTTTAAAATATCCTCATTTAGATGCTAATTTTGATTCCTGGTATATGGTTTGGTAGTTGGGGAAAAAGCATTAACAAAGGGATAGATTACTTAAAAGGCATTATTAGGCAAATATGTATAAATTTTCTAATGCTGAATGGCCTTTTATGACTGAATACAGCTATTACATAGAATAACACTGACACATTTGTTTTAAAAGAAAAGTAAAAATACTAGATTTCTACAAAAGAAAAACAATAATTAAATAAACAAAGCATCATGAGGTAACAAATAACAATAGAAACAATCTCACTTTCTTAAACTGCTCTCACATCATATAGTCTGCAACCAATTAGTATTCTCAGTAAATTGTGGAACATCTAATGTTTAGTAAATAACTGATGTTATGAACTTTAAAAAGGTAAAGGTTCCTCTTGCACATTCTGTATGTGCTAATTATTCCCTACTAGCAGTGTTCATCTCTTTTTCAAAGCCGAAGAGCCAATGCTATTGGAAGATGTCTCTATGGTCATGTGGCTGGCATGACTAAATGCCGAAGGCGCACAGAATGCTGTTACCTTCCTACCAAGATGGTTCCTATTTTTCTGCTTGCATTTTTTAAGTGGTTTCAACCTGCTAGGTTGGCAGAAGCTGGGACAAGTAACGGGAGCTCACTGCGTTACACAGCGCTAGGGATTCGAACTACTGAACTGCTGACCTTTCTGATTAACAAGCTCAGCATCTTAGCCCCTGAGTCACCGCATCCCACTTCAGCTGACTGCTAGATCAGCAGTTCAGCGGTTCAAATCTCACCGGCTCAGGGTTGACTCAGCCTTCCTTCCTTCCGAGGTGGGTAAAATGAGGACCCGGATTGTTGTTGGGGGCAATATGCTGACTGTAAACCGCTTAGAGAGGGCTGAAAGCCCTATGAAGCGGTATATAAAAATCTGCTATTGCTATATATATATATATATATATTTAACATGTATATAATTACACAACATTGGCAAAAAAGTGAGATGAAGAACATAATTACCTCCTGCTGAAATCATCCTCATGACCATGAAGGGGGAAAAAAACACATTAAAAATTTAAACTGGATGGAAAAGATAGGTTGTTCTGAATTAAGCCTTTGGCTGTTTTAGATTGGGGGTGGTGAGGAAGACAGAGAGAAGGAGTTAGGATCTTTTTGTAGCTCCTGGGCCAGCTTCAGAAATAGGTTTTTAAGTTCAAAGGCATTTAAACATTATTTTGAGGCTTTGCAGTAGGCAACTGTCAATAAGGTTGGAAATTACTTTGGGAAGACTATACACATGAAGCTCAAGCTTCCTCCTGTTAAGCTGGTCCTCTTAACAAAAAAAAAATCTTTCAGTGGCAATCCAGGGAAAAGATTGCTTCATTTTATTGTTGTTAGTTGCAAACCCATGTCAACCCCATGGACAACGTTCCTTCAGGCCTTCCTGTCCTCTCCCATTCCTCTGGAGTCCATTCAAGCTCAAGCCTACTGCTTTGGTGATTCCAACCAGCCACCTCATTCTCTGTAATCCCATTCATCTTTTGCCCTCAATCTTTCCCAGCATTAAGCTCTTCTCTAGTGAGTCCAGTGAAGTGGGTTAAAATGAGTGCCTAATTTTAACCCACTTCAATTCTTAGTTAACTGAAGTATGATTACAATCACCATTATTCTGTTGCATACCAATCAATGATCTGTAATTTACATTTATTTTTTCTCTTAAATTGTAATAGACCAGGGTTGTCAAACTCGTGTCGCCATGGCAGCATCATGTGATGTATTGGGACTTTTTCCAACTTTGCAAAACTGGGCGTGGTTGGACAGCCCTATGTTAGATCACCTGTTCCTTATAGAAAATGTTGATTAAAAACATCTTCCAATAGGAAGTTTCTTTCAATGGGATGAAATACAATACCCTTTCCCAACCAGTAGACAAAATAGTTGTGATGGTTAGGGTTGTTAGAATAATAGATACAAGGTACCAGGTTTCTAATGCAGATCTGGAGAAATAATTCTTCCTTAGTTAGTTACCAGGTAGCACACACCTGAATCTTGGTAGGAAAGTCAGCACTTGTAGGGTTTTTGCCTGGCTCTGCTATCTTGGGCTTGTGGCTCCTAACTTGTAGTATCACTCCACAGCCAAGTGCAGCCTTCAGACCAATGACTTACAGAGCTTTGATGGTTAGTCATGCCACCAAACCACAAACACCTGGAGCAATACCAGCTAGCAATGAAGTCAAATTAAATGAGAACAAAAATTACATTTGAACAAAGTTGTTAATGTTGACAAATGCTTTTTGTCTAAGAGCACTGCAAAAGATGGAATAATTCTGTTTCCTTTCACAGAGGTTTTCCCCCCCATCTTTTAGACTGGGCTGCAGCCTAGACAGGAGGTCATTAATTTTCTCCACTCAGTCACCTCTCCCTCTGGAATTAATAAGGCTGCTTATTAATCAGTGACTTCTAGGCCTCTCTTTGCAGAAGAAAGTGGTGAGAGAGAAGAGCTTCTATTTATGCCATTAACTTTCATTGACAAATAAAGGCTTCTCTGCCTGCTGGGCTGTCACTTAAGATACTTGGCTACAGCTGAGCCACTGGTATATTTGATATTTTATGGGGTGACAAAAAGAGGGAAAAGGTTAAGTGTGGACTATGCAGTACACATACAATACAGAACTTAGCTGCATGCAGCGAATATGTTCTTTGCCTGGAATCACTCTTCAGATGTCACTTATCCCACATTGCACAATAAGCATCTGTTCCAAAAGAATCTTGCACAGCTGTAAGCAGGTTTGAGATTAAAACTGTAGGGGGCACACCATGTTTTCACAGATGGTCATGCACTAGCATCTTTTATATTCTTTGATAGCCACCAAAGCACTCTTTCTAAACCTCAGTGCTAATTTCTTTTACTTCTTTTTTTTAAACCAGTATTAGCAGGGCTGAGTGCTTTACAATTGCTTATTTGGTAAGAAAAGGACTTTTTGGTAACAGACAAGGCCATCGTTGTCCCCTTGATTCACATTTTTAAATTTTACAGGGACGTTTATTTGCCATACGGTCTGACTTTCCTTCACTACTTGATCAGTCCTTGATTTTCTTAATTCATCTTGTTGTTTTAATAGAGCATTATCTTTCTCCAGAGGCATCAGTATCCTCAAGATGTTTGGCTCTCTCACTGTACTGGATAAAATTAAATAGATACGGAAGGAGGAGAAGAGAAGGTGTCATATTGTTTTGTTTAAAAATATTTAATCATATCATATCAGGATAAAACAATGGGGCACATGGGAGTTTCATTGCCTTTGATGAAGATCCAGAATCAGTATTCCTGTAGGTGCTCCTGTGATGGTGCTCCTTGAAAGGTATCATCCTGCACACAGACAGTTCCTAATTCAGTGGTAGAGAAGGGGATGCGTTGCATGCAGAAAATTCCATTTTAGGGGGAAAAATTGTAAAATTCCCTCATTTGTATCATATTAGTACATCAAATTATAATTCTTTACTTACTTGTCAAGGTTGCCTTGGACACTTGTTTTAATTCTCCCTGGAACCTGATGCATTTCTCTGTAACTAAAATTTGACCTGAGTATGTAACTTTTCTTTATTGCACTAATGATAACCTAAATGAAATGACAATCTGCTTCTTCCAATGTATGAATAGCATGAGGTTAAATCTGTGGTTTCTTTCTGCTGCCTTTCATTTTCAAATTTTATTTTTATGGCACCTTGACCTGTGTCCATAATGAACTTTTCAGTTAATCAGATTATTATATACACAACAATGAGAAATCACTGCTGGTAGTTCTTTAGCTGAAGTTGTCCTTCATACACTTTGAGTTTTTCCAAAGAACCTAGGATGGCGTAATGTATCAGTGTAGTATATGTGTGGATCCAAGGACTGTGGCCTTTTGTAATTGACTGATGGAAATTTTGTCAGTGTACAGATTACCTAAATGCTGTCCAAGATTTTTCAGTTTTGGATTGGCACCCATGATCACCATGGATGCTTTATGCCATAGTCTTTTAATTTTAATTTTCAGATCTTGATAAGTTTTGATCTTCTATAATCCTTTATCTTCTATTCTACTATCCCCTGGTGTTGGCCCCATCAATTATCCACACTTTCTATTTTTCAACCACAGTTGTATCTGGTGCTTATTTGGAAACCCACAATATTTTAACCTGTTAATTTTTGACTATTGCCACCAATTTTTCATTTTTGGCCCATGATAATTTTTACAGATGTTCTAGTGAATCATTTTAGAGGCTATATTATATCATCATTTATGTCTATATTTGCTATTCCCAAGTTAAATTTGGACTAGGTTGGGCTTGGATTGCTCCTAATCCTGGTGAACCAAAGCTGAGAGACACATACTTCTGTGATATACTGGCTGCTTCATTGCTCAAGTTTATTGAACTGACTGTAGGTCAGTGGTATGCAGGGAGATTTGTAAAGACGCCGTTAAAAAGTGAACATATGGGTTGTAACACATACAAATGAATGGAAACAGACTTGCTTGCTTCTCCTGAAACTGTAGAAACTGCTGAAACTCTAAAAAGCCACATTGAGTTAATTTTTGATTCTTTAATCGTGCTGTATACAAAGGCCAGGAGAGGAATCAATCAATAATTTTAACCATGGTTTGTTGAACCATTGTTTATAAGCTTCCTGAGAGTGAGAGGACAGTCATATAAATACAAACAAACAAACAAAACAAAACACAAACCCCCAGTTGGCTGGACTCCTGTATCATACAAAGCCAAAACTACACTATATCCATATAATTGGGCTAGATAAACCACTTATGTATTTGGGAATTTCCTGCTCTCCATTAGCCTTTCTATTTTTCAAGTAAATTTCTTCTTTTGGGGGGAATTCTGCCTTTTGTAGTTTTCTAGAGTCAACTGATGTCCACCACTGGGAATTTTAATCCACATGTATATATCAAAAGAGGAAAAAGAGTGACCCATTTGCTTTATTCCTCTTCCTCCTTCTCAATTTTAGGAAATTGTAACCATTATCAGGCAATAAATGTTGCCAGACAAGACAGAAATTGGTAGTGTTTTGTAATTACATAAGCTAGACCATCATGCTAATTCATTATGGCAAAGGACTGAAAATGCAGCTGGTTTACTTCAACTTTATTTTAGTCAGGAGTTAGAGGTGAGAATTTCCATTCCCTAACATATGGAAATGGAACATATGGAAATGTTTCTTCTATGACTCTTGCCTATTCTTGATTTTGGGAACATTTTTCTATTAAAAGCATCACATTGAGGCTTGCTTTGTCTCCTAGTCTTACTATTTAAAATGAAAGGGGAAAGAAACTGTTAGTTTTGTTGATTCTTGTCTATTTTCATTTCATGCATTCATTTTCTATAGCCGCCCAATTCAACCAACTGATTCTTTGCAGCTTACAATTCTAAAAGTATAAAACAATTAAAAGTATTAAAGCATTAAAAACAAAATAAATAAATATAAACAGCACCATGATAGCTAATCAACTGATAGAAAGGCCAAATAAAAGAGCCCTTAACATTTTCCAAGTCCAGGTACATAGCAAAGTCCTTAAAGCTTTGTGAAAAGCCAACAAGATTGAATCTATTCTAATTTCCAAGCAGAGAATAATCCACAAGGCAGGGGCTACAGCAGAAAAAGCCTATATAGTTCCCACCAGCCAATACTCTTGGGTTTCCACCAGCCAATACTCTTGGGCATCATATTGGATGGGTAGAAACTCTTAGAAAAACACAGTTCTTCAGGTAATCCCTTCTCAAGCCATGTAGGACTTTAAAGAAGACAACCAGCACCTTGAATTGTAGCCAGAAACATACAAGCAGGCCAGTGGTGGGATTCCATTTTTTTTTACTACCAGTTCTGTGGGCGTGGCTTGGTGGGTGTGGCAGGGGAAGGATACTGTAAAATCTCAATTCCCTCCCCATTCCAGGAGAAGATTACTGCAAAATCCCCATTCCCTCCTGATCAGCTGGGACTCCGGAGGCAGAGAATAGATGGGAGCAGGGCCAGTCAGAGGTGGTATTTACTGGTTTTCCAAACTGCTCAAAATTTCTGCTGCCAGTTCTTCAGAACTGGCCAGAACCTGCTGAATACCACCTCTGAAGCAGCCAGAATAGGTAATAGAGAAATGGTGTTACATGTGTCATGTAGCTGGCATAATTTATTACCCATGCAGATGCATTTGCCCCAGTTGAAGTTTCCAAATGGTCTTCAAGGGCAGCCCCATGAAAAGTGTGTTACAGTAAACTAAATGGGAGATTACAAGGGCATGGGTGATCAAGCAGGGTCCCATGGTCCAGGAACGGATGCAACTGGTGCTCTATCTACAAGCGTGCAAAGGCTCTCTTAGTCACAGATCTATTAAAAAATAAAGCCTGAGTGACAATGATATGTGATTTTTTAAATGTTAAATATATATTAAACATTTGATTTTATCAGAAGGTTGTCTTTAGCTTCCTAGGACTGGAAGAAAGTAACTAGGCTTTGAGCCTAAAGGAGACTAGAACTCCCAGTTTCTAATTTGTTGTCTTAATCATTACACCAAGCTAGGATTTTAATTGGATATCTTTGTGTGTGTTTTTTCAAGTTAGTTTTTGACTCCTGGAGACTGCCTTGGCCCTCACAGTTTTCTTGGCACAGTTTTCCAGGAATGGTTTGCCTGAGCGGAGGGTTGGACTAGAAGACCTTCAAGGTCCCTTCCATTATTCTGTTATTGCTTCCTTCATAGAGCTAAAAGAGACTCTCTGGCTGAAGGTCACTCAATTGGCTTTGTGTGTAAGGCAGGATTAGAATTCAGGATCTTCCAGGATCTTTCTAGCCTGGTGCCTTAACCACTATCTCAAACTGACTCTTAATTGGAATTAGGAGCATTTAAAAACACCGTGTTGCCTTGAATGAATTAAAGACCCCACAAGTTCATTTAATTCTATTCTAAAATTTGGACTTAACATTGAGTGGAATGCTCTCTACTTAAAATAATACATTTATAAACCTTAGTAGCATACTATATTATATTAATAATATTAATAATCATAGGATATATCATGCTGTGTGAGTAGGCTTCCACTGACCTTTGAAATCCATGAGCTATGATGTGATGGTGAGGTGGCTATTTCAAATGCAACAGACTCTTTTCTCTTTTTATCTCCAAAGGCAATTTTGTAGTAACCAGACCCCAACATTAACCTTGGCTTGGTTCTTTCGAAATGTTTGAAGAAGAGAGAACTGCAAGTGATATTTTGGCATAGGAAATCTTGCTTTTAAAGAGAGAATAACTAGCTGAATCAATCCTGTTACTTCTTTAATGTGTGAAAAATCAGTCTTTTGAAGTCATAATGGAAGATACGATATTGCACTCTGGCACTAGGAAGATTCATGTTTTGCAAGGTGTAATTTAAACCTTGACACATAGAAAATAATAGTTCCAATACCCTCTTTTAGTATCAACTTTTTATATTTTGGCATTGACAATTTAGTCTGATTTTTAATGTTTTTTCTTTTTCTAGGATTGTTCTAGTTTATTAACTTTTCTTTCTGAATGCTTAAAAAAAAAAAGACAGGCAAAATGGTTCCCCATAGCACCAGACAGCATAGTCAGACATAAGAGTGGTTATCCTAACCATTTCATGGACACAGGTTTTCTCATCTCAGTATGGGAGCTCGAATTATTATATTAAATAATGTTTTAAGCAGTTTTAAAAAGTACTTTTAAGTATGTAACATGATTGTTCATTGAGAGAGTAAAAAATAACCACTTTTCTCCCTAAATGTAAATAATATGTCATTTTGTGTGATGACTGCACATGCAAAAATAGATGCTTATTTTACAGTATTTATCCGAGTCTTGTGGTTTCAAAGGATTCTTCCTTGCTTATAGTTGTGTTGTGGAAAAGCTCTCATTAATATTCATTAGACTAATATACAGGGGGGAAAACTCAGACAAAATGCTGCTTCTTATAAGAAGGAAGCTATTAAGGTGACAATTTCAGCAGATCAGAGAGCACCACAAGGACAGTAGCAAAGGCACAAAATTATACCTTGTTGGTATTTGCAACAGATTTTCCTTGTTTGACCTAAGCAGGGAGGGAGTACACACATCCTTTGAAAATAAGCAATCACTGTTCGGAACATAACAAGCCCTATAGCTAAAAGAGGACATTTCTCCCATCTTCATTCAAGTTAACGTTTTCTGTCTTTAAAGCACAAAATGGGCTCCCTGCAAACCTGCTCCACCTAGTTTATGATTATAACCTTTATAGAGAATACAGAGATATTGGTGCAATACACTGAGCACTGTTTTGTGTCTATTCTCACTCTTTTCACTGGCAGCCAGCTACTAGGATTTGGTGTGTGGCATCTTTGTCTCTCTATACATCAGGTTCAATGGCTTATCTGAATAGTTTTACCATATATGATTCTCTGATGTATTTAGAAGACCAAATGTGATTCTAAATATCTATTGTCTTAATGAAATATGCCAAGGATGACATGTGGGAGTTTTCAACAGTGTGATTGACCTAAAAGTAATCTTACCAGAAGAAGGAGCTCCTGTGTGTGTATAAGCAGTTTCTCTCATCTAGAATAATGTTCCATGTGGAACATGGTGGAACAGGGGTGTCAGACTTGTGGCCCGGGGGATGGATGTGTCATGAGCTGGCCACGCCCAGTTTAGCAAAGGGGAAAAAGTCATGGTATGTCATGTGACAATGCTGTGACAGTGCAAGTTTGACATCCCTGAAGTGGAATGTGTGATATTTTATTTTTATAAATACCCACATACCCAAAAGGAAGATGAGCCAGAATTGTAAAATACACTTTCCCTAATGAAACAAAATAAATCAAAAGAGAAAGTTTTTAAACTACCACAAGGCTACTACTTCCACTGTAAGATTCAACATGGTTTGAATATATCCAACCATCTTAATACAGACACTTTTATAACCTTATTTATTTATTTAGTGTATGACAATGTTACATCAGCCAAGAGACAGACTACAGTGTGAGAACAAAGTAATTATTTAGCTTCCAATGAATTGCTAGTCCATTCAGCTCATGCTTGTGTGCTATCCAGTGTGCACCACAGGGTACAGACTAACTCCATATTCTGAAAGGTTCAGTAGTGTTCTGCAGTGATATCGGGGGCTTCTCCCTCCACCAATGTCATCGCACATTTGGTCATTGCTTTGGGAAAGGGCTGGCACTAATTGGATTCACTCTACATTGCACGAAACACTGTTATTTTCCCACCAAAATGTACCTATTTATCTACTTGCACGAAACCTGCTTTCAACCTACTAGGTTGGCAGAAACTGAGGGAAGTGATGAGACCTCACTCTGCCACTCAATGCTAGGGGCTTAAACCCTGGAGGGCAGATCTTCTTCAGTGTCATTAAGCCACTTAGCCACCACGTCTCTCACTTACACCTTCTAGCTAGCTATGACAACTTCTCTTGTACTAGATAATATGTTTAAAAACCTTACTGAGATGAATGAATTTGCTCAATTTTCTCAAAAATAGATTGTTGAACAAAAGAGATGCATTGAATCTTTCCAGGCTTTACTTCTCTATTATTCAGCTGACTAGACACCCTTCTTTCATCTTTGATACCGAATCTTGGTTTTTGATTTATTTATTAGATTTTTGGCCTGCCTTATTACGTTATAAGTTATTCAAGGCAGCAAATATACTTAACATTTCTTTCAACTTCTTTTCCCATGACAAAAATCCTTTGTGGTAGATGGTGCTGATAGAGAATGACTGGCCCAAAGAGAAAACACTGCAGCAAATGGAATAGAGTAGAAAGGTCTAGGTGTTGTTTTCCGTTTGTTCTGTTAGTCTATAAATCAGACTCCTCTCCGGTTTTTCAATGTACTGCGTTCTATGTGACCAAAACAGTTTTATATATGATTTTATATATGGATATGATTCCATAAAATTTAATCAGTCTTCAAGCTTAATCTATATTTATAAGAGTCCAGTCCATTTATTACCATTACGCTCCAGGGTTTGCAAGGTTTTACTGAAAGAATGCAAGGATCCAATACCTATTCATCCTCATTTATCTGCTTAGCTTAGCAACATTTGGTCTGTTTAAATACCTACATATTTCACCTTTTATTTATACTATCAATATGGAAATTTCAAATTCCACTTGCTTATCTCCTTGATTCACGAGACATACAATTGAACCAATTCTCATTTTTGTGTAACGTTATGTTTACCCCAAGTTAATGTACTCTTCTAATCTTATGTATAGATTTAAAAAGAACTCATGTAATATCTATCTGAGGAAGAGACAAAACTTTCTACCAAGAGGTAACATAGACTTAAATATGCGTATATTCATGTTAGTAAAAATGCAGACATAGAGACTATTTTTCATTTCGATAGCGAGACAATGAACTCCTTATACTACCAAACATTTGAGGTGAGTGGATTGTAAAAGTAAGATTATAATTGGCAGTAGGGATACTGAAAATGTGGATCAGTTAGGATCATTGGGATTGATTAAAACCATTTGTCCTTCCAATATAAGTTTCATTTCATATGAAGTATTGTCATTGCAGTTTTTCCAGACCACCCTTTGCTATATAGCACTTTTTTTTTTTTACACAAAATGTCCTCATCATCTGGAAGATACCAGTATAGTTTAGTATATCGTTTGGAGTCTATTTGTTATTTTTTTATGCTGCAAAATATCAGATTGGTGCTGGCAACATTATCCATGAACAAAATTTGAATGATTCAAAAATTCCTTCTGCAAATAAGGTCCAAAAGTTCATTCCATCAGACTCTTCATGAACTAAAGTTCTTCACACAAATCACAATATGTTTAGTCACCTAGCTAACTTCCAAAGAACAAATAGATAATTTGAGGTGAGCCAAAGCCAGAATTCGGCAATTTATTCTAGGGGTTTGCCAGTCCTGGAACTCAGACATGCTTAGATAAAATGGGTAAAGGATGTGCAGATAGTCACAAGGATTATTACTGATTGACCAGTATGGAAGACAACAAAGACAATTATGGATGGATGTCATATTAAACAAATATCTAAGAATTCCTTTTCTATAGAAACAGATGGAACATAGTGATATAAATGTCAGAAAGGTTTTGATGAGTGTTATGCCATGACAGCATAGGCCTGGATAAATGCATAAGCTCTATGAAAGACTGTCATTGTTCCTGACAACAACACTGTAACAATAATATTTTTCTACCATCTACTTGATGGATGATCAGGTTGGAGTAGAATAAAATGGGTAAGACTGCCTGAGGCTGTGTACATGCAGAAAAGCTACTATAGATCACTGATAGCCTATATACGGCCAATTAGGAGGAAATAATATAGGGAAAATATGCTTCAGATAAAAGAAGAATAGAAGGAGAAAGATTGAATATTTCTTTTGCCCACGTTGCATTTTAAATGTTCCTATATGTACCCTGATTTCTCTTATGTTTAGAACACATGGCCACCATTTCTCCCATTTATCTCAAACATCAATGCTTAATTTAAGTTCAAATTGCTGGCTTTATTGCTCTGTCTCTCTTTTACTGGCCTGTCAATGTAAACAAGTTTAACAAAAAGTTGTTAGACTGTAAAATGCACATGGTCCAACTTCCTATTAAACCAGTTCCTCTAAAACAGCTACCAGTGAGGGTCATAATCCTGTCTTTCTGCCTCTTACAGCATGTTAGTGGATACTGCATGCACATGTTTACCACATCTGAGTAACTGGAGATAATAATCCCAATGGAATCAATAAAATTGGTTCAAATAAAGTTTGAAAACTGTAAACACTGAGGACAGAAACATCCATCCACCCACCCCACCCATAGGATAAACAGACATCTTGCACTTGGATTCAACAACTTTACTTCCACTGCACAAGGCGGCCCATTTCAGCAATTACATACTGTAGGACCATATATGTTAGACAACTTTTGTTTAAGATGGATCGAGTCCCTTTATTTGTAACTAGTTATTTCAAATAATTTCTGTTATTGAAAATAAAGCAGAAACAGCAAAATCATATTAACAGAGACTATTACAAGGGCAAACAATGTAATGATCATAGGCACCAATCTTTTTCAATCAATACTAGGATCCCAGCTATACCTGATATAATTAGATGTTTCTAAATTAGAAAAAAATAGAACGTTTGTGTGTGTGTGTGTGTGTGTATACACTTTTTATACTCTTTGATAACTTTGAACCATACTGGCTAGGGAATTCTGGGAGTTGAAGTTCACACATCTTAAAGTTGTCAAGGTTGAGATACACTGTTCTAAGATATATCTATGCCTTGTTATAGAGCCAAAAATGAGCCATGCTTTTGAGTCCTTTTACTAAGAGATTAAAAACTGGGAGAACTCTTTCACCCATGCTTAAATACATAATCACATTTGATAGTGGTAGCTTTGAATTGGATTTCATCTATCCAGATATTCAAACTGGATATTAATCACATTGTCTCATCTACAGTATACGTTGCTGTCCAATGTCTAGCCAAAAGTATCTGTTGGACAAATTTTACAGCCTTTCTATGGTATATATGAAACTCAGATTACCAAAGCTGAGATTTGAATGTCATACTTAGGCAAATATACCAGTGGAATTAAATATACAAGCTGAGTCAGAGAAAGCCATGCAGATGATTGACTTATTGCTGAGATGGGGAAAACAGCTGAAAGCAAAGCTAGATCCTAAGGGATTTATTCATCATTCCTTATATATATAATTCCACCTCTCATCAAGAGTATTTGTATGTACTGAAGGAAGAATTGACCCTTAGGTCATTTCTAAGCTTTGTTTATTAGGAAGAAAATGATTGATTACGGTTTGAAAAAAAAATCCACAAAACTAGATGTGAATGATTATCTGAAATGGCTGGCCATCTGTTACTAATTTATTTCTATATTTGATTTGGAGACCCCTTGCCTCCAATTGACTCTGAGCAAGTCACAGAAGAAAAACAACAACAATGTACACACAACCCAGATTAAAAGGGGGGAAAAACAAGATGGCAAACAACAGCAACATACATGAACCCTATTAAAGGCTACAACTGCTCTCAGCCTAGGAACTGAATATTTAGAACAAGGAGATTCAAGAAAAAAAACACTGTTCTGCTATAATGATGTGACAGGAAAAAAGCCTGAGGAATTCAGCAGTTTAATACATAATAATTTAAAATTTAAATTCCATCCATTTCCCTATATTATCCATTATTAGCATTATTTAAACAGACGCAAAACACACTAAAATACTATACCATTCTTCTGAATCAGTGATGTAGGATTGTGCTATTTGAAAAGTCAGTAGAATTATTAATATTTATATTAATAATACTGATCATCACCTTTATTTTAAAATTTTGCTTGAAAACCCTTTCTGAATCGTTTTAATGAGGAAGTAATTTTAGCTTTTTGGCATTAGTAGTTTATAATGCAAAGCTATAGTGCTTATTCAGAAGAAAATCCTGTACCTTATAAATACAGAATACAAGCTGTCAATCCTACAGAGTACATATAGCACAACAACCAACAGACATATCTCAAAATTCTGTAGTAAATCAAACTTAAATTTTATCTGCTTTGACTTATGTTTTAAAAAGAGCTAAAGGCTACCTGTTCTTCATTTATAGTGTGTTACATCTCTTTATGAACTTGAAACTATTTTTTAAAACGTATCCTAAAGTTGAAAAGCTACTTTTTTTTTTTTTTGCTTTATGGAATTTATTTTTTTCAGCAACAACAGCAGCAACAACGATACTTTTGAAAGAGCATCAAATCAAACTGAAATATAAACAGTACTGAAGAGAAATTTTTTTTGTTATGCATGAGGTCCACTGACCATTTTTGAACAGCTGTCGGTGTCATGAAACCAAGCTGATGACAGATGGTGAGGCTGTCCTTGAAAAAAATTCACCTTAACATTTCAGACTATATAGAAATCCCCTATAATCATTGGGGACCTTCAAATATATCTTGGTACAAGGAGAAATGCTTCTTTTATTTTGGAAAGCTAAATAAAAGTTAAGCAGTTTCTTTATGATTCATACAGTTTCTTCATATGAACAAATCTATACAATCAATCCATCCGTGCTTACAATGCAGAAAGAATAATGCTTGTCAAAATGCAATGTCTACTTTGAAAAGCAGATTTTGGCTCTGAAGGTACGTAAAAGAGTTAAAAGAAAAAAGTCCTAATGTATTTCTTTACTTATATTCACATTCATGTGGTTGTATCAACAGAATCAAACAACTTTATTGTGTTGCCTTTGAAAAAGAAGGCAACTTTTTATTTTTATTTTTTTTCCTTTAAGAAAAACAATGGTATGATCAAATGCTTCCAAATATGGAGCAGTAAACACTATTGAATTTTGGATTCAGGCAATAGAAATCAAAATGTACCAAAAACTGTTATAATATATTGAACCTGCTGTGACACTCTATTGTCTGAATTTTGTAAATTCAAAAGAAATGCCAAAAAAATACAACTTTGATTTTTTTTTCTGTTAATGCAAATGATATTTAGATACTGAAGCCCCATAAAATCATAGGTGTCCCTACTGATCTACATATTTTTTCATACATTGAAAAGATTTAATAGAAATGCACAGACTTGGGTTACTATCTGCAGCTAGTTCACTATGAAGTGAACAACTTTTGAAGAAAGAAAGAAAGCCAAGTTAATATGAAGAATAGATAAAAACTCAGGGATATTCCCATAAAATAACCCTAACCATTAATTAAATATACAAAATCAATTCATACAATTGTTTAATTAGGACAATTGAAGTTTTACCAAACAATTACCAGCTTTTGAGTTCAAGAACTCTTTATTTGGAAAGTGGTGGCTTATTTTTGTTGCTATTTTGTGTACCAGAGTATATTGTTGGATGAAGTGATGGACAACTTCTAAACATGCAAATTGGGTCTGATCAGAGGAAGAGCTGTGTAGTAGCAATTTGTCCAAGTTTGCTGAGAAGAATAAACAAACAAATGTTTCAATAGAAAAGAATATTTATAGCTCCAGGGTTGAACTGTAGAATTAACACCAGCATTAACACCAGAGCAACATTCAAGTAGTAAACGATACTTCAGTCAAGGAACTACCAACTCAGACAAACAATCAAATGGTAAACAGCCTAAACAAGGAACTACCAAGAAGAGTTGTCAATGCACACCTTGGTTTCTTCCCCAAACCCCCAAAACTTTAACCTTAGACTATCTACTGTCGACCTCACCCCATTCCGAAGAGGTGTTTAAAGGGTATGCATAAGTGCACCAGCGTGCCTACCGTCCCTATGCTAATATTGTATTCATATTCATTTAATGTATACATAATCATGTTTATACTTACACCTGTTATCTGATCCATACTTGACAAAATAAATTAAGTAAGTAAGTAAACAATAAACAATAAACAAACAAACACTGACAGGGCAAGCAAACCCCACTCCCTTCTAGCTTGGAAGATGTTGCCTAGTTGGGTAATGAAACATCTGCAAGAAAAGAACCAAGATCAGAAAATTCCAAGTTCTCTCTAAATAAATGTTTCTCAATTTCTTATTTATGACTACTGAAATTACAGCTGTTAAAATCAAGTCATAGTTCAGTTGACAACAAATAACCCATATATATCTACACCTGTGGATTTTGACCCCCCCCTCTCCATGGTTTAATGTTGTTCTTAAAGTACTAGAATGCAGTTTCTGGAGAGCACCAAGTTGGGGAAGAATGATGTGTGTGACAACTAAGACATAAGAGATGTAATTTATATTTTTCATATGTCTAGAAGCATGGATTTATTTTTCTGTAAGGGAAAATAAAGAATAAAGAATTAAAAAAAATACTTTAGTGAGTCATGACAAACTAACACAATTGGTTTGGAGAATAAACACAACTCTCAATGGGATCAGAACATTAATTTTCTAAATGTAATTCTGCATTGGCACAGCATTTTTGTCCATAGGGAACGAATAAATCTTTAAGCAATTGTAAATTGTGCTTTGATCTTCTAAGTCAAGTAGTTCATAGATACCAGAACATGGTTTTATGGGATGGTATTGTAAATAATTTTATATTTTTTCTGGTATGATTTTAATGAGAAATTTTTGCTGACATTTCTTCACTGTCAGTAGCAGGTCCTATAATTTTCTCATGTAATACACTGGCTTAAAGGTATTTTGCCACCAAGCAAAATTATTTCATAACAAAAGATTCAATATCTCATTATTTGTGGACCCAGAATAGTTTGCATGTTGCATTAGAAATTTCATTACATTTAGATTATTTGCAAATTAAACAATCTTTGGGAGAATCCATTAAATTGTCAGTTAATCTTCTTAAAAAAGACTTCATTTAAAGCTTTATGTACAAATGTGTATGTTGGGGGTGGGGCTTGTAAGGTATCTAGTAGAAGATTTGATCAGTTTAACAAAACCATAAATAGTATTTTTATTGTATGAAGAGTTTGTTTTTTATACATTAAATATATGTCTTTACTAAATTAGGATTACAGACAAACAAGTATAGTGAATAATTTCATTCCATTGACATACTGCAGCAATATTATTTTTTCATTTAAAATACATATACCCTAGCTTTCTGCTAAGAGTGAAATGTTTGCTTTAATATAGGCAATTTTAAAATATCATAAAAGTAAGCATTAAGAAGTAACATCACCATCATGATTATCATAATTGTCATCACCACACCTAAAGAATAAAAAGTCAAAACCAAATGGAAACTTCAACACTATATTACAAGAAGGCCCTTTGCTTCAGGATGTCAAAAAATAGATTCCCTGCCCTTACTTCCATATTTGCAGTCCCCAGTTATCATTCCATAGCATCTGTGCATATCAATATTCACTGCACAATTTTGAAATGCTTTCTCTTGCTTGAGGTTTAGGATTTCTGAAACTTCTGCATTCCCGGAGGATACTCTAAGCTTGTTGACTTTCCCCTCTTTAACAAAAAAACCCCGTCAATTCTTGAAGGAAGAAGGGAAATTATTTTTTGCCCTTTTAGGGAATGCTTTCAGAGGAAAACTGTAACCTTCCGTTTGGTTAAGGAGCATTGGTGGCGTGGTGGTTAGAAGGTAGTATTGCAGGTTAGCGCTGCCCATAGCCACAAGTTCGATTCTGATCAGTTGAAAGTTGACTCAACCTTCCATCTTTCTGAGGTTGGTAAAATGAAATGGTTTTCCCAAGTTGTTGGGAGAAATATGTTCACATTTGTAAACTGCTCAGAAAGTATTATAAATCACTATGTAGTAGTATATAAGTCTAAGTGCTATTGCTACTATGCTTTTTTTAATCTCTATTCCACTTCATTGGAAGCTTTGGACCCTAATCTCCCATGCAGGTCCAGTGCTGGTTGTTAGTCAGTATCATCCATCATAATTTTTATACGAGAAATGTGATACTTGAAGAAGAAAAAAATTCCTCTAAAATATTAGGGGTCAAGTAATTTCATGTAAACTTGCTCTTTTCTTCTTTGCATTCCAAATGCTTATGATAAATTGAACACATCTTCTCTGTAACTTCCTTATATAATCAGGTCAGCCTTTATTACCACTTCACTGGATTCTTTTCTTTGGAAAGAAAAAAGAATGAGCTTTGATGATAAACTTTCAGTAATTACAGGGGGGAAATGCAGTTACATCTTCTCTTTCTCCCAGGTTGCTGAAGTCTTTTTGTTTGATCATTCTTATTGTTACAGAAAGTGTTTATGAATTTTTATATTTATTGCCCTTAAGCTTTATTACTATGTAGAATGCAACTATGCCATGGTTGCTATTGTAGGCTTTTTTGAGATATCATTTTCTTAAATATGACAACTTTCAAGTTTCAACTTTTATGTTTATTAATCAAAGTTGGGGTGCATAGAACTTATTACGCTTTTCAAGGGCAATTAAACTGAACTGTTAAACAGAAAACAAGTTTGTTGGACACTTGTTTAAGCTAACCAGATGATAGAAAAGTGTTCAGTGTATACATTGAACCTAAATGGAGATAATATTATTTTTATTTGTTAAGTGTATTTGCCACCTATCTCGCCATGAGACTACTCTAGGCAACTTACAACTGTAAAAAGGAAGAAATGTACAGTGTGTAAACAAAACAGAAGTAAAATAAATAACAATAAAATAAACAATCAAAAATAAAACAAGGAGGATACATCAACATAACAGAAAATGGATGCGTGGAGAGCAGAGCAAGGGGGTGGTGGAGACATCACTGTGCCAACAAAAGTGTGTATAGTCACGGCTATGGTTTTCCCAGGTGTGATGTATGGCTATGAAAGTTAGACGATAAGAAAGGCTAAGTGCCAGAGAATTGAGGCTTTTGAATTATGGTACTGAAGAAGACTCCTGTGAGTCCCTTGGACTGCAAGGTGATCAAACCAGTCAGAGGAGATCAACCCTGATTGCTTTTTAGAAGGCCAGATCCTGAAGATGAAATGCAAATACTTTGGCCACCTAATGAGAAGGAACAACTGACTGGATAAGAACCTAATGCTGGGAAATACTGGGGGCAAAAGAAGAAGGGGATGTCCGAGAATGAGGTGGCTGGATGGAATCACCAAACCAGTAGGCATGAGCCAGGGGTGGGATTCAAATAATTTAACAACTGGTTCTCTGCCCTAATTATTTCTTCCAGCAAATAGTTCACCAAACTGCTCATAAACGTAACAACCGGTTCTTCGAAGTAGTGAGAACTGGCTGAATCCCATCACTGGCATGAGCTTAATCAATTACTTCCTGTCTTCTACCAGAGGATGGTAGAAGACAGAAAGGACTGGAGGAACGTTGTCCATGGCATTGTGATGGGTTGGACATGACTTCACAACTAACAACAAAAAAAGATTTGTACTCAGACACACATTGTTCAATTGAAATTGGAATTTTTATATGTTATAAAACAAAATAAAAACTTATTACAAAACAAGATGCACAGGCTAACTGGCAGAGCCAAGTCTTCAGGCTCTTGCAGAAGGATAGGAGTGAGGGCAGATCTTACCCTAGAGAGTAGGATATTCCAAAAGGTGGGTGCTGTGGCAGAGAAGGATCTTCTTCTGGACCCAAAAGTAATTGATTGATCAATGGGATCCATTGCAGTTACTTACTTATTTAGTTATTAGTAGTATAATAATTCTAGTTTATTGATACAGTTTGTATTAAGTCAATAGCCAAGAACACACACACATACAAATCCAACCCAAAGAAATAGTTTAAAGAAAAGACATTGTTACCTGGTTTGCCAGTGCTATTCTGGGTAGACCAATGGTGGGGTTTAGCAAATGAATGATATATAAATGTAACCAATATTGGTAGAATCTGGATCTTTGGTAATTTTCATTCTACTTAGCCTTTTGGAGGAATCCTGTTATCATGCTGTCTATTTTGTTGGTAGTATCAGACATCATAGGCTGCTTTTGGCTTTTAAAAAAGTTTCCAGTGTGCTGATAAACCAGGAAGAACATCTAAATCTTAATGTCCAGGAAGGTGAAGTCTCCATGTCCAGCTGTCCCTGCATAACTTTTAGCTAACCTTGTGAGTCTCTCAATGTATGTAAAGAACAATGCACTGGGAACCTTTCCTTCCAAATCACAATTGATTTCATACAACTCTGTTGAAGGCAACCTACACTTGAACATAACTTTTTGAACAGAATATATAGTATGATGGTGGAAGGGCTTGTACAAGATATGCAGAGTCAGCTGGATTAGGAATGGAGACTTCACTTACCTGGATATAAAGATTTGGGTTCATCAGCAAGCTGGAAACTTTTTAAAAAGTCAAGAGGAGCCTAAGATATCTGCTATGACCAACAAAACAGACAGTATGATAATAGGATTCCTCTAAAAGGCTAAGTAGAATAAGCTCACTGGATATTCTACTAATATTGGTGAAAAATGGGTGGTCATCCTTTTTTCTATGTTTTTTTTCCATTACTTTCTATCTTCTTTCTCTTTTCCTCCTCACAATGAGCAAAACAGAAGCAGCTTTTATCCTTCTTGCCAGAGGTCTAAATTGCCTGCTTGCAGAAAGCTTTTGAAATGATTCTGAGGATAGGAGAATGCTTGTTACAATTTAGAACTTTGTATCTTTGCTTTTGTAAAAATAGTATCTGACTAAAAAAAAAAAAATCATCCAGGAAGAATATATGGTACAATCTTTGTGTAAATGCAAGGAGACATATAAGAGAGCTGGAATCTAAGAGCAATTTTACCCAATGGCAATAACAATAGCAATAGACATCCCTAAAGGACTTTCAGCAAAAAAAGAAAAAAGAAAGAAAAAAAAAGATGGAAATTAGATTAGCAGAGGCACAGTGGATAAACCATCTGATTCAGGGTTTTTCTATTTCTCAGCCATTACTGATGAAAAAAAAGAATTATTTATACTTTGAAAAATGATCACAAGATTTAAATGAATAGAATGATGTCCTGTGGAATTATTGTCAAAATTGTGCCCATGGCTTCTGCAATGTTCATTGAACCTAAACTGAAATATCTTTTTTAGTATGTTACTAATCTGAGGTTCTGCTTCGTTGTAGCTTATTTGTCAGCCAAGTTAATGAAAGGTAGACTAGAATCCACTAGTTCAGGCTTAATCATCATGTTGTTGTTGTTTTAATTCCCAAAATCTTTAATAACTGATGTTTTATAATGTGACAGGAATAGCTATCCACGTTGAGATTATTTTTTTCTTTTCAGCTGAAAGTTACTTATTATTATAATGCTACCATATCTATCTTTCTTTCTATCTATCTACCTATCTACCTACCTATCTTTATATATTAATATTTTTCATATTGAATTACAAATTCCTAGTGATTCAGAACTTTTAGGTTTACTACAGTAGTTATATATTATTTATTATGTGGATATACAAAAATTCCTTGAGAAATAATAGGTTAACAAAAAGGAAAGGAAATCATAAACCTCAAATATAAATCTTAAAATATTTGCCCACCCCGAGCTTCACAATGATCCAAGGAGGAAGGCCAATCATTACCATCCTATCAAAAACCAAGTTATAAACTCAAATGTTTGAGTGTCTTTGACAGAAATAATTATTATAATAGCTAAAGTGGTTGATATGTTGCTAAATCTTTTAAAACTCAGTTGTATGACTCAGATGGTATTTTAAACAAAACTTTTTAACACAAATGTTTGTTAAATGAATGCTTTCTCTGAAAATATATGTACTAAATTACTATTAATAAATCTATTGTGAATAAGAATAGTAATAATAATAATTGCCCCAGGTCCTTTGGAAGAACTCAATAAATGGATAAAACTGCCAGATCCATTCTAAACCTATGGCCGACTTTGTGATTTGGTTGAGAAAGTAGGCAAGTCTGCCTGGAGTCCTGTCAAATGTCACTCTGAACCATGGAAGGGGACTGGCTGCTAGAACTGGCTGCTGAGCCTTTATTGGTTATTATTATTATAATAATAGTTATGGTTTTGGAAGTGAGTCACGAGGCCTAAATAAATAACCTCTGATAGAGTAAATGGAATTAAAAATAGAAGTGAATAAGTGAAAATGATAGTAATAATATGTTGAAAAGTGGAATTAAAGCAAGAAAAAATATTAAAAATACTAAGAAAATGTTGAAAATATTGAGGTGCTAGATGCAGACAGTGTCACTGAAGACTAAAATATTGAAGCACTTTGCTTTTGGAGTAGCTCTCTAACTATTAACTTTAATAAGAAAACAGAATCTATACTTAATTATTGTTATTGGCCCTACACATATGGAAAGGTAGCAATAGTGATTTCAAAAACTACAAGGGAATTCACTTCTTAACTGTGTTCTGGAATGTGCTTAGCCGAAACCAGATTAAGAGGAAGAAAAGGTGACAAGGAGCAAAATTTAGGAAATGCAGCCTAGCCTTATGCCACTCAGGTATCCAACCAGATTTGCAGCAGACCATTGAGGAACATAAGCGTATGAGAAAGAAATGCCTATGGAGATTCTCAGTCATTCAGGTCATGGTTGTCCCAAAGGTGCTTTTTATTCAAGAGGCAAGTGAACATTCTGTTTCTTTTTGAAGACTTTTTACTTTCCATCCAAGGATGAAAAGCGAAACGTCTCCAAAGAAAAACCAGAAAGTCAGTTGCCTCTTGAAAAAAAAGCACCTTTCGTACATGAGAAAGAAATCACATTTCTTGAATTAAATATAATGTATGATAAAGTGAATAGGCTTGAATTATGGAATATTTTATGAAAAGTCAAGAGATGAAGATTTTTAGATGAGTGCTACCTTATCTACAGTGCAGCATTGATGAAAATAAAACATGTGAGAATAGGTGGAATGCATGAATGTCCATATTGATCAGAGAATATTAAGGCAATGCTATGGAATATCCCTTGGTTTCCCAGAATATTTGTAAATAAAATGATGAGAAATGTCTGAGGTGATTTTATGTGTTTGGGATGGGAATTTATGTGTACATAAGTATTTGGATGATATTGCGTTGTTGCATGAGAACCTGAATGGTTTGCAGTGAATGTAGATTGCATGATGCAATCAGGTATATGGATATAAAATCAAAGAATAAGGTGGTCTGACAGAGAAAACAGAATGAATGATTGCAACAGTCTAGACCTGGGATGGCAAACTTATGGCATGTGTGCCACAGGTGGCATGCGGAGCCATTTGTCAGGGCACGCGAGGTGTTGCCCTGTCAGCTGGCCAGCACACATGTTTAAAGCCATTTTTCACCCTCCCCAGGCTTCAGAGGCTTTATAGGACCCTGGGGAGGGCAAAAAGAACCCCTCAGAGGCCTTCCGGAGGCTTCAGGAGCTTCCTGGAAGCCTCTGGAACACAAAAAACCCACCCCCATCGGCAAACTGGAAGTTCAGGAACGGACTTCCGGTTTACTCATAGGGTCGGTTTAAGCCCTCTGGAGGCTTCAGGCTTCAGGGACCATCCCTGAAGCCTCCGGAGGGCTTAAACTGGCCCTACAAGCAAACCGGAAGTGACTTCCAGTTTGCTCATAGGGTCATTTTTTGCCCTCCGGAAGCTTCAGAGAAGCCTCCTGAAGGTCCCTGAAGCCTCTGGAGGGCCTCCGGGTGGGGCGGGATGGGGGAGTCTGTTTTTGCTCTCCCCAGGCTCCTATAAAGCCTCTGTAGCCTGGGGGGGGGGGCAAAAAAAGCATGCACACTGGAGGGGTTGCGCATTGCATTATGGGTGCGACATGCCCATGCACACCCCCTGCACACACCCCTTATTGCACACGAGCCAAAAAAGGTTCGCCATCGCTGCTCTAGACCATATAGATACATCAATGTACCTTGGTAGAAAGTTAACTATGTTTGGAAAAAGTGATGGACACATTTTGATGTCAAGGATTGGTAGAAAGTAGTGTATAGTATGATAAGGAATCAATTTTAGGGAAAGTGAAAGTGATCATATACATGAGCATATTCTCTCCCCTTTGTTATAGAGAAGTGAGTGAGTTGCAGTATGTCAGAAGAAACGTAAACATACATTTGTGTATCAAGGATAATGATGAGGTGGTGTTTGACAGCCAGGCCTGTGAAGCTTTTCTAAACAAGGAGAAGCTGTGAGATTGCCCATCTGAGTTCCAGAAAGTAGGTCCTCTTAAATAAGAGACGCTGCAGAGGACTTGCAGATGGAGTGCTAAGAGCTGAGGAAGAAGAACCAAACTTATAACCACAAGTAAGAAAATACTTAATAAGTGAATACAATATCTTTTTTGACTGACAAACAGAAAAAGATACCATTTCATTAGGATAAATTTGAAGGAATGTAATTTTGAAGCAGCAGAAATTTCAGCTATATTCAGTCCAAAAGGCTCAAGACTCTCTTGGAAAGTCTCAAGAGGAAATGCAGGAAATGCAAAAGGATTCAAAAGAAGGAGCTATCCAGCAAGCAAAACAAGGAACAAGTGACTTATGGATCTGCTGATTGAAAAGAGTTGAATATGGGAAGGAAAGAATAAGGATGCAATTTTAGTGAGAGAGGAATGAGGATAAAATTGTTTGTAATTGCTGTAAATAAGATTGGAAGTTCTCTCCCTCCCCCCTTTCCTCCCCCTCTCTTTCTTTCATTGATAAATAAATAAATATTATATTTTCTTACTGATATTTTTCTCTCTTTTCTTACTGTATATTATTTCATGTTTATCTTTAATTTCCTGAAAATAATTTTCTAGAAAAATAATAACTATATATAAAGAGATAGGTTTAAAATGAATAGATACTAGATGAATGAGGTTTGACTGCAAAAGTGAATGATGATCTGACAGATCTTTGTAGAAGTTGTTTGTCCCTACAAAGACAATGAATAAGAACATACATTTATGGAGGAAGAGTGAATGATAAAGAGAAAGTTATCATTAGATGAAATTGATATGAACTTCAGGAAGAGAAAATTGAGACATTTGAAGAACAAAGGGATGTATGGAACATTGACATAGTCAGTAGAAGGAAGATCACTTGTAGCTAGAAAGACATATAGACAAGTACATAGTGTTGGTGTACACTAAATATTTTTATTTTCTTTCTTTCTTTAGCTTAGTATTTCTTAGTACTTTTCTACAGAAATTGCTTGTGCCAAAGTGTATCATTGCTTACTCCAAAAGGCAGTACTACAGTGGAACCTTGGATCACAAACACTTCTGACTATGACCAAATCAGGTGTTGACCAAAAAAATCCATTAAACGTTTCACTCTGTTCACGAACACATCCTTAGGTGGCAATCAATCACAGCCATGGCAATTTTTCCTGCTGCAGCGATTTTCCCTTCCGCATCATTATTTTGGAGTGTGCATGCGCAGACAGACTTGCTCCCAGTCATGACCAAATCGGGTGCCAACCGAAGTCCTGGAACAGATTATGGTCATGACCCAAGGTTCCACTGTATAAAATTTCTATGCGTATATATTGTATGTCCTCACCTCTAGCAAAAATTTGGATGCAGGGTGGGGAATTCCTATTGTATGCATTGAAGGAAACATTGGGTCATTTTTTTCTTTGATTTTGTATTGTTCTGTATTCTTTAAACTTCCTTGCCATTGTTTCTAGTATTAAAATATGCCACTCTCTGAGAGGGTATATAAGATTTTCATTTTTGCTGAAGAAAAACTCAAGTAAACTTGTGTATTTTCTGTAGAAAAAGAGAGACAAAAAGAATGAATTATTTGTACTTATTTTTAGATTAATTTTTGATATCCTATCTTACGTCCAAGGTATTATATGCATCCATTAACTTTTCTCCAAGTAGAGACTAGCATAAGGCTTTCCATCTGTTTTGTCATGGAAGTGATGTAAGGAACAATATTAATGTTGAAAGCCACATGATATTAAGTCCTCACTGTTTTTACCCTGTAACACTGTTTTGTTTGAATAGCTGACAATTATGCATGTTATTATGCTCTTTCTTCCATGGGTCTTTGTTTCTTAGGTTTGCTAGAAGTGAGAGGACTTCCCTCATTGCAAGGCAGTCATGTGCAACTGCACAATTCATATTTGAAACCTTTAATTATAATGCTTATCACTTCTACATTTAAATGTTTAATTTCCTCAAGTGTGCTACAATTACAAGAGAAGATGATGTTTCATACACTTATGATTAGTGGTCACAGATAAAGTATCTAGAGCAATTACAAATATGTATAACAAATGTGCTAGTGGTAATGATTTGTGTCAGGCATTAGGGTCACTATCCATGCTCTGCCAATTGTGTTAAGCATGTCAGAGCTGAGTGACGACAGTTCCAGAAGCAAAAAAGAAAGATAGCAGAAAATGTCTGTTAGAAGAAAGTTTATTATATGAGTTAATTAAAATGACTGTAAAGCCTTGGAGGACAAAAATGGGACTCATTTTATGTCCTTTTTAAAACGCTTCTTAAATTATTAGGATGCTTAGACATTCTTCACTGTGGATTGATGCTTTCCTAATGGAAAACAAGACCAGGACGCTGTCACATTTTGTTGTCATGTAGCCAGGATGGGAAGAGTATAATATGTGAAGTTTTAAGTTTCAAGAGAGTTGAGCTGAATTTACAATTACTGTGTCTGTGTTTAAACCCATTTAATTTTTAGTTTATATCTGGATATGCAAATGTGTTTTACTTTTAAAGACAACAAGAATCTAAATATAGCATGGTGTACAACCCTTTCTTTAATATTAGTGATGAGGCTTAAAAAAAGAAAAATGCTATTTACAGATATACCTTGTAGTTAATAATTATAATTGGTTCTGGTAAGCATAATCATCAGTGAAAATTACTTCATTTGCGCTTTTTATATAAATGTAAGAGAGCCGACCAAAGGCTTTCATTTTCTTTCTCCCATTTTAAGAGGCAAGAAATAAAAGTGAAATAAATCTGAGGTTTTGCAATCACGGATTCTAATTTAAATCTAAGCTCCAGATGTACAGAGATTTCAAGATTATGTGAAACTGGTGAGATTATACACTATGGATTATGCTGCCTTGTTATTGCTATGTCTGCGGATTAATCTATGTAAATCAGTGTTTGTGGTATCCAGTTATTTCTTCAGCAAAAGCAGTATTTTCAGTCAATGTTACTAAACAGACCAACAAACTGCTTGCAAAATTGCTCCCATAAACATAGCAAAAAAATATGGACAAGGGTAACATGTTAGTTGAGACAATCCAGTATTTACCATCTAAAATGTATTTATTAAATTATATAAAATATGTTGGTGGTAGAGCAACTGAAGTCAGTACTATTGAAAGTATTTACTGTTAAGTTAAACGATCAAATAAATGTTAAGGTATAGGAAAAGAAGAGAGGGAAGGATGCAGGCCTGTCTAGCCATATTATGTAAATTATGTTTGCTATGTGTATTTCAATCAGAATTTTACCTGCTGAAGATAATTACTCTTTAAAAATATGCATAATTTGATTAACACCATTAACACCAATGGATAGACTGAAATGCCAAATCCAGTCTGAATATCTGTCTGACTGTGCCATATAATAATATTGTACACTGATTGATTTGATTTATATCCACCTCTATCCATTTAAAATATAAGTACATATTATATGTGTGCATTATATAACATATGCTATATTATAGCGTCAGAAAAATAGAAACAAATTAACCTCATGAAACCACTCACACTGAAAGTGTGTATAGTCAAGGCCATGGTTTTCCCAGTTGCAATGCATGGCTGTGAAAGTTGGACCATAAGGAAGGCTGGCCGCCAAAAAACGGAGGCCTTTGAACTATGGTGCTATGGTCCTGCGAGTCCCTTGGATTGCAAAGCAATCAAACCAGTCAGTTCTAGAGGAGATCAATCCTGACTGCTCTTTAGAAGGCCAGATCCTGAAGATGAAACTCAAAGCCGAGGTGGCACAGTGGTTAGGGTGCAGTACTGCAGGCCACTTCAGCTGACTGCTATCTGCAGTTCAGCGGTTCAAATCTCACCGGCTCAAGGTTGACTCAGCCTTCCATCCTTCCGAGGTGGGTGAAATGAGGACCCAGACTGTGGGGGCAATATGCCGACTCTGTAAAGCGATTAGAAAGGGCTGAAAGCCCTATGAAGCGGTACATACGTCTAACTGCTATTGCTATTGCTAAATACTTTGGTCACCTAATGAGAAGGAAAAGTAAGAAACTTAGAAAGGTATCTCTCCTCCCTCAATGAGAGATGCATAAACTCTGCATCATATCCTTATTGCCAGGTATATTTTGTATTTGTTTACTATGTCTTATTTGTCCATAGTTACTGTACATGCAAAGAAGAGATACCACAGCACCAATGTATATATGCCTGAGGAATCTGGTATTTGTAAACTTCTGCACAAAACAGACTGAAATGCATACCACTCAGATCAACATAGCAATTGAAATTTATCTGTTTAAGTTTCAACAAAATTTAAGTATGTCAGTAGATATTTTGCAACATAAAGATGAGAAAAACTGGAAGACTGCCACTTAAAAGGGTAACCATCTGCCAGGTCATGCATAGATTTTCAAAAGTGAAAACTTGACATTCATATTAAAATTCAAATCAAGCAATTCTGTCAGTATGGAGACTAAAATCTAGTCTCAATTCAGTTATCAGGATCAAAGAAGACACATTCTGTTTTCAAATATATTGAGTCAGAATATGATTCCTTTTATATTTTTCCCTATTTTAGAAGGAGCTATTGACTATTCTTGGTACTTAGATTCAAAGCAGAATTTAAAGATATTTCACTAAGAACCTTGCTGACTGCAATCCAACCAAACCAAACATGACACTCACATATTTCTACTAAATAATCGTTTTCATTCTTCCTTTAACCTTAATGCAAAACCATTTTTTACAAGCTACAGTAGTGGCCAAAATTGTGGAAACCTTTTGGTAAAAGTGGTTTTTTTATGCCATTGCTACCAAATGGGAGATCTCGGTCTCATCACTCCAAATAACACTGTCCCATTGTTCCTCTAACCAGATAACATGGGTTTTAGCCCAGTTTAGTCTGGGGGCAAAACCATATAATGAATGGTTAAGAGAACCAGGTATGTATCTCAGAATTCTATGCACTCCAAGACAGTTGGTGGGTTCCGGATCCCGTTCCAACCAGTATGGTTGGAATGGGCTACCGGCAGCATCCACATGCATGCATCTTAGCATCTCCAAGAGCCTCTGCAATGTTTCAGCTGATCAGCGGAGCATCGCGCATGTGTTGTATGCGCTGTGCACACATGTGGAAGCACCAAAGACTTAAAAGACCGGTAAGGAGCTCGGGCGGATGGGTGGGCCCTCTGGATCACCATACCGGAATGGTATCCGGTGCTCTGGGCAGGCTCTGGTACGCACATCCCGGGGAGTACCGCCTGCAACCCACCACTGCTCCAAGGGCAAGAATGTTATGAATAAGACAATCATCATAGCATATTCCTGCATCATCATTTTAATAACTACCAAGAATGAAACAAAATATAGAAACAGACATTAATTCATTTTATTTACAATATTTTTAAATCACTGCCTACCTTATACTAATAAAATACTAATATACAAGAATATTCACTCTAAAATATAATTAGAATAATAATGAAAAGCAGAACAAAAGAAAACAATACAATTAGAAGAATAATGTAAATATAGTTCTTAAATATACATTTGATGTAATGTAAAATTTAACAGGTTGACCATTGATAGAACTTCTACCCCCAAAAAATTATTTTTAAAAAATCACTTCATTTTAAGAAATGAGACTTCTCAATCAGGGTATCATCCTTAGCATCAGAGGTGGATTGCTCCCATTTTGCCCCAGTTCGGCTGAACCAGTAGTGACAGCAGCAGGAGGTTCCGTCCACCCACTCGGATGCTTCTGTGTGTCCACAGAAGCATTACATACAAGTGTGAGCATGAGCAAACCAGTAGTAAACCAATTAGCAACCCACCATTGCTTAGCATCTCAGATTATGGGGCATCTAGAAGTTTCCTAAATATAACTCAGAAAAGTATAGGAACAAACTAAACATCAGATTATTTCTCAGCCTTGGCACCTTTAACATGTGTGAATTTTAACTCAGTCCTATACCTTGCTGGAGAATTCTGGGAGTTGACGTTCACAGATCTTAAATTTGCCATTGTTGAGAAACACTGAACCATTTAGTTATACTGAATTAAGAGTAAAAGAAACTTGGGCGTGGATCTGATTAAGCAACTAATGAGACAGCGAGGAGAGATTCAAAATCCCAAACCATTTTTAACCTGTAGAGCCATCAATACAATGGTAACAATAAAAATATGATAGCACTTTGCTTCAGTTAAATGTAACAAATGTATTGTTCAATATTCAAACATCACAAATAGCAACAACAAAAATAATCAGAAAATAACCACAGACAATTCAGAACAACTATTGTGCCTTTCATTTTACTTTTATATTCTGTTTACATATGATAATTGATGGCAGACTAAACAGTGCATATTAAATTAAAAACACAACTGAGCTTTTGAAAATTTACATAATTCTAGCAATAATTGTTAAAGGCCATCATTAAGTGCCCAGAGCTTAAATTTAGTAATGTGAGTTATATAAAGATGGAACAAATTCATAAAGGACAATAAATAGACGCTCTCTGACAATTATCAGTGTGTCCTATGCTAAAACACACACACACACACACACACACACACACACACACACACATTTTTGCATACCTTTATTCTAAATATACTTTTTTGGATTATTCTGTGCTGACCACCTTCCTGCTAAATGCAGAGGTTTTAGTCTGATAACTATGTATCAGAATAAGCCAAAAGACAATGGAGAGAGAAAGGGGGAGGGGACATTAAGCTCAAGAAAATGCTTCAGCAGAAGTAATAATAAAGCCTTTTCCCACTATAAGCACTGCAACAAATCAGAGTGCTCACATTTTTATTTTTTAAAAGTATAGGACATAACAATCATGAATTTCCCATTGGGCATATTTAGAATTGTAGAACTCTAGAGAAACCATTTATATAATTTCTACACAGTGCAGAAAACCAAATTTAACTTTCTCAATGTGCATCCAGTTCCCCAGTAAAGAGAAACCCACATTTTTCTAGGAAATTGGTTCCACTGTCAAAACTATCAATATTTTCCTTTTAAAAAGGTTTAACCATTGACTGTTTCCCTCTAGCTTGAGACCATCGCTCCATGTCCTGTATTCTGAGAAATAGAGAATAAGTATTTCCCTTTATGTGAGAGATCTTCAAGTATTTGGAATGATTTCGGATCCTTTTTTTGAATCAACTGTTCTCAAGGCTAAACACACTTTCTAAGGGTTGTTATACTAAATTATAATGGTTTTTGCTGGCTTGAACATGCTATCTTAAATCTGCAAAGGAAAGAAAAATCTAAAGAAGCTTTTCCAACTGTCAGATGGTTTGCTGTGATTAGATGAGCAAACTATTGTTAACTGTCTCTGGACTGTAAATGAAAATAATTTAAATATTATTGCCTAAATCTTCCAAAAAACAGGTTTCTAAACTGGTTCCCTGTGGGATTGTTCTCCTCCTTTTTTCTGAGTGATCAGTTAAGTGATCAGTTAAGATCTAGAAGAGTTGGTATGTTATAGTCCTGGTTGTAAAGCATTGTCATTTTCTGGAGCCTTAAACATGCACCTTGTTATGGAAACTGCTTGGCATGCTTTGGTCATGGATCCACACAAAAACACAGATATTTACCAGCAAATACTGGTATATCTTCTTGGCCAAATGACCATGGGTTCAGAGATATTTCAGGGTTCTAGAAAATTCAAATAATTCAGGCTGTGTTCAATCTCAGACATATGATAGTTAGGTTCATTTTATGGTTTGATGTGACTCTTATTTCCATAAATTGTCTTGGAGTCAAATTATAAAGCAACTAATTCCCTGGACTGCTTATTCCATTTCAGAAGTGAATATCTATATTTGTTGATATAATACACATTGGAAAGAGCCCTAAAATCCACATGGTGCCTAAACCATTTCTCTCTTACAATAGGATGGACCAAATATTCTTATTCTTTATTCAACTTGTGTATTAATCAGTGGGAAAGAACAATTTCATCTCAACCATCTATATTGTATTTATTTCAAGTCAATTGAATCAGCCATAAAACCTGATACCTAAGATTATACACAAATGCAGTAACTGTGATAATGTAACATAATCCTGTAGTAATATTAATAGACAGAATTTATCCTCTATTGACTTTCCTTGCAATTACAATGTTAAAAATTACAAATTGGGTCACAGACTGGGCCTTGTAAATGTTAGGATAAGTTCCTAAAACTTTAGGCATTCAAAAATATATGTTCCAGCAGTGAGTTGGAACCCCAATGTATTGTACTTAATTCACCCCAATATACACCACCATCAACACAAAAGGGATTTTGCTCAGATGCCGAAACACATTAAGTGAATCAGAGGAAGAGTGGGAACTAGAGGAGAGAAGAAAGATAGGAAGAGAGGGATAGGAGGGAGGGGGAAGGGGGAAGATAAGGTGTATAAGGAGGAGTGGTAAAGGGAGAGAAGAGAAGGAGAAAGGAAGGGGAAGTAGAGTAGAAAATGATGGAGGAAAGTCAGGATATAGAAGAGTTGGAAGTAGAGGAGAGAAGAAGATAGGAAGAGAGGGATAGGAGAGAGGGGGAAGAGGGAAGATGAGGTGTATAAGGAGGAGTGGTAAGGGGAAAGAGTAGAAAGAGAAATGAAGAGGAAATAGAGTAGTATGGAAGCGGAAATACACCAACGAAAGGAAGAGTGGGAAGCAGAAGGGAGAAGAAAAGTGGGAAGGGAGGGATAGGAGAGAGGGCAAGGGGGGGAAGATGAGGAGGATGAGGATAAGGAGGAGTGGAATGTAGAGAGAGGAGAAGGAGAAAGGAAGGGGAAATAGAGTAGGAAAGGAAGAGGGAGGGAAGATAGGAAATAAGAGAGAGGTAGAAGAAAGAAGTGTATGGAGAGTAGAAGAGCTAATAATGGGTGTTAATCTTTTGGGGGCATTGAGGACAAGAGGAACTGATGTAATCATTATTTAATACTATATGATATTGGCTATGTATAGTATACATGTGATTGTATGTTATGAAATGGAAATAAAAATATGTTATATATATATATATAGCTTGAAATAGATCTATACTAGTCTCCCTTTATTTATTTATCAGCACAAATAAAAAAACTATATATATATATATATATATATATATATATATATATATATATATATACACACACACACACACACACACACACACACACACACACACACACACATATATATATATATATATATATCAGCATAAATATAACAAATGTAATAAAAAGGCAACAGTAAAAAAAATATTGGGTTTCTGTCTGGATGGTCTCTTGTGACGAGCCGAAGACAGAGAGTGGAAGTGTGACCTTCCTCCCATATTTGGGCATACCAGGGGTTGTGACTTTAAATATATAGTTATATATTATTTATTATGTGGATATACAAAAATCAGTATGAGAAGTAAAGAAAAATTACACTGATAAATTCAGACTTTTCATATAAGATACTTTTTTAATTGAACCACATTCAACACAGTATTGAATTAAGTACAATATATTGGGGTGTATATTGGGGTGAATTAAGTACAATACATTGGGTTCCAACTCACTGCTGGAACATATATATATTTTCTTTACTTCTCATACTGATTCTATAACTGTACCATATATTATAAACAGACATAACTGCATACAATTGTACCAGGATCTGTTCTCCAGTACATTTACCACTGATGACTTCTTTCATAAGTAGATTTGTGTAAAGATCAGAACTGGTTGTTGTTATATGTATAAAATATTCACACAGAAAAAAATTAACCTGAATTAGCATTTAATTTGATCACTTAGTATTTATTTTATTCTGACCTTTCACATCATATTTTGTATGTATGTTCAATTTGCTGCCTTGAGGCAAACCTGCCATATTCAGAATAAAGTTCCCTAACATTGTAATATACTGAAATTCATCATAATCTATTTTTCTAAGGTCACCTTAAGAGGGTGAGATTAGTGAACTTCATTAACCCATTCTTTATATAAACCTGTCTACTTTGAAGCAGAAAATAGAAAAATTTTCATTGTAAGTTGTAATTAACTTTTTAAAGGAAAGTGATGGTGATAGCATTCCATTTGGACTTCTTTAAGGACCAAAGTAAAATACATGGAAAAAATCATTGCCAATAGAAATCAATCTACAGTTAGGATCTGAGATGGTATTCAGCCAGTTCTGACAGGTTCTGGAGAACGGGTAGTGGAAGTTTTGAGTAGTTCAGACAATGGCAAATAGGCTGGCCCTGCCCCCGCTGCCTCCCAGCCTCTCAGCTGATCTTCTTTTGTTGTCCTGAACAGGAGAAAGGAGCTGGAAAGTAGGTTAGTGGGGTGAGAAGGGAATGGGGATTTTGCAATATCCTTCTGCTGCCACGACCACAAAGCCATGCCCACAAAGCCACACCCACAAAGCTACACCGCACCCACAAAGCCATGCCCACAGAACTGGTAGTAAAAAATTTTGAATCCCACCACTGGCTAGGGTTAGGTCTACTTGGAGTCAGCACTTAAAACTAGATTTTTAGAGCTTTTCTACACAAAGCAAAACTGACAGCTTTTTGTTTGGATTTCTTTGTGCACAATAGCAAAATACGTGGGAAAATCTCATTGCCAATGAAAATGAAAACAGGGTTAGAGTTATAGTTGGAATAAGAGTTAGTTCTCCTTGGATTCAGAGCCAAAAACTGATGTCAGGGACAGATTCTAAGAGCTTATCAAGGAAAAGCAACAGGAACAGCTTTTTGTCAAATTCCTTTGTGAAAAAATCATGTGAAAATCCCATTACCAATGAAAATAGAAGTATGGTTAGGGGTTGGGACTCCTTTGAGTCAGGATTGAAATCCAATGTTTTTCAGAACTGCCATTCTACTCTTGTGCTTCACATCTGCTAGCTGTCAATCTGACATGAACTGGGGGGGGAGCTGGCATAGGGAAACGCGGAAAGCTAACTACTCATTGTACCTACCAGAGATACCAGTCAAGGTCAGAAATCAGGGAATGGAATGGAATGGGTCACCAACCAGCCTGCTGTTGAAGAAACAGTTCCAAAACAATTTATTCAAACAAAACAAGGGACTGGCAAGGAGAAAGAACTGTGAAAGAACTGTATGAGAAAAGTTAACTGGGAGAGTTTGGTATACGAACTTCAGTTCTGGCTTTGCTTTATTGTAATCCACTTGGCCTTTAGTAAAGTAAACCTTCCACACTGAACAGAATAATATGTTGTTTTGCTTAAGAGACCAAGTTGGGGCAGGACTGACAATGTCAGGAATAAATTCTTAGAGGTTCTTTAAGGAAAACAACAGTGACAACTTTTCATTGGGACTTGATTGTGGACCATAGTAATATATATGGAAAAACCCTATTGACAAAGAAAAAGAAAGAAGGGTTAGGATAAGAGTTGGTCTGAAAGAAAAACTGTTAAATTTCCTTCATTGGAGAACATCAAAAATCTATCACTAATATAAGTTTTGGCCCTGATTCCAAGAGGATTATGTTCCACAAAACATTCTGAACTAATTGCTGTGACCTCACTTTCCTTAGAGAAACTTCAAGATTCTCCCTGACATACGTTTTCAGCCGTCAACCCAAAAAGAACTAACTCTAACTCTAATCCTAGTTTAATTTTCATTGCCAATGAGAATTGCCCAAGGTTTTTACTATGGTCAACAAAGGCATCCTAAGAAGAGGTTTTCACCATCACTTTCCAAAATTTATGTTAGGGATAGATTCAAGTACGTTCTCTAAGGAAAGCATAGGTGACAAGTTTTCGGTTGGATTTCTTTGTGGATTGCAGTAAAAATATATTGAAAATGTAACTAGTAATTAGGGTTAGGTCTGCTTGGAGTCTGGGCTGAAAACCAATATCAGGGATTTATAAGGAATATGACAGTGATAGCTTTATATTCAGACTTCTCATTATACCACATTTAAAACCATGGGAAATCACATTTTTATGAAAATGAAACTAGGATTAGGATTAGGTTTCCTTTGCATCAGATAAAGGTTTTTAAGTGTTTTCAAAGGAAAGGAATAGTAACAGATTTTCATTTAGAATATTTTGTGTACCACAGTAAAGTACAAGGAAAAATCCCATCGCCAAAGAAATTTTAGGCTTAGTGTACACTAAATTTGAGGCTTAAGGTTACACTAAGTCAGGATTGAAAAGTATTACAATAGAATTGTGTTGCATCCATGCCATGCTAACAGGAGAACATGTTAAATTTGTTCCTCAAGCTCATGCACTATTAGTAGAGAAGGTCTATTATTTGCATCTCCTGTACCAACATTAATAGGTGCTTCCTAAATATGCTTTGGAAATTGAGTGTAAGAACTTCACCTGATTGCATATATGCTTAACATTTTAACAGAGTTGAAAGGGACCTTATAGGTCATCTAGTTCAACCCCCACTCAAGCAGGGGATCCTACACAATTTCTGACAAATGGTATTCCAATATCTTCTTGAAAGTCTCATGTGATGAAGCCCCCGCAACCTCTGAAGGCAAGCTGTTCCATTGGTTGATAGTTCTCACTGTAAGGAAATTCTTCCTTATTTCTAGGTTGAATCTCTCCTTGATCATTTTCCATCAATTATTCCTTGTCTGGACGTCAGGTGCTTTGGAAAATATCTTGAACCCCTTTGCTCTGTGGCAGCCCTTCAAATATTAGAATACTAGTATCATGTCTCCCTTGGTCCTTCTCTTCATTAGACTAGCCATGCTCAGTTCCTGTAATCATTCTTCATATGTTTTAGTTTCCAGTCCCCTGCCCATCCTGGTTGCTCTTCTCTGCACTCATTCTAGAGTCTCAACATCTTTTTTATAGTGTGGTGACCAAAACTAGATGCAGTACTCTAGGTGTGATCTTACTAGGGCTTTATAGAGTGGCATTAGTACCTCACTTGATCTTGATTGCATACCTCTGTTAATGCAATTTAGGATTGCATTGAATGTTAGAAATGAACATTATTAAAGATTATCTTCTTTAATAGATAACTCTTTCATTAAAATAGTGTAATCTAAATATAAGAAGGCAAAGGTCTTGAAAGATCCTAAAGATCAAAAGAAATCCCTTTCATTGATAACAAGAACAAACCAGGTGCTTTTAATTTGTCCTCCTAGAAATGCATAAAATGCTGAAATATATTATTCCAATCTCATCCTTTCAACATCAAATTCATTTGCAAGAGACTCTGTGTCTAAATTAGTGAATTAAAAACAAACATGTTGATATGTTTAATGAGGCATGAAGAACAGAAAGGACCACAAATATGAGAGGAAAATTGATTGTATTGATTGATAGGCATAATCTAAAAACATCTCAACAAAATGGAAAGAGTTTGAGAAAAAAGTGTTCGTTCTACAAGACATAGCTGCAATTTTACCATGTTGTACATATTACTGTATGAGTGTGTCTCTCTCTGTGTGTGTATGTGTGTGTGCATGCCCGCATGTGTGTATGTTTTAAACCTACATTTATTTTTATATAACCAAGTTAAATTACAATTTGGAAATATAAGAGCATAATCTACAAAAGATCAATATTTTTAACAATGAAAAGCAAGACCGTATTAAACTGCAGTATTTCTAAGTATCAATAATTGTTTAAAGGAACCAAGATAATTTCTTTGTAAAATAATTTTTTCTTATCATTTTTCTATTTCTTAAAAGAATGGTTTTTTATTTATATTGTAAATCAGATGGTATTATGAAATAATTTTGATTATCTTCTAAACTTAAAAAGTTTGCGCCAAGTTTTTATTTTAGGTGAACTGATGATTTATGAGATCCCATAGGAAATAATTTCCTGAAAATACGGCTGCGTGAGTTATGTCATTTTTAAAGGTCCTCAGTTCTGCTTTGGGATAAAATGAATAGCAATTCAGGCAGGACAAGAAGACCAATACCAGATCACTATGGAGATGGATAAAAGAGAAAACAACAAAGATATTCTTGTACTGAGATCTAGCATAGGATTTAAATGTTTTCTATTATGTATTTGAGGATTTTTGTGGCTTTCCCTGTCAAGAAACTATTATCATTTCTAACAAAATTCACAAGGTCTCTGGCACAAAATTTCCTACTGTGCTTGAAGATGACTTGTTTTTTTTTTTAAAAGGAGAGGAAATGAGTAAGGACTTGGGCTATGCAAATCATCAGGTTATGTAAGCAATTTTTAGATTTAGGTCTGGTTTTGAGTAAATAATGGATGGCAATTAATTGCACCAGTAGACCCTTATGCTATTTGGAAAATAATTTTTACACTGGGTTGAAAAATAAGGCTTTTATCCTATTTTTACAGTTATGATTTTTAAAAGTTTTCCTAATTCCTAGAATGCAGGTATCTTTTATCGTTTATCTTGTTTAAGATGTTATTTTGAAAAGACCATCTTTTAAAGTTGATAGTGTTGCACCATTTTCACATTAGGGCTTCAAAACTCTGTTTGCTGTCCATTTTGAGTCCTTGATCCAGCAAAGTCACAATTCAGCACACAAGACTATCTTTCAAATGGAAATAAGCTCAAGGAGAGACATACATACATACACATCTATCAAACTCTTCCCTCTTGGGGTAAAAAAACATTATGCAGAGCTTAGAAAAGAAAGTGAACCTCAAAAAGTAAAGGCTTCAGATAAGAAAAAAGAAAAATAAACAGAACTAATGCTACACACCAGTATCATTCAGTATAACTTTCCATACATTTCTTCCCTTGTAAGTGATACTTAATTTTACCATATATATATACCCAACCAGTGATTAAAGGGATCAAATTTTTCTTGGTCTTCTCCTTCCTCTCAACCCATTCACTCTTCTTTCTAATATTTGTTTTCAAATTCAATGTATAACAATGTATAATTCAATGTATTCTTCACATGTGTGCTAAACAAATTAAAAGTTACTTCCAGAACAAACCATATCCATAAATTAATGCATCTCTGCTTATATTATCTACCTATGAAGTCTTACTATTTTTTCAACATTCTCATAGCATTTTAACTTCCTTGACATCCTTTTATTTCCTGACATCATCATATAGTGTTTGTTTCATTACCACTCTTCAGCTTATTATTATCATATCCATGCAAGTCTCTGAAATACTTCTTCTAATATCTTCTAATTTCAGTTTCATTATTTTTTACTCTGCAGGAAATCCTTGTTTAGCCACACTTTCAATATATTGCCATCTGCCTCTTTTAATGTTACCTACTTTTGTTGTAACATTCTCTTTTCTGGGGAGCCACCCTTATATCCTTTACTAACTCTTGTCATAAACAATCAATCATGCATTTGAATTTTCATTTATAAGCAGTCCCCAATTACCGTCTTCTTCATGCAGGGACTGTTTGAAGTTACAATGATGCTTAAAAAAACTTCACAAACAATCATTGCATTTACAACCATTGCACATCCCACAATCATGTGGTTGCCTTTTGTGTGCTTCACAACCAACACACATACATCAAATGACTAAGAAGCATTGCTTCTGTTGCAGGGCTTCTCAGTCATTTGATCACCATTTGTGTATTTTGCAATTCACAGTGATTTTTTATTTACAATAAGTAGTGTTAACACTATACAATAGAGAAGGGAAAACTAAAGTTCTTAAGACATGCTCATTTGATTTATCACTTAATAATTCCTCATTTCACTTAACAACCAAAGGGGAAGTAAGGTCATGTGATTTTCCAATTAGTGACTAAATTGCTGAACTCTATTGTGGCTATTAAGTAGGACTTTCCTGTATATCAGATTTCTCATGTAAACCAGTACTTCCAATGAAGTCATGATTCTCATTAATCTTGAGTGTCTGAGTGGGCCAAATAACATTTTATACTCTTTTCTTCTCTTTCCAACGCTTTAAATTATGTGTACTATTATGCAACGACCGAGCTCTATGGAGAAGGCTCTAGTGTTGGAAAGGTGAAAGAAAAGAGAAGAGGACATCTATCAACAAGGTGGATGAACTCAGTTACAATGGCAATGAATACATCATTGGAAGACCTGAAAATCTGGGTTAGAAACAGATCATCAGGGAGAAAAATCTATCCATTGGGTCATTAGGATTAAAAAAAAGATCTGATAGCACATAATCAATCAATCAAAATAATTCTACAACCTCCCACCTCACCTTCCAAATCCCATTCATACAGAATTTTGCATAATTTCCCCATTCTCTCCCCCCTCCCCGCCCAGTTCTTCTATTATTATCCTCACTGGAACTCAATAGGCAACTATATCAGCCTATAAATTCCTGTTTTCATACACACCTAGAACAATAAATAAACACCAATTAATACTTCCATTAAAAATTACATTTAACCTTTAGTTCCCTGTCAATATTCAAAAGCTATACCCCAGAAGAACAGACCAGCTTCATTAAGGTCTATTAAACATTTCCCTTTTCTTTTTCTTATTTCTTTTTCTTTCTTATTTTTCATTTGCTAATTCTTACTTTTTAGCACTTATTTCACATACAACTCTATTGCTGAATTGTCCATATACCATGATGGTCAATAGATGGAATCATAGCTACTGATCTGGTTAAAGGAAGCCACATGCTACTTTTACCACACAATCATATATACATTTGTTAAAAACAAACAAACAAATGCAGCACTCCTTGCTAAGGTATTGGTAAGGGCAGCACCAATCACTCGTGGCACATTTTGGCCAGAAAGCAACCAAAGTCCAATTTTATCCAATAGCATCTCTATTCAATACAGATGCTATTTTAGGAGCTCCAGTCCAGAAGCTAACTTGCAAGCTGTTGTCTGTATCCCTCCAATTACGAGGTATAGCCATGGTCCTGAAGGAATGATGTGTGTGTGACTGCGTCTCTGTATTATTTATATAATAGTTTTTATACAGTTATGTGATTGTTATTTTCAGAATACAGCAATTTTTATGCCACTATTGTGATGAGATTCCATCATACTCAAACATCTTGCCCTTCTGCTTCAATGTGAATGTTCTGCCTGCAAAAAATGGATTGTAATGTTTAACTCTAAGGGTTCATTTTTATGCACCTTGAGTCTTCTATTTTCTTTTTCTTTAGCCAAACTAGTGGATGGATTAATAAAGGAGAGGATTATGGATCTATTTACATCCATAGAGTATATAAAAATATATGTATATCCAAAGCCATAGGATTTGACAGCATATCAAAATCAGTACTCTCGTCTTTTGTGAAATAATGCGAAATACATTTTTCTTTCCTACCATTAATACTCACTCACTTGTTTACTTACATTTTATTGTTATTTATAATTTTTTTTAAAAACCACAATGTTAATAACAAATAGGCATTCTGGTTTAAATATTCTGTCCAGTACTGAAAAGGAATTAGCGTCCCCAAAGGTAAGCTAAGGTCATTTAGTCTATTAATGGACAAATATCTGGTTCTGCAAATCCTCGATCAGTCAAGAAGTTATTCCATTTATCCGGAGTCCCACAGGCTTTACCCAAACCAATTAGGATAAAGAAAATGAGCCAGGTTTAGATGTCTTGTGGAATTTAAATGTATCTATTTTTGTGTTTAGGTGAAATTGTCTTAAAGATTACTGTGTACTTTACAACACTATTTTCATCAGAACCTTGTACGTGGTTCAGGTGCTACAATTCTATGCAACGAAAGGATTGAATTCAGCCTTAAAGTTACAGAAATGTCTGAGGAAAATCATAACCCAGAAGGAAACATAACTCCCAAGTTTTGTACTGAGGACCACAGGCAAGCCTTTGTTTGGCTTGTATTGAGATGGGACTGTCAAAGTCAATTAGAAATTCCATTCATTCAACCTCAAGTGTTGCAATCTGACAAAATAATGCAACTTTTCTGCTTTGTTTATTATTTGCAAGACATGTGCAATTAGAGAAATCCTCCCCAAATGGAGATTGTCTAACTAGGAAAAGCTGAAACCTGCTGAAATCTTCCCATATAAACAGCACAGTAGCATTTCGAATGGCCCCTTTCTGTCATCCACCATAACCATCACATCACATCCCCCATTTCTGCTGCAGTCAGGTGAACTGTCAAAGAGTTATTATGGTTGGCTGCCTAGAAATCTCAGGAAAGAGAAATTTGTATAATTTTCCTTTATGGACAAGGAATTATTTTTCTGGTCTTTTAAGGTTCTTTTTTAACCAAATTTTGTTGTAAAAATAACACGGATGTTTCTTGCATTAAAAAAAAAAAAACCAAACGTTAAGCAACAAATGTAGTCGGGGGAGGCGGCTTTTGTTTGGGCTGAAGCCTTCACCATGAATATGTAGCTCTTTGATGGATGCACGTTAGCCGTACCATATATTCTGGGTAAGCTTTGATTTTTCTTTCTCGTGCTATTTTACATGTTTTAGAAACCTAAAGGAAGCACATAGCATTTTGGTATAGGTTAAATGACAGTAAACAGAATTAAATTACCTGGCATCAGTGAACTAAATGTATACATAAGCTTCTACAATTTAATTACAATTCAATTTTCAGTTCCTACAAATGTTACATATACTTAATCTTCCATAGCTGTTGAAACCTGCATGCTCGGAAATGATTGTATTATGGTAGTGTGTAGCACTGCCTCTTCTACTAAGCTTTCCTTGTAAATAAATACTGATAGTAAATAAAGACTTATAAGTAGAATATTTCTGAAAGTATTTTCTTTAGAAGTGATTATTTCTATATGGAAGGATAAAGCTCTATTTTAAGTGGAAGAACATATTCTACATTTTATTTAGTGAACAGACAATTGGTTTCATAAATCCGATTTCCCATTCAAAACTAAGCATTTATAAGATAGTACATCACTCACTCATACATGCATACATACATATACAGCATGTGCATGCATGTACATATTATATTCTTGATTTAGTTAATCCAAGAATTTGTCTTAGCTGAAAGGCAATAAGATTTTGTACAATCCATGTGGCCATTCAATAATTACCTACTCTTCTGCAAACCCCTTTAAAAATGGCCTAGACTAGTGTGAATGCTCATGAAATGAGTTTCTAAATAGTCTTTGAGCTATTCTTTCATAAAAGAAAACAATTCATAAAAGGCACCCAGAACTATGCAGCATATATAGATAACTCCAAACCTTACCTATCTCAAATGTTTTTTTAAAAGAATGCTGTTCTCTAAAATGGAAAATTGACATTCACTTTAAAATATCTGCTACTCTAGAGTTGTTATATTTCCTTTTGTAGAGAATGTTGAGTGGGTAGAACAGGTTTTGAACATTTTTCTTTCATTTTCTTTCTTTCTTTTTTATACATTCTTTGGAAATGCTGTATATTATGCACTCTACTTGACATCTTCTTTTAAAAAAGCAGCAGTGTTTAACATTTTAAATATGCTAGGAATATATACTGACACAATGTGGAAAACACTATTTGGAGGTGGGGATATCACTTTACCTATGAATTGGAGGTTGCTTGCAAGTAGTGTATGTTTTGCAAAACCTCAGGGCCCAAAAGTAATAAATAAATTTTGTGAAAGATACTGGCTTTGCTACACAAATTGCTCCTCTAGATCAATTATAATTCCTCTGGATCAACAGCAGGGCAGCCACAGTAGCAACAATATCTGCCTTGCCTCCCCTCCTTTCCCTCCGGTCTATGTCTAGTACTAGGAATTGCACAAACAATGCTCCTAAGCTGAATATGCACCAGTGAACAGCTGCTTAGCACGGTTGCTTCTAATAGCTGGTTGGGACACAAAGGAAGGGAATTCATTCTAGGCCTCACTTTTGTTTTCATTGCCAGTGAATAATCCATTGAATAATCAAAGTCGATATACCAACCACACATTTAGCTCAAGGATCCTTACATGCTTTATCGCATGCTATAAACAAGATGATTTATTATTATTATTATTATTATTATTATTATTATTATTATTATTAATTTGTTGAACATATTTCTATCCCACAGTAGACAGAAAGATTCTTGGCATCTTAGGCTACCTAGGCTTTTCATGCACAGTAGGGGACATGCACTAAAATCCATAAGTTCCTATTCTTGTATAGAAATATGTTTCCATATTTGAATCACATGTCCTGAGTTTGCGTATGCTTGTGCAATCTTTACAAATCTACAGTTTGGGGAAAAAATAATAATCCAGAAATCAGATAATGCAGGCATATCATTTAGTATATCCCTAGGCCTGGGCATAAGCCTTTGTGCATCTGCTCATTTGCAAATAGGTTTAAGACCTCATGTTCAGAGTCCTCTGTGAAGAGTTGACACTTGAAAAAAAAACAGCTGCAGTTAAATACATTCTAGAAGAAATCAACCTGAAAATGAAGTACAGTATATATATATGGTTGTTATTATAATACAAATCACATATGATGTGTCAATTTAGATTATTTTGTGTAGCTGCCCCATCTAATTCTTTGGTAGCTTCCCATTGCTTCTCAACATAATTTTGGAGAATGTTATGTTTAAGGTTATTTGCTCTTCTGCAATTCATATAATTCATTTCTGCATCTCTGTTAGTCTGGACAAATCAAGGTGACAATCCATGCTTAGGACTGTCAAGCCCTTTGTCCTGCTGCTGATCTGAATTGAAATACAATGAAAGCAAAGAAGGATGTATAAGAATCCAGCTGCTTTACTGTGACAGGACACTCCCAGTTTTATAGTGTGTCTGATCTTGTTTGTATATCAGGGTAAGCCATTCCATCTGATCACCATGCAAATAGTAAAACGTTTTTTGGAAGAGACGAAGTCAAATCTGGAGATGCCTGGAGGAAGGCAAAAATTGCTTAAAATCGCCTTGCGAATAGATATTGCATCAGAGCATTTAATTTTGGTGCAGGACCCTGTAATTGTAGGTAGGATCCCTGTTTCAATAGTTACATGAGATACAAGTAGGCTTTTGTTTATAATCTCTTAGAGGCTGCTTTGCTCAAAACTCTGCATTGTAGAGGCGGCTTTTTTATTTCCTTGAAGCATGCAATTAATCATGCTTTATGGTGTTGGGATGACTGGCATCAGCAGTATGATTTAATTAAATTTGAAATTATTAAAGAAAATATATAGGCATCCAACTAGCCAGTCCAAATTAAATGCTGTGGTCTATTTCTTACCCATGGTGTTTCCAATTGAAGGATTTATCCAAAAGATTACCCTTCACAGACGGAAATAATTTTTATGTTTAGCTGTTCCAAGCTAAAAGAGCAGTATGATAGCTCTGACTGTTCAGAGCATTGATATTCACACTGATTGTTCTCTAAATTGCATCATATTTATGCTGGTTTTATGTCAATATTCTTTAAATATTTCATTCTTCTGTATTTCATCTAAGCACCACCATTTTGTTTCAGGATTTCAATCAAGCAATTAGTGTACAAGATGGAAGCTCTCTGCCTTTTCTTTTGCTCTGATCCTGCTGTTTTGGGTAACTTGTAGAGTCTAAAGGCAAGGTCACAGATTTACAGATACTGGCAGAAAATTCAAGGGACATTAAATTAAGAGTATTTATTAAAAGAAGCTCAATAAAAATAAGACCACATCATATTTTGCTTACTGAACGATTTACAAACAATAATCTAGCAAAGATTATTTATCTACAGTAAACCAAAACTCTGCTATAAAAATATTTTGCATTATATTTTTATCCGTGCAATTCACAACTGGGGGGGGGAGAAGAAAGGAACACAGCACATTTCTGTATGTGTGTATGCTACTGAAAAGGCACCTGGCTGCCTATGTAGATATTTATATAGATACCAAGAAATGAAATTAGATAGGTCATTTTTTTAAAAAAATGGACAATTTTAGAAAATCATTATCTTTAAGCACAAATCAGGTTGTATATGTGAAAATCACAGGGTTTTTTATGTGCTGTGGTGCTTGCACTTTTAAAAACTGCATATTTATCAACCTCTGAATTATTCATGAACTTGGGAAGGGGAGAGGGATAGAAGGAGAGCAAAAGCATATGCTTAGACAGAAGAGCATTTTATGTGTAGGTAGTAAGAATTATGCCACATAATAGCAGTAATGCTTCCCTGGTACTTTTTCTATGACTTACTGTAACTAGATCTTGTGATCCAGCTGTCTCTCTCTTACGCTTGAGGTCAGTGCTGGCTTGGGATATGTTTTTCACCAATATCGAATGCTTTAGCAATATCAAAAGATGGGGCATTTAATAAATATCAGTCTTTTAAATGTTGGAGGAGGAGAAGGCTATCAAGAAGCTTCTAGCAAGCCAAGGCTTAACAACAAATTCAATAAATTAAAAATTCTCCAGCTACAGAAGGCACAAACCTAAGCTTAAGAGCTTGGAATCATTTAAGCACATGTCTGTATATTAAGTCAGACTGGGAGACAAAACTCGTGCTGTTCCATCATTTATTGCTACTGATTTTTTCCCCACTTCAGAAACATGTGCATGTCTGCAGGTCTAACTCATCTGCCCTATCAGGATGTTAGGTCCTTGCATTAAATATTGCTACGTCCCATTTCATTCAGAAATTTTAAGAAATAGAGAAAATATTTTCATTAATATATTGTCACTGGAAAAACATAATTCACCCAATGTTTACATATAAGGACTTGCTTATAAACCACAAGCAGTTCCACTAGGCACATAAAACCTACGATAATAAATGAATATGAATTTATTTGGTTTCTAGGTAAAACAGTGTATTGTGGATATTTATTATAACTACAACAAAAACACTGTTGTTGTTGTTGTTGTTGTTATTACCATTATGCCCAGGTAACGATAGATTTATGTGTATGTATATTATTCTTAAATTAATAAAATGGCTTAATTGAATTGTGCATTGCTCAGTATTTCTATTTAGTATCATAGAGTTAAGTAATTACAAAAGAAAAAAAGTAATAGTCCCCCCCATTTAAAATCATGTACAGCATGAAACTGGGCTAAAGAGTATATAAAAATGTTTAGCCTAATCATTCCTTAATGACAGTGACTTATATCCTTATTGCAGTTGATTTGTTTCCTGGGTTTTAAAAGATTATTTCCATGGTGCAGGCTTAGCATAAGCTGCTGAGAAACCACAAGCACTGCACTTCAGCCAGAGTTTGGGACATTTGCCAATGTTAATCTGATAATCTGATTATACACACAAACACACATACACACACATGTGTGAATAAACATGCATGCACACATTCTCCTGCAATAAAAATTATGGGTCATCAGAGGGATAGGGCCCCCAAAATTGCTCATTCAAGCCATGCTGTTCTGCCTGAGTAGAATTAAATGTGTGAAAAGCAAAAATACTTTTTTTAGTAGGCAACCAGATAAATAGAATCAGAAACAAATCGACAACATATTTAATGGTAGTTGTCTGTGTTAATTCTGCCTTTAATTATTGCATAGATGTAAAACTCTCTGACCTTGCCATTGCCTGTAAAATTTCAAAACAGGACATTTTGAAACACGCTGATACAAAACTTGGAAACTATGACCCTCAAAACACACCAGTAGTGAACCATAAGGACTCACTACCAGTGGCCTGACTTTTATGAAATCTAGTATACATGGAATTGTTTCAGAAGTACACTGGGTACCATTTACCTAAAAAATTTAGAGCCAATCTCAAATGTTTGATGACTTATAAAAAGAAACTATAATATTAATTAAATATGTCCTGTTTGCACACATCATAATGGGCTGTCACTAGAGTTATTTTTTATTTATTAAAATACATTTCTGATTTGCTGGAGCATCTCAGGAACAAAATAAATCCTTTTTATTTTCTTCAATGTTCTGGATGTGGCAGATCTCTGAGGAGGGGTTGGTTTACATCGAAATATGCTGTAACACATAATATACACCCATGTTTCACCTTGCTTGTTTAAGCTTTCAGAGCCAGGTCTTAGAACTGTGCCAGAAAAAATAAATAAATGTCATTTGCTGTTCCATAAATGGAGACATAAAATTGTTTTCCATTCCATTACTTCAGAGGATGGCACTGAAAAGGAGAAATGTAGAAAGAAAACATGTATAAAATTAATTTAAAAATCTTTTTTTCCTATGGTTATTAAATGATATAGCAGATTAAGGGAAGTTGCAAGGCAGTTGGACCTGTAATTTGCTCCAGATAAACACCAATGTGCAGAATTGCATCCAGAATATGGCATTTATATTTTATTCATGGACATAGGTGTAAATATTCATTGCACTACCTTTTAGTTCATGTAGATACATGTATCTTTGCACTTTCCAGGACTAACAGCATATCCATTCTAAAGTGGTGCTCCAATAATATTTTACTTTTTTACTTTTTCTTTATTTCCCAATTCAACTTTTTGTAAATATATTCCGGTGTTCAAGATTAAAATGTGATTGTTTATCTCATTCAGTTGCTTGTATATGTTAGATTCTTTTTTTAACCTTAGAATAACAAACTGACTAAAGAATATACCCTTGTATTTGTTGGAAAGCCAATTTTGAAGAGCACCATGTCTTGCTAAATAAGAATAATGGAATTTTGATAAACAGTTCACAACTGAGAAAAACAGATGAAGCCTTAAGAGAGCTGAGAGCTAATATATTTAAAGGGCCTAAAAAAGAAAATAAATAATGAAATGAATGATATTCAAGCTTTTGGCTTGTGCTTGGTAATAATCTCCATGGAAGAATACAGTACAGATATTAAAAAATTGGCTGGTATTAACATTATTTCGGCCTGTTCTTATTTCATATTCGAAGGTTGCTGATATGAAGAAACAAAGTGGAATATAAATGGTATTTATATTAATATAAATTAATATATATTAATGGTTCTTAGGAGAGCAATTATTCTGTCCAGCTCTGAATACACTGGTGCCCAAAATGTCTGTCTGTCTGTCTCTCTCTCTCTATCCCTCCCTCCCTCCTTCCCTCCCTCCATGTGTACGTGTGTGTGTGTGTGTGTGTGTGTGTGTGAAAATCAAGAGGTTAGTCCCAGTCATGCAGTTGAAAGCATGTTCAAATATATTGAACATGCTTTCAACTGCAGTTGAAGTTTTATATATATATATATATATATATATATATATATATATATATATATATATATATATATATATATATATATATATATATATATATATACACACACACACACACACACACACATACATACAGTTGAAATATATATATATATATACACACACACATACATACATACATACACACACACACACACACACACACACACTCAACAAGAATAAACTCGCTGTCTTTTTTGGAGGGAGCATTATGACGAATACTAGAGCTTCCAGGAGTCTTTTCAGAGGTCAGAAATCTGAAATATACAGTGTATTGCTGCTCCCTGCTATGAAAAGCCTTGGGTGGTTGAGATTTTCCTTCTATTTCTAATTGTCTGGAGCAGAAAACCTTGTGCAGAAAACTTGTCAAGGGAAAATATCTTAAACAGCTTTTTAGGGAAGACTTTAATTACATTTAAAGTAGATCATCTCTGGGTTGAGTTTCAGGATGTTGCCTCTGGGGATGTGGACAAGGCTATGCAGGCTGTGAGTTCCTCCACCTGTATACTGGACCCGTGTCCCTCTTGGCTGACTGCCAACAGCAGAGAGGTGACACGAGGCTGGATCCAGGCGGTTGTTACCGCCTCTCTTCGGGAGGGACACCTCCCCACCGCGCTTAAGGCTGCGGTGGTGAGGCCCCTCCTGAAGAAACCGTCCTTGGATCCAGCAGTTCTTAACAACTATCGTCCAGTCTCCAACCTCCCCTTTGTGGGGAAGGTTGTTGAGAAGGTGGTGGCCTTACAGCTTCAGCGTACCTTGGAGGAAGCTAACTATCTTGACCCCTTCCAGTCTGGCTTCAGGCCCGGTTACAGCACTGAAACCGCTTTGGTCGCATTGACCGATGATCTCTGGAGAGCCAGAGATGGAGGCTACGCGTCCATCCTGGTTCTCCTCGACCTCTCAGCGGCTTTCGATACCATCGACCATGGTATCCTTCTGCGACGACTGCGGGAGGTGGGGGTGGGCGGCACTGTTTTACAGTGGTTCTCCTCCTACCTCTCGGACAGGTCGCAGTCGGTGTTGGTGGGGAGGGAGAGATCGTCCCCGAGGCCCCTAACCTATGGGGTGCCGCAGGGCTCGGTTCTGTCCCCCCTGCTATTTAACATATACATGAAACCGCTGGGCGAGATCATTCGGAGGCACGGGATTAAGTACCATCAATATGCGGACGATACGCAGTTGTATCTGTCCGCCCCGTGCCAACTCAATGAAGCGGTGGACGTGATGAACCGGGGCCTTGAGGCTGTTAAAGACTGGATGAGAGCTAACAAACTGGTACTCAACCCGGAAAAGACCGAGTGGCTGTTGTGTTTTCCTCCCAAAAATTTGGTCAACGTGCCACCAATCAGGCTGGGGGGGCAAAATTTATACCCCTCAGACAGGGTCCGCAACTTGGGAGTCCTCCTGGATCCACAGCTGAGTTTTGTCCATCACTTGTCGGCTGTGACCAGGGGGGCATTTGCCCAGGTTCGCCTGGTGCGCCAGTTGCGGCCCTACCTGGACCGGGAGGCTCTCACAACAGTCACTCGAGCCCTTGTGATCTCTAGGCTGGAATACTGCAATGTGCTCTACATGGGGCTGCCCTTGAAGAGCATCCGGCGACTTCAGCTAGTTCAGAACGCGGCCGCGCGAGTGATCATGGGCGCACCACGGTTCGCCCATATAACACCAATCCTCCGTGAGCTGCGCTGGCTACCTGTTGATCGTCGGGTGCACTTCAAGGTCTTACTTACCACCTATAAAGCGCTCCATGGTAGTGGATCTGACTATTTGAGAGACCGCCTTCTGCCAATTACCTCCCTGCGTCCCATCAGATCGCACAGAGTAGGCCTCCTCCGTATTCCATCCGCCAGTCAGTGCCGACTGGCGACTACGCGGAGGAGAGCCTTCTCAGTTGCAGCTCCGACATTATGGAACAACCTCCCCGTGGAGATCCGTACCCTCGCCACAGTCCAGGCCTTCCGCACAGCCCTCAAGATCTGGCTATCCCGTCAGGCCTGGGGATAGGATTACTCTCACCCCGCCCGAATGTTGAGTGAATGTTGTGTTTTATGGATAATTTTCTTTTATTCACGATTCTTTTTCTTTTTAAGTCTTGTCTTGCACTCCCTTCCCCTGATTGTTGTGAGCCGCCCTGAGTCCCCTCAGGGAAAAGGGCGGCATATAAATACTCAATAAAATAAAAAAAAAAAAAATCAAAATCAAAATGCTGGCTTTAATCAGTTCTCTAACATATATGTTTCCTGGGTGAGAACTTTCATTTTAATTCTCATTTTTGAATACATTTAGATTTTATTTGGTTAGATTCTTGAGCATTAGAAGTGGTGGAGGATATATCTGCTGTCATGGGTGCTTTCTTTATACACCTTCCATCATTTAATCAATCTAGTTACTGACAATTCTTTGTCTCAAATAGCCTAAGAGAATGATTTCTTGACCTTAGAGTGTAAGAAGCCAGGGAAGCTGCACGTTACAGGAGAGATGACAGGAGATTCACATAAAGACTGAAATAATTTATAAAGCAAACTGCCATTCATGACACTGACAAGATCTGGTAGAAAAAAAAATAGCTGACTTCTTTCTCTATAAGATTAAAATTGAGAGGGAAGACATATTATATTAATTTGGATTCCAACTTTCTTAACATATAGCAACATATCTATCATATAAGTCTGAAGACAGAGCAATGAACACCCCCCTAAGTACAATATGCCATTACATGTATTGGGGAACCATAGTCCTCTTGTGTCCCATACTATTGACTACTGGGTTACTCCTTTTTCCACCCTATAGCTTTGTTTGCTATAACTTTGATTGATCTTTTTTTTTAATGGGCAGGTTGATCAATGAAAGTGTGTTGAGACAGTGGCTCACTTTAGTATTCCTTATGGAGGAGAACATTACCCCCAAAATGGCCTGGCCTCACAAAATGGATTTGGGCATGTTTTAATGCTTAGCAAAAAAATGTTTAAAAATACAAGATTGCTAAGGGTTTGAAGCTGCAAACTCAGGGGCTAGTTATTGGAAAAGTAGAAATCTTCCTGTAAACAAGCTCTATATAAGCTTTTGCCCTTCCCCCTGTTGTATTCTGTTTCCCACAAAGTCCAATAAACGTGGTTCAAGCAGATTATATGTCCTCAACTCATTAGTTGAGTTGGGGATTTTCACTTGGGATAACTCTATGTGTATCTGAACATCTGGTCTTGTCACACATGCTTCTGTCTCTCAAAGCATCTACAAAAGGCACTTGTTCCTTGGTAACCTGAAAGGTTATATTTTCAACGAACTTATTCCAGATGAAATGTTTAAAGTTGTACTACAATACTCTTGCTTATCACTCTTTTCTAACCTGCCAAAAGTTTAACCAGCAGACTCTATTATAAATCTTCCAGGAAAATGCCCCTTGTGGAAAGAAAAATATGGTTGTTTTATTTGTTTGTTTTTATTTTGTAGTGTTTATGTTATGTGAGTAACCTTTGTATGAGGTTAGTATAATGTAACCAAGAGGTCCAGAAGCTTTGTTACTATATGATGGTTTAAACTCAGATCCTGCTACCTTAGTTACAGTTACTATGGGAGAGAAACTTATTTAAGTTAATGGTTTAAAAAATTGAATAGAAAGAGGTCAGTGGGAGATGGTTGGTTATTAGTTGAAGCAGAATTTGAAACCAAAGCAATTCTCCCTATCTAAGAGAACCCTGCTGGGTGGTCTGAAGATTGTAGCTGTGTGACGGAGGTAAGCTGGATCCTATGCTGTGAGGAGACAGTGAAATTTAAAGATGGCTTCAAGCAGAGTTATGATCAAAGTGTACGTCATCAAACACTCCTTGAAATAGTCAAATTATCTTAGGGGCCAAAAGCAGTAGGTAGAAAAGTGCTCTTCAGCAGATACTGCTCAATATGACTGGTTGGTTAGGGTGAAGATAACAGAAGAAAAATCTTCAGACTGTATTCATCTGGAGAAACATTTTTCACACAGTAGGAGTTATATATTTAATATAAGCATGGTATACACCCCCTAAGAGGATTACCACATGCTCACTCTTGTCAATTCACCTAAGTAAAAACATACCTCTGTTCCCAAATGAATGTTCAAAGAAAGACTGTTGCAGCCTCTTGAATTCCAAACAAAAACATAAAATAAAGCTTATCATGGAACCCATGAAAATTGAATAGTTGATATTGTCTAAATTCCCTATTGAAATTTTATGGAACTTCTAATGTATATACAGTAACGTCTGAATTTAAGAGCATTTTATACAATTGTCTTTTGTGGATGATTGCACTCCCTATTGAGGCCTGGTGTTTTAATGCAGCCTTGAATGCAGCATTTGAAACCAGACAATTTTTCATGACTTGTGAGACAGCTGTTATTATTTTCTATCTTAAAAAAAATATCCTAGTTACCTAGAAAGTATGAGGATGTTTGCTATATTTCTCTGTGATGTTGTCATACAATAAAACTGAAGAATGGAACACTTTTCTTGGCAAGATCTGAATGGCTACCAGTCTTTTGGTTTGCCATTATGTCTGGAATACTTTTTCTCAAATTCTTGGGCCAGGATGTTTGGATAACTTAGTTTGAATGATGGCTTATATATTTTGAGGGCTCAGTTGCATGACTTTGCATTGCATAGCATTGTTTGTTGTGTTATTTGTGTTTTAAATTGCTCATTCCCCCAAATTATCCACCAAGAGAGGCAGCAATAAAAATATTTTAAATAAATAAATAAAATGAATTGATGAGCAAATCTCACTTGGCTTCATTTGTTTTTCCCAAATCCATAACAATCCAATCTTGCTGAATGTTGAAATGATAACGCACTGTGGTAACATCAATAAAATGGCCCTAAATATATAAACTTGTATACATAACTAATTGTTGAACGTTTTAAAATAAACAAGACTCCTTACGCTGTCTACAACTTGTTCCAACCTTCTGAATATTCCAAGAAAAAGAAACACTGCTGAATAGTTCATGAAGGCCTCATAATCCATTCAGCAGCTTTCAACAGCCTGATGCTCTTCATATGTGTTGCGCCAATTTCCATAATACTGAATGCTAACGAAAACCACTTCAGATACAGAGTGATCAGGATTTAGTAGTGATATATCATTAGAAGTTTATTCTGTGTTGATTTTAGAAAGTATTCTGAGACAAAATGGAAGGAATGGGAAATTTGTGGCATAGCAAAAGTTTTTGTATTAGAACTTGAAAATTAATGAGCAGACCATTAAAATCAGTGGTGTTTAAACTAGCAATTCATGTGAACATATTGATCCTAAATAAAGCAACCAAAAGGCAATGTCCACTTTTTTTTCAAAAAGTGTGGAATAAATATTCCTGCTAACGTAATCCTCCATCCAAGAAAGGAACTGGTTCAATTTTTGAAGCAAAGCAGCTAGATATCAACCCATGTAATCCTTTTGTTTTTAATGTCAAATGTTATGGGTGATATCCAGTTGAAGAAAAATAACAGAAAAAATGTCTATAATCTGTTTACCTTTATCAAGCAGTCAAATGAAACTGATTTTTGAAAGGACAGGAATATTATTTCTTAATATTTAAGTTTAGCTCAAAACTTTGACATATGACCTTTTAGTTTTTTCCTTTCTTTACAGAGGCAATATCTTATAAAGAGATGCTCATGTCAGAAAAAAAATGACCCGCTGTTTGGGGAGGGAGGCAGAAAGAAATCATTAAAGAGATTTTTCAATATTCAAGGACATCTGTGATTCTCTGTTACTTGGAGAGGCCCAAAGACCTATTTTTTCCTATGTCAAAGTAATACGTATGTGATCCTTCACCCCAAAAGAGGGGAGGGAGAAGAGCAAGAGAAAATTATATGACAGCAGATCAGCTGCTCTCTGCTTCTTCTTTAAAAAACGAGGTTGTTGCTATTTAACATATAACCCTCTGACCTTACTACTGTGGCTGCTTTGAAACACCAAGCTATTTAATTATGCAAATTACAAACAGAGAAAAACATCAGAAGAATCTTGCTGGAAATTACCTTGTTGGACTAGAAATTAGCTGGCTTATTTGAACTTACAGGATGCTGATTTTCACTGTTGAATCCTGATTTGGTGGTTTGGTCCATTTGCATTATCTCACATCTCAGTGGGGTACCAGATAGTGTTACAAATTAAAAGGCAAAGTAATATCTCATCTATTATCCTTATACCTAATTATTTTAAAAGACCTATTCTGTAGTGGGCATTAATGAATCTTTTCCAATCCTAGAGCAAACAGTATGAACAAAGAATGCATAATACCAGTTTTCTTGATGTTGCAATGGGTGCTCATATTTCTTTATGATAATCAACACGCAAAGAAATATGTAATTGTAAATTTCCATTTCTGCCTCAAAGTGGTCAAAATAAGTAAAATTTATTCCACCTAAGTAGTCTTTGGATTCAGAACTTTTATGTAAAACACTCCTTAACACGTACCAGTTGTTCTCTTTTCTTGCTTTGATAAAAGATGGTGGTTGAATAGAGATAGAAACTTATAAAACAAACATAGAAAAAAGATGGTCTTTTGTGTTAAGATTCAGCTGGAATCTGTGAAGATTTCAGTCCCAATGAATGGCTTTCTTCTCCAGCTGCAATTTTATTATCACATTATGCACAATGCTGTTTGTATAAAAAGTATCCCATTAATACCAACACAAAACCACTAGTTTTATGTTGTTTTTCTTTTGGTATTAGAAACATATTACCTATTTATTTCCCACCTTTGTTATTTTTATAAATAACTCAAGGCAGTGAACATACCTAATACTCATCTTATTTCCTGACAACAACAGGAAAGTTGGTCCCATCTAATTCCATCCATCCGGTTCCGGTCAGGTGAAGAGGTACAAAGACAAAGGATGACCTTGGCTTTCTAGAAGGGAATTTTGTTATGGCTACATAGCATCTAACTCCGTACAATCCCCCCTCTCACAATAGAAAATGCATAGTAGAATAATAGAAAGTGTGGCAGGCCAAAGATCCAAAAGAAAAGATGGCTGAAGGCGTGGCAGTTGGCTGAAAGAGAGAGAGTGGACCAAGATGATCCAACCCACTTTTCTACATAAGGCAGGAGTAGAACTGACATCCCCTGGTTTCTGGGCCAGGATGTTACCCACGAGGGCAAATTGGCTGTTTATAACTACATTCAACTTAACTAGTGGTTAGGGATTACAAAAAAAACTACATTCAACTTAACTAGTGGTTAGGGATTACAAAAAAAAAAAAATAGTCACTGGGTCACCCGCTCTGTGCTAGAACCACAAACACAAGCCACACTCAGTTTAATTAAGTCATAGTAAGTTCTGAAACATTGTGAGAAATGACTTATGAAATAGCTACTACAATAATGTGTAGAAAAGGTTGTGCAAGAAGCTGAGTTTATGACATGTTTGTGCAATGGCTTGTGGAACAGCTTTTGCAAATAGAATCAAGTATTGGATTTTAGCCATGTACAATGATGAAAACAGTATGTCTGGCTGTGGCAACAGCTTTGTGCTAGTAAAATGACACCACTGGATGCAATCTATTGAATTTTATTTCAGCAACTTGTTTTTAACTTTTCTCTTAATTCAAAAGAGATTGGATTTTTTTCCCAATTATTTATTGCCTGATGTTGGGTAGTCTTCATTGTCACACACACTCTTAAAAGAGTAGAAATGAACATAGAGAAATCCTGTGTTTTACATCTTTTCTTCTGCCTGCATACCGTAGATATTTTTATATGATGTTATTGATTGATCCTTGTATGATGTAGCAAAAGATGTTCCTTTTCACAGTTATTTGTTCCGCAAATATTCAAAGGATGCATTTTAAGCTTACTTTGAATTTTAAAGCAAGCAGCCACAAAGAACATGGTCATATTTATCACAGATTTCATGACTTTATTTATCTCCCATCATTTCTTCAGAAAGCTAGTATCCCATTGTCATCTTACTCAGAATTGGTTCTCAGAAAGTTCAGCAGATGTATTATATCATCTGCATTTAAAACAATGTTGAGCAGAATTGAGCACAATTAAGTTTAGCAGAATTAGAGAAATAAAGTTTTCATAACAGAAGTAAACATTTGCTTTTTTGTAGAGACAATATTTCTATTTTTGGTTCTCCTACATACTTTCTTCAATTCATCAACCTAGTTCATAGTAAGAAAAAGAAGTGAAACTGAAAATGAGAAGGGTAGAACTTAATCAAACTTTTCTGGTTAGTATTTTGTCTTATCTTTCTCTTTGTCCTCTTTTTGATTCATTTGGCCTTTACATTTTTTAGGATTTTAAGAAATAAGTGTTAATGGGTAAAAAATAGGAATGTCCCTCATGAAGTAGTATGATTCCCAGGTCACTGTCTCATTTCCAGGAAACATTGTCAGAGAAGTCTCCATGGAGACTTCCAGTCATAGTTGTTCCAAAAGTGCTTTTTCAAGAGGGCTTTTTCTTTGAAGATGTTTCATTTCTCATCCAAGAAATTTTCAAAGAAAAACAAGAAAGTCCAGTTGCCTCTGGAAAAAGCACCATTTGGATTGTCAGAGGAGGACCATAAAGCCTATATAGTCAAAATCAGAAATTTGGTAGTACCTTCTCTGGCTAATATATTTTTATTATGGTAAACTATAACTCAATTCATCCAATGCATCTAATGAAAGCTTGTGACTTTTAATTAAAAGATGTGCTACCAGACATATTTTGAAATCTTTCCCAGTAGCCTTCCTTTCCTGGATCAACTTGTAAAAGGGATATGAAAGGGCAAATTGCTACCTACCCTTTGTTCTTGGGTGAAAACCAACATGGGTGAAATAATAATAATAATAATTACAATAATAATAATAATACTACTAAAGGAACAACAACTGAAAACTACAGACCAATAACATGCTTGCCAACAACCTTCAAATTACTCACAGGCATTATTGCAGATAACATGATGGATTATTTGGAAACAAACAACATCTTGCCAGTAGAGCAAAAAGGCAACAAAAGAAGGAGCAGGGGCACAAAAGATCAGCTTCTAATTGATAAAATGATATTAGAAAATTGTAAGAACAGAAAAACGAACTTGAATATGGTCTGGATTGATTACAAAAAGGCATTTGACTCACTGCCACATAGTTGGATCATAAAATGCTTAGAAACAACTGGCATTAGCAAAAATATTACATCCTTTACTGAAAAGGCGATGAAATAATGGAGAACTGAGTTGGCAGTAGGGAATGAGGTCTACGGAATGGTTAATATCAAGCGAGGAATTTTCCAGGGTGATTCACTTTCACCTCTTCTCTTCATCATCGCAATGATCCCACTATCAGTAATCTTAAAAAAAAAATGAAATTAGGCTACCAAACAGCCAAAGAAGCTGAAAAAATTTCGCATTTACTATATATGGATGATTTGAAACTCTATGGAAAGTCAGAAATAGAAATCCAATCATTGACAAACACAGTCCGAGTATTCAGCACCGATATTTCAATGCAGTTTGGCATGGAAAAATGTGCCACTGTATCCATAAAAAGGGGCAAAATAACTGCATGTGAGGGAATTGAAATGCCCAATGGCCAACTAATTAAATGCAAGAAAATGAAGCCTACAAATACTTAGGCATTCTGCAGTTGGATAACATCAAGCATGGAGAAGTAAAAACTATTGTCAGGTGAGAGTACACCAACAGAGTTAGGAAAATTTTGAAATCTAAATTGAATGGTGGAAATACAATCAAGGCCATAAATACCTGGGCAATACCAGTTATAAGATACACAGCTGGTATAGTTAACTGGACACAAGCTGATTTGGACATTTTGGACCGAAAAACCAGGAAACTAATGACAATGCACTACAGTTTACATCCACGTGGTGATACTGATAGATTATACCTGCCCCGAAAATCAGGTGGCAGAGGATTATTACAAGTGAAGCAAACAGTTGAAGAAGAAAAACATGCACTGGCTGATTATTTAAAAGAAAGTCAAGAACATCTATTAATTGAAGTAAAGAACAAAAATCTACTGAAGGCCCAACAGACGAAACAAGAATACAGAAAAGATGTGATAAAATCAAGAATGGAGAGTTGGCAGAACAAAGCACTGCATGGCCAATTTCTGGAAAAAATAAAAGATAAAGTGGACAGTGAACAAACTTGGTTATGGTTAACAACAGGTACATTAAAGAAAGAAACAGAGTCACTAATCCTGGCTGCGCAAGAACAAGCTATCCGCACAAATGCCATTAAGGCCAAAATTGAAAAATCCTCTGATGATGCCAAATGCAGACTTTGCAAAGAAGCTGATGAAACTGTTGATCACATACTCAGCTGCTGTAAAAAAATCATGCAGACTGATTATAAATTGCGGCACAATTCAGTAGCACAAATGATCCATTGGAATTTGTGCAAAAATTATAATATTAAAACAGCAACAAACTGGTGGGAACATCAGCCTGAAAAAGTCACCGAAAATCAGATGGTCAAGATCTTGTGGGATTTTCGCATACAAACAGACAAAATACTGGCGCATAATACACCAGACATCACATTGGTTGAGAAAAATAAGGTCACAATCATAGACATCGCAATACCAGGTGATAGCAGGGTCACTGAGAAGGAACATGAAAAAATCGCAAAATACCAGGACTTAAAAATTGAAATTCAATGACTATGGCACAAACCAGCAGTGGTAATTCCAGTGGTAATTGGCACACTGGGTGCTATTCCAAAAGCACTGGAATTACATTTAAAACAGTTAAAAATTGACAAAATCACCATCAGTCAAATGCAAAAAGCCGCACTGCTTGGATCTGCACGCATATTACAAAAATACGTTACGACGTCCTAGGCCCGTGGGTGGGGCCCGACTAGTAACCAATGCCAAATCCGGCGAAACAACTGGCCGCTGTGATACAATTGTATAATAATAATAATAATAATAATAATAATAATAATAATAATAACAACAACAACAACAACAACAACAACAACAACAACATTGAAGGAAAATGTGATGACAACTTGACATGTACATGGCTTAAGATGGGAACTATCAAGAAAGAAATGGAAGGTTTAATACTGGCTGCTCAAAAACAAGCACTACAAATTAATGCCATGAAAGCGAAGATACAAAAATCCACTGACAACCCAAACTGCCGACTTTGCAATAACAAAGTTGAAACTGTTTCACATTTAATATGTGAATGCAGCAAAATCACACAAACTGACTACAAACCTAGACATGACCGAATTGCTAAATTAATCCACTGGTCATTATGTAAAAAACATGATTTACTTGTATCCAAAAAGTCATGGGAACATAAAGTGGAAAACATTATCAAAAATAAGAAGGTGAAGATTTGTGGGACTTTTGAATACAAACTGATCATCATTTGGAGCACAACACGCCAGATATCACGGTTGTAGATGGCCGATGTGTACAGTTTATTTATATCACTGTTCCTGGAGATGCAAGAGTCGGGGAAAAAAACCTAGAAAAAATAATGAAATATCGTGACCTGGCCAACAAAACTACACGGCTATGGATAAAGCATGTAACAGTGATACCCATTATCATCGGGGCACTTGGCACCATGTCCAAGAATTTTACAAGATACATCAACAAATTGCAGCTTTCTGCAATAACACCAGCAGAACTGTAAAAAACCGCACTTCTCGGAACATTTGGTTGATACCTAGAACGCTGGCAGCAAACCGTATCAACCATGAACACCAGTCACTGGTATTTGTAATGCACTTTTGAATGTTCAGTTGGCTGAGTTTCGTGTTTAATGAATAAAGTATATAACAACATAGTTATAATGTTTTGGCATTGCGAATGCATGTTGAATTACACATAGATTCATTATTATAATAATAATCCTGAAGCCAAATAGGCTGAAAAGAGTTCACTGCCCTGTAGGACACACATAAATGCCGATCCACAAACACGTGCATGCACTAGGCACATCAGAATATCATGTCAATGATATTTTTAATCCCCCAGTATTTAAAAGAACTTAGCAAAGTCATTTTAGAGTATGCTATTTATGAAAGCATGCTATGCTGACTCTGCACAAAATTTGAATCAATTTTTATGCTGAAATTATATTCAATCAATATTTGCATTAGCAAAAATGAACACTAGTAGTAAATTCACTGTCCAAAATAAAAAAAAGTAAAGAACATTTCCACCTTAGTTTTGGAAGATAGAATGAAATTGACCCCCCCCCCTTTCACCATAGATAAATAAATAAAGGTAATTTCATCAGTGCTTAATCAGTACTGATTGGAGATCTACTACCACTATATTTCTAATAAGGCCATATTTTGAACTATTCCACTAGAATCAGGTTTACAGAGAAAACAATCACTATGGGTGATTTTTAAAATAGTTATAAATTCACATAAATTTCTAGTAAAAAGATGTGATTAAAAGTGCTTAATGCCCAATCATTGTTCAATTAAAAGCTTAATGTAATACTGTAATCTGTAATACACAGCAAGGAAAATGTTTAAAAATAATTTACAAGTTTCTATTAATATATTCCAAACTTTCAACACACTAAAATACTTATCTAACATACTAAAATGTAATTAAAATTCTCTTGAAAATGAACTAAATAAAATAAGAATAGTGTTTGCGCTATTAAAATGTTTTACTGTAGACCATATGTCTGATAAAAAAGAATCATCCATATGGTTCAGTACATACCATGACTGTCTTTTAAAAATAAATAAAATACATTTAGAATTCATTCTGTCTGTTGATTGTTTTGTTTAGAATCCTTCCCAGAATATATAATACTTCAGATTCTGCAACCAAAGCTTGAAGGGCTAATTCTGTGACTAGGATATCCAAAGGGCTTCTAGGCCAGAGATGATATATAGTAATGCTGCTTGATAAGTATTCTATGGTTTCTGCAAGATTGACTTAAATGTTGGTGTCAAGGCTGCTTCACTTAATAACCAAGAAAGAAACCACTCAATTCCATTTTGCAGAATTAAGAGTACTTTTACTGATTATAAGTAAATAGAAGCTAAGCAAAGCTGGATCTGAGCAAAACCGCTCGCAAGCAGTAGATATTAATACGTGACCCATTCCCCTCCCCTTGGTAACCCCAGTCCATAGTCCAATCCAATATCTCCACAGCTGTCAGGGGGGGAGACATCTTCAAAAATCATCATCAGGTTGGTATTCGGGACAGTTGGCCTTGGTGGGAAACTTCCTCCTTGCCACATGCGCAGTAGATGGTGAGAACAACTCCCAATTAACAGTCCTCCTGTACAGATTAATTCCCACACCCAAATACCATGCCCTCCCTCCCCGTTTCAATGGCAGCCGAAAAGCAAGCAGCAAAACAGAAGCTGGCAGTTGGCTTTTCTTCTTTATTCTATATGTACTTACTTCTGAGATAATGGAGGGTATTACTGTCAACATACATAGTTCATGAACTGGGATAGACATGACAACAGGTCAGCCAATGTATAGCTCAAGCAACTAAAAAACATATTGGTTTTTTTAGTCTCCTCAAAATTGCAAATAATCAAGATTTGACTAAGGATACTTAGATTATAGTAGCATCTCATGATTGATCCTTAAATCCTCCTTATTTAAAAAAAACAATAAGTGAACTTAGTATGAATCTTGATAAAGAGCTTTCTGATCAAGACCATGTGAATTCAGCTACATACTTACCCCTAGAAATGATAATGATAAGAATTTATCTTTAGATGAAACTCTGGAGCCAAGTAAATTTAGAATTATGATATCACAATAGACACCTCCTATTTAAAGTTGAATATTTTGGAGCAATTGCAGGACTCTATTAATATATTATGAAATGGGAAGCAGTACTTCCCTCAACCAAAATATTTTCAGCTGAGTATAAGGTGGGAAGAAGACAATTTCATTGTATAGAAATCCATAAAATTAAGAATCTTCTAGAATAATATGACAGGGGATAGGGGAAAAAACAATTCCATTCAGGTTCAGCTTTGTAAGAACAAGTACTGTAGGTAAAACTAAAGATTTGCATCTATGGATCTGGGATTATCTCTGATGAAACTTTTTACTGCAGAATCACTCTGCCTATACTGTATATCTTGATGTAGATTCTCAGTTATCCATATAGAGTTGTCTGGTAGTTGAGTTACGGCAACTGGACTTCTTTTCTTCTTGATTTGAAACTTTTTGCTGCTTATCCAAGTAGCTTCTTCAGTCTGAGCAAGTTGGTTAGGAGGACCCCATATATGTCTTCCAGGGTGGTTTCATTTCTCACCTAATCTGAATAGGCTCATTTGGTAAGGCAGGGAGCTGTTAAGAGTCATTTTTCCTTTCTCCTAGGTGATCTCCCTGGTGAACCTCTGAAGTGTCTTTATCTTCCTGGCGACTGATGAAAGAGCAGCATAAAAAATAGGGGACAGGTTTGAAGCCTCATCTCTATTAAAGAAAGGATTTTCCACTTTGGCATAAATTGATTCCTCAAACTATTTATCTTCCCTGTCCAAAAAGAGCACTGTTATTGTCCTTAAAAGAGTATTTTTTGAAAGAGATTTTTCAATTCTTATTTTATTTGTTGATTTATTTGTTTATTCAATTACTATTGCTGCATATGTCAGTCAATGACTCTGGGCAGTTTACAATTATAAATATGATATTTAGTTGAATTTACAGTGTTTATATTATTACAGTTTTAAGCTTATGCAAATTGTTTTAAAATGAAAATAAAAGCAAACAAAAAATATTTATGAAGAGGATTATGTTTCTGGCTTGCAAAACTAATATTCTATTTTAGCTAATTGCTTGTTGTAACCACATCTGGATTCTTTTGCTAGGCAAAATACATGATAAAAAATTATAAGGGTCCTTTCCTTCCCTTTCCTTCCCTTCCTTTTCTTCTCTTCCATATTTAAACAATAACAACATGCAGAGAATATGAATTGTGTCTTCCATTTTGAATTTAAAAACTGTGCATCAAAGCCATGACAAATATAATGAAAACATTGTCATCATTTATTAATTATAAAAAATGTATGCTATTTTCAAAGGAGACATGCAAAAGTCAATGAAATGGAATCATGTACTACTGTATATAGTGTTTTTCCCTATGGATTAATTATGCAGTGTACTGATGGCACAGTCCAGCTTTGTTCCTTTTTGTATTATTCTACTCAGAGAATAATATTCATTCATTATTCTATTCCATAATCAGTAGCAAGTGAAATCAAAATAGAGAATTCACACAAGCACAATATAACAGATCACTACTTCTAAAATGTCTAACTTGTAAATAAGATTATTACTAATGTTAATTGAAAGCTTCCTTTTCGGTTTTTATTTTTCCTTGCTTAACTTAGGTAAATAATTATATAATTGCTCTTTAATTATTCTTTTTCCCTCTTGAGCAGGTGCATGTTTTTTTCTTTCATTTTTTTATTTAGCAAAGGGTATGAGGAGGAGAGAAAAAAAGCAATCCTCTCATTCCCAAATGCAGCAAGTAAAGGACATTTTAGGAAAAATTAATATTTGATATTCTAGTTCTTTTGAGCTGGAAAACAAAACAGACAGAACTTTTAACAACTATATTTTCAATTTAAAACAGAGGAGTGCATTTTTAATCCTCCTAAAACTTCACTGATATCTCTAAATTGCCACAAAATAATAATTTTAATATACTAGAAAGTGAAAAAAATTATTAAATACACAGGGAACAATTGCATCAACAGCATGTAGTATTTATATATTTTTAATTTTTTAAATATCAAATCAAAATATTGGACTTGGATTTCTCTCCCCCCCCCCCTCAGTACATGTCATTTAAAGGCCCAGTGCAGTCATCAGTTTGATTAAAGCTTTTAGTCTTTAATGATATAAAGAATCACATGACATTTTGCCCATCCATGTTGAACAACCTAACATTCCATTTACCTTTTAAACTAAATAAATACATATTGTGAACATACATCCCATATCTAGAGAGAAAAATAAGAAAGTAACGGAAAGTGTGTATCTTAACAGGGCCACGCATGGGTTTTCTGTAAAAAGTGAATGAAAAAGACTGAAAGAAGAGCAATGCAGAAACATGTTATCAGTAAAGTTGATGCAGTTGCACTCTTGGCATGACAAACACATGTGACTTTAAGAGCAATGTTAATAGAACATGTTTTTTAACATCTTACACCAGCAGTGAATAGAGCAGCATATGCTATATCATTACTTAAATGAATTCTCTGTGGTTCTATCCATATCTGGATAAGAAAACATTTTCCAGTATGGGAAATATTGAGCCATGTAATGAAAAAAAAACATTAAATCGTTACATTTAAAAACCTAGCAAACATTTCACTAAGATGAGCAACCACAGTCCAATCTAAAAATGCAAGTTAGAGCACATCTGTCAATCCTCCAAGTTGTGCTGCCTCTTTCTTCATTGCATTGCAAATATTCATTCACATAGTCGCTAAGCAGCAGCTTTTCCCAACAAAAAGGGAGCTGCTGTAAACATTTCGGTTGTTGTCTTAGTTGCATTTGCAGGGCAAAGATCATCATGCTCTGATTTAGTGTTTTCAAATAAGGATGCCCTTTGGTGCAGCACTCTATTGAAAGGAAACACAGTGCAGGAAGGAGAGTGCAGCTTGGCCACTAATAAAACATAAGTGCCGCTTTGTCAGGCCATGAGCAATGAGTTGAACAAGTGCCAACCAAAAAACGAAGCATTACAACACAGTTCTTCAGACCTCCAAGACAAAGGGCCAATTGACTTTCTTCATTAGTTGGATGCCAAACATGCGCCCTACACACACTTTCTTCATTGTCTGTCATGCTCAAACCATGCCAGCTTGTTAGCGGCTTGGGTGGCACTGGGGTTTATAAGCCTGGAACTATTATTATGTGGGGGGCAATTATTTGGCCCTAACTGAAATCAAAGACAAATCTCTTGAAATGCCTGTACCCCATCATCTTCCTGACTTGGCACTTATTAACTCCAACTTAATTACAGGCAATACTTCTTTCTTCCATTCAATTAACATTCCAGCTTGCAAATGAAGCCACAAGATGAGCCTTTTTATAGCACGAATAGCAATAACAAAGAAAGTTTCCCTTAGCAAGCTTTGCCTGTAATGGAGAAGCATATATGACTGGTATTCTTACAATTTTCATGAAATATTTTCAGAGAAAAGAAAGGGAATAGTTGAATTAATCATTGAAATGAAATGATAGATTTTTGAAATCACCATTATGTCTTCAGAATTCAAAAGCAGCAAAACATAAAAATAATTTTATTATCTTTTCTTTGTCTTCCAATAAATATTTTTGTTTTTATTTCTTAAATTGAATTTACAAAAACAGATATACATTCACTTCCCTGAAAAAGTTGTCTGATACATCAGTTCACATCTTACAAATACATATTGTGGAACATGGTTGGTTTATTTTTCCAGCAGCAAAACTAAAATTAAGTGATTAGTGATTTAGTCCACAGAAATGTTGCTAGGTTGAGCAAAGTGAATTATAGCTATAATCCTATATTAAACTACCTGAGGATAAGTCTTCAAGTAAATTTTGATCATTTTTCACTGCACATTATATTTTACTATTAAAGCAAGAGTATACTTGAAAATGGTGCTTATGTTGGTGGTAAATTTGCACTAGAAGTTTTATATGGTATTTTTCCTAAGGCCTTTAATTAATATGAAATGTAACTATGAAACCTCCCTAGAAGATAGAAGTTTGACCATTTGGCAAAAAAAAACTAACAACATTATGCTATCAGAAGGAAACTATTTTTAACTATCCATAAACAGTTGATTAGTATTATATCAGTACACTAGCAAACAACAACAATAATAAAATCACACATACTTTTTAAAATTCATTTTCAACAAACACCTGGGCAATGCAAGGCCATAGATATGTAATTGTCTTTTATCAGCTTTGACATTATAAACAAAACAACTTTTTAAAAATGCATATAATTATTTGATTAGCATGTAGGTAAAATGTGGATTATGGTTATGACATGTTTTAGACTCAATCTTGTTTGAATTATTTATGTGAGCTTTTGGCAAATTAGCTTACAATCTAATACAAATCCATTCTCGTAGTCTTGGTTAAATTGCACACTTCTTAAAGCAAATGAATGTTTTGCTGAAGCTTAGTTTGGTTGTTATTGAAACCAAGGAAGATAACTGTGATATTTTTTGTCACATTGACTTTCTCAGTCAGCTGAAATGTTTTATAAAAACAATTGGTACCATGATCAGTTTAACATTGATAAAAAATAGGGGTTTTTTTTCTTTAGATATCTAATGAGAACACACGAAGTGTTGGTAAGCACAAGTGTGATCAAGTCCCAAACATTTTGCTATCGGAAAATAAGAACATGTTGATGCTTCTTCATCCCATTTATATATGAATTTATTAGACTAGACTAAATATTACTTTGGTTCTGATAATGAGACACTGCATTAAAATCTTGCTGCCACATTGGATCTTAGAGAATTTTCTGCCTAAGGCAGCACAAATCCTATTTAATCCAAAAGTTTTGATAACAACAACTCCTTCAGAACTATTTACAAACTCTTCTGGAGACATCTTTTTCTATTTTATTTTTAAAAAACTAATATCACCAGAAACCATGAAGCTCATTTTACAGGCTGTTATTTATTTATTTGTATATATTTATTGCTCTACACATGCATATGTATAAATACACATATATATATACACATACAGATAAATAATAGATACATAAAAAGAAATAGTGAAAAACCAACATGGTCAGGGAAATTTCCCATATAACAATAAAATAAAAACTGAAAAAGAATGGAAGCAAATGGCTATTAATTTATTTCCAGTGTTTTATTATTCTTTTCCATCTCCTTTCTTTGGACTATATAAACTTGGATAAACAGAGCACTTTATAGATGTACTTCTCGCAATTTGGCAGATTTTCTAGGAAAAGCAATAAAAAATGGAGGAATGATATTTCATGTTCATTCATTTACATGGAGGCTTGTGTCATCATCCATGAAGTAGTCTTTTTGGATGAGTCTTTCTGTTTTGGTACTATTTATTTGGGATTTTGCCTGATAACCTTTATATAATGCCTTTAGTGCAGAAGACGAAATAAATTTATATTCCAGCAGGTTAATTCAAGTGCTATTGGTCAGAAGGAAGCCCATGACAGATTGGTCAGAAAGCAATGTTTGAACCAAATGAGAGGATAACAGAAAAAAATCCTCTTGGAAATTCAAGCTGATAATGACCAAAAGATCCAGTTACTCCTACTGTTATTGTAAATTATATTGGCACTGTTAGCATAATGGATCTTCATTAAATGTGGGAAAAGCTCTTCCACCTATGGAGAGAACTAAGAATTATTTATGTATTGAAATGACTAGTTTATCAGTCTGGTTTTTTAAAAAAATAATTAATATATGTTTACTCTTAAGATATTGCCTGCATTCTGTTTTTCATGGTTATCCTACTTACTAAGTAAGTACTTACTAAGACTAGAAAGCATCCACTCATCTGATGGGCCTCTAAATTGAGGCACATCTCTTTGTATCCAAGATTAATTTTATAGACAGAATTAAGAATAAAAAAATTGCCCGCTAAATCTCCTGAAAACATCAGCACTCATAGCAAAAAAATGGCTGATGAAACAGTTTTTGTTCTCGTTCAAGAGGATTCTTCCTACATTTTTCCTTATGCTTACAAATCCCTGCCAGCATTCAAACAAGTAATGTGAGCCATGTAGGCAAAGGAAGATTAATAATTATAATTAGTTGATCAGGTTTTTGAAAATGTAACTACTATTTCCAATATTAATATTCTTGCTTATTTAAAGGATTATGTAGAGGTGATTCATATATTCATAGAATGTTTCGTATAAATGATGTTGGAAGGATGCCTTGTTATCCAAATTAGTAGAAATAATTTTAAAACAAACAACAAATTATCTACATTACTTTTTTAGGCATGAAAATAATAAAATTTAAAAGCACCACTAAGATGTTTCAAAATGTATACCATTATGGAATTGATTGCTTTCAAACATACCATTCTTTCTTGATTAACTTACTTGATTAACAATAACCTCAGTGTGCACACAAGCCAAATCTGTTTTACAATTTTGGATTTTTTAAAATTCATGTTTCTGTTAGAATTATATCTATATATTTAGAATAGATATGTTGAAATTAATTGAACTAGATTTGATCTGGCTCTAAATTGTAGTTCAGTAGTTTATTGCAGTTTTAAGCAGAATGGGATTTCCAATTATTCATATTGATGCCATACATAAAATGTTGTTAGTCACTACTCAACAAAGATTAATATTTATTGTATATCAGAAGTACACACTCATAATATTCCAGCTGTTTTCCTGCATGAAGTGTTTGGTACAAAAATCTCAAAGTAGGATTTTGTGTCTCCCATTTTCAATATAATATTAAATTATGTCAAATACAAATTCATTTGTAATATTCTCTCTCAACTTTGTTTAAATTGGAATTCAACAATTGGTGGGATTCCCTACCTTTAGCCTTCAAACAAAAATACTAATGTGTATTACATAGGATCATTAATTTCTGCATTTTACACTTGAGCCAACAGCATTCTGATTATCTGCTACAATGAGAAATGAGAAGCAGAACTGTTCCTGTAGATTTAATTACTTACATGAGGCTTTGCCTATTATAGTTATGGCATGTGGTCTGTCAATAGGCTGGAAACCATTGTTAAAAATCAAATTATTTGATGGCTAAAGAAAATACTGAGACAACACTAGCATTTGTCTAATGTAAAGCTTAAGATAAAAACAAGGAAGAAAGGTAGAAAAGGTAAAGTAATTCAGCATATTTCCCAAAATGTGTCAAGCCTTACTATTGGATCAATTACTTTGGCACTGTCCACTTGGGTTTTTTGTTCATATCTCAACCTGTTTACAGATATAATGCATACATCTCCTAAGAACATTCCTGCAATCATTTGATCCCAATTATCCACTTTATCCTTTACCATTTTATACTATGTTAAACTTGTCTAGCACAACCGTTTTTTCTAGTTCACAATTTGCTTCAATCAAATGTCAAAGGTATATGCATTTCTGCTTGCTGATCCTCATTTCAAGGGAGCACTTAAAGTTGATTTGATTCTGGATTGATTGGTTTTTTTTCACAGTTCCTGGTTCCCATAATAACCATCTACAAATTAGTAATCCAAAGGGATATTTTTGCTCTTGCTTTTTCTCAAGTGTGCAGCTTTAACAGCCATGGCTTGATACCAGAAAGATCACTGTTCTGATTTATTTGTCATATAACAGTATTAAATACATTTAACAGTATTCTTCAGAATCTTATCTAACTTTCTTATTTCTTCCCCCGCCCTAGATAGATGATAGATAGATAGATAGATAGATAGATAGATAGATAGATGGATGGATGGATGGATGGATGGATGGATGGATGGATGGATGGATGGATGATAGATAGATAGATAGATAGATAGATAGATAGATAGATAGATAGATAGATAGATAGATAGATAGATGATAGATTAGTTATGATCAGGAGCTGTACCAACATGGTGTCTGACAGGATGTATTGTGTAAGTGGGGTCTTGTCTCTACCCTTCAGTGTGACTGTGGTGCTCCTTGACAAAATATCCACCACATTATGTCCGAATGTCCATCAAGAGCTTACACCAGCCAATGTATGATTTTTCAACATAGACCACTATTGTTGTCCTTGAATGGCTGGGTTGACTGGACATTAATATCTGAACTACTATAAGGTAAAGGTAAAGCTTCCCCTCACACATATTTGCTACTCATTCACGACTCTAGGAGGAGGTGCTCATCTCTGTTTGGAAGCTGAAGAGCCAGCACTGTCTGAAGCATGACTAAACGCTGAAGGCACATGAAACTCTGTTACCTTCCCACCAAAGATGGTCCCTATTTTTCTACTTGCATTTTTACATGCTTTTGAACTGCTAGGTTGGCAGAAGCTGGGACAAGAAACGGAAGCTCACTCCGTTATGCAGCACTGGGGATTCGAACCGTCAAACTGCGGACCTTTCTTATCGACAAGCTCAGCGTCTTAGCCCCTGAGCCACCGCATCCGTCTCGAACTACTATAAGTTCTTCTATTTGTCATACGCTAAATAAATAAAGTTATGATCACAGGAATACTAAACTGTCTAACACTATCCACTTCTTCAGTTTTCCTTAGAATTATTTTTTTAATATTTGCCATTAGCTAGATTTTTCATTTTACTTAGTTAAGAGTTAATAATCTCTTAAGAATCCTTTTTTCACTTTTAGCAATCTGATTAATACCACCTGCATCTTTAAAATTATTAGTCTACTTTTATTTCAGGATGTCATCCTCCAATCCTGCTGTTCTTATATTGTAATAAATTGAATGCATCAGGAAAGTAGATATGGCACCATATGCGTCCTTGTCTACCTTTCCTGTTCTTAATCACTGTATTTTCAAACTTTGTAACATTTTTATACATGTTAATATTTATAGTATACAAATTATGTCACCAGCACCCTACCTATCCCAGCATTTCTCTTCTTGCACACTTTCCAGCTTTTACAACCTTGAATGAATCATGCTATTTCCATGTTTTGCTGGCTGGCAGCCAATCTCTTCCCAGGCATTTGTGTTATAGATCCATTCTTTTTGTGCAGATAAAATTAGTTTGATTGTTCACAGTTATTGAATACCCTGGCTTCTCGCCATCAGCATTCCTTTCCTGAAAATTCTGAATCTCCTAGGCACTGGAGCTATGCTTGCTGGAAAAGCCTGCTAAGTGTCTTGTGGTTTGTTCTTCAATTGAAGATGAAAGCCAATTTAGCTCTTTTTATAAAGGACAGGCAGCCAAATCTACAAACCAATTAAGCTGAAGTATTAATGTTTAAGACCATTTCATTCCCTTCATGTCAGGTGCACCAATTGCTACATATATCTCACTACTTTGGTTTAACCATGTTGCGAATCAGGTATTTAGCAGTTGAAATCAAAATACTTTGTCTGAATCAAATGTGAATTGTTTTAATACATAGAAATTCACATTCATACTAAGATGGCCTTAATAGGTCTGAAATTTCCTTTATTAAGTCTTGAAATACAATGATATTTGCTTCACTGAAAGTGCAATTGTTATTGTTGTCTAATGTGGGAAACCACAGCAACATAAAAAGAAACTAAATGCTGCAATTTGTACATAACTGCTCACAGAGATCTTTATCTTGACATAAGACCTACATGCAAGGTATTATTGACAGCATCCATTGAATGCATCTGAATGTTGCAACTAAATCTAACTCCATCTTTCCTTCCAATGTGATGTCAAATATAACTTTTCTGTCCAAAGAGAAGTGCGAACAGGTCAGCATATGTGTAGATTAGTGGTTAAGATACCTTGCATTGACACAAAATGATCCATATTCAATTCATTAGTAAATTGGCCAATAACTCTCTCTTACCCCAATAATGTTGTTTATGTTCTGAGGCCAAAATTAAAATATATTAGTATCAATGCTGCCATAATTTTAACCAGAAAGATAGAATATTGTAATATTAAAAATAAATACATATTAAGATCACAGCTGCACATCTGGATAACAATCATTTGCAAAGAAAATTAAGAATTATTTTGCTTTAAACAGCTTTTCTTTTAAAGAAAGAAAAACATATAATTCTTGAAAGATGGGCTTAATTTTTTAAAAAAGTATACTGTAGAAAAACATTACTTAGCTAGAACTAGACTTTTTTTAGGAATTCTTTTTGCAATTGTGGAAGAAAGTAATTAATGAAAATGTGTATATACCCCTTTGTATAAAAAGCACTTGACCAATATGTTTCTAATAGCTTAATAATTTGTTCCAAGATAAATTAGAGGTAAGCTGAAATACAAGCCTTTTTGCAATAAAATCTATTCATTATAAATACATGCACTACACATTTTACTGAAGACATATGTTGAGGCTTCTTTTAATCTTTCCAAATTCAGTATTTCTCATATAATCTTTAAACTATTCAAGCTTTTTATAAATACAAAAGCTAATGAATGCAACCCTCTTCTTTAAAATGAGCCATTAATAAAAAGTCCACAGACACTAGGAAGCAAATGGAAAGAACTACTGATAAAGACAAAAACCATGCATGTCAACAAAAGCATTAAAAACCAAATATATTTAATTAAAAGAGTGAAGTCAATTAAAATCAAAATAGTGCAGCCTGTGCAAATGTTGGCGTAATCATTAGGCCTTGCTGAATAATGGGAGAGTATAGAATTTTTTAAAAGAGAAACAGCAGGGGTGATACATTACACAAAGCAACAATCTACACCAATATGACAATTGAATTACTTCAGCCCCATTAGGCAGGTGCAAAAGAATAATTATCATGAATTTCTCCAGTGGAAAAGGAAAAGAAAGAACAAACTTTTTGTTTGAGACAGACTGCAGGGTGTATTTCCTCTCCTCCTTCTTCAAACAATGAGAAAATAAAATTATATCGAATGAATGACGATGGTAGGGATGACTTTTTAAAACTCTTTTGGTTAATATATTAAACTAATCTAAGCTATTGGTGCATTCAAAATCTCTGGAATTGTAAGTAAACTATCATGGGTATCTATAAGAAGCATGAGGATGCCTAAAAATCAATGGCCGGATCTTGAGATCATTGGGCAAATGGCAAAAATATCAAAGCAATTTCAAGAGGACCACAGATTCCACTGCTAATAAAGGCCTTTTTTATGTTAACATATTTCAGTTTTATTGCCTTTCACATATATTGCAAGTCCCAGAAATCCTACTGACAATTCTGAGACCTATAATCAGGGGTGGGTTCCTGCCAGTTCTAACCTCTTCTATAGAAGGGGTTCCACAAATCGACCGTGCTGTTTAGAACTGGTTCCAGCTCCCTCCCCCCACCCATCTGCACCATGCTTGTCCTGCCCACCACTCACTAATTGGCTGGCTCACCAATTGCCTCTTACACCTATCTAAACCTTAAAGTCTTAAAGCTGTCAAGTTTGAACACCCCCTAGGGGTTTTTTCTAAAGGGTTAGGGGTGCAAGGGTCTTGTAACTTGACAGCTTTAAGACTTGCACACTTCAATGCCAGAGTTCCTGAGCCAACATGATTGAAGGAGGAATTCTGGGAGTTGAAGTCTACAAGTCTTAAAACTGTCAAGTTTGAACACCCCTGGGTTTTTTTTTCTAAAGGGTTAGTGGTGTAAGGATCTTGTAACTTAACAGCTTTAAGACTTGCATGCTTCAAGTGCCAGAGTTTCTGAGCAAACACTTTGGTTGCTAAGCAAGAGCATTGTTAATTGAGTTTCACCACATTTTACAAGTTGGTCACACCCACCCAGTCACATGGCTGGCAAGCCACCTCCCACTCCATCACATGGCTGGCAAGCCATTCCCACCCAGTCACATGGCTGCGGCAAGCCACTCCCACAAATCAAGCCACACCTACAGAAGAGGTTCTAAAAAAATTTGAAACCCACCACTGCCCCCAATCATCTAGAAGCAGCACTTTCAGAAACCTTGCTCTTAAGACTTAGGAAACCAGCTTTGATCAGACTGAAAACACCCTGAAAAATTGGACATATACATCTCTATACAGCCATTTCTTGGTAAATAAAAAGTTAATCTGTGTCTATATTGTATGCAGATTGTATAGTATTTCTAAATTCTAGAAAAGTAAAGAAATATTATTTAGCCAGTAATGTGTTGATCCAAAATTGCCATCTATGCCACTATGGCTAATATTTGTTTTCTTCTTGCTCTACAGTTCTGTTGTGAAGGAGTGATCTATTTTCCTTGAGAGTGCAAGTAAGTCTTAGAGACAGAAGGGGGAAAAAGCTTTGATGAATGGGGCCCTGCTCAGAAGGCAAATATGCTACTGCAGTGACCAATGAGTGGCAAATCAGAGATTACCAAAGTATGTTGGTAATTTTTTTCAGGATTAAGGCAAATTTGCACCAATAAAAATTATGTATTGTTGAATGAAAATCAGTAAAATTATAGGAAGCTATATTATATTATTAAAAGAGACATGGTGGCTCAGTGGCTAAGAGGCTAAACTTGTTGACCAGAAGATTGGCAGTTCAGCAGTTCAAATCCCTAGCACCATGTAATAGAGTGAGCTCCTGTTACTTGTCCCAGCTTCTGTCAACCTAGCAGTTTGAAAGCATGTAAAAATGCAAGTAGAAAAATAGGGAATACCTTTGGTGGGAAGGTAACAGTGTTCCATGTGCCTTTGGCATTTAGTCATACCGGCCACATGACTATGTAGACATTTTCGGACAATGCTGGGTCTTCGGCTTTAAAACAGAGATGAGCACTGCCCCCTCCTAGAGTCAGGAACGACTAGCACATATGTGTGAAGGGAACCGTTACCATTACCTTTATATTATACTATTATACCAAGCCATATAATTTGATCAACAAGATCAATACTGTACTCTGTCTGGGAACAATACTGTGGTATTTCACCTGGGACATTTTTCCTATTAATGTTATGTGATTGTTTGAATTAGAAATATAAAAAATGAAGCCTAGCATCTTTTTCTTTAGACAAATAGATGTTCTAGTATTGAAGTATAGCCCTCCCTAATTACTAATTATTAAAGCACCCTAACTATGCAAGATGGAAAAATGTAGAGCTTGTGCTGTAAACTATAAGCTATGGTTTAGACATAAATTTACCACCTGAGCATGGCTTAGTCTATCATCTGTGCAGCATGAAATTGTCAGTAACTTATGGAAACTCAACTGACCACTTGCCCATTACTTTCCACTGTGTGCTCATATAAAATTTCCAGTGGAAAAGTTGGACTAGGTAGATATCAAAAAGAAAATGTTTGTATATCTACAATTATCTCCCATATAATCTATCTTGCTAAATGAATAAGCACATATTTATACATACTGTTGTTCATGATCATATTTACACTAGAAAATAAAAGTTGGGAATGTGGCATAGAAAATGAATGCATAGGAATTACTTGAGTTCTATATATATGGTAGACAAAATCATAATACTGGTGCTTTGTCATGTGTGCTGCCTTCTTTGAATTGGACTTCATCTTTGATTTTTTTTTCTATTGTGGCTTCTATATCATGCTTTTAAATTTAAGACAGCACTGAAAACTACCTTTACCAGAAAACATATTATTCTATTTACCTTATTGGGAAAAAAAGTGTTTTGAACATATTTGATTTGAGTATAAATCATGGATGCAAAAGTGTTGAAGTTATGTCATTTTTAGTAGCCCAACTCTCCTTCTTCCTGGGTTGAAAAACAAAATGACACTTTCTCTCCTGTAGGAACACTGACTCTGTTGGGAACTGAAACTTTCTTCCACCTGAGGGAATGAGTGGTACTCTCCAAAGTATCCCACAAAGCTAGAGACAGAGTGAATCATGGAACTGAGGATCTATCCATGGGTATCCACCTTTCTCCTTCAGCGCTACAATTCCAGCTTTCAGTATTTATTGCTTGATATGGTTATTTCATTTCATGGTAAGGTCACTTCTTTCTTGATTATGAAATATGCTAGCATGTTAGAGTTTCCTTTGGTTTTTGACTGAAAAAAAATCAAATAGTACTTTCCTTTCACAACATGGAAAATAATTTTATTTATTCATTAAAGAGAAGGAGAATAAGAATATTTGACTAAAAATAAATGCATACATGAGATGTGATATCATATTTTTCTCAATATGAAACAACCATTTTTTTTACTGAATTTGTATAGAATTGTTGTAGACTTTAATTATCAAGTATTCAAACTTGGATTACGTAAGAGATGCTTTAGAAAACTAGACATTTTGACCAATCTCAGAAAGGCAAAGAAGGAAAACAAGTTTTTTTCCAGCTGACTTGGCCATTCAAAAATTGATTTAGTTTCTATTTTTTTGCACAATTTACATAAGCTGGAAGCAATGTGCTGATGAAATCCAATGCAGGTAACAATCAGCATTATTTTACATTGGAGAAAGACCATGTAAGAAGAATCTGCCAAAGAAGCATTACAGTAATTAACTCTGATTGACAGAATCCAGCACATTCTTGCATCTCTGAGCAGTTAAAATCATCTAAATAAATAAATAAATAAAAATAGAAGTTGATATGCTTCACTGCTTGGGACCATGAAGTTGTAGCCAACATCTACAATCCATAAAGATAATCGGCTGTCCACAAGAGAGAGAAAAGGAAAACAACTGAAGCATAAATTCTGATGGATGTGGCAGCCAAAATCAGAATCTGTAGCTTGCTTGTGAGGAACAGAAAATTTAATAAAAGTAGAACATGTTTTTCCTTGTCCTGGGGTAATGGGAAATATGAGAAGACCTCCAAGGTCCCTTCCAACTCTGTTATTCTGTTACAGTTTGAATTTACTAGTCCCAAATAGTCAGATTATTCCATTCTGCTAAAATATACTTTCCTCTGAATGTTTTGAGCACTTGACTAGATAAAGGGTGGAAAGTATGTGATTTCAGTACTTAATGCAAGACCAAAGATATGAAAACTAGTTGTCAAACAGCATGATCAAGCTTCTTAATTTTATTGAATTAAGAAAACTAATGACCAATCAGCCTGACAACAATACCTGGTAAGATCCTGAAAAAATAAGCAATGTATCTTTGAACACATGAAAACAAGCAAAGTTATTACTAGAAATCAACGTGGTTTTGTCAAAAACAGATCATGCCAGATAAATCATATTCCATCCTTTGACAAAGTTTCTAAATGAGTGAATAAGGGAAATACTGTGGACAAAGTTTACTTAAAGGTCAGTAAACTACAGTAGACCATAGCCTACTTCTTGGTAAGATAGAAAAATATAGAATAGAGAGCATCACCACCTGATGGATTTATACCTGGTTGATCAACTGGATTCAACATGTAGTCCTTAGTAGAGGCTACCTCATTAGGCTACCTCAAAGATTCTGGCTTTGGCTCAGTAGGTTCCAAGCCTCAGATCAAGTATTTGATACTAGAACATTTGGAGCAACAGTATAGCTATTACTTACCAAGGTGATTTAGGTTCTGCTTAATCATGACTATTTGATTATTTCTAGGACTTTTCTGGCTTCTTTTGCTCAGTGGAACCTATTTTTCAGCTAGAGAGAAAGTTGTCCCATCCTATACATCTCATTACATAAACTCAAAGGACGAACATATAGATAGGTAACCAAAGAATCAATAAAGAAGAGTCTGGAAGAAAGCATGTGCCAAAAGTAATTGACATAGTCACAAAATCAATGCTAGGTTGTTAAGAAAGCCAGCACCCAGTCTTCTTTTTCCATGCTGCAAAACTCTGGTTATTCCTAAATCTTATTCTCTTTTTACTTATTTTACCTTTATGAGCAGATCACTAGAAATTTACTATTTTTATTATGATTGTATTGTAACAGAGCACATGTAATTGTGAAACAGAATAGTTTCATTAATATATGCTTCTCTTTCTGATGTTAAGATAAATGCTATCAAAGGTCTTCATTATTTCATTAAAAAACACAGGAGAATACTGTAGAACATGGTTACTATCTAGTTGTCGACCCGACAAAACTAGTGACTTGTTCTCAGGCAATTCACAGACATTATATATATATATATATATATATATATATATATATATATATATATATATATATATATATGTGTGTGTGTGTGTGTGTGTGTGTGTGTGTGTGTGTGTGTGTGTGTGTGTGTGTGTGTGTGTGTGTGTGTGTGTGTGTGTGTGTGTGTGTGTGTGTTTTATATAACATAATGTAATTTTCAGGAGATTTCAATGTGAGAGACAAAAGGCAATGAACAGCACTGTACACAGATATTGTCACAAAAGGAAGATTTATTTGTATTTTAATTTTTGATGGAAAAGTGAATTACACATACATTATATAATCTGGGCTACAATTCACAGCAAGCATTCTCAGGATGCATAGCTTGGGAAGCTAGAATTATGGTACTCCCTACTTAAATCATCTTTATCATAACAGATTTTCTGGAGCTAAGGAATGATTGTTTTATTGGTATGACATTTATCCTAAAGAAAAATATTTTGAGCCCAAAGAAACACTCCTTTTTCATTAACCCATTCAATCTATACAAGATTAATAATTCCGTGTATTTAATAATTTCCAGATTTTATCACATTTTATGTTACAATTTTTCAAAGAGTTTCCAAAAGACTCATGCAGGTGCTGCATGCAGAGGTGGGTTTTCAAATTGTCTAATAGAATTAGATAATATAGACTTAGCAACAAGAAATGCAGTGTTATCATTGGATATAGATAGTTGATACATGTACTTGTTTCCTTCAGAACAATCCTTGTGAAATTCAGAGCCTATACAAGAAGCAAATGCAACGGCATCTACAGAGGTTACTGCTATGGTCATTCATGTGATTGAACAGATATTAATAGGTATAATAATACCATCAATTGTAACTGCAACAGGATGAAGAAAGGTGATTTTATGTCTTGGATGTGAATATACAGATTAAGACAGATAAGGTCTGGAATAGAATAGAACATAATAGAATATAATTTATTGGCCAAATGTGATTGGACACACAAGGAATTTGTTTTTGGTGCATATGCTATCAGTGTACATAAAAAGATAAGATACATTCATCAAGAATCATAAGGTACAACATTTAATGATAGTCATAGGGTACAAATAAGCAATCGGGAAACAATCAATATCAATATAAGTCGTAAGGATACAAGCAACAAAGTTACAGTTCTACAGTCATAAGAGGGAGGAGATGGGTGATAGGAATGATGAGAAGTCTAGTAGTAATAGTAATGCAGCCTTAGTGAATGAATTGAGTGTTGAGGGAATTATTTGTTTAACAGTGATGGCATTCAGGAAAAAAACTGTTCTTGTGTCTAGTTGTCTTGGTGTGCAGTGCTCTATAATGTCATTTTGAGGGTAGGAGTTGAAACAATTTATGTCTAGGATGTGAGGGATCTGTAAATATTTTCACACCCCTCTTTTTGACTCGTGCAGTATACAGGTCTTCAATGGAAGGCAGGTTGGTAGTAATTGTTTTTTCTGTAGTTCTAATTATCCTCTGAAGTCCGTGTCTGTCTTGTTGGGTTGCAGAACCAAGCCAGACAGTTATAGAGGTGCAAATGCAGAGAAGTCAACTACAATAGGACTGATAGTTGGGAAATTGCACCTGGCTTCTTTTTGTTACATGCATGAACTAAAATAAGATCCTCTGTATTATTGTAGTTAAAGTCTGTTCAGATAAAGTCCTGCATGATGTTGGAATATAACAAATTATGTGTTTGCTGGAAATAGTTCTAAGAATATAGTTTGCTTGTTCAATGGAAATTACAGTCAGTTCAGGACAAAATCTAATTAACTGGTGTCATTACTATTTTTTTATTAATTCTTGAAATAAACAGAATAGAAATGTTAAGCCTTCCTTTCTTTCTCTCTCTTTTCCTTTATGCAAAGCATAAAGACATAGATTATGTAAAAGAAAAATATAATACAGAGAGCATAAATTAATCTCACTGCATTTGCAATGCACTTTCAATATACAGAACAACAACATAAAGAAGTCAATGAATCATTGATTTAAAAAATGCAAATATTGATATTGAAACATGGATGGCTTCACTTGTTGCATGCTGTGGACAGGTGCCGGTCCATGGACCAGACATTGGGGATCCTGGTCTACAAGATTGGGGATAATGCAATATTTCTACTGCTAAAAATGTTTTCTTGCATTTATATCCTATAACTCTGTCAAAGGTATGTTAGTGCTCATGAGTGGGTGAAGGTATTTAACAATGAAGGCTTCATAGCCTGCAAACAATATCTCTAAATTGAGCTAAGAATCTGACTTTTGGTTTGTTTATATATAAATCAGCAGCATACCCTCCCCTCCAAAAAGAAACATTTGCACATAGAAGAGCAGACAAGATTCAGAATCATCTTGACAGCACTTCAGATTCACCTGCTATAAAATTGATATAAAAAGCTCAGAACATTTTAATGACTACACTAAGTTGATAGGCAACATTCAAGTAGAATTCAAAATAGGATTAAACATAGGTGAGTTTTTAAGTTTCTAAGGACAAATTAATTTTAGAGTAGAGTTTTACAATGTCCTTTCTAGGTAATCAAGTTCAACTCATTGTTCTATCCAATGTGTATCTAGATTTGACTTTATTACATCCAGTGAATTTCATAGATAGTCCAGTCACTGCCAGAGGTAGTAATTTCCACATCCAAAGTATTCTGACTATTTAGAAATTTTCTTTGACATTTAACTGGAATCTGCCTTTCCATAACAATGGCATTATTTTTTGTCCTACAGTCTAAAATTTTAGAAAACAGGTCATGATGATTCATTATCTTTTATATCTTCAACTACTTAAGAATATGAACACTTTCCCAGTTGTTTTCTGTCAGTTCCCTTAATCTTTCCTACCAAAGCTTGTTTCCCCAACTTCTGAACAGTTTATTTTCCTATCTCTTGACTACCTCCCTTAATCTATTCTGCATGTTTTTCAATTGTTTAAGAAATCTTTCCTAAAGGATGCTGCCCAGACCTATACTCGTGTGCTATTTGATTTATGCAGCATAGAGTCAAACAGTTTCCATCTATGATAACTATAATTCTATTTTCACTATAAAATTTTGTTTTTGAAAGCCACCTTACATTGTCCAGGCATATTTACTTTTGTTATCTATTCTAGGACCCTTGTCACATATATTGCCATCAAACCAAGAATCCACACCCTATCTCTTACAGACTTTCAGTATAATTTTTAATTTTTGCCCAGGGAGGCGGGTATGTATTACTCTTCGTATCCAATTTGCATTCCTTCCACTTTTATAATATTCCCTTTATTTCTTTATCTAAGTCAATAATAAAAATTGGGGGTATCCTGACTTCCCCTGTTATATTTCTGAATGCAGAATCAATTCAAAGAAGGCAGTCCAGTCATTTAAGATTTGAAAATATAACAGCATCTATTTTAAAACAGATTATGCAGTTATGTTATCTATTAGTGTAATTATATGCATTGCTTTCATTTTATAACTAACAACTGAATGTCAACAGTTCATATGAGTAGATGCTCTTATACCATCATCCATGATAAAACTGACATAAAGTGTACTAAGACTGATCTATTCAGCAGTTAATGATCCATGAAAAATGACTGAAATAAGTGAAAACAATTTTTCAATCCAATTTATAGAAAATTACTTCTGGATACTACCTTACCCTTTGCATCAAATGTCAAAGCTGGCCACTCATTCTGACTCTATCAAAACATCATGCTTAACAATGAAATACTCAAATGGTAAATAAGTCATGGAAAAACCCTTCCTGTAATTGGCTTGGTATAAGGAAGCAACCAATCTAATTACAGTGGTACTTTGGTACTCATTGTTAATTGGTTCCGGGAGATGAGAGGAGTACCAAAAATGATGAGTACCAAACAAATCTTTCCCGTAAGGAATAATGAAATGAATCACAAGGCAGCTGACATCAGTATGTTTTAGCTTGTGCATTGAGCACCAAACAAACGATGAGTACTGGGACAAAAAGTATTGCCTTAAAATGCATTGAGTACCAAATTTTGTGAGTAGCAAAACAGTTGAGTACCAAGGTACCACTGGGAGCTGATCAAGGCATGAATGGTCACAAGAAGGCCTCTTAGTCCAGGAAAAAGGCAATGCAGACTAGATGAATCTGTGCAAATCCCCTCTCTAGTCATAGCCGCTACCTTTTCTTTAAGCAAAGCTATGAGTCCAGGAGGACCTTCAAATTACACACCAGTTCAGTCCAGGGAAGTGCCATTCTGTCTAGAATCAAAGATGAAATATTGGCAACTAAACACTGATTTCAGGTTTCTTTACTGACCTGTTGAGAGAAATTGAGACTGACAGGGGGAAAAAATAGAGAAAAAAATAAAGACTCATTTAATTAGTTTTCATTTTTCCTACCTGCTCTCTACAAATGAACATATTAAACTGTGAAGAGCTGGTACATCCAAAAGTCTTTGATGATTATTAGAATAATCTAATAAATTAACCTAAGATTCACCAAGCACGACATAGTCAAGAGCCAAGGTGGCGCAGTGGTTAGATGCAGCACTGCAGGCTACTGCTAGATCAGCAGGTCAGCGGTTCAAATCTCACCGGCTCAGGGTTGACTCAGCCTTCCATCCTTCCGAGGTGGGTAAAATGAGGACCCAGATTGTTGGGGGCAATATGCTGACTCTCTGTAAACCGCTTAGAGAGGCCTGAAAGGCCTATGAAGCGGTATATAAGTCCACTGCTATTGCTATTGCTATAGTTAGGAAAATGAATCAGTGTTTAGAATGAAAAAACATTCAGATTGCTGTCCTCAAGGTAACAAAGTTTTTATATCGTAATAAAGCAGTGGGTAGTTCTCCTTGATCTGTCTTCTCATACAATTCATTTTTGGCAAGAAAACATCTTTTTATTAGTTTCCTGCATAATTTTTTTTATTGAAAGGCAATAGTAAAATAGGACATTTGGATGTCTTTTTTACAATTCACATACAGGGCGGGGCATAACCTTTTCCTAGGGGGTCACAGCAACACTTGTAATAACAACACAAATAATTCATACACCATTCGAAAGCCCATCAAAAACTGAGTTTATTGACACGATTTAATAGTCAGTATGACCACCATTAGCCCTTCGAACAGCATTCAAACGAGGTGGATAAGAACACAACAAATCTTCAAACAGTTCCGTTCGATTTTCCAGATTTTTCAACACAGTTTCCAAATTCATTCTCAAAGTTTCAACCGAAACAAATTTAACATTTAATAGCTCATTCAATTCAGTTTTTTATGGGCTTTAAAATGAGGTGTCGCGGAAGTTGTAAACTGCTGTCGATCTTGCTGTGACCCCCTAGGAAAAGGTTATGCCCCGCCCTGGAAAATCTGGAAAATCGAACGGAACTGTTTGAAGATTTGTTGTGTTCTTATCCACCTCGTTTGAATGCTGTTCGAAGGGCTAATGGTGGTCATACTGACTATTAAATCATGTCAATAAACTCAGTTTTTGATGGGCTTTCGAATGGTGTATGAATTATTTGTGTTGTTATTACAAGTGTTGCTGTGACCCCCTAGGAAAAGGTTATGCCCCGCCCTGTAGTACATTATGTGTCCTCCTTCTGTCTATGACTAATTTTTAGAACTTTACTTGAAATGGTTATTATACGTATCATAGCAATTAACCCATTGGATTTAAATTGTTAAGATCTTCAGAATCTATAGATATCAGCTTTTTGTAACGTGAGATCTTCCATGTGTTTGAACAAAATTGCCCTCATTCTCATGATTAGAAGATAATATGCTATGTGGTATCTTGGACCAAGAATATATATAAAACTGGAAATAACAACAGAATAATTACAATTATAATATGTCTTCCAGACATATGATTAGTTTCTTCTAAAGAGCTCCCCAGATTCTTCAATTGAGGGACATGAGGTTAGTCCCTACAAAGGAAACAGACATACGTTTAATCATTCCTAGGGATTGCTAAGCAGTACTTCTACAAAGCTGGCACTCAGGAAACAAGTGGAGTTATTCTGAGTCTCTTTTTTGCCCTTCCACCCACCCCCTGGACTCAAGAGTGTCTTCTTTAATGGCCTTGTTTCCCTTCTTATTGTCTTGCCTCCAAAATTCCATTATGTTGAGGCTGGACATTTTGTGGTGAAGGTTCCATTGAAACAAAAACTTTTCTGTTTATATGTGCATGTGGACCAAAGATATGAATATATATTTTCAAATCTAATGGAGATATTGTAATATGAAATGTGATTAACAATGGCCTTAACATGTTTCATCACTATCCACTAGTGAAACATTGTAAGGTGGTGCTAGAATGAAAATAGAAGTATACTTTAACACTTTCCCTTTGTTAATTTGTTCATGGTTTCTTTGTCTTCATTATTATTGTAAATTGTTAGTTGTCAATAAACTTACCATTGCTGCTAATATATTTTGAATGATAAAATAAAGTCCTTATCTCAGATATTCCCATTCATAAATAACACAATAAAAGTACAATATTTTGACAGGCCTATATGTTTTGTTCTATTCAAATAAATGCTCTCAAATATTTTTTAATCGAAGGTAACTCTAGCAATTACAGAATATAAAGAACTGAATTATGTTTTTCTCCAACTGCAGAGTACAACAAGAATGCAAATGAAAAACTTCTTTATAGAAGTTCAGATTGTTTATTTAACCCCAAATTTCCCAGTCTTATAAGAGCATTGTAATCTTTTCCATCACCTGATAAAGGTAAAGGTTGCTAGTCGTTCCTTATTCGAGGAGTGCAATGTTCATCTCTGCTTCAAAGCCAAAGAGCCAGCGCTGTCCGAAGATTTCTCCGTAGTTATGTGGCTGGCCTGACTAAATGCTGAGGGCGCATGGAACGCTGTTACCTTCCCACCAAAGGTGGTTCCTATTTTTCTACTTGCATTTTTACATGCTTTTGAACTGCTAGATTGGCAGAAGCTAGGACAAGTAATGGGATATCACTCAGTTACACAGCGCTAGGGATTCAAACCGCTGAACTGTTGGCCTTCTGATAGACAACCTCAGCGTTTTAGCCACTAAGCCATTGCATCCCTAATAAATGTGTATAAAGTATGACATTATGGATGCACATCTATAATTATCAGGTAGATAATATAGATATACATCCATAATGTCATATTTACTCACATTTATTAGGCTAACAGCTTAATATAACAGCCTAATGTAAATGTGTATCAAATTAGAAGAACTATGTTGAATTAGAAATAGGCAATTGGGTTAAAATAGCTATATAGAATATTAAAAATAATGTGGCCAACATATTTATTTTGGGAGTCTTAATTTTCATGGGTTTTCTTTTCAGAATTTGATGAGTATAAATATATGCCTATTGATCTTTATGCATATAATGTTAATGCATAGCAGGAGTAGTCAAATATAAGAAGGGTCAGAGGGCTGTAATCCAGTCTTCCAAGTTTCTGGACAGGATATGATGCTATCTGGGAAATCAAAACAATAATTCCCAGTCTGATTTACCTGACTGGATTCTTGTGATAGGAAAAAGTAGACGACAGTTTACTATGTCCACTGCCTTTCTTGAATTTTGCCAAAATTGGTGTTATGTAATTGTCATTGTGGTGCAGTGATTCGAATGTAGTATTGCAGTCTAATTCTGCTCACAGCCTGGAGTTTGATCCTGCTGGCTCAAAGTTGACTCAGACTTCCATTCTTCTGAAGTAGGTAAAATGAGGACCCAGCTTATTGGTGGGTATATCCTGATCCTGTAAACTATTTAAGAGAGTGCTATAAAAAACTTTGAACCAGTATATAAGTGCTCTTGCCATAAAATCAATCAGTCAATAAATGTAGAATTTTAGAACATTCAAATTCAAATCCTTTTCAACAATTGCAGATTGATGATTAAGTAGTACCAAGAATATGCTAGAACTCATGGCTACCATTACTCCAGTAGTCACAGGACAAATTCTTTGTAGAGACAAGGCAACAATAGTCTCCATCTGTCTCTTCACTATTTTGCTGTATGAGATGACATATGTTGCTCTTATGTGAACAATGTTCATTCATCCTTTAAATAAAGCTTAGTAATTTATTTGCAGCCCACCTTGGTTAGAACTTTAAAGCTGATGAAAGACTTCTAAAGAGCTTTTGCTTGCTATTTTCCACTTTTCATTCTATTGATATTTAATGAATTCTGGGCTGGTTCAGTTAAAAAATAATATTGAGCCAAGGATCAATATTTTAGTGTTTGGGAGAAAATGTCATGACCTTTATTAGTAGTACAGATGCAATATAACAAGAGAGCAACAATGCATATTAAGAAAGAAGAAATAAATTGCTCATTGGCAATATGTTAAGGAGCTAAGCAAATAGAAGAGTTTGCATTCCATAAGACAGAGACAGACCTCCCCCCCCCCAAAAAAAAATCCAAAGAGAAATCTGATTTACTAGAGTCTTTGCATCTAAGCATGAAACGTACAGTGGTCCAAAGTCCTGTTGCTCAGTGGTCCAAAGTCCTCTTTTCTGATGAGAGCAACTTTTGCCAAAAGCACCAAAACCTGGTTCAATGACCATGGGATTATTGTGCTTGATTAGCCTCTCCATTCTTCCTCCATACTCTGGGTCCTTGGTTTCCAAATGAGTTGCTCTCATCAGAAAAGAGGACTTTGGACCACTGAGCAACAGGACTTTGGACCACTGTGCTTCATTAAGACCAGGATCAATGCAGCTGTCTACCAGGAGCTTTTGGAGCACTTCATGCTTCCTTCCACAGATGAGCTTTATGGGGATGCTGACTTCATTTTCCAGCTGCCCAACTGCCAAAAGCACCAAAACCTGGTTCAATGACGGTGTGATTACTGGGCTTGATTGGCCAGCAAACTCACCTGACCTGAACCCCATAGAGAATCTATGAGGCATTGCCAAGAGAAAGATGAGAGACATGAGACCGAACAATGCAGAAGAGCTAAAGGCCGCTATTGAAGCATCCTAGTCTTCCATAACAACCTCAGCAGTGCCACAGGCTGATAGCTTCCATGCCACACCGCATTGAGGCAGTAATTGCTGCAAAAGGAGCCCAAACCAAGTACTAAGTACATATGCATGCTTATACTTTTCAGAGGTCCAATATTGTTGTATGTACAATCCTTGTCGATCCTTGCCCTCCAGTCAACACAAACTGCAACCGATCCGACAGGTAGGAGGAGGGCATTTCACCAGCCGAGAGCCCAGGGCAGGGGCGGGGGGGGGGAGGTGGCAGTAGTTATTAGGGAAAGTCTCAGATCTCAGGAGGTCACTGTGCCTCAGATAGGTGGGTGTGAGTTCCTTTTTGTGAAATGGGGCCTTGGAGTTCAGGTGGGCCTTTTTGTTACGTACCTGTCTCCCTGCTACGTTTCATCGGCCTGCCAGAGCTGCTGGAAGTGTTAGCTAGATTGGCGGTTGATTTCCCCAGGCTTATGATACTGGGGGATTTCAATCTGCCTTCAATTGGCGAGACATCTGAGTCAGCTCAGGAATTCATGGCTTTCATGATGGCTATGGACCTAACTCAGTTAATTCAAGACCCCACCCATAATGGGGGACGCACACTTGACCTGATTTTTGTCTCTGGGCAGTGGATAAATGATCTAGATTTAGGGGATATTTCTATCCAACCCTTGTCATGGTCGGATCATTTCCTCATCAGGCTTGACTTCCATACTCCTATCCCTCACCGCAGGGAGGCGGAACCGACTAGATGGTTCCGCCCCAGGCTCCTGATGGACCCTGAAACATTCCTGATGGAGCTTGGGACTTTTCCTGAATCCCTTGCTCACTACTCGACCAAAGCCCTAGTGGAAGCCTGGGATAGGGCGGTCACTGGGGCTTTGGATCGTGTTGTGCCTTTGTGGCCTCTGACCCGGTGTCGATCCCGGGTCACCCCCTGGTTTACTGAGGAGCTCCGGGAGATGAAACACCAGAAAAGACGCCTAGAGAGTGGTTGGAGGGCCAGCCGGTCCGAATCTGATCAAACACTAGTAAGAATTCATATTAAATCCCACTTAGTGGCGATAAAGGTGGCAAAATGGCAACATTTTTCCGCTCTTATCATGTCCACAGATAACTGCCCAGCCGCCCTGTTTAGGGTGACCCACTCCTTACTTAACCAAGGAGCTGGGAAAGACCCTTTGCAGGGTAGGGCTGAAGAATTTGTTCAGTATCTGCAGGATAAAATAGTTCAGATCCGGACAGGCTTAGACTCTGATTGGGTAGATTCGGGCGAGTCGATGGGGATGAATCTTGTGGAGACCATCTGGGATGAGTTGGACCCTGTAACCCCCGAGGGCATGGACAGGATTATGGGGAGACTCAGTGCTGCCACTTGTGTGCTGGACCCGTGTCCCTCTTGGTTAGTCTCGGCTGCCCTGGAGGTGACACGAGGCTGGCTCCAGGTGATTTCCAATGCTTCATTGAGAGAGGGGTTCTTTCCTACCACCTTGAAGGAAGCGGTGGTGAGGCCCCTCCTTAAGAAGCTTTCCCTGGACCCAGCTTCTTTAGCCAACTATCGTCTGGTCTCCAACCTTCACTTTGTAGTGAAGGTTGTTTAGAGTCTGGTAGCATGTCAGCTTCCCCAGTCCCTGGATGAAGCTGCCTACCTGGATCCATTTCAGTCGAGTTTCAGGCCCAGATATAGCATGGAGACGGCATTGGTCGTGTTGGTCGATGATCTATGGCGGGCCCGGACAGGGGCTGCTCCTCTGTCCTGGTCCTATTAGATCTCTCAGTGGCTTTCGATACCATCGACCATGGTATGCGACGACTCGGGGGGTTGGGAGTGGGGGGCACCATTTTATGGTGGTTCTCCTCCTACCTGTAAGATCGGTCACAGTTTGGAGGGCAAGGATCAACCCCAAGACACGTCACTTGTGGGGTGCTCCAGGGGTCGGTTTTCTCATCCCTCCTGTTCAACATATATATGAAACCACTGGGTGAGATCATCCGTGGTTTTGGGGTATGGTATCATCAATATGCTGATGATACCCAACTTTTCATCTCTACCCCAGACCATCAAAACAATGCCCTCGACGTGATGTCCCAATGCCTGGAAGCTGTGCGGATCTGGATGGGGAGGAACAGGCTCCAACTCAATCCCTCCAAGACGGAGTGGCTGTGGTTTCTGTCATCCCGATTTGTGCATCTTGTTCCATCTTTGATGATAGGGGGAGAAATTTTAGCCCCCTCAGAAAGGGCCCGCAATCTGGGCATCCTCCTGGATATGCGGCTTAGTTTAGAAGAACACCTGACAGCCGTGATCAGGGGGGCATTTTACCAGGTTCGCCTGGTACGTCAGTTGTGCTCCTTCCTGGATCGGGATGCTCTGTGCAGAGACACTCATGCCCTCATCCTTTCTCGCCTGGATTACTGTAACGCTCTCTACATGGGACTGCCCTTGAAGAGCACCCGGAAGCTTCAACTGGTCCAGAATGCGGCTGCACAGGTTATCATGGGGGCACCTAGGTGCTCCCATGTTACACCCCTTTTAGGCGGCCTGCACTGGTTGCTGGTTGTCTTCCGGGTGCGATTCAAGGTACTAATTATGACCTTTAAAGCGCTCCATGGCTTAGGCCCAGGGTACCCCAGAGATTCATATGGATACCACATTTACATCATTTAGGAAACATCTAATTGAACACCTAATTCTTCTCACAGGCCTTGAAACAGATTGATGCGTATCTTCCCTTTGTTTGGCTTTGCTTTGGGAAGGTTGTGTTTTGGGGTTTTTTGGTATTTTGTTCAGGTTGATGGTATGTTGTTTTTTTTTAGTTGTAAGTCATAGGATGGTTGGCAAGGAGAGAGAGAAGGAGGAAGGGCGGGAGGAAGGAAGGAAGGTTGGTTGGTTCTGGCTCAGCTAATTGATTTCTAACTGCTAATGGCAATGTTCTTCAACAGGACCATTTCTGCATTCTTCTCAACCACATTGCTCAAGATAGTTTCCTGCTATCATTGGAATGATCATCTGGACTGTAGGAAAACAAATAGAGCATCCGAACAAAATAGAACATGAAAGAAGGTGAAAGAAAGAGACAGAAAAAGATCCATAGATGTTGTATAAAGAACTTTCAAAAGAAAAAGGAAGAAAGAATGACCCAAAACTCAGCAAGAAAGACATCCCCACTGGAAAGTATTTCCAGTCCAAATTCTGTTAAAGAACAACCAGAATGCAGAGCACAGTTGTTGAATTTCCATCAACCTAGTAACTGAACAGCTGATCAAGTAAGTAGACAAGACAGTTGCTTGCAGTCTTTCCTTTGGTGATGAGATGCATGATATTACTATTAAAATAATTATACATAGATATAACAATTATATAAAATGGTATCATCTTCCCTCTTCATGGCCACTGTATATTCATCAGAGGCTGCAGTATAGTAGGAGCTGGAAGATACAGTTGCAAGAAAAAGTATGTGAACCCCTTGGGATTATGTGGAGTTTTGAATGAATTGGTCATAAAATGTGCTCTGAACTTCATCTAAGTCACAACAATAGACAAACACAGTCTGCTGAAAATAATACTACACAAACATTAGATGTTGCCATGGTTTAATTGCACATAACATGTAAACATTCACAGTGCAGTGAGGAAAAAGTATGTGAACCCTTGGTCTAAATAACTGGTTGACCCTCCTTTGGCAGCAATAACCTCAACCAAACGTTTCTTGTAGTTGCAGATCAGACCTGCACAATGATCTGGAGTAATTGTGGACTACTCCTCTTCACAAAACTGTTTCAGTGTAGCAATATTCTTGGGATGTCTGGTGTGAATCGCTCTCTTAAGGTCATGCCACAGCATTTCAATCGGGTTGAGGTCACGACTCTGACTGGGCCACTCCAGAGGGCGTATTCTGCGCTGTTGAAGCCATTTTTGTGTTGACTTACTTGTATGCTTTGGGTCATTGTCCTGTTGCATCACCCATCCCCTGCGGAGCTTCAGTTGGCAGACAGATGGTCATACGTTTTCCTGCAAAATGTCTTGATAAACTCTGGAATTCATTTTCCCATCAATGACAGCAATCCGTCCAGGCCCTGAGGCAGCAAAGCAGCCCCAAGCCATGATGCTCCCTCCGCCATGTTTTACAGTGGGGATGAGGTTTTGATGTTGGTGTGCTGTCCTTTTTTTCTCCACACATAGTATTGTGTGTTTTTCCCAAACAACTCAATTTTAGTTTCATCTGTCCACAGTATATTTTGCCAGTAGTGCTGTGGAACATCCAGGTGCTCTTTTGCAAACTTCAAATGTGCTGCAATATATATATTTTTTTTTGGGACAGCAATGGCTTCCTCTGTGGTGTCCTCCCATGTACTCCATTCTTGTTTAATGTTTTCCTTAGTATTGTAGATGTGCCAACAATAGCAATAGCAATAGCAGTTAGACTTATATACCGCTTCATAGGGCTTTCAGCCCTCTCTAAGCGGTTTACAGAGTCAGCATATTGCCCCCAACAACAATCCGGGTCCTCATTTTACCCACCTCGGAAGGATGGAAGGCTGAGTCAACCCTGAGCCGGTGAGATTTGAACAGCCAACCTGCTGAACTGCAGTCAGCTGAAGTAGCCTGCAGTGCTGCATTTAACCACTGCGCCACCTCGGCTCTTCTAGCAGGTGCCAGAGATTTCTATAGGTCTTTAGCTGACATTCTAGGATTCTTCTTTACCTCATGAAGCATTCTGCACTGTGCTCTTGCAGTCATTTTTACAGGACGACCACACCTAGGGAGAGTAGCAAGAGTGCTAAACTTTCTCCATTTGTAGACAGTCTGTCTTACCATGGACACATGAACATCAAGGCTTTTGGAGATACTTTCGCAACCCTTTCCAGCTTCATGCAAGTCAACAATTCTTGATCGTAGGTCTTCTGAGAGCTCTTTTCTGGGAGGCATGGTTCACATCAGACAGTGCTTTACTGAAACCAGTAAACCCACAACAGGTGTGTGTTTTTAAAGGGCAGAACAGCTGTCAGCAACACATCCAATGTCATCACACTGATTGGAGTCAAGGTTGGCTCATTCCTGGCTCCAATTAGCTCTTGGAGACATCATTAGGCTAGGGGCTCACATACTTTTTCCTCCCTGCACTGTGAATGTTTACATGTTATGTGCAATTAAACCATGGCAACATCTAATGTTTGTGTAGTATTATTTTCAGCAGACTGTGTTTGTCTATTGTTGTGACTTAGATGAAGTTCAGAGCACATTTTATGACCAATTCATTCAAAACTCCACATAATCCCAAGGGGTTCACATACTTTTTCTTGCAACTGTATGTTATCACTCCAAATTATCCATAATGAGGATATTTAGAGAAGGCTTGTTTTCCTACAAGTTTTACAGAGCAACATATCGATAATATAGAAGCTAAAAACAGATGGGCTAGAAAAGAAATATGGAATTCTAAAAATAATAGTCTACAAACACCACATACCTAGAGTTTGATAATGAAATGTCTGCAAGAAAACAACTAAGTGCAGAAAGCACCAAGGACCCCACAGATGAGTATCTGTCTCACTACTAGATGGGTTAAAAGCTATAGATTACTTTCCAAAGGTTAAAGGGATCACCTCTTAAATGGGCTTGACATGTATTGTTAAGGAAAGTATAAAATATTTTTATACATTTACATATATACGTATAATTCTAGATCGTGATTATTCTAGACTTTCTGATTCATGTCAACTTTCATTTATTATGATTAATTCAAAAAAATATTGCAGCATCCTTTTAAATTTATGCAAAGGCTCAGTAGATGCAAACTAGGAAAATATGAAGAATGGGTTTGATGAGTTGTGCATAATTCCTCAAAAAATAAAAATATATAAAATACAAAAATAATTTGCAAAATATTTTTATTTCCGTTTCATTCTATACAATCACATGTTTACTGTGCATAACCAGGGCATATAACATTGAGTAATAACCACAACCCTCACTTATATAGAAAGTGTCCCCTACAATACAAACCGAATATACCACCTTGACCCACCATACACCCTCTTTCAACCCCCTCCAACTTTCATTCTTCCTTCTCACATACCCCTCTACACCTACTTCCCCTCCCCCTCTATCTAACCCTGACCCTATCACTCCCTCTCTTAATCCATTCCCTCCCTTCCTTCTCCTCCTCCTCTCTCTCACTCTCTCCACCCTCCTTCTTCTTTCACTCAGCTCCTCCCTTCGGTATACTTCTATTACCTTCCAATATATTCAGTTTGTTCTGTTTTAACACTAACATTAAAAAGCCACAGTATACAAGTGCAATCATGTACCTTAAAGTTTAACACATATTATGTTTCCCCCCCCTCCCCCTAGATCCCCACCTCCCTTCCCTCCCCCCGACTTCCCAGAGACCATACATGGTATAACTTTTTGACAATCACCGTCTAGAATATCTCTACATTGATCTCAGCTTCTTACTGTTACCCAAATTTTAAACAGTTTGAGTTCTTACTGATGCTAAGCATAAGCTATCTGGAGTTTCTTAATCCCATGTTTACTTTGTATATAATCAATCCATTTTTTCCAGTCTCGTTTATATCTCTCGTTTGAATGTTCTTTGAGATATGCTGAAATTTTTGCCATTTCGGCTAAGTTTATAACTTTTAAAGTCCATTCTTGAATTGTAGGCAAATCTTTCTTCTTCTAATATTGCGCCACCAAGAGTCTTGCTGCCGTTATTAAATACAGAACCAAATTAATCTCTGCTGCCGTAAAGTCAATACATATACCTAGTAAAAACAGCTGGGGGGTGAATTTTATCCTTCTTTTGAAGATATTTTGCAGAATCCACCATATTTTTATCCAAAATGCCTTAACATTACGACATGTCCACCATATATGAAAATATGTAGCATCAAGAGAACCACATCTCCAATATTTAGGTTGAACATTCGGATACATAGAAGCAAGCTTTTGGGGATCTAAGTGCCATCTATAAAACATCTTATAAAAAATTTCTCTCAGATTTTGTGCTTGTGTAAATTTCACATTTCTTACCCAAATTCTTTCCCATGTGTCCAGCATTATTGGTTCATCAATATTCTGAGCCCATTTTATCATACAATCCTTAACCAGTTCCGTTTCAGAATCCATCTGTATTAATACATTGTATATCCTCTTTATATGCATTGAGCTTTGATCTCTTATTTGTTTAAACAAATTATCCTCAACTTTTACAAAGCCAATTTTTTGATCTGTTTTCCATCTGGCCTGTAGTTGACCACACTGAAACCACGTTTGAACTACCTTCTCTTCTTTAAGTACCTCTAAAGATTTTAATTGTAATACCCCTCTTTCTAAAATAAGAAGTTGTCTATAGGTGGTTCTATCGTGTTTTTGTTCTGTATTCATATTTTCAATTGCATGTCTAGGAATTGCCCCCATGGGCAATTTATCATTTAGTTTGTGTTGGTATTTTTTCCAGACCCGCAACAAAGCATTTCTTAAAATATGATTTTTAAAATTCTTATCCAATTTTTTGTTAAATAACAAGTAAACATGCCAACCATATACCAAGTCGTGTCCCTCGATATTCAATATTCTATCATTGGTTAAATGAGTCCAGTCACTAATTGCAGATAATGCCACTGCATCATAGTATAATTTTAAATTAGGTAATTTCAATCCTCCTCTTTCACGTGTATCTTGCATTATTTTCATCTTTACCCTCGGCTTCTTTCCTGCCCATACAAATTTGTTGATACCCTTCTGCCATTCTAAAAGATTCACATCTCTTTTAAGTATTGGTAACATTTGAAAAAGAAATAAAAATTTTGGTAAAATGTTCATTTTCACTGCCGCTATCCTACCCAGCAAAGACAAATGCAGTTTCTCCCACCTTTTCAACTCCAACTGTATACTATGCCAAAGTGGTTCATAATTATGCTTATATAATTTCCCATTTGAGGTTAAAATATTAACTCCAAGATATTTGACTTTTTTTTTCTTCTTTTTTTTTCTCCAAAATATTTTATTCATTTTCATTTTCATTTTATACAATCACTTATATACTGTGCATTTGCAAAAAAAAAAAAAAAAGCAGTAAACACAACTCATCTTCCACCATGGAAAACCAACATAGCACTTCCATCCTCCATACACCCTTTCTTCTCCCCCTCCAACTTTCATTTCTCCCTTCCAACATTCCCCTCTTCTACTTCCCTTCCCCCTCAAACATTCCTTTCTCCCCTTCCCTCCATCTCGCCCTCCTTACATTCCCCTCTCTCTCCCTCTTTACTTCTCCCTCTTCTTTCCCTCTACTTCTCACTTTGGTGTATTTCTCTATTCATTAATCTATTCAATTTATATCTTACACTAAAATTAAAAAAATGAAAAAAGGGGGAAAAATAAAAAGAAAGAAAAAGAAAGAAAAAAGAGCAACAGTATACGAGTGCATTCTTCTTATTCTATTAGTTGAAACTATATTTCCACCCTCCCCCCTCCCCCCCATAAACCCCCCTCCCTAATCCCCTTCTGACTTCCCAGGTCCCATACCCGGCATAACTCTTTATCAAACACAGTCTGGAGTATATTAAAACCAAATAGATTAAAAATTAAAAAATAAAAGATAAAGGAAAAAAAAAAGAATAAGGAAAAAACAAAAAAAAGGAAAACAGGAAAAAAATCAATAAACTCTCTACATTAAGCTCAGCTTCCCATCATTATTAAAACTTAAACAGTGTACATCATTCCTAATTTCATTTCATTTATTACTTGCAGGATTTCAAGCTATGTTGAAACCAAGTAGGTTAATCAAATGGAATTCTCTAACTAGGGGCCTTGTCTCTTTATCTAAATGTCCAAACTTTTAATTTATCCCTTATAAAGCAACTTAAACACCTCAAATATTTCTCTCGGTTTCTGTTCCAACTCCTCTCATCCTGCCTCTACCCATGTCCATATATGTATTTTATTATCATCCATACTCCTCTCATATTTGCTCCACCTTCCTTCAAACCCCCTGAGTATATCCTTCCAAACATTATATTCAAATAAAAATTTCTATAAAGATCAACTTGCTTTCTGGCTCAAAATAAACTCTAATTAAGCCTTCACTACTCTCCCGTCTATGCCTCCCTTCCCAACTCAATTCGACCAAAACCACAATCCAAAAGCATCACAATCTCCGCCTTCCTCACCCTAGAGAATAAAACATAAACAGTTTATATGAAAATTCAAAGTTGTCCATCAAATCTTTTTTTTTTAAGTCCCATACAATATAATTTCTGAGGAGATCAGCATCGTTTCTTTCAGCCTTAATGTCTCTTCATCGGTATACCACTATACCATTTTATACAAGACAGAGTCACAAAGTTATTCAAGTTAAAATTAAGCAAATGTTTTTGAAGCATAACTAAGTACTTATTCTCTGTTCCTCCGCCCCTCCGGAGGGGAAAAACAACACCTCCCGCCTTGTAACTGTGTGATTGGTTGTCTCTCTTCTACTTCTCCTTGTCTTTGTACAAGTCCGGGTAATTCAAGAGGTCCCGCCTTTAAGATCTTATTGTAAAAGTCTCGAGCTTCGCAAGGTGAATTAAGGCGATGTTTTTGATCATCAAGTGTAACTGTAATACCAAATGGCACCTCCCATCTGTACTGTATCTGATTATTTCTAAGTTCTTTAGTTAAAAAGACATAGTCTCTCCTGGCTCTTAACATCTGGGGTGGCATTTCTTTAAAGACAATCAGGTCCTGTCCATCAATTTGCAGCCTATTATTGTAGAGCTCTTGTAGTATCGCGTTTCTGGATTCTTTTGTAGCAAAGTATATAACTACATCTCTTGGGAGCTGTTTCTGTTTTGCTGTCCACGAATTATGGCGGTAAATTTTTTGGATCTGCCAATCAAAGTTGAGTCCCGGACTTCCCACCAAACGATTGAGAGCCTCAGAAAAGGTCAGCTTCAAATTCTCCTGATCGTTTTCACGCAATCCCCTAACTCTTATTGCAAACGCAGTTTTTTTATAGTTTGTCATAACAAGTTGTCTCTCTGCCTTGTCAAATTCCTGTTGCAACTTTTCAATTTTAGATGTCAGATTAGAGTTGGCTTCTTCCAAAACTTCCAGTTTATCCTCCATTCCTGCAATATAATCTGTCATCACATTTATAACCCCGATGGTATCCTCCTTTGTTTGAGCAATCTTGGCATCAAGTTTGTCACATAATTCCGAAATAAATTGCATCATTTCCTCTTTAAATTCTCTGAGAGTTTCAAAAAGAAATTCTTTCATTAACAAATCTCCAGTAGGGGGCATAGAAGACAAAGACTGTGGCTTTATAGCGATTACTTGGGAAGCGTTATTAAAAAAACGTTTCGATTGCTTTGATTTGGGAGCCATGATAAGAGAAAAAAAGAAAACAAACAAAACCTCTGCGCACCTTGATTTGAGATAAAATACTTTCAGTAAACTTTGGCAGTTAATAAAGAGAGATCTTCAGGAGAACAGGGTTGGTTAAATATATCATATATCAACTGCGAAGGTTGTAAATCGCCATTTTGAAAAACAATTAAACAAAGGAGTTTTTGTAAAATTGAAGCTGGTATTTTAAATAGAAAAAAAAGGTTCACCAGTATGGTCGCTACTCAGATTTATCTTTAACAAGTTAATTACAAAATCTTGTACTGAGAGGGGGGGTAACTCGCCTTGAGCTGAAAAAAGACAGCTGAGAAGCTTTGGCCGGAGTAATGACTCAGCTTTCCGTTGAATCACTCTCTTTCATTCACAGCCAAAAAAAATAAAGACTGTGAACATCAAAGAGGACTCTAACTAGCTGGGGTCCCTCCCTGCTTTTTCCTTGCCTGGAAAAAGAGATATCTAAGATTTTAAATAGATATACGAACCAAAACTCTGAGAGCAGCTTCGTTAAGCTACCGTCGGCGGCAAGCCCCTCCCCTGGAAGAGCGATATTTGACTTTTTTAACTACCTCACATCTTAACATCGCTCCCAGTTCTTCCTTCTGCTTGATATTCATATTTATAGCTAATATTTTGGTTTTTCCTAAATTTATTTTGAATCCCGAAACCTGACCATATTGATTAATCGTATTCATTAAGACCCTACTGGATTCCTGCAGTTGTTCCAATATTATAACCAGGTCGTCCGCAAATGCGCGGACTCTGTATTCTTGCTATCTAATCTTAATCCCTTTTAGACCGCTCAAGCCCCGTATCTTATTCAACAATACTTCCAAGGTTATAATAAACAATAATGGAGACAGGGCAGCCCTGTCTTGTACCTTTTTCAATTTGAAAGGAGTCTGTTAGACTTCCATTGACTATAATCTGGGCTGTTTGCTGCTGATATATTGCACCAATTGACCGTAAAAAGCCATCTCCTATCTGCATTTTTTGCAATATCTTCAGCAGGAATTGCCAATTAACTCGATCAAAGGCTTTCTCAGCATCCAAAAATATAAATGCGGCCGGGATTTGATTGTTCTTCCCCAGGTATTCTAAAGCGTTAATGATTAATCTAACATTGCTCTTCATCTGTCTACCCTGTATAAAACCAGTTTGATCGCTATGTATCAATTGTTGAATAACCACCATTAGCCTATTTGCTAATATTTTAGTGAAAATTTTATAATCTACATTGAGTAATGAAATGGGTCTATAATTTTTGGGCTGAGTAAGATCTTGGTCTTCTTTGGGTATCAACGATATAAACGCTGTCTTCCACGAAGTGGGCACTTTCCCTCCCGATTGAATTTTATTGAATAATTCTCTGAGAGGTTCTACCATTTCTAACTGTAGATTTTTATAGTAAACAGCTGTTAAACCATCTGTACCTGGTGCTTTCCCTAACTTTAATTGTTTAATTGCCTGCAGGATTTCCCCAGAGGTTATTGGTTGATTCAGCTTGTGACTATGTTCTTCTCTAACTAGGGGGATTTTCTCTTTATCTAAGTATTTATCTATGTCTACATCCCTAATTTTATCCCCTTTGTACAACTCTGTAAAAAATTCTCGAAATGCCTTTTGGATCTCTTCCCGTTGAAAAACTTCCTTCCCTCTATAACACAATTTGGATACATTTCGAGCTTTCCTTTTTTTCCTAATCTGGTAAGCCAACCACCTACCGGGTTTATTTGCATTGCAAAAAGTATTATGTTTGGCATATAATAAACTGGTGGCTACCTGGTCAGAGACCAGCATATCAAACTGGGATTTTAATATAGAGATTGCTTCCTTAATCTTTGTATCACTTGGGTTCAATGTTAATTCCAACTCTTTCCCTTTAATTTCCTCTTCCAATTCTTTTCGTTTTTGCCCTTGTTTGTGTCTATGTATTTTGTTTATGTTCATTAGTACTCCTCTCATATACACTTTGCTTGCATCCCATACATATTCCATAGATGTACCCTTATTCATATTAAGAACAAAATATTCAGATAACAATTTTTTACAATCCTTAATATACTTTTCATATCTAAATAAATTTTCATTCAACCTCCAAGACCTTCTTGCCTGGACTACCCTTCCCAATTCCATCCAAACTGGATTATGATCCGAAAGAACTCTCGCCATGATCTTTGTCTTCTTCACCCTAGAAAGTAAGTCATTAGTAATTAGTATAAAATCAATCCTTGAAAGAGATTGATGTCTATCAGAAAAGAAGGTAAAGTCATATTCTTCTGCATGCCTTTCACGCCAAACATCTCGCAATTCGAAGTCGTCCATCATGTCAAAAAAGGATTTGGGTAACTTAGCTCGAAGTTTGGTGTTTGGGCGAGATATCTTCTTATCTCTTTTGGTATCAATCACGCCATTCCAGTCACCCAATAGTATACAAGACTTGAAGTCCCACTGTACTAATTTAGCATGGAGATTTCTATAAAATCCATCTTGTTGTTGATTAGGAGCATAAATTCCCAAAAGTAATGTCCTTTTCCCTTCTAAGATTAAATCTAATGCAATATATCTTCCAAAGGGATCTGCTTCAATTAGCTCGGCTTTAATGTCTTTTCTTAAGTATACTACTATGCCGTTTTTCTTTTCCGTGGCTGAGGTCGCAAAATGTTGACCAAGTTTGGGGTTAAACAAAAATTTTTGATCCGTTGATTTGATATGGGTTTCTTGCAAACAAATTATATCATTCTTAAACTGTTTGAGATAATGAAATATTTTCTTTCTTTTCTGTGGAGAGTTCAGTCCATTAACATTCCATGTCAAAATCTTAGTTGTCATTTTTGGTTGCCTGAAGCTTTTTTAGAGCCTCCCGCAAGGCCTGTCTCGCCTTTGGTCTGGCTCCTCCCACAGCTTCTGAGCTTGTTGCTGTAGCTCCTTGATCAATGGCTGACGATTGTTGAGATTGTTGCATTGTAGCTTGTTTATCCGTTTGTCTGGTGGTCATACGGTTAGGTCTTCTTTCCTTGACCCCTTGTCCTTCCGGGAGGGGGAGATGGTGCATTTTATCTGATGGTTGTATGGTTTGCTGTTTATCTTGTTCGTCTCGTGGTTTTTCTCCATATCCGGAAGGTTCAGGGTGTCCCATCTTCAGAATCTTATGATAGAAATCTCGAGCTTTCCATACAGAGCTGAGACGATATCTTTGCTTGTCCATTGTAACTATGATACCAAATGGGGCATCCCATCTGTACTGTATCTGACGCTTTCTGAGCTCTTCCACCAGAAAAGCATAATCTCTTCTGGCTCTTAGCATTTGAGGTGGTATTTCTTTCAAAACAATCAGATCCTGTCCACCAATTTGAAGCTTGGTATTATAGGACTCTTGTAATATCATATTTCTAGATTCTCTTGTAACAAAGTATATTACCACATCTCGGGGGAGTTGCCTTTGTTTTGCCGCCCAAGAATTAACGCGAAACATTTTGTCAATCTGCCAATCATAATTGGATCCCGGTCTTCCCACCAGGCAGTCAAAAGCATCAGAAAACATTTGCTTTAAGTTCTCCTGTTTCTCTTCACGCAGCCCCCTGACTCTTAATGCAAGCTCCATCTGCTTATACTGTATCATAATAATTTGTTTTTCAGCATTTTCAATTTTTTGTTCCACCACTTCAGTTTTAGATGTTAAGTTAGTCTTAGCTTCATTGAGAATCTCTAAGTTGTCTTCCATTCCAGAAATATATTCCATCATTACATTTACAATTCCCATCACATCCTCATTCATTTTGGTGACCTTAGTATCAAATTTATCATATAAGACTTCCATCTCATTCCTTATTTCATCTTTGAACTCTCTAAGCATTTCTAAATTCTGTTCTCTGGATTCTCTAAACATTTCTAAGTTCTGTTCTCTGGATTCTCTGAACATTTCCAAAAAAAATTCTTTCGTTAGTACATCTCCACTAGGGGGCATAGAAGGTGGGGGCTGCAACTTTATGCCAGGTATGGGAGATGTGGATCTCGGAGGTAATTTCGCAGAGGTCAATTTTGATGCCATTATATCTTTGCTTTAAGTAAAAAACAAAGGAAAACCCCGTTGGAATGTCTCTATAACAACAAAGAGTCTTTGAAAGCTTCAAGGGAGTGTTATTCCTTTGATTCTGTGCCAGGAAGTTGGAAATATATCATTATAACAAATGCGGAAGTTATAAAATTGCCATTTTGAAAACAATTAAACAAAAGAGTTTTTTATAACATTGAAGCTGGTATTTTTGATAGAACAAACAAAAAAAAAGTTCTCAGGTTGGTCTCTGCTCGTGTTAATTTTCTATAGCCTAGTTTCAAAAGATTGTTCTGAGGGGGGGGGGGTCACTTGCCTTGTACTGTAAAAAACAGCTGAGAAGATCTGACCGGAGTTAAATGACTCAGCCTTGGCAGAATCTCTTCCTCCGTTCACAGCAAAAAAAAAAAAAACAACTGCAAACTTCAAAGAAGATTCTCACCGACTGAATCGACTGCTCTCTGCTTTTTTCTAGCCTGAAAAAAGAGATATCTAAGGTATTAAATAGATAACGAACCAGAACTCTGGAGGCAGCTCAGATAAGCTGCCGGCGGCGGCAGACCCCTCCCCGGAAGTCCATAAAATACAAAAATAATGGGGGAAGTGTTTTAAAGAAAATAAATGGAGAGATTGGAAGATGCTAGAATTTATAAAATATTGAATTTTTTGGATATTTCTCAAAATTAGGGATAGATATAAATTAATTTGAATGAACAGTACATAATTTTAAATTTTAACTGATAAATTATTCTTTTGTATTTTAAAATGATTTAACCATGTTTTGTACACAAAACAACACGAGTGGTACGGGAAATGGTAGAAGAAGAGAGAGAGAAAAACAGATTTTGTTGCAATCACAGTTAGGATACCATAGAGCATGGATGTCATTTCGCGGAGCTGAGGTCGGTGTGGCCTGCAGGTGATGCATCCAATCTGTGGGCCACCATTTTGACACCCCTGAGGAACCTTAAACAATATTAGTCACATTTCTTATTAGGAATAGATGTGTTGGCTTAACGCTAACGCAGTGACCTGATTGTGCCATGAAAAAAAGTTAGTGGTTATCATAAAGAAGTGGCCATCAAACACTGGGAATATAAGAAACCTGAAAAAGAAGTGAACAAATAAGGAAAGAAAGGGGAAGTCATAGACTACTAAATGGATAGAATCTACATCCTTGAGACAAACATTATATTTATATGGAGTTAACATTTAACTTTTTAATAGAGAAATCAAATTGTTTTGAAGTTTTCAAGCACAAAAATATAGCGTTCCAAGAACACATTGTCTTTTTTCTTTTCTTTCTTTTGAATTCATAATAAAAACAAAGGGTTTCCCCCCCAAAAAATCTGGATTTGTATTCATTGAACAGTAAAATTCATTTTAAGTAACAGTGGTATTCCATTTTTAATTCATAGATTAGAAAAACAATTAAATCTTTTTCTCACATAGCAGCATACTGTGGCTTAAAATATCCACTATCTCACATTTAGTACAAATGCAAGAAGGTCAAGTGCAAAAATGAAAGGACAAAAATATGTCTTTAAACTATTAAAAGTAGTTTTCTTTTTTATTATTTCAACATTTTGAAAAAAACACAAGAATGTCTTATTATTTGTAGCATAAGAAATAATAATAATATTTTTGTCATTCAAAATATTAATTATTCAAACATAAAAGATTATTATAATTCTATTTACAGTTAGATGATGATGATGATGATGATGATGATGATGATGATAATGATGATGAGGAGGATGAGGATGTTGATGATGAAAGTTGCTGAAGCATTTGTACTAAATTGCAATCAAAAATGTTTGGGGAAAACTTTTTTATGTGAATGAATTAATATTTGTTCAGTAAGAAATGTAGGTTTTCGTTGAATAAGAAGTTACTATGAAAAATTTCACTAGCTGTCCTGTAGATAACCTTATAACATTTTTTCTGGAGTGTAAAATGTACCATGTTTTACACCTGGGGAGAAGTGGAGTCCATATCTGTTTAATGTTACAGGAAGTCACAAGACACCAGAGTGTCATGCACAAATGACAACTGTTATTGCCATTCGATCTAAAAGAATTATTGTAAACACAAAGAATAGTGAAACTAATAATCTATATTTGCCTTCCAAAAAATTGCTAGGATAGGAAAAGAAAATATTATTGCTCCTGTGTTCATTATACAGCTGGAAAGTTCACACTGGTTCTAGAACTAGAAACAAGCAGTTTGTTACTTTTATGACATTTGATAAACTATTTATTTATAGTCAGGAGTGGCATGCCCCAAGCAAAAGCAATAAAACAGCTAAACAATAATAAAATGAAACCATTTAATGTCTACCATGGACACCAAGTCTTTTCACTGAATGAACCTAGTAGCCATCTGCCTTCCAATAAGAAGAAGGTGCATATTGTGCTGTACCAAAGTCATGGCATGCTTAATAGTGCATGAACATCACTTGTTAACTCCCTCATTTAATGGGCCATCATAAATATACACTAGAGATGTACATTTATGTTTAAATTTCTTGAAAGATAGCTAGGAGAGGCCTATAAGGAGGTGGTACTTCAAAATATCTTCAGAGCATTGCTATGGTTTTTTAAAACAATAAAATAATCATGTTTTAATTTAAACTCAAAAAAACATTCTATGAAATGCTGTTCATTGGAATGATTTGCACATTCCATTGTCAATTATCGAATACATTATAGTTATTTATTTTTGCATATGGCTGCTTAATAGGTAAATGAAGAAAAATCATATGTAATTATAATTCATTTGTACTGTTGTACAAAAAAAAGTGTTGCAACTTGTTTTCTCAAAGGCATTTCTTCAAACATCAGCTTTGTAATGACTAAACAAAGAGGATGGTAGGATTCTGAGCAATGTTGTGTTATGGAAGAGTAACTACTATTAATAATCTCTAATAGCCACTCATCACTACTCAACCCCTAGTTGTAGAACTCATCTTTTGGTATTCATATGTTTAACATTATCTGTATCACTGATGATGAAACGTCTGGGCTCGACAAGTCAAAAAAATTTAAAACCATCTGAATTTTGACATTTTGATTCTGCTGAGGTGCCATTGTCCTTGAAACAATTATTTACATGTTTATTTATTTTTTTAAAAATGCATCACTATCATTGTGTTATATCAGGGGTGTCAAACTCAAGGCCCAAGGGCCGGATCTTTCACAAGGGGTTCATAGATCTGACCCTGGAAACAGCAAAGAATCAGCCTGTGATGTTTCTGCCAGAGAAAACAGGCTCCCAAGCTCTATTTTCGGCTGTCACGGCCTCTGCAACCCTCTGCCCATGAAAATGGAGGGTTGCAGGAGGCTGTGGCAGACAAAAACAGAGCTCGTGAGCCCATTTTCACTGTCAGAGTGCTCGGACCACCACAAGTGCCCCCAACACGTGACTTCAAGCTGGCCATGCCTACCCTGGCCATGCCTCCCCCTCAGCCCCCCAAGGTCAAACACAACCTGATGCAGCCCTCAAGGAAATCAAGTTTGACACACCTGTGTTATATAAAGAAACATCAAATAATTACAAAAATGAAATATAAGTAAAATAAATTCATTTTTAGAGATCCAGAGGCATGGAAGAGCACACCCCATTCTCCTATAACTTTCACAGCCTCCAAAATTTGCACAGGAATGGAGTATGATTTCCAGAATTCGGTGTTGGTGAATGCTGGCATCTCTCCTAAAATGATATAGTGTGTCACCTTAAATATAAGTGTCATAGGTTTGCCATCACTAGTCAATAGAGATACAGACAAAAAAAGTATAGGAAATTTCATTAAAATAATTTTCATTTCAAAGATACAATTTCCTCCAAAACAATCCTTGTACAGACAGACAGGAATGCCATTTTCTAAAAAAAAAAAAAAAAATCCTCAACAAAAAAGAAAAGTTGCTCTAATTTTTTCTATGTCTATCTGCTCTGATTCATCATTGTTACAGTTAATGAGAACATTAAAAAATTCATAAACTAGATTGTTTAACACCACATGATATCAGTCTGTAGAATAAAATATAAGAGTCTTGCAACTAACATTTTGCTGCGATTGCAACCTAACTTAGAGCAGCAGCAGAAACTGAAATTTTCTGATTTTAAGTGTTGATAATCATTTGAAGAAATACATTTCTAGTCTTTTATTGTAGCCCTTTCAGATCCTGAATAAATTGTTTGAAGTACTGCTTGACATTTAAAAAACTTTCTTCCTCTTTTTGTCTCTATAGTTATAGACATGTTATTTAGAGTTGCAAATTTATGTTTGTTTCAGGTAGCCTCCTGAAGAAAAATGTATTTCTTTAAAATATTGGAGCTGCATAAATAAAGCTGGGAAGGTGAGATAAGATTTCTTCTTCAGTTTATGTGTTGCCATCATGTATTACAAGATGTTGAAGAAGCCACATAGCTAAAGATTAAGGTTCCCTTCACACATATGTGCTAGTTGTTCCTGACTCTAGGGGGCAGTGCTCATCTCCGTTTCAAAGCCGAAGAGCTAGCGCTGTCCAAAGTCATCTCTGTGGTCATATGGCTGGCATGACTAAACACTGAAGGCGCACGGAACACTGTTACCTTCCCATCAAGGTGGTCTCTATTTTTCTACTTGCATTTTTACATGCTTTTGAACTGCTAGGTTGACAGGAGCTGGGACAAGTAATGGAGCTCACTCCGTTACACAGCGCTAGGGATTCGAACCGCCAAACTGACCGCCAAACTGAACATAGTGTTGCTGTAACTTTTATAGCATAGGAATTCAACAAAAGACTGCCTTTGACCCCCCCTGGATGACCAGGTCTCCCGAAATTGTCCTGCTGCCTCCTCTGTTTATGTCATTGTTTTTTGTATGCGTTTACAGTGTAAGCATATGGGAGAATATTAGTATGAGATAGTGAGATAACAGATGTTTAAATTGTTTTTCTCACTTCTCTTTCTTTCTTTTTTTAAAGATTTGTCAGAAAATAAAAGGTATTTTGTAGCATCTTCCAAATTCTCCAGGACTCCTCAAAGATAATTGACAAAGATCTCAACAGTTCTTCAGCAAGTCCCCTCAGCATACCAGGGTGTATCTCCTCAGGATTGGAGACTTAGTCAGTTATAATTAGCTGGAAGACCCTTTCCCACATCCTTACTGAGCTCTATCCTACACATCTATGTTGATTTTCAGTCTGTGCTAAAGAGTCACCTTTTGTTTTGATGAGAACTCTGAAGAAAATTTGAGTTTGTCTCCTTTTTCTTGATCATCTGTTAAGATTTCTTCATTTGACCATCACTTGCATTCCCTTCCTCTTGCTGTTGACATATTATGATATATATTGTTCTGACCTAGGCTTTCTGATACATTAAAAAGCACACAATTAGGTCCAAAAAGCCTCTTTTTATTTCACAGGCTGTGAATTATATTCATTCACATCCCGTAATGAGTCCCAAATAGTTTCTACAGTAGGCTGCCAAAGTTCTTCTGGATAAGGCTGATAAGCACCCACCTTTATCTTCTTTGAAAATGCTGCCAAAGACTTAATTGGCAATTATCTTGGCAAGGTCATATGGAGCAAAAAGTAAAAACAAAGCTTCAGAGGGTAAATTGACCACCATGAACTAAGTTGCTTCCTGCAAAGGCTCATATGTCTTTACTCCTCCTTTATGTCCTACGGGAGGGTCAATCACCTCCAAGCCTTATTCCTGAGTTGTCCCTTCTGTATTAACTGTTCTTGCCTTCTGGCAGCTCTGCACATGTGCATACTGGGAACAGGGGGAGCTTGTTCTTCTGCCTTGCTGCTGTCTGACTCTGGAGACTCTGGAGGCAGCACATAACTCCCAGATGACCCTGGCCCCCTCTCTGTCTCTGACACAGAGACATCGTCCAAGCCTTCCCTAGACTGCAGGACTGGGTCATCTTCCTCCCCAACCTCTTCGCTGTCTGACTCTGCTGCCAGCTCTGCAGGCTGCCAGCAGATCGCAACATATATGAAGATTCTTTTTTTCTAGATTTGTTTTCCTTCCTAGCCTTGACTCATTTTCTACCTTTCCATATCTACATTTCTATAGAAATGTGTTGCAAAAAAAATAGAAAAGAATAAATAAGAATAAATAAAAAGTAAATAGTTATATAAAGAAATGTCTTTCCCCTTCATCACAACAAGTATAAATAATTTTAATAACTTACCATCTTTTCAAAGCTGTGCTGAAAACATTTGCAAATTGAGAAGCAGAATACAATTTTCAAATATGTTCAAGGATTTATTGCTCAGTATTATTTTCTAATTCAGTAATGGACATTTTCATAAACTGGAGTTTCTCAAATCCTCAAAAAATCAACCTTGGAATCAGAACACATGGAGAATTTTAGGTAAACAAATCTGGAAGTATGTTGTTATTGCTCTTTGATACCAGTTTAACTACTTCTGTTCTGCATAGGACAGGATATCTTGACCCAGAACCAGCAAAATGTGCAGTCTGATGGTACAAAAAGAACTCCTATTTTCCAGGAACAAATGCACAACTTAAAATGCAGTTTTGCACAATGAAATCTTGATATAGTTCTTTGCACACAGAGAACAAAGACTTGATTACATTTACAACTTCATAGGATTATTATTATCTTGTGCTGCTTGATTCAAGAAATTATGTATGCTGTACCTTTTCGGAGGGCGCCTTGAATTTTAAAGGTGATGAAATGGAAAGTACTTTTGAGAATTTTCTCCAGGGAAAGGAAGAGCCATGCTTAAAACCAAGAATCCTTCTGACTAATTAGGCTCAATTGGTGATAATGAGTCTTACCTATGGGCTTTTGGAATCAAGGAACAGAAAGATTCCTCCTTTAAAATGAAATTTGATTTTAAAAAATAGAACTTAAGATATTTTAGTACTGTATAGAAAATTAACATGAATAGGAATGAGATAAGACAAGAGTTGAGAGAAAAAGTGGTTTAACTATTTGGAGAACCAAGAACAAATACAAATAGTGACTGATTGATGGGCATTTGTATGAAAAAGATCCATTTGTTTCCATTATTTATATCTTCACATTGCAAAGACATGGATATAAATTTGAAATCATGATTAATTTTATTTTTTATGGTGAAATATTGGGAGAACCTATAAAGGAACTAGGGTGATGGAATGGTTTCCTTATACTTGGGAATTGGAATAAAAAGTAATTGGAATAAAAAGAAAGGAATGAAAGTTAGCAATGTAAAAACAGAATGATTGAAACAGGAAAAAGTAGTAATCTTATACCCTCCCAAAAAATTAAAAGATATATTACTTTTTTTTCAATCAGTAGAAAACCAAAGGAAAGAGCAAATCGAAGTTCCTTGGAACATATTAAATAGAGTTACGTTAGAGAATGTGTGTGTGTGTACCATCAATGAAAAATATGAAAAGAGATGCTTAATGGAGTAATGGAATGAAGAAGTACAAGAAGCTGTGGATGAGGAAAAAAAAATCATATAATCAGGATGGATAAAATGCACTACAAAAATGTACTGTATAGAGCATATATAGACAAAAATATAGAATAAAATATTAGTCGGGGACAAGTGGTTAAGAGTAAGAGCGATTAGTTAGAACCGCAGAAAATATAGTTGCAACAGCATGCCTTCCATTGAGGACCTGTATCTACAGACCAGGGGTGGGTTCCTGCCAGTTCCAATCTCTTCTATAGAAGAAATTCCACAAATCTACAGTACCATTTAAAACCGGTTCCAGCTCCCTCCCTCGGTGGTTTGCACATCATCAAGATGAAGAGTGAGAGGAGGAATTCTGGGAGTTTAAGTCCACAAGTCTTAAAGCTGTCAAGTTTTAACACCCCTGGGTTTTTTTTTCCTAAAGTGTTAGGGATGCAAGGATCTTGTAACTTGACAGCTTTAATTTAAGACTTGCACACTTCAATATCAGAGTTCCTGAGCCAACATGACTGGAGGAGGAATTCTGGGAGTTGAAGTCCACAAGTCTTAAATCTGTCAAGTTTGAACACCCCTGAGGTTTTTTTCTAAAGGGTTAAGGGGTGCAAGGGTCTTGTAACTTGACAGCTTTAAGACTTGCCAGAGATTCTGAGCCAACATTTTGGTTGCAAAGCAAGAGCTTTGTTAAGTGAGTTTCACCACATTTTACAAGTTGGTCACACCCACCCAGTCACGTGGCTGGCAAGCCACTCCCACCTGGTCACATGGCTGTCATGCCACTCCCACAAAGCAGGCCACACCTACAGAAGAGGTTCTAAAAATTTTTGAAACCCACCACTGCTACAGACCCCTCACATCCTGGACATATGCTGTTTCAATTTCTCCACTCAGGATGCCATTATAGGGCATTGCATGCCAAAACAACTAAACACAAGGACATTTTTTTCTCTCACACCATCATTCTGCTGAACATCCAATTCCCACAGTATTGTTTTATATCTACGTTTATTTACCCATGTTGTATAGCTATAGTATTACTATTATTATCCTTCTTCTCTTTTCTATAACCCTGTCTTATTGGTATCATATTATGGTTATTGCTTTGCATATACATTGAGAGCTTCTACATTATGGACAGATTCCTTGTGTATTCAATCATATTTGACCAAATAAAGTATTCTATTCTATTCTTTTTCAATTAAGTAGAATTGCTGGATTTATACTAAAATGTGATTCAGGATAAAATGCACAACTTCCACTACTGGCTATAACTGTTTCAATTATGCTATTGAATGGCTATTGTAAAATGAATGAAATTATATGCTTTTTAAAAAAAAATAACATTTTTTTAATTTTCTGGAATTATTGCCATATTCAATTCTGCAATGATACATAGTATACGTGAATGAAATCCAATTTCAAATACAGCATTACAATTTCGGAATCATAACCAAAGTTGACCCTTTTTATTAGTTACAGTTGGGAACTTGGGACTATTTTCCCTGAAGCTAATCAAGAGAATGGAAATTTACATTACAGCCAAGCTCAAAACATTAGACAGTAGATTTTAGCAAGAAATAAAAAGCCTCCTCTTGTTTTAATTCCGTCATTATGAAATTATTGCTATCTACTAATAGTACCTGAATTGCTCTCAAGTTGCCAACTCAGAAAGGACTCAGCAGGAACTAACAAAAGCAGACAGTTGGAAGACTGTTTATCTTTTCTTACCTTTTCTTCCCTAACAATGCCAGTTTATATCATATTTTAGTTACTAGGGATGCCTTTTTCCATTAAGCAGGGAGACTACACAAAATCATAAATACAAATTTAGCTATCATTCTCATATTTAAGTAGAAATCATTCACTTCTTCATTAATTGCTTTATCCTCATTGTATTTACCATTTTTATTTTTTTTACATTTAAGCTATTTTAATATAAATAAATATAATTTAACAACCAGCTGGGGGAACAGAGAAAGATATCAGTCCAAGCAGGACAAATTATTATATAATAAAAGCTGAACAGAATACTATAAAAGCTTGCCTTAGAAGACAGTGCTGCAATTGTGACATCACAAATAATGCCCTCAATTATGTCAGTCTGTACTATTTTTAACAGCAGATTGCAAAGCTCAGCTTCTGAGACATCATATGACCACATGGACATGTCCTTTTTGCTTTCCGTAGTGGTGCAGTGGTGAGAATGCAGTATTGCAAGTTCCTTCTGCTGATCACCAGCAGGTCAATCTCACCAGGCTCAAGGTTGACTCAACCTTCCATCCTTCTGAGGTGAGTAAAATGAAGACCCAAATTGTTGGGGGCAATATGTTGACTCTGTAAACTGCTTAGACAGGGCTGTAAAGCACTATGAAGCGGTATATAATGCCAAAGGGCTATTGATATTCCTGGGAACAGCATGAAAGTTGTTTGGCACTGTCTTCTTCTGGGAAGTTTTCATACAGTTTCACAGTCCAGCTTGGAGCAGTGGTGGTCTTCAGTACCATCTCCAGCCCTGCAATGGAAATATCCAAGTTTCAAAATGTTCAGAGTTTTATGTAGCTGTTTATACATTTAACTGAATCTGTAAACAAGCTAATACTCAATACAATTTAAATAAGGCCATGATCAATAAATAACACCAGAGAAAGATATCATGGCATTTCTTTGGCAGTGTACCCTAGTAGTTAAAAACTTTTGGAAACTTTTCAAAAGAAGCTTCACGTAGAATACATTATTTAATTTAGCTGAAAATAAGTTTACTGTACATTTCTGAAAGTATTCCTCACTGACCTCAGTTTATCTCTAAAACCAAATAAGTAGCTATGCCTTTATTTAGCAGATTTTGTTTTCATTTAATCATATTTAAAATTTATTACAAAGAATAAATCAATGTAAATGGTATCAAATCATACAGTAATCATGGAAATATTAATAATTCTTCAAATGCAAGATGTCTTTGTAGGGGGGCAGTTTGGCTTGCATCATGCAGAGCAAAGCAAAATTTCAATAGTTTTTTTTAAAACGTTTGCATCTTTTCAACAAAGCAAAGCCTCTGAACAAATTACCCACCTCCAAAATAATGTTTATTGGTTTTTATATTGAAAATATAGGTGCTGATCCCCAAGTCAATTCCAAGGAAGTTAAATTTCTACAAAATTTCAAATTAAATTCCAGATGCTAACACATTGGTGGATGTGAACAGAGATGCAAGACAAGATGAGAGGATTGTAGGAGTAAAGATAAAAAATAATTTATAAAATAAGGGCTTTGTAGATGATTGCTGTTGGTTTGCTGATTTTTTAAAGAGAATTAAAACAATAATGGACAAATTAAAAGAATTTGGTGCATTAGCAATTTTAAGATTAATAAACAGAATAGCAAAATATGAAAATAGAAGATAAAACAGAACTGAGAAATAAAACAGGTTTTTAAATTGAGAAGATGATAAAATACTTGGATATGATTATGACAAGTATAAATTGTGCTATTTTACAATAATTATGTTTATGGAATAACTTTTAAAAGATACATTGAGATGGAAGAAATTAGAACTGTCATTGTATGGCAGAATTTCTATGATAAAAATGAATGTCTTACCTAGAATGATATTTTTGTTCCAGGAAATATTTGTTTGACAACTTATGCAACATTTAAACAGTAGCATAAGGATTCATCTAAATTTGTAATGGCAGGATATAATTGTCAATAGTTCTCATTTGAAAATACTAGAGAAATTTGAAATAGGCAAATGTATTTATGGATTTTAGCATTCAAGAAATGAGTTTATCATATTTAAGAAATGTTTATAATAAAAAAATACATTAAAAGTGCTTAAAATAAATGAAAAAATAAATAGAAAAAATCAAAATATGAAGTATTATACATCATTACAGTAAACAGTTGAAATTCTATATATAATTATCAAATGCAGACTTTTGTAAATACAAAATATAAATAACCTACTGTACTTTATGTATTATATTTCATTATATTTCTCCATGCAAAATCTAGGTCGATAGGCAATCTACTCATAAGTAGAATGTGAAATTAAATTTCCATTCACTAGGTAAATGGGGCCATATATTTATTCAGTCTTTTAGCTATATTAAGAAAACAAAGACTTGTATCTTTTTTGTTATTATGTTAAAAAGCAACAACATTATTAAATTTATTTGGTGAATGTGTAAAAAATCTAGAAAAGTATGAATTCAAGTATATTACTGATTGAGAAGATCACAATAGCAATAGCACCCAGACTTACCCTGTTTCCCTGAAAATAAGACCTCCCCAGATAATAAGCCCAATTGGGCTTTTGAGTGCATATGTTAAAATAAGACCTCCCCCAAAAGTAAGCCCTCCCTGAAGATATTGCAACACAGCAGCAGCCATGAGGTGACCATGCTCGCCACCTCCTACACCTCAAAAATAATAACACCTTCCTGAAAATAAGGCCAAGCACTTATTTCAGTGGTCACAGTGAAACGCGATATATACTGCTCCATAGTGCTTTACAGCACTCTTTGAGTGATTTTCAAAGTCAGTATATTGCCCCTAACAATCTGGGTACTCATTTCACTGACCTTGGCAAGATGTCAAGTCAACCATGAGCCCATTAGGATTGAACTCTAGCTTTGGGCAGTGTGAGCTTGCAATATTGTATTCTAACCACTGTGCCTCCAGTGGATTAAATTAGTATCTACTTTAACCAGATCTTTTCTTTTTTGGGACTGGTGGACAACAAAATCATGTAAATTTGGTGTTTTTTTAAATGACAACTGTAGTGAAATTACTGTATGCAGAAAGATGGAAAGATTTGATAAAATGGCAAAGATGGTAAAGATGACGGAACTTGCTAAATTGACTTCACTGATTAGAGAAAAGGTAGTACCTATCTTTATTTCTGACTGGAAATTCCTTATACATATATCTTTTGTATGAAACAGAAAAAAATAAATTTATTATTTATCATTTTGATAATTGAACAGAATAGATTAAAAAAGAAAAGAGGTTTGTTTTAACTGTAGAATAAGAGGTAAACTTAGTGTATAACTGCTGTAAAAAGGATCAGAAGTTATAAAATATCTTAGTGTTTGAGGTTATGATGAAATTTATTATTAAAGTTATTTTTATACTCTATTCCTTACAAAGTTTCACACAATTGCAGTAACATGACATTTATGCCATTTTAAAAAAATATTATTAAAATTTTATTTTAAGATTATGTAGACAATTATTGGATGTTGTCTTTACTGCATGTAGGACCAGAAATAACCTGTCATTGGAACTATATATTAAGAAGTAATATCTTAGAACCAAAAACAGTTGAACATATTTAAAGTTTGAAATTAATTTGTTCAGCTGTAATATTTATTTTTAACATGTGAAGAGGCCTTTTGCTCTGAATTTCATAATTATCACCAATGTGTTTAACAAACACATGTTTTTAATTTCCACCTGCAGAAACTTTATTTTCCATTTTTTCAGTTCAGATGTTGAAATGAAGGAAGCACACTTGGAGTATATTTAGAGATTCATTTCTCCTACTCTTTACTCTGGAACATTTTGGTTGCTGACATTGACATGATTTTGGAAAATAGAACCAGAAATGCATTGACAAAAAATAAGATGACTCCTGGGCAATGAAAAACAAAAGCTGTCTTTGTTTAAGTGGTAAGGGTGTGAAAAGCCTCTATATCACTAATACTTTAAGGGTTTGTTATTGAAAGGACACCATATTTCTTCAAGCCCGAGCAACAGTTCACAAGTGGCACTGTAAGTGTGCATACTAAAATACTGCAGGTTCATTAAGAATGATCTGTTGCTCAGGAAAAAAAAAAAGCACAATGGATTCCATAGCAAGATTCACAATTTGTGACTCAATTACAATTTGAGCAGAAGGGAGTGGTTGTTTAAAAAGAACCTCTTCAATCACATGGAAGTGAGTCACTGGACAAAGAGATTCTACCTAATCCTGCAACCCTTCTTTTCTTCCATATGTTGTAAAAGAGCGATTTATACCCAAACTTCCTACCTAGAAAAACATTGTCTATCCACCTCAACACAAAGACAGGGTAAAGACCGTAGATTATCATAACTTTTCATTTTTTGTTCAACCAATAATTTTCATTATAAAGTCATAAAGATAATTTTCTTCAGATTCTTTTATGCACTAGAAAAATATACTATGATATTTGACGTTGTAGATGGACCTAGCATTACTCTTTAAAAATGAAGATAAATCTATCTTCTAAAGCAGTGGTGTCAAACTCAGGTTGTCATGGCAGCATCACTTGTCAGACTTTTTTCCTCGTTGCTAAACTGGACATGGACATGACCAGTGTGGGATGCATCTGGCCCACGGGCCAGGAGTTTGACAGCCCTGTTCTAAAGTAATTTGTTCCATATCAATTTGGTGCTTATTTGAATTTATTATTTTAGTAATATAGATAATGGAAAACCATTACTCCATCAGCTTCCTGACAGCTTTACAAATATTTGAGGAAGCTACCATGTTTTCCCGAAATAAAGACAGGGTCTTATTTTCTTTTCACCTCGCCTTATTTTCAGGGAAGCCTTAGTATTTTTGAGGTGCAGGAGGCGGCAAGCGTTGTCACCTCATAGCTGCTGCTGTGTTGCAATATTTTTGGAGAGGACTTATTTTTCAGGGGAGGGCTTATTTTAGCACATGCTCTCAAAAGCCTGATTGGGCTTATTATCCAGGGAGGTCTTATTTTTGGAGAATCAGGGTATTATATCACTTTTTTTAACCAAAGCACTTCAAAATTTTGATAGAGTAGTCTTCAGTATGAGGAGATATTTGGTGTGCTGTTGAGAATCTCATAAAGCTGTTAGATGAGGCTCATAGAACCTCAAAATTAAATTAAAATTAAAGTTAGAATCAGTTATCTGTAAAGAAAAGAACAAGATAAAAATGATACTTTTTATCATGTTAGCATTGATTACTTATAGTTGATTGTCCTTTTTTTCTTATAGCATATCCTTAATTTCATTTTCTGTGTAATTTCATGCTCTTTTCTGTGTTTTTCATAATATTGAGTGCTTTAACAGATATTGCTAAATCTCAAAGATGTCAACATTCACACATATGATTACATTTTCTTATAAAAGCACACTTTTCATGATAAATCTTTATTTTTTTAAAAAAAATTAGGTGGGATACTTTGTTGTTGTTGGGTTGGTTCACAGTTTTTTTTATTCCAGTATGGACCTTTTCAAGACTAATATTTATTTTTCTAACCCTGATTGTCCAGAATTAAATATTGATTTTATAAGTTCTGACCATAATACAAAAATAACACACTTATTTGTCATTATGGATGTGCTAAACTAATTTATGCAACTTAGTTTTGGTTAGACTTTGTATCTAGAAGCCCAAGTTTACAGTTTGCTCCATGTTCCTTAATTTCTCCATATTCTACATAAATTGCACACCTGCTTTTGTCCACTAAAATGCAGGATATTGTGTCTATTACAAATTTATTTTTGTCAAATGTATCCCCTCCATCAAAAAAAATGATGCTATAACCTGTTTCCAAACCTAAGATTAGGATTTCTTGTTATTCGGTTTATTTTAAATGTTTAGAAAATGTGCACATCTAATTGTGTCATAATAATCTCCAAGTTAGGCAGTTTGCAATAATCATGTTTTCATTGTTTCTTCTTCTGTAGCAGTCAGTTCACCTGTTCTTCAGTTAAACTTTAATGTTTTTTTGTTTATGTGTCTGAAAACATAATAATATTTAGAAACTAAAGAAAGTGAAGTCTGTGTTCAAATACATTATTTATATAATTATCATGTAATTAAAGTAATTACAGATTGCAGGGATAAGCCTCTATATCTTGAGAAGATATAATGATGCTAATCTCAAAAAAGAACATACGAAGTTAAGGATGTCATTTTAGGGGATAATATACCCCTCCCAAAATACAGACAATTATTTTTTAATGGAAAATAAAAAGCCATTATGGAAATATTTTTTTAATTCAGATGAATTAATTGTAAATTGATTTAACTATGATGGAAGGCTTTTCATGTTTATGATTTTAACAATTACAATAATTACTAATAGTCCCATGATTATTTTGAAAAAAATGACATTAATTGCTGTTCCCACACCCATTACGACTTCTGCTAGATTTCTTAAGGCAGACTGGTAGGGCAGTTTTAGGCATACTGATTCACAAATACATTTCATTACACTTATTTGTGGATAAGTAAACAGGGACCACTTCTTCAGTTTTATCAATTTGACCAGTAGTCATACTGATAAAAGAGGACATCATAGTGTCTTCTCTGCGAAGATATGCTGCGTCTGTGTTTCTGTTTAGAGAAGAATCGGTGTGCATGAGAGATACAAGCATGCAGGTGGGCAGGAGGGCAGACAGATAGAGACGATTGAAGATTGGGGATAATTAGGGATTGTGATAATCTCAGTAGAAATTGAGAGGGTTTGTCCATACCTTGCGTTTCTCTCTGTGTATTTCTGCTGTCTCCTATTATTACATCTATATTTGTTTGTATGCATATGTGTGCACTTGGCTCCATTCCAGGCCATGTGACTAGGGAAAAGAGGTTTAAAAATAAAGCATCCAATGACACTGCTTCCACTCTACTTCCCACATGGATACATTGGGGGATTATTATTTTTTTCATTAATGAAGGCAATTTCCCCCCCTCCTTCATGGACCTTGATCTTTCTTTTGCTACCTTCTTCCTCCATACATGATGTAGTTCTATCCATTTTGTTTTCCTGATGTCAGATAGATGGATAGTCTAAAGGTAGACCCGAGGTGGCGCAGTGGTTAGGGTGCAGTACTGCAGGCCACTTCAGCTGTCTGTTATCTGCAGTTCAGCGGTTCTAATCTCACTGGCCAAGGTTGATTCAGCCTTCCATCCTTCCGAGGTGGGTGAAATGAGGACCCGGATTGTTGGGGGCAATATGCTGACTCTGTAAACCACTTAGAGAGGGCTGAAAGCTCTATGAAGCGGTATATAAGTCTAACTGCTATTGCTATTGCTAGGTTCTTTACACAATTTCCCCCAACATTTGGGTGAGAGGAAAGAGATTAGAAAGAATAACCTCTTTCCTCTCACCCAAATATGTAGTATGTATTTTCTATTGCTGGAAAACATAATCAGCCAAACACTTCCAATATAGAAGCTACAAACTGAATGTAGTCAATCTAACAAAAAATCTGTCTTTGTTTGTATGACTTCACATCTTTTCTTTCAAGAAAACCATATTTATTATTTCTTTGAAGTAAACCTTATTTATTCATCTATGGTCTAATTATCAGCAGGCTATACATTGAGATGGAGCTCTAGAAGTCTCGTCTCTTACCAGAGTGGTCCTATAGCTGCAGTAGGCATTCATTTCAATCAGCTGTGTGTGCATTTAGCAATTGGTCTTCATAATTCAAAATATATTTCTCTCAGGCTCTGAATTAGGTGAAACCAAATTACCGCATTTGCTCAGAAAGTTTTGAGAGTTGTCTCCTATTTTTAAAAAATCTTTTAATATTTGCAAATATCAAAATATCCAATATTCTGATAGACAAAACTTTTATCAAGACAGCTAGTGCAGTCAGTTATCTGTCTTAATGCAATATATCTTTGACAGGAGAGGGCAAGAATTCAGCAGGCTTTCCAATACTCATATAAATATCAAAACCATTTTAAACATGCCAACATATTTCTTTTTATCACAAAGGTATAAACGGTGTTGTATACAATGTAATCAGCCCAGTGGATCATCTTAGATTAATTTTTCTTTCTACATACTGTACATCTCCAAATTGTTGCAGATTTCACTATGTAGTACAGCCTTATTTAATACCTTAAATATCAGTCTGAAAATGGCATTTCCATTATAGCTATGCAAGAAGTGAAAGATGGACTTCAGAACAAAGCACATTTTTGAATCATTTTTAATTAAAAAATTCATTTAATGATTTTTGTAATAATTAAAACAATTTGTGTCTTTTAAGGGTTTGTGCATCTGCCTGCTTCTTGCTGTCTCTTAATCGGTGTTTTCTGACCTCATTTATTTATTAGAAATCTGTACATTATAAACATACTGAAAAGCATTCAATAAATAATTTGTTGTTTTTAGGTTCATCTTTTAAGGTAAGAATTCACTATCAAGTAGTCACATAAAATAATCATGCCCAAAGCAGTCATACATCATAGTCAGCACCATACAGCAACCAGTCAGCAACAGTCTTAGTGCCATAGGTGTATATGTCATAGCACTTCAATGATCCATTGATGGTTAATAAACAAAGGTCTACCGTATCTCATCAAGTTATATCCAATATAAGGAGTATGGAATCTGAGAGGAGAACCACGGTTATACTACTGGGAGATGGTTAATAATAGTTGGAATTGACTGCCAAGTCAGAATGTCTTTAGCATGGGCAGGTAATATTGACTTTGTAATTTTTAGATCTGGAACCAGCCACAATACAGATATCTAATATCCATAGCTGGTTTGATTTATTCACAATAAGGTTGACTTTATAAAGGATGAGTTTTACCCAAGTAGTTTTATTGTTCTTATGTAGAATTTGTTTCAGAGCCGAGGTGGCACAGTGGTTAAATGCAGCACTGCAGGCTACTTCAGCTGACTGCAGTTCTGCAGTTCGGCTGTTCAAATCTCACCGGCTCAGGGTTGACTCAGCCTTCCATCCTTCCGAGGTGGGTAAAATGAGGACCCGGATTGTTGTTGGGGGCAATATGCTGACTCTGTAAACCGCTTAGAGAGGGCTGAAAGCCCTATGAAGCGGTATATAAGTCTAACTGCTATTGCTATTGCTATTCAGTTGCTGTAGAATATGATTATGATGGGTGCACTGGCATCATAACTATATAGATCTGTAGAATGTGCTGTAATGTTTCCTGATTTCAAAAAGCACCTTTGCATGTTTTGTCAACTGTTTGTCAGTTCAAACTCCATACACTCCTTGACTTCTTAGGCAGAACTCTATCTCTTGAGTTATATCCTTCACAGAAAGAGGTGAGGAAACTCTCTTGATGAATTATACAAACATTCCTCTTTCACCAGGTTCATGGCATTCAGGTCTTGCTCGTTGGCTGACTTAAATATTCTTCTTCCAGTCACCTTGGCTTCTTGTTTGGTAGTAACAGTGGTGGGTTTCAAAAAAATGTAGAATCTATTTTGTAGGTGTGGCCTGTTTTGTGGGAGTGGTTCGGTGGTCATGTGACCAGGTGGAAGTGGCTTGTCAGTCATGTGATCGGGTGGGCATGGCCAACTTGGAAAATGTGGTGAAACTCACTTAACAAAGCTCTTGTTTCGCAACCAAAATTTTGGGCTCAATTATGGTTATAAGTTCTCTTTCTCTTTCTTTCTTTCTTTCTTTCTTTCTTTCTTTCTTTCTTTCTTTCCTTCCTTTTGTCTATCTCCACCTTTTTTCTTTCTTTCTTTTTTCTTTCTTCCTTTCTCTTTCCTTCTTTCTTTTCTCTCTTTCTCTTTCTCTCTTTGTCACACTCTTTTTTCTCACTCTCCCTCCATTCCTTCCTTCCTTTCTTGTGTGTATCTCTCCCACTTACTTTCTTTCTCTCTTACTTTCTCTCTTTTTCTCTCCCCCTCCTCTCTCTCTCTCACACACACATCCCTTCCAATTATATTTTTAGATATATTCTATGAAATAAAACCAGTGCCCAATAAATCCTATCGTGTTTATATGAAAATAAAACCCTGTCTTATATTTTTTTGAATCTCAAAATAAGCGCTTGGCCTTATTTTCAGGAAGGTCTTACTATTTTGAGGTGCAACTTGGGGGTGGCAGGTGGGAGGAGGAAGTGAGAGAACATTTAGTTATAGTGAATCTGGACTTTGGTAAGTTTCAAGTTGTTTGCAATATTCCCCTTATAAAATTATACAATATAGATTAGGTAGCACAGTTGGCTGAGAAACCACACCCACAGTACTTGTTAATGGCAATCATTCAGCCTTTCTATTAGTGACTTTGATGAGATAGTTCAGAAGTTGCTTATCAAGTCTATAAATGATGCAAAGATGAGATATATAGGTTTTCTCTTTGCGCGAGCAAGAATATTTTTAAACTCTAAAGAGGTTTTGGTAATGATTGAAATGAGTAGAATTTAACCAGAAGAAATATAAAGCCCTGCATCTAGGTAAGAAAAATGAAAAGCAAAAGCAAGGAATGGGACTTGGCTTGGCCAAGTAGTTCATGTTTGCTCAGTAGAGATGTTGTAGTAAATCCTGCAGTGAGTAGGAAGTTGAACTACATTACTCCCAGCTCTGATTTGAAGATTAAGATAACACATTACCTGACTTCCAGCTCCATCAATGGCAAGAAACGCGACAGAGCTGGAAGTCAGGCAAGATGTGAGTCTTGCTTCTCCCATGCCCCACCCTGTCCCACCTGCCACCCCCAAGTTGCATCCATAAAGAGGGAAGGGGGACGGGCCCCATGCACCTCACGCCTCTTCAAGAACAGTTTGTGTGTGTGAGAGAGAGAGGAGACAGAGAGAACATTGCTGCCAGCCCTGGATAACACTCCAAGGTTGGATTGTATCCCCCCCACACTCTCTCTCTGTCTCTGTCTCTGTCTCTCTCTCTCTGTCTCTGTCTCTCTCTCTGTCTCTGTCTCTCTCTCTCTCTCTGTCTCTCTCTCTCTCTCTCACACACACACACACACACACACACACACACACGCACACACACACACACACACAGACACCATTCTTTCTTTGGAATCGTAGCACAGATGCACCTCTCAGGATTGCAGGCTTTGAAGGCTTTGGATTGAGCCTTTTGGATATGTGTTTCTGGTGCTGCAATCCCAATAAAGAACAATCAGCAGGAAAAGGGTGTGGATTTTCCTGCAACCTGTCCTTTCTTTGGGATCGCAGCACAGATGCCCCTCCCAAGATTGCAAGGCTGAAGGCCTTGGATTGAGCCATTTGGTGGGTGGGGAGGTGTCTGTGCTCCAATCCCAATAAAAAACTGTCAGCAGGAAAAGGGGGTGGATCTTTTCTCCCTTCTCTTTGACAGCTGCCTGTTTTCCAATGGAATGCGGGGAAAGGAATCCATGTTTTTCCTCCCTCTGCATGGATTTCACCATCCCCTTCATTGGAAACCAGGCAGCTGTCAAAGAGAAGGGAGCGCATGCCACATGGGCTTTTCCAACAGCCGAAGAAGGAACAGGCGCACACACCCCCTCCAAAAGGCTCAATCCAAAGCATTCAGCCTGGCAATCCTGAGAGGGATGTCTGTGCTACGATACCAAAGAAAGGACAGGCCAAAGGAAAATCCACCCACTTTTCCTGCCGATCGATGCTATTTCTCCCAATCCTCCTCTCCGGAAAAGGAAGTGGGTGGGCAGGGCAAGCCTGGTGCAGACAGGAGGGGTAAAGTGAGTGGCAACTGGATGAGCAGGCAGGGGGAATGAGCGAGTGGTGACTTGGTGGGGGGGGAGCAGGGGTGGGTTTCAAAAATTGTTTGAACCTACTCTGTGGGCGTGGCCTCCTTTGTGGGAGTGGCTTGCTGCCCATGTGACTGGATGGGAGTGGCCTGCCACCCATGTGACCTGGTGGGAGTGGCCAAGACAATGTTATTACTAGATATTACTAATTACTAGATATTATTAATATTACTAGATCATTATTAATGCATAGATAACTGTGGGACACCCACACCCACAAACTATGACAGTGCTAGGAAAACACCAAAAAAATAAAAATCCCCCCCCAAAAAAAGACTGCCAATGAAACCAGGTTTTTTCCCCTAAGTCTAAGAACAGGAAAGACAAAGTCACTGGATTAAAAACCATCAAGGCAATGTGGAAAATTATAAAGGACAGGCACTCACAGAACCATCAACCACTTCAGAATTACCTAAACAAGGAGGGTGAAACACACTGCCTTGCAACAAACCTGGCCTGCCCATAGAAAAGCAGCCACTTTGAGACACATAAACCTGGTCTAAACACTTAAAAGCAACATATTGCATCACAAATAAAACATTTGCAAAAAGGAATAACATTTCTTGTAATAAACATTCTATAAACAATAAATAAATAAAAATTCCCTAAACTAATTAAAAACTACCACGTTCAGAGAACACCAAAGGACCCTACAGTCCTCTCCCTCCTTATCTTTTTCTTTTTTGTCCTAACTTTCTCCTCCTCCCCCCCCCAACCCCACTCCCTTCTAGCACTGATGATGTTACCAAACTAGGAGTGCTGGAGAGGAGCTCTCACAGGGCGAAGAGCTTCCCGCTACAGGCACAATCTATCTGCAGCCGTAAATGACTGCAAGCAGCAGCTTCAGTCACCTGCTCGCAGCTGACAGTTGCATTTGGGAGCGGAGGTGGTGGCAGCAGAAGTGGGCACAGACGGGATGTCCCCGCTTGCTGAGTAAAACGAGGCGGTGGGGATGCGTTGTTTCAGGGTGCCCCAAGCGCCGGCTCCTCTGAGTGTAGCCCATTCCCCCTCCCAAGAAGACCGTTTTCTTTTTAAAAACGCCTCTGCAGACGATCTTGAAAACCTGCGAGGTTGCTTTGGGAGGAGGAAGACAGGCAGCAGTCACCCACCCCATCTCTGGTTGCCTGCAGCCTCGGAAGCTTCCGAAACTTCACAGTAAAAGCAATTAAGAACTTCTCTCGCTCGTGAGATTTTCTTTATTGTGCAAACGCTTGCTTTAAGGCTGCAGGCACCCGGGGAGGGGGGCAGGGGGAAATGCTGCCCATCTGTCCCCTTCCAAAGCAACCTTGCAGGTTTTCAAGATCATCCGGAGAGGCGTTTTTAAAAAAGAAAATCCTGAAAAGCCACAAGATTTGGAGAGATAGGAAGCTGGTCTTTTTTGGGGGGGGGGAATCCCCAGAACCAGGAGCACAGCCCATTCCCCCTCCCAAGAAGACCATTTTCTTTTTAAAAACGCCTCTGCAGATGATCTTGAAAACCTGCGAGGCATTCCCCCACCCCATTCCTGATTGCCTGTAGCCTTGGAAGCTTCCGAAACTTCACAGTAAAAGCAATTAAGAACTTCTCTCGCTCGTGAGATTTTCTTTATTGTGCAAACGCTTGCTTTAAGGCTGCAGGCACCCAGGGAGGGGGGCAGGGGAAAATGCTGCCCATCTGTCCCCTTCCAAAGCAACCTTGCAGGTTTTCAAGATCATCCGGAGAGGCGTTTTTTAAAAAGAAAAACCCTGCAGGCACCCAGCAACAGGAGCTAGGAGCTAGGAACCCGGAAGTTAATTACTTCTGGGTTCACTGATGAACCGGTTCGCAAGAACCGGTGTGAACCGGGAGGAACCCACCCCTGGGGGGGAATGAGGAGGGTGTGGGCCAGGAGAGGGAGCGTTCTGGTACGCGGCCTCTGGAAGAAAGGGTACGCAAAAGCATGCTAAATTTCATAAAGGGGTACGGGCGTACCGGTGCATACCTGCTGAAACCCACTCCTGGATAGTAATCACAAATATAATTCAACTTATAGGGACAATTCACTATATTACTGATAACACACTAACCATCTTGACACTTGATGGTTTTGGAGATTACACTGCTTGAGAAGCCAATTCAGCTAACAGGACTAGGTTGTCAGATACTGATAACATGTTCTAACATGGCAGATTGCCATTCATTCATCAGATCAGATGTAGATCTGAACCTACAGTATTGAGCCACAGGGATAAGATGCACCAAAGGAAGGCATAAAGGATGCCAGCTTCACATGCTGGAAGTACTTCTTAATTGCCTCCATGGAGTAAATCAGGAAGTACTTAACAGAAAGCCTGAGCATCCTGGCTAGGGAATTCCTGGAGCTGATCCACACTTTTTAAAGTTGCCAGAGTTGAAGAACTCTATTATAAATAGTGGCTGATTTAATTTAAAAAAACATGACTGTTACATGCTCCCAAGAATTCCAAATCCCTCTTTTGTATCATTGAAGCAGCTAAATATCTATATAATATCTTTATCAAAACAGGTACATTTAAAAAAAACTGTTGGAGGACTAAGGTTCTTGACCAAACAAAGATTCTAAATGGAGATAAATTTTTCAAAATGTATGAATATAACTGAACTGGATATATGAGGATAATGTACACTGATGTAAGTCTTGTGACAATTAGAGGGTATGTGAGTTGGTCAGTTACAAGCCAATTTGATCTAGTGGTTAAGGCACCAGGATAGAAAGTAAGAGATCATAAGTCCTGCCATAGCCATGAAAGCTAGCTGCAGGACCGTGGGTTACTCACTCTCTCTCAGCCCACCACACCTAACATGGTTGTTGTTGTTGTTGTTGGAAAAATAAAAAGACGAATGTGTGCCAGATGTATACCATGAGTTATTTGTAAAAATAATAAAGATCAGTGATGTGCAGTGAAGTTTATGGCTGGTAAGGCAAAAAGAAAGAAAGCAGCTTTTGGCCGCCCCGCCGCTATGTCCGACATAGAGGAGGGATAAATCGGATTATTTGCCACGAACAGAGGTTGGCCGAAAAGGCCGGGATCTCTTCCACCGCTCTTATTCGCAAAACCTAGGCTGTGTCAGGACATGGGGGAAGGGTCTTCTGCCTGCGGGTCTCTGCGGGTCTCTCCTAATGAAGGCAGAACAAGAAAGGGGGCAAAGGACTCCAGGCGGGGGCTCCTACGGTCCCCCAAAGCACACCGGTCACCAAAAGTGTGATTTCAAGGCAGGCGAGGCGAGACCGCAAAGGTTATCTCGTTTTGTTTTGCTCGGTTGTGCTTTGGGCTCTTTTTCAGCAGCAGCTTTGCCTGCTCTGGCTCCAGGGTAGACAGAAGAGGGCAGGAAGCGAAAGGCTCACCCTTAGGAAGGTTGAGCTGCGCCGAGCCCCAAAGCGCGTTGCGCTCTTCGGCTGGCTGGCTGGCTTGGTTGTCCAGCGAGGTGGGGGGAGAAAGATAGGAGCGGGTCTCGGCTGGGTAGTAGAGAAAGCCTTGCCTTGAGGCTCAGATGTTGCGAGCCAGGGTGTCAGGGAGCCGCTGCCACTGGGAGACCTAGTGACGTGAGCTGCTTGGAGCAAGGGAAAGCCGGTGCCTTGCACCCCAAACGCGGTTGGCTGCATGGTGACCTTTCCCTCCCTTTGATGTCCCCCACCAGGACTGCTTCGATGGGCTGAACAGGACCTCCGCCGGCGACCGCCTCCGCCAGCTCTCATCCCTCAACCAGGCGGCGGCATACTCCTCGGCTCCCCCTCTGTGCCACACACCGGCCTCAGACTTCCAGTCTCCTTACTTCCCACCCCTGTGCCTTCGCGATCTCCTCCCAGCCCAGGTCAGAGCTGCGCCAAGCCCCCCCAGCTCAGCTATGGAGAGGGGGTTCGAGGATGTGAATGGGACCGCTTCTCCTCCTTTCTGCTGCTGTCCACCCGCCCGCCGCCAAATAATTCTTCCTCACCGAACATGTCCGGCTGCTGTGGGGAAGATTGCTCCTACAAAATCCTCAGCCCGAGGACCAAATTTGGGGAGAACCTGCAGGCTCACTTGGGCACTCCATGCGGAGGCTGCTGCCATTGAGGTGCTCCTTCTGTGCCCTCCGAAATAACCCGCCCAACATAAGTGTGCCTTCCTCGTGGCTCCTCTTGACCAACAAACTATTTCTTTTTCCACAGTCGCTCAACTTCAAACCTGCAAGGCATGATTTGCTGCTCCCAGATCAGGAGGCGGGAGAATCACGTGCCTCCTTTGCATATGGAATTTTTTGCCTTTTAACCCTTGCTTTACTCTTAAAAGGCAAAAAATTTCTTATGCAAAGGAGGCCCATAGTTAGACTCAAAGTCACTGTGACATGGAGTCTGGCAGCAACTACCTTGGCCTTTTTAATTATTTTAAAAATTCTTTCCTTTTCCTCATGAGACTGGTGAGGCCCCGCCTCCCCTGCCTCCAGTGACTGCACATCCCTGATAAAGATAGGATACAAATAAATAAATAAATAAATAAATAATAAATAAATAAACAAATAAATAAATAAATAAAATGTCCTTACTCCTTCTTTCAAAGAACCACTCTTGCTTTTTCAGCTTGTCTTTCCAAAACACTGTTTGAGTCTCTTTTCATCTCCTTTCTTACAACAGAAACTTTGATTTCCTGGAATTCTGTCCTGTAAATAAATTAATATTTCATTCTATTTACCCTTCTGTTGTGACTCAACAGAAGCTTGCTGTGAATTGAGTCGCGATGCAGGAATAATGAGCAGCTGTTGCTCATTAGGGTCGTCTTCTGCAGATAAGAGACAGATGGTGCCACGCCTTAGTTGCAAAAGTCAATGTCATTCGTTGTTCGTGGTTCATCGTGGTTTGTTCGTGAGTTCAGTTTCGTGATTTAAAGAGGCACTTGGATAAGTGATTTGCTTTCTGTAAAACCTGATTCAAAGAGGCACTTGGATAAGTGATTTGCTTTCTGTCAACCTGGTTTGCTATAAGAGTTTTTGTTTTGCATTTGCTGTGTAACTTTTTGCCAGAGACTTTATCTACATTTATTTTTGAATTCGCAGCCAACTTGAGCCAGGACTGATAAAGGCATTCTTTTACAAGCCTTGTCTGACTGTCGTGTGTGTAATAGCGAAGAGGGAGGTCAGAATACCCTTCTTTTATTAGAATTATCATTCAATGCCATTGCTGTAGTCATCCTACAACTCCCCATAAGGACCAGTTTCAGGCAGCCATTCTTTTTATACTATTCTTGCCTAAGTTTCATTTCCTACTTCCCCTTTCTCTTTTCCTCATCTATCTTGTGGAAAAATTAAATTTTGTTGCATTCATTGATGTAATAACTCTTTATTATTCAAAATCCTGGAACATTCCACCAAATATTTATTTTTTAAAAAATTATGAGAAGCATATTTTTCTTCAGTAAAATTGCTCTTTTCAGAAACAGAGTGCTAAGACTTAGTGCTATAACTTAGAACATCAAGAAATAAAAAGAAAAAATTCCATCTAATTAATCAAGAACCAAAAAGATCCATCACATGGAAGACAATTGGTTTTTTGAATCCCAATCAAATAATGCATGAATGCTATCTTGAAACATAGATTGGCTGTATTGGCTGTTTTATCCATATGTATTTTATACTTCAATTCCTATCAACCTCAGTCAATGTGCCCTAATGGTTGGGTACATGGAATGATAGTCCGAAATGTCTGCAGTTATCCTAATTGTTTATAAATAACTTAAAAGACTATTTCTTTTATTTTAATTCTTTGTATGCTGCCCAGCTTCTACGGTGATATTGGTAACTATATAACACGTTTAAACAAATTAATACATGAACAAATGAAATGCTTCATGGCTAAGATTTATTTATTTTTTTATTTATCCTATGTTTTCCATACCTTTCTCTTGGCAGGGTGTTCAAGGCAGTTCACAACCTTTAAAAAGCTACAGCAGTGCTAAATAAAGCACAATATTAACAAGACAATTAAAAACACTAATATATAATCCAGTTCATTAGATGCAAAATGTGTCATAAAGAAAGAAAGAGAGACCATTGGGAAAGTAAGGTCATGCAGAAAATAGAGACTATGATAGATTATTAACAGTAACTATTTTTAAAAAAGTTATTGATGATAACACATATATTCTGACATTAGTAAGCTAATTAACCCAAAATCTGCTTTAGGACAGATGGCAGATATCTCATCCAAGAAAAAGCAACAATCAGTCAAAAGCTGCTTCATTAGATAGTGTCTGCCCTTGCTGAATTCAACTAATGCAAAACAAAATTCATTCATTGTAAGAATGGGGGCCTGAAGGATTGGATTAAAGCAAGAAGTAGATTCCAGGTCAATTTATTGAGCTTTCCCCATGATTTTCTTGGATCTTGATCAGGCTTGTTCTGTTTGTTACATTTTGTTTAAAATATGATATTGAAAGCATCCAAAGTCCTTAAAGTAATTTGGAAAAGGAAGGTTAAGGCAAATACATGAATTTGTTGTGGATTCAGAATCATATATCAGAATATAAAAGTTGTACTGGATCAGAATAAATGTCAGCTCAGTTTAGCATCCTGTTTTCCTTAATGTACAAAGATACTTTTGAAAACCCACTGGGGCAGACATAGTTACTCTGCATTCAATGGCATTCAGTAGTTTGTTTGTGATTGTACATATTCATTATGATTAAAATCCACTAACTTATACCGTTACATTATCATACCTTTTTGAAAGAAAAATATAATAGTGACCCAATACTACATCTTCTGATAAAACATTCCTTAAAATAATGATGGCCTGTGATTATTGCTGAGCAATGTAAAATGTATTAACTAATTTCAGTAGATGAGATCGTAATCTTTAATGCTCTACAGAAAAATAGTCCTTTATTTTTCCTATTAGTTCCCATTCAGTTTGATGAAATACAATTCCTTCAATCCTGAGAAAAACATCTGGAGGGAATTCTTCCTCTTGCTTGCCTTAAAGTATGTACAGCCAGAGAGCTTCCAAATAAGGGCATGTGTGATGGAAAACAACCACATAGGTACTTCTGGTGATAAAGTTCAATTCTCTTTTTAGGTTTATTATGGTTGGTAGCAAAATCATTCAGATGTTCAGACTGGATTTGGCATTTTATGTACCTATTGAGTCCTTTTCAAGGACCTGGCATAAGCAGATCTGCATGTTTGATGGTATTAATGGTATCATCACAGGATGTATGTTGTTCTGAGTAAAGTCATCTTTTGAAATTGACTGTTGGTGAATTTGTCAATGCTGATACTGTTCAAATAGTGCTCCGGTTGTTTTGAGATTGCAACCAAGGTATTATTGGGACTTCCATTGCTTGTTTATTCTACATTCATTATATTTTTATTTGCAGGTCTTTGTATTTGTGCTCTACTCCAGTTCTTTCTCTTATATTCTGCTGTCTCCAGGTACTTCCACATCCACTATCAGACTTTTTTTTGTCTTTCTTATCAACAGTTGTTAAATTTGGGGTGTTATGTGGAAAGTGCCTGTCTATTTGAATTCTAAATTCCCAGAGTGAGGGATGATGATGATGATGATGATGATGATGATGATGATGATGATGATATAACAATGATATCTAATTACTGGAATTGCCCAGGTCTTAATTACCTTGATGGTATTTCCTTCACTGAATTTGGACTTTAAGATCTTTAAGATCTTTTTATGTATTCATTACTAACCTTCGTCTTGCCTTCAGTGTGCTTGATGTTGTCAACCTGAAGTATGACCAGGTACTAATCTTCTTCCAGATTATTGATGTTATTTCCATAGGGCATCCTGATTTCTTTTTACTCTTTTTACCCTGTTGATAGTAAGAGTGGAGCATTTGCCTGTTCAAACTATATTACAATTTCTTGCAATTTCTTGTATAAGGCCAGGGTTAAGCAAGGATATTATTTCAGATGCTGTTTCTGGTGTAGGTTCATATTATTGATGTAAATGAGATGGGATAGTCTGACGGATGTTTTTGATATTTGATAGCCATGACCTGACTTGTTCGGTATGCTTGACAGAAGAATCAATGCAATAGCAAACAGTAGTGGTGCTAATGAGTCTCCTTGAAAGGTTCCTCTTTTGATATTAACCTCTTCCAGTCTATTGTCATTGACCAGCAATTTTGTCTTGCATTGTGACATTGATCTTTGCAAAAGCTTCTGTTGCTTCTACTGACTTCAGTTTCTAGGCTTTACACAATCATGTAACAGGAAGTCAAATGCCTTGTTGCAATCAATACCAGCTACATTCAAATTGGTCTTCCATCTCTTGCATTTTTCCAAAATCATCTTGTCAATGAGAAGCTGATTTTGTGTGTGTGTGTGTGTTTTCTGCTGTTTGGACAGTTTATTTTCTACTCAAGTACAAATATCTTGTTTTCAAGAAGATGCTATCAGCTACCACACCAGTTAGCAATTTGAAAATTGTTGGTAAACAGATTGTTGGTCTGTGGTTGCCTGTTGCTACCCCTTTTGTTGGATTCTTCATGATCATGTTGACTTTGTTAGATATTAATCTCCAGTTTAATTTTCTTTCAGTAATAAAAATTGAACTGCTTAGAAATGAGTGGGTGCAGATCATCACATGATTCAACCAAAAAAATATGCAGGTCATGTTTATCTGATGCTGACCAATTCTTGATCTTCCTTACCCTTTTCTTTATTGTTTGTGCTATTATTACAAGTTTGTTCATTTCTGCTACTTTTTCATTCTTACCCAGTTTCTTTTTTCAAGTTGCATGTTTGCTGGTTTTCTTCAAGTTGTCCTATAGCTGCACTCAGAACTGCAATGGTTTTTTTTTCTTTTCAGACGTTGACTGGTTCTGCCTATAGTGTGCAATTTTGATCATTGATCTGATCTTCTTTTTGACTATCATTTGCTGCTTTGGTATTTCCAGTGCTTCCTTGATTTTCCCTGTTTCTAGGTGATATTTCTTGAATAGATATTCTCAGTCTTCTTGTTCTTCATCTTTTTTTCTTTATTCTAGCTTGCTTGTATTTCATCTTAGTGCATGGAGAAGGCAGAGGAGAGATGGCTGCTTTGCAACTGAAAACATTTTAGCAGTTACATTGGCTTCATCTAGTGCCAACTCCCCTCTGGCTTGCCTCTATAGTCTGAGCTACTTCTGAGCTTCAGTTTCTTCACCCTGAGTAGACCTTTGCAATTCTTTCAATTCTAACTCTGTGGATACTTTATTGGTATTACAAATTGACATTGATCTACTAGCCTCTATTCTGTTATTTTGTAATTCTGGATTCTGTTCTTTCCCAAACTGGTACATTCTTTTCAGATATTCTTCTGTTGAATTTCATTTATATAGCAAATGATAACAAATAATTATTTCTTTGCTTCCAGTTTTTATAGATTTCTTCAAGTAGTCTTGGCAGCTGCTGACCCTGGTTGCTCAGTCAACAGACCTGAATCCTGTAATCTAACTATCAACATATATCCAGGAACTAGAATATCTAGCCTGTTCCTTGTTGACCTGGGCAATGACCAAACCAGTATAGGTTTCTGTAAATTATGTCTCACCATAATTGTTTATAGAAGAGGGACTCTTGGTCTGGCTTTTCTGAGGAGACTGAACAGTATGATCAAACCTCTGGCATAGTGCTCCTCTTCCTCAGACCACACACAGCCCACAACCGTGTCAAGTAGTGTCTCACTCGAGGATTATTATTATGGTTGATCACCCATTCAGCCAGATGTTTAGAATGGATTTGGCATTCCCAAAGTCCTTCCCAAAGACCTGGGATGTTGTTGCTTGTTGGATTGTTATTATTATTTCAATTCAAAATCTATTTTGGATTAAAATTCTGCCCTTCCTGTAAACTGAGAGAAAAATATGTTTTGTTTTTTCAAGCGAAAATTCTTCAGATAAAATTCATTGCTAAATAGGATATCTCAGGCAGGCAGCTATGTCAGGTTGGCAATTTACACCTTTGGAAAAAGGATATTATCAAGCTATATTGTTTTGACACATTTCTTTTGTTTGTTTCTTCATTATGATTTATGCAGCTCTCCTTTTGTTTTAATCTTGACAAATTGGAGAAGGTTTAAAGTGTACTTTCTCAGTTCCTTATTTTGCTGTTGTCACCTTCAGCATTTTGGAGTGATAGCTTTTAAGATTGCTGACTTTCACGGAAAGTGAAGGGTAAATTGTTTAAGTGAACATTTTAAGCTAATATGCACAGTCTCATTCTTCTCATATGATTCTCAATGGAAGGAACACTTAATTGCTTAGATTTATAATTGGCCTTTCTTTTAGGAGATCACCATCAGTTACATTCTATAGTATTAAATATAATATTAATTAAAAAATCCTTACTTGTGAAACACCAAAATGCCAATCAAACAAAAAGATCATGTATTCTCAGAAGAAGCTTTGAACTGAACTTGGATGAAAGTCAGAACAAAAGGTGTTTCAAGATATTAAGTTTATTTGTGGGATCACTTCACTTGGATATCAAACATAGGAAAATGGTGGTGGAATGTTGTAGGCTAAGCTAGACTTTCTCAACTTGGATGCTCTCTAGATAATCAAAGTTTCAGCGCCTTCATGTATGGATGATGTATGGGAACTGAAGATCACATAACTGGAAGATAACCAGGGGAGAGACAAATACTTGGTGACCTCCTTTCTTCATGCTCATGTGCCTCCTGGTGACATATCCTGGTTGCCATATATTCCAAATTAATATGAAGGAAGATTTCACACAAATATCCTTATGCAGGAATCCATAGTTATAGAAGCTCTCAGTGTCACAATTTATGTCTTGGCTGGTCTAGCCCTGACACATGCAGAATGAACAAAAAAACCAGGATGCCCGTGCTACGGTGACAATAAAAAGTTTTTTAATCACATGAACAAGTCAGGTCCTCAGAACACAGCAAGTGCATGAGTTGGTCTAACATTAGCACTGGGAGTCTCAGCCTGCCAGCACCTTTTATACAGATGCAGTCCATGCCCTAAAACTAACCACCATCCAGCACTCCTGACTCCCTCCCCTGCCTGGCTATTTGGCGTGCTTTCAGCTGTAGCTTCGAATCACCCACCAGGTGCAGCTCAGACCTAGTGGGATGTCATCTGTTGGTGACCCTCACAGTTGGGCATAGAAGGTTTTGTGGGGACCTCCTGTAGCAGATAGCCTTGCTCTGCCATCAGTCTTCTCTGCTGGTATATAGATCATCACCGGATTCACCACACATTCTCTCTTGCCCCCGAGAATGGCAAGTTTTGGCATGTGGGATGGACATTATGTTTGTATTGAACAGATGTTGACAGTTTTATACCTTTTGTTTTGAACTACAATTTCCACATGTTCACATTGGTCACAATGGTTGAAGCTGTGAAAGTTGTCTAATTCAGGATGTCTAGAAGATAACAGATTCCTTACCTATATCTGCTAGTCCAGTAGTGAAAGTCTGTATTCAAGGAGAGAAAGGAAACAAGTCTTGGAAGCTATGAGATTTACTCCCATAATTCCAAGTATTTTATGCAGTTAAGTAAATAATATATTATGGATATCTTATTATCACTCTCAACTTTGATTTCATTGTACTAATCTCTTACTTCAAATTATTTCATTTTCTTTTGTTTCCCTTGATGTTGTCTTAGATATTACACGGAGAGCTCAGTTTCAAATCAAAATGGCTTCAATGAGCAGACATTACACTGGCAAAATTTATGCAGAATCAAAGGTATTATCACAGCCCCTTCACTTAATAACCAAGAAAGAAACCACTCAACTCCATATTTCAGAATTAAGTGTACTTTTACTGATTATAAACGATGAGAAGCAAAGCAAAGCTGGATCTGAGTAAAAGAGTGCGAAAGCAATAGATAGCAATACATGATTCATTCCCCTCCCCTTGGTACCCCAATCCACAGTCCAATCATATATCACCATAACTGTCAGGTGGGAAACATCTTCAAACATCATCATCAGGTTGGAATGCTGGCCAGTTGGCCTTGGCGGGAAACTCCCCTCCTTCCACATGCACAAACAAATGGTGAGAACAACTCCCAAGTAACAGTCCTCCTGCACAGATCATTTCCCCCACCCAAATACCATGCACTCCCTCCCCATTTCAATGGCAGCCGAAAAGCAAGCAGCAAAACAGAGCCTGACACATATCCTAATTTTCAACTGGGGCAAGTTTTTATCTTCTGGAGGAAGATTTCATTAGATTCATTGTATTGGAAATTACTTGTGATTACATCCAGTATGGCCCAATTTTGTTCTCCCAAATGGACAGGACTAGCAACATAAATAAAAAAGCAAAGAAATATCATACCTCCTTGCATACCTGGCCCTTTGATACTGGACACACGACACCACACACTTCTGCACGTCGTTTCAAAAGCGGGGCCACCAAAACGTATGGGAGACCAGGTGCAATGTCCGGAAAAACCCACAATGTCTCGCTGCGGGAGTGTCATAAAACTGAGAGAGCACCCATCTATGGATGGGCCCTGCGGGAACATAGAGCCAGTCCCGATATTTCAAAAGATCCTCCTCAAAAGTCCACAGGGAATCCGGCCCTAGTTCCGCCTTTCATTGCTCCACCCATTGGTCACCCCACTGCACATCCTGTATCAGAGACCGTATGCTCACAGGATGATGAATTGCAGTGCAGGATGTGACGGGTAGAACACTCCAGGGTGGAAGCGATTCCATAGGGTCAGAGTTCTCCGGTTTCCTAGACAGGGCATCCTCCCTTTGATTCCACACACCATGGATGCACATTACCATGGGCGAGCGGGGTACCACAAATGTGCCGGTTTCCTGACACGATAGTTCGTTGCTGAGGGAAGGCCGTAGGCCGTGCAACCCTCCTATTCTTCTTGGGGCAACTCCCAACTAGGTGTCCAGGATCCCCACAGTAAAAACACAGCCCCCCAGCACGCCGTCTGTCCATCTCCGTGCGTAACACTCGAGGTCTGGCAGCACCCAACTCCATGGGCTCCTCCCATTTGACTGCAGTCTCTTGATGAACCAGCATGCTAGTGGTCTCCTGGGATGCATGGCGAGGCCTCTGCCTCTGTAGCCGGGCGTCTATCTGGAGGCACAAGTGAACCAAGGCATTGAACGTCGGTGGCCTGTCCACCCTCGCCAGTTCATCCTGTAAGTCATCAGACAGGCCGTCTTGAAAAGTGTCCATGTCTGGTTGCTGTTTCCCCCTTAATGGGATCCTCAAACATCAGCCTAAAATACTGACAAAAACCCTGGAAGTCATCCAACAAAGGGCAAGGCTGGGTTAACAAGGGTGTAGCCCAACGGGCAGCTGTGCCTGAGAGCAAACTAATAATAAATCCCACCTTCGTCCGGTCAGTGGGAAAGTCCTCCGCTCTCAAACTCAGGAACAGCTGGCATTGTCCCAGAAACGATGCAAACATGGCTTGATTTCCATCAAACTTATCCGGCATAGCCACTGGGCACTTTCTCCGTGGCTGGAGGACGTTTGCAGGTCTCTGCAGCTGAGAAACCTGATCAGCCAATACTGCAATCTCCTGAGCCAGCTGGGCGTTCTCAGCACAAAGCTGCTCCATAATTATATGAATGGAGGTTTGTCTGGGGCAGAAGTCAATCTGTTCTGACCCCCCTTCTCAGTCCAGGAATGAAAGCCAAAAGCCACATAACTCAAAAGGTTTCTTTTAATCAGTCCAAGCTCTTGTTGGCTGCAAGCCCAAATAAACAAAGATAATAGCTCCAGCAGAAAGTCCTATAACTCACACCAAAATGCAAACCTGGCTTCTCTTATCTCACACCACTTATCCAAGTTGGCTTCTCTCGGTTTGTGAACACGAACAAGAACAATCACTAGAACAGGAACAGAATGGAACATTGACTTCTGCAACCAGGGCGTGGCACCAGCAGTCTCTTTATACTCAAGAGAGGATCCCAATGAGCAACAGCTACTCGCAATCATCTCCTGTAAGTACTCAGTTGTTCCTTCCGTCGATTAACCCTTCGACAGGGTGCATCCTGCAACAACTCCCAAGTGTTTCCCTGAACACTCCCTCTGATCCAATGTTCTGCCACCACCTGGTAGCCAACAGCTCCTGCCGGGCCACAACAGAAACTCATCACTGCATTATTTGTTAAACCACTACAAACAAGTCTTGATGAAAGATAAGTCATCATCAGACGTAGTGATACAGAAGAAATGACTGTATTTGAAATCCTTCTTTTTCAATGCAATCCATGTGACTTAATAACATGTATAAATGGGAGATTAAAATCATCAGAATAAACTGAGAGTTTTCTTAATTCTAGCAATATATTTCTGTGTTCTTCCACAGGGTTCTTTTTGAAGTTTTGAAATCACAGAGCTGCCTGCAACAGCCTTATTAAAACTACCATAATGTTAATAAAATCTTCATTTTATGCCACTGGCCAGAGCCTAACTATTAACAATATCTGAAGTCAACTTGGAAAATTTTACTATAAATAATTTGCTCTACCTCAAGGGGAATTCTTGAAGGCAAAAGTTATATATCCCTGCACTGCACTATGAACAAGTCATATTAAAAACTTCAAAAGAACTTTGTAATTTGGCATAGGATATAAGCTGGACTCCAGCCAAAAGGAAAAATCTTATAAATTCCCTTAGGTACATAAACATTTCTCAGCTTCAGCTTTGCATTTTCTCAGGATTGACCCAAAATATAGCTTTCATTAATTATGTCTCCACGTGTTTCATATATAATATCCTCAAACTTTATCCAATTAAGATGTTTCAGTTAAAAAACAATGAAAGCTTTATTTAATTAAGTAGAAAGAGATTTTTCAGACCTGCTAAGTGTTCATGCAATGCACACCTTTTCTGTTTTTCCAAAGTCAACAAAACCAATTGTTACCAGTCAGTCAATAATTCTTTGGTATCCTCACACAAGAATTGTTTTTGTTTTCTGAATGATAACATAATCTATATATTGGAGCTGGCTGTTGTTAGTGTCTACTGATCACGTCAGTATCTGAAATGGAAGTGTTACAGAAGTGAACTGAGATCAAATTACAAGAAATGTCTATACCTCAGTTTAACACAGCATATTAAGGCATGGGCATATGGAAGCTTCTTTAAGACTGACTTGCTTATTAGAGAAAAGAAGTAGCAGCCAGCCAATCTGGTTAATGGCAGGCTGCTAGATAGTTTGGAAAGTGGACAGAACTAGCCAAGAGGGATCCCAGGAGTGCAGTTACATAGAAGGACTATCTCTGAGGAAGAGAGTTTACCATATTTTTCGGAGTATAAGATGCACCTTTTTCCCTCAAAAAAGAGATTGAACCTCTAGCATCTAACAGTAAAATATGATGAAGAAGTTGGAGATGTTTATCAAATGGAAAAAGTGAAGGTTAGAGTCCTAAAAACCAAAGAGGAACATGGCCATAAAGAAATTAAATCCACTGATATCTATGGTGATTGGTTTGTGTCTGGAAATGCAAAGAATGGAACACTGAAAGAGGAATTGAATGGAGGAAAACTCTATCCCAGATGGCAAGATTCAGAAGAAGAAAAAACAAAAGAATTTATGGATTTAAAGACAGAAATTTTATTAGCAACATCATTGATAACACCTCTGACAATTAAAGATAAGCTGATTAATGGACTACTGAAAGAGGAATTAAATGGAGAGGAAATCAATTCCAGAGGGCAAGATACAGAAGAAGAAAAACTAAAGAATCTATTGTCTATAAAAGAGAGAAATTCTATTAGCAAAAGCATTGATAACACTGCTGACAATCAAAGATAAACTGAATAAGGAAACCGAAAGAGGACATCAAAATTACATGACAGACTTAATAAGCAATGTGTTGCTAAGAGGAGTCCATACAAATTTGATTAAGGAAATGATTAGAGGACTGATACCACAAATGGCAGAAGACATGAGACTGTTTTGCTACTGGAAAGATACAGGTTGATAGATGGAAGTGAATAATTTAAAACTAGTTAAACTTAGTGACAATAGATATAGTCAAATAAATAATTGATAATGATAATAAAATATGCATATGTATTATAATAAGTAATAATTGGATATGAATATTTGAATGGTACCCATGAAACAAAGATTAGAAATCTTTTTAGTTATATATAAAGGCTAATAAAAAAGAACTAAGTTAAATTTAGTTACATTTTGATTATTAGGTGGAAAAATGTTATGATACAGGATACAATTAAATAAAGGAGGGATAATGATACAAAGGAAAATATATATGTATGGGTACAACATAAGGAAACTGGATGTAATTGTAAACAGTGATTTAGTAAGGAGGATTAGAATTTTTTGTTACTAGATTTTATGGATGTTTAGCTAGAATAGGCCATAAGGATTCAGTGTTATTGGAGGATTTTAGAAATAGCAAATGAAATGCCAGAATGTGATTATGTTTTAAATCTTGATATATTTTATGATGAAGGACATTTAAACAATTGTAGTAAAATGAAAATGGAGGTATGATGATAGTAATATGTATAAATATCTGAGTTAAAACACTTGTTAATATGAATTATGATTGATGACTGTGAAAGAGATGCACGAAAGTTTTTTGTAACCAACTGATACACTTTCTACAGTATGTAAAAAAGGAGGATTCTTTGTGTTGTGTTTGTTTTGAAAATTAAAAATAAAAGAATATTTATTTAAAAAGAGGCTGAAAATCTGGGTGCATCTTATACGCTGACTACAGCATTTTTTGCCTCCTGAAACCCCACCCCCTTCACTAAAATGGCTGTGGATAGCCTTTAGGAGGCTTTCAGAGTACGCCTGGGGGCTGCAGAGGGCAGAAACAAATGAAAAACAGGCTGTTTTTTGCTCACTTTTGCCCCCCCCCCCCCGCAGCCCCAAGGAGCACTCTATAAACCTCCTAAAGGCTATGCATGCCCTTTTTTTGACAAAAAACATGTCCATTTTCATGAAAAATGGGTCATTTTTGCTCAATTTGGGGAGGGGTCCACCCCACAGGAGCACTCTGCAAGCCTCCTTTTTTTAAATGGGCTGTTTTTTGGAGGTCTGCAGAGTGCAAAAACTTTTTTTTTAATTTGCCTCTTCAAAATCTTGGTGTGTCTTATACTCCGATGCATCTTATACTCCAAAAAATACAAGTAGTAATTTTTACCACGAACCCAATGCAGTTTCCAGATGTTTAATGTTTAATTGCCATTAATTAATATTGAAGAAGCAGTGATCTAGCAATACAGAAGCCTTACTAGAAGTCAGCATGCATCCTTCAACCATAAATCTGAACAAACTGATTTTATCTCATTTTTTAAATCAGGTAACAATAATATATTATGTAAATACCATATTTTATCAGCGCTAGTATAATCTATTTCAAATGTGATCAAAATTACAGACCATATTCCAAATACAAGTAACACTGTAGATTTTTTTTTTACATAAGCAGTGATGATAGCTTTATTTTCAATCGCTTTCCTAATGATCTGGAATTTGCCTTTTTCACAGTTACCACACACTGAGTCAACATATTCATTGAGCTGTCTACTGTGACCTTAAGATGTTAAGCTGACTGGTCTAATAATTTCCCAGATCTCCCCTGGGTCTCTTTTTAAACATTTGTGGTACTTTATCTTTATTCCAATATTCTGGCACCGAAACCAATTTGAGAGACAAGTTGCATTATATTTTAGGAATTCGGCAGTTAGATATTAGATTTCTTTACAGATTCCTGCATGGATGCCATCAGGTTCCCAGTGGTTCTACTGTGGCAGGGAGGAGAAAATAGTAAGGCACATTGTACTCTGCTCAAAATATAATCATTTATGAAGGACAATAAGAACAGATTGCATATAAATAGAACGTTACCTTGTCTACAGACTACGTGAAAGCAGCAAGAGCCATAGTTGTATCAATGAAATTAAAGTTTGCTAAACAACCAGTGTTCAGTTTGATATACTGGATATACCAGTTTATATATAAAGGGGTGTACGTACATACATACATACTTACATACATACCAATGGTGGGATTCAAATTTTTTTACTACCGGTTCTGTGGGCGTTGCTTGATGGTTGCAGTATGGATTGGTGGGCATGGCTTGGTGGGCATGGCAGGTGAAGGATACTGTAAAATCTTCATTCCCACCCCACTCCAGGGGATGGTTACTGCAAAATCCCCATTTCCTCCCGATCAGCTGGGATTTGGGAGGCGTAGAATAGATGTGAGTGGGGCCAGTCAGAGGTGGTATTTACCGGTTCTCTGAACTACTCAAAATTTCTGCTACCGATTCTCCAGAACTGGTCAGAACCTGTTGAATACCTCTGATACATACATGAATAAATAAATAAATAAATAAATAAATAAATAAATAAATAAATACATAACATACATAACATACATAACATACATAACATACATAACATACATAACATACATAACATACATACATACATACATACATACATACATACAAAGCCCAATCTGCTTTAAAATCAACAGATCATATGCTAGAGTCTAACCATGTGTTTCATTTTGTTCCAAATGACCTATCAATAAGCATATTACAGCACCTACAACGTATTAAAGTTTGCAAATAGTACATGAAATTTTGATAATCTTTTAATTATTTACATAACTGTATTTGGAAATATAATGCCCTTGGCTAGTAATCAAGGGACCCAAGTACTGTTGACATCCAGAATTGAAAGTTGATATAATTATATGGTCTTGTGCTCTCAGAGTAAGAATTTCAGTTGTACTGTCTGACATTTATGAGATAATTTAGTGCAGCAGGTTGACCATGTCAGTAACTAAAGAATTTAAGATATGAATCTTAAAGACACTGGATCAAAATGTATTTTGTCAAGCACTCAGCAGATAGTTTCAGACAAGTCATTAACTTAGCTCTCATCTTCAGTAAATATAATAATGTTGCAAATCTTGTTGTGATAACATATACTAAGCATTGTTTATATAGTGAAGCACTATATGTGAATATTTTAAATAATGTTTCAGATATATTAGAAACCATGATTTCTTTTAAACTAAACAAATCTGGGTAATCCTGGTGATCTTACAACATGTTCTTCTGTTCCTCTCATTTGATTGGAAAAGAGGAAAAATATAAAGACTATGTCCTTCATTTTCCAACAAAATTCAAAGAACCTTTTTAAAAATAAAATGACCTATGAAAAGAATAGAATAAAAAAGGTTCTGAATCCAAGATTTCATTTTGGATTATTCTCAATAACTACAATTTAAATATGCCACACTTTCCCAAGTTTAGCTGTAACAAGCAGCTGTGATTTGGTTGAAATAATAAGTGGATGCTTCTGATTTCATGGCTATGAAAGAAGAGATATGAGAGGAAAGAGTGGTAGTCTATGGCTCATGGAGCTTGTCAAGACAACAGGAAATCAAGCCCATGCCAATGTTTGAAGTACAATTATATCTGAGATTTTCATACATGGAGTGTTAGGAACTGATTTATCACATGAAAAATTATTCAGAAAAAGAGATGTCAATGGGAAAAGTAGTTCTAGGAATTTAGGAGTGATAGCATTGCTAAATAAGGCATCTTAAAAGAGAGGAAAAACAATATGAGGTTATCAATGTATGGTACATATTAACAACTCTAAATATAGTTGCCACTCAATGATCCACCAACAATCAACCAAATATTCCTTTTCAGTTTGTTCCTTGCTTCCAACTGCTAAGTCTCATTAAAAACAGCTAAAAAACACATTAAATACCCCACCTAAATGACTTTTCTATGAAAGCAGTTCTGAGAGTGAAGATTATTTCTGCCTCTGAAGCTGTTCCCTTCCAGAAGCTAAATAAATAATAATTAATAAATTATTTATAAAGCCCTGCTATCACTAGCACAGTGTACAGTGCACAACATCATCAAAACATGATCAAAACCTAATGAACAGAAGTTCACCTTCATTAAAATTCAAGCAATGGTATGAATACAGAAGTGATAACATGTTTTTCAATAATTGTGCCTGTTCACACAACTGAGCTTGATACAATAGTTGTTCTCATATAAATCTTTTTTTTTCTTTTTCTGAATCAATTATTCAAAAGTTGTGTACATGAACAAGAAAGCACAGCTTCTTTTCTTCCTCGGCCTCTTTCTGTGCTCCTTAAAAATGATCTATAGTCTTTTACTTGTATTGGATCCCAAAACCAATAAAATAATTGTTTCCAGGACTGATTGATTGACTTGACATTCTGTGTTTGTGTGTTTGTGCATACATGTGTGTATGTATATGCATATGTGTATGTGTTTGCATCACATACCAATAAATACTCTGGCTAATATATTCCAGAATTTATCAGCCAACATAGTCATTCCTGTGAATTCTAGAATCCCACATATGGAGCGTTGCAATCCATTATCTGAGATAAAATTCATCGCAAGAGTTTTACAAGCCATTATAAATACTTCTCTTGTGATATTTTTTATTGTTTCTGTGATCTTCGAAATTGCTACTTGCTGAAATAGTTAAATGATAAGGAAACTTAAGATATGGAAGAACCGGTCTTTGGAAGATCTATAAAACTTCTGTTTTAAAGCATCTATAAATGCTTTCTGTTCTACAAAATGTAAGGATTAGAAAAGTTTTGTATCACATACACTAAGGAACCGTCTGGCTAATATGTGCAATTTGTGTGTTAGTCATCCTGTGCAGAGCAGGCACATCATAATGAAAGATGAATGAGGCCAAGGTGAAGTTCCATTAAGACACTCCACTTGAGCAGGTTCACAAATTATCTTAGACAACAATATTCATTCCCAGATGCAATGAATGCAAAGATGTCAACCTTTGAAAAATAACATCTGAGAGCTTTGAAGAGTTCATGATCTGGCATGGGTTCCATGTTATATTTGCAAAGTGACTCTGAACCGAATTTGAACTCAATAATGTGCATTAGCAATCTTATGAATCCTTTTAAAAATCTGAAGTATTGTTTCAAAGAGTTTAGTAAGTGTTGTACCGTTAAGAGCCATTTGATCAGTGGTGTACGTTACTCAGAATGAAGCCATATTCAGTTCAGTTTGATTTACTTCTGGAGAAGTATGCTAAGATTTCAGCTGTCGCTACTGAAACAGCTTGGTACCCCCAGGCAAAATTAATGCACTGCTTTCCAACAGTATTTAATGAATACTTACAGAATTATTTATGGCAGTGCATTTACCAATGCAGTAAAGGTCCAAAAAAGGTGAAATATATTTGTCAGTGAGAATGCTCCCAGTGCATTAGAAAATTATATAAGAGTGCACTGATTCCAAAATAGCATGACATAATTCTGGAAATAAATATGTAATAGGTAAGCATGAGGCCTTTTCACAATGAAGGAGCTCTTGTGTTCTGCTGATTTCATGGGAAGTTGCCAAGGCCTATGCAGTAAATTACTATGGTCCAAAATAATGTGAACAAGCACCTGGGAAAGGTGCTCTTGATAGATAGTCACAATAGTCAAATGATGGTAATCTAATAATTGACTGTGGAGCCAAGCCATAGGAACTATCTGCAGAGGTACACACTGTATATCATGTTGGGTAAATTCTCCCTTGTTTTGCAGAAAAGCCTGAGGCTTTGCTTTTAGTTGAAATGTACTTTCCCAGATGGTTCCATGAATACAGAATGTAATCTTGTCTCATGTTGTAAGCATGCATTGTTTTTCTAATAATCGGGGGGGGGGGGAACCAGCAGCTGATTGAAAGTTTACAATAAATGTGATTCGAATATTTTAAAGAAAGTCACTGAAGGGAACGAGGAGCCAACTCATTAAAAATCTAGAAGTAGAGGATGGAAAAAAAACAGCTTTGTTTCATTAAACCAACTGTCTCGATTGATCAACAACACATCGACTTCTGGGATAAATCTCCTTTTTCATACTGCAGATATATTAATACTGTGGTTATTGAAGATTATTAATTTGGACATGTTCAGTATAATTCTTCAAGTCCTACTAGCATTCAGGGGTATTGGGAATGAAGGACTACATTCTAGAACTGAGGTCTTCAAACTTGACAACTTTAAGACTTGTGGACTTCAACTCCCAGAATTCTCCAGCCAGCTCTGTGGGAGTTGAAGTCCACAAATTTTAAAGTTGCCAAGTTTGGGAACCTCTGTTCTAGAAGAAGCCAATGGGAACTCACTTTGCTTTGGTACCATGCTAACTAGAGAAACGTGGCCGTAAAATTACCAAGAGTTGAATACAAAACAGACTTTATCTTATAAAAATTAAGATTTCTCCCCTAAAACTCTTAAAAACAAAGGAAAACAAATAATTTCAGAAGAACAAAAACACCAGAAATTAATTCAAAAAACAAATCTGCACATATTTGGATCAGATATTTGTTTATCCCCTATATGAATCTAATATTCTTTTTTTCCCCATAGATACCTTTGACAATACTAATCGTTCATAGGTTTAGTCTAAGTGCAAACAAAATTCATCTTGTAATAATTCAAGTAGTTTAGAAACCTGATTGGCACTAAGCTCATAAAACTGTATTAACAGAACTAGAGAATTCTAAAGGTTACAACAGTGTGCCAGCTTAAGCACTGAGATTAAAAAAGAGCTACAGATCTAGAGTGAGATTGTAAATTCCATCCCATTGGTACTGGCAGTGGAAGGAGGAGGATGTTAAGTTATAGGTTAATCTAGAAGCTTATAAAAAGATTGAGAACAGACATTAAGAAATTACTTCTTCACACAATACAGACTTAACCTTTATTGAATGACATTATTATGGCCACTCATTTGGATGGTTTTAAAGAAGGGTTCAATACATATATGGAGAACAGATATACAAACAGCTGTTTATTTATTGGCACATGCATACATACATATAGCATTTCTAGGATGTCCTCCTGCCAATACTCTATGGCCAGCTATTTTTCCTAAAGTCAGTGTTATCTTAGGTCCATAAATATCATGCCTCCAAATTTTGTTTGCAAGGGAATTTGGTATGTGTCCATTTCCTGCAGCTGAGTATTTCAGAAGCAGAAGCATCTATTTGGCCACTTATCCAAATAAAATGTTAGTTTACAGTAGTTCTTGATCTGAATGTTTATTGCACCACCTCAGGTATTGTCCACCTCCTAACCTACATTGTAGCATTGCATGGAAATATTCTACCAGAATAAATATTAGCTTTCTCAATGGCCTGAATTGTTATTGTTCTAATTTTTTTACTTGTGATAGTTCCTCTCCAAGAGAATCACTAGTCTTTCTAGTCTACAGTCACTATTTGTAAACTGCCCAGTGTCAGACAGCATATTAATTTAATAAATTATTACTGTTAAATGTTTTGTGCTTCTCGCAATACAGCTATATAGTTTCTAGTATAAAACATGAACAATAAAGAATTTTAATCAATGACACAGAATGCCAAAATAATAATAATTATTATTCTGTGCATTCCTCTTGCTAACAGAGAAGAAAATTATACTGTGAATTATACTACAGGCATCTTAGTTTGAACTCAGGGATTTAAATTTCAGCTCAGTAATTCTTATGCTTTTTAATTTTTTTTAATTTTGTACATCAAAGTAAGCTTATAATGGATTCATTGAACAATACAGGGACACAAAGGGATGATTTGAATACTTGCAATTCCTGCTGTTATTGATCAGAGTTTTTAAAGGTTTCTAAATAAGCATTTTTACTTATGTTTTAGAGGCTGAAATAAAGATGAGATAAAATTCTTACTACTTACAATCCCCTTGCTCCTTTTCTTTCTATCAAATAATTGCATACACAAATATGTTTCTTTCATTTGAGTTTCTGCAACAGTCAGTTAAATATATCCATGCACAGCAATGTCTCTGTGTATCTGGGTGTCCTGGGGGGGAGGGGGAATTATGCATTGTCATTAAATCCCTTCTATTATATATGCATTTTGTGCATGTTTTGTACATACATCATGTACACGTACTGCAGGAAATTAAGTCCATTTGATTGGCCCGACTATAGCTGATTTCAGAGGGATCTCAGGGTAATTTTTGAGGATGTGGTATAGGTATAGTATAGGTTTATATGGCTTAGTCACAACTTGATGTGAACATGTAACAAGGGCCTTCGATCACATTACATCAATACAGACTTTCTGTGATTGTTGATCCTATAGGTTTTATGGAGAAGCTCTGACAGAGAAAATTATACAAAAGACATCTATGGTGTCACATAGACATAAATCTAACTGACTACAGATAAGAGCTTCATTAAGATTTGCTTTGTGACAGTTAGAGGGCTCATGTGGTGTTCACAGACAGCTGGCCAGCCACTCTGTTTTACGGGACCAGAATCCTCCTTCAAGTTGCTTGAATTTGTTAGGAATTGTGCAAATCCAGTGGAATTGACTGGGACAGATCTCACTTTGTCTGAGGAGAAGTTTGAACCAGTCGATCCCAGAAAAGTGGACAGAGGCCTTAATGCTGTGAGGTCTGTCACCTGTGCTCTCCATTCACATCCTTCCTCAGTGGTTATGGCAATCCAGAAGGTGACAGATTTTTGGGACAACATATCAGATTGAGCACAACTTTTGGTTTTTTGGGAGTCAACATAAGAAATGGCTGAAATAGAAGCCAGTGAAGGGATTGGTTCATTGGAACTTTTCTCTAAGACTAAAAAGGAGATAAGGACTGTCCATGTTTGGCTCCAAACAGATTCTTGGTGCAAAAAAATCCCAAAATAGCATTTTTCAGTGGATTTGAGAAGTCTGGGAATACTCATCTTGCTTAAACCACATTAAGTGCCCTTTAAAAACACAATGAATTAGTCTACTTCCTCTCTTAATTACTTTAGGAAGCTGCTTATTATTGATTTCTTCCAAAGACAAACTGTATTATGCCAGAATATTTTCTTTCTATCCTAGTTGAAATAAGCTCTGAGTAAGTTTAAGGACTCACTAGAGAAATATTAATTTTTGGAAAACTGAAAAAAATGGGACTAACATGTTGATTGTGAAAAGTTAAGAGCTAGATGGATTTGAAAGAATATTTCCTACTTGGTGTTTAAAAAAATATAAAATAGTATATGAAGTTTTTGAAATTAATGATAAGAAATTTTTGGATGAGAAACTTTTTCAGACAAAGAATTAATATAATGGAGCAACATTGTTTGATTCTAAAAATAATTAAGGCTCTGTTACTTTTTTAAAAAGCAAGGCCTTCCAGAATGTTGGATGTGGCTGAATCCCATCAATTGCCTCTTTGCATGAAAATATACCTTGAAAAAGGAGATGGATTGTGTTCTTCTCTAAAAGCCATCTTGGATCTTATGGTTTTAGATTACTTCAGTCCAGTCTCCAACCTTTCCTTTTTAGGCAGCGTTGTTGAGAGGGTGATGGACTTCTAGTTGCAGAGGGTCATGTATGAAGTGGATTATTTTGATCCTTTTCAAACAAGATTCTGAGCAGGCTATTCATCAAGGTAGCATTGGTCATGCATATGGATAACCTCTGAAGGACTCAGGATAGGATGGTTCTATTGAATATCCCAGAAACTTTTAATATCATTGATCATGATATTTTGCTGGACTATCTCCAGGAGTTGGGAGTAGGGTGAATGGTACTGTTTTCATTGGTTCTCCTCCTCTTTCTTCTATGGCAAATACAAGTTGGTTCTGATAGGGGAACAGAAGTCCAACCCTAGCTGTCATTTATACAGGATGCCTATAGGCTTGAATCTCTCTTCCTTCCTATTTAATCTCTTTGTGAAGAGGTTGGGTGAGTCAAATCCTTTTTCAGCTTCCTCCCTGGTTTCCCATTCTTCTCTTAAAATCTCTTGGACAGCATGTATCATTTTCAATTAAATGTTGATTGGAGGGGGGACTACTGATTTAATGCTAATTTCTAAAAGTTACAATTGTTCACAATGTTCTTCCACAACACTAGAAGTCAGGCAGCATATATATTTATGGATGGATAGATAGATGGAAGGAAGGAAGGAAGGAAGGAAAATACCTGGAGAAAATCATAAAATGCAAAGATCTCCAAATAAAAATAGAATGCCTGTGGCAAAAGAAAGCAAGATAATACCATTATTACCATCAGCACTGAGAAAATAGCTAGGAGCCGAGGTGGCGCAGTGGTTAGAGTGCTGTACGGCAGGCTACTTCAGCTGACTGCTAGTTCGGCAGTTTGGCTGTTCAAATCTCACCAGCTCAGGGTTGACTCAGCCTTCCATCCTTCCGAGGTGGGTAAAATGAGGACCCGGATTGTTGTTGGGGGCAATATGCTGACTCTGTAAACCGCTTAGAGAGGGCTGAAAGCCCTATGAAGCGGTATATAAGTCTAACTGCTAACTGCTAACAGCTAACTGCTAACTATTAGTCAATTGCAAAAGACACTTTACTTATAACAGCTTACATCCTATGCCTTTAACATCATGAAACAACAATATCTGCCTATCCCAGATCCTTGGAAAAGACAATGGGTAGATAAAACCCCTGAATCCAGTATAAAAATCCAACTGTGTGGCCAACCATGGTAATTCATCTTCTCTCCTTCATTTCAAAAAACACACAATGAAGGTCATGTACCAAATAGTTCATCTTGGAAAGGATTGCCTGCTTTATGTCTTGTTTTCCTGCACTTGTCTGAAGTTTTATTGATTCTTACTTAAAATACGGTGTTCAAATGCATATGTTCAAATGGTTTTCTGCCTTCGACAGTCTGCAGTACCCCAGCAGAGAGCATCACCAGGCAAACACATTTCCTAGAAGATTTCCTAGAAAGCTCCTATTACAGCGTTCACTCTCAGTGTTCTCTTTGATCTGTCATCAGGGTAAACAGAAAGCTCCTACTTTCACAAATCCTAGGCTGCTGCAGGTTTAATTTTATTTAGTTCCTATTGATGTACCCTGCCAACTAAAATTACATATAAAATATGTTCTCAGTTATGTTCATTAATGTGTACTTTCAGTTGTGTTTCTTTCTAAGAAATGACTCTCTCAAAGAAGCAATCAGAATTTCATTTGTGAAATCTGTCCTACAAATATTATATAACTTATGCAAAGGATGAGATGCATGGGAATCAAGTTCCTTTTTGGCTGTTGCATTGGGTATGGCCCTAAGAAGCTTCGTTTCTCATTAGCGACTGTGATCTGCTTAGTGAAGCCTTTGTAATTTTCAGAATAAGCCCTGTGATTTGAATGCTGTGGTAATAATAAGTTCACAACGTTGCTTAATTATATATTAAATTATTGGATGGTTTGCTTTTTAAAATCAATGTAGCTTTAGAGGGATTGGCATTTTCATACTATAAGGATTGTTCTTACTATTTTTTTAATTCAACGTGTAACTGATGATGTGATGAGCAATTGTGTAAGATTTACTATAAAGAAATTTACAATGGAGATATATATATACATATACATATATATATACATATACATATACATATACATATACATATACATACACATACACATACACATACACATACACATACACATACACATACACATACATATATATATATATATATGTTGTATTTGTGCTGATAAATAAATAAAGGGAGACTTTATTTGAATGAAATAAAGAATGGAAGAATGGAAGCAGTAGACTTCCTCCCATATTTGGGCATACCAGGGATTGTGACACTAAATACATACATACATACATACATACATACATACATACATACATACATACATACATACATATTTCCATTGTAAATTTCTTAATTAGAGGTGTTTCCCCCTCTCTAAACCAGCTTTCTGGGTCATGGGTATAAGCTGAAAAATGTGGCTTCAAATTAGGTGCAGAATTCAGGTACAATAAGTTGCAATATTCACTTTAACTTGTATCTGTACTGCTGTTGGCTGCTCTTCCTATCGAATAATCAGCCAGAAATGGCAACAGGACTGCCCTTACTAACTGTGGTTATGCTAGCTTTGTAGCCATTTCAATTTTCCATCTGACATCTGTTGTCTCTTTTTAATAGCAAACAGCATTTATAGAAGTGTTGCTAAAATCCTACTGTACTTCTAGGACTATGATTTTTGTACTTTTATAAGATGTTGCATCTAATCAAAATCTCCATAATATGTCTATAACACATACACATGCTTCAGATGCTGCATAGTTAAAGGTAAAGGTTCCTTTACACTTATGTGCTAGTAGTTCCTGACTCAAGGGGGCAGTGCTGATCTCCATTTCAAAGCCAAAGAGCCAGCATTGTCGGAAGACGTCTCCATGGTCATGTGCCGGCATGACTAAACACCAAAGGTGTACGGAATGCTGTTACCTTCCCACCAAAGGTAATTTCTATTTTTCTACTTGCATTTTTACATGCTTTCAAACTGCTAGGTTGGCAGAAGCTGGGACAAGTAACAGGAGCTCACTCCATTACATTGCAGAGGGATTCAAACCGCCAAACCGCCAACCTTTCTGATTGACAAGCTCAGCATCTTAGCCACTGAGCCACTGCATAGTTACAGAAAAGCAAATGTTTAAATTGTTGATGCTAATTCTTTTTCACACCTCATTCCCACTTCACAGAAACTTTAGGAGAGGTGAACAAGATGTATCAGGCCAGAAGGACACTGGATGCTTATTAACAGTATATTGTTTAAAATGAAGCAATGCAGATACACTGGGAACTATCACTCCCAGCATACAATGATTTAAAATAAATCACTGATTACAAATAGTAGTTGTGAGCCTGAAGTGCCACTTCCCTCCTCTCCCTAGGTATTATTGTCCTTCAGTGTTTAGAGCGTATTGATCACCCAATTCACACTCTTAATTTGGAAGCTGAAATTGAATGTACTGTACAGAGATTTGGTTGAATTTTTTTCTACAAATTGGTGTGGAAGGTCTTTTTGAGCAACAAGTAAATACACAAACATAAATATAAAACATATTAAAATGGCAAATAAAATAGCTTATATAAGTAAAAAAAGGGAAATGGAACATTGTAAAGCTTTTAAAGAAATGCAGTTTTTATTGGACAGTAAAAAAAATGAATTTTGTTGCACAGTATTTGTTTCCTCATTCTTGTAGCATTGAAAATACTGAGTGCTTACATGGGTTTAAAAAAAGGTATCAAAATCATGAGCTTTGTGGAGCTCATTGTTTCTAGTTTGTAGTAGCATGGTGCCTTAACCGCTAGACAAAGCTGGTTTTTCTGAAGCTCATGATTTTCAAAGATATTTAAAATCCATGTAAGCCATCAATGTTTTCACTGCTATAAGGAGATTCCCAGAGTCAGCAGTGACTCAAAGGCACACACTCACAGCTGCAAAAGTAATTGGAGAAATAGTATTTATGGTTTAATTATACAGTAATGCCAACTGGAATACAAAATCCAGTGTAATATTTTAGTGATCGTTAAGTCCATGAGTAGCCAAATATAGGAGATTGGTTGGCAGGAACATATTTGTCCAAGATTTAGGATGCTGTCAAGATTTAAGATAAAAAAAGAATTAGTTAGGAAAATACCCTACCCATAGATAATTCTGTAATAAGATCTGGTATAAAAAAAATTAAGCAGCAAATACATACTTAATGTGAGTCCCCTTTGGTTCTATGGTGCAAAACTTCTCAGTAGAACTATGAAAGCATTGATCTGCATGAACATCAAAATAACAGGACAGGGGACATGGTTATATATTATAATTTAGCGGTGTGATATCTTAGAAAACAATTCAAAAAAACTGCTTCAGCGAACACAGCGAGTCTCTATCCATTAATGAGTTTGACCTTTTTTTTCATATTGCAAAAAAGTGCTACTACTTTAATAGTTGTTTCTTGCATAAAAAGATTGGATACTTTTAGGACAGAGAAACATGATGGGATTGTGCAAGGTCTCAAGCTGGTTTTAGAAACCCCTTTCCAGATTTTATCCCCTTCACCTTCTATGTCCATGTCAATGGCTTGATGTTCTTTCTTACCATAGTTTCTGACTGCTGGATTCCAATTTTTGTAAACTGTCCTGAACTGATAAACGAACACAGAAAATGTTCTGTTTTTCATGTCACTTGGGCTGGAAGGAGACAGGGGCAAACTCTTGTCAATTTCACTTGATTTTAAAAAAGGGAAAGATCCTACTTTTGATATTTTATGGGAAAGAAAAGAAGGGGAAGGGAGGGATGAAGAAGGAAGGAAGAAAGGAATGAAGGGAGGTAGGGAGAGAAGTACAGATCACTATTCCATCAGTGAAAGGTAAAAGAAAAAGAAAAAACACTTAGCTTTTTACCACTATCCATGAAAACAGCAACCAGTGATCAGAAAGGAGTACCATTCCTGTAAGTAGTATTCAATTAGAATGGGAGGGTAGGGGAAACAAGATAGACAGCATTGTCTGAGCCAGCACAAGTCAGAAGACATTACTTTTGACATATAGGAAAAAAGTGGGAGCAGAAAGACGGAGCAGCAATAGTGAATTACTATTTAGAATTACTGTTTAGAAATGATCAGTGATCTATATTTCACTAAAGCAAATTGCTCATGAAGAACAGCCCTTAAAAATGCAGGACAGATACCATAAAAATGTAGAAAGATTCATCTTAGCATCCTTGGAAAAAATATTTTCCAAACCTCTTATTCATTTAGCACAGAGATCTAAAAAGGACTGTAAAATTATTCAGATGGATATGCTTATGGCTCTGTTTGTAACTTGAACTCTGACTTAAGGTAAGTCTATATAGCATAATTGTCTGATGTATGCATGTGGTCCATAGAGCAATGGGGGGGGACAAGAGAGTTAAATTATGTGCATTATGTAATTTACATTTAGAATTTAGAATTTGTGTTTATTTGTATGCCGCCCTTTTCCCTGGGGGGACTCAGGGCGGCTCACAATCAAAAGGAAGGGGGGAAACAGACTTTTACATATAGACAGTACATAATTAAAATGCAACATTCATACCATTCGGGCAGGTCACAATCTTTAGCCCCAGGCCTGACGGGATAGCCAGATTCTAAGGGCTGTGCGGAAGGTCTGGAGGGTGGTGAGGGTACGAAGCTCCACGGGGAGATCGTTCCATTGGGTCGGGGCAACCACCGAGAAGGCTCTCCTCCGTGTGGTGGCTAGTCGGCATTGGCCAGCGGACGGAACTCGGAGGAGGCCTAAACGGTGAGATCTAATGGGTCGTGTGGAGGTGATCGGCAGTAGGCGGTCTCCCAAGTACCCAGATCCACTACCATGAAGGGCTTTATAGGTGGCAAGTAGCACCTTGAAGCATATCCGGAGATCGACAGGTAGCCAGCGCAGCTCGCGGAGGATAGGTGTTACGTGGGTGAAGCAAGGTACACCCACAATCGCTCGCGCGGCTGCATTCTGGACTAGCTGAAGTTGCCGAATACTCCTCAAGGGCAGCCCCATGTAGAGCACATTGCAGTACTCCAGCCTAGAGGTCACAAGGGCACGAGTGACTGTTGTGAGAGCCTCCCAGTTCAGGTAGGGGCGCAACTGGTGCACCAGGCGAACTTGGGCAAATGCCCCCCTGGTCACAGCTGACAAATGGTGTTCGAAAGTCAGCTGTGGGTCCAGGAGGACTCCCAAGTTGCGGACCCTGTCTGAGGGGTATAATGTTTGACCCCCCAGCCTGAGAGATGGAATATTTGCCAAATTGGCGGGAGGGAAACACAACAGCCACTCGGTCTTATCCGGGTTGAGCACGAGTTTGTTAGCCCTCATCCAGTCCCTAACGGCTTCAAGTCCCTGGTTCATCACGTCCACCGCTTCATTGAGTTGGCACGGGGCGGACAGATACAGCTGGGTATCGTCCGCATACTGGTGGTATTTTATCCCGTGCCGCCGAATGATCTCGCCCAGCGGTTTCATGTAGATGTTGAAAAGTAGGGGAGACAGGACCGAACCCTGCGGCACCCCATATGTTAGGGGCCTAGGGTTCGATCTCTGCCCCCCAACTAACACCGACTGCGACCTGTCCGAGAGGTAAGAGGAGAACCACTGTAGAACAGTGCCTCCCACCCCCACCTCTCGCAGTCGTCGCAGAAGGATACCATGGTCGATGGTATCGAAAGCCGCTGAGAGGTCAAGGAGAACCAGGATGGAGGCATGGCCTCGATCCCTGGCTCTCCAGAGGTCATCGGTCAATGCGACCAAAGCGGTTTCTGTGCTGTAGCCTGGTCTGAAGCCGGACTGGAATGGGTCAAGATAGCTGGTTTCCTCCAAGGCCCGCTGGAGCTGAAAGGCCACCACCTTCTCATTAATACAATGATGTCATGATATCCAAAGTGTCACTGTGGCTTGAACCAGATGCCCATGTTTGAGAACTAAGAAAATGTTATAGTTATAAGCCTTAGAAATACAAAAGACTAAAAGATGCTCCATCAAATTCACTGTTGACAGTTGGAAGCCAGGTAAAGCTGCTGTAAAGAATAAAACATCTTCTGATATCTTAAAATCCACCCAAGTTGTTATTCTGTGAGTCTGTCAAAGCTTATGCCATAATAACATCTTTAAATATCCTTGTTATTATCGGCAAAGTGTTAGGGAAATGCTACAGCAAGAAGATACTTCAAAACAGCTAATGCTGGAAACGCTTCACCAATAATTGATTTGTAATATAAGTATTGAAAAAAATCCAGCTGAAGGATGAATTTCAAGGCTGAAAATTTGCATGGCATATTCCTTAAATCTTCCATAATTTTAGGTTTGTGTTTCCATTAAAAATAGATAGCTCATACAAAAGATATTTAACATATGAACATTTAAAAATACATATTACACCTTTTAGTTAGATTCAGCATCCAATGGTAATAATAAAAACTAATAAATAGTTTCTCTAAAACCATTGGGGAAAAAACAAAACTTACATGAAAAGTTTTTTTCTCATTAAAGAAAGATGAAATCATGCTTCAAAAATTATTGGTATGGATTACTTATAAACATTATTAATACTGCAAGATGAAGCTGATCTCTCTACCTTAAGTATAGAGATTTATAGCAAATATAGAAAATTGTACTGCATTACTGGAAGTGTATCAGTAAAAATAGTACGAATGGTATTGCTCACTTTCTATTTTTCTGCAGGACATTGAATTAAGCAAATGAAATGAATTGTTGTTGTTAGTTGCAAAGTTGTATCTGACCCATCTCAAACCCATGGACAATGTTCCTCCAGGCCTTCCTGTCTTCTACCATCCTCTGGAGTCCATTTAAGCTCATGCTTACTGCTTTGGTGACTCCATCCAGCCACCTCATTCTCTGCATCCCCTTCTTCTTTTACCCTCAATCTTTTCCAGCATTAGACTCTTCTCCAGTGAGTCCTTCCTTCTCATTAGTTAGCCAAAGTATGTGAGTTTCAATGAGAGGAATACGATGCTATTATTTAGTATTTATTGCATTTTTATTCTTTCCATGATATGTAAGTATTCTTATAAGACCTACAGTATAATCTTGGGGTAATGTTTGATTTGCCAACCAGTGATGTGAGAAAAATCAAAATAGAAAAACAAGGTTCCTCCATAATTATTTCTGCCTCCTTTTCCTCAAAATAAATCAGGAAAGAACCCAATGTGATTATTTAAAAGTAAAATTGGCGCAAGGAAGAAAAATATAGAATGAAAGAAATAAGTCCTCTTTCTTTGTCTCTTTCTCAGAGACACACAGAGACAACCTACATGTTCTTTCCTGCAATTTGTTACACACAATTTGTTACACACATTCATATCCATTCTTATTGTCTTCCATACACTTTCCTCCATTTTTCTACCCAACTCAGTACAAAGGATTTTTTTTCCTGACACCTCCTGTACATTCCAAAAGGCAATGATACTGGTCTGTCCAAGTTGTCTTCATTGAGATTTTGTCCATACCCACTCTTTTATCCTATTCATGGCATCAGTTTAGCATAGTAAGCAAGATAAAGAAAGAATAAACTAGGATTTAAAGGAGAGAACTCATGGAACACACTTGTTCTTTATTTGCAATTTGGAGAAAACTGTTACTATTTTGTATGACACACCTACCTACCTGAAGTTGAACAATACAGTTGTTTTGCAGATGATTGATTGAGAAATAAATAATAAGAGCTGAAAAGAATAAATAAAAGCTGAAATGCTGTATTCCATGATTGGATCTAATACATTTGACAGCTAAATGTATTGTGTCAACAGAAATGTCTATGAAATATGATTTTCATCCCAACTACTATAAAGTGAAGCATTAAAATAGGGCATTAAAATGATGTTTTTCTTAAATTGTAGCCAATCTAACCATCATGCCCATATTCAAATGAAGAGTTCCACAAACAGAAGAAATGACCTTCATGGAATTGGGGAAAGGCATTTAAGCTTTTATGATGAAGATAAAAACTGGTCTTGGGACTCTTCTAAAAATGTCTTCTACTCAAATAATTAATTTCACGGATCTATTGTGCAAATAAATAACAATGATAGACATGAAAATAGGGAGAACATTTGCTATGTAGGATCCTGGGTTTATGACTTAGATCATTGAATGAATTCAGTTTTCCAAGTTGATGGTGGTTTCTTAACATGCAGGACTTTGGCTACACTGACAATGAAACAAAAACCAATATATTTGGGGAAGTTAATTATTATTTTTAGCTCTGCATCATCACAGGTTCCATTGATCAGAGTTGATGTAATTTAGTGATCAAATATTTTGGACTTCAGGTGAGGAGACCCACTGCTCATTGTCTGTCATGGAAGCTTACTAAGTGACTTGGCCAGTCACTCTCACCCAGCAAACCTGTACACAGAGCGGGGGGGGGGGGGGGGGGGACAACGTATGCTGCCTTAAGTTCCTGAACAAGATGTCTAATAAATAAATAGTGATAGCAATTCTATAAAACTGCATAAAAAAATTTGCTTTCGAGATATCTGGGAAGTAAAAAGCCTCATGTATACAAAGCTGGGGAATAATATGTCTTGAAAACTTATTATGAACCAGAGTTAGGATCAAGAGAGTCAAGATCATGTCTACACACATATGATTGTATCGGGGGGGGGCGGGACAGGACACACACATGCACACACACACCACCCAATTCCCCTGTAATAGAAAATAATGAAAGTTACGTAAAAAGCTAGAAAAAAATCTAATTTAAATCATGGATTGGTATTGCTTCTTTCAAGAGTTAGGCTGGTCTAGTAGTTAAGGCATAGGCTAGAAGCCAGAAAACTGTGAGCTCTAGTCTTACCTTAGGCATGAATGCTGGTGGCTGACTTTGGCCACTCACTGTTTCTCAGAACACAACATCAGGTTTAGGTCAAAGCCAATCAGTCACTTCGGATCTCAGTGATTATCATTGGTTGACCCGGGGCGGGCGGGGGACACACCTTGGACTTGTGAAAAAACACTATGAAGAAGAAAAATATTTTTATCTTTACCTAAAATTGAAAGCATTATACTAATCCATAATGAAACTACATTTCATGAAGTTGCAACTAAACTACAATAATGCTGGAGGGAAAAAACTATAGTAACAATTATATAGTTTATTAAAACTGCAGTAAATTGGTTCTAATAATAGCAAAAATATAGTAATCACATTGAAATGGTTGAAAAAACTATTTATTTACCACCCTAATACAATAATTACTGCTCAACTATCATTTTTTTCATATGATACATTCATAACAACAGTTTTATTCTGGCATTCTTTTTTCTATTTTGCATAATTCTGAGCTATAATTTCTAATGTAAGTTTTTATTCACATCTTCTTTAAAGCTATCATTAATATGATTTACCATTAGGGATAGTATTTTTTTAAAAGTATAAATCTAAGGCCATAAAATGAATAAACTTGAGACCATGTTTTTAATTAAAAATGCAGGCTTTTGTTGTAATACACAAGATATTTTAGCATCTGTCAAAACAAATTAATTGGTGTTTGAGAAAGGGTAAAGGAAAAACAGCGTAAAAATTGTTAAAGTTAAATAAGCTATTGTGAACATTTGTGTTCATGAATTAATAAAGTTTAGTACTATAATTGTCAAACAAATGCTTTATATTTTATAATGTAATCTAACTGTGATTGTATGAAACATTAGTGGGATAGCTTTGACAATCCCCTTAATTTTCTTGGTTTTTTTTCTTTTGATTTGATTTATTTTTTTGAATGTGGCCTTCATCCTTATTCTAGTCATCAAAATCCAACCCAGTCACTGGTCTTCAAATCAGTACAATTGATTCTGTGCCTGACACACTGACCCTTCTCTCTCTTTGTCTCTTGTATACATCTCCACATGCTTTATACTCTAGAGCATGGGGTCAAACTCGATAGCATCACGTGATGTATCGCAATGTTTTTTACCTTTGTGGAGCTGGGGTGTGCAAGGCCTATACGTGACACATCTAGCCCACAGGCTGCCAGTTTGACAGCCTGCTCTACAAATTGTTAACTGTGAATTATCACTGCCATACTTACTGCAGTTATACAGAGTTCTGCTTTTTTATTCAATAAAGTGATTTTTCAGTCTTCATGGAAATATTGCAGTAATCCAATTCCTACAAATAGTTGATGACTTTTCCTTTCTTTTGAGTTTTACTGGGCATTAAGTTCATGCATCTTTAAAGCTATCGCAATTATTATGTTATTGGTTGTTGCACAGTTAGCCCTGAATTTGGCATTTTTATCCATCTATTGATATGGATGTTTGATGCTCTTAAGGATTTTATTATTATAAAATTATTATTATTATTATTATTATTATTATTATGCAATTGTATCACAGCGGCCAGTTGTTTCACCGGATTTGGCATTGGTTACTAGTCGGGCCCCACCCAGGGGCCTAGGACGTCGTAACGTATTTTCGTAATATGCGTGCAGATCCAAGCAGTGCAGCTTTTTGCATTTGACTGATGGTGATTTTGTCAATTTTTAACTGTTTTAAATGTAATTCCAGTGCTTTTGGAATAGCACCCAGTGTGCCAATTAGCACTGGAATTACCACTGCTGGTTTGTGCCATAGTCGTTGAATTTCGATTTTTAAGTCCTGGTATCTTGCGATTTTTTCATGTTCCTTCTCGGCGACCCTGCTATCACCTGGTATTGCGATGTCTATGATTGTGACCTTATTTTTCTCAACCAGTGTGATGTCTGGTGTATTATGCGCCAGTATTTTGTCGGTTTGTATACGGAAATCCCACAAGATCTTGACCATCTGATTTTCGGTGACTTTTTCAGGCTGATGTTCCCACCAGTTTGTTGCTGTTTTAATATTATAATTTTTGCACAAATTCCAATGGATCATTTGTGCTACTGAATTGTGCCGCAATTTATAATCAGTCTGCGCAATTTTTTTACAGCAGCTGAGTATGTGATCAACAGTTTCATCAGCTTCTTTGCAAAGTCTGCATTTGGCATCATCAGAGGATTTTTCGATTTTGGCCTTAATGGCATTTGTGCGGATAGCTTGTTCTTGCGCAGCCAGGATTAGTGACTCTGTTTCTTTCTTTAATGTACCTGTTTTTAACCATAACCAAGTTTGTTCACTGTCCACTTTATCTTTTATTTTTTCCAGAAATTGGCCATGCAGTGCTTTGTTCTTGATTTTATCACATCTTTTCTGTATTCTTGTTTCGTCTGTTGGGCCTTCAGTAGATTTTTGTTCTTTACTTTGATTAATAGATGTTCTTGACTTTCTTTTAAATAATCAGCCAGTGCATGTTTTTCTTCTTCAACTGTTTGCTTCACTTGTAATAATCCTCTGCCACCTGATTTTCGGGACAGATACAGTCTATCAGTATCACCACGTGGATGTAAACTGTAGTGCATTGTCATTAGTTTCCTGGTTTTTCGGTCCAAAAGGTCCAAATCAGCTTGTGTCCAGTTAACTATGCCAGCTGTGTATCTTATAACTGGTATTGCCCAGGTATTTATGGCCTTGATTGTATTTCCACCATTCAATTTAGATTTCAAAATTTTCCTAACTCTGTTGGTGTACTCTCGCCTGACAATAGTTTTTACTTCTCCATGCTTGATGTTATCCAACTGCAGAATGCCTAAGTATTTGTAGGCTTCATTTTCTTTGCATTTAATTATTTGGCCATTGGGCATTTCAATTCCCTCAGATGCAGTGATTTTGCCCCTTTTTATGGATACAGTGGCGCATTTTTCCATGCCAAACTGCATTGAAATATCGGTGCTGAATACTCGGACTGTATTTGTCAATGATTGGATTTCTATTTCTGACTTTCCATAGAGTTTCAAATCATCCATATATAGTAAATGCGAAATTTTTTCAGCTTTTTTGGCTGTTTGGTAGCCTAATTTCATTTTTTTTAAGATTACTGATAGTGGGATCATTGCGATGATGAAGAGAAGAGGTGAAAGTGAATCACCCTGGAAAATTCCTCGCTTGATATTAACCATTCCGTAGCTCTCATTCCCTACTGCCAACTCAGTTCTCCATTGTTTCATTGCCTTTTCAGTAAAGGATGTAATATTTTTGCTAATGCCAGTTGTTTCTAAGCATTTTATGATCCAACTATGTGGCAGTGAGTCAAATGCCTTTTTGTAATCAATCCAGACCATATTCAAGTTCGTTTTTCTGTTCTTACAATTTTCTAATATCATTTTATCAATTAGAAGCTGATCTTTTGTGCCCCTGCTCCTTCTTTTGTTGCCTTTTTGCTCTACTGGCAAGATGTTGTTTGTTTCCAAATAATCCATCATGTTATCTGCAATAATGCCTGTGAGTAATTTGAAGGTTGTTGGTAAGCATGTTATTGGTCTATAGTTTTCAGGTGTTGTTCCTTTAGTTGGATCTTTCTGAATCAAGTATGTTTTTCCAGTTGTTAACCATTCATCAATTTGGCCCTTTTGTAAAATTTCATTCAGTTGCCTGGCCAATATTGCATGTAAACTGGTCAGATATTTGAGCCAGAAACCATGTAATTGGTCCTTTCCAGGTGATGTCCAATTCTTTACCTTTTTAACTCGATTTTTGATCATCTCAGTTGTTATTTCTAATACTTGCATTTGTTTGTTGCCAATGCTTTTCTCAAAGTCATGTATCCACTTTGCTTCCTTGTTGTAGTCCTTTGCATTTTCCCACAATTCTTTCCAGAATTCAACTGTGGCCTGCTTTTCTGGTTCTTCACTTTTGGTGTCACCATTCACATTAAGACTTTGATAAAAACGCCGTTGGTCTGATCGAAATTGCTGATTTTGTTTATATTGGATGATTCGTGCCTCATATCTTTCAATTTTTCTAGCTGTTGCTGTTATCTGCTGTTTTACAATCTCTACAGCTTCATTGATGTTTCTTGTATCCAATCTATATCTTCTGATTAGCTGATCTATGATTTTGTTGTTTTTAAGCCGTTGCTCATGCATGTTCTTTAAGTTATAGCATCTGCCCTTAATTTTTTGACTTTTTGTTCTAATCGGATTTTCCACTTTGGCCTTGATGCTTTTTCTGTTGTGTGACTAGGTACTTTGATTTTAATGCCTAGTTCATTATTGACTATTACAGCTGCACTGTACATTAACTGGTTCGTTTCCAAGATGGATCCCGATTCAATTGTTGAAAACACTGCATTAACCATTTTCATGATAGGGGCCAAAATTTTCTTAGGCACAGTTTTTAGTGATGGTAAACGTTGCCTTTCCTCATTAAGCAGAAAATGCTCCATGATCTTATCCTTCAATTCTTTTTGTTTTTGAGTTAGTTCATCAGTTGGTTCAGTGATAACTGGTTCTAGTGGTGGTGGTGTTATTTCCTCCCCGAGAGCTTCTTCTTAGAGTTCTACTATAATGTCTTTAGTTGTGTCTTGAATATCAGTTATTTCCGCTTGTGATATTGTTTTTTGGGTTTTGCAATTTGCCTGAATTTCCTCAAGTTCAACTTCACTAAACACTTTATTCTGTATAATAAATCACCTTTGATCTGCTAGTCGTTGTTCACTAACATTTGAATCTGGATATTGTTGTTTCCATAATTTATACATTCGCTTTAAATAACCTCTTTTTTCTGGCTCTGAGTTGTAGTAACAGGCCATTATGGCATGGTTTTCATCTGCACTATATTTGTGTCGTTTTGTTGGCTGGTCCACTTGTAGCCCACTTGTCGATGGATGTCCAGGGACCCCAACATCCGCCGCGGCCTCGATGTTCAGCTTCTTCATGAATGGCAGCCACATGACGTTCAAGCAGGAGAAGATCCAGCAGCACCCTGAATTCTTCTGGTTGGTGACCGGTTTTCCTTCAGCTGGGACTGCATGCTGGAAGACCTGCAGGGTGTTCTGGAGAACCTCCCGGTCAAGGCTTCCGTCCAGCAAGTCCGTTGACGTAGCCACATTCTGGGCCAAGAGGTAGCGCGGTTCCCCTTTCAAGGCTTTGAGGAACGTGCCCAATTTCTTCAAGCTTAAGCCTGGGACGCACATCGCGAGCCCTCTGGGCAGAACCGCCGCCGCCCTTGTTAACCCGTGCGACGACCGATGCAGTATAAAATTTTTATTTGTTTCTTTCACCATATTGTATGGGTTTTTTATGGGGCCAGGTTGCCAACCTGACCCCAACCCTCCTCCTTTCTCATCCGGGCTTGGGACCGGCAACGGCGGAGTTTTTTATTATTATTTATTTGTTTATTTATTTATTTATTTATTTATTTATTTATTGTTATTATTATTCATAAATATTCATTGGGAAGGGAGAATAAGAGTCCTCCCTTCATTCAAAAGTGGTCTTTGTCATATTTGCTATCTTTTTTAAAATAGATTTTATTGTAATTTCTTTATTTATTTGTTCTGAGCTGCCCAGAGTCATTGGGATTTGACTGGTATACGAGTTTAATAAACTACTATTATTTATTTTATTTAATATAAATTCCTATATAGATATTAAATAAATAAGGTACATATTGATATATTCATATATAGTAGAACGATCAAATTGGTGATTAAAATTCTAGGAGTTTTCTATATCTCTTTTCTGTTGGTTTTCCAGATTTTGTAGTCCAGATCCAATAGTTCTAATGTGTGTGTGTTTGTGTGTGTGTGTGTGTGTGTGTGTGTGTGTGGTGTACAAGATACTACAAATAATATAATACACTATAAAGATACTATAAAATACTACAAGATCCTTTTTTATTTTTACTGAATTATAGAATACCATTCTGCAGAGCAGGTTCTACAATCATAGGCCAAGCCAGTAATTTCATTAAGCAATAATAAATAAATCCATGAGCAGAAAACTTCACTATTTTTTTATTGTGAAGAAAGAAAAAGAAAATACCTTTCTTTGAAAAGAAGAAACACAAATATATTCATTTTAAAAAATAATTTGAAACTGCCCCCAAGTTATTTTCTCAGTGGGCAATCTGTGATCCTACATGTAATAATGCGCTGAAGTAAATTAACCATAATTCAGTCCACTTTTTTGAAATATTATTGTTGTTACAAGTAACAAAACACAGTTTTCTGCTCTTCCCATCCACACAGTATACCTATTAAAGCAATCTGAGAAATTAGTTTTAGATAAACTGTAGAGCAATTTTATTCATAGGCTCCCTGTATCTCACACTGTTAATTTGCATCACAGCTCACTAAATAGTGCCTAATGTTTATTGCATTTAACTGAATGTATACGATTTTGAGGGTACGCCAGGGACCGATTATCATAATTATACATGTTTCTATGGAAACCCACAAGTCTATCAGTTTTGATTCATTATATTGTTATACCTTCTAGCACTTTCTAATTATTAGGTGCCCATTAAAAAAGTCTCAGTCTTGTGGTTACTATAGAAATGAGATATAGACATGATTCAGTTTTAACCCTTAAAGAGGAAAAATCAGAATTATTTTTAATCCAATAAATTAAAACATTGCATGAAAGTGGTTCTTTCTTTCTTAGATTAAGACAGTTTTAAATGTGTCTATGAACTGGCCTTTTTCAGAATACTTTTGACAGAAAAATCAATAATTTAGCTATTTATAAAACTCCTGCAGAATATAGTAATATGCATTCATCCATGCCATCTGGTCAAAATTATGATAGGCACATGAATAGGTGTGAGCAAAACAATCAATACAGATGTACACTTCCATTATCATTGATTTATATAACCCTGTCAATGTATACAATGTTGTTCTCAGCAAAGCAAGAAGCCATTTTGAATTTACACATTTACAAAATGTAGCAGCATGACTTTGTTCTTATGTTGCTGCAGGTTTTCTATTTCTCCCTCCTGTTAAAAATTATGAACATTTGCTTGAAAAAGAAGTGCTTTTATTTTCTCCCAGTCCTGCCAATATTGCAGTTTTCAATTAGAACTGCCTTTTAATTTAGATGAGGAATCTGCTTCCAAAGTGACAGCTCACTCTTCACACTGCATGTCTATTTACTTCAGAAGTTAACACATCATTCAGGAACTCGAGAACTGGTCTGATTACTATGCTAATAGTATTCAAAAATATGTTGACACAAATAAAACTAGTAAATTGGGGCTAATTCATAAAGTGAATAATAAAATGTAAAGGTAAATTTTTATTGCAATTGGAGATACATAGATGATAGATAGATGATGATGATGATAGATAGATAGATAGATAGATAGATAGATAGATAGATAGATAGATATCATACAATTGCAATTGGACGGACACACACACAAACACACACTCACACACACACACAAACATACATACAAGTTTAGTAAACCTAGTTACTATGGGGAATAGATACTATAAAGTACTATATATAATCAGTGAACTAGTTTTGACCGGATGTTATGAACTCCATTTTATGCAATTATTTATTGAATAAATCTTTAGTTTTAAAAATAAATGAAATAATGACTATACTCATTTACAATTTTCATAAATAATAAAATAACAGAAGTTTGGTATCAAATCAATACTTATCAAACAATATAGTCTTCTCAATAGGATTTTAAAATGGTACAGCAGAAAAACAACTACAGTTTATGCATTTTACAGCTGTCAAAATCCCTCAGGACTACTTTGGTCTTTAGGCTTTCTAGCAATGCATGAGAGTTCAAAAAGACACAAGTGTGTTATACCTTTAATATGTCTGCATTTGTGTCATGTTTATTAGCGACATTTTTGGCGCTGAGTGCACACTACAGGGGAAAAAAGTAGAAATGCATAATTTCATATCAAATTACCTCTTCAAATTTTTGAATTAAGGTAATTCCTTTGTTCTGAAGATTGGATGGAATTCTTCACATTTTATACAAGTAAAAGGTCTTTTTTTGTGTTTGTGGATGTGTGTGCCTTCAAGTTAGACTTATTCCTGAAGATATTTCTTGTCAACATTTTGTTGAAATAGTTTGCCAGTGTCTTCTTCCAAAGGAAGAAGATTGGCTCTCTGATCCAATAACCAAAATGTTTTTATGCCTAAAACAAAACTAGAATTCACCTGCTCTTGGTTTTTAGGCCTCATAAGTTAGTATCATTTATTTATTTACTTGTTAAATTTATTTGTTGTCTATCTCGTTATGGGGCTACTCTAGGTAGTTTACAATAATAAAAAGAAATAAGGGGATCATCCAACATCGCAATGACACGGACGTGCAGTCTCGATGCTCCGAGACCACAGCTGATACTTTTACCGCTGGGTGGTCCAATTGGACCTAAACAGTCCCAAAGACGTGGTGAACAGTAAGAATATGTCTTCCTAACCTCAGGGACATCGCAAAGTGATGCGATGTCCCAAGAGAAGTTCTTCAAGCCAGTGACAAAAAATCCAGCCAAGGCTGTTGAAGTTAGGGTGGCTCCAAAACATAAGGATATGGAAAGAGAAAGTGTTTCCAGCTCGTGAGGAACTTTTATTGCTTTAAAAAGATACTACGTATAAAAAACTTAAAATTAATTTAAATTGGAGAACAGAAGAATCAAGCGGCGGAATTTAATTTGGAATGGTTTTGGACAGTGGTTATCTTACTTTTTTAATGCTATCTTCATGGATGGAATTTATACAAGCCTTTTGAAACGGATGGATTAAGTTTTATTCTTCTATTTTTTCTTTTATTGTTCTCTGTAACCTATGGACTCTATTTTCCTCTTTCATTGCTGTGGGTGTTTTTCTAACTCATTTAAAGATTGGGCTATTTTTTCTAACTTGAAATACAAAAAAAGATACAAAAGAAATAAGGAAATTTACAATGACAACACTGCTGCTCAGAGGCTGGAGGGTTTGTTGATTGGTGTTTGTGTATTGGAAATGGGACACTTTTTTTCTTCGCTGATTGTTTTGGCTTGGCACTACAAGGTTTTACTGATTGGCTACAGAGAGTGATAAGAAGGGAAGCACACAGATGTCCCTTTGAAGTATATTTCTAATCAGAGAAAAATGAAAACAACATTGTTTGTGAATCTATACTTTAATTTTATTAATATTCCAAGCTAGAGCAGCTGTGTTTGTTAGAATGGCACAATTTCAAAAGAAAATAGAGATCGCAAGTTTGAAAAAGATACTTTCAGAAATACAGAAATTATCAAATACATATGAAAGAATAGAGAAAAAACTGGAATACTTAGAGCACATAACAATAAAATATGATGAAATTGAGTATGTGTATCAAATGCAAAAGGGGTGGTTGAAACTCAAAAAATCGAAGTGGAAAATGAATATAAAGAGATTAAACCTGCTGATATTTATGGTGATTGGATTGTCTCTGAAAATGGAAAGAATGAAATGAAAGAATGAAATACTGGAAGAGGAATTAAATGGAATCTATTCCAGGGGGCAAGATACAGAAGAAGAAAAAACTAAAGAATCTATGGATTTAAATAGAGAAATTCTATTAGCAAAAGCATTAATAACACTGCTGACAATTTATTTGCCACTGTCGTGGTCTCCCTGGGCGCCCCCCCTCCCCCTGTTTCCATCGGTTTACAACATGCGACGTCTCTGGCATTTTTAACATCTTTCTTAACATCTTTGCTGTCATTTTCTGCTCTTGCTTTGGTGACCCTCGGACTATTCTAAACTGTTCCAGACTGAACTGTGATTTTGCCAGAAACTTTATACGCACTTTACATCTTTAACATCTGCGCAATTTTTCTTTTTCTTTTGTATGGGATATGTATGTGGTATGTGTGTGATGTATGTTTGATGTTTGTTTGTACCCACTTTTTATTTTATTGTCACTGTATTTTTGTAATTTTAATCTGACTTGTCGGGACCGTATGAGTGAGTGACTATGTATGCATGAGGGGACTGGGAGAAAAACCGGGTGCCTCCTCCACTGAGTGCCACTGCAGAAGTGGTAGGGGGCCCAGGCCTATCTCCCATCCTAGAATGACTGAGATTAATAGCCTGCCGGAGATAGCGGAGGCTTTGGGGGAGGGAAAGGGGTCTATGGTTGCGGGAGTGGGCCGGAACATTATGGTCATGACGGGGAGGGGCAGGTATGGCGGGAACTTCAGGGCTAGCCATTACCGGGGAAGGAGGGTTCGCTACATCGCAGCAATCCCTCTTTCCGGCCCTGGTAGTCCCACTCCAAGGCCAGTTGGCGAGAATGGTCAGGGCCCTGGTCTCAGGCTGTTGTTGCTAAATGCCAGGTCTGTGGTTCACAAGGCTCCCCTCGTCCGGGACCTAATATTAGACGAGGGGGCAGATCTGGCATGTATTACTGAAACCTGGCTGGGCCCGGAGGGAGGAGTCCTCCTCACTGAAATGTGCCCAGAAGGATTTCAGGTGCTTCATCAGCCGCAACCCCAGAGAAGGGGTGGGGGAGTGGCTATCATCATCCGAGGGTCATTAGTTCCTCGTAGGATCCCTGCTCCGGAGCTTGTCAGGTGTGAGTCCTTATTGGTGAAGTTGGACCTTGACAGTCAAGTGGGCTTGTTGCTAACATACCTTCCTCCCAACAGCGTTACAACAGCCCTCCCCTCGCTCCTCGAGTCAGTAGCCGAGCTGGCGGTAGAGTTCCCTAGGCTTATGGTCCTGAGGGACTTCAACCTGCCTTCGCTCGGTGGACACTCTGATGGGGCGCAGGAGTTCATGGCTTCCATGATGGCCATGGACTTGACCCAAGTAATCCAGGGTCTGACTCACTCAGCGGGGCACACACTCGACCTCGTATTCCTCTCGGAGCAGTGGAGACGTGATCTAGATTTGAGGGGCATTAAAACCTTGCCCTTGTCATGGTCTGATCACTTCCTACTGAGGCTTGACTTTCGGAGACCAATCCCCCACTGTAGGGAGGAGGAACCGATTAGGTGGTTCCACCCTAGATGCCTGATGGACCCTATGGGATTTCAGACGGCACTTGGAGAAATACCTGACACTCTCATCCACAATCCGGTAGAGTCCTTAGTCGCTGCTTGGAATACAGTGGTGGGACTTCCGGGGAGTGGCCTGTCGCCGTCGGCAGCTTAACAGAGCTGCCCCCAGAATTCAGGTTCGTTATCTACTTAATATCAAGAAGATAACTCTTTTTTCAGACAAGAAAAAAGCAGTGAGGAATCTCAGCTGGTAAGAATCTTCTTTGAAGTTCACAGTTTGTTTGTTTTTTGTGAGCTGTGGACGGAGGGGGAGGATTAACCCAAAGCTGAGTCATTCAATTCCGACCTGAACTTCGCAGCTGCTATTCACAGCACTAGACAGGACCCCCTCCCCCTCAGGACAATCTTTAGAAAAGAGACTATTAAAAATCAATACGAGCAAAGACCAAACTTGTGAACTTTGAAAACCTTTCTCTATCTGAAATACCAGCTTCAATGTTATAAAAACCTCTTTTGTTTAATTGTCTTCAAAATGGCGTTTACAGCTTCTGCATTTGTTATCTCCGGCTTCCTGCTACAGAATTAAAGAAACAATCTCTTATAATTTAATTAGAGCTACTCCCTTAAAGCTTTCAAGACTCTTTGTTGTTGAAACAGGGACATTCCAAACATTCCAAACGGACTTTCTCTTTTGAAATCCTCCGTAAAACCCCTTGGAAAAAAAAAAAAAGAAGGAAAAAAAGGGGGGGGAGGAATTTCTTTTTCTCCACATAGCACAGTGGATTAGTAATTTAGAATAAATAATTAAAACTAAAATATAATGGCATCTAAATCAACCTCTGTCAAATTACCTCCGAAAACGTCTCCCATACCTGGTACAAAGCTGCAGCCCCCACCATCTATGCCCCCTAGTGGAGATGTACTAACAAAAGAATTTTTTCTGGAAATGTTCAAAGAATCCAGAGAACAGAACTTAGAAATGTTTAAAGAATTCAGAGAACAGAATCTAGAAATGCTCAAAGAATTCAAAGATGAAATAAGGAATGAGATGGAAGTTCTATATGACAAATTCGATACCAGGGTCACTAAAACGAATGATAATATGATGGGAATTGTAAATGTGATAACAGAATATATTTCTGGAATGGAAGATAATTTAGAAACTCTCAATGAAGCTAAAACTAACCTGATATCCAAAACTGAAGTGGTGGAACAAAAAATTGACAATGCTGAAAAACAAATTATTATGATACAGTATAAGCAGATGGAGCTTGCATTAAGAGTGAGGGGGCTGCGTGAAGAAAAGCAGGATAACTTAAAGCAAATGTTTTCTGAAGCTTTTGACCGTCTGGTGGGAAAACCGGGATCCAATTTTGATTGGCAGATTGACAGGATTTTTCGTGTTAACTCATGGGCGGCAAAACAAAGGCAACTTCCCCGAGACGTAGTAATATACTTTGTTACAAGAGAATCTAGAAATATGATACTACAAGAGTCTTACAATACTAAGCTTCAAATTGGTGGACAGGACCTGATTGTTTTGAAAGAAATACCACCTCAGATGCTAAGAGCCAGAAGAGATTATGCTTTTCTGGTGGAAGAGCTCAGAAAGCGTCAGATACAGTACAGATGGGATGCCCCATTCGGTATTATAGTTACAATGGACAAACAAAGATATTGTCTCAGCTCTGTATGGAAAGCTCGTGATTTCTATCATAAGATTCTGAAGATGGGATACCCTGAACCTTCGGGATATGGTGAAAAACCACGAGACGAACAAGATAAACAGCAAACCACACAACCATCAGATAAAATGTATCATCTCCCTCTTCCGGAAGGGCAAGGAGTCAAGGAAAAAAGATCCAACCGTAAGACCACCAGACAAACGGATAAACAAGCTACTATGCAACAATCTCAACAATCGTTGGCCACTGATCAAGGAGCTACTGCAACAAGCTCAGAAGCTGTGGGAGGAGCTAAACCAAAGGTGAGACAGGCCTTGCGGGAGGCTCTAAAAAAGCTTCAGGCAACCAAAAATGACAACTAAGATTTTGACATGGAATGTTAACGGACTGAACTCTCCACAGAAAAGAAAGAAAATATTTCATTATCTCAAACAGTTTAAGAATGACATAATTTGCTTGCAAGAAACTCATATCAAATCAACCGATCAAAAATATTTGTTTAACCCCAAACTGGGCCAACATTTTGCGACCTCAGCCATGGAAAAGAAAAATGGCATAGTAGTATATTTAAGAAAAGATATTAAAGCTGAGCTAATTGAAGCAGATCCCTTTGGAAGATATATTGCATTAGATTTAATCTTAGAAGGGAAAAAGACGTTACTTTTGGGAATTTATGCTCCTAATCAACAACAAGATGGATTTTATAGAAATCTCCACGCTAAATTAGTACAGTGGGACTTTGAGTCTTGTATATTATTGGGTGACTGGAATGGCGTGATCGACACCAAAAGAGATAAGAAGACAGCTCGCCCGAACACCAAATTTCGAGCTAAGTTACCCAAAGCCTTTTTTGACATGCTGGACGACTTTGAATTGCGAGACGCTTGGCGCGAGAGGCATGCAGAAGAACATGACTTTACCTTTTTTTCCAATAGACATCAATCTCTTTCAAGGATTGATTTTATACTAATTACAAATGATTTACTTTGTAGGGTGAAGAAGACAAAGATTATGGCGAGAGTTCTTTCAGACCATAATCCAGTCTGGATGGAATTGGGAAGGGTAGCCCAGCCAAGAAGGTCCTGGAGGTTGAATGAAAACTTATTTAGATATGAAAAGTATGTTAATGATTGTAAAAAATTGCTATCGGAATATTTTGTTCTCAATATGAACAAGGGTACATCTTTGGAATATGTGTGGGATGCAAGCAAGGCGTATATGAGAGGAGTATTAATGAATATAAACAAAATACATAGACACAAACAAGGGCAAAAACGAAAAGAATTGGAAGAGGAAATTAGGGGGAAAGAGTCAGAGTTAACATTGAATCCAGGAGATACAAAGATTAGGGAAACAATTGCTATATTAAAATCTCAGTTTGATATGCTGATCTCTGACCAGGTAGCTACTAGTTTATTATATGCTAAACATAATACTTTCTGCAATGCAAATAAACCCGGTAGGTGGTTGGCTTATCAGATTAGAAAAAAAAGGAAAGCTCGAAATGTATCCAAATTGTGTTACAGAGGGAAGGAAGTGTTTCAACAGGAAGAGATTCAAAAGGTATTTCGGGAATTTTTTACAGAGTTGTATAAAGGGGATAAAATTAAGGACGGAGATATAGACAAATTCCTAGATAAAGAGAAAATCCCCCTAGTTAGAGAAGAACATAGGCATAAGCTGAATCAACCTATAACCTCTGGGGAAATTTTGCAGGCAATTAAACAATTAAAGTTAGGGAAAGCACCAGGCACAGATGGTTTAACAGCTGTTTATTATAAAAATTTACAGTTAGAAATGGTAGAACCCCTCAGAGAACTATTCAATAAAATTCAATCGGGAGGGAAAGTGCCTCCTTCGTGGAAGACTGCGTTCATATCGTTGATACCCAAAGAAGATCAAGACCTTACCCAACCAAAAAATTATAGACCTATTTCATTACTCAATGTAGATTATAAAAATTTTACTAAAATATTAGCAAATAGGCTAATGGGGGTAATTCAGCAACTGATACATACTGATCAAACTGGTTTTATACAGGGCAGACAGATGAAGGACAACGTTAGATTAATTATCAACGCTTTAGAATACCTGGGAAAGAACAATCAAATCCCGGCCGCATTCATATTTTTGGATGCGGAGAAAGCCTTTGATCGAGTTAATTGGCAATTCCTGCTGAAGACATTGCAAAAAATGCAGATAGGAGATGGCTTTTTACGGTCAATTGGTGCAATATATCAGCAGCAAACAGCCCAGATCATTGTCAATGGAAATCTGACAGACTCCTTTCAAATTGAAAAAGGTACAAGACAGGGCTGTCCTCTGTCCCCATTATTGTTTATTATAACTTTGGAAATATTGTTGAATAAGATACGGGGCCTGGGCGGTCTAAAAGGGATTAAAATTAGACAGCAAGAATATAGAGTCCGTGCATTTGCGGATGATCTGGTTATAATATTGGAACAACCGCAGGAAACTAGTAGGGTATTATTGAATACGATCAATCAATATGGTCAAGTCTCAGGATTTAAAATAAATCTAGGAAAAACCAAAATAATAGCTATAAATATGACTACCAAACAGAAGGAAGAACTGGGGGCGATGCTAAGATGTGAGGTAGTTAAAAAAGTTAAATATCTTGGAGTTAATATTTTAATCTCAAATGGGAAATTATACAAGTATAATTATGAATCACTTTGGCATAGTACACAGTTGGAGTTGAAAAGGTGGGAAAAACTGCATTTGTCCTTGCTGGGTAGAATAGCGGCAGTAAAAATGAACATTTTACCAAAATTTTTATTTCTTTTTCAAATGTTACCAATACTTAAAAGAGATGCGAATCTTTTAGAATGGCAGAAGGGTATCAACAAATTTGTGTGGGCAGGAAAGAAGCCGAGGGTAAAGATGAAAATAATGCAAGATGCACGTGAAAGAGGAGGATTGAAATTACCTAACTTAAAATTATACTATGATGCAGTGGCATTATCTGCAATTAGTGATTGGATTCATCTAACTAATGACAGAATTTTGAATATCGAGTACTTAAAGAAGAGAAGGTAGTTCAAACGTGGTTTCAGTATGGTCAACTACAGGCTAGGTGGAAAACAGATCAAAAAATTGGCTTTGTAAAAGTTGAGGATAATTTGTTTAAACAAATAAGAGATCAAAGCTCAATGCATATAAAGAGGATATATAATGTATTAGTACAGATGGATTCTGAAACGGAACTGATTAAGGATTGTATGATAAAATGGGCTCAGAATATCGAGGAACCAATAATGCTTGAAACATGGGAAAGAATCTGGGTAAGAAATGTGAAATTTACACAAGCACAAAACTTGAGAGAAAATTTTTATAAGATGTTTTATAGATGGCACCTAGATCCTAAAAAGCTTGCCTCTATGTATCCAAATGTTCAACCTAAATGTTGGAGATGTGGTTCTTGTGATGCTACATATTTTCATATATGGTGGACATGTCGTAATGTTAAGGCATTTTGGATAAAAATATGGTGGATCCTGCAAAACATCTTTAAAAGAAGGATAAAATTTACCCCCCAGTTGTTTTTACTGGGTATATGTATTGATTTTACAGTAGCAGAGACTAATTTGATTCTGTATTTAATAACGGCAGCAAGACTCTTGGTGGCGCAGTATTGGAAGAAGAAAGATTTACCTACAATTCAAGAATGGACTTTGAAAGTTATGAACTTAGCCGAAATGGCCAAAATCTCAGCATATCTCAAAGAACATTCAAACGAGAGATATAAACGAGACTGGAAAAAGTGGATTGATTACATAAAAAGTAAATATGGGACTAAGAAACTCCAGATAGCTTATGCTTAGTATCAGTAATAATTTAAATTGTTTAAAATTTGGGTAACAGTAAGAAGCTGAGTTCAATGTAGAGATATTTTAGACTGTGATTGTTCAAAAATTATACCACGTATGGTCTTTGGGAAGTCGGGGGGAGGGAAGGGAGGTGGGGATTTAGGGGGAGGGGGGAGGGGGGAAATACAATATGTGTTAAATTCCATGATTGTATTTGTATACTGTGGCTTTTCAATGTTAGTGCGAAAATAGAACAAACCGAATATACTGGAAGGTAATAGATACCGAAGGAAAGAGTCAAGTGAAAGAAGAAGGAGGGTGGAGAGGGTGAGAGAGAGGAGGAGGAGAAGGGAGGGAGGGAATGGAGAGGGAGTGATAGGGTTAAGGTTAGAAAGAAGGGGAGGGGAAGTAGGCGTAGAGGGGTGTGTGAGAAGGAAGAATGAAAGTTGGAGGGGGTTGAAAGAGGGTGTATGGCAGGCTAAGGTGGTATACTGGGTTTGTATTGTAGAGGGCATTTTCTATATAAGTGAGGGCCGTGTTTATTATTCAATGTTATATGCCCTGATTAAGCACAGTGAATATGTGATTGTATAGAATGAAAACATAATAAAATATATATTTAAAAAAAAAAAAAAGGAATACAGCGGTGGCAGGGGCTCTAAACTGGATTGCGCCTTTATGGCCTCTCCGAGCTAGTGGATCCAAGAAAGCTCCTTGGTTTACTGAGGAACTCCAGGAGATGAAGCGCCAAAAGAGACGCCTAGAGCGCCGCTGGAGGGCCAGTAACTCCGAGTCAGACCGAGCACTGATGAGAGCCTTTATCAGGACCTATCTCGTGGCAATACGGGCGGCGAAATGTGTGCATTTTGCCACTGTTATTGCATCCACTGAATCGCGCCCAGCCGCCTTGTTTAGAATAGCCCACTCCCTCTTGAAAGGAAGGGATGCGGACGACCCTTTACAAGGTAGAGCTGAGGAATTTGTTCAGTTTCTAACAGATAAAGTCGCTCGGATTCGGACAGATCTGGACTCCAATTGCACGGTACCAGCCGAGGTACCGGGGGAAGGTCTTGAGCAATTTTATGGAGCGAGTTTCAACTTGTCACTCCTGAGGAAGTGGACAAGGCCATGGGAGCGGTGAGTGCCTCCACCTGTATACTGGACCCATGCCCCTCCTGGCTGGTCTCGACCAGCAAGGAGGTGACACATGGCTGGATCCAGACGATAGTTAACATCTCTCTCTGGGAGGGGTCCTTCCCGCACCTCCTAAAGAATGCGGTGGTGAGACCCCTCCTGAAGAAACCTTCTCTGGATCCAGCCATCTTGAGTAATTATCGTCCAGTCTCCAACCTCCCCTTTGTTGGGAAGGTTGTTGAGAAAGTGGTGGCCTCTCAACTCCGACGGTCCTTGGATGAAACCGATTATCTGGATCCCTTTCAGTCCGGTTTCAGTCCTGGTTACAGTACGGAAACTGCTTTGGTCGCGCTGATCGATGATCTCTGGCGAGCCAGGGATAGGGGTCACTCCTCTACCCTTGTGCTTCTTGACCTCTCAGCGGCCTTTGATACCATCGACCATGGTATCCTTTTGCGACGGTTGTGGGAGGTGGGAGTGGGAGGCACCGTTCTTCAGTGGTTCTCCTCCTACTTCTCGGACAGGTCGCAGTCGGTGTTGGTCGGAGGGCAGAGATCGACCCCTAGGCCCCTCAATTATGGGGTGCCGCAGGGTTCAGTCCTGTCCCCCCTCCTATTTAACATCTACATGAAGCTGCTGGGTGAGATCATATGCCGGCACGGGATTAAATATCATCAAGATGCGGACAATACACAGTTGTATCTGTCCACCCCGTGCCAACTCAGTGAAGCGGTAGAAGTGATGTGCCAGTGCCTGGAGGCTGTCAGGGTCTGGATGGGAATGAACAACTCAGTGAAGTGGTAGAAGTGATGTGCCAGTGCCTGGAGGCTGTCAGGGTCTGGATGGGAATGAACAAGCTGGCACTCAATCCCGACAAGACTGAGGGACCGATGCTCCCTCCCAAAGATGGTCCAGCTACTCCATCTCTCAGCCTGGGGGGGGTGAAATTATATGCCCCTCAGAGAGGGCTCGCAATCTAGGAGCCCTCCTGGATCTGCAGCTGACTTTAGAACACCATCTGTTGGCTGTGACCAGGGGGACCTTTGCCCAGGTTCGCCTGGTGCACCAATTGCGGCCCTACCTGGACCAGGAGGCCCTTCGGATAGTCACTCATGCCCCCGTCACCTCAAGACTGGACTACTGTAACACGCTCTACATGGGGCTGCCCTTGAAGAGCGTTCGAAGACTTCAGCTTGTCCAGAACGCAGCTGCGCGAGCGATAGTGGGTGCACCTTGGTACACCCATGTTACACCTATCCTCCACGAGCTGCACTGGCTGCCCATTGGTCTCCGGACACGCTTCAAGGTGCTAGTCATTACTTTTAAAGCCCTACATGGTATCAGACCTGGGTACTTGGGAGACCGCCTCCTGCCAGTCACCTCCCAAAGACCTATTAGATCCCACAGACTAGGCCTCCTCTGAATTCCATCTGCCGGCCAATGTCGGCTGGCGACTCCTTGGGAGAGGGCCTTCTCTGTGGCTGCTCCGGGCCTCTGGAACGATCTCCCCATGGAGATCCGGACCCTTACTACCCTTCCGGCCTTCCGCAAAGCAGTTAAGACCTGGCTGTTCCGACAGGCCTGGGGCTGTTGAACTATCCAGCCTCATTCGAGGTTACGGCTGTTGTAGAATTTTAAATTGTTTGTTTTTATTTTATTTTATTTTTGTATCCTCTCCCTTTTGTAAGCCGCCATGAGTCTCTCGGGAATAGGGCGGCATACAAACCTAATAAATGAAATGAAATGAAATGAAAGATAAGCTGAATAAGGAAACAGAAAGATAGCATCAAGATTATATGAGGTATCTTATAAGCAAGGAGTTGCTAAGAGAAGTCTATACAAAGCTGACCAAGAAGATGATTAGAGAACTGGCACCACAAATGGCAGAAGATATGAGACTGTTTTGCTATTGGAAAAATACAGGTTGATAGATGGAAGAATATAATTTAAAACTAGTTAAACCTAATGAAATTTATTGATAATAGATATAGCTTAAACAAATAACTGATAATGTTACTAATGTATACACTGTGTAGTGTTATGATGAGTATAATTGGATATGAATATTGAATGGCACCCATGTAAGGAAGATTAGCAATCTCTTTGGATTACACATAAAGGATGATGATGATGATGATGATGATGATGATGATGATGATGATGATGATGATGATATAAAATTAAAGTTTTGATTATTAGGGGGAAAATGATACAGGATATAGTCAAATAAAGGAGGGATAAAAATAACAATGTATATATAGATATGGGTATAACAAGGAAACTGGATGTAAACTTTAAACAGTGATTTGGAAAGGAGGATTAGAAAACTTTGTTATTAAATATTATGGATGTTTATCTAGAATAGGACATAAGGATTTAGTGTTAGTGGAGGATTTTAGAAATAGTAATTGAAAGGCCAGTATGTGGTTATGTATTAAATTTTGGTATATTTTATGATGAAGGACGCTTAAACAATTATAGTCAAATGAAAATGGAGCTATGATGATGGTGACATGTATAAATATTTGAGTTAAAATACTTAAATTAATATGATTTATGTTTGTTGACTGTGGAAGAGATGCATGAAGTCTTTTTGTAACCAACTGATACACTTTCTATAGCATGTAAAGAAGGATGTTGTATTTATTTTAAATTAAAAATTAAAAAAAATATTTAAAAAGAAATCCCTTTGGATTATACATAAAGGTTAATAAAACACTTAAATATGATTAATGTTAATATGATTTATGTTTGTTGACTGTGGAAGAGATGCACGAAAGTCTTTTTGTAACCAACTGATACAGCATGTAAAGAAGGATTGTGTTTGTTTTAAATAAAAAATAAATAAAATTATTTTAAAAAAAATAAAAAGAAATAAAATGAAAAGTATAAACAGAAGTAAAATAATAGAGTAATAAAATAAACAAATAAAAAGAACACAATGAGGAAAATGTGAGTGAATATGCAAAATAATTTATTTAGAATGCACTATCTTTATAATCGACAAACATTATTAGACTTAGATTTTAAAAACTAGTTATTTTGGGCAGTTAGGATCTGGATATGATCTTCTTTTGTTCTCCAGCTTCCTGTAGTTTACAAATCTCTCCAGATTTCCATCTCTTATTCTTATCATGTGCTTCTTTGTTCAGAAGTCTGCCATCTCCAATTATTATGATTTCACAGTCTATCTCACACTGAGTCATGTTTAGAGCCATTGAAATCAGTGGTCTTAAGAATGCTTTATTTTGTGCTCAGCTTTGCCCAGTAATTGTGTTGTTCAGTGATTTTAGCAGCTGAGCTTAAAGAATGGTTTGATGTTACTCATAAGATCCAATGTTAAATTGTATGTTTGACAATGAATATTGCCCTACTATGGAATAATGTGCTGTGTTAGATTATGGCATTTAAATGTACCTAAGAATGTAAAGAAAAGAACTGAGACAGCTATGGGCCTATTTCTTCTTAATCATACTATCAAATGAAAGAGTTTTTTGGGGTCAATGAAAGAAATCTTCTTGAAATTGTGAAGGTCAAACTGAATATACAAACTATACACTATAGATAGAACTCTTCCTATAAATTCAGAGTCAGAGCTTGATTCTATTTTATTAGCCCTATTTTTATAGTTTGAACCGGCACATATTCAGCAGAACATGGGAAAATATTAAAACACTGCTGTGTAATGATGTTTCCATCCAAAAGCTGAAGAGGTTCTTGTCCTGCATAGTGTAAGAATCCAAAAAATGGAGTCAGTGAATATAGCTTCAGAAAAATGCTGGCCAAACTAAAGAAAAATTAAAACAAAATAAAGCAAGAAAGAATAGGGTCTATTGTCAAGGGTTATAAAGTATGAATCAGAAGTAGATGAGACAGCATCAGCATGTCAGCTGTTTTTCTGATCATTTTGAAAATTGTGTTGGAGAACTTAACTGTTTTGCAGTTTTCATGCATTTGTTTTTTTCAAAACTGCAGCACTGATTTTCCAAATATGGCTTGCTACAATTTGGAGTGTGATTAAAAAAAGCTCTCTCACATGAAGCATTAGACAACTCAATTACCCCACCCCCTGATGAAAGCACTTGGCCTCTTCATTTGTAAGCTGCTTTGTGCAAGATTTTGCAACTGCCAACTTTTGTCCAATTCTGAGGTCCTTTTTAAAATGTGATAGAAATTATAAAAGCAATACAATGAATCAATAAAATAAATATCTAGAAATAATTTTGTGTGAGAGTAAATTGTTACAGTAAATTTATATAATGTACTAATTGCCTGGAAGTGATTGCTACATAGCTTTATACTAAATGATTTTAAATTATGTGTTCCATCCATCAAGGGATAATAAAGGGCATATTAAAATATGTGTATACATCTACAATGCAAAATTAATAGACTGATGTAACACTACAGCTAAGTCTTTTATATTTGCATGGTGGAAAGAAATGGAGTTGCAAATATGAATTTTTCTGAAATATGGTAAGAAAATTGACTCTGTTGAGCAATACAGCTTCTATGCATATTTATTCATTTTATTTAGTGTATGGCAAATATATAGTAGCTCAATCAGACATTGGGCCAGTGTGAGCTCTTGATGGACATTCAGACACAAAGTGGTGTATATTTTGTCAAGGAGCACTGCAATCACACTCTGGGGTAGATACAAGACCCCACTTAAACAATGTGTCCTGGCAGACATCATGTTGGGTACGGATCCTGTTCAGAGTTGACCAATGCTGACAAGGAAGATCAAAACCTGGCAGACCCCTCTTCCACATGATATCGTATGCTGCAGTAAGGTTGATGAACACAGCTGTGGTTTGTAAGCCTCGCTGGAAACCAGCCTCTATATGCCATGTTAGACTGAGCACTTGATCAACACAACTGCCGGTGTTTATTCCTTGCCATGTATTTAGAGAGTCCGGAGTTCTACAAAGATGTCTGGCTGCCAACTGTTGTTAACTGCCAATTCTTCAATGTAGTTTGGCTGCCAGTTGTTGCTAGTCATTTGGTTCACACTACCATGCTATCCAGGTGCATCACAAGGAGGTGAACTAGCATCACATGCCACTTTATGCAGATTATTATAATGGGACTTACAAATATATTCTTCCACAGATCCTGCTTAAATTTATTTTATGTTCTAAGATCCAGGACTTCTTGTTGAGCAATGCAAGGTGAACATTCTCCACCCCATTTTCTTTTGCTATTGGTCATCTTACTTCTACTATCAAGTACATTGCCCTCTTCAGTCCTCAGGTACTACCAAGCTTTAAACGCTTGAGAAAATTACACATATATCCCTTTCCCCCCCAAAATAAGACCTCCTCAAATAATAAGCCCAATTGGGCTTTTGAACGCATGCGCTAAAATAAGCCCTTCCCCCAAAATAACAAAATATTGCAACACAGCAGCAGCCATGAGCTGACCACGCTCGCTGCCTCCTGCACCTCAAAAATAATAAGACCTCCCAAAAAATAAGGCCAAGTGCTTATTTTGGAGATCAAAAGAAAATAATTCCCTGCCTTATTTTTGAGGAAACACAGTAAGATAGTTTGAGACTCTAAACGTTCCATCAAAGTCTCTTTGCTCCCAAAATAATTTTTGCAGCATATTCATACTAGATTTCTTTACTTAGGAATCAGCAGTTATCATTTCTTCCCCACACCTCTTCGTCACCATCATGTTCTTTCAGGCCATTTGCTTGTAAGCAATAAAAAGACAATCCCGTAGGTTTAATCTTATTATAATTCTTTTAGGTACTACACAAATGATTTCATTTTTATGCAAAGAATCAGCACCATAGTAAGCTTTTCAGAGTTCAGTCAGCATAATTATGAATTCATCTTCTGTATTTCAATTAGCTCCATAAAAATTAGAATTTCCTGTATATTTTCCAGTATAAAACACTTGTGGATAGTTACGTAGTTGTTGCAATAATAACACTTATTCATTACTTGTTATTTATATCCTTTTTTTCCTATAGGAATTTAAAGTGACAAACATAGCTCTCCCACATCCAAGTTTTCACTACTACAACAATCATGTCCCCCTTAACAAAAATTGTCTTTAAACAGTCCCATGATGCAGAAAATCTAAGTGGCTAAGAGAGACATATGTTTCACAGTTACCCAATGTCTTTCCATGATTAAGACTAAGCATGAACCTTGATTTCTTCTAGTTTTGCACTATCACACTACCCAGTCTCTTAAAAACTAGTTTTGAATGAGTATCAGTTTTGACTGGGGCTTCTTCCACATCTTCTCATCAAATATTAAATAATCAATAAACTGAGAAACAAAGATTTCTAAAAAATGGTAATAGGATTTTCTTTGTGGGATTGTATCGTTGGTGTTCAATACCAGTACATAATGTATATTGCTGCAGGTGTATCAAAACAAGATTGGACAAAAGTGATTATTGGAAATACGAAGCATAGGCAATCACAAATTATACATTTAAAGGTACTCTGGTGTCTCAGTTTGATTCTGAATGCCCCTTTTTTAACGGAAACATGGGAGATCCATTGCTTGAGTGGAGAACATCTGAAATTACATTTATTAGCATTTACAGTTGTTAGTATTATTAAATTAAGCACCATATTTATTTATTATCTTTGGAATGTCACTAAATATATGGACAACTACTAACATTTCTTCATTTCTGCTCTTGTTTTCTATTTTTGAAACATCCACTTTGTCACTGAGGATGCATGGATTCAGGACCTGAGGGGGAGAGGACAAGAGCTCATAGGATTATTGTTGTTTAGTCTTATTTTATTCAGAAACAGAAATAAGCAGTTTGGATTTATCAGACTTATCAAAGTTGACAGGCATGATGGGTGTCTCCAGCCCCATAACTTCAGTTTAAGAACAGATATTTCAATACACAAAAATTCTTGAAAGGAGCTTGTTTAACCAGTATTTCTCCACTTAATCACCAATATTCATTACACACTTTTGCCAATGACAGACTAGTTTCTTAAAGCTCTCACCAAAGAACGCTACATTTTGTCTCTTCAACCAGGTCATGACAGTCTTTCTCTATTTGAGTCAAACAAATGCCCATGAAAATATTCATTCGATTTGGGGAAAAATAGAATGTCACATGGCACCCAAACTGGACTTATAGCAGATGGTGAAACTATTTGATTACTGTCATAGCTTTATTCTTGTTCACACAGATCACTCTTTCGTTCACCATTTATATTTTTTAGCCTAGAGATGCACAGTACTTGTGTCAACACAATCATCATGGCAAACAACCTGAATTTAACAGTGAATATCAACTGGAGAAACTTGTTTGACATTCAGAATTCAATCGCAGAGCAAGTACTCAATGCATGCTTTTATTTCAGAAACATTAGCAACTCAACCTTTTTTCCACAGCAACTTTTCACCAGCTGAACTGAAGAACAGATGCTAAAGAATGCACAAGGACTTTTAGGATTTCAATAATGCCATCCACTGGTGACACAACATAGGAGCTTTTGCTTTTCATTCACTTGTCACTGGCTTCAATATTGCTATTTGTTTGCATTCTTTTAGCAAGCATTCTCTCTCCTCCCACTACTACTTGCAGTGATAGAAAAATAATGAGGAAAAATGTATTTGGACAAATTAAATTGAGCATTTTCCTTAATTAAAAGTTATGTTAACCTTGTTCATACTGTTTTATTAATTACTTTTAATAAATTGTTTTTGAGAAATAGGTGTCTCGCACAAGGTCCTTCACACCAAAGTTTTGCTTCTTTCAAAGAGATCATTGTATATGTCATTAAATAACAAATATTACTACTTTTTCCATATTACAGGGATCTATCACATCATACCAGAATGAGAACGTTTTTGAATTAACAAGAGAAATGTAAAAAAAAAATTACATTAATTTTAAAGCATCTTTCTCAGCCCTTGTAAGTTTAAGATGGATGGACTTCAACTCCCAGAATTCCCCAGCCTGAAAAGTCATCCCATCCATCTTAAAGTTGTCTAGTACTAGTATCCAGGTTGAGAAACATTGTTATAAAGCACTATAATATTAATTGCATAGACTGTAGTTAGAATAATTTAGGAAAGGAGCTGAATGAAAAGGCCATCTTTTCTTCATTAAAGGCCCATTGCACATTCTAGAATTCTGCTAGAATTATATCCACTGTTTTTAGAACAGGTGGGCACATCTACAAAATACTCTGTTGCCATATTTTTACATTCTTCGAAATTTTGGGATAGGCTTTTATCTTCTAGAAAGAAATAGAATATATATTTAACATCTATGGGCTATGAAATTCTGTATTTTATATTGAAATTCAGATACTGGGATTGAATAATTGATTCTGAATAATTAGATCACCAGGTTCTTCCATTAATAAGACTTCACAGATTATTACAATGTAAGTTTAGCTCTATTACAGCTAACCAATGGATGATTCAATCCTTCCTATTTTAGAAACTTGTGAAATAACTATTCTTTTATATAAAAGATGAAATTAAATCATTATTTCTAAAATGTTAAATATTTTAATATTAAACGTTTAAACACATTAAACCACTCCTGATATAGAAATCTACACCTGCTATAGAAACATAAAGGGAAAGAACTGTGTCTGATTTCTGCTATGAAGGTTGGGGAAGTGGAATATGCCAAAACATTTATTTCAGATTCCTGAACTAACACCCATGTGCTTTTTTTTCCAATGGCTGGGTAAGCTTGATAATTAGCTTGTAACTTACCTGCTTTTTCAAATAATTTCAATTAGATAGACATCCAGTAGAAACTATGTTGATGTTATACACATCATGACACTATTTGCACAAAGATACAATGACTTGCCATTCCTTGATCTGCCTAGAGATGCCAATAGTTACATTGTCTGTGTGTGTGTACACATTTCTCTCTCTCATCACTTTCCTTCTTTCCTTCCTTTCTTTCTCTTTCTCTCTTGATAGTAATGTTAGAAAAATAAAGATAATCGTAAAGGTAAAGGTTCCCCTTGCACATATGTGCTAGTCGTTCCTGCCTGTAGCGGGTGGTGCTCATCTCTGTTTCAAAGCCGAAGAGCCAGTGCTGTCTGAAGACGTCTCTGTGGTTATGTGGCCAGCATGACTAAGCACAGAAGGCACACGGAACATTGTTACCTTCCCACCAAAGGCAGTTCCTATTTTTCGACTTAAATTTTTACATGTTTTCCAACTGCTAGGTTGGCAGAAGCTGGGACCAGTAATGGGAGCTCACTCCATTATACAGTGCTAGGGATTCCAACCTCTGAATTGCCGACCTTTCTGAGCGATAAGCTCAGCATCTTAGCCACTGAGCCACCACATCCCATTTGAGCCACCACGTCCCATTGTTAGAAAAATAGTTGGTTAAAATAATTCAAATGGATAAATGGTTCCATTTAGTCACTAAGGTAACAAGGCAACCTCAGTATTAAACATAACAAGATGCTCTACTTTCTGCTTAAATGGCAGTGGTGGTTTTTAAAAATCCTCTTAACACTTGTTAAAGTTTGTAAGGCTGAGATATAGCCCTAAACCTTCAAAGACTAATGTTAACTTAAAGTACTGTATAAATTAAGCTACCATAACTGCAATTTATTCAATAAACCTGAACTAAGCAAGCATTTAGTATGATGTGTAAACCTACTCAATGAACTTTAACTATTGACCTCAATAGCAAGTTATTTGAAAAGGCAAGAGCTAAATGGTGGTAAGTATTACATGCAATATCTTCCTGCTGATTAAGCAGAGGTCAAAAGAGTAATATAATGGCCAAAACAGGTGAGAGTAAAAGAGTTTGATGGGTGAACTAAAGTTGGAACGTTCAAGACCATGATGTATCCTTAACTATCCTGAGAGCTTAGAAAGGAAAAAAAAACTGTAATACCATTGGAAACAAAATGAAGGATTTTGTACACTTAATGTACAATGCTAGAGGCATGTTTCTGTCTCTCCTAGAGAACAACCTTGGTATATTTGCATCAGGTGCAAGCTTGTAAAAGTTCTTGAAGAAACTGCCAAAGAACTGGAGTAATAAGTGCCATTCTTTAGTTGATGAGAGAGGAACATTGATCAAAGAAGAGATGCACTACAGCACTCTCATGGAAACATAATCAAAGCTCATGGACTAAATTGACAAAAAGCAATTCTTTACAGCTGAACTCAGAACCATCTTTCAGACTTTCACAAAAGAAGCAGTGTCTGAGCTTGGAGGAATAGAAAAATGTGACCTTATAGAACAAGAGAAAAGAACAAGAGACAGGATGGTAGCTCCTCAAAAGGCATAAGGGGATATACTCTGCCCTGCAAGAAAACAAAAAAGAGTATCATTGTACTTGGTGATTCACATCCACAATCATCAGAACAAATGTCTGTCAACCAAACCCATTGATTCATGATTCTGTCTGCCAGGGGCAAAAAAAAAATCCACATGACAGAACATCTTCCAAACTTATCAAATCCACTGACAATTATCTCTCCCTGCTAGCCCACACGGGAACAAATCGTGCTGCAGAGAAGAGCTACAACTACAACTTTCACAATTGTTTTTGAATTTCTGATAAAGTTCAAAATCTTGGGGTCTTAACTGTCATTTTTTTAGGACTTGCTATGACTTCCCTGGATGCTGGTTTGGATAACAAGGAAGAGCCAACTCTGAGGACTATGAAGCAGGTTGTAGAGAACACTTGGAGGACACAAAAGACTCCGTGCCAAGAGTGGATGGGCAAGAGGAGGAGGAGAGGCTAGCAAATGAGGAGAAATGCATCTTCAGCTGGAAAATAGAGATAACCAGTCAAAGGCATAGGTGGAGAAGAGACACAGCTAAAATCAGTCAGCAGAGATGAAGAGGAATTGCCGTATCCCCAGCTGGATCCAAGATCAAATAGATCCCAATGGAGCTCAAATGCAACAATGGTCAATGAGGCTACTTGTGATGAGGCAGCCTCATCCCCTTCTAATGAATTGCACCAGCTAGTGCCTATTTAGCCCAACATGTGGAGCAAAGTGGTGTTGGAGATAACTGTTCACTTCCCGTCATGGGTGTACTCTGACTTCATGAACTTCTGCTTCCAAACCTGTGCCTTGTTACTCAACCTCATGCGTGCCCCTTGGATTTCATGACCCGGATTCTGGACTTGTATCTTGGCTTTGAATATTGTGTTTGAACTTTGGACTTGTGTTTGGACCCTGGGCTTCATGTGTGGTTTTATGAACTTGCACCTTGAACTTGGGCTTTGTGTTTGCCAGTGACTTCGTGCCTTGGCTATGTAGATTCTGACTCATTAAGATTTGGCCTTGCTCGTGATTTGGGGGATTAACATTAGGGAGCTTGCAGTGCCTTACAATATAATGTTAAAACTCCTTGTTGTGTATGCATGTATTGATTAGAACAGTGATGGTAAACCTTTTTGCACCAAGTGCCAAAAAGGTTATGCGCATGGACATGCTTGTCAGGGCTGTGCTCCAGAAAAGCAAACTTCTGGGTTCTGGCATCATGTGTCCCCAACAATCAGCTGGCTGGCACGCATGCACAGGCCGTTTTTGGCACTGCCACACATGCGAAGAGATCACACTCCAGAAAAGCCAAACTTCCAGGTTCTAGCGTGCATGCATGCCCAACAATCAGCTGGCTGGCATGCATCCACACACTGGTTTTTGGCACTGCTGCATACGCAAAGGACAGCTGATTGTCGCATGTGCACCAGAAACCCAGAAAACAGACAGGCAAGGCCATGCGTGCCAGGCAACATTTTGCCATGCCACTTTAGGCACACGTGCCAGAGGTTTGCCATCATAGGATTAGAACATTACTACAGAAGACCGAAAAGGGAAGAAGAATATTGCAAATGAACAACTGGCTGCACAAATCCCACACATTTATATATTTATTTATAGGTTACTAGACCACCAAATTCCAGAACAACTTGTGGTAGCTGCACAAAATTGAAAAGCATTACATAAAAAGACAATAGTCATCTGAGAAAACAGCACAACTTTCTTCCATATGACCTAAAAACAGTCTAGCTCAGTTGTGGGATCCAATTTTTTTTACTACCCGTTCTGTGGGCATGTCATGGCTTGGTGGATGTGGCTTGGTGGCCTGGCAGGGGAAGGATACTGTAAAATCTCCATTTCCACCCCACTCCAGGGCAAGGATTCTGTAAAATCTCCATTCCTTCCCCACCCCACTAACTTGCTTTCCAGCTCCCTTCTCCTGTTCAGGGGAACAGAAGAAGACCCAGCCACTCAGCTGAGACTCGGGAGGCAGAAAATAGATGGAGTGGAGCCAGTCAGAGGTGGTATTTGCCATTTCTCTGAACTACATAAAATTTCTACTATCGGTTCTCCAGAACCGGTCAGAACTGGCTGAATGCCACTCTGGTTCAGCCCAAATATCTGAGTGCAAGACTGGGGGTGGGGGAGTGTAGTTTTTACAGATTGCTTGAATGTAGGCAAGCAAGAATGTGCTGTTCCAATGAGTAGGTGCTACACTAAAGACATGTTTCCTTCATCTTCCTAATTTCATTCATTAATTGATATAAGTAGACCATGGGACAGGTAGATATTAGAGGAGAGAAGAGAAGCTGTTTATTTTCATAACTACTTTGGAAAGGGCAAGATCATCTTTGAGGATTCTCCAAAGATAAATTGGGTAGGCCACATGGACATAAGAAGAGACCAATGGAAATATCCACTGCATGGTCAGCAATGTGCTTATTAAACATTGGTTATGACTTAAAGTTCTCTCTCTCTCTCTCTCACAAACACACACACACACAAACACACACACACTATGCAAGTACAGTATCTTGCATTAGTAATATTTGATTATGGGCATGTAAATGTGTTAAATTGACCACAGACCCTATAACTGTAGCTTAGAATCAATTTTGTTAAGGCTTTTGAAATGCATTGTTATATTCTGCTTTTTCCTGCAAGTCGAAGATGGGGGACATCACAGCAGGAGTGCGTTTTGACCTCAAGCAAATGCCCTTAATTTGTCCTCAGGAAAGTGTTGTAAAAGACAGGCACAGATGGCCTAGGCTTATAATTATTTCAGCCTGGAATACAGCAGAATAATGAACTCTGTTTGCCCTCACCATTTCAAAGCAGTAGAAAACGAGCAATGGCCAAGCAATTGAGACAGTGAAGAGGGAAAGCTACTGTTGTCTCATCTGAAACCATTAGAAAACCAACAATGCAACTTCACATAAGACCAAAATGCTTTCTTTTAATCTGTTTACTACAACTAATGTTTTTTATGCCGCAAAAGGGCATTTAAGGAGAAAAGCCTTGACATCCACAAAGAGCAAATCCAACTCATGCTATATTACACTCAGCAACAATCCATTTCCCAGGATTTTATGTAAATGGCAGGCAGGCTGAGGAAGGTTCACTAGAAGGCTGCGGACCCATTACCCTGCTTGTTCCCTGTAAGTAAATGCAGATACAAGTTTCTCTTGGCAGGAAGATAAAGTGGATAATTTATTTGCTTTTCTAATTGGTTGCATAGGGTTGAGGAATGCAAATTCTAACAACAATAAAAAGACATCAGAAAGTTCAAAAATACTACAACAACCAAAGCCTTTACAGAATAGTCTGTTTTATGGCACTGAGAAATTCTGTCCAGGGGAAAGAACCATTGTGCAAGGATGGTTTGTTGTGTTGTTTTCATGACTTGAATATAATCTGCTCTACCAAATAGAGATAATTTTTTTTTACGGAAAAAATATCCTGAAAAAAGAAACCTCTTTGTATTTAGGATTTTTGGTGCTTTTTTCTGTTTATCTCTCAGATTATAAAACACTATCATGAATTATTCATATTATTTGATTTAACACACTTTCTTGCCTGCATTAAGCTTCAGTGAATGGCTCCTAGGCCACTGCAGTTATGCAGAACTTAATATACTGGCGATACACTCACTATTAACTGACAGTGAATTAAATTCATTGCCATTTTGGGTGAGATAATAACAGCACACTTTGTAATTTAATTTCCTGGATATTCTACATCTTGATTCTAAAAAACATACCTTCAAAGAGGGAGGAAAGACAATTTTTAAAACAACAGGAAGCTAAAGATAGTGAAATTTAAGAAGACATGTGAAATCTATTGGAACTGTTACAAACTCAGAACTGTTGAATAAATACTTTGTGTTATGATCATTCCTTGCAAGTAGTAAAGATAAATATTTGTGAAGTTTTCTTTCTTTACACCCTGAAATAGAAAACATGAAGACAAGGATTTGGGGAAGAAAAAATAATTTGTTTTTTGCACCACCAACTTCACAGGTGTTCATTTTCAAAACTGTAATAATATTTTATTTTACCTGAGCACTACATACATGTAATTCCCACTACTGTTTACAAAATGTGGCCAGAAAGGAAAATATAATTGGAACTCAAAAGGAAACTAGAAAGTATGGCTGCTAGCATTTAAAAGATACAATACAATACAATAGCAGAGTTGGAAGGGACCTTGGAGGTCATATAGTCCAACCCCCTGCCTAGGCAGGAAACCTTATACCATTTCAGACAAATGGCTATCCAACATCTTCTTAAAGACTTCCAGTGTTAGGGCATTTACAACTTCTGGAGGCAAGCTGTTCCACTGTCAGGAAATTTCTCCTCAGTTCTAAGTTGCTTGTCTATTTGATTAGTTTCCACCCATTGCTTCTTGTTCTAACCTCAGGTGCCTTGGAGAATAGTTTGACTCCTCTTCTTTGTGGCAACCCCTGAGATATTGGAACACTGCTATCATGTCTCCCCTAGCCCATATTTTCATTAAACTAGACATACCCAGTTCCTGCAACCGTTCTTCATATGTTTTAGTCTCCAGTCCCCTAATCATCTTTGTTGCTCTTCTCTGCACTCTTTCTAGAGTCTCCACATCTCCACAGATATAGGATCCAATTGTATAAAAGAATTTATTTTAGTTAAAACATACTCTTATTGTATTATAATATTTTTCACTAGAATGTGAGAAGCTTTTGCTATTTTAAGACTAAATTTGCAAGTTTTTTGTCCTATGAAGCATTACTTTAGAGATAGATGAGGCTTAAAAGACAATATTCCAGCATTTTTGCAACCTTGTTTTTCTATATGTGTGTGTATGTTTATGTATAATAGTGGTGAAATTCTTTTTTTTTTTACTACCAGTTCTGTGGGTGTGATGTGGCTTGGTGAGCGTGGCGTGGCGTGGCGTGGCTTGGTGGGCATGGCAGGGGAAGGATACTGCAAAATCTCCATTCCACCCCACTCTGGGGCCAGCCTAGAACTACTCAAGTACTCAAAATTTCCACTACCAGTTCTCCAGAACCTGTCAGAACCTGCTGGATTTCACCCCTGATGTATATGTGTGTACACACACACACACACACACACACACACACACAGAGTGTGCTTCAGGCTGAATTGCCAACCACATTTCAGCTTGCTTTCTTATATCTAACAGGCTCATCATGCTATACAGTATCCTCTCCTGCTACAATGATCATCCCAGGAAAGCACTAGGCAGAGGTTCCCAACCTTTCCAGCTCTGTGGACTATTAGCACCAGTGGCAGAAAGGGAACGGAAGATTTTGCATATGCACTTGTTGCTTGCACAAATGGGGCCCGCTGCTTACGTGGCCCCATTCTCCGTAGGCCCTGACCCAGTGCATGGGCTACGGACTGAGGATTGGAGACCCCTGTGCTAAGGGATTTGCCTCCATTATATTTATGATGTCATTTTATTCATTAACAGAATTTGTGATACTGTTGCCTAACAAAAATGTGAACTGGGTTAGTAGAAACTGCCACCGTATCCCTTTCTATCATCTGCCTCTTAATTCTTCTACAATAATAAAGTTGTGGTTTAAAAGATCAAATGAGGAAAAGAGATATCTGTTAAATCAAAATGTCTGTTAAAGCTGGATTTAATCATTGATGTAATTTACATCATTTGCACAATTACATAGTTATGCTAATTGATGTAAACTGATACAAATGATGTAAATGCATAATCATGAAAAAGTATATAAATCGCATCAGTAGTGCCAATGACATAAATTGTATTAATGACCTAGACTACTTTAAATAGCAATAGATTGTTAGTTAGGGGTGCATTTTGAAGCAAAATTTGGTCTTTTGAATTCAAAGACCACAGAACAGGGTGGGGCAACCATTGAGGCTTTGGGGTGCTAGTCTCTTGTGCCACTCCTTTGGTTCATTCATTTATTTTTTGAAAAGCTATCATTTCCTAAGTAGTGTCCCTCCCCAAAATATGAGAAGATTATAAAAGCATTGCTTTGCTTGTTTATTTTGTTTTAATATAAACTAGTAACTAAACAATGTGTTTAAATCTAAGTACCATGTTTTCCTGTTTTATTTCAGAAAACCAATGTGTGATGCAAGGAGGGAAGGAAGAGCCATTTCTAAATATTTCTGCAACACGCAAACACTGCAGCCTAATTTGACCTGCTCAGCACGATTAAACACAGCCAGTTAGAGAGGCTTAAAGATAAGAATATCCTGCTTGGTGAACAGTCTGTGTGTCATTCGAAGCTGTCCTCCTGTTTTAAATCAACCAACCACAGAGCTGTTATGAGCAGCAACTGTTTTTCCATGCAGTGCTGTTAAACAAAAACTGTACCTTAATCTTTTTTTTTGACAGCTACAGTTTCTCAACTACATAATAAGATGGAGCCGATGCCGTGAGATTGAACCTTACGTGTAGTTGGAGGATGGAACCATGACGAAATTAAGTGAATCTCTTGAAGTTTGCAATCCCAATGCACATTGCAGTTGTGTTACTGCAACCACAGCCCAAGCATTCATTACTTTGATCTAGTTCAGGAGTGTCAAACTTGCATTGTCACATTGTCATCATGTGACATATCATGACTTTTTTCCCTTTTACTAAAATGGGGGTGGGCGTGGCCAGCACATGACGCATCTGGTCCATTGTGGCAAGTTTAACACCCCTGATCTAGATGGTAGATTCTGGCAGTCTCCATTGATGTTTCACAGCAGAATATGATAAGTTAACTTCAGTTTTAAATGCTGTTTGTTCCTGTTTTGTGGAAAACGGCATCCATAGAAAACTCTGCCAAAGCATTATTTCACACATTCACTTATGTACCTGGATATGGGGGGAAAAAAGAATGCCACACTTAGAGATGCAAATCAACTGCTGCAGAGATCAGGAAAAGCAAAATGGCATAAATATTTTAATTGTAATTTAACATACCAACAGAAAGAGAAGATTCCATGGACACCTATTATTCTCAGCTTTGAAAAATTGTTCAAATAAGTGTTCAAAATTGCACTACTCTGCATATTAAGGGTAAATTCGTTTGGGGAGGGAGGTTGACAAGGGAAAAGGGGCAAAACTATTTTTTCTCTATGCTCACATGAATTACAAAATAATGTTTAATAATATATAAATATATGTATGGTTGTGTATATATTTATACATATATATGTCTCTCATATAGTTAGTTTATAGTTCACTATTTACAATGTTTCACTATGATTTACTCTAGCTTATATTATGGAAAACCATGTAAAAAATAAACATGGAAAAGTTGAGTCTTTAAAAAATGATAAAATATATAATATTCCAGGACTGGTGTCAGTGCTAAGAAGCAGACATGATGTGGGCGTAAATCTACTTGTCTTGGAACAGCTACAGAAAGAGAATCTTGCTAGTCTGAGGATGCTTCCTTTCTCCTCTCTGTTATCTTCATGTGAATTGGGAGCAGGGCTGTCTGAAGTGCTTTTGTGAACTGTTTTCTTGTTTTCAAGTCAAGCCACATTTATCAGCTCACTGCCCACAAGGCCATCCTCTATATTTTTGAGAATTTTTACTTTAATAAGCTTCAAGTCCTTGCTTCAACATAGGAAAAAATGAAAAGGAGGCAGGCAGGCAGGCAGGCAGGCAGGCAGGCAGGCAGGAAGGCAGGAAGGAAGGAAGGAAGGAAGGAAGGGAGGGAGGGAGGGAGGGAGGGAGGGAGGGAGGGAGGGAGGGAGGGAGGGAGGAAGGAAGGAAGGAAGGAAGGAAGGAAGGAAGGAAGGAAGGAAGGAAGGAAGGAAGGAAGGACATAGATAAACTTTCTCCAGTGAGAAAGATCAGGTTTAGACTTATCTCCATATCATAAGCAGTAGCTGTCCTCCTTTCATCCCAATGTCACTATTAAAATGATGCAGTGATAGAGATAGTTATATAGGAATATTCTTCCTGAAACAATGAGAACTGGAAAAGGCAGACATATACTTTTCTATAATAAATTTACATTAAAAAGGAATGTCTCTATGGAGAATTTTAATCAAATGAGACTGAATTGGGTAGAGCATTGAATCACAACCCAGTTCATAGGATAAAAACTTTAGGACAACTCTGTACTTCTATTTATATATTTAAATCAGGTATGAATGACCTGAGAGCTAATGATGATCTGTGATCCTCCTTCCAACTTAAGTTCACAGTTCTTGGCCATACCATTCTTTTGGAAGCATCTAACAGCTGGGCCTTCAATGAGGAAAACAGATTTGCCAATTAGTGATACTATTTATGCAAGGTCCAGATTCAGAATTAACATCTGTTGCCCATAGATACCAAACACTTTTTAAAGTATTTTACTGCCTACATTATCATGCTGGAAACTATGTTATAATACAGTATGAATGCAAGGAAGAGCATTCCAAAGACAATAGAACAGTACAGCTGAAGCATCGTTATGTCAGAATTGTCATTAAAATGCAAACACTATAAATTAATACATAGATCTTCCAATACAGTCATCAGCTCCATTCAGATTCTCTCATGGTCATTCAGTTGATGCTAGCTTCTGTATCACACAAGGCAATTGATGCCTTTTCTGGTAATGTCTTTCCAGAAAAGACATCCATTCTGTTGCAAAAGTATATTTGTGCCAATGAAAAATACAAGCCAGTTTCAAACTGAAATTCTAGCTTGTCTTGAAATACTTCTAATGGTAACCAGGCATAACGATTAAAGCAATGGGATATAAACCACTGTTATGAATTTAACAATCAGAGGTGGGTTGCTCCCAGTTTGGCCCGGTTCGGGCAAACCGATAGTGGCAGTGGTGGGAGACTCTGCCCACCTGCCAGGACGCTTCTGTGCATGCACAGAAGCATCGCACAAGCACACATGTGAACATGAGTGAACCTGTAGTGCCGGGATTTGCAACTCACCCAAGATAAGATTAGTCCAATGGTGGGTTCTTACCGGTTCAGACCGGTTTGTCCAAACAGTTAGTGCTTTGGTGGCCTGGGTGATTGGAACTGGCAGCAACCTAGGCCTGCCACACCCCCGAACTGGTTCTCCAGCAGCACCATAGGCACCGCCATCTTGGTTTTTGCTTCTGCGCAAAACAAACATACACATGTGACACATTCACAAGCGAACCGGCAGTACTGACTGCTATAACCCAACCTGGATTAGTCTCACTGGTTTCCAGAAATCCCTTAAAACCTGGTTTTCTCAACAGACTTGGACAACATATGGAAATGGGAAGCCCATGAAATGGCTACATTGTACTACATTGTATGTAAGATCTTTAAAACACTCTCTATGGTGTTAGTAATATTTATGTTTTAATTGTTTAATGGGTTTTTTTAGATTTTTATTTATTGTTCTGTTCTTACTTTAAGCTTCTTACTTTAAGCTTCCTAGAGGCATATTTAGGAGATGGGCAGTTATATAAATTTGATAAATAAATTATAATGATATATGTAATAGAATGGCAATGAAATTGAAAAGGCTTGTACTATTGTTGTATGCATTAGTATTAGTGGGAATGCAATATTTATTTGTTTCCCTAATGTACACATTGTTTATAGACTCTGAGAGGTTTCCAATATTATTGAAGCTGCCTAGTTGTATCTATAGTTTAGCTTATGTAAAGTGACTATGATCAAACAAGGGAAAAATTGAAAGCTACAATATTACATAATACTTAAAGCTCCATAAAGTATGACAAACACTTATAATTCTTTAAATAATATAAACATAATATTAACAGTCACATTAGGATTGTTGAATTGTGTTTACTGGGAATCAAACCTAAGACTAAATTATTCTTACTAACCTAGAAACTATACAAAGGTTATATTTATAGGTGAGAATTTCATTTTTATCCAAAATAGTTATTTTTACCCATATAATCATTACTCAACATTGTCATTTGTTAAATATTAGTACTGGTGCTGTTTGTTGTTCCCTTACTATAATATTACTGAATTTATAGACTAAGGAACTTCATAGTTCAAACTATGAGCTTCCACGTTTCAAACGTATTTCTAACCATATTAAAAGGCAGGATAAAAATAAAATTATCAACATCATCTCTTTGTGTATCACCGTGCTTTAGCCAAGCAATGTAGGCATGTTAACAACTAAAGTAATATTACATTAAATATTTTTTAAAACTAGTTTTTTTGTTTTATATGGGATAAATCAGGAGTGTCAAACTTGCATCATCAAGGCAGTGTCACATGACATATTGGGAGTTTCCCCCCTCTTCTCGGGGGCGGGGCCAGCATATGATGCATCCAGCCCGCGGGCAGCAAATTTGACAGCCCTGAGATAGATAACTGAATGCACATATGCTTTGTACTTGTTGAGATTTAATAAGAAGTGAATGCAGAACTATTATTAGCCTATATTTTAAAATTCATCACAAAAAATCAATGTAAAGTTTCATAGAAAAAATATGGCAATAGTCACTAATGTAAGATAAAACTAATTTGAAGGCATGAAAACACAAGTACATAAATCTTGAAATTTGATCTGAATTTAAAATTTGCAAGGCCTAATGAAAAATATGAAGAGAAAATTTTGGCATAGGTATGTCAAGTTCTTTTTCAAATTTAGTTTTCCGTTGTCCAGATCAGTCATATCGCTTCATGTCCTTGAAAAACCTGCTTATTTATCACACTAGGAATATATCTGTCTAATCATTCTCATCAGCTTGAGGGAATGCAAAGAGACACGGGTCCAATTTGAAGGCAAAAAATAATAATAATAGGCATGTGGAAAAGAAACTTCTTGATATCACTAACATTTCCTAAAGGACATTTACTAAGGTCATTGTTATCTGATGGAAGATTATCATGAAAATAAGCTAGTAGCTTTTGTCTGATTGTTGATCTGTCCTTGTTTTTAGTTTTAAAAAAAAGAAGTGTAAAAATTCAAACCACGTTGCAGTATAATGTAATTGAATGCAGAGCTTATTGATACTTTCAATTTTAAAAAAGATACAAATTTTCAAACTCTAAAAATCATACACTCACATGCAACCTGCAGATATTATTTGATTTTGATTTGATCATTGTGATGGCCTGCTTGGAGATAGCACTGCCATCAACGAATTAACATTATACAGGTTTGCAGGTTATCTTGTCCTGACCTAAAGTAGGCATGAAAGGATGATGAACGCAATCTGATTAAAACTTATTGATGTAATCAATAATAAATTACATATATAAACAGTGAATATGGGTGATATATAAATTTAATAAACTAATATATAAATAACCTGCATGTCAGTTGGATTGCCCTTTAGGGTGTTTCCAGTAGTGCAGTTATAACACAAGCAGTTATGACTGTTTTAAGCTTCCCAACCCAAACGACCACCTTTTCCATGTTTTTCTTGCTTCTTTCATTAGACTTCCAACTCTGACAAAACATTATATTATACACCTAATAATCAACCATTAATGCATAGTCTTGATGGTCTAGCAGATTGACTAGTAGGTTGTCCCACAGATGAATCCAGCAGGCAGAAGATAACAAATTTCACCAATATAATTTAGAAAAGGGAAACTTATGTTGCAAACTTGCAAGGTCTATATTAGTCAGCCAGCAAAAGCACAGCACAGCACAGGACAGGACAGGACAGGACAGGACAGGACAGGACAGCACAGCACAGCACAGCACAGCACAGCACAGCACAGCACAGCACAGCACAGCACAGCACAGCAAAGCAAAGCAAAGCAAAGCAAAGCAAAGCAAAGCACAGGGCTTGGGTGGATTGGGCACCTTTCCATAAGCCTGCTCCAACCATCACATCTCCTTATCAATGCAGTGTGTCATGGCACAGTCCGATTGTCCAATTCTTCCTTCCTGCTTCAGTCTTCAGAATGATGTATGTTGTTTGCCATGAGTCCAGGAGATGCCACTGACTCTCAGTTGGAGCACATTCCAGCATCACAATCTCACACATTCCATTCAACTGCTCTGTCACATATTGAAAAATACAAACCTTCTACTGTACCGAATATGACAATCAACTTGCTTGGTTGTCACTGAAAACATTGATTTATCATTTGTCCTAAACTACAATAACCAATATACACTTTAAAAGCAGAATATAAGGTATTTTATAAGTAGGATAAAATAAAACAAGCTATATAATTACCCTATTAAATCAGTAAGCCTAAATCACTAAAATGCTAATCAGTAAGCAAAGCGCCCTTATAATTCCCAAATGCCAAGATAAATAAAAATATTTTCAGCTGCAGTATAATTGGCAGATGTTTTATTTCCTAGAGGAAACACTACACATAAAGAACTCTTTCCATTGCAGATACCAAGTGAATATGCAAGGAATGTGGCCAGTAGCATTTTAACAGAGGGTTAAAAAAAAATGAAGATGATGGCTACACCTACATAATTGTAACCTATTGTGGGGGGAGGGTGACCCTTTAAATAAGGAATAAATGCAATTTGTGATACTGCAGGTACAACAAAATATTTTTATGGTCATGCACACCAATAGTGACCATTGGGCTCCCAACCAAAAAAAATGCAAAAGGACCAGATTTCAGCAATCTTATAGGTTATATACCTTGCAAATGTTTCATAAGACTTGCAAAGGCAATGTAAATTATAGCCTTTACAGTTGGTTATGTAGCATCTGATGAGAACATAGGATAATCTTACTGTGGTCTGCCTCAGCACAAGCCATCCTTTCTACTGATACTAGCACTTTATAACATAAGCCATGTCCTTTCATACCAAGCAAAAGGCAACAACCTCTTTTTTGCAATCTGTCTCCTCCTCCAGGGGAAGTCATCAGGAAGTTACAACTTCCTTGCTTCTTCTCCTATACATTTCAGACTCACTCACAGTGTTCATGTATATAAGAATAAAATATGATTATTCCCCACAAGCCAGGGGTGAAATTCAGCAGGTTCTGACCAGTTCTGGAGAACCGGTAGCAGAAATTTTGAGTAGTTCGGAGAACCGGCAAATACCACCTCTGGCTGGCCCCAGGAGTGGGGAGGGAATGGGGATTTTGTAGTATCCTTCCCCTGGACTGGGGATTTTGCAGAATCCTTCCGCTGCCACACCTAGCAAGCCACACCCACAGAACCAGTAGTAAGAAATTTTGAATTTCACCACTGCCACAAGCCCACTCTTTTTTTTCCTTTACATGTATCACCTTCACACACACAAACACAGAAAAGGAGGCAGGTCACCGCTGCCATCTTGACTTATTTTTAACACTCCTCTGTCCCCTGACTTGTGACGTGAAATTGAATTGTGATGTTGATAGTGTTCAAATAGAATTACACTGAGGAACAATTACCTTGAGTGTCTTTGTCCCAACTTGTTTAGGACCTTATAGATAATCACCATAAATTGAAACTAGCCAATATATTTAACAGTTATAATATATATTTTCAGTTAGATGCACCACACAACTTATTTGCAATTGTATTTTGTGTTAGCTGCTGTTTCTGAACCACACAAAAAGGCTAGAACCACAAAAAATATATGATATTATGTCAAGGTTAGTAATAGTTTGATTGTGGTACTCATAACTTTTTCTTAATATTTGCTTTCAGACATGTTTTAGAGTTACTAGAGTTACTTAGATGAGATGGGAAGTGTAGTAAGTAAGTAAATAAGTAAGTATGTAAGTAAATAAATAAATAAAATCACCAATATCACCAAAACGAACAGTAATTGGTGTTTTAGCTGAAGATGGTGAAGATGTTCATTGTCACTGCAGCATTTGTAGGTCCACAGAAGATAAGGAAGAGTGCTATGTTAAGACAGGAAAGAGCTAAACCAATATTTCTCAACCTTGGCAACTTTTGAATCTGTGAGTGTCAACTCCCAGAATTCCCCAGCCAGCGTGCTGGTTGGGAAATTCTGGAAGTTGAGGTCCATCTATCTGAAGGTTGCCAAGATTTAGAAACACTGCACTAAAATGATTTGCAGTTCCCAAATTAGTTTGCAACTCTATTTCAGCAAAGGAGAATGATGTATTGTGAGTGGTAAAATACGATTCACTAGACAATCCGGTCAATTTCAGTTCATGACACAGGAACAATCTAATTTGTCCTTCACCTCAGATAGCAGGTGTCTATGGCCATCCTTGAATCAAACTTGCCCTTTGACACAATACTTGAGTCACCAAACACTAGAGTGGCAAGGGCTTAAATTCCAAGAGTAACTTTTATTTATTTACTTCCTAGGGGAAACAGTCCAATTTAAAGCTGTATTGGCAAAATGATTAGGCAGGTTATTGAGTTTCAGAGTTGTCCATAAACCAAACATGTTTGTGTTATGGAGGGAATCTCAGGTTTTATCTTCTGCCCATCACTGAAACTTATACTGGTAAAAGTATCTACAGATGAACTAAAATAAGCAGGAAGCATTCCTTTTTAAAATTTCTTAGACAATTTAAACTGAAGTATAATGTCATGTTTTTAAAAACTGTTTCTGCATGAAATCCCATAAATTTGCTTTTTTGATAGTCAAAAAAGCCTGATAATCAAAATGATAGTTTCTTTGTACAAGAAACTGTCATTATTTTCAGTAATTGTATCCTGTGCAAGACTAAAAGTCATAGACATTTAGGTTACCTATGTTTTTATGTAGTGAAATTTTCTGGATATTTGTGTTATGTTGAACAACAGAATCAGAAAATAGCAACAATGACAAAGATTCCTTCAAACTCCCATACACATATAAAAGATACTCACCTTGGCAACAATATAGAGAATGATTTTACTCGTTGTCTTTCTGGAATGGCTTTCAAACTCCCTAATCTTGTCAATAGACCTGAAATTTCCCTATGGTGTCCTATCCATATCCATAAGCCCCAAATGCCATATTTTGCACAGTGCTGCCCCCTGCTGTTGATATTTTTATCACTGATTATGGTAATAATTTTCAGATTAAGTAATCTCCTTATTTAAATTCAGCAAGTTTCAGATAATATTTGAACGGTTAATCAATGGATATTAATAGAAGAATGCCTTAGGCTTAGGAGAAATCAGTCACTTGTCTGAATCTATTCAATGAATCATATCTTAGCTTCATATTTAGTTCTGTATATAAACTGTTATAAACACTGTCAGCAAGTCTATTTTAAGAAGTAATTTCCCAAAAAACTTTAAAATATTATGAAAAAGCCCCATAAAAATATATGGCATATATTTAAATTATAGTTAACAAATTTTGAAAACTGGTCTTGGGAAACATTTCTACCTTTCTTGCTGAGAAAATACTACCAAAGAATAATTCCATACAGTTGTGTTTGCTTGGATGAATGTAAAGGATTTCCAATGGATTTAGAAATAAGATTGAGTTATGTTGCATCCAATTATTCACATAACTTTTCCAACAGTAATGACAGTGTAATCCAAGTTCCTTTTAATTTCAAATGAAAGCATACATCTATGCTATATCTAAATGCATTAACAGGCATCTGAGTAGCAAAAGATATGGTAACCAAATCCTTTTTCAATCAACAATTATACAGGAAAGCAATTTTAATTTTATTGCTCTTTAAAACGTCTTTCTATTAGCTTTTGTAACATTTTGAGGTATATTCAATAGAGTTCATATACTAATTTATAGCATCAGCGTTCCAAATATCATCCAGAATTAAATCAGAGTTCAAGGCATAGTTTCCATCAAAGTTCCAATTTAATAAGAGAGACGTTTTGGTACAATCTGTGGGAACCCAAATCTGAAAGCTTCCTGGGTTTCCACCCAGTTGAAAGTTCATGATCTTGTCCCCACACCCACAAGTTCATCACATGATTCAATCTTCCTCTGCCACGCTGGCATGTCCACCCATCTAGTTCCCATAATATGCAGAGGTGCAGAGATACAGAATGACCTTGATTTCTAGAAAGGAATGTTTTATTTTGAAAACAAACACATTCTACTCCTTCCTATTCCCCGCTCCAAATTCTCCACTAATGAACAGCATAGTAAAGAAAGAGAGTGTGTGTGGCAGGCCAAAGATCCTAAAAGGAATATAACTGCAGCCCTGACAATTAGATATGTAATGATTTGGGATGGATAAGAAATTTGGTCCATCAGAAGGATAAATGAATGATTTGACAGGAAGTTCTCCAGCTGGACAGATGTAGGGAATGTGAGCTCTGAAGAGCCTCACATGAACACTGTCTGACAAACTTACTCCTGTGATCGTTTTTGGATCAGAACCGTCCTGGAGGTGGGGGGGGGTGAAGAAGGGCAGCATCTCACCAGACCCAGAGGGAGGCAGCAGGTTCCTCGCAGGTCAGAGATTTGCCTTATGAATTGGAGTGGGGGTGGCAGCCTGCAATATGGCTGACAAGATGCTGACTTCCCTACCCCTCAGTTATTTTTTGTTAGGTATAATTACTGATTGTACAGTTATAGAGACTAACTTGATTTTGCATTTAATAACTGCAGCAAGACTGTTAGTGGCGCAATACTGGAAGAAGGAAGATTTGCCTACTATTCAAGAATGGACATTAAAAGTAACAAACTTAGCAGAGATGGCTAAAATATCAGCATATCTCAAGGACCATTCCAATGAGAGATATAAATTGGAGTGGAGAAGATGGATTGACTATACTCAAAATAAATATGGGACTAAGAAATTCCAGATAGCTTATGACTGAGGCAACAAGGAATGGCATAATCTGTTTAGAGTTAGCCTAGCAAAGAGGAGTTAAAGCTCAAATGATAGAGGATGTTAACTTTTTACTTTTAAGTTTATTTTAGAATATTTTTGTGAAAGATTTATACCCTGTATTGGTTCTGGGATATCGGGAGAGGGAAGGTTGGGAGGGGTGGGGTTTGGGTGGGGAGGGGAGGGGAGGGGAGGGGAGGGGAGGGAGAGGGAAGTAAACATTTGTAAAAGTTTTTTTTCAAAATTTTCAATTAAAAAAAAAGATGCTGACTTCCCATCTAAGCAAATGAACAGGAAGGTGAGAAAGAGATGAAAGACCGGTAAGAAAATTTATGTAACCCACAGCCATAAATCAACCTGGTAAAGGCAAAGAAATCTTGACAACATAAATAATATTGATGGTCAGACCAGGATTTTCTCCAAAAGAAAGGAAGGAAGGAAGATGGAGGGTTGAAACACCAGCCCCTCCCCCAAAAGCTATTTTGCTAGAAACAAATTCAGACAGAAAAGGAGAAAGCAGAGAAGTGACAAACCCACTCAAATATAAACTCTAAATTTGGTTTTGGATTTGAAATAGAAACCAAATATTCCGAAGGATTTACTTCGCTTTGAAGCAACTCCAAAAAAACAAGGAAAAAAAAACACTTCTCACTGATAACTGATAACCTAACCTTGACTGTACGGGAAGTTTTAAATAATCAACTGCCATAAATCAGAATTTTGAAAAGCAGGAGGCAAAAGACAAATGTACCCAAATCTGGCTGTTTGCAAGTTTGTTCCAATTGATATGTTTTGAGCAGCTGTAGCTGACTGGAGACGGAAGGTAATGGGGAAAGAATTATTACAGAGTCAAGAACTGGGAAATGCAAGGGGTTCCCCCTCCCCCATTTCATCCTTTTTTTTCCCCTGCAAAAGAATAAGATGGCCTTGGCTTCTCTTCCGGTCCCACAGTAGTTGAAATTTAAGGTGGACCAGAGACTCAAAATAAGACTTCTACAAATAACTGCAATTTTGGAACTGGACATTAAGGAAGAACAAAAGACCAAGATGGCTCGATAGCTCTTCCCCTCAGCAGCTGCAGTAGATAAATTTAAGATGGACCAGAACTCTGAAATAAAAATTGTATAACTAACTCTAACTTTGGAAGTGAAATTACAAAATTATAATTATAAAATTATATGTAAAATTATAAAAAATATGCATAAATCAGTAAAATCATTTAAATCAAGCCTAAATAGAATTCTGAACCCAGAGAAACAGATATCTAAAGAATAAATCAAAGAAGAAGGGGAGCAAGACAACAAAGGGGTAGAAATGGAGATAAATAAAAAGCAGACAAAAAACTCCATTAGTCTTGGCAGTGGTATAGGCAAAACTGTAAAAAGAGGAGATGTCCCAACAAAAGGGAATAAAAAGCAGACAAAAGGGTTTGAGGCTGTTAGTGGCATAAGGAAAATTGAAGTAGGAGGTTCTGCCCCAACAAAGAGAAATATAAAATATCCTTTTGATGGTGACCTGGGGAAAATTGAAGAGAGTGGATGTGTCAAAACAAAGAAAAGGGAGAAAACAGGAACAGAGAAGTAGGACAAAAGACTTACTAGGAAAAAATTAGACAACTAGAAACTTTTATATGAGAAAATATAAAGCTAATATAAAGGTTTTATTCCTAAATATGACAATAAAATGGAGTTGCTAATTGGTTGAATATAATAATGGAAAGATAATTAAATAAAGGTTAAAATATATGGAATATGAATAAACATGATATTGATATGGAGAGGATGTAAAGCAGAGGTTTGTGATTCACTTTTATACATGATAATTAAATTGAGTTGTGAATTGATTGAATATGACAATAGAAGGACAATAAGCATGGGTTAAAATATATGAAACATATATATATAGAATTTTTAAGATGATGAACAAAGTGAGATGTTTACCACTGTTATTCTATATAATAGACTAAGGGAATTGTAATGAACATTGAACAGTGAGGATTGCCATTTATAGACAACTAAGCGTAATTTAATCTAAGATATGAAAAATGGAGAGGGAACATGAAATACACCTACAATAGGAAACTATTGAGATTTAAAGACAGAATCACTAACTGGGGGCATGTAAGGATGTATAATTATATAAAGATAATGGTGAGAATAGCTGGGAATTGTAACCAGGTCTACATCTTGGCCAAAATTAGGCTGGGGGGAAGGAGAGAGTTTTAAAAATACAATGACTATATATGTATACTTCTTTGTCCTATTTTCTTAATGAAAGAAGCAGAATACATGTTAAAATTAAATATGTATGTTGAAAAGGAATTATAAATACCATTAACATAAAATGGAGCTTGCTCAGAAGCTGAAATACACCAAGTAAATGAGAGGAAGAGTGGGAAATAGAGAAGAGAGAGGGAAGAAGAGAGGAATAGGAGAAAGGGCAAGGTGGGAGGGAATAGGAGTAGAGAAATGAGGACTAGAAAGGGGAGAGAAGGAGAGAGGAAGGGGAAGTAAAGAAGGGAAGGATGACAGAGGGAAGAAAGGAGGTAGGGAGGGGGACGAAAAAGGGAGAAGAAAGTGATGAATAAGGTACAAATATGGTATATGGAGAGCAGAAGAGCCAATAATTGTTTTTGGGACTTGATGGTAAGATGAATCAATGTAAATATTTAATAATGCAATATGTTCTTGTCTATGTAATAGTATATATGTGATTATATGTTATGAAAATGAAAAAATAAAAAAACTTTATAACAAAAAAAGGATAAATGAATTATTTTCAGCTTCTCAAAACATAAAACCTTAAATATGCATTTATACTGAAATTCATATTTATAGATATATTGTGATACAGTTTCTGTCCTTCATGAGAAAAATGTCCCAAAGTTCATATACAGAATAACAGAATTGGAAGAGGCATTGGAGGTCTTCTAGTCCAATCCCCTGCTCAAGTATGAGATCCTACACCATTCCACTCAAGCGGCTGTCCCGTGTCTTCTTAAAAGCCTCCAGCAATGGAGCACCTACAAGTTGCTCATTATTACAAGGAAAGTAATATGAGTAAAAGTGCACTCTGGTACAATGCATTCAAAAATACATTCATAAGAAGCGGACAAACATTGAGGATAAACACTTTGCATAATCTCTTTTTGCAACTTATAACAAAGAGATTTAATAAAATTCAGGATCAGTACATTGAAAAACCTTGTGTGGAGGGGAATTAATCTCTCCTTCTGGTGTTGTTATGGTAAAAACTGCAAGCTTTCAGTGTTGAATGCCACACTTGACCTGTAAATGGCCTGCAAAAGCTATACTTTTGCAGTATAAGTTTATGAACTGGAAAAATAGCATTTTGATTCTGCTTTTGATAAAATTAATTAATATCTTATTTAATGCCTTCAAGTCAGTTTTGATTCCTAGCATCTGCCTGGACAAGTCATTTCACAAATGTTTTGCAATTGCTTCCTAGGGCTGAGAAATAGTGACTGGCCTAAGGTCACCCAACTGACTTTGTGCCTGAGGTAGGTATAGAATGCACAATCTTCCACTTTCTAACTTGAAGCTTTAATTACTACACCACACTGGCTCTCTATTAGCAATTAGCTGTATTCATTTCCAAGAATCAAAGTTGTAAATGGGTGGTAAATTTAGTTGTAAACCATCTAAATAAATGATTAGTCTCAAGATCTACTCTTACTATTTAATGGCAGATTTTGAAGGCTCTTGTATTGCTTTAAAAACTTTCTGAGCCTGCACACTATTCTAAGAAGAAGGAATAGATGAATAACTTACGTAAGTCTTGTAGTCTTTAAGTGAAATTGTCCATTGCATGCAATTCCTGTTTATTTGCATATTTGAAACCATTATACACAATAATATATTTGGTTCAGCAGTGAGAAAAAAGGTTATCCATATTACTCAAAACTACTCTTGAAGCTGGCAGAAAGTGAACTCTAGTATGGGTTTTATGAAGACACATAATATTCTTTCATTCACATGGATAGGAATCTGATCAGCAAGTTATGAGAGTTTGATTTTAGACTCCATTTTAATAAAGCTCAATGAAATACTGTCCTTTTCCTGAACCAAATGTGCCATAAGCAGATGGAAATGGACAATTTAAATTTCTTGGCATTGGAGATCATAGACTTTGGGTTAGCTACAGAGAGTTAGAATAGATCTATTGAAATCAATGGCACAAGTTAGCCATGACTAACTGATCCTATTGATATCAATGGTCCTATTCTGTGTTTAGTCTAGTGCTTACTGTAATATTGTTTGTTGATATAATAAACTACACATAACATTGAATCTTTTACTTCAAATATCCCTACAGCATTTTAAGCACTACATGAAAGAAAAATAGAGGAACTATGGTATTAACTTAAATCATTCTGCAACATATTTTTTATGGGTTGAAAGAAAATGGGCCTTATATTCCATAACTTTTGGAAAAATAAATCATGCAAACATATATTAAGTTATTTAATATATTAAATATATTAAATACAATTCTTTACCTGACTAGGTCGTACATAATATTCTGCTGCTTCATTAATGTTGCAGTCTTAGGTTAATGCTTTATGTGGAACATTTCCACACAGCACTTTCGGTTACTTCAAAAGCAGTCTCCGACTGTCCCATCTCACAACTCAGCTGTACCCAAAAAGCCAAAATAGTTTATTGCTGGATAAGTAAGTAAAACACAATAAATCTAGTCCTTCTGCTTGATGTGCTGAAGCTCTTAAGAGCTTGAGGACAAGTCGCTTGCTGAGACAAACATTCCCTTAATTTCAAGTTTTGGCTCCTCCCTCTCCTTGGAAGTTTTGCTGTCAGAGTCTCGGCATTTTCTCTCAGCAATTTGAGGCTGGTCAGTTTGAGCTGCAGGACAGTGAAAAGAATGGCTATGTAGAAGTACCCTCAATAGCACTTCAACCCCGCAAACCACTAAGCTGCAGTCTCTTGACTTTAACTTGCAGTGTACATTTGAAAAGAGACTCAAAAGAACTAAAAAGATAGAATACAACCACTGAGGTTTTCGGACTGTATCCTATTACTGTCCAAACAGAACAGCTATTATTTGATATGTGAATATCATTTAAGGAATAATTTATACCCAGCTATATTCCAACAAATTATTGTATGCAAAGATCCTTTCCTGTTACTTAAATGTAATGGGGACAGCATCTTGCTATTGATAGCTTTTTGCAAAATAGTGCAATGCTTGAAATTAAATTACATTCCTTTATAGTCTTCTGAAATAGATCCTTTTATGTACCATCATTTTGCCAGCATGATATCATCCTGGCTGAAGAGAGATTGTCATGCTATTTATATTATGCTGCACTGTCCTTAAAGTGACCTTGCTTGCCCAGGGAATGACAGCTTTTCTACATCTAGCGGGTGCTTCTTATTGCTGCATTTGGCCTTATTGCTGCACTAGTGATTATTTGTGTTAGACTATGAAGGCTCAACATAGCATTCCCCAAAGCTACTAAAGGAAAAATGACAGTGTGTATTAACCAAATGCTGTCAGTTACATTGAGGACCATTGTCTGTATAAAAAGTAATTTTGGCCTGCTGTACCAACTTGCATCCTTCTGCTACTGCTTCATGGAGATCAATATACAAATGAACAAAACAACCAGAAACCAAAGCTTAAATAAGCTCACTGTGGCAGCATCTATTTTTGTCTTTTTGGTTCCATTTATAAAAAAAAAAAATAAGCAAGCACTCTGATTTCCCCAAACTCTGGTTATTGATCAACTGATCCATAGAAAATGTAGCTGTAAGCCTTCCAAAAGGAGCAGGCCAGCATGGGAAAGTGGGAAAGTGGTTTTCAAAAAACAGAATATGTTACTGATGAAAACAAATCAGGCAACTTTATAAAGCAGAAAGATTACCTGGAGAGAGAATGTTAGGAATAAAACTTTTATCAAAAAGTATTCTTGAGGCTAGTGCTTCTGTTTTTTAAAAAAATCATAAATCAAGCTTAATTTAGGAAATAACCCAGTGATAGAAAAGCCTGAGTTATTTAAGCCTATCTCTAAGGACCCATACTGTGCTCTCTTCCACTATGTTGAGAATCAGATAAGAGAATAATGAATAAAGTCACAACTATCCCATGTTTGCAGTTCAACATTTTCACACGGTTTTATACTGTATCCAGAAAAACTGTCAATGAAATAATAAATTAGGTTACATCTGTAGTTCCATTTTTATTTATGAAGGAAAATATATATATAAATATTTTGAGTATTTGTTCAAAACATGGGGGTTTTATTATGTTGCATTATGATCTGCATAAAATTTGATAGAGTTGAATAATCAGCGAGTAAACACAACATTTCTGGTTGCAATGGATGTAATGCCACATCCTTATACTCTATTTTCTTTCTTATCTTTTAGGCTTCCCAGTTTAGTGATGATGCTTCATAGCCAGAAGTTGTTTATGACATCATAAATCTATATAGAACAAACCTGGTCTAATCATTTAAATTAAGTTTAATTTAAATTAAACTTTACAAGCTCTGGTTTTGGAAGTTCTGGTGGAACAGCTAAAACATATATGTAAAAACGCTGTAAGAAAAGTAATGGGTTTTATCCCACGTGCAATGAAAGTGAACACTATAGTTCCATTTGACAGGTAATTCTGTTCATTCAAATGGAGGTAAACTCAGTTATTTAAAAGGGCAATACATTAGTCACAAGCCATTTAACACATGCTTTTAACTTATTTTCAGATTTGACAGTGGTAGGTAAGCCTATCTGGGAGGTAACATCCTAAAAGTGATCCTTCTAAAATAAGATATTTTCTGATTTGATATAAAAAAAAAGAAATATAGTGCTATGGATGCATTTTCAGAGGGCATTAATAGCAAACAGAGAAAGGGGATGTGGTGCCCATGGCGTGCCAGGAACAAAGAGCCAATTTGATCAAAGCAATGTTGCATCTTTTCTACATGCGTTACAATGTTGCCCCCACCTCTGAAAGACACAGAGCTTGCATTGAGACTTTGCAACAGGTCTTCTTTTGATCAAAAGCTGATCAATCCTGTAGGTGAACCAGAGAGCGATTCTTTTAATAGGTGATTGGTTGGTTGGTTGGTTGGTTGGTTGAATGGATGGTTGGATGAATTAATTGATTTTTATCCCTTTACTACTTTATAAATAAAGGGATAAGGAAACCAATAGGCATAATACTCCTTCTTCCTTCTATTTTCCCAACTAAAGCAACTCTTTTTTCCAAAGCAGCATTCCAGGTCTATGTTATGTTATGTTATGTTATGTTATGTTATGTTATGTTATGTTATGTTATGTTACGTTACGTTACGTTACGTTACGTTACGTTACGTTACGTTACGTTACGTTATGCTACGCTATGCTATGCTATGCTACTTACACACACATACACACACACACATATTCATATATACACATATACACATGTACAGCTCTAAAGATAAATGATCCAGTCATGGGGATCAGATAAAATAAATTGAAGTGAGTATTTTAGTGAAGTAGATACCATGTGATAGAACAGCTGAGGGATGTTGAAATGCAGCATTATAGTTCTCTTGTGACTGTGTTTTTTTCTGGTCCTTTAATATGTTGGAGGATGTAATCCCACTGGTAGCACTACACTAATATTTAGTTAGTATTACTTGCCTATCAGTATAGAGCAATGTGAGTGTTACTGCTCTTGTTGTATTGTATAACTATCTACTTTGAATCTTGAAATTAACATGCTTTTCTGGGATCCTATTGTAGAAACATACAATGAGCTTGTTTTCTATTTTCATTTAGTCAGATAAACACCTTTAACTTTTTGATTTTTCACTTAAGATCTTGCTGTTAATTCACAAACTTGAGGCTTTGATTAGCACCTCACAAAAAGATTCTCTTAATAAGACAACATTTTTTATTCTAAAAGAGAGACAATTTCAGTATATTTCCCATGGGTGGCACATATTGTTTTCCCACTTATTTATATATAGTTATCATATATATATGAATGTCCTGCTTTCCCATCATCTCTCACTCAGGATGCAGTCTCCCAGGCTTCTCAATTATTTGGTATGGACCAGTTTTGTCAAGATCTGGAAGTAAATGCCAGTTTTCAGCAAAAATGGTGTTAAATGTGGTTATGTGACTATGGGATTCCATAAAAATCCATAAATGTGGGCTGGTTGCTGAGTACTTGACATGCAGTCATGTAACTATGGAAGATGGTTGCTTTTGGAACTTAGGAACTGGGTTGTAAGTACCCCAGGAAAAATCTGTCATAACTTTGAATAGTCACTAAGTGACTGGTTGTTAAGTCAAGGATATCTGTAACTAGATAGTCTTCAGAGTGATGGAATGGAACAGAAAGGAAAAAAAACATCAGCTGCATCATTCTTCACCATCTCCATTTTTTTTTTAAAAAAAAACCTGCATTGTTTTAATGATCCTTTGAGCAAACACCTTTGTGCAATGACTTCACCTCCATGTTTCTCAGGAGTGAAATAAAGCATAGATATGATTTAACTTCATATTAATTTTAGGAGCTTTCCTAAGATTTAAATAACCAAGAGTGGCCACATGCAAACTACTGAATAAAACTTTATCAGTGAAATCTGAAGAAAAAAATTGACTTAGTTTGAAAATTACAGATTTTGTCTGTTCCCCAGTTAGAGAAATGAAACAGGAGCAAAGAAATCTTCATAAAAATGATCAGAGATCCTCCAGTTGCATGACTCCAGGGTTAAAATAAAGTCCTGGGTTTTGATCAGCAGTGTTTTTCTGCAGGTGCCTGATAATAGGTCATAAACCTTTGCAAAGGAATCATAAAGCTGACATTATTTTCCTAATTAGTAAAAAAGAGAGAAATAATTGGGCGTCTTCCTAATGAGCAATCATTTGATCTTGCTTATGTTGGCAAACATGCAAGGCACTGTCTGTTCCTTTCATTTAATAAGGGCAATGTTTGCTTCTTCAAATGACAGGTAAACTATGCAAAACAATATGACCAGAGCAAATCCTATCCTCTTTTTTTGTCTAACTTTCAGAATGACCAAATGATACAGTTATTCTGCGCAAACATTTCTATGCTGCCGGCTAACAATTCTCCTTGAGAATGATGCAAGAAAAAATGAAAGCATTTAGTCTTCTGCTACATGCTAATCTTAGTGATGGGTTATAACTACAGAGATGCTTGGGAAAAAGGAAGAGAGAATAAAATGGAAAGCAATGCAATGCAATGGAATACAATGCAATAGGAATAGGAATAGAAATAGAAATAGAAAGAGGAATAGAAACAGAAATAGAAATAGAATCTGGACCAGTTAAAGCTAAATCTAAAACTAAAGTTAAAAGGACTTCTCCAATTTGGCAAAATATTATTTATTTATTACTAATTTATTCACACAATCACTTCACAGCAGTGTTCAAGGGTGACAGGCCAAGGCAATGCAACAATAAAATGCAATGGCATGGTAATCCCCCCATCAATGAATATTTGTGAATCAAAGTGTTGACCTGCTTCAAAGCAATGAATCTAGTCAGTCAGATGGTTTTAAATGCTTTGTATCGCTGAGTGCTGCTGCTGATTGTGTTAATATACAATTCTGAAATCTTACTTCTATCTATGGGGAATTCTGGGGCCAACTTTACTAATATATTATGAGCTGTCTGATATTGACTTGAATTGCTAGCCAAGGAATTTTATCATCTCATTAAATTGTATGCCTATTTAAGTTCTTTTGGGGTAGCAAAGCTAACAGTATTGGAGGCAACAGTCATTTCCCCAAGTCTCTCTTAATTTTTCTATGCTGTGATGGAATAATAAACTTTTCTTTTAGTTTTTTCCAGCACAGCCATACTGTTCAACCATGTAAGCTAACTCTTATTTTTCCATACAATGTATTAACCAGAGGCAGCAAAGTTACACCTACCTATGTGGTTAATGGTCATTCTTGAAAACTCTGTTCAGAAGTCAGGCTCTGCTAATGAGTTTTATCACCCAAGTCAGCTAGTTCTTCTCAACCAGATATGACAACCATTCTCGTTCCTTCAAATGCTCAGAGATAGTAAAATATTACTACTCACAATAAATCAAGTGTAATTTTTCAGATTATATCTGAAATAAATAAGCACTTATATTTTAGAATTTTTAAAAGTTACTATTTGTAAGTTGAGGTAATACACAATTTTTTTGTGAACAAATTAAACACATCCTGAAGTATCTGCATAGTTGAAAAGTTTTGTCAAGATTTTGTAAAAATCACCAAAAGATACTGTAACACCTCACTTAATTATTTGTATACTTGTGCCTAGGTTACCACCAGCTCAGTGACTTGGTAATTTGTGGTCTTCATCCAATGGTAGGATTCAAATAGTTTAACAACCGATTCTCTGCTCTAATGATTTCTTCCAACAAGCAGTTCACCAAACTGCTCAGAAAGTTAACAACCGGTTCTCCTGCAGTGGTGCATACTGGCTGAATCCCACCACTGTCTTCATCCACTTAAGAGCGTTGTGTGGGATACTTTTCAGAATGAATTGCACTGGAACACATCACTTGTATTATTCTCATTTTGTACTAACCAGATAGCTGCAAACATGATGCTCTTCCATTATGGTCTATGGTAAACGTTTTTTAAATCAATGTTCAAATCTTTCCATAAATAGAACCTAATTTGTTAGCCTTCAGATCATAAACTTTAGACTGATTCATACCATTTCATAACTTGAATCTCCAACTGAAATTGAATCACAGGCCTGGTCGATATGATTCCTAATAATAACAGGATAAAATCTATTCTCTAATTTCTTAAAAGTTTGTTTGTTTTTTTAAAAAAAGAGAGCTATTGTTTTATTATTTTATTATTATTTTATTATTTTCTTTTATTATTTTATATGATGTTTTTATATTCGTGTAAGCCGCCTTGAGTTGCCATGGGCGAGTAGATGACAATATAAATTTTCTAAAATAAATAAATAAAGTTAATGAATGTTGCCCAATGCTGACTTGAGTGATTGTGAATGGAGGACATAAGAGCTTAGGAATACAAAGTTAGAAAGGAGGCTAAAACAGGAAAGGCACTATATGGCAGTTAATGGGTGGTGAGCCATTCTAGAAAAAAATAGTTCAGAAACTTTTTGCCTATCTCCATTTTAGATTCCCCATCACTTCATGAGCGAAGATAGGTGATTCAAACTTAAGTTGATGCATTTGACAAACAACTTTGCCTATTACAACTTTAACTTTGGTCATAATGAAACTGTGGGTGACAGGGCAGATCTAGTTGGGTGAGGAGCAGAAACTATCCTTGACTGAAAACTGTCTAGCAGCCAGTGACGTGCGGTGACGGTTACCGTTGGTGAGGCAAGACCGCAGCAGCGGCGAGAAGCAACGTCCCCGGCACTGTGTCCGACAGGCGTCTCGCATTTATGGCAGACATAAACGCGAGACTCCTGTCGGACACAGTGGCGGGGGTGTTGCTTCTCGCCGCCGTCGCGCTCCACTGCCTTGCCCCCCCCCGCCTCCTCCGACAACAATCCTGCAGCCAGCCCAGCACCGAGCCTGGAGTCACCGCTCTTCTCCTCCTCCTCCTCCTCGTCCCCACTCGGTGCTGGGCTGGCTGCAGGCCGGGGCATCAGGATTGTTTGTCGGAGGAGGCGGGGGCGGGGGCAAGGTGGTGGAGCACGACCGCGGCGAGAAGCATCTCAGATGGAGCCAGGACACCCGGAAGACAAGCCGGCACTTAAAGGCATGCCGAAGTGCCGGCTTGTCTTCCGGGTGTCCCGGCTCCATCTGAGATGCTTCTCGCCACCGTCGCGCTCCACTGCCTTGCCCCCGCCCCCCACCTCCTCATACGGACAGTCACAATCCTGCTGCCCCAGCCTGCAGCCAGCCCGCCCGACCTGCTCCCTGCCTGGACTCACTGCTCTCCTCCTCCCCGCTCGGTGCTGGGCTTTAAAGGGGTCTCCCCTCCCCAGCCAGCCAGCCCACCCAGCCAATTCCTCCCACCACCACCACTGTGTCCAACAGGCCAAGTGTCTCACGTTTATGGCGGACATAAATGCGAGACGCCTGGCCTGTTGAAACACAGTGGCGAGAACGTCCCTGCCGCTTCTGTGCTCCGCCGCCTTGCCCCCCTGCCTCCTTCGACCCCACCACTGTGAAGAAAGAAAAAAAACACACACACACAAACCTCACAATAAAAATTAATTTTTTTATTAAATTACAAATTACAAATTAAATTACAATAAATTTGAACCCCCCCCCTCCCTCCGTCTGATCCACCTTTTCCAGCTGTGGAAACTCTCTCAACTCTCCTCTTGTCCGCCCAACGTAAGCGTGCTCAACGTAAGCTCCTAAGGCATGATTCGCTGCTCCCCGATCAGGAGGCGGGAGAATCAGTGCCTCTTTTGCATATGAAAGTGTTCGCTTGTTAACTCCTCCTTAACTTTTAAAAGGCAAACAATTCCTTAGGCAAAAGAGGCCCCGAGTTCTCTGGCCTCCTCCCATAGTTAACACTGAGAGCAGACACCAAGCCACTGTGACTTTGAATCTGGTAGCAACTACCCTGGCTTTAATTATTTTAAAAAAAATATTTAAAATTCTTTCTTTCCCTCAGGAGACTGGTGAGGCCCCGCCTCCCCTGCCTCTAGTGACTGCACATCCCTGCTAGCAGCATTGTAGTGGAGCTGCAAAATAAGGAAGGTGTAGTAGCAATTTTGTATCAGGAGCCTTGGTAAATACTGGGGTGCGCCTGAGTTCAGTAATGGACTTACAAGTCCTCTGTGACTGTATCTATGAGGCTACCTATCCTAGTTAATTTTAGCAACATGAATAGGAAATGCCCAATTACCAGGAGGTAGTCTAGAAGGTTGCCTGGAAGGCCTTTGAGATTTCATTTTTTTAAAATGTGGACTCCAGATGTGATGGTAATGGTGATAGTATTAGTAGTGGTTGTGATGATAATAATAGATTTATTGCCTTTTGTAGTATTGTTTTCAATGACCACTGTAATTTGTACCCTTCAGTGATTTCCAAGAAACTGATGTTGGCAATAGTATGTGAATAAACTTCAAAAAAATCTGCAAGTAGATGAAACACCCATGCATGCCCACTCACCCCCTCATCCTTGTTCTTTTTGTAATCTGCTATCTTAAAATATTAACAATGTGGGCAAATGAAATAAACACAAGTAGCTTGGCAATTTGAAGCTCAGAAAAGATTGCCTACAGAATTTCTATTCCCTGTTTCTCATGCTTGCAATCAAGTCTGTGTGTGTGTGTGTGAGAGAGAGAGAGAGAGAGAGAGAAAGGAAGGGGTGGGAGAGACAATTTATCTTTAATCAACTCGTCACTAGCTCAGAAAAGGTCTCAAAATAAAATTAAAGCATGCCAAGAGAAGAATTCAGTTTCAGATCAGTGCTGCTATTGTATTTCATTGTCAAGGAAGGTAATCTCTTACTCATTTGTAAGTAGGGTAATCTTGAATGGCTTGATTTCCCCCACCACCGCCACTTTCACTCCAAGGAGGCTGTCCTGAATTTGTCTAGCAGACGGCTCAGAGATGTGGGGAAAGAGAATATTACATTTGCTTTCGTTTATTTGCTCTCTATCAGTCAGTACTCCTTGCATAACATTTTTCATTGGTCATTTCTCTGTTTGCTGGCATTGTAAACATCAGTCTCCCATCTACATCACATGTGAGGTTGATGGAAGAAATGATCTCAATCATCAATACAAGCAAAGCATCAGTGCATGAATAGTAGCAAAGGAAAGGCATTGAATTATTTCTTATTATTGTTCTTTTTCTTCTTCTCCTTCTCCTTTTTCCCCTTCTCTTTCTCCCTCTAAATCTTGATTTTACACATCTGAAGTGAAATCACTATGCATGAGAAGTATTCTATTTATAATTCCTTCATCATTTTTCGTATGCAGTGAGAAGCTATACACTGACAAATTTTCTTACTGAAGGTTTGTTTTACCAGTTCTGTACATCATCTTTATTGAAGGCCATGCTGACACTATATAAACATTTACTTTGTTTAAAATGTACTATTCCAGACACCATCAGGAAATAACCTTTCGTATATTTTTTATTCATCAGCATTGCAATATTCCAGAGACAGTTGCTAAAATAGTTACAATATTCAAATTGTCATCAATCAGTGAAATATTCTCTATTTTGTGTATTTTAAAATGTGTGTTCCTTTATATGTATGTAATCTCAATATATAGTAGTTGGACTACAACTGGGCTTCAGGTTCACCATTGCCCTGAAAATTCACTGGATGACTTTGTGCAAATCATTCTCCCTCTCTCAGTCCTACTTACTATTGCAGCTTGTAAAAAAATGGAGGTGAAATAATTATATCTGCTGTTATTTACTCCTAGAAAAAATGGTACAGTAAATCTAATAAAAATGTAGTAGAAGCCAGCATCTTTAGCTCAGGGTTGAACTGTGGAGTCTTTGATGTTCTCTGAGCTCTGTTGTACGCTTACATACAATATTACTCAACTAGGTAACATCATTATTGAGAGGCTGATCATTTCACCTAGTTGGGTAATGGAATATCTACACAAAATAACCAAGCTCTGAAACCACCAAGAATTCCATTAATAGATGTAACTATTGAAATTAAATTTTCCCTAAGTTCAGTTCAGTTCAAGTGGCTTCTCCTTTCACAAGATTGATTACCCTTAGTTTTCAGTATGTCTGCCTTGGAGCTGTTTTTGCACATTCTTCATGCTTTTGTTGTCTCCTACTTCTTTTTACTGCTCTTTCTAGTTCTAATTGTAGGCATAAATGGCTCATAAATAGCTCCTTTTTGATGGTTTTTATGAGATTTCTTTTCTCTCGTGCTATCTCTAGGACTTCAAGATTTGTTCTTTTAGGACTCCAACAGGTTCTAAAGATTCTCCTTAAAAGCCACATTTCAAAGGCTGCAATCCATCCCAACTCTTAACTATTGGATTTCCAGGGACTTGGAATTGATTATCTTCTGGGTGCCTTCCAATAAATAGGCAGATCAATTATCTCCAATCTGACCATTAAATGAAATGAAGAAATCACCCTGAGTGGCAGATGGGACAGCTAATGAATTGGATACAACAACCACCCAACAATGTCTTCCTAATGTGTCACCTGGGGCATTCCGTCCACTAGAGCAGTGTTTCCCAACCTTGGCAACTTTAAGTCCTGTGGACTTCAACTCCCAGAATTCCCCAGCCAGCTCTGCTGGCTGGGGGATTCTGGGAGTTGAAGTCCACAGGACTTAAAGTCACCAAGGTTGGGAAACACTGCACTAGAGTGATGACTTTGAGAAGGTTCAAGAAAACTATCAGAGATCCACTATCACAGCCCCCTTGTTTTGCTCAGGAAACTCCTTCACGATGATGGTTGTAGAGTGGCCTGTTGACTTTTTGTTGAATGCAGAAAAGTTTGCTGCCAATCAAGAAACATTGTCAAAAAGGAAATCAAAGAAGGAAGAAAGAGTGAAGAGAGAAGATGAGAAGGATCTGTTTTACTTCTCTCTCAAGCTATAGATCAGTGTTTCTCAACCTTGGCCACTTGAAGATGTCTGGACTTCAAGTCCCAGAATTCCCCAGCCAGCGAATGCTGGCTGGGGAATTCTGGGACTTGAAGTCCGGACATCTTCAAGTGGCCAAGGTTGAGAAACACTGCTATAGATTTCCTTACAACATTGCTGTACAGAGACAGCAAGGTTGTGAGAAAAGAGGTAATTTGTACTCTTTTTAAAAATCTACATGCATGTAAAACTTGGTTCCTAATCTATACAACTAAATTGTATGTGTGTGTGTGTACGTTCCACTCATTACAATAATAATTTTAATATTTTTTCTGTTGTCATTCTAGTCTTTACCTATTTCAGTCAATGAGCAAAATTGCCAAATACTCCTTGTTTATTTTAGCATCCATTAATTTTCTGTGCTCTCCTTGCTTTCTTTCAATGAAAAGATACTAGGTCATCAAATTGCCAAGTACTGACTCAGTGAAAGCACAGTGCATCGGTTTCTATGAGGGAATTATTGCTCTCAGTCTTGCAGTTTGTCTCTCGGCTGTGAGAAGCTGCGTTTGATTGCCCGATTCACTGCAATACATCTATTTTCCATTAAAAGTGCAATTTGTACAAACCGACTTTTATTACTTATCAATTGTTGAGAGGAAGACGGAAAGGGGAGGGGAGATGGGGGAGGGGAGATGGGGGAGGGGAGATGGAGGAGGGGAGATGGGGGAGGGGAGATAGGGGAGGGGAAGGGGGAGAGGAGCAGGAAGATGGGAAGGGAGGGAAGGGAAGCAGGAGGGCAAGAGTAGGACAGAGGGAAGAGGGAGAGGATGTCAGATTATCAGTATCAGAATGATTTCCACCGAAGGATTGCAGAAAGTGGTAGTTTGCATTCAATCATTCACTAAATGACAAAATCAAGTCATTCTATTGAGCAAGCTATAATAGAAATGTATTTGATTGAAAAAGGAATATATAACTTGAAGGAAGTCAAGAAGTCACATAGATAGTTTTGTGACACTTAGCCGACTCTTTTTCTCTACAATCATGGAGTTTCTTTATTTTTCTCATCAGAGTTCATACAGCCCAGTGAGCATGGTATTACTTAAAATGCAAGGCAACAGGATAAATTCCTGCATCCTACCCAATTCAGAAAACAATTGAATGCATGCAAAGCAGTATGCCTATGCAGAAGAGAAGCCTATACTGCAGTTTGAAATAGCTTTGGAGGGGGAAAAATGTGGATAATTGCAATGCGTTTATGATGGAAAATACTGCAAGTGTGTGTGGGATGTAGACAACAGAAGCTCTTGTTTTGTATTTTCGTGCTGGGATTGGAAAACTGCATGTAACAAAAAAGAGTATGTTATAATTAAAGATACAATAGTAACTATATAAATTAAACATATATGACAAAAGCAGTGGTGAGTTTAAAATTATTTTTACTACCAGTTTATTCATGGACATGCGTGCACAAAAGTGTCCGGGGAGGTGGACGGACCCTCCCTCTGCTGCTACTACCAGTTCGTCCGACCCGGGCTGAACCAACAATAACCCACCTCTGGACAGAAGTCATAAACTTTGTTTTTTAAACCAATTTTTTACAAGTACAAGAATAAACATAGATTGTTGGCAAATATGCATATTTTTGTTTGCTACTTTTAGTGCAAAATCAAGACCCACGTATAGCACGTTTTTGCACTAAAGCATTGTTTTGCAGCAGCTTTCAAAAAGTAGGGTATGTTGAAAATAAATTAAAAGCAACTTCATTCTGGAATCCATTTACATGATAGTCACAATTCCTGTAGTTGTTGTGGGGAGGAGTTAAATTTTATTGATTCCTCTCTTGCCCTTGTCCTAATATATCAGCATTGTGAAGAAGTGTAGTGTGATGGAGAAATCTGTTTAGTTTTCACTTAAAGCAGGGAAATTCACAAATTCTAATAAAAATGTTGACAATTTTCTAAGTTCTGCAAAAAATGTGATAATTTTAAATGCATATGTTGTAAATATAATTGATAAATCTATATTTACACCCATGAGTAAAGATGCAGTGGCAATATTTATATTTACTGCACCATAACTTGCAGAACTGTTGCAAACAGTTCTGGTAGCAGACCATAGGTTTCATGGAACATAGATGTAACCACTATCTTAATATTGAAACATAAGTTATGTATTCAGAGTAGGGTACCATTGAAACCAGTTGATGAGAAGAGGAAGATGGAGAAATAATATCCCATTGTGTGGATTTTCTAAAAGCAATAGGCAAAATTTTCATGCTTTGTTATAAATTGGCAATTGATGTGAAGCTTTACCAAAGCTTTAGATATTGCTTCTGGGAGTTTTATTGTCATTATTATTCTTTTATTGTAATAGATCAATGTTCCTATAATAAGTATCTTTCAGATATATTGAATGCTAAATCCAAAATTCCATGGAAGCATATACCGTTTTTTTCGGACTATAAGATGAACCGGTGTATAAGACACACCATGATTTTGAAGAGGTAAATTTAAAAAAAAAACTTTTTCACTCTGCAGGCCTCCCAAATTATCCGCCTTGTTTTTTGCAAAAAAAAAGGGGGGGCATGCAAAGCTTTGTGAGGCTCTTAGAGTGCTTCTGCGGGCTGGGGGGCAAAATGGGCCATTTTTTGCTCTTTTTTGCCCTCCCCAGCCCTCAGGAGCACTTTACAAGCCTCCCAAACCCTCTGCAAGTCCATTTTTGTAATGGCGGGGTTTCAGTAGGCCAAAAATGCTGTATTCAGTGTATAAGATGTACCCTCTTTTTTGAGGGAAAATGGTGTGTCTTATACTCCGAAAAATATGGTACATAGTAAAGAAGAATTCTGTGAATTGCATACATAGTACATCTAAAGAGCACCAGATTGGGAAAATTTGCAAGAACAAATAGTTTTAGCAACCCATACCACATGTTTAGGATGTGCTCTTTTCCTACCAGAACCTATACAAAACAAACCCAGTGTTTATTACTGTGCTCTTCCTCTAATAAACTCAGTGTAGCATCTCTTCTTCTATCTCCTTTCTAATAACAACCTTCTGAGTTGGTTAAAATCAAAAAATAGCACCTGGTCCAAGATAATCCAATAAAGCTTCCAAAGCCATTGATCTATTTCTGGCCACTTCTCGTGTTTATCCCCGCACTGTGGGGCTTTTCAATTGTATTTTTAATGCAATTACAGTTTGTTTAAGACCATCAACACCCCTGAAATGTGAAACATATTCTGCAAGCAGATTTCAAGACTGAAAATTCTTTTTACACCTGATTTTTCTGTGTCCCCTATATCCACACCCTCCTTCTGTACATAAATGTGCCATGTTAAATCTACCAAAGGGATATTTTCAAAGTCCTGTACATGCTGGAAAATGACACTGGATATCTGTCCTTTTTCCCCGTCCTTAGAACAGCAAGATTGCATATCCAGGCAATTGTCCTGCACTAAGGTGCTCCACCACCTTAGCAAAGAATATATAATTTGAGAGGTCACTAGCTTGTATCCAAGAGTTTCTACTTTCCCTGAATATGCCCCCACTTTCGTGCTTCCTCTTCATGCTCCAGCTGACAGAGAAGCTTGCAAATCCTTTTCTTCATGGTTGCATCTTGACCTTGACCTCAAAGCTTTAGAGGAGGTAGCCTCTGCATTCGAAGCAGGCATTGTCCACTGTCAACTCCTTTTTTTTCTTTTGATATTAAGGAAAGCAAAAGGTCAAGGGAGATACTCGCCTTCTTAGATTTAGCATTTGGTAGAGGTTGGGGAAGGGGCTTCTCTTCTTTCCTTTGCAATGTATTCCTGCTTTGTGTGTGTGTGTGCTTTTCCTATCCCTTCTCCAGCCTGGTCAGGTATGCAGCATCATTTAATTTCTTTATCTAAAGCCTCCACTATTTTCTTCTCCAGCATATACAAAGAGGGAGAAACAAATTGGGAGGGAGAACGAAAGCTATATAAGCGAGAACCAAATCTATATATGTGTCAGACATTTGGAGGAAGAAAGACAAAAGCACTGAGTTAATTACCCATCATTTGCTGCTGCTGAGAAGCACAGATGGTAGCAAGTGATATGTGAATGGCATGGGGCAGTGAATTATTCGATCTTTTTTAGATTAATCACCAATAGCCAAGTAGGTGATTGCAAAGGTATAAAACATATGCATGTGTTCTTTCAAAAATGAAATATTTGGAAAATACTAAATGCTACGATTTTCCCATGACAAAGAGATCACATTAGATCAAAGAGTAACATTTGATTCCAGGTAACTTGAGCAAAAGAAACAAGGGGGAAAAAACCCTTATGAATTGGTTAATAAGCAGCAACAAATAAACCTTATATATTTAGAAGTGCTCTTTCATACAGGAAAAGATTTCACTGTAAAAGAGGCACTGGGAAGAAAGCTGTTATATGGAACAGTAAGTAGAGAATTGTGCTGGGTTTTTTTTAAAGCACTAATAAAGCACAGATTGAAAATAGAAATCAGAGATAAGAGTGACAATTTCACAGCAGCATCCTGCTTGGCAGAGATAGTGATGAGAAGAAAAGAACGAAATATGTTGTGTGTATGTATCTGCGCATGCACATGCATTATACAATACAATACACACTCAGGCATGCACATACACACAGAGAAACACACCTTCCAAGGTCAGGATGATATAATTCCCTTCCGATTGGCAAAAATGCTCAACCTTTCTTCTTCTTCCTTATAGTAAAAGAAGAAAAGTGTTCCTGGATTTTCAGTTGCATCAATTAATTGGTACACGGGAAAAGCAGATGCTGTCTTTTTTGCAGATCATAGAAACTGCTCCATCATCAAAATGTTGCCAGTCATCTCATTATTAAATCTATATGGTGCTAATATTATGAAGGATGAGAGAGAATGAGAGGAAGCCAGCAAGCCACAATAGTCTTCTTGGAATACCTTCCCCTTGATGGCATTTTCTGACATTTCTAATTTAGCTAGAAAGTGGTTATCTGCAACATCAGATGGGGTGGGGAAGTTTCAAAGAGATTCCTTCCCTGCCCTTCTCCTTGTGGATGTTTCTTAATCAATCCAAACAGAATCTGGCCCACATTACTGGTTGTGGTGACTTTGCATTGTAAGGGGATGGGAGGGAATTGCAAGAAGCTGGAAGAATAAGTCTAGGTTGTATTAGTCAGCAACACTGGGCAGTGCATTTAAACTGCCACCTCTTTAATGTGAATCTAGGTTAAGAAGAAAATGCAGCACGAGCCAATCTGCTCCAGAGAAAAGAAATGCATCAACCATTACAGGAGACTAAAATTTCCAACATGTGGTTTCATTAAAAGCCAGACTTTCAATACAATATCATCTGTTAAAGCTGGTGGATTGCCTTTCTTCCACTCCACCCCACCCATCCCAGCAATCTCTTTTTCACTTGATATGCCAATACAGGAAAAGATGCAAATAAGGCAACTGCACAGCTTCCAGTCCACATAATAGCACAAAGAACGATAGACGCTGTGTGTGTAACTTACCTACCTTAACGGCACACTGACTTTGCAGAGGCAACGGTTGAATCACTGAAGCAGCAGGAGGGAGGGAAGGTTGGCACATATTTCTCCTTGCTGTAGCTTTCCATAATCAATCTCTCATGGTTCCAGTTTAGGGTGTTGGGTTTTTTTTTTAAAGTAAATTTAAAAGAATGAAGCATTTGTGTGAGGGACACCGGTGATGAGTTAGCATCCCTAAAATGAGAACATTGTCTCCCCTTTCTGAAATTAGAAAGAAAGGAACGTTTATATCCAGCAAGGATAATTTTAAGCAAGATTGCAAGCAAAATCTATCCAGTTGGGCTTTGAGAAGCGTATCTTCTAATCCTGCCTAGACGAGATAAGGAGTTGCCACTGAAGGGCCCTCTAATGTTTATTTGAACACAAAGGGTGGATGATTTATTGTACAGGACATAACTGTACCTGTGGATGCATATTGATATCAGTTCTTGAAATGTCACACAATCCCTCGCACATTCCAAAACCGGGGGGGGGGGGAATGCCGGGCAATAGAGCATAGGGAGAGGAAGGTAAGGAGCCATCTCTGGAAAAAGAAATGATGGAATCAGAATCTAGACATTATCTTCTCATCTAGTTATGGATGTTTTTAAAGTGTAGCCAGTTCACAAGAAGAAAAAGCATTTGTATAGCTTTTTACTGCTCCAGAAATATTTATTAAGAAAACTATGGATAGCTATTACTTATAGCCTTGTAGGTCTTTTCTTTTCTCTCGTTCCTTCCCTCCCTCCCTCCCTCCCTCCCTCCTTCTCTCTCTCTCTTTTCATGAAACAAAGATGAAATTGAAATTGATTTTTGGGGCAGACATTTATACTGAAAGGAAGATCGTTTTATATTTTTCCCAAAGTGAGGCCCTCATTCCCTTTGAAATACAAAAATGCAGGAAATGAAAGCCTTGCTGGACAACAAACCGTCAGGCATTTTGCATAGGAGGTTTTCCATTACCAGTAGAATCCATTCTTTGTTCCCTGGCCTGGAAATACACACTCATCCTATGCAAATACAGATGTACATATTGTTTGTTGTCAACACACTTCATGCCTAAGTAATGTCCATGTTACTCAGAAAATAATAATGGTCTGTTTACCAAACATTTTTTTTTGCAATGCTTTGTGTTTTTAGGAGCTCCACAAAAATCTGTGCCATGCCGAAGGAACATACCCATGTAGGTCTCATTCTCATATGTACTGAGGCAGCTTAAATCCCAATGAAGTCCATGTAAGTTTAATTGAATGAACATACAGCTATGGCTCATATTTAAGAACAAGGTTGGTAAAAATGAATGATGAAATCATTTTTTTAAAGGAAGTTCTGAAAGCATTTCCAACATGATATTGTCTGCATCACAGTACAATTCACAGACCTTCTCCTGATTCACTTATATATTGTTACTCAGAGTGGTAGCATTCAATCTTAAATGAAACTCTATTACAATGCCAGAAAAAAATGATTCCAGGGTTGTAGGAAAGCCCATAAACTAATGCAAAGTTAAAAAATGACAAAGTTCAAAATAATTTACCATAACAGTAGTCAGTTTTATAGCATGTGTTTTCTTAACTTCTCTGTATAATGCTATCTTTCTTATACTTTAAAAAAAAACTTTTCTCTTGCATAAACCTTCCTGGTTAGAAAAAAAGAAATAGATTCTGCAGAGGTATATCAGATTATCTGAATCTGCTACGCATGCTTCATTCTGAAGAATATATACACGCAGGCAGGTGTCTTTACAAATGTGTGGGGTGAAAAAAAAGTGACAATAAATCATTTATGTAAGATTTAATCCAGTATGCCCTTGTTCTGTCCTGAGCTACATAATGTGGGTAATCCTTGATAAGATGTCCACAGTTTTACGTGTGGTGGGGTGATGTTAGTTAGGCATGCAAATCAGCTGCCTCATCTGATTAATTTGCAAATCTAGAAATTGGTACCCTACATAGGATTATTTCACCTCCTTATCCATTATCTTTTTTCAACATTTAACTTCCTCTTAGAAGTTGCGTGCTTCATTCCTGAGATAAAAGAAAAGTATTTCCATGTGGAATCTTGTTTTTCGTCAGTAGGCATGAATAGTACAGTCACTAGATTCATGCAGCAAATGATTAATACCATCAAAGTCAGAAATTTAGCCTGTATTAAAATGCAAATATTTGATTAAGGACTTGGAGAATCAATGTTTAGGCAACTAGATCCATAATTCTTTCCCCCCCCTCAAAATCCATTTTTAAGTACATGAGAGAAAGATATTTAGATTTGTTCTGCTAGTCTAAATTATTTCTATTTTTTAACATACACATCACAGATTTCCCCTGTGAGATTTTATACAAAAAAAAATCAATAATTCCTTCTTCTCTTTCCCTTTTTATCCCATTTTCAATGTACCAGAAGACCCCTCTTCAGTCTGATGACCTGCATATATGTTGAATTTCAACTTCCATAATTTCCAACTAACATGGAATTTGGAAAGACTAACATATCTGGAAAACTTTCACTGGAAAATGTTTATGTGAAGCAATATTTAAATATCTAGAATCTCATGGAAGTGAGCTGTAGCTCTTTTTTAGATGCAGTAAATTTATGTATTCTAATTTTATTTGAAAACAGATATTTATTGCCTATCATGATAAAAGAAGTCTCACTAATTGTAGTGGGTCTATAGTGCATATGACTAAATCTGGACTCAATATTTGGTTTAATGGATACTTGTAATGGACATTTTTCATTTGTTTATTTCTTGCATTTATACCTATCTTTTGTCAAGATGCTCAATATATTATATATTATGGCCCCATTAATTTTATAGTCAGTCTGAACTATTAAGCAGATGGGCTGAGAGAAGGTGATTCACCTAAAATCCCCACTTGAGCTTTAGCTAAATGGAACCTTGAATCTTGGGCTTCCTTGTCCTTCTCCAGCAACCAAAACATTACACAACCCTGCACTAGATATTCCCATCTTTTGTTTACATTAGGAGAGCTGAACAGGTATGCAAAGCAGTAGCAAAATTTCCACACTGGAAATAAATTGTCATGAATATGCAATAGGGGAAGGAATATTGCTCTGTCTTTACTATTAATTAATACCTTTAGTACTTCATTACTTTGCCTGGACTATCCTTCTCCACTTTAATGGCTACTAGATGGCTTGGGCTTATTCTTTATAATTTCCATAATTTTGCTCTAATTTATGTAAGAGATAGTCACACACTTCTAAAAATGGGTTTCTGTTGCTAATGTATGTTCAGTTTTGTAATGTTCATTATTATTATTTTATTTTAACTTGTTCACTATCCAGAATCACTTGTTGAGATAGACAGCCATATAAATTAGATTTAAAAAATAAATAAAATGGTATGTTCGGAAGCCATTACCAGTTCAGATTTAACTGCTGAGCTACCCCTCCTTTATGTTGACCTAATAAGAAACATAATCTCAAAAGTATTACTTTACATAACACATCCCCTGGAATCCAGTGCAATGAAATTTAGAGATTTACTTTTACAATTAAATCCCAAATAATGCAACAGCTTCACTTGACGCTTAAATCAAAGCATTGGAGCCCTCTTTTGGTTGAAACTGAAACTGTCATTGCCAGCTGCTATGTCGAACAAGGGGGTCCCTAAAATTAGTTCCAATGACATCAGTCACACTTCTCATTTCAGTAGCACTGACAAAAAGGGCTTTTTATAGCCGCAATTCTCATTTCTGAAAGGTACACACACACACACACACACACACACACACACACATCTCCATCCATTTATAAGAAACATTCTAGCATTAGTGGCTTAAAATTTTGAAACTATGATCCTTACTTTCTACTATTACATACAGTAATCTTCTGACTTCAGTCTATGTCATAAAATACTAGGTGTACCAAGATTTTATATCAGTAGAAATAGAGAATCTGGAAGGAAGTCTCACAGCTTCCTTTGAAGTACTCAGTTGCTTTTCCAGGCTAAGGTGTGCATGTGGCTTTAAAGTAGGGCCCCAAACTTCATCTTATGCACACACACATGTATTTGGGTATGTGTAGATAGATAGGAGAGAGGGAGAGGGAGCTAGGGAGAGAGAAACACACACACACACACACACTGAGAGAGAGAGAGAGAGAGAGAGGGAGGGAGAGGGAGAGGGAGAGGGAGAGGGAGGGAGGGAGGGAGGGAGAGAGAGAGAGAGAGAGAGAGAGAGAGAGAGAGAGAGAGAGAGAGAGAGAGAGAGAGAGATTTATCTTTAATTAAAAAGTTCACATTCAGCATCACTACTTAGTAGTAACCTTTGGAGTTTTCTACAGACCACATCCAAAGCTTCGTGAGGGGTGGGGATATTCATGGCCCTGTGATAGCGCATGGCCTTGTGCACATTATTTAGCCATCTTCAACCAGATGCCCTCCTGATTCATGGAACTATGGCAAGACTTACTGTGAGATTATGAATCATGAGACTTGTAGTTTAGTATATCTGGATAAAACCCAGAAGGCTGGATCAATTTTACCATGAACAATTCTTGTAAAATTAAAAACCTTCAAGCCCCAGGGCCATTGCACAAGCTATTAATTTCTTACCATGTATTGGAACCACAATGGTCACATTTCTTATACTTGTCACTGTTTCTAATTTCTAGCAAAGAAAACCTGGGATACATTAAAGAAGGTGTTTTCAGGATCCTTGTATTCTAATTATACTCCACTCCTAATGTTCATCAAGATAATACATATAATTTTCTGTCCCTCTCTCTAGAGAGGTTGAGCCTCCAGTGACAGAGTCAGTGAGAAATTCAACCTGGTTCTAATCCAGCACATTAACTGCTTGACTACAACACAGTGAATTAGCATGTTGTTTGGCTGAAATGAGACATTGTTCATTCTGCTTGGCTTTTTTCTACACTGTGGTCAGTCAAATCACATGAAGAATGTGCATACACATACATGCACACCAGGGGTGGGTTCCTGCCAGTTCTAACCTCTTCTATAGAAGAGGTTCCACAAATCTACAGTGCCATTTAGAACCGGTTCCAGCTCCCTCCCCCCGCCCGTCCGCACATCATCAGAGGGGAGAGGAGGAATTCTGGGAGTTGAAGTCCACAAGTCTTAAAGTTTGAACACCCCTGGGGGGTTTTTCTAAACAGTTAGGGATGCAAGGGTCTTGTAACTTGATAGCTTTAAGACTTGCGTTCTTCAAATGCCAGAGTTTCTGAGCCAACATTTTGGTTGCTAAGCAAGAGCGTTGTTAAGTGAGTTTCACCACATTTTGCAAGTTGGCCATGCCCACCCAGTCACATGACTGCCAAGCCACTCCCACTTGGTCACATGGCTGGCAAGCCACTCCCACCCGGTCACATGGCTGGCAAGCCACTCCCACAAAGCAGGCCACACCTTCAGAAGAGCTTCTAAAAAAATTGAAACACACCACTGATGCACACATACATTTATGGGTTTATTTATTTATGGGGTTTAAGGTTCTATGTGGTCCCTTGCTTGAGGACTTGAAATATAGCGCTACTTCTAAACATCTTATAGATTCTTTAAGATATTCTTTCTTTTGAGGAAAAACTAAAAATGGCTGCAACAATTTCTTTTTAAGCCAAGTCCCTTGAGTTAGTCAGAGAATTTCATAAGATTATGGAATGTGTTGGCCACTGCATTAAGCAGTATAAATTTAGAGAGAATTTTAAATTATTTCTAATTGGGAGCTGTGACTTTTAAAAAGATTACTGCTGCTAGTAACCCTTGGTAAGCTTCTAAACAACCCTGCTTTCCCCGTAAGATAATTTGAAACATAACAAGAGACCCTTCTGAACTGTAAGAGAAACCTAGCATGTGTGTGTGTGTGTGTGTGTGTGTGGATGGATGGATGGATGGATGGATGGATGGATGGATGGGTAGGTAGGTAGGTAGGTAGGTAGGTAGGTAGGTAGGTAGGTAGGTAGGTAGGTAGATATTGATATTGATATTGATATTGATATTGATATTGATATTGATATTGATATTGATATTGATATTGATATTGATATTGATATTGATATTGATATTGATATTGATATTGATATTGATATTGATATATCTATCTCTGCTTGATAGTTAGAATGCTAGAAAGTAGCCAGAATCAACTATTCAAATATATTGTGAAATTTTGCTTAGCAAAACCTTAAAATATGTGAGACTTTTGAGTTTTAATGGAAATTGCTCAAAAGGCTAATTATTGGGGATAATGCTAAATATATGCTAAGGCACACAGAGAGAGACACACAGACATAAACAGCAAAAGGAAACAAGTAAGAAAGCAATGGCATTGCAACTATATGTGTGTGTATGAGAGAGAGAGAGTGTGTTGTTGTAATGGCATTGCTTTCTTACTTATTTTCTTTCTCCCTTTGATTTATATATTTATTTGATTTGTATCTCTGCTTTTCCTGAGTAGTATTCAAGAGAATTAATACATTTAAGATCCAAAATTTGAACGTAAAAAAAATGTAAAACATACTTTAAAACTGGCATTATATTAGACTCTAAAAGCCTTTTAAGAAAGAAGTCACTGGTTTCTGGATGCATTATGAAGATCTACTGTTTCACCCTGTCTAAATTAAATATATATTTCTGCATCACTGAATTAGAGGGACTCAGCACAAGCACATGGATAGCTATGAATAAACTGGGATAGAATATATAGTACATCAGGTTATAAGCAAATATGTAAGGGAGTTAAGGTAACTGCAATTGTTTGATTTACTGGTTAGCTGCTTGTATGTCTATGAAAATATTTCATAGAAAGCACCAAAGCTTGCAGAAGCCAAGGACACGCTGCCTTCACTGATGAACTACAGTAAGCTAAAAAAAAAAAGTAAAAGCGGTTAGCAAGATCCATCTGAATTTGCCCACCAGATTTTATCATATCTTTTCCCAATTAAACAACATTTTTATACAGCTATATGCGATTTCTCCGCGGGTGGTTCATGAAGCCAATGAGGAAAGAAGACTCGGACACGAATTTCCTTCGGGACGAAACCGACCCGGAACAGAGTCCGGAGGCTTCTTTTATTGATCATACACAAGGGAGGGGTGGATTCACATAGCCAATGCGGACCAATCATGATTGTGCAAGTTTACAGTATATGGTAACTCATTTACTCTCATGTAGACTTGAAGAACACTCATAGTCAATAAACCTTTTATCATCATGCAAACATCCAATGCTTAATTAATGTTTGAGAGTTAAACAGTTGTAACCCCTGATTTAATCAACGCTTAGTTACAAGTCTGTGGTTGCTGATCTGTTTAGTGTTAAGGGTACTGATTTAATCAACGCTTGGAGCTGGACAGTTTGTCTTACTGATCTAATCATATGGCCAATTATTGCTTTTAGTTTACTGATTTAATCATATGGTTAATTATTGCTTCTGTTCTATACGTGTTACAGTATGGCAGATGCATACCTGCACGTATATCGCAACATCTCCTCCTTTTGTTTTAAATTTTGAGGAGTCAGAAGGGAGTATCGTTTTTCTCTGGGTCTTCATCAGAGAATGCTGTTAGTAGGGCTTTGTGTTGCGAATCAAAGATTGCTGTGTTAATGTTTTTGCCCTGTGTCATACTTTCTATTGTGGATTGAATGATGATTCGGATCACTGGGATTAAACAGGGTAAAAGGAGAAACCCTAGGAGCGCCATGCCTGCCATGAAGGTGGCTTGTTTCCAATTGCGAAAAATTCCTCCCAGGAAACCTGCATCATCCATTAATCCTGTCCATTTTTGCACGGGTACGTGTACCAATTTCTGCAACTGAGATTGGCCACTACCTTGCCAGTTTCATCAATTTGAAGACAGCAATTTGTAAGATTAAATTTCCTACATACTCCCCTTTCTTTTGTTTTCTCTTCAAAACATGTGAGTGGAATGCACATGTGTTTAGCTTTCAACCATGAAGGTCTAGCAACGAGGGTACAAATTTCTGGAAAGAAATTTACAGTATCCAATTTTCCATGCCAATTAGTTTCAGATATCACTTTATATGAGCTTCCAGACAGGTTTTAAACAAGCAGAAATTCACAGCCTTGCTTTCCCTTTAAGGTATAGGCTGCCAATTTTAAAAGGGATGGTTCTTCAACCTGCCCTGGCTTTTATTTTAGTGAGGCCAAATTGAGTTTAGCTAATGTGCAAAAACTGTGTGTGGAGGAGATAGTTTCAATCTAATTCTGAATAGGCTCTTCTCTCTCTCTCTCTCCCTCTCTTTTTCTTGGTGTGTGTGTGTGTGTGTGTGTGTGTGTGTAGCTGCTTCTACAATACAGAAAATACAGACATTTTTGACAAACTTTCCCTCCCACCAGACATAAATCCAAGGTGTTCAGAATTGCTGTGCTATCATTATCAAAATACAATTCTTACATGAATACATTAAACTGATTACAATATAAATGAGAAAAGAAAGAAACCTAACAATGAATTTCTGTGAAGAAAGCAAAGAAAGAGAACTTTAGGATCAATTTTCACCCTCCCCAATAGTCTTCTGGGGATAGAAGAAAGTCTTTTGGTCTTTACTTCTCCATCTCAGAGTCCATTCTTTCATATCTGCTGGATGGCATTAGGCTTAGCTTGCTGATAAGAGTGGTCAGTCAGGTAGAGTCTGTCCCAGGCTTGGGTAAGTTTTTTCTCCTCATGTCAGGTTTTATCAGAATGCAATCACCAGCAGCCAATTCAAGAGTTAGCAGTCCTTTGTGTCTTAGGTGAAGAAAAAGAGAGGCCAAATATACAGTTCTATACAGACATAGTCCCATGTTGTGGAATCTCACCCATTCTGTCCAAATGTGGAAATCCAAACATTATTCCAGAAGGCAGACAATGTAAATGATGTAAATGTCATGGAACAGGACATTCCCACTGCTTCTATGATTGAAACACTTTTGCAGTAAGATGAGTAAATTTTCAAAAGAGACAACAACTTGTGTTGCAAACAAACAAACAAAATAACATAGGGTAGAGTACCTTGACTCACAAGCTTTTACAAATGCACTCAGGTGTAAAAGAGAAAGGGAAGAAAAATAGCTTTTTTGTTAAAAAAATGCAATTAAAAAAAGAGGTACTTTGAGTCAACGCTCCAAAATATTAGATTCCATTCAGATGGAAGCAAATCCTCATCAAGTATGTTAAAACATTTACAAATGTAAGCAAAATATCTCAAAATCATTTCTGTTTATAGGTTTAATTAAGCATTTTAAACCTCAAAAATTTCCAGAAGGAAAAGAGAAAAACCAAAATGCATTCAGAGCAGAAAAGGAAATGTAATTGCATAACTTTTAAAGGTGAAGGAGCAAGTCACCCATTTACTCCAAATTTCTCAGAAGAGAGAGGAAATAAAGATAGTTAAAATGAGCAGAAAACTTCAGCCCCCCTTCAATGACCCAAAAAGAATGAGGGAAAAAAAGGGGGGGGATGCAGATGCATTCACAGGTATCTACACACGCTCACTGAAAAAATGAGCAGACACACACTCTCCCCATTTCTCCTGCTTCCCTCCAAAGAATGACCCAGAGGGAAAAAAAGGGGGGGGGGGGTTCACGCAGGCAATCACAGGTCTTTGGATCTCTTCAGTTATCACTTTCGGGGACATATACATTCATACTGCAATCATGCTTGCTCATGCCAACCAATCATAACACACAAGCATACACACACATACCATTAAACAACCTTGCAACTTACTGTTTCTTTATATGAAAGGAATTAAAGTACATTCATACCAACTTTTACCATCGACATACATTTGCACTGCAATCAGGCTGCTTGTGTAAATTAATTTCACATACAAAAATATCCCATTTCATTCTTTCTTTCATACAAAGCAATTATTACAATTGTTTCAGGGAGCTGTACATAAGCCAATGAGCTCCATTTTCTATTATTAAGAGATCTCAACTTCCCTCCAGGTCTGAAAATGATTACACACACACATGCACACATACCATGAAACAACACTTTCAGGCCTGGGGGAGGTTCTGTCACTTTAAATCTTCAAATTTCTTTCCTTGGAGAACTTATGGCTCATTCTCCAAGCAGTGGGGAAACTCAGAAAGCAGTTTAAATCCCAACTACTCTTCCCTCCCCACAGCTTCAAGCCCAAGCTTATTTATTTATTTATTTATTTAGCTAGCTGATCAAACATCAGTTCAATTCAATTCCACATGTTATTAGATGCACACCTAAGAATTTATTTTTTAACAGACATTACATCAAAGTAATCAAGTCCAATTACCTAGGTCTTCCCATTCAGTCAGGCTTTAATCGCTTTGGGGAAGAAACTCAGGTAGAATTTATCTTCAGTTCATCTGATGGTGGCCAGAAAATCAGCAAACTTGTTACAAAATCTAAATGAAAACTGTCTTCTAGAGGCCAGGTTTCGAGTAGGTTGGCCAGATAAATGTGCAGAGGGTTTTTACATGCACACACAAGGCTACACTCTCCTTCTCCCCCAAAAGAAAAAATCTTTACTCACCTGAAGAGTAAATCTTCCAGGCCTGAAAAACATGAAAACAAGGTTCCCTCCCCCACAGAAAAGGCATTGTTGGGGGATTAAGGGTAAGGGAGGGGCTTGGGGCTGGGTGGGTAGAAAGCTTGCAGGCAGAGTAAAAAAAAGGGAAAATCATCAGTTACTAAACAGATAAACTGGTAACATTTATGGGGATATCACAGATGCAAAATGGGGTCTGGATTCACATGCTTCAGGAAGGAAATAAACAGGTAAAATCATTTAAACACACGATAGAAGCAAGGATGAAACTTTTCCTGTAAATGAACTTAAAACATTTCCTGGGTTGTTACTTTAAGGCAAAGGGATGGAAGGAAGGGAAAAAAACACTTCTCTGTACTCTTTTTTTGGGGGGGGAACAAACTGAGCGAAGGCAATTTCTGCCAGTTTAGACCTTGAGGGTGCACAAAGACTTAGGCACACATTTACACAAGAACAAGGAGAAAATAAGAAGGGAAAAAACAGAACTCTCAGGTTTTCACATCCTACATTCCCAGCACAAATCTGTGAAATTAGGGAAGGCACAAATCTTAAACAAACCACATAGAAGACAAAGAGACAAAGAGACAGGAGAAAAAAAAAGAAACTTCAACATTTTTCCCTTTTCTTTTAAGTACCTTTATGTAGCCAAATTAGTTTTCCTGTATTATCACAGAACAACAGAAACAACAACAAAAATTTAAACTTTAGAGAATTAAAATTTAAAGGTACTCACCTTCTTTCCAGGCAGCCTTTGAGCTCAAACTCAAAACCCCTTTAAAACCTAGATCCAATGGTTAAGGCCAAGATAAAGTCCACCCACAGACTCAATGGGGTCTGTGCCGGCATGGGAGGCTTACCTGGGCCATATCCATTTGTTAGGCTAGCTTGGAGTCCCATCTGTGGGTCACCAATTGTTGAGAGAAATGTCCTTCTGGGTTCAGTTCCAAGTGGGGAAGAAGACACTGGAGACATGGAGGCTGCTTGGAAAGATGGTTTACTGTTGGACAGGGCCACATGGCTTGAGCCCTGACCAGAAAAGGTGATCACATGTTTCAATGTTGATGGAGAAGAAGAGAGAAGGGAAGAGGAAGGGGCTTGCTAGGCCTTTTTGATAAGTAAACGCCATGTTGTTAAAACGCCCGGAGGGGCTCGGGGTTCCTCATGGAAGTAGGTGCCCAATTTTATCCATAAGGAGAGCTTTAAAGACCCCTTTTTCCGGGTAGATTGGACAATGATTTTAGACATCAGTCAATAAGTCAATTAAATGCTTTTGAGGGGAAAACGGGAAGCGACTTGCCCATCGCTTGAATAATTACACTAGAAAATTTAGATATCCCGAAGCTCATGAAGGTGCGCTTCCTGTTCTTTCGAGAAACCCGATCCCATACTCACGAATTGAGAGGGTGCTCCGTTCGCAGACGGCCGGCCCTGGGTGCGAGGCTTTTCCCGGCCGAGGGTGAGATGAGATGGGCAGCACAGATCATCACGTCGGGGTCACCAGATGCGATTTCTCCGCGGGTGGTTCATGAAGCCAATGAGGAAAGAAGACTCGGACACGAATTTCCTTCGGGACGAAACCGACCCGGAACAGAGTCCGGAGGCTTCTTTTATTGATCATACACAAGGGAGGGGTGGATTCACATAGCCAATGCGGACCAATCATGATTGTGCAAGTTTACAGTATATGGTAACTCATTTACTCTCATGTAGACTTGAAGAACACTCATAGTCAATAAACCTTTTATCATCATGCAAACATCCAATGCTTAATTAATGTTTGAGAGTTAAACAGTTGTAACCCCTGATTTAATCAACGCTTAGTTACAAGTCTGTGGTTGCTGATCTGTTTAGTGTTAAGGGTACTGATTTAATCAACGCTTGGAGCTGGACAGTTTGTCTTACTGATCTAATCATATGGCCAATTATTGCTTTTAGTTTACTGATTTAATCATATGGTTAATTATTGCTTCTGTTCTATACGTGTTACAGTATGGCAGATGCATACCTGCACGTATATCGCAACAGCTATAGGGGAAGCAGAATAAATAAGAAGATGAAAGAGAATTGGCTGATATGCTTCACTGCACAATTTCTTCTTTTCTGTTGTGAATATGTCTCCCTTGCCTCGTCTTTTACAAGCTGCTCACTGATTTTGTGCCCCAGTTTTATCAGCTGTATAAAAGGTTTTTTTGAAGAGGATTTCTGACATTTACTGCCTGGGAGAGTATAATGTTTTATTGTAGGAAACAGGTCTCCTCTGAGGCAAACAGCTTAATCAAGCATGGTACCTTGCAAAGATGGAACAGTAGCAGTGGGGTGTAGGTGTGAGTGGGATTTTTTTGCATATACATGCACATGCATGCACTTATATGTGTGTCACTGCAATTTGACTAGAGAAAAAGCCTCTGTGTCACAAACAGCTTGCTGTGCTCCCTCAAGTGCTTGGTACTATAAATAGATAAATCTGCAGCTGCGTACCACACATCCTGCTCAGAGGCTCCATAAGTTGTGGAAGAGAGATGATTGCCTTGCTCCACAATTGAGGGCCATTGTGCTGGTTTCCCTAACATGAGCTCTAAATGGCTTCACACCAGTTAAATTTCTGTCCAAGAGGAGCATAGTATTTCCCCTATCCCCCTATATTCATTATTCTTTCTCCTGTTTGTGTGGCATGTGCAGGGATGCAGCATGGCAAGAAATGCAATACAAGGAGAACAATCAACAATAATTTCACACCTACATCTTATGACAAATAAATAATACATTAACTTTAAGACTGCGTGTAAGGAAAGTAATCACTCATGTGAAAAATATCTCCGAAGCTTATAAAAAAATATTCATGAAAAAACTTCAAGAAGATACACGAACTAATTCCTTTAAAGGTGTAGGACATCATTTAATGTATCTTGTTACTTTTAAAGCCATACATGGTATCGGACCTGGCTACCTGAGAGACCGCCTCCTGTCAGTTACCTCCCAGAGACCTATAAGATCGCACAGACTGGGCCTCCTCCGGATTCCATCTGCCGGTCAATGTCGGCTGGTGACTCCCCGGGGGAGGGTCTTCTCTGTAGCTGCTCCGGCCCTATGGAACGATCTCCCCATTGAGATCCGGACCCTTACTACCCTTCCGGCCTTCCGCAAAGCGACCAAGACCTGGCTGTTCCAGCAGGCCTGGGGCTGTTGATTTATCCAGCCCCATCCTAAATTATGAATGTTGTGGAATTTTTAATGTTGTTTTTTATTTTTTGTATGTCCCCCTCCCTTTTTTACCTGTAAGCCGCCCTGAGTCTCTCGAGAGTGGGCGGCATACAAACCAATTAAATAAATAAATAAATAAATCTCTAAATGAGAAGTATCTCTGGGCATATGCCTGGTGTCAAGGTGAATATTAATCTGAGTTACTAGTGACTTATCTTTAAAGTTACAACTGCCACCATACACACACACACACACACACACACACACACACATAGTTACATGATCACATTTTTGGCACTTCACAATGGAGTTGCATTTATGATCAATTGCAGGATTGTGCAATCCATAGGACTGTGATTCACAACATTTTTGCTTTTTCTGGCAAAAAAAACCCCATGCATTTGGGAGAATGGCTTTGCTTAACAACAATGTGGTTTGCTCACCAACCACAGTGACTCACTTTACAATCACTGTAACATCAAGTCACATCACATGGTCACGTACTTAACTGCAACAAACTACAACCAAGATCCCAAGCTCAATTGTGCTTGTTAATTAAGAACCACCTGCAGTATGGTTCACCAGCCTTTCTGAAAAAACAAGAAATGGGAAGAGCAAGGTGAAGAAAGGATATCACCTCAGTTTTACCTCTCTCCTTCCAAGAGGTGGAAAGGATTGTACATGGAAGGAGAAGACTATGAGCATCGAATCAAAGAAGAAGAGGAAAACATGCTCAACAAAGATGAAACTTTTCAAATTTGGAACCAGAACTGCCCTGTAATGTACATGTTACATTCATATTCGTACCTTGCATGTGTGAGATATTGTGTGGAGACTGGAAGGTTAGATATACCCAATAAGGAACAGAATGTGAATCAATTGTTCTCTTATTTTATAAATGGCATCTCAACCCAGGTACCTAAAAATTTGGGAGAAAGTGCTTCTAGCCATTCAAAGTAATTCTGTCATAAATAACTCACTATATAAATAAAGGCTGAGAATTCTTGCAATTTCCAAGATTCTCTATTTATCCCAAGGATAGCATTAAAGACAACACTGACTTCATGAAGTGCTTGTTTCCTTGTTCTTACCAGCTTGCCCATGTTCAGAATGTATACAGCAAACTTATTCACTATTGTCTTTCTGAGTTAGGAAATAGCTCTTTCTAATTTCCAAATAGAGAATAGTTCAGTGTTGTTGTTTTTAACTCAAGCTCGTAAATAATGAAGAATGATTAGCTTAGACAAGCATGCACACAAGAAAAGCAATCAGTTATGTTACAAATGAGAAAATGGCTTAATTACTATATCCAGTCCACGTAAATTAAAAGGCATGCTGCAAATTTCTACTGTGGAATAAACATGATTGCAAACTGCATGTTAAAAATGCATTCTACAATGCAAAATTACTCAAACAGTTCCTACTTTATGTATTTTATGAAAATGCCATTAAAGTCATAGCCTTTTGAAGTACACATCATGCTTTCCATGTGCCTTGGACTATCATATTTATAATCCAACAATAACTGTGTCAAGGACCTCAGGGTTTGGATTGGCTGTAGGGTAAGTTCATACAAATTGCGTAAATAGCTATTTTGTTTTGTGATAGGCTAAAGAAAGTGTTCTTTAAAGGAAAACTGTGACGTAATATAGCAGACTGTTTCTTAAAAGGAACAGAAATAACTAACACTTGCATCTTCCCATGCTCTGTTCATACACACAAAGCCCTGACCTTAATGCAAAGAATCTTATTGAACAGATCAGCCCTACTTCAATCAGGAATATGGTGTTCTGCTGCCTTGAGATGGATTGCTGGGTCTTTGCAAACTGAAGCATTTTTGCAAAGCAGCTGATACAGCAGTATCTGGTAGTCTTTTAAAATTGTTTTCTACAAATACTAAACAAACAAACCAAAAAATATCTTCAGGGACTTTGCCAAATAGCATAAGTTCTTTTTTCATGAGCAGTTCAGTGAGGACATTTATATTTTGTTCACTGGCTTCAATAGCAAAGCTCCAAGTGAATTATAATTTATTGGATTACAGGTAACTTCTTCTTCATCTCACATGATGTCATTTTTGACCTTAGAAGTAGATTCAGCAACAAAGGGATTGAGGACACCAGCATGCCTATAAAAGCTTCCCTTGGTGGTCACAGACTGATCCACCCAACCTTTGTTTTTTACATTGTTTCATATTCTTTTAATTTAATATTGTATGGCAAGGCAGCAAGGCAGTATATTGTGAAACAAAGCTCTGGTTTTCAGTTTTATTTTATGTTCTATGCCGAGGCATTTGCCTGGATTGGAAATATATATCCAAGCATAGAAGGGGGAAAAGCTGAGATGTGTCTATGGAGATCAGAGGTGGGTTCCTACCAGTTCGCACCTATACGGTAGAACCGGTTCGTCAAATCTACCGAACTGGTTAGAAGAGGTTCCACCAGTGGACCCGGAAAGCAGGCCACACCTACAGAAGAGGTTCCAATTTTTTTTTATCCAGGTCATAGTTGTCCCAAAGATACTTTTTAAAAGGCAACTGGACTTTTAGCTTCTCATCCAAGAAGCTTCTTCAGTTCTGACTCAGAACTGACTCAGAATTGAGAAAGCTTCTTGGATGAGAAGTGAAACGTTTTCAAGGAAAAACAAAGAAAGCCCAGTTGCTTTTGAAAAAGCACCTTTGGGACAAAAGCAGGGGTGGTTTTTTGCCGGTTCTAACCTCTTCGGTAAAAGAGGTTCCACAAATCTACCGAACCGGTTAGAAGAGATTCTTCACAGAGCGCCTGCCCCACCCACTCTCTCTCGATTCCCCCGCCCATTCCATCACCACTCGTGGGCACGGCCGGCCTCCTACGACTTCCTACCTCCCTTCCCAGTGAAGTTTTCCAAAGTGTGGTTTCAAAAGCAGCCTCCCATTCCTTATGTCCAGTTCCCACTGAGCTCCGGGAAGGAGGAGAAGAGCCTTTGGGGAGGGAGGAGGAGGGAGGAGTAGGAGGTGCACGTGCTGGACCATGCCAGCTGGGCAACCAGCGCTAAGAAAGCGCCTCATAGCTTTTGAAGGGAGGAGGGGCAAAGGAAAGGGAGAATGCAGAGTCGCCTTTTAGGGATGCTGAAGTGGCGGGAAACCAGCACCACCACCAGAGTCTAAAGCTTTCAGCGGCTCCAGTCATGTGAGGTGGGGAGCGGAGACCCAGGTGGTTTCCTTCACTCCCCTTGCAAGGAATTCATGCTCTTCTCCGCATGCTCTGCGCGACTGCAAGCGGCAGAGGCTGTCAGGCTGGAAGCCCAGGCCCCATTAGCCACAAAAGCCACTTCTGGACATCTATTCCAGTCACGAGGAGTGTGCGGAGAAGAGCACAAAGTCCAGCGGAGGCAGGAAGGTTCTCGAAACTACCCAGTCGCTTTTGCAGCTTCCCGGAGCGCTGAGAACCTTCCTGCCTCCGCTGGACTTTGCGCTCGTCTCCACGCCTCCCGGCGAGCGAGCAAGAGAGCGAGAATCAGGCTCCAGACATCTTCAAATTGCTAAGGTTGAGAAACACTGATCTAAAATCTCTCCCAGCTTTGAGCCACTGGATCTTAATGGGCTGTGATGGACTACATAGTAAGCAAGTTGCAGGACCTTGCCTTCACCTATTGTCACTGGTTTAAGATGTCGATCAAATACTGGAGGCTTTTTAGGTTCTGAAATGTGATAACATTAAGAAAGCAAGAGGAGGAAACTAGTTAGATTATCATTCATCTTAATTTTTTTTAAGTACATATCAAGGTAAGAACAATATGATGCAATGAATTAATTCCATTTTCTCAGCACAATTATTTTTTATAGGAAAAAGAATTTTCTGTTTGGTATTATATGGAATTCCTATATTTAGTGAGTATGTTTTAAGATGATATACAAAATGTTTGATATGCAATATCCACTATCTATCTTTTATGCTAAATGTAACATGAATATTGTCAAGATGAAGGTCATTTTAAATGTGGAAAAAATCATAGATGGATGAATACTTCTAGCTGGATCATAGATGGGAGACAGTGAAATGAGTGTACATTTTATTGGCATACTTTTATCTATAGATGCAGATGCTGGTAAGTCATAAAAATTGCATGCATGCATGCATGCATGCATGCATGCATGAATGAATGAATGAATGAATGAATGAATGAATGAATGAATGAATGAATGAATGAATGAATGAATTCTGGGAGTTGAAGTCCACAAGTTTTAAAGCTGTCAAGTTTGCTGTCAAGCCCTGGGTTTTTTTTTCTAAAGGGGGTTAGGGGTGCAAGGGTCTTGTAACTTGACAGCTTTAAGACTTGCATGTTTCAAATGCCAGAGTTTCTGAGCCAACATTTTGGATGCTAAGCAAGAGTGTTGTTAAGTGAGTTTCACCACATTTTGCAAGTTGGCCATGCCCACCCAGTCACATGACTGCCAAGCCACTCCCACTCGGTCACATGGCTGGCAAGCCACTCCCATCTGGTCACATGACTGCCAAGCCACTCCCACAAAGCAGGCCACATGTACAGAAGACGTTCTAAAAAATTTGAAACCCACCACTGGACAAAAGATAGCAAATATCTTGAGGGAGAGATGCTAGATGAGCTACTGCAGAGACCTTCCTTGACTAATGTATTTTAGAATACATTACAATGTGCTTTCAAATTTTCAAATGTGTCCACTGACCCAAAACGTTTGAGGACCTTTGAACTAGACTGCAGAAGGAATAATCATTTGACGAACTTATTGCCACATTTAATTAAATGCAAGTTCACTTTGCAATTAATTCAAGTGGACAGGTTGTACTAAGTGCCAGAAAACATAGAGTGAAATTCAATTCAGATGAGTTTTCAACACCTTGGCTTCTGTGGAACATAGCCAAGAGCATGAGAATTGCTGCAGAAATTATCTAGATGTATTTCTATGCAAGTCCAGAGGCATTTCCCCTCCTGTTATTAGAAATAGAAAGCTGGACTGCATGACGGAATCAAAGGAGATGATCTGGATATTCTTTAGTATGCTATCAAATTGTTTTTATGCAAAAGGCATATGGATAGTGCAATTTAAATAATTGCACTAAAACCAATTTATGTTGGTTTTGCAAGATCTGAAATGAATTGCTCGGCTTGTATTATGTTAGTCCAGAACGAGAGGAGCCAGAGAAACTATTGCTTTTAGCATTCCTCACTCTTGGCCATTCTGGCTGATGGTTGTTGGGAACTAGCAGCAACACTGGGAAGGCAATAGCTTCTAATTCTCTATACTAGACTTCCTGGTTAGCCTAAATTTATAGTTAAACTGAGAAAGAAGTATTGCAATATACAAAGAATTGCCATGATTAAAAGGAGCTTTAATCCATGCTTGCATGAATATAGTCTGAGCTCTGTATAATTGGGAATCATCTTTGATCAGGATATTGATTCTGTACTTGTTCTTGGAATATACTAAAGCTTTCTCTTCTATGGTCCATCCAACAAAATGATGAATCTAAGCATGGATTAGATTAGAGAGCCGAAACGACACAGTGGTTAGAGTGTAGTACTGCAGGCTACTTCAGCTGATTGCTAGCTGCAGTTTGATAGTTCAAATCTCACCAGTTCAAAGTTGACTCAGCCTTCCATCCTGCGTGGGTTGGTAAAATGAGTACCGGATTGTTGGGGGCAACATGCTGACTGTAAACCGCTTAGAGAGGGCTGTCAAAGCACTTTGAAGTGCTTATATAAGTCTAAGTGCTGTTGGGAATGCTCCTGGGAGGCAGGAAGAAAAGTCACAGACTAGGCAATGGCCAGAGAACCAGCCGCTGAGTCTGCAGAAGGAACCCTTCCTAATTTCTTCAATTAAAGTTTCTTTGTAAAGAAAAGAGGGGGAAGAGATGCAGGCTTGCAAAATTCTGTTAATGTAACTTTAAATTACAAACAATTGGATGTGCCTCTTGTGTGGACTACCTCACAAAGCTAACAAAAGCATGCCCAATGAACCTTCACTCCCTGTGATACTTGAAGGAAAGGCTACCTATTTGCCATGTAGAATTTATTTCCCAGATAAAATTGCCTTTCTTAAGCTAATATTAGCAATCCATGCATAATTCATCTTCATGTTTTCCGCTCTACTATTTAGGAAAAAAAGTTGGAATTTATCAGGTGATCTACAAAGGGGGGACATAGATTTTCCCCACTGTCCATATTCTCATGGTTGTGATCCAAACTGGGATCTGCTTCTTTGAAAGAGGAAAAAAGTCTTGTTGAATGAATCCACGCTGCATTCATTTTCATCCATAATAAATTGCAGGTAAGATTCTTTTTATTATCGGCTTTGAGGAATGATCCTAGAGAACCACACTTTCTCTGTTGAAATCTCCAAGAGGGAAAAGACAGGAAAGAACCACTGAATTCCCAGCTGACCTGAAGCATTTTTATTGTTGCCTGCAGCTAATTCACTTCCTAAGCCGTGTGCATATTCTTTAAAAGTCAATGCACATTTTTTTCAAAGGCATTCCATGCATATTTGTGCTCAACAGCAAGTACATTTTCCCCAAAACCCCTGTCCACAAAGGAGGCTAGTCTAACCTTGACCAGCTTCCAGGGACGTACTTATTTTTTCTTCTTTTTCTTCACAGTACTTGGAATGCTTTAGAAAACTATTTTAATATTTTGAATTGGCCTAAGAACGCAGCTTCCCTGGAGTGGAGATGATAATAGAGATCATGTTAAACATTCTTACAAATCTGTCCTGATTAATAATTGCTTTTCATACTCAACAGGAGCTCAAATTATGGATAGAGAAGGAATCTAGACTTCAGATTCTCCTTCAGGACAGGGACTTTGAAAGATTCTGAAAGGTCTCAAAAGGGACAAAAAAATCATTTGACCTCTCAAGTTTCTTCTTCTTGAGTCCCATACCAATATTTTTCAGCCTTGCCAGTTTGAAGATGTGTGGACTTCAATTCCCAGAATTCCCCAGCCAGCTATACTTGGTTGAGGAATTCTGCGAGTTACACTCTGCACATTTTCAAACTGTCCCTAAACCATTGTAATTTTTCCTTCTTTTTCTATCTCTTGTTCTCAGTGATCTGATAAGTAAGAAAGTATGAGAGAAATTCAAACATCTGAAAATAATTGACATAACCTTAGACTTAATATATTAAACCAAATGCTTATTTGATCATTCCAAATACTGAAGCATGTTTTGTACACATCATGTGGACACAGAAATAATTGCCACACTTAAGCAAATCAATGGAAAGAATGGCACAAGAGCAGGAAGCATTTTAAAAGTAGCTTAAAATGGTTTATTCCACTTTGAAGTAAGGGAAGAGAACGTAAATAGGCTTGCTCCCTAATTCCTTTGTAATGGCCAAATTAATAATTTTTTATATCAGGAGGATAATGCATTATTCTTGTCTATAGTAAAGATCATAATCTAACCAAGAAAAGTCAGAGGATTCCCTGTCAATTCTAGCCAATGACTTAAACCAGTATTTCTCAATGTTGGGGATGTTTAAGATGTGTGGTCTACAACTACCTTTGAAGTTGCTGGCTGGTGAATTCTGGGAATTGAACTCCTCATGTCTGAAAGTCCCCAAAGCTGATAAAAAGCACTGACTTAAGCTAAGCCATCAAATGACAGAAGATTTGTGATTTGTTATGGTGTCCTGATCACGAATGCTAAGTGAAATTAAATTCTAAGTGAAATTTACAATATTTTTGTAAAATATTACTATTGTTGCTATTTTCTTTTACATCTAAATTAATTTAAGGTTTGTTTCAAAAGTTTTTTAAAGTTTGGAATTTTTTTTTTAAGAAAAATACCATGGAGTGTAGAATTTTCTTCTGGAGAGAGCAAGCCAAGTAGAAGAAGTGAACTGTGAGAAGAGGCAGGTTCTGCTGATCCAGCTTTCTCTATGGCTGCCCTCACTTCCTGACAGCTCCCAGGAAGGTTGATAAAGGGAGAAAACATGATGCCACCATGCATCATGTTCTGCACAAACTTTGAAAATGTTTGGCCAAAGCTCTTAGCTACCAATAAAACATTTATGACTAAAGTCTCCAAAGGCTAGAACATATGGGGGGAAATGTCATTGCTGAATCAGAACTGATGGGTCTTCATGCAAGAAAAAAAACACTGGAAATGTAACAGTGTTATATCTATATCATGTGGAAGAATAAGCCAGATTGTCCAAAAGACATTTTAAAGTGATGTGACACACACACACACACACACACACACACACATTTTTATTTTATTTTATTTTTTATTTTATTTATTTAGTTTGTCAAACATGTACAAGATAGCAGGTATAAATATAAACATGGCTATGAACAAAAGAAATGAATACAAATAAATGGGGACGGTAGGACAGGGACGGTAGGCACGCTGGTGCCCTTATGCATGCCCCCTTTACGGACCTCTTAGGAATGGGGTTAGGTTCACAGTAGAGACTTTGAGATTGAAGCTGTGGGGGTTTGAGGATATAACAACGGAGTCAGATAGAGCATTCCAGGCATTGACCACTCTGTTGCTGAAGTCGTATTTTCTGCAATCGAGTTTGGAGTGGTTTACCTTGAGTTTGCATCTATTGTTTTCCTGTGTATTGTGTGTATGTACAATATGTATATATGTATACACCTACACACATACTCCTCAAGAGTTATAAATAGCTATCAACCTTTTTGCTAATTGAGATTTATTCTACTGATTCTTTTTCCTGTCACCCAGAGAAATCTAAAGGAATAATTTTAAACCATAATTTGTTTCCCCTTTGCTTTTCAAAATGCCAGCTCCTTGCTCCTATATGAAATATCTAATTAAATTCTCTCTTAATCCTGCATTTCTGAGCCCAGGAAGACCCAGAAAGGTGCAGAGAATTACAGCAGGGAGCTGCAGATGCAATAACGTGGCTGTGAACCTATACCATAGAATCCTACCTTTCTATATCTTAGTCGCTGTGTTTAAATCCTGCAGGAATTTAAATTTGGCTAGTTCTATGTTAAATTCTAGTAAGGCGAAGAAACGACTATGTTGCTACTTACACATTACTTTCCCTGGGATGAGAAACAGAAATTCTCCGACCACCAGGTTCCACTCTTCCACCAGCCATGGAGCCATGGAGGTGTCACTGATCTCATGTTGGCTAGCCTATGCTCAAATTAACATAATTCACAGGACTTAAAAATGTGACAGAGCTGTTATATTAGTGGATGGGAAATTGGACCAAACTACTAAAATCAAACATAAGTTTAGAGCAGAAGCATCCACAGAGTCAAAGGCATTCATCAAACTTAAAGTAATATTAATATGGTGTCATGCAGCAAGCTTCTTCCTGTCCATTCATGTATGCAATATCATATTTCTAGGAAAGGTTTGAAGAAGGTTCTGTGTTGGTGTAATCTTGCTTTTGTCATTTGAATGTGAGCATTTATGGTCCAACGTTCAGCATCTTGCAGCACCTGAACAGAAAACTCAAGAGAAAAGGTACCTTTCCATCCTGAACTATGCAAAGAGACAAGGACTTCTATGCCATGGCATTTGTCCAATGGGACAGGAGACAACAGGCATGCTTATCTTCAGTTCAGACAATTGACTTAAGGGTCCATCCTTTTGAGACATGGAAAGTGGAATTTGGAAAGTCAGTCCCAATGCAAGGATTCATAAACTCTTAATTTTCTAGGCTTAATATTATAGCAAATATGATAGTGAAAACATTTTTTATAAACTTTTAACTTTTATTTCAAAAGCCATGCACGTGTATATTCTAAATGTAAATCTAGGCAACTACAGCATAGAAAATGGTATAGAATGCTCCATAGGTAAGAAGAGATGGAGTTCTTTACTTGCCAAACATCACATGAGAAATCAAGCCTGCATCCAGCAAAGTTTTTTTTTGTTATTTTACTAGAGCAACCTTCTCCTGCAGTAACTTCAATAAGAAAATTAGTTTATCTCCTCTTCATAATTATTTATTTTCCTTGCTGCATTAAGGGTTGCAGCAACAGGAAGGGAAGTGATGTGTTTTATCATAGCAGTTGCCATAGAAATAAACTGACATATACTTATAAGTAACTTCAGCAACACCAACAGCACTTGTTCATCCAGAGAAAAACATCATAGCAATGGTAGATGCACATTTTCTCTTTTTACTGTTGATACACACCTATACACCCACAAAAACAGACATGCACAGAGAATGAACATTTCTGAAAGTTAAGTTATACAAGGAATATTTTATGGTAGATTTAATAGCACATCACCTTCTCAGTTTAAAGGTTTTTTTTTTTAATGTATTGCACTGAATTGTCTGCAATTCTCCAAAGCAATCTGAATTTCACCATCAAGAAAAAAGCCAAACCATGTTAAGGTAATATCTTTATTAAGCCAACTAAAAGGTCACAAAACTATGCAAATGTACTCAAAAGCATGCAAATTGTTGTGACATTTTAACTGGGCCTATTAAAGATGTCACACAATGAGGGATTTTGGAAATCAGCAAAATAAGCAAAATAAAAACCAAAACTCAAGATCATTAATGGATTTTATATAGAGACTATTTTGGAAATTAGTAATGCTGTACTTCAGAGAAATTCTTGCAACAGAATCTTTTAGATGTCAGTTCAAAACATTAAGAAATTTTAAAATTCATAATATTTTAATTCCGTGTGTGTGTGAGAGAGAGAGAGAAATTTTCAAAATTTGATACAAAGTGATATTCTTTTGAGCAGAAAATGGTATTGAAGATTTCCATATTAACAAAAAATATCAAAAATATATAAGAATATTTATATCTTGTGGAATTATATCCATTTTTAAAATGTTCAGAAACAATATGTAGTGTAACATGTCAATACAAACTCTAAAATATGAAAACAGGCATATGAGTTTTATCTGGCAAGGTATATGCTGATGTTAAAGTATTTTATAATATAGTACAACTGTGTTTGTTTCTTATTGTTGCCCACCACCTCGAGAGTTCTTAAAGGTGAGATGTGCCTGTGTTTGTAATAAAAAATGAAGAAGCTGTTTTTGCATCTTCTTCTTGTTTTGTTGATGTTGGATGGAGGAAGAAGAGAGGGGAAAAGATGGAGGAGGAGAGCCCTTTGCTTGTCTCATGAGAGCCCACTTAGCATTCAACCCATGCTAAGAGCAAACTGCTTCCTGCATACATGTATCTCAGATTGTGCTGATAGATTTTAGCAGGGCTGCTCCAAATATAGTGACCATCTGCTCTGCAAAACAAGGATCTGACAAGCAGCAGCCATTCAGCTCTGTTGTTGGACCACATTATTATATATTTGACAAGGGTAATGAGAGGCTGTCATTAACCTTACATGACAGTTGTTAGGATGACACATGCAAAAGAAAGAACAAAGAATCTCTCTCTCTCTCTCTCTCTCTCTCTCTCTCTCTCTCTCTCTCTCTCTCTCTCTCTCTCTCTCTCTCTCTCTCTCTCTCTCTCTCTCTCTCTCTCTCTTTTAAGGAGGGTGGGGGGGATTTAATTTACATTTCATTTTAACGCTGGGATTGTCACTAAATAAAAAGCTGGGACTATAGTTTCCATTTCTTTGTTGTTCTTCTCTTTTGGAAATGTAGCACCTTACCATTATCCCTAGCTAGCATGATACGACTAGCTGGGGATGATGGTTGCTATTATCCAAAGCATCCAGAGAGGCCAAGTTAAAAGAGGTTGCATTCTATTGTAAAGAAGTTTATTATCAAAGTGGCTTGGGAAAACATGCTCTTTTATTATTGCACCTTGAGATGTAAGTAAGAACAGAGAAAGGCCCTTAGCGGAGCAAATCTCTAAGCCTCTGATAGTGTGACTAACATCATTTATCTCAGGCACTGATATTTTAAAGTTAGCATTGCCTAAGTGTGACATTTCACTCATCCTTAATTCTTTTCCCAATCAATTCCTCAGCTGCTTTAAAGCTCTATGACTGGATTTTTGTAGAATGACGAATAATCTAGCTACAGGAGGGAATTGTGGTTTTTTTTCATAATTTAACTAAATACCAGGTTCTGGTTTAAGGGACATCTGTGCTTTTTAGAAGACTGTAACTGTTGTACAGACTGAAGATCTGTGCCTTGGGGCAGCAAGTTGCTGGTGTAATTCTATTTCTTTCACAAAGTAGAGATCCCTCAGCCTCCACAATAACCTCCCACCTGTATTAAAAGTTGAAGGATGGACAAGTGAACTTAACATTTCCCTGGGCTACTCAGTTCCTTAGGGGCACATCAAAGGAAAACTAAATAAGGTGACATTTACCAGACCAGAATGAGGGGAGCTCACATAGTTTTGTATGATATCAGGTGGCACTTCTTATTTTGAGTTTATATGCAGGGTGTCTGCAGTAAGAGGATCCCAAAAGTCAAGATGCTGGCCATGACTGAATGATTGAAGTCCTGATCCATTTTTTACTTGGGTCAATTGCCCAATTGCAGCTGATATCTTTTTTTTTAACATCATACCATGGATGCCCCATGGATGCCCCTGGATATATATAGTATTGCAGGACGCAGGACTTTTGTACAAATGAGACTTTCAACAACAACGGACTTACAATACCATGCCAAAGCAGTGATGAACCTCAAAAGTCAGAGAAATAGGTTGCATTTTATTCCATGACAGCATGTAAGCACTCATAAAGTAATCAGCAGGATGTAGCAGTCCACAGCAAAAAATCACAGTAAATGGGAAGGTCACACATATTGGAGAAATAGCATGCAAAACAATAAGCAATATTTCAGGACAATGTAAAAAAAAGATGAAATGATCTACAAGCTTCCATTTGGAAAATAAATGGGAAACAGCATTTAGTAGAGAAAGAGCATCAATGGGAAAATAGCATTTAAAATAATAAGCACAGCATGTGCAATGAGGTTATTAGGGAAGATAGATAGTTGTACATGCTCTGTTGAGAATCCTAAAGAAACTCATCAAACCACACGTGGAATTTCCCAGAACTCCGCCACCAGATATTGGCAAACCATAGAATTTCAGCAAAATATTGGTACCAAAAACATATTGGAATGTTTCTACTTGTAAAAATCACAATTCTTTTGGTTAAAGTACTGGCCTAGGAACCATGAGTCTGTGAATTCTAGTGCTGCCTTAAAGTTGGTTGATTGGTTTGGGGCCAGTCATTCTTTCTCAGTCCAGTGTACTTTACAGGCTTGTCCTTGTTGTGGGGAAATAGGAGGGAAAAAATTAGCTGCCTTGAGTTATTTATTTTTAAAAAATTAAGACAGGATAAAAGTCTAATAAATAAATAACTGCAGAGCTTTTAAACATTTATTTTAGGCTGTCTGTATCTGGATTGCCAACTTTTGATTGACCACAAGAGGACAGTAAAGAGATACAGGAAGTTCTAACTCTAGTGGTCATCTGGATCTTTGCATTTTGTACCCATTTCAAGTGACACTAATTTATTCACTTTTATTTTACATACTTTGCACACATACAATTCAGGGAATAGAAAAATGCCAAAGCCAGGAAGCATTCCTAATGTTTGCACTCTATGACTGTCTCGTTTCTGCTCTCCAATTAGATTAGATGACCTTTCCTGTCTATGCTAGTCACTTTCCCCAAAGGGGAAATAGGTTAAAAGACAAAAATGCATTCCTCATATACAGTAGTCATCACACAGCTAATAGTAATCATTATTTATTGTCCTTGCCTTATCTTTGGAGCAACTCCATCCCAGCGGTGGTGTATGCTGCCCAAACACTCTTCCCCTGAATCAATAGCCATTGCCTGATAAGAGCTAAGCTTTCCCAAGGGGATTCACATGTGAAGGTTCTCAGGATGCCTTTAATTAAGCCTTCCTGGTGTAGAAAATGCACATGAATCTATTAAGTAAAGCTGTAAAACATTTTGCATTGCAGTGCTGTTGACATTCCAGTCAGATCGGTGTCACAGTGTGTGTGTGTGTGTGTGTGTGTGTGTTTGTGTTTGTGCACGTGCATATGAATTTATGCACACAAGTCTATGCATGCATATTTCTTCCCATTGTTTATCATTAGTTTTTAGAAATCTCTACAGTTTGTACAAATTCCTTTTCTTATTAATCCTATGCTTCTCTATTAAGAGTAAAATAAAATCTACAGGGTGGACCAACATAGTAAGTGAGATTTTCACAAATCAAGAAATAGTGTTTTCTTTTTCCGGAGGGATTAAAATTGGAAGTGTTACTAGATATGATGGAGAGATGAATTTTTACTTCTTGCCCTAAGTATATAATAATGGGAACTCTCCTAAATTGTTTATACATTTTGGATAATTGGTGTGGCACTAATTATAGAGAAGATGAGAGAAAGCCGACTCCATTGGTATGGACGTGTCTAGAGAGCAGCACCTTCCAGCAGAGTCAAGACTGCCTACCAACTAGAAGTCAATGGCCAGCAGCCTCGTGGATGTCCAAAACACAGATGGCAAGACATCCACAAAGATATGCAAGCCACGGGCCTTGGAAACGCAGCTGACCATGCAAAGTGGTGCTCAATGATCCAAAAAGCAGATCCCGCACCTGCGGGAATATGCTAGGAAGAAGAAGAAGATGTTTATACACTTTGGAGGCACAACAGTAAGAGTTTGGAAGGTTGAGCACGAGCTTTCAGCAAGAACTGACTTTCTGGTTGGCTTATTTCCATTTTTCATCTGCGTGAAAAAGGGGAAAGTTGGCATTCTAGAACTTAGGTCAGTGACCAGCATTTGTTGAGCTCAGCATTTTCTATTTAATACACGTTGAAATATTTATACTTACATTACATTTAGCAGGTACATGTTGAAATACTTCGGTATCCAAATAGAATGGCCATGTAAACTTAAATTTAAGAACCATTTCACATATTTTGGGTTCTGAAAGAAAGTATACATAAATATCAGCAGCTTTTATTTTGAGAATGGAGTAGTCATATGGAAAAGGTAAAAAGCAATTTTAATTCCAAGGAAAAAGTCAGTGCCTAGACATCTTGTAGAATAAAAGGGGAGAAGTTCTGGAAGAGTAGAGTTCTCCTTTTGTTGTTCTTGTTTTTAAATCCTACATATGTGAGATCTTTAAATTACACAAATCAAAAGCTTGGCTAATTATTCTAGAAGCTTTACAATGTGCTTAGAAATTCCAAGAGGTCAGGCCCTTCTGGCTCCTACCTCGGGATAAATAGTCTGCTCTCTGCATATATTTGGGATATTACAGTTACATTATCGATACTCTATATTAGCTGGGGATGATGGGAGTTAAGTTCACAACTTCTCAGAAGACTGGATAATTTTTCACAACATTTGGCTTGTCACCAGCTAATCACTAAAGCGCATTGTTCACTCTCCAACCCATGTTAGAGTTTTCAACCTGAGGAATACCAGGTCTTAGCATCTAGAAGTAGCTGTACCTAATGAGAACTGGCTGTCCAAAATGAGCCAGCCAGTTACTCATTATGGTTGGTTGCATGCACAGTCAGCCAAATGTTTAGACTGGATTTGGTATTTTTCTATCCATTTATCAAGTCCTTCTTAAGGACATAAATAGGTAGATGTGGATGTTCAATAGTGTTACAGATAGCATTGAGGATATAAGATTTTCCACGTAAAACATTACTTGGAACATTAGTTGGTTTGTTTCTTGCAATGAGCTGCTGCTTATGTTTGATATTACAGTATTAACATTTTTTAAAAACTTGTGCTAGCTGTTTCTTTGGAACAAGCTTCAATGAAAGCAACCTTGTTTTGTTGTTTTTGTACTGTTCTACATGTTTTCCTGTTTTTTGTTTTAGTTCTTCTTCCTTTAGCTTTGGTAGCACAGTGGTTAGAGTGCAGTACTGCAGGCTATTTCTGCCGACTGCCAGGTGCCTGCAATTTGGCAGATCAGGTATCAGCAGGCTCAAGGTTGACTCAGCCTTCCATCCTTCCAAGGTGGGTAAAATGAGGACCCAGATTGTTGGTAGCAATATGCTGACTCTGTAAACTGCTTAGAGAGGGCTGTAAAGCACTATAAAGCAGTACATAAGTCAAAGTGCCATTGCTATTGCTATTTAGTTATAGGGCTTTATTCTTTCTGAGAAACCAGAGGAAAAGGTCCCTGGTTTGGAAATGAAAACAATTTAATAACTGCTGGCTTCATCTACTGCAAACTGACCCTGGTTTGCCTCAATACTCTGAACTATTTCAGGCAAGACTTCAATTTCTTTGTCCTTGGAAAATCTTGTACTTCTTCCAATTCTGCTTCTGTATACTTTATTTCTCATGAATTGACATTGATCTGCTAGCCCTGGTTTTGATATTTCTGATTGTGGTGGTGGTTGTTCTTTCCAGAACTGGTGCAGGTTTCACTGGTTTCAGATACCCTCTTCAAGCTGATTTGTAATAACAGATCATTATTTCATTGTTTTCAATCTTTGTATATTTGCAACAGATAAATAACTTTTCTTATAGTAGTCCTGCAGTTGCTGGCTGTGACGGCTGAGCCAACAGTCCTGAGTACTATAGCCCATTTGTCACCAGGAACTCCAACAGTCCTTTTTGACTTGGGTGACGACAAGCCAATATGGGTATCTGTAAATTACATTCTCACCATATTATTTATGGGACAAACATTCTTTATCTGGCTCCTCTGAGGAGACCTGTCCATTATGGTTGAACCTCTGGGAGAGCTCTGATTTTTCTCACAGCACATAAATCCCACCACCACATCAAAATACTGCTTATTAATTGTATTGTTATTATTATTTAAATTCATATGCTGCCCAGTTCTGAGTAACTCCCATGTCCAGAGTTCCCTTCTCAGAAGAGGGATTCCAATCGTTCTGCAGGTCAGGGGACCAGACCCAGCCCTACCATGAGGCCAAGTGAGACAGTTTCCTGAGGCATCTTTGATTATAAGAAAAGGTGTCTAATTGTTAAATATTTTATTTAACCCTGCATGCAGGACATATAAATATGAGATTTTCTGCTTTGAGACACCCATTCAGTTGAACTAGGGTCAAATAGTAGCATTTTCCTTCCCTCAGGCAGAAACATGTCTTAGGATCACTCTACAAAGGGTTACAAAGCTGCCACCTAATTAAAATATTTTTAAATAGCTTGGATGTTTTTAGTGCATATTTTGAAAAAGGCATGATGTATAACTATCTGAAGAAAAGAGAAACAAGGAAACATCTATCTATTTAAAAAGAATTCTTAAATCTATGAACAAAAAATAATTATCTATATTTTTATTTAAAATGTTGGCTGATTTTTATCCTTTGTACTGTAAGTGACCCTCATTTTCTTCCAACACCGTCACAAATCAGTTTAAATGATAGTGAGATTCCTGGTGAATTATGTATGGATCTGCTAGATGCTCAGGGGCATTTACAATTCTTTGAAAACCGACAAATACATAAGAAGCAGCTTAAGATACTGGACAATGGTTAATACATCTTTTCTAAACTGGTGTCTTCCAGATGTGTTTTCACATCTATCATTCCTGTTCTCATCTGTTATCACTGTTCTGAAGAGTGGTAAAGAGATGCTACTTCAGCTTCAACCACAATAATACATGAGCACAAAACAGATACAAACTTAATGTAAACCGCTGCAAACTTGATTGCAGAAAATACGACTTCAGCAACAGAGTGGTCAGTGGCTGGATTGCACTACCTGACTCTATTGTTACATCTTCAAATCCCCAAAACTTTAATCTTAAACTGTCTACTATTGACCTCACCCCATTCCTAAGAAGTCTGTAAGGGGCATGCATAAGCACACCACCGTGCCTACCGTCCTTCTGTCCCATTTATTTATACCCATTTCATTGATACTCATGTTTATTCTTATACCTATTATCTTATAAATGATTGACAAATCAAATAAATAAAAATAAATAAAAAACACATGAAAAGGGATGTAACATTATGACATACGAGAGATATTTCCAGAAGAAGAAAACATGAAATCCTCATCTTCATTATCATCCAAAATATATGGAGAGTATCAGTCGGGAAGATGAGAAAAGCTAAGTTAATGTTAAAAGATATAGAAATTTCCTTGTCTCATTACTGGAGTTTAAAGTAAATGTTTCACGGACACATTGCTACTATGAATTAATGAAGACGCATAACCTGGAAAAGAGGCTGTTACCAGCAATTTGTTGACTATAAGGATTTATCCTGCTCAGGAATAGTGAGAGGCAAAGTCAATTTTGAATAGATCCAATCAAAAGACTGTATCCATTATTGAGAACCACCTGTATTGGTGATCCTTGGCTTTAGCCTTACCTGGAACTATTTACCCTGAAAAGGGCATAGAAACTATCAGGGAAGTCAGCGTGCTGTCCCTTCCAATTCTTGTGGTAAATCCTAAATTGTGACTTTTACCTATATAGGTAAATGCCATGTTGATAGGCCCAGCTAGCTACCAGAAAATGCTACAAGATGGTTTATAGAACTAATGATCCATGGATCTGTCTATGGAACAAGCCTAGAATCTGCTTTCTGCATTATAGATCAGATTTTAAATGTATTAAAAGAAGATGGGTATGTGTGTGAGCTTGTGTGCATTTGCATGTGTGCGCCTAAGGGGTTGTTATATAAAAATATCTCTAGGCATATATTTTTTGGTCAAATATTAAATAAAAGACAATGAACAGAATAGCTTCTTTATTCATTTGCTTCTATTGTGAATAATAAACAAGTAGCCAGAATGCTGGTTCTGATCATAGGCTGCTACCTTTTTATAGTTTACACCGGTGGTTCCCAAACTTGGCAACTTTAAGACTTGTGGACTTCAACTCCCAGAATTCTCCAGCTAGCTCTTCTGGCTGGAGAACTCTGGGAGTTGAAGTCTACAAGTCTTAAAGTTGCCAAGTTTGGGAACCACTGGTTTACATCTTTGTGGTGATTGGGATAACATCCAAAACAAGACTCATTTCTATGGAAACCTATACTGAATAGAGAAATCTTTCTGAATGTTTATGTATTCTATTATATTTATTTATTTGGTACAGTTCTTTTTCATGAAGGTTAGTTTGTTTTAGAAATGATATAAACTGAGAAAGGACTATCTGAGAAATAACCTGCAGCTTTCCAGTGTTCTCATGCTTCAATTAAATCCAAGGCAAAATAAGAAATTTCTCTTTGTTTTAAGTAGTACTAATGAAAAACACACTAGTAATGGGATGTCTTGCCTAAAAACTAAGATAATTGTTCTTTTACTGTCCCAGCAAATAAAACCCAAGATTTAATGAAGAAAGATTATGTCCAGTTCTATCAAAACCCCTTTTGCTTGATTTGTCAAATATTTGCCAATATAAACTCAATCATTTGGTATAAACCTGATTTTTAAATGCAGTAGAAGAACTATCACTAGGTGGTAGATTATCAGATGCAGGCTTTTATCACAGAAGAGTGGTCTAAAACAGCAGTGTTAGTTTTATGTTCTTCATATCCTTGCTCAAAGAAGTTGCAGTACATTAATGACATCCCTGAAATTGTTATGCCCAATGGCTATTGAATTTCTCTTTGGGCTAAGCTTCTCACTGAAAGTTGAGTTGCATGATGTGGACCGATGTGATATCACATGCCCACACAAATCTCTTTGGATATGTAAAGTGAAATATGCTTGCACAGTTGGAAATCTTGGGCAAGAACAATTATTAATGGTCACAAGCAGCAGGAACACACGATGTTAAGCATGGCTGAAAAGGAAACAGACGGTCCAAGTGGCTTAGTGGACATTTATAGGTTTTCTTTTGCCAGTAAAATTCAGGAAAGGGACAACATTTGTAAACAGATCATTGGCTCGAACTACTGAGTTAGTCTGATCAATAGCAACTGTATTGCAGCAAAGAGCTCTTAATGGCTCTTAATCTCCATTAGATTGTGTTGGATAGGCTACATGGCACTCTTGCCACTTACAGCAACTGCTGGTACTTTAGTAGCTTTCAGGGAACAAAGCATTAGTAGCTGTGATGCTTAGGTGCTCTGGGACAACTGCCATTACAAGGGCAGGAAACAACCACATCATTACAATTCAGGAAATGCTCAACAAATTCCCTGGGATATACCTCCACATGGTTTATATATCTTTTAGCAAGTCACCCAAAAGAGTTTTAAAGTCATAAAGCTTCTCTGGCACCTGTTAATTAAATGGAGGCTATTCTGCCTGTTGCTTAAAACCTTCTTTTCTTTGAGCTTCTGCCTGGCTTAATCACTAACAAAGAATATTAAATAATGGACATTCAGGGACAATTACAGATGTCACCCATTGTTGTGTGAGGAAGGAGAAGGGAGATAAAAAGGGTGTATGTTGCAGCCAAGGAGGAAAGAATTCTGATTTTGCAACATCTTCCAACAAGACAATTATTTACTCTATTGAAGTTTTTTAAAAGGTTGTACTACTACATTGCTAGCATATTCATTATGGCAGAAATGTCAATGGTGCCCTATAAAAGAAGAATAACACACATAGATCCTCAAAGATCTAGATGTAGTCCATCACATGCATTTTTAAAGGTAATTTTTTAAAAAATGTGGTGCTGTTAGGGCTATGTGAGCTGCATCCAAAATTTGAGAGCTATATACAGATTGGGGCTGCCCTTGCAGAATCCCTATAGATTGTAGTTAATAGACAATTGTGGCTAATAATGAATATTTGAAATTCATTTTGAATTTTCAGATTAGCCCCAAATCAATGGCTTGCAGTTTTTGATTTGTTTTTGATTTTGATTTGATAACAGGCAAAGGAGGACACAGATAGTTAGAAAAGAGGACAAATGGGTAGAGGATGCAAACTTTAAGTTGACATCACCAACAAAAATTACAGTGAAAGATGAAAGCCTTCAGCAAGTAACTGATTAAAGTCTTGTCAAATATAGACAGCAGCACAACCTGGCTAGAAGGTACTAATCAACTAATTAAGGTCAGAGGAAGCCCCTGGATCAATCAATATAAGCTTTGGGTACAGTTGAAAATTTATATACAAAAATCTCAATTTTTTTCATTCCTGCTGAAATTAACTCCTTAACCACATTTTTGGACTCAAATATTTTATACCCTTTTTCCTAATATGTATTTCTTGTAAACAAAGCAAATCTTAGTTTATCTTAGTTTTTTAGAGCCAAGGTGGCGCAGTGGTTAGGGTGCAGTACTGCAGGCCACTTCAGCTGACTGTTATCTGCAGTTCAGCGGTTCTAATCTCACCAGCTCAAGGTTGACTCAGCCTTCCATCCTTCCGAGGTGGGTGAAATGAGGACCCGGATTGTTGGGGGCAATATGCTGACTCTGTAAACCGCTTAGAGAGGGCTGAAAGCCCTATGAAGCGGTATATAAGACTAACTGCTATTGCTATTGCTTTTTTCATGTTTTACTTTTCTATCTTTAGCACTTTAGTCCCAATGAGCTCTCCATAGCTACAATCACCATATTATTCTTATCTTCTTATTTTGTAAAATCTACCAATTATCTACTTCCCTTAATAATAAATAATCAACATTCCTAAAAAGGTGCAATCTGTTTATCTAGTTAACTTTACTATTTTCAAAGGCAATTTTGTTAAAGAAAAAAAATATTCTGTTTTCTAAAAATTATTTTCTCCTTTATCCATTTAAAACTGAACACTTGTGTTAACACATGGAACATGTCACTCTCCAACAATGATAACTTCAGATTTTTAAGTTCAGAGCTGAACCTCCCTCAGATTTTAAGAAAAATGATTCTGCAACTAAACTGTTAGAAAATAACTGTTTGGCACCACAAAATTGAGATGTATTCCACATTGTTAGAAAGCTTTCCCAACTTTTAGCTTTGTTGAATAGAAGAGTTAATACAGTACTACAACAGTAATCAGTATATCTCTAGCAGCTGGCAATGGACATTGCAGTCCAACACATCTGGAAGCACCAGATTGGCAAGTGTTGGTCTTACAACATACTTTGCAAACAGTGAGTTAGATAACATAGTTTTCCAGCCATAAACAAGTACATACTATTTCATCAAGCAAACAGTCAAACACAAATAGCAAGCACAAGTCTAATTCATCTGGCAACCTGATCTTCCAGCATTATCATATGAATGGAAGTATCAGACACATTATGGCAGATAGGCACAATGTAAATTAGATTTGTAATATGCAACATAATAAAATATGGAAGCCAAATTACTATCTACAATGATTCCTACTAGACCAAGGTTTACACAACTTGCTATCTTCTAAATACAGGAAAATAGCAAAAAACTGTGCTGTGGGGAATATTATTGCCACATTGTTCTTAAAGTCTGATGGATCTTTTCCTCTGGATTTTAAATTAAGGCCCATGAACTTATTTTTGTTCTTCACAATCTTAATTCAAGAGGATATTATAGCAATGCCATTGGACAGGTGCCAAGGCTGAGTTTTAAATGCAGCTTTGTTTGAATAGATCTGTAATGGTCACACATTAGCATTTTGGCTCAATTGGTAAAACAAAATGAAACCGCACCAGGAAACAGTCTTTAGATTTCTTCCTCACATTGATTAAAAATGTATACATGCTAACGATACAGTCAGATTCAGTTCAAAGCATGATTTTTTTCAATTTATTTATCCATAGCAAAGATTATCGTCCTTGTACTTCTGTAGAATTTGGTATACAGTGTCTACAGTGTCCAAATTCTGTAGAATTTGGTATACAGTGTCTACAAATGTTTGTATTTTTTGTTAAAGGTCATAAAAACGATCAGGCACGGAGTTTTGGATAATTGTGAATAGTTTCAATTCAGCCACTAAAACTTTTGTCTAAACTTTCATCTAACTGTCCACCACTATGATTCACCATCTTGCTTTAGGTTCAGAGTAGCTACTTATCACAGTGAACACAATTTTAGCCTCAAAAATAGTTCCAGTGAATTTCTTAGTATGATTTGTTAGAAACATTTATTGAAATATATATTTATTTAATGAAAAGTAATTGGGTCTGTTTGTGCAGCATAGTAAATCATAAATCTCTGGGATAGCCAATAGCTTTATGAAGTAGGAAAATGTCTGGAACAAAAAGCATTAAAATTAGGAGCATAATTGATACTCTTAAGGCTGGTATTTGCATAAAAAATAAATAAAAACAAGCATTATTTAGGAAATAATGTGGCTATAAGAAATTCTATCTATACTTAAGAGACAGTTGACAGTTAATTGGTAGTGACTCTTCCCCTAAAGGCCAATTCCTATGCCCTCCACATTCATTAAGGGCTTTCTTCTTAGTGAGTTAGGTAAATAGCCAAACCTCATAGCTCAGAAGAGGAAGAAGACTGAATTGAAAGTGAAAGGAAATAATAAAAGTTCTGAGGATTTTTCTTAATTAAACAGGAAGAATGTTATATGAAAACATGCCACCTCTTTTAGACAAGCAAAGGACATAAGTGTGCAGGGCTCCTCTGCTCTCTCTACATCTATTGTCCCTAAGGATCAAAAGGTTTATAGGTGTAGAGAGCTCAAGGTTTACAGTAGAAATACTGGGCTCACAAAACATACTTGACCCAAACTATCATTTTACATAAATCAGATCAGAAGTTGTCTCATAGCTTTCTTGTGCATTTCTATAGATGTTTGGTCTGTGTAATTCAGGAAATGTAACTGGATAGCCCTTTGCTTGATCTCATGGGATTATTTTGTTTTCCTAAAACAAAACAAAACTGGGCAAAATGACATTGATCACATGCTTTCAAGGGCTAGTTAGATGTTTGTTGGCTTTTGTCCTGATTTAGTTGTTTCATACATAACAAGGCTACGCTCAGAATTAGACATCTACTGTGTTTTCTTTTCACTTTTGGAAAAGGAAAAAAAAACCTAATTATAATTACATAAATTCAAGTATAAAATCATTCTTGGCTCTTGTGCCAAGGGTTTTGAATGTGAAACAAATGAGTGTATTGGCATTCTATAAATAAACATGGAAGATTAAGTCACTATAGTAGAATGATTTTTGATTGTTAAGATGTATCCCAGTCCCACTGTTTTATCCAGTTCCATAGAGTCCTAAAGGGTCAATTTAAGATTCCATGTTCAATGGAATGGCAAGCAAAGTCAATGGGGAAGGGAGATTAACAACCAAGTGAATAACTTAACAATTGCAGTGGTTCACTTAACAGCAATGGCAAGAAAGGTAATAAAACTGCAAAATTCACTTAACAATTGTCTTGCTTAGCAACATAAATTTGGGGCTTAATTGTAGTCATAAGTCAATGAGTTCCTGTATTTTTAAAGTATCTGTCTTTTCATAATTATAGCCAATGACTCAATTAATGGTTAATAGGGTCATAAGGTATTCTGGGGTGTTTCTCAAATATTTGAGGTACAGCATCAACTTTTTCCAACCTGAAACTGTGCCAAATAATTAAAGATAATCTTATAGAAAAGTCACTATACATTTTAACAGATTCTGAGGCTTCAAATATGTGATTTGTTATTTCAAACCTAGTTACTTTAGTTACATTTGATACAAGCAGGGACGTGCAGGCAGGGGAGGCAGAGCCTCGCCACTGTCATCATGAAAAGAAAAACAAATGTGAAAGGAAAAAGGCTGAGCTAGTTGCTGCCAGAGTCAGAGTGGATGACTCTGCTTAGTGCTTAACTGTTTAAAAAAGCCTCTAAAAAGTGCCCTCTACAGGAGGAGGCGGGAGAACGAGGTGCCTCATCTAGTCTGACTTTATGATCACTTGAGCAGAGCTAAGCAAGGGTTAAAAGCTGAAAAATTCCTGATGTAATAGCAGTAGACTTATATACCGCTTCATAGGGCTTTCAGCCCTCTTTAAGCGGTTTACAGAGAGTCAGCATATTGCCCCCAACAATCTGGGTCCTCATTTTACCCACCTCGGAAGGATGGAAGGCTGAGTCAACCCTGAGCCAGTGGGATTTGAACCGCTGAACTGCTGATCTAGCAGTAGCCTGCAGTGCTGCATTTAACCACTGCGCCACCTTGGCTCTTAATGTAATGAGGCATGTAGTTCTCCTGCCTTCTGTAGAGGGCGTTTTTTAGAGGCTTTTTTAAACAGTTAAGCAGAGTCATCCACACGGTGACTCTGGCAGCAACTAGCTCAGCCTAATCTCAGCTCTTACCTTTTTCCTTTTACATTTTTTTTTCTTTTCATGATGGCAGGCAAGAGCAGAGTTGAAATCCTCTCTGAAACAGCTGGAAAAAGTACGTGTGTGGGTCAGAGGGAGGGGGAGGAATTCAAACTTCATCCTCAAGTGTAGATCCCTCCCCAAGTGTAGATTGATTGCATGCAGAGCTACATTGCCTTTACACACACACACACACACACACACACACACACACATACCTGGATAAAAGTATATAAGCCCAGCTTCACTGATTACAAGTTTGAAAAGGCAACGTGGCTCCACCTGCAATCAAAGGCTTGGATCGGAAGGCAGCAGGGGAATTGAGGGGGCAGTATGGCAGAGGAGTTGCTTTCAAGCCATTGGAAAATATATCCAATCCAACTTCTGTGTTTGCGTTTGTTTGAGATTGAGTGAGTGAGAGATGGATCCAACTTCTCTGTGTGCGTGTGTCTGTTTGAGAGAGGGTGGAGGGTGGGAGAGAGGGAGGAAGGATGGGGAGGGAGAAGAAAAAGACTGAAAGAAAACTTTTTCGCAAGGGAGAAAAACAAATGCTGTCGCTTTAAATTGGAACTGAGCATGCCTGGCTATGGAATTCTGGGAGTTGAAGTCCACAAGTTTAAAAAAATTTGAAACCTTTATGTCAGTGCCTCATCAGCCATAAACCTCACTGCACGTCAATGGATACAAGTATATGTTATATTATTTCATGTTAAACTTTACCTTTAAAACTGGAATGAGCCCAACATTCAAAATTGATAATGCTAGTGTGTTCTTCCCTGGGATAGGATCTACTGAGTACAGTAACTCAAACTCTTGTCCATTCTTAATACGTATATTGCTGTAATATGCTGTACATGGGGCTGTCCCCGAAAGCCACCTAGAAACTTCAGATGATCCAATATTTAGTGCACCACATGCTTATTGTCAGTGTAAGCAGTCTGTTATAACAGCTACGGTTACGGGTATATTCACATTATTGGATCCTACATTCGAGTTGTTGTATCCTACATTTAAAGCCCTTAACATCTGACCCTGGAAATCTAAGAGACTACCCTTACTAGAATAGTTATGTCCCTCCTGTTTGAACACTTGTGTCAGTGTTCCAAATATCATCCAGAATTAAATTAGAGTTCAAGGCATAGCTTTCATCAAAGATCCAATTTAATAAGAGAGACATGTTGGTACAATCTGTGGGAACCTGAATCTGAAAGTTTCCTGGGTTTCCACCCAGTTGAAAGTTCATGATCCTGTCCCCACACCCACAAGTCCATCACATGGTCCAATCTTCCTCTGCCACGTTGGCATTTCCACCCAACTAGTTCTGGTTGGAACTAGATAAAGAATGACCTTGGGCTTCTAGAAAGGAATGTTTTATTTTAACAACAACACATTCTACTCCTTACTATCCCCCCTCCCAATTACCCACTAATGAAACAGCATAGTAAAGAAAGAGTGTGTGTGCATATGTGGCAGGCCAAAGATCCTAAAAGGAATATGACTGCAGGTCTGACAACTTGCTTAGGATCTCCAGTTATTAGAAGGGTATTTGATGGGATGGCAAATGAACAAGCATTCTGCCCCATCAATTTTTATGGCCTTCCAGAAAGTCCTAAAGAGCTAGCCTTTCCAAATCCTGGAGCCATAAAGAGAAGATGTATAGCCTTATAGTAGTAGTAGTAGTAGCAGTAGTAGCAATATATTACTTATAGTTTAATTGAATTGAGATAGTGTAAATGGTATTATTAAATTAAATTATAAAACTGTGCTAAGACATTGGGTGGCAACAGAACAATTCTTTTCCATGCAGAGAAGCAGAAGTGGTATTCTGCTGGTTTGCACAGTAGCAGAAATAGCAGCTGGCCCTGCCCATCTGCCCTGGCTCTATGGCATCCCATTTAGGCACTTTTTTAAGCCAAAGCACATGTGCAGAAGGCTGAGCCCATGCACAAGGTGCGCGTTCACATTTGTGAACCGGTAGGCAAGGTAAGTGAATACCACCCCTGCAGAGAAGGGCATTCAAATGAAACCAAGTCTTTGTTGTAATCACAGACTAGCATAAAAAGGGGTACTATGAATTAAAAAGCATAGAAGATACATCAGAGTCTGAAAAATACAAAAAACTAGAAGATATAAAAATAAAACAGAAAGCATATATAAGAAACAAGATTCTAAAAGAATCTAAAAGGAGTAGCAGCATTAGATAGGCATAGGAGAGCATAAAGGTTATTATGTGGAAGACTTTATCAAATTACAGAGGACTCTAACATGGCAAACTAGATGCTCATTAAATCTAGTTTTTGGCACAGTTCATCTTCTGATAGGGGAACACATTCTTCTCTTGGCTTGATAAGTTCTTTTCACTGAAAACGGATAGTATACCTGAGCCGGAATCTGCAATCAAATTATAGCCTGTCTTTTGAAATGCAAAGATGGAGATTCTTTAATAATAATACATTATGTATGTACTTGTTTCTCCCCCTGTGTTTAAAGGCCACAGATACTTGTTTCATTTCTTACAGAAAAACAGTGTTCCGTTTAATTTTCCTTTGATATGCTTTTCCACAAATGGGTATCTCTTAGAGACTTTACTTGGAACATTTTATTTTTGGTGTTGTCCAAATCCTTCTCAGAAGTTAAGATTCATACCACAGATACCTAAGGTGACCAGATTTTCAGATTGGTAAAGAGGGACACCATTGACCGGGGGGGTGGGGGGAGGGCTTGATTAAAAAATTTATATTTTGTCAAAAGGTCACAAAAGGTGATTACATGACTCCAGGACACTGAAACCATCATAAATACGAATCTGTTGCCAAACATCAAAATTTTTATCACGTGACCATGAGAATGCTGCAATGGTCGCTAAGTGTGAAAAATGATCGCAACGGTCGCTAAGTGTGAAAAATGGTCATCAATCACTTTTTTCAAAGCCATTGTAACTTTGGTCACTAAACGTTTTCCCCCTCCTCGAGACACCTCACTCGAAGGAACGAGGAGACAGGATTGAACCTTCTGGCCAGCAAGAAAGAACTTTTTGGCTTACCTGCAGAGATGCGACGCAGGCAGGTAGAGGAAGCGTGCCACGTCCCAGGAGGGCAATTGTTGTTCTGGGGTCTGGGATGAGGGGGACGTCATTCAACCCCTATCCACTCTTCCTCGCCAGCGGAGGTGCTGCAGGAGAGTTGCCAGCTGTGCTGACACGTGCGTTACAAGGAAAATGAATATTCCTCTTGCTTATCTACCTTCACCTTATCCGTCTTCTGCTCTTTCCCTCTCTTCCTTCCTTTCTCCTTCCATCCTCTCTTCTTTCCTCACTCACTCCCTTCCTCCTTTTCTCTTCCTTCCTCCTTCCATTCATTCAGCTTCCTTTCTTTTGCCTATCTACCTTCTCTGTCTTTCTTCTCTTTCCATCTCTCTCTTCCCCTTCGCTTCTGTTCCTTTCTCCTTCCATCCTTTCACCTTCCCTCCTTCCTATTTCTTCCTTCTGCCTATCTACCTTCACCTTCTCTGTCTTTCTGCTCTTTCCCTGTCTTCCCCTTTCCTCCCTTCTTTCCTTTCTAGTTCCATCTTTTCTTCTTTCCTCTCTCCGTCCCTTTTTCTTTCTTCCTTCCTCCTTCCTCTTGCCTATCAACTTCATCCTCTTTGTCTTTCTGCTCTTTCCCTCTCTTCCCCTTCTCTTCCTACCTCCTTCCCTCTTTTCTCCCTCCCTTCTTCTTTTTCTTCTTTTCTTCTTCCATCTTCTTTCTTCTCCTTCCTCCTTCTTCCTTCTATTCTTTCTCCTTCCTTCCATCTTTTATCCTTCCATCTTCTCCCCCTCTCCCTTCTTCTTTTCCTTCCCCCCTCCCTCCTTCCTTCCTCTCCTTCCCACTCTCTCCTTGGGAGGGGACAAAAAAACTAAGGCCTAACAGGGTTGGGGGGGCAGCAGAGACCAAATAAAGTCAGAAAATCTTATTAAAACTTTCCTATTTGTTGGATCGCATTGCTGCGAACTTATAAACCAAATCAGGGGAACATTTTGCAACCGAGGGTGCTGCAAGGAAAGGGGGGAGGGAGGCAGCCCTGCCATTTCCCCAGTTTTGCAAGGAATGAGAAACAGTGCTTTAATCCGAAGCAAAGGATGACTGCAATCGGAACCGCAGACAGGGAAAGAAAGAAAGATCCTTGTAGCACAAAAGCCACCTTTGCATGGTTGTGAGAACATAGGTAAAACAAAACCAAAAAGCACAGCGTCCCTCCACCCTCTGAATGGGACTCAGCATGACTCCAATTTGAATACAAGGATACGGAGCCGGGTGGGAGATAAGCACCTTCATTTGCATTCTCTGCAACCATGATGCTTTGTGAGGAACATTCCCCGGGTTCCCCGTGACTTTTTGCAGATTTTTCCTTTCGTGCTTAAAAAAAAAAGAACGGGACTTCTTTAAAACACCACAGAATGAGCTATCAGCCTGACAAAATGCAACCCCTTCCTTCGTCCTTCTCCTCCTCCATCACTAACAGCTGGGGGCTCAGAAATCGGAGTGAAAAGCCAGTCCTCCATCTCTTCCCTCTTCCTGGATTCACTCCGAAGTTTTAAATCCCCCTTCTGTGCATAAACACTCCTTCAGCCCCTCTCTCTCTCTCTCTCTCTATCTATCTATCTCTCTCTCTCTCTCTCTCTCTCTGTGTCTATCTATCTATCTATCTATCTATCTGTTTGTCTCTCACTCTCTATGTGGCTCTTTGCCTCTATCTCCCTCCCTCCCTCTCTCTCTCCCTCTCTGTCATTCTCTCTGTGTGTCTGTCTCTCTCTGTCTCTCTCTTGCCTCTCCTCCCTCCCTGTGTATGTGAGGGGGATCCCTGCCCCCACGGATTGGCTTCGGACTAGCGGAGCCTCCTCTTCCTCCTTTTTAACCAGGCGATCTTTTTAACCAGGCGATCTTCGGCTGCTGCACAATCCCAAGGGCACGCGCTGCCCAGTTTTCTGAATCCGGCATGGCTTCAGAGAAAGAAGGCGTACAAGAAAGCACCCCCCCATTCTCGCTGCCTGAATGTTTGAATGAAGGAGGCTGCAGGCTCCTTTGTCCTCGGCTATGCGATTTTCTTTCGTTCTCTGCTGCCCGAACGAGTGAATGAGGCAGAGGGAGAATGAAAGGAGATTGCGTCCCTTCTGTCCCCCCGTTGCTCAGAAAAGCAACTCCGGGAAGGTCCTTTGGTGGCAGCAGGCGTCCTAGAACCTGCCTGCTAGCAAAGGACCTTCCCAGAGTTGCTTTTCTGAGCAACGTGGAGACAGAAGGGACAAAATACCGGTTGGCAGGACGGGTATACAGGGCTAGGGGTGGGGCAGGCTTACTTCCAGGTCTGGTCACAAAACTCAAGACTTTTTAAGAACGCCCCGGGACGTGGGACAAATTGTGCGAAATCGGGACGTCTGGTCACCTTACAGATACCTGTTTCATTAATGTTGCTTGGTATTTCATTAGTCCTGGAAAATGAGCCTCTGCTACATCAAGGAATCAGCCCAATAAAGATACATTACTGTCACTTTACTCTACTGAAGCAGATGGGTCATAATAGTATGTCAGATACCAATGCATTCGTGGAGTCATTTTTCCTTATCAGCTAGTTAATGAAATGAATTTCTATCAGAGCATCTTTAAAATGTAATACACTCACTACCATCTTCAAAGACCTATTTTGAACTAAATATGTTATCTATCAAAATACTCATTAAAATTAGATTCAGGCCTACAAGAAAAGATAGATTAAATCACTGAGGCATCTGGGCCTCTTATTCCTCTAATGTGACCTCATTATATCGTAATTTGTTACTGCAGAAATTTAATTTTCAAATGCTGTGGCATTACAGAGCGATTTTCACAGTTCCAGGTTTTTCATTCTAGTAACCCTAAACTTTTTGATCACTTGGTACAAGGAACCTGATTATTTAGAGACTTAATGTGAACTTTAAATGAGCAAAACTAAGCTAAAACCATGCCATCTATTGCCAATTACACTGAGATAAATCTCTCAGCCTCTTTAACACCTACTACAATTATCAAGCCACAAAAGAAATTTCCTAACTGCAACTGAGACAACATTTATTAAAAGATTCAGGTGCCAAACTCTTGATCATAAAATGTGTTATATGGGGGTGGGACTAATTTCAGCTAGAAGTACAAGTATCAGACAATTATCAGTAGTCCAAGTTCTTAAGATGGGTAGATACATACAGGCAGTCCTTATAAAACAACCATTCATTTTATGATTGCTTGAAGTTACAACAATGCTGAAAAATGTGAATGTAGGGCCAGTCCTCACACTTACAATTTTGGTAGCTTTCCTGTAAATTATGCATTGATGATTCAATCACTTGTCAACCATAACACATTTACAACAGTTGCAACATCCCATTTGTGACCTCCCCAGAAGGTCACAAGCTGCGGCCACATGATGTTTCATTTAACAATTGCTTTATGAAGTTGCGGTCCCATTTAGGATCATTAAGCAAGAAGAGTTTTTAAAGGTTCACTTTTCCAACAACCTTTGCCATCAAATATTTTGGACTGCTGTTCCTATTGCTTTTTGTCATTGTTCATACTTTTTGAGACTGATTGAAGTTGTAGATCAAAACACCTGGAAGACTGCAAGTTGGAGAACATTTATTGAGACCAAGATTATGCAATTTAGTTGAGTGTTATAATTTATGTAGAATTACCATGTCTGGGCTGTGCTCATCAAGATATTTTTGGACCATTTATGGTAGGTATAAAGTAGCTTGCAAGGAATGAAATCCCAGAATTCTGTATCACAAGCCAATCAACTGATGAGCCAACAGCCAAATTAAAACTTCTGCAGACTACTCACAAAAAGCAGTTGCACAGAGTACAAATGGGTGATCTCATAATCTCTCTTTTCTCTGAAGAGACTTTGCCAACCAGAGCCTCCATTTTGTGCTAATTGCCATCTCACTTTCATCTCCAGTCCTTCACTGATATCTGGTTTGCAATAAATCTTCACCAGAACTTCCAGTTCTTCAAACCTTTCATGGTGTTTTGTGATATTTTTCAAATATTTTTTTTCCAAAAGTAAAAATGCAAATACTGTACCTAAACTAGTCTATGTGGATTTTGCTAATATCAATTAAGTAGAAAACAATGTCAAACTTAAAAGTACTTTTTGATCATCATAGTTCTATAGTTCCTATAATTCTGAAATTGTACATACCATATTTTTCAGAGTATAAGATGCACCAAGGTTTTGAAGAGGCAATTTTTTTAAAAAAAAAAAAAGTTTTTGCACTCTGCAAACCTCCCCAAAATGGCCCATTTTTCGCAAAAACAGGTTCGTTTTTTTTCAAAGAAAGGACATGAATAGCCATTAGGAGGCTTCTAGAGTGCTCCTGGTTGGGGGGGGGCAAAAATGAGCAAAAATGGGCCTCTTTTTTGTCAAAAAAAAAGGGCATGGATAGCCTTTAGGAGGCTTACAGAGAGTTCCTGGGGGCTGAGCAAAACACGGCCCATTTCTGCCCTCCCCAGCCCCCAGGGATGCTATAAAAGCCCCCTAAAACCTATGCATGACCATTTTTGTGAAGGGGCAGGGTTTCAGGAGGCAAAAATGCTGTATATAAGACACACCCAGATTTTCAGCCTCTTTTTTGAGGGAAAAAGGTGTGCCTTATACTCTGAAAAATACAGTATGTCGTAATATGGACATTTCTATGATAAATGTGATTTGCATACAAATTGATGAAATACTTGTATGAGTGTGTTTATGTGTATGTACAAACAAACACAGAAAGTATACATGTGGGAGAAATATTAAAAAAGAATGGTGGATGAAAATCCTTCATTCTTTTATTAATTTCCCTGCCTTCACCACCCGTACCTATTATTTTCTACACAGATAACTCTGTGATACATTCCATTTTGTATAAATTATCCACAAATATTTGTTTACTGATACATTGTTTTAAACTTTCCTATTCTTTGGAAATTTTGCAGTTTATTTACATGCAATTACAAAATAGTATATGAATTGCCCACAAAACCAAAAGAGGGAAGGGAAATAAATTCCTTTAAGATTGCCACATAAATCAACTTTATTAATGCTTAACCTAGCAGTCATTAAACCATTTGGAGAGAAGAATGAAGCTATGAAATTTAGCATGATTCTTCAGATTATTTGATGTGAGAATCGAGTTTGGACAAGTGAAATATTGTGGCTTGACCCAAATCAAATTAGGCTGCTTTCCCAATCACTGAATTTGGTACAAATTTGAATTATGTGTTCAGTGTATAGTCTGTAAAATCATAGTAAAGTTAAAATCTCCATTGGCATGTCTGAGACATTGAGAGAGACAATGAGATGTATAAACACAGTGATTTATTTTCTTTCATTGAGTTTTGAGATTATGCTACATTAATGTATTTGCCCTATATAGGCCATAGTATGGAATCCCCATATGGGTCATGAGTCTATGTTATTCTGACCCATGGCATGAAACATGTCTCTTACAACAGCAAATTGAGAGCAGGCACTATCTGTGAATAAGAAGATCATTAGCTCTCAACGATCAATCTCTTTGTTGACATTATACATACATATACACAGAAAGAAATAATATAAGTATTTCTTTTGATATGTGGCTTTTGAAAATAAAAGCCTTGAAAATAAAAATAAGGGACATTTCTCAGACATCAGATATATAATGTTCTATACTCCAGAAAGAAAACTATGCAGAAACCATTTTTCATGAGGTTAAAATAAGAAATATTAAAATTCAAGGACTTTATTATTTACTTTTACAACTATGTAAAATAATGATCTGATGGTACTATTCCCAGTTAGATTTACCATGGAACCATCTTTTACCTTTGACAAGTAAATTAAACTACTTGGATCGTTTGGTCTTTTACCCTGTTCTCTATTTTAAATAAATTTGTCCAATCCAAATTAAAACTTTGTAGGGGTGGTGGTGGAAATAATCTACATTCAATGTATGATAGGATCTTCCTTATTCCATTGTTACAGCTCTTTCAAACTGGTTGTTCTTGACAGCTGCAAACCCAGCTGAAATCTGCTACAAGAGTCACCACCCTCCCCCCAACACACACACACACACACACACACACCTTCTCTCCCCCCCCCCTTTTTTTTCAAGCTTTATTTGCCATTGTGATGCATTAATGAAGTAGAGCTGCCTTGTCAGACTTCATCAGCAATCTTGTGAAGGAAGAATGAAATCTTCTATTGACCCACTGGCATATTTATAGGTTCCTGTATTTTGCTGAGCTGGGTAGTTATCACCTTGCCTTCCCCATGTTGTGTTTATTCAGCAGCAGGCTAAATCACATCTGTGCACAAGTGGGACATTAATCAGGAAATGTAAGCCTCTCATAAAGGCTGCTGAACCTATCTAATTACCCCAGCAGCCAGAGTTTGCACATGAATTTTCTTCCCCTTCCCCAAACAATTAACACAGCCTTCTGAACTCATAAGTTTCACTATTTTCCCACTGCCAATTTCCATCTTTTTTTGCCCCTGATGGATTGGCCAACTGGGATCTTTGCATGATCAACAAAACATTGGAAGGATGGGAGCCCTGATGCTCTGGTCTCCTCATGCATAATCTGGATAGAAAACAGAGTTGTTTCTTCTGAAATTCCTATAGGAACCGTAACTAGGGACTTCTGACAATAGCAGCATCAGATAGCAGTACCACCTATATTTCCTGCCACAGAATGTTTTAAAAAAAGATGAAACTAGAAGAAACATTGGAATGGCACTTACCATATAAGACAGACCTTTTTCCCTCAAAAAAGAGGCTGAAAATCTGAGTGCATCTTATACACTGAATACAGCATTATTTTTGCCTCTCGAAACCGCATCCCCTTCACCAAAATGGCCGTGCATAGCCTTTAGGAGGCTTTCAGAGTGCTCCTGGGGGGGTGGGGAGGGCAGAAATGAATGAAAAACAAGCCGTTTCTTTTGCTCACTTTTGCCCCCCTGACCCCAGGAGCACTCTATAAGCCTTCTAAAGGCTATGCATGCCCCTTTTTTGACAAAAAACAGGCCCATTTTCATGAAAAATGGGCTGTTTTGGGGAGGTTTACAGTTTGCAAAAACTTTTTTTTTAATTTGCCTCTTCAAATCCTTGGTACGTCTTATACTCCAGTGCATCTTATACTCTGAAAAATATGGTATGTAAAATTTCAGAATTAGAACTATGGGAAAAAATGGGTACATTTTTGCAAAAAAACAGGCCAATTTGGGAGGTCTGCAGAGTGCAAAAACATTTTTTTTTAATTTGCCTCTTCAAAATCTTGATGCCTCTTATACTCCGGTGCATTTTATACTCCAAAAAATACAGTACTAAGTTTTTTATAAATAAACACAATAAAGCCATATTTTAAACCAAATTAAACAGGGCTTGACCAAAATCTGGTTCTCGACTTTTTTAAGTTGGAAGCCAAGCCAATTATTTCCATGAGTGAAAATTTTCAGTTGATATTACTGGGAAAGTACAGTATACATTTTTTTTCTCCTAATGTTTTCAGACAAATGCAGAGTTTGCCCCTTTTTTTTGCTTTTGATCACTCTGGTATTGATCCATTGGTTGCCACAGGAATTAACCAACCAACTTATCACTCAAGCCTGACATTGTAGGATGAGAGAGTGTGACTGGCCCAGAGTCACGTAGATGGCTTTCATGCCAAAGATGAGACTAAAATTCACAGTCTCCTGATTTCTAGCCTAGTGCCTTAACTACTAGATCAAAGTGGTTTTCATAGTACAACATAAATAACTGTATGTAAATCTTACATGTTTATGCTGGCAGATAAATCATATAATATAAGTGAAAATAGAATAGAATGGAGTGGAGTGGAGTAGAAGGAAATTCCACATAATCATTGTCATAAAATGGAGATATATGTTTCTTTATAGTTAGCCCTACTTTTTTCTAAATATTCCAGAGTAGGAACTGGATCAAGATTAATCTCTCTCTGTCAGCCTCTGTTTTGCTGCTTGCTTTTCGGCTGCCATTGAAATGGGGAGGGAGGGCATGGTATTTGGGTGGTGATCTGTGTAGGAGGATTGTTAATTGGGAGTTGTTCTCACCATTCGTTTGCACATGTGGAAGGAGGGGAGTTTCCTGCCAAGGCCAACTGTCCAGCATTCCAACCTGATGATGATGTTTGAAGATGTTTCCCACCTGACAGTTGTGGTGATATATGATTGGACTGTGGACTGGAGTACCAAGGGGAGGGGAATGAATCATGTATTGATATCTATTGCTTTCATGCTCTTTTACTCAGATCTAGCTTTGCTTCGCTTCTCATTGTTTATAATCAGTAAAAGTACACTGAATTCTGAAACATGGAGTTGAGTGGTTTCTTTCAAGGTTATTAAGTGAAGGAGCTGTGACATTAAGCTGGATCACACTTCGCACCCATCTCGGAGCAAACCCTTCTGAGGGGGGGTGCACCCAACGCCAATGTTCCCTCTAATATTTTTTCAGTGTGTGCGGAAAAGTATAGTGTTCGAGCAGCACATTTTCATGCCTGAGCACCTGAATTTTTTTTAGCCATAATTGCCATCAGAGCAGATGTTGGGAGAGGGGCAAGGAGGAAAAGGGTCCCCTCCCTCTCCCTCAGACCCCCAGGAAGGAAGGGAGGGGAGGGGGAGTGAAAGGAAAGAAAATGGGAAACAAGAAAAGGAAAGGAAAAAGGAAAGGAAAGGAAATAGAAAAGAAGGAAAGGAAAAAGGAAAGGAAATGGGAAAGAAGAAAAGGAAAAAGGAAAGGAAAGGAGAAAGAAAAGGAAAAGAGAAAGGAAATGGAAAAGAAGGAAAGGAAAGGAAAAATGAATGAAAAAGAGAAAGGAAATGGAAAAGAAGGAAAGGAAAAGAGAAAGGAAAGGAAACAGGAAAGGAAAGGAAAAAGAAAAGGAAATGGAAAAGAAGGAAAGGAAAAGGAAAAGAAGGAAAGGAAAAGAGAAAGGAAAGGAAAAGGAAAGGAAAGGAGAAAGAAAAGGAAATGGAAAAGAAGGAAAGGCAAAGAGAAAGGAAAGGAAAAAGAAAGGAAGTTAGAAGAAGGAGAGAAAGGAAAAGGAAAGAGTGGAAAGGATTGGTACTGCTCAAAAATCAAGTCTCAAGATCCCGTGGACCCCTTTGGCTCAGGCAGTCCAATTCCACACTGCTTCCCTCTCTCCCCAAAGCGAAGGGATCACAGAAAAAATGCTGAGCCCAGAACGGGGCTTCAGATGAGGCAATGCCTGAGAAACCCCGGATGTGCAGAGAAACGCAGGCTACAACCAGGGAATCCCGTTTTCCCAGGAACTGACAAAGCCCCAGAGGACCAATGGGAATTCTCCATTCTGCAGCGTCATCGATCTCCGGGCAGAGTCTTCCTTGATTTCACCAATCAGAAATCAAGAGTTCAGAAGAGAGGGAAGGGGGATATTTTCAGTCACATTTAAAGGCATTAAAAAACACTGCGCTGCACTTTGAAACTTGTGCGTGGTGTTTTTTTGTTACCTGCGCGGCCGCTCACGTGCGCAGCTTAGAGGGAATGCTTCCTAATGCTGAAAAATGTCCCTCCATGGCAGTGATCAAGAGGAAGACATGGGAGTGGCTGCAGTTCCTTCGGTGACGGAAATGTTGGTCGACCTGCAAGTAGAGGAACAATCTGTTAGATCCAGGTGGACTTGGGGAGTGGGACAGAAAGAGGAATCAGAAGGACCGTTAACTGGGATTACGGTGAGGAGACCCAGAAAACCAGCAGCTGACTGGCAAGGCCCTGAAGAAGAAAATCTCATGATGTCCCAAGTCATGAAACTTCTCAAAGGAGCATGGGAAAAATGCTGAACTCGAGAGAGTGGTATGGACAGAGGACTTGAGGAGGAAACAGAGAGAAGGTATACTTTGCCTAGTTTGAGAGACGCTAGGGGGGCCAAAGGGAGAATTGCACAAGATGACCCAGCGCCAACCCCAATCCCTGTGGCTAGAGACATTCCAAGAGTGGGGGGGCCCTTGCAGACGCCGAATGGCTAAAGTCCCTCCTTTAAGTGTGAAATACAGGGGAGACCCTAAAGAACTTGGATTATTTCTAATTCAGGTGTGGAATTATATGCAAATGTATGGCCAAGATCTGGGGTCTGATGAAGCTAAAGTGAGAATTGTATTAATGGCTTTCGATAAAAAAGTAGCGGACTGGATGGTGGGGCTACATAATAATGACTCCCCTCTTTTAAGAGACTTTAACGGATTTATGGCAGCGTTGAGGAAGTGTTTTGATGACCCCCTCACTGAGCCCAGACCAAGAATTAAATTTACAACCCTTAGACAGGGGAAAAGATCAGTGGCTGAGTATGTGCAAGAATTTCAGGAGCTGTCAGCTTATATGAGGGGTTGGTCTGAAGAAGCCTTGCTAGACCGTTTTCCTGATGTATTAAACAAAGAGGTTTACCAGCAATATGTGAACAGGAGACCCCCCTGAAAATTGCAGCCCTGGTATGAGGCAGCCGCTGACGTGGAAATTGACCTAGCCAGACTTTATTACAAAGGAGAAGGAGAGAGAGAGGAATCCCCTCCCCCTGCAAAAAACCCCTCCCAAGAATGCCAAAAGGGGGGAAGGGGGGATTTACAGGCAAACCCAAGCCTCCTGTGTGCTTCTGCTGTGGGAAGGAGGGGCATCGTGCCATAAACTGCCGAGTCAAGATCAGCCAAAGCGCCCCACCCCCTTGGAAAGAGAAAAAGCTAGAGAAGCCTCCCAGCAGAAGGAAGGAACCAGCCTTCACAAGGGAGGATCCTTTTCGGCGTTTCGACCCGGAGGAAGGAGAAAATGAAACCCCCAGGTCGTCCGATGACAGTGACTCTGATGAAGCGGAACACTGGGTAAGTTCCCGTTCAGGGCCCATGACTGTCCAAGTTGAGCTTAGAGTTCCCTCTTCTGGCACGCAATAGAAAATTCTAGCTCTTTTGGATTCCAGTTGTTCACGATGCATTATGAGCCCGGAAATCGTGGCACGACATAACCGTGAACGTCAAAAGCACGCCGACAACACCGCAGTGCTAAAACCGTGATGTCAAAAGCGCACCCACAACAGCGCGCCCACAACAGCGCGCCGACAGAAGCGCAATTTAACTTAAGGTAAGGTTTAGGGTTAGGTTTAGGGTTAGGTTTAGGGTTAGGTTTAGGGTTAGGTTTAGGGTTAGGTTTAGGGTTATGTTACAGTGCGCTTCTGTCGGCGCGCTGTCGGCGCGCTGTTGGCGCGCTGTTGTCACGCGGTTTTGATGGTGCGGTTTTGTCACCGTGCTTTAGTCACACGCGCTTTAGTCTACCGCGGTTTTGTGGTGGAACCCCCGGAAATAGTAGAAAAATTGGGATTAAGACTAAAAACTTTGAAAATCCCAATTGCATTTTGCCAATTAGATGGCTCTATTGCGGGAGGAAGCCCTGCTCATTTTGTTACTGAACCTATTGATATGTGGATGGGAACCCACCAAGAAATGATACGTTTTATTGTAGCTCCAGGGATGGACCGACCCCTTATATTGGGATTACCCTGGCTACGTAAGTGGAACCCACGCATAAATTGGAGGAAAGGTTGGTTATGCATTTGGTCTGCTACGCCCCCTGAAGGGGAGGAGGGGGGTCCAGAACTGAATGAGACAGGCCCCAAACTAGTGGCCAGAGGGTAGGAGAAGATTGAAGGGGAGGAGAAAATCCCAAGAGAATATTGGGACCTGAAAGATGTTTTCAGTGAGAAATCTTCTGATAAGTTGCCCTCTCACAGGCCCACGGATTGCAGCATTGATATTCTACCTGGAGTAAAACTCCCTAAACCCCAAATTTATTCAATGACCCCTAAGGAAATGGACTAATTAAGAAAATTCATTGACAAAAATTTGCAAAGGAGATTCATTGAACCTGCTAGGCCCAAAGTGGCTGCTCCAGTCTTGTTCAGAGAAAAGAAATATGGCTCCTTCCATCTCTATGTGAATTTTAAAAACCTTAATGGAATTTGTGCCCAAAATGTCTACCCTTTACCACTGATGAAGGACATGCTAGCCCAATTGGGGAAGGGGAAATTTTTTCACAAAGTTAGATTTGCGAGAGGCATACTATCAAGTCAGAATTAAGGAAGGGGATGAGTGGAAAACTGCGTTTAATTGTCCTCTTGGCTGTTCCCGCCCGGAGTCCTATGGGATTTGGCAGCATATAAATTTTATTAAACTTGCAAACTTGCAAACTTGTTTCCAATTTTGAGTTATGCCATTTGGACTGCAGGGGGTGCCATCTGTTTTCATGCAATTAATTAATGAGGTTTTACATGACCACCTTTACAAAGGCATGATGGTCTATTTGGATGACATCCTTATTTACATGGAAACACGTGAAGAAAACGTGAAACTGGTTTGCACTGTGCTCAAGAAACTTCACGCAGCAGAACTGTACGCTAAATTGTCCAAATGTGAATTTCATCAGGAAAAGGTGGACTACCTGGAGTATTGCATCTCCCACAAGGGGATAGAAATGGACCCAGCAAAAGTCAAAGCGGTCACCGAATGGGCAGCCCCCCACACACATAAGCAGTTACAAAGCTTCTTAGGTTTTGCCAATTTCTCTCGTCAATTTATTCCTTCTTTTGCCAAGATTGCCCTGCCAATTACAAACTTCCTGAAATCAAAGGGGGGGGGATGAAACCCAGACCAAGTAAACCCTTGAATTGGACTATGGAATGTCAGACTGCTTTCGAGAAATTAAAACATCTGTTTGCATCTGAACCAGTCCTCAAACACCCAGACATGGATTCACCTTTTGTGGTTCAAGCGGATACTAGTGATGTTGCAGTGGGGGTGGTACTACTTCAGGAGAATGCACAAGGGAAGTTACAACCCTGTGCTTATACCTCTCGTAAGCTTACAGAAACAGAGAAGCGATGGGCTATTGGGGAAAAAGAAGCTTTTGCTGTCTGATGGGCTTTAATGACCTGGCGTCATTTTTTGGAAGGGACAAAACACCCTTTTGAGGTATGGACTGATCACAAAAAATTGGAGGTGTTGAAAACCCCCAGGAAACTATCTCCTAAACAAATGTGATGGGCACAACACTTCAATAGATTTAATTTCACTTTGAAATATATCCCGGGGGGTAAGAACTTTATGGCTGATGCTTTGCCCAGATTTCCTCAATGTAACAGTTCAAAGCTGAGTGTTGTCCAACCTGTCATGCCAACAAGAAGCCTGGCCATTCCTGTTGTCACCAGAAGCCAGGCCAATACTGATTTGGAAGTCGCATATGACCTCGTTACAAAGCTCAAAGGAGCTCTTGCAGATGATGACTGGTTCTGCCAACGGATGAATGCACCATGAAGGGTGGCCTAGCTTGGATTGGGGCTAAATTGTATGTTCCCGCAACCATTAGAGCTATGGTCCTTCAGCATGCTCATGACTCTCGCATGGCCGGTCACTTTGGTTTTGTGAAAACCCTACATCTCGTCAAGAGGCAATTTTGGTGGCCCTCATTGAAAAAAGACATTGAATCTTATGTGGCTAGTTGCCCCACTGGTGCTGCGGTAAGGCGTCCACCAGGGAAGCCTCAAGTGTTGGTCCAGGCAGTAGCCCACCCTGAGGCACCGTGGAAGGAGATCTCCATGGAGTTCATTGTTGAATTGCCAGAAATTCAAGGAAATACAGTGATTTGGGTTGTTACTGACTTGTTTTCCAAACAAGTTCATTTTGTTCCTTGTTCCAAGATCCCGTCCGCTAAATCCCTGGCTAAATTGTTTATTACGCATATTTATCGTCTGCATGGGGTACAGGACTGCATCATCTCAAATAGAGGAGTCCAATTTACCTCCTTGTTTTGGAAGGAGTTTCTGAAGTTAATTGGCTCCGCCCAGGGCTTAAGCTCTGCCCACCACCCTCAAACTAACGGTGCTTGTGAGAGGACTAATTCTGTACTGGAACAATATCTCCGTTTATTTAATCAATTATCAGCAGGATAATTGGGTGGAGTTGTTGCCTCATGCTGAGGTAGCATATAACAACTCGGTTCACAGCAGCACGGGATTTACACCCTTCAGGGTGGTGTACGGACATGATTTTGTGCCTATCCCCGAGATTCCTCGCGAAAAATCGCAGTTAGTATCCCTTTCCGAGTGGAGTGATCGCCTCCAGGAGATGCGGCCTTTGGCTTACCGGGCACTTCATGCTGCGCATCAGGCACACAAGAAACAGGCAGATAAGAAGAGGGCAAAGCCAAAGGAATATAAAGTTGGTGATCGTGTATATTTATCCACCAAGTTTCTTCAGACCTCTCAAAAGTCTAAGAAATTGGGCCCCAAGTATGTTGGCCCATTCCCGATTATAAAAGTCATCAACCCTGTCTCCGTACGTCTTGAACTGCCTAAATATCTTAACCGCGTCTACCCTGTGTTTCATGTTAACCTCCTAAAGCCGGAATGCACTTCTCCATTGAGGACTCCCTTACCGGATCCACCTGTCCCACTCCTGGTTGAGGGTGAGCAACATTTTGAAATTAAGGAAATTTTGGACTCTCGAAAATGTAGAAATCGTGTTCAATATCTTGTGTCGTGGAAGCATTTTCCTCCCTCTCATGCTGAATGGGTCGATAAGTCCCATGTACGGGCCTCTCGACTTCTTCGTAGATTCTATTCTGCCTGCCCAAACAAGCCTTGACCTCCATTGATTTCTCTTTTCTTTCCCTTTCCCTTTTTCTTCTATGTTATGTTGTTCGTTTGTTTGTCTGTATTTTTTCGTTTCTGCAGGCGTGATCGTCCCTTTTCTGGAGGAGGACTGGATCTTTTTTTAAAAAAAGCCAGGTTGCAACATGAATATTCATTTAGTTTGCTGATAATGCAAATAGAACTGCCTTTTGCATTTCTTTGTCAATGATATATAAAGCAAAACAAATTATGCACAACTTGAGCTTGTTTTTTTAGATGAAAAATCAAAGTTAGGTAGCAATGCTACCATTTGATAAAGCATATAATCTACAAGAATTATTAAGAGGTACTTAGCCTTTTCTTTTCACCACTGATTTTTAATAAATATATTAACATTAAATATATGCTAAGACTAAAAATGTTTGAGGGGAGAGAGAAAATTCATTACGTTTTATTCTATATAACTTTCAGTTTTGCTCCTTCACATAAAGCCTCTAAAATATTCCACATTTTTCCTTCACATTTTAAACACAAGTAATCAGATTTTTATAAAAGCAAATAAAAAGTTGTTGCTAAAATTTGCATATCGCCTGATTACATTCTAGGCCTGTATTGTTTAACTGCTTAATAAATGATTTGATGAGGTCTGTAAAATATAATTATTTAATTTTCAGATATTATAAAAGTAGGAGGTGTAGCTAACATTTCAGAGGATGCCATCCAGATCCAAAGGGATCTCGACAGGCTACAAGAATGGGCAGAAATCATTCAAGACTAATTTCAACAGGAGCATAGTTCCATTCTCTGTGGAAATATATTTGACTGGTTCCAAAATATTTGACTGGTTCCAACCCTGTCATTCTTCAAGAAAGATTGCCTAGGGCATTTGAGTCATTGAGATTAGATATGTTTGTCCTGGGACATGCTGTTTATGTGGTTATGTTCTGATTTTGTTATTTGTTGTCATTACTTCTTTCTTGTTATGACATTGATTGGTGTTTACACCTGTAGGCTGCCTAGAGTTATGTATATTTTTGTGAATCGGGTGGACAAATAAAATAAATAAATGAAAATTCTTACATTTTCATAGGAAAAATCAAAAGAATGATCAGGGAATGGGAGAATCATACTGGGTAGTAACAAGTTGGTGTGGATTAGAGAAGGATCTCTATGTATAGAAGGATCAGAAACTGAATGTGAGACAAAGGATGATACATTTACTAAAAAAGCAATACAATCCTAGGCTGAATCAACAAAATTGTAGTGCTTCTATCTTTCTGGGTATCACAATTTAGGAAGGACATTTGCTAACCCACACATGTCCAGGAGAGCTATTGATGATAAATAAGGGAAGGGAAGGAGAAGTATGAATAATAATTAAGGCAGGGAAATATGGGAGATGTTTTCGAGTATCAAAAAGATTATTATTTAAAAGACAAAACACAACAGTTAAAATTGATGCAAAAGATAGGACAAGAAATACTGTAGGATAAACTACAAATAAATAATGTCCAGCTGTACAAATAAAAGTTCCTATTGGTCAGAGCTACTTAGCAATGATACATCTTCAAGAGGTGATACTCTCTGGAGAGCCTCAATGGCCATCTGTCAGGGATGCTAGAATAATGGATTCCTGCATTCCGCAAGGGCTTGGATAAAATGATCTTCAAGGTCCATTACATTCTATGGCATCATTATTATGAATGCCAGTTATTATGTTTGCTACCAGAAATTATCATCACATCTTTTCTTTTCTACTTATTAAGAAGAAAGAGACAGCGTATATGTAGACTAATAATTTCCTGATGCTATTTCTCATCCGTAGTTTACAGAACAATAACATTGGTGGGTCTTGATTTTTTTGACACCCCACCTCCACCCCAAGGACCCCACCTCTGTCTTTGTCCACTATGGCTACTTGGGCTGACCAGGATCCACCCACACATGGAAGAGGAGAAAGGGACACTGCAGTGCTAATCAGAAGGCCCTTTTGCTAACAGCCTTCCCCTTTAGACAAAAAATTAACTTGACCAAAGAATGTTAAGAGGGAAAAACCTCTATAAAAATCAAATATTCAAAATGTTTAGAATAGCATATATTTAAAATGTAAATTAAAATACTTAGGACCAGGTTTTCCTCTAGGATCATTTCACTGCTTGCATTTCCTAAAGTAGATAGAATTGTGTGGATTAATATCCTATTTTTTTTATTTTTTATTTGGTTTTTTTTAATAATTTATGAAAACAAGGCAGATTTTAGAGGGTTATAAAATGTGCCAAATACCTTTGTGGACATAAGGTCCAATATGTTTATAGTGGTGCACAGTCTAGGAAAAACATGCTAAAATCTCTAATTATTATTCTACACATGATGTAGCATTTCTTTATTATCCCTTTTTGAATTGTGTAGATCAAACCATTGACATATAAGTAAAAGATGCCTGCATGCATAATATCCTCACATTAATGTGAAGCAATTAACCTAAACATTTTTTTTCATTAATTAAATTAAAATAGCTCTCTTAAAACACATTTCAAAAAAAGGTTTTCATTGGGTGCTTTTATTTTTGTCCAAATAAAAAAGGCCAAATATTTAAATTAAATTTTATCAGTTGTTTTAAACTGCATTATAATTTCTCAGTTTTATCAGTAATCGGCAATTTTCTCACAAGATCCTAGGGCTAAACCAGTTACAACATTGTTGTTTTTCTGTCCTTCTTTAAAATCACATGAACACCCTTCCTTCCTTGTTAAAGAGAATGAAAAGCAAGATGGAGAAAGTCATGGCTATGGAGCATATGTCCGTCTCCTGCTCCCATTTTACAGAACTTATTCAGCCAAGAGTTTCTGATTTTCAACATTATTTCTTTATAATAAAGGAGAAAATTGTGCATTCAATGAACGCCCCATGCCTCTAAAACCTTTCCTCCACAAAGTTTCAACATTCCCTAAGAAATTAATGCCACCAATTTTGATGGTATGTTTGCCCATCCTAATAAAAGGCAGAATGATATAATGACAGAATGGAAGCATCTGTCTTCTAAAGCACAGATGGGGAATGTTGCTGGCTCAGGAATTCTGGAAGTTGAAGGCCACAAGTCATAAAAGGGCCATCATTCCCCCCTGCTTTAGAGGAAATGCACCCCCAAGAATCTCCCCATGTTTAGAGTTTCATATTTATAGGCCTTATGGACATAATGGCTTTAAAGGGTTGACAATCACAGATTGGATCAGTAAATGTGACACTCTTTTTACTTCCCTTATCCAGTATATTTATTCTCCATTTAATAAATGCCTGAACAGGGCTTGAGAGGGAGCCTCTGAGAAAACCAAGTGCTGTTGCAACTCAATGACAAATTAATGCTTCATTGAGCAATTATGGTGAAAAATTCCCCACTCTAATAGGCTAAATTGGATTTTCTATTCAAATACAAATAATGGATCACCAGCATTTCCTCACAATGTCTCTCTGCCACAATGAGAGACAAAAAACACGATTTGGTACGGAAGTACCTTGATACAAAGATGTTGAAGTAGAGCATCATTTATCTCTACCTGTCAAGAAAAGCGAAAAGTAGTAAACACTAATTTATTTTGCTATTCAACTGTCTAAACAAACAAATCTGAATATAATCTCATGCAAAATGTGCATTTATAAAGGATGCTCATGTCTCACAAAACATACCTAAAATTTGCAACATAGGCAAAATATTTAATATTTATTTATTTATTTATTTAACTGATGGCATACAAGTCCATGGAGATTACAATGTTATGCCCAGACTAGACGTCCTGGAAGCCAACAGTTGCTACTCTGTTTGTTGCACTGCTTTACCACAAGAGGAGAACTTGCCTCAAATCAGCTGGCCTGCAGCATTGTCAGAGGAAGTTGAGTCATCTGGGACTTTCCTCCACCAATCACATCCGGGCAGATGCAGCACCAGTTTCAGCTTTCCATGCAGAACACAGTCAGCAGTTTCCCACCACTGAAATGATGGTACCTATTTATCTACTCACAAACAATGCTTTGAAATTGCTAGGTAGGCAGGAGCTAGACACAAGAGATGCTGGTCACCCTGTCCTGCAGATCTGAACTCGAACCATTGGAGTGCTGGTAATTGCTTGCACATCCAGCATTAAGCCTCTGTGTTACCACATCCAAATTTAATTTATAAATTATCAATAAATACCCAATTTCAAGGTTAGCATATCTTTTAAAAATAGTAAGGAAAAAAAGGGATGTGGTTGTAGTGGCGTGCATACAGGGACAAAGGAGTGTGACTGAGGAAGGAACATTGCTGCTAATGATGCAAGATCTGTGTAGAACTCATTCCCAAAGGGATGGAGTTTGTAATTCAGTGTTGCTTTTTTATTCTGACAATTCCATCAAATCCACAACACATTGCTGCCTGGAATCACCTCTTGGAGGCAATTATGGAGATAATTAAACCAAACATAACTGAGCTACTATAAAACTCTGATAAATAAACCGCTACATTTAAATGTAAGCCATCACTAACTATTGATTCTGATAGCAGTACCGGTATATTGAAAAGGAAGCTATCTACTTATTCCAGATATTTTAGATCACTTGTCCAAATTGTGTGGACAAGGAAATTGCTGCCTCAGGCTATCTGGGCCATATAGACCATACAGTATAATTGCATAATAATAACATATAGCCAATGGTAGGCAGTGAGATATAACTGGTCTTGGCTGATCTTGAAAACTAAGCACTGTCAGTGCTTAGATAGAAAATTGCAAGGAATCCAAGGACTATATATTATAATGAAAGTCCCATCACCTACTCTCCCACTAGAGGTGGTATTCAGCAGGTTCTCACCAGTTTTGGAGAACTGGTAGTGGAAATTTTGAGTAGTTTGGAGAACCAGTAATTACCACCTCTAACTGGCCCCGCTCCCATCTATTCTCTGCCTTCCAAGGCTCAGCTGATCGGGAAGAAATGGGGATTTTGCAGTAACTTCCCCTGGAGTGGGGGTGTGTGGAGATTTTACACTATCCTTCCCTTGCCATGCCCACAAAACCACACTCACAAAACCAGTAATAATTGTTTTGAATCCCACTGCTCCCCCACCCCTCAAAAAACCTAGAAAAAAGCAGCTAGGAGTATTGGAGTTGCAAGATGGGAAATAAGGACTCTGGTAGCAGAGTTTTGTGAATATATCCCCTGTGAAACAAAATGGTCAACATGAGAAATAGAATCTGACTTCATTTAGTTTAAAATGATGACCTTGAGTTCTAATGTTGTCAGGAAGGGAGTGTTCTGTGATTGACCCACATTTTTAAATTATCACTTGGAAGAGAGGCTAGCTCTTCCTGTTTATTCTTGCTTGTTGTAAGGTAATACATTTTCTATTGAAGTCCCAACCAAGTAATTATTTCTGTCTTTTGTATTTGTAGGCCATCAATACCTACTAGACATTTAATCTTTTCTAATATGTAGTTTTCCTTTACTGATAACTAACTAAGCATCTCTGAGGTTTGAGGAGGAAAGGCAACAAAATTTGCCTATTGAAAGCAAATCCCTTTGTGACTCACATCCATGAACTATCTATGTCACCCCAATCCTGACTTATTGCAATGCTCGGAGGGGATGAATCCCCAATCCTGAAAATATAGGGACCATTTAATAATTATTTATTAATTGTAAGCATTCTGGCCTCTTCTAGGGCAAATACAAATGTCACCTAATATTACCAGGCCGTTCTTTCTCCACTTGACATCCTCTAGAATTGTTGACATTTAAACTCCTACAATTTTCAGCCAGCTTGATGAAGTCAACGCCCAACAAATCTGCAAAGTGCCAACTCCTCCATCCCTCTCTCCCTCCCATTTCCACAGCATGCACCTTCTTGTGAAAGATATTTGTCACTGGTGAGCCAATGTATGACTCCCCTGGTTTGTTTATAAAGAAGCCCAAATAAATGTTTCTAAACAGATAGCATTCCAGAGTCTCCCCCTTGTGTCAGTCTATGAATAATGCAGTTAAAATCTGAGTTTTGTAGTGATCATTTGAAATCACTACAGTATTCAAACCCTGAGACTTGGTTGTTGCCTTTTCCATTCAGACTAGACTGTCTGCTTTTATTATTTAAAACTTCTTAATGAAAGGGTTCCTTATTTATTTTATACCATCACATGTCTTCCTACTAAGAGTAGCATTCAGTATGACCAATAATAAAAAAGGTAAAACAAAAGCCCCAACAAATTGAAGACACTATTAAAATATAATTTAAAATTCAATAATGAAACCACATCTTCTTGGTTCAGAAATAAACCAATTGTTGTCCAACAATATTTTTTTTAACCTGATAACAGAGGGACCCATCTTGTGATGAAATTCTAGATTTCTGGTGCAGCCACTGTAAAGGGCTTGTCTTGTATGAATATCTGAACCTGGGCAGAGGACAATCTGCCCTTTCAGCCCAGAAGCTTTCAAATGATGGAGGCTATATAGGCCAAACTATTTTAAATTGTCTTTAGAACCAGGAAATCTATAAGTGGAACCATATTAACAAGACTAGTTAACATCCTCCACTATTCATTCTAGTCAATTTCAAAGCTATTCTTAGGGATGCCTGCTGAAGGCCCCACTTTGAAAGGAAAACATGCTTAAAGTATCTTACGGTCCACTCAAAATACACTATGATAGATAGTTCCAGTGTCTTCAGGAATGGCTGTAGTTGCTTGTTCATTAGCCTGAGCTCATATTAATTAGTTCAAGTATGAATCCATGACTGCCAATCTCAATTACTATTCCTTGATTTTCTCCCCCCCCCCTTTAACAGTTAGAAACCACTTCTTTGTTTGAATTAAGCTGAAGTTTGTTTAACTTGTCAATAGTTTAGCAATCAAACCAGTAACAAACCATTAACAAATATGCAGAAACAAAGTTATGGCATCAATCGAAAGAAAGTGGGGAATATTGTGTAGTGGGCTTCAGTAGGAAAGAACTAGACCTACATAGCTGCAACAGCTTTTATTGACTCAAAATAGAATTGAGGAACTGTAGGCAAATGACTGTTATTTATACGCTAGGCCTTAACCAATCATAAACTAGAAAAAACCCATTTCCATATAATTGTTCTGAACTTCCTTCCAACAGTTGGAGTCATATAAGTTTCACTTTTGCACAGTCTAACAGTTAAGGTCATGCAAAGGTTAGTTTCACTTTAGCCCAATTCAACAGTCAGGGCCATCTAAAGGTTAATCTTCTTTAACATAACTATATACATTTAATACATAACAGGCAAGGTGTGACACAAGCTCAGTGAGGCTTGGGTAGAGTACACAAATGTCTGGGGAGGCCTGATGCAGAGGGTCTGAGCAGCGCTGAAATTCAAATTCTTTTTTTTTTAAAAGATTTTATTTCTTTTAAAAAACACAAATATTTCAACATTCGTCAATCATTAAAACATTGAAGTACAATTTTTTTTGTATGCCCCTCCCTCCCTCCACCCCCCAACCCCCCTCCTCCTTCCCCCCCCCCTGACTTCCCAGAACCCGTACACGGTATGGATTTTTAACTAACACAGTCTAAAATCTATTGAGAAAAAAGAAATAAAGAAATTAATGACATTCTACATTGACCTTAGCTTCTTCTTACTGAACTAACTTTAAACAGTTTAAATCATTTCTGATCTTAAGCATAGGCTAACTGGAATTTCTTGGTCCCGTATTTATTTTGTATATAGTCAATCCATTTTTTCCAGTCTCGTTTATATCTCTCATTTGAGTGATCTTTAAGATATGCCGATATTTTAGCCATCTCGGCTAAGTTTGTGACTTTCAATGTCCATTCTTGGATTGTAGGCAAGTCTTCCTTCTTCCAGTATTGCGCCACCAACAGTCTTGCTGCGGTTATTAGGTGCAGAATCAAGTTAGTCTCTGCCACTGTAAAGTCAGTACATATACCTAGTAAAAATAACTGAGGAGTAAACTTCATCCTTCTTTTAAAAATATTTTGCATAACCCACCATATTTTTATCCAGAATGCGTTAACCTTTTGGCAGGTCCACCATATATGATAATATGTAGCATCGAGAGAACCACACCTCCAACATTTAGGCTGTACATTTGGATACATAGAAGCCAACTTTTTAGGATCTAAATGCCATCTATAGAACATCTTGTAAAAATTTTCTCTCAGATTTTGAGCTTGTGTAAATTTCACATTTCTTACCCAGATTCTTTCCCATGTATCCAACATTATTGGTTCTTCAATATTTTGAGCCCATTTTATCATACAATCTTTAACTAATTCTGTTTCCGAATCCATCTGTATTAATACATTATATATCCTCTTTATATGCATTAAGCTTTGATCTCTTATTTGTTTAAACAAGTTATCCTCAACTTGGATAAAACCAATTTTTTGATCTATTTTCCACCTAGCCTGTAATTGCCCATACTGGAACCGTTTGAACTAGCTTCTCCTCTTTCAAATTCTTTACTACCAGTTCTGTGGCTGTAGCTTGGTGCGAATGGCAGGGGAAGGATACTGCAAAATCTCCATTCCCGCCCCACTCCAGGGGAAGGATACTGCAAAATCTCCATTCCCGCCCGACTCTGGGACCAGCCAGAGGTGGTATTTGCCAGTTCTCCGAACTACTAAAAATTTCCGCTACTGGTTCTCCAGAACCTCTGAATTTCACCCCTGGGTCTGAGGGAGGTTGCATAATGATAATACAGTGTTCTGTGATTTCCTATTCTCTTCCTCTTCTTAGTTTCTCCAACTCTCTACAACGATGTTAGCCTGGCATAAGAAATTATTACAGAAACAGAAGAATCCACAAAAATTGCTTCTTCTCTTAGTAGAGATATTCTTTTGATCAAAGCTTTCCCACAAGTAGAATGCAAGCATTAAATACCAGCTTAATGTATTTAATTGAAGGCAGCTACCTTTTTATAACACATTTTGCATCAATTGTTGTCAAACTGCAAATGAAGTCAAGGCCTAAAAATATCCTGCTCTTAGCAACTGCTCTAAATTGAGATGTCTAAATCTGAGATAATCTGAATTACTGACCCAAGATGGAATGGATGTTTATAACATATTTTGTCCCCGATTTAAAATCCATCATGAAGTTTATTTCCAGTAGATCAGCCCATCATCTAATTAGTTACAACTCTAGATAGTCCTTGACTTACAATTATAACTGGGACCTGAATTTCTGTTGCTAAGTGATGTGGTCATAAGTGAGTCGTACTCAACTGTATGAACTTTTTTGCTGTGGTTGTTAAGCTAATCATTTAATGATAATTTAATGAAAATACTGTCCTTAAGTGAGCAGGTTTAGACTAGAAGACCTCCAAGGTCCCTTCCAACTCTATTATTCTCTAATTCTGTAATTATGGGAAACTGACTGGCTGTTTGGGATGACAGCCAGAGGTAGGTTCCTACCAGTTTGGACCAGTTCAGTAGTGGTTTGCCAGTCTGGGTCGACGGAACTGGCAGTGAGCTAGGCCTGCCATGCCTCCGAACTGGTTCCCCAATCGGCTCAGCATGTTGTTGTTTTTTATGTTCTGCGCATGCACACACCTATTTATGTGTAATTACGCAAGCGAAACGAGAGCATGCATGCAAAATTGTGCATGCAATTTCTTTGGTAACTGTTCAAAGTTACAATGGTACTGAAAAAAGTGACTTATGATCATTTTACATATATAACCATTGCAGCACCCCTATGGTCACATGATCCAAATTTAGGCTCTTGATTTATATCTATAACAATTGTAATATCCCAGGATCATGTGATTATCTTTTATGATCTTCTGATAAAAAATTGAATGGGGAAGCCAGATTCCCCATTAGTTGGTAACCATGTTACCAACTTAACCACTTCAGTGATTCACTTAATAACACTGGCAAGAAAGGTCATAAAATGGGAAAAATTCACAACAACTGTCTCAATGTTTTGTATGCTTACAATTTATTGTTTTCTGATTGCTTATTTGTATCCTATGACTATCATTAAGTGTTGCACCTTATGATTCTTGACAAATGTATTTTGCCTTTTTATGTACACTGAGAGCATATGCACCAAAGACAAATTCCTTGTGTGTCCAATCAAACTTAGCCAATAAAGAATTCTATTCTATTCTACTTACTTAACAACAGAAATTTGGGGCTCAATTTTATCTTCCCAGGGCCAGTAAAATGAGGATCCAGATTATTGAGAGCAATATGCTGACTCTGTAAACTGCTTAGAGAGGGCTACACAGCACTATCAAGGAATATATAAGCTATTGTTATTGTAAGTCGAGGACTCAAAGGAAACTATTCCTTGATTAAATACATACTGTAGAAGCAATTCTCCTCCACCATGTCAATGCTCCAAATTCTTTCAATGTATAAAGTATATAGTACCTACATTTTTATAAATGTAACTCTCTTGAGAGTCACCATAGAATACTAACTATTGGAAATCTATGGATTTGTTGCATCGTTTCCCTGTGACCTTAGAGCATCCACTAATTACCATGTTGCTCAGCATACCAGCCTCTACATCAGCAAAACCTTGCTTTTCTAATGTTAACAAATTGGTAATATGAACAGATGACTTAATTAAAGCTATTGGAATGCAAATGCTCAGTGCTGTATAAGTAATTGGCAAATTCATGCAGGAGGCTGAGGAAAACCTTCATCAAATGGAATAAGGAAGCACATTAGGCTTGTGGAGGCATCTTTCTATCCTGGAAAATACGCTAAATCATCAGACAAACCACAACTCTCTCATTGGTGGTTCTCTAAGAATATTTAAAATTTCAGTGTAGCTATTATCTTGAATACCAAACAAAAACAACTGACACACAGTCACAGAAATCAGAGCCAGAGCTGTGGAGGAATCACCCAAATTATTGTGGTCAGATCCTCGGAAGTACCCCCAGCTTTCCTTGAATCAGTCTGCCACAAAGCCTTTTTGACTTGCTTCTGCATCAATTGCCATCAGTCAATCAATTAATCAATAAATCTTCCATTAATATTTTTAAAAATCCTCAGTTGAGTTTACAGAATATGTATTTCTGTCTTTCTTTATTGTACAACTGAAAAAGAGGTCAGAGGGTAGCTACTTGTAAATGGTCAGCTACTTTTTTGCCCACTACAATAGGAAACTTAGGGTTTCCCTAGAACAGGGGTGTCAAACTCAAGGCCCGCAGGCCAGATCCGGTTCATGGGGTGGTTAGATCTCACCTATGGGGCTGCCAAGAAACAATGAAGGACAAGTCTACAGTGATTCTGCCAGTGAAAATGGGCTCCCAATCTCTGTTATTTCCTGGGATGGCTCCCTGCAACCCTCTGCCAGCATAAATGGAACTGGGGAGGACCATGGCCTTCCCAAGCTCTCTTTTTGCAGGCAGAGGGTTGCAGGAGGCCGTCCCTACTGAAAATAGAGATTGAGAACCTGTTTTCGCTGGTACAGCACTTGAGCCATCACTAGTGACATCAAGATGGGTCACACTCACTCTTGCCATGTCGTCTCTGGCCCCTCAACATCAAACACAACCCTGATGCGGCCCTCAATGAAATCAATTTATTTATTTATTTATTTATTTATTTATTTATTTATTTATTTATTTATTTATTTATTTATTTGTTTGTTTGTTTGTCTTGTATGCCACCCACTCCCGAAGGACTCCGGGCAGCTCACAATAGACAGGGGAAGGGCGATAAATAGACAAAGACAACACTTTAAAAATGCAACATTCACAATTTCCGTGGGGCTGGATGTTTCACAAGCCCCCCGGCCTGCTGGAACAGCCAGGACTTGGTGGCTTTGCGGAAGGCCGGGAGGGTAGTCAGGGTCCGGATCTCCACGGGGAGGTCATTCCAGAGGGCTGGAGCTGCAACAGAGAAGGCCCTCCCCGGGGAGTCACCAGCCGACATTGGCTGGCAGATGGAATCTGGAGGAGACCTCACCTGTGAGATCTAATCGGTCTAAGGGAGGTAATCGGCAGGAGGCGGTCTCTCAGGTACCCAGGTCCGATGCCATGTAGGGCTTTATAGGTAGCGACCAGCACCTTGAAGCGGGTCTGGAGACTAATGGGTAGCCAGGGCAGCTCGCGGAGGATAGGTGTGACATGGGTGTACCTAGGTGCACCCACAATCGCTTACGCGGCTGCATTCTGGACTAACTGAAGTCTTCGAACACTCTTCAAGGGCAGCCCCATGTAGAGCGCGTTACAATAATCCAGTCTTGAGGTCACAAGGGTGTGAGTGACTGTCTGAAGGGCCTCCCGGTCCAGGTAGGGTCGCAATTGGTGCACCAGGCGAACCTGGGCAAAGGTCCCCCTGGTCACAGCTGACAGATGGTGTTCTAAAGTCAGCTGGGGATCCAGGAGGACTCCCAAATTGCGGACCCTCTCTGAGGGGCATATAATTTCACCCCCCAGCCTGAGAGATGGAATAGTTGGCCAATCTTTGGGAGGGAACATCAGAAGCCACTCGGTCTTGTCTGGATTGAGTGCCAACTTGTTTGCTCCCATCCAGACCCTAACAGCCTCCAGGCACTGGCACATCACTTCTACTGCTTTGCTGAGTTGGCACGGGGCGGACAGATACAACTGCGTATCGTCCGCGTATTGGTGGAACTTAATCCCATGCTGGCGTATGATCTCACCCAGCAGCTTCATGTAGATATTAAATAGGAGGGGGGACAGGACCAAGCCCTGCGGCACCCCATAGTTGAGGGGCCTTGGGGTCGACCTCTGCCCTCCGACCAACACCGACTGCGACCTGTCCGAGAGGTAGGAGGAGAACCACCGAAGAACGGTGCCTCCCACCTCTCGCAACCGTCGCAGAAGGATACCATGGTCGATGGTATCGAAGTCCGCTGAGAGGTCAAGGAGCACAAGGATAGAGGGGTAACCCCTATTCCTGGCTCACCAGAGATCATCGATCAGCGCGACCAAAGCAGTTTCCGTGTTGTAACCAGGCCTGAAACCCGACTGATAGGAGTCTAGGTAATCGGTTTCATCCAAGGACCGTCGGAGTTGAGAGGCCAGTTATTATATGAAGTTTGACACCCTGCCCTAGAAGAACCATATCAAGCCCAAGATTTACCTTTTTACAAGTTATGACTAATATTTAACTGCAGGCTACTAATACTTAATCAACAGGGAGAAAGTGAATGAAAAATATTGGGCTAGATGGGCAAAAGCTGACAGACCATAAAGCAACTTTGTGTGTTCCTTGACTTACTTGAATCTTCATATAATAACTGTCCAGAAGAGAGTATTTTCACTACAGCCCCATTTCTTAGAATATTATGTTTCATATAGTGTTTGCTATTCTCTTTAGATCAGGTTTGCAATTGAACCTGCCAATATTATCCGAATATAAATGGGAATAACTATAGTTCTCCTATCCTGGAAATATCAACAATGTATAAAATCACAGTCAAAATGATTTTCTGTCAAACCTGCAGACAATTTGCTTAATTAAAACCTTGTTAACATTTGTAAATAATATGCTTAGGTATCATCTTTTTTTAAATGCCTAATTTTTAGGACAAAACAAATGAAGAATTTTTTTAATAGATTCAGTGTTAGATTTAAAATACAAACTTGAACTCACATGAACCTCAATACTCAGGCACAGAAGCAAATCATAATCTCTAAGCATTGAACCCTGAATTCAATTGTCCTCTTGGCAAAAGACCCTAACTCAACTGCAGATTAGAAACTATATTTCAGATAAGAATGTAGCCACAAAGACCAGTTGATTTCAGATGCAGTGCTCCATATGTACACAAGGTATGGCAAAACTGCTACTATAGAGATTATTGTATTCTTAGTAGCCCATGGCACTTTTAATATGTCTTTGTAATTCAAAGGCTTGACAGTTGGATTATCCATAGATTGATACCAGTTGCCGAATACTGAGATTGAAAAATATTTTTGAAGAATGTTTGATAGCTGGTTGATTGATTGATTGAATGGATGGATGGGCGTTGTTTAATTGCTGACTCAATTTATATAGCTGCCGATCTCATCTTTTGTGTGACTCTAGGTAGATTACAATAAAACTAGTAAAAGCACAAAATATATAATAAAAATAAAAGCACATGGTTATACAGAAAGGAATGATATTTTGCTTTAAATTCATCCTTTTATTTTTTATTACAACTTAGAAAAACACACAACAAATGTCTCCATGGTTGTCTAACAGTTAAATATCAAACATTTCCCAAGATTATATATCAAATGATCAGGATTTTCTTTAACACATTCTCATCTTCTCAGAATATTATAGTCAAGTGTAAATCTCAATGACACCCTTTAGCCAAACAATTCCAACATATCCTTCCATTCCTTCATCTCAAACTCTGCATAAAGCCTCAGTGGAGTCCAGAGGCTAGGGGTAGGCAATTTTTCAAATTAAGAAACAACTATGTCAGAAAGCATTACACTTATGTAAAGAGTAAATACTACCCAATTGGGAGCTCTGAGAACCACATGAATTCAGCACGTGAGCGCTCTGAAAGCTCTGATAGCTTTCATTTCCAAAAGGAAGTTGTTGATATATATTAGTTTATTCATTTATTGTTTTAAAAAGAGTTGATAACAGAACTGCACGATGAAACTGAAAATAGCTTGCTACTGCGAAACCACTCCGGATGGTCAGTGCCAACAACAATTTCTACAAAGCAAACAGAGAGCTGCAATGCAGTACTTTGCTCTTGAACTGAGCAACTGGATTTGAGTTTCAAGCTAACTGCAAGCAATGGTTCACACTGAGTCTTGGTTCAACAGATACTGTTTTCAAGGAGTCTGCTGTGCCTGACATGGCCATCTATCTTACACAGCTAATGATGCTTTCCTAAATTATTCCAAACTGTTTCATTCATTGCCCACACAATTAATATCCCATTATGATTGTAAAGGACCATTGGCAGTAGGAGATTCAGAAGCTCAAACATTTTGAAGATATAGGTAGCTGTTTACAACCCTCTGGCAGGGCAGTATTTCATAGAAAACACATATCTTCAGGCATTTCAGAATGCCATTCTAAAATGAATTTCAAATTAATTCAGAAGTATGAAATTATCTTGAAATGGTAATCACTTCACTTCTAATTACTGACAATAAACATATCTATTTTTAGCCCTTAAAAGATGGATAGAAAGTATACCTTTCAATGACCTCACTAAAAAGTTTAGTTAGATTTCAGCTGTCATTCTGATTGTTCCCACTTAAGCAGCTTTATATTCTAATCAAAATTCAAGGCATGGCAAATGGTAAGTCTTCCTCAAAACTGATTTTGAGAGTTTTTAATTCTTTTTCACTGAAATGATTTTCAAAACAGAAAGGAAAAAATACATTATAGAAAACATAACCAAGAGGATCCAAATATCTTTCTGTCTACCTCTACTTCATATAGTGTGTATGTATATGTGTATGTGTCTATCTGCCTATTTCTAGTACACTTGTGAAAGGAGTGCAATAAGAAAGATCTTCTTATTGGCAGGCAAAAAGAGACAGATATGGCAGTGGTGGGATTCAAATTTTTAAACTACTGGTTAAGTGGACATGGCTTTGTGGGCATGGTGTGACTTTGTGGGTGTTGCTTTGTGGTCATGGCAGGGGAAGAATACTGCAAAATCCCCATTCCCTCCCCACTCCACTAACCTGCTTTCCAGTTCTGTTCTCCTGTTCAGGGCAACAAAAGAAGGTCAGCTGGGACGCTGGGAGGCAGCGGGGATGGGGCCAGCCTATTCGTCAGTTCTCCAAACTACTCAAAATTTCTGCTACTGGTTCTCCAGAACCTATCAGAACTGGCTGAATACCACCTCTGAGATATAGTATTTGATCCCTTAATATGTACTAGCCCATACATACATAAATAATCAAACTCAAACAGAAAGTTTCCACTATTACCAAGTAATTCATAGGAAAATATAGTCCTATGCATGATAGACACAATATGTCTTAATATGGCACTTATGGCTGCTGTGGTTTGGGTGAGTTAGGCAGGCCAGTGATGTTTAAAAGGTAAGTATCTATGGCTTGGGAAACAGATGAAAGAGATGTTATTTGAAACAGAAACTCTGCCATTTCCCATATTTATCTAGTTTGTAGTAGTTTGTAGTTTATTCAATTTGTATGCCGCCCTATTCCCGAGGGACTCAGGGTGGCTAACAACCAAGGGGGGAAGGGGATACAAATAGGAAAATAAAGACAAACAAATTAAAACGACAAACAAATTAAAATACACAACAGTCGCAACATTCAACTGGGGCTGGAAATTCATCAGCCCCAGGCCTGCCGGAACAACCAGGTCTTCGTGGCTTTGCGGAAAGCCGGAAGGGTGGTGAGGGTCCAAATCTCAATGGGGGGATCGTTCCAGAGGGCCAGAGCAGCCACAGAGAACACGTGGCCCCTATCCCTGGCTCTCCAGAGATCATCGATCAGCACGACCAAAGCAGTTTCTGTGCTGTAGCCAGGCCTGAATCCAGACTGAAAGGAGTCTAGATAATCGGTTCCATCCAAGGACCGCCGGAGCTGAAAGGCCACCACTTTCTCAACAACCTTCCCTACAAAGGGGAGGTTGGAAACTGGATGGTAGTTACTCAAAATGGCTGGATCCAAAGACGGCTTCATCAGGAGGAGTCTCACCACCGCAGCCTTTAGAAGGAGCGGGAAGGATCCCTCTCGAAGAGAGGTGTTAACCATCGTCTGGATCCAGCCACGTGTCACCTCCCTGCTGTTCGTGACCACCCAGGAGGGGCACGGGTCCAGTATACAAGTAGAGGCACTCACCGCTCCCATGGCCTTGTCCACTTCCTCAGGCATGACAAGTTGAAACTCAATCCATAAATTCCGCTCAAGGCCTTACCCCAGTACCTCGGCTGGCTCTGAGCAATTGGAGTCCAGGTCTGTCCGAATCCAAGCGACTTTATCTGCTAGAAACTGAACAAACTCCTCAGCTCTACCTTGTAAAGGGTCATCCGCATCCCTCCCTTTCAAGAGGGAGTGGGTTATTCTAAACAAGGCAGCTGGGCACGATTCAGCGGACGCAATAAGAGTGGCAAAATGCGCACATTTCGCCGCCCATATTGCCACGAGATAGGCTCGGACATAGGCTCTCATCAGTGCTCGGTCTGACTCAGAGTTACTGGCCCTTCAGTGGCACTCTAGACATCTCTTTTGGCGCTTCATCTCCCGGAGTTCCTCGGTAAACCAAGGAGCCCTCCTGGATCCACTGCCTCGGAGAGGTCGTAAAGGTGCAATCCGGTTCAGAGCCCCTGCCGCCGTTATATTCCAAGCAGCGACCAAGGTCTCCACCAGACTGTGGATGAGAGCATCAGGTATTACACCAAGCGCCGTCTGAAATCCCATAGGGTCCATCAGGCGCCTGGGGTGGAACCACCTAATCGGTTCCTCCTCCCTACAGTGGGGGATTGGTCTCCAAAAGTCAAGCCTCAGTAGGAAGTGATCAGACCATGACAAGAGCAAGATCTCAATACCCCTCAAATCTAGATCATATTTCCACTGCTCCGAGAGGAATACGAGGTCAAGTGTGTGACCCGCAGAGTGAGTCGGGCCCCGAATTACTTGGGTCAAGTCCATGGCTGTCATGGAAGCCATGAACTCCCCCGCCCCATCAGAGTGATCACCGAGTGAGGGCAGGTTGAAATCCCCCAGTATCATAAGCCTGGGGAACTCAACCGCCAGCTCGGCTACGGACTCGAGGAGTGAGGGGAGGGCTGTTGCAACGCTGTTGGGAGGAAGGTATGTTAGCAACAAGCCCACTTGACCCCCAAGGTCCAACTTCACCAGCAAGGACTCACACTCGACAAGCTCCAGAGCAGGGATCCGATGAGGAACTAAAGGCCCTTGGATGATGATAGCCATTCCCCCACCCCTTATCTGAGGTCGCGGCTGATGAAGCACCTGAAAACCCTCTGGGCACATTTCAGTGAGGGGAACTCCTCCCTCCGGGCCCAGCCAGGTTTCAGTAATACATGCCAGGACTGCCCCCTTGTCTAATATTAGGTCCCAGACGAGGGGAGCCTTGTGAACCACAGACCTGGCATTTAGCAACAGCAGCCTGATACCAGGGCCCAAATTACTCTCACCATCTGGCCTTGGAGTGGAACTAGTAGGGCCGGAAGGAGGGATCGCTGTGATGTAGCGGACCCTCCTTTCCCGGTAATGGCTAGCCCTAAAGTTCCCGCCATACCTGCCCCTCCCCATCATGACCCTAATGTTCCGGCCCACTCCCATGTCCGTAGTCCCCATCCCTGCCCCCATAGCTACTGCATTCTTCGGCAGACAATTTAACTCAAGCATTCTAAGGCTGGGATTGGGTCTGGGCTCCCTAACACTTCTGCAATAGCACTCAGTGTAGGAGGCACCAGGTTGTACTCCCAGCCCACTCAAACATACACATCCATACTCCCAAGCAATTCCCACGTAACAATTAAAACACAAAATACAGCAATAATAGGTTAATAAAAGTGGGCACATTCATTCAATCACACCCATACCACATGCACTCCCCATATCATTTAAAAATTGCGCAATAGTGTAAAATTAAGTTCGTGCAAAACATCCTCGTGTGGAAAAGGAAGGCTAATGTTCCGATCTTCTCCAACACGGAGAGCAAGGTCCAAAAATCTGGAACAGGTGGTACGTTAATAACAGGTGGAGGGAGGTAAGAAGCAATCTCCCTACCCACGTCCTCTTTGTCCCCTGCCCTCTCTTTCTGCCGAGATGGAAACACAGAATAATAAGCAGGAGCACAAACGGGGATCTGAGGGAGGCCAGAGATAGATTCAAAAGTCCCAGCTCACTCCCCAATGATGGTCCAGAAGACGAAGGCAGGGGCAGGGATGGCCGGAAGGCAGAAAAGCCATAGATGGCAACAGTTATAACAGCGGAAGCCGAGAGGCCGCTCATGGTCGACAGACGGCCGGGATTACAGTGGTCGGAGCAAAGCCCCCCTGGCAGTCAGAGTAGAAACCAAAAGGACTGCATCCACGATGGAAGGGGAGGGGGAAGGAGAGGGGGGGACACCTCTCAACAACTGAGCCGCAACGTTCTCTGGCGGCATCAGCAAGCCAGCAAATCATCGGTCTAATAACCCCAACCCCACTCCTAACCCTAACCCTAACCAACCCTAACCCTGACCCTAACCCTAATCCTGACCCTAGCACTGACCCTAACCCTAATCCAATCCTAACCTTAAACCTAACCCTAACCCTAACCCTAACCCTAACCCTAGCCTAACCCTAACCCTAAGCTAGCCCTAACCCTAGCCCTAGCCCTGACTCTAGTCCTAACCCCGCAACAGCACAGCAGTCAGGCAACGAAAGCAGGGGTCGCCCCCCCCCAAGACGGACCTCCAACAGCTGAGACCGCAGCGATTAGTGGCAGTCACAGTAGGATCGGGGCTCCCCCAAGCAGGCTCCTCAGGGCATCTGGGCCACAATATCCTCCAGCAGTTGAGCCGAGGCGTTCACAAGTCGCGGTGCTCTCAGGCGGCCATCAGATGGCAGCTCTGGTGAGGACGGGGCTCCTCCAGGACATCTGGGCCATGGCGTTCACAAGCCGCGGCGTTCTCAAGTGGTCTCGGCGTTCTCAAGCAGCTGGGCCGGCAGCGTTCTCAGGAGGTCCCAGTGATCGCGGCAGTCAGATGGCTCCTCCAGGACAGCTGGGCAGTGGCGTTCGTAAGCCGCGGCACTCACAAGCGGCCTCGTTCTCAGCGGCCTCAGCTTTCTCTAGCAACTAGGCTGTGGCGTTCTCAAACGGCTCTCCCTCCCATTGTGGGAGAGTCCTCCCATGTTGACCAACATGTTACTCTCCAAGATGCTCTGAAGAAGACCCATTATGGATCATCAACCCAGCATTCATACCAGTTGCCAAGCACCCAAACATTAATCATGTGACTATGGGGAATCCCCATTGAGAATGCTGCTCTTGTAAGTGCAAGGACCAGTTGTAAGTCACATCTTTCAGTGCTGACAATCGACCATCTGACTCTCCAGTGCGCATGTGCGAGGAACATGTCTGCCGAGCTCGCCGCTCAGGCCCCGTAAAAGAGAACAACTAGAGAAGAGGTGAAACCGAGCTCGGGAATTGAGTTGGGGAGAGGGCAAGGCAGGAGTGATTTATGGGGGTGCTGGTGGTGGCAGTGAATGGGAGAGATATCGCTCTCCAAGGCTGCCGTTTGTGGAAGAGGCCGACGCCATTCGGAGGACGCTGCGGCCCAGCTGTTATGTGGAGCTCCGACCCTGCCACGACCGCCGCCCTGATTGCCGCAACCGCCGCTTCGCCAGCTTGGCCACCTTGGAAGAGCTTGGAGGAACCTTGGGGGGGACTTGCTGGCTGCCGCTGCTCCGTCTGCTCTGGTTGCCGCGCCCACTATTTCCATCGCTCCGGCTGCTGTGGTCGAGTTTTACTGTTGGGGAGGAACGGGTCTGTTTGCCTCGGCCGCTGTGGGACCATTTCATCTATCCCAGCCCCCGCGGCTCAGCTGCTCTGCAGCTCAGCTGCTCTGCCATTTCGGAGGAGCCTCGACCCTGCCGCCATTCTTCCTGCTCTGACTGCTGCGTCCGCCACTTCACCTGGCTCAGATGCTTGGAGGAACTTGGAGGAGTTTGGGGGGCTGACGGACTCTGCCACTATTTCATCCACTCTGGCTGCCACGCCTGCCATTCTACCGCCCCGGCTGCTACAGCCGAGCTGCGGCCAAGTTCTGCTGTTGGGGGGGAACGAGTCCCTGCCGTTACCACTTTTCCCTTACCGCTTTTCCATCTGCTTTTCCATCTGCTTCGGCCGCCGTGACTGGACTTGTTGTTCGAGAGAGCCAGTCGCTTTTCCACCTACCCCGGCCACCACAACCACCATTTCATCTGCCCAGCTGTTGCGATCTAGCCCTGATGTTTCCAGGGAGCCATCGATCCTGTTGTCTTCCACTTACTCCGGCCCCATGACCGCTATGCCATCTGCAGTCCTGGCCCTGTTCTTTTCCTTCTGGACTACAATGAAAATTGGAGGGGACGAGGCTACGAACTTGCCTCCTGTCTCAATCTGGTGCTTATGCCCCCTCTCCATCTGCAGCTATCCCACCCATCATGGACTCTGGAGCCTGGCCCTCTATGGTTCTTTTCGGGACTTATAGGAAGGGAGAGGAGCGGAGGAGCTCTCCCCCTGTTCCATCATTGTTTCCATCTCATAATTGCACAAACTTACTGACTGGACCTAAGTCTCCTCAATTTTTACGGATGAGGTGTGTATGGTATGATTGTTGATGCTTGTATCCACTTTTATTTAATTTATATTATCTACTGTATTCCATTGTATTTTGTATTTTTAATTGACTCTTGTGGGGACTGTATGAGTGAGTGACTGTGGTATGTATGAGAGGACTGGGAGTACAGCCTGGTGCCTCCTCCACTGAGTGCTGAAGCAGAAGTGGTAGGGGGCCCAGGCCTACCTCTCATCCTAGAATGAATGATATAAATGGCCTGCCGGAGAGAACGGAGGCTATGGGAGGGGAAATGGGGTCTATGGGTGCGGGGATGGGCCGGCGCATTCCGGTCATGGTTGGGAGAGGTAGGTTTGACAGGAGCTATAGGGCTAGACATTCCCAGGGAAGGTGGGTTTGCTACGTCACAGCGATCCCTCCTTCCGGCCCTATTAGCTCCACTCCAGGACCAGATGGCGAGAGTTGTCAGGGCCCTGGTCTCAGGCTGTTGTTGCTAAATGCCAGGTCTGTGGTTCACAAAGCTCCCCTTGTCCGGGACCTAATATTAGACAAGGGGGCAGACCTGGCATGTATTACTGAGACCTGGCTTGGCCATGAGGGAGGAGTCCCCCTCACTGAAATGTGTCCAGAAGGGTTTCAGGTGCTACATCAGCCGCGACACCAAGAAAGGGGTGGGGGAGTGGCAGTCATCATCCGAAGGTCCCTAGTTCCTCGTAGGGTCCCTGCTCCGGAGATTGTCGGGTGTGAGTCCCTCCTGGTGAAGTTGGACCTTGGGGGTCAAATGGGTTTGTTGCTAACGTACCTACCTCCCAACAGCATTGCAACAGCCCTGCCTGTGCTCCTCGAGTCAGTAGCCGAGCTGGTGGTTGAGTTCCCCAGGCTTATAGTGCTGGGGATTTCAATCTGCCGTCACTCGGTGATCGCTCTGATGGAGCGCAGGAGTTCATGGCTTCCATGACAGCCATGGACTTGACCCAGGTAATTCAGGGTCCGACTCATTCAGCGGGGCACCCGCTCGACCTTGTATTTCTCTCGGAGTAGTGGAGATGTGATCTAGATTTGAAGGGCATCAAGATCTTGCCCTTGTCATGGTCAGATCACTTCCTACTGAGGCTCGACTTTTGGAAACCAATCCCCCATTGTAGGGAAGGGGAACCGATTAGGTGGTTCCGCCCCAGGGGCCTGACTCTATGGGATTTCAGATGGCACTTGGTAAGATACCTGACTCTCTGGCCCACAGTCCGGCAGAGTCCTTGGTCGCTGCTTGGAATATAGCGGCGGTGGAGGCTCTAAACTGGATTGCGCCTTTACAGCCTCTCCACAGCAGTGGATCCAGGAGGGCTGCTTGGTTCACCGAGGAACTCCGGGAGATGAAGCGCCAAAAGAGACACCTAGAGCGACATTGGAGGGCTAGTAACTCCGAATCCGACCAAACACAATTAAGAGCCTTCATTAGGCTCTTCATTGCTATTGCTACTTATCTAGTGGCGATACGGGTGGCAAAATGTACGCATGTTTCCGCTCTTATTGCATCCGCAGAATCTTGCCCAGCTGCCCTGTTTAGGATAGCCCGCTCCCTCTTGAAAGGGAGGGATGCGGACGAACCCTTACAGGGTAGAGCTGAGGAATTTGTTCAGTTTCTGTCGGATAATATCGCTCGGATCTGGATGGACCTGGACTCCACTTAGACGGTACCAGCCGAGGTGCCGGGAGAAGGTCCTGATCAGATTTTATGGAGCGAGTTTCAACTTGTCGCTCCTGAGGAAGTGGACAAGGCCATGGGAGCAGTGAGTGCCTCCTGTTTACTGGACCCGTGTCCTTCCTGGCTGGTCTCAACCAGCAGGGAGGTGACACGTGGCTGGCTCCAGAGGATTGTTAACACCTCTCTTCTGGAGGGATCCTTCCCGCATCCTCTAAAGGATGCGGTGGTGAGACCCCTCCTTAAGAAACCTTCCCTGGATCCAGCCATTTTGAACAACTATCTCCCAGTCTCCAACCTCCCCTTCGTGGGGAAGGTTGTTGAGAAGGTGGTGGCCTTTCAACTCCGATGGACCTTGGATGAAACAGATTATCTGTATCCCTTTCAGTCGGGTTTCAGGCCTGGTTACAGCACCGAAACTGCTTTGGTCGCGCTGATCGATGATCTCTGGCGGGCCAGGGATAGAGGACATTCCTCTATCCTAGTGCTTCTTGACCTCTCAGCGGCCTTCGATACCATCGATCATGGTATCCTTCTGCGACGGGAGTGGGAGGCACCGTTCTAAAGTGGTTCTCCTCCTACCTCTCAGACAGGTCGCAGTCGGTGTTGGTTGGGGGACAGAGATCAACCCCTAGGTCCCTCAAATATGGGGTGCCGCAGGGCTTGGTCCTGTCCCGCTCCTATTTAACATCTACATGAAGCCGCTGGGTGAGATCATACGCCGGCACGGGATCAAATATCATCAATACGCGGACGATACCCAATTGTATCTGTCTGCCCCGTGCCACCTCAGCGAAGCAGTTGAAGTGATGTGCCAGTGCCTGGAGGCTGTCAGGGTCTGGATGGGAGCGAACAAGCTTGCACTCAATCCAGACAAGACCGAGTGGCTATTGATGTTGCCTCCAAAAGATGTCCAGGCATTCCACCTCTTAGCCTAGGGGGTGAAGTTATACACCCCTCAGAGAGGGCCCGCAATTTGGGGGTGGCCCTGAAGAGTGTTCGAAGACTGCAGTTGGTCCAGAATGCAGCCGCGCAGTGATAATGGGTGTACCCAGATACACCCATGTTACACCTATCCTCCGCGAGCTGCACTGGCTCCCCATTGGTCTCCAGACCCGCTTCAAGGTGCTAGTCGTTACTTTTAAAGCCCTACATGGTATTGGACCTGGCTACCTGAGAGACCGCCTCCTGCCATTCACCTCCCAACGACCAATAAGATCACACAGGTTGGGCCTCCTCCAGGTGCTGTCGACTGGACAATGCCGGCTGGCGGCCCCCCGAGGGAGGGCCTTCTCTGTAGCTGCACCGGCCTTATGGAACGAGCTACCCACAGAGATCCAGACCCTTACCACTCTCCCAACCTTCCGTAAAGCGACCAAGACTTGGCTGTTCCCACAGGCCTGGGGCTGTTGATTAAAATCCAGCCCCATGTGATTGAATGGATGATTTTTATTTTAAAAATTGTACTTTTAATATTTATGTTTTTTGCTTTTGTTGTGAGCCACCCAGAGTCCCTAGGGAGTGGACGGCATACAGATTTTATTAAAGTTGCAAAGTTGCAAAGTTGCTGTTATAACTTTGAACTGCCTTTAAATGAATGATTGTAAATTGAGCACTACCTGTACTCACAAGCCTTCAGAGCCAGTAGGCAGTGTTTTAGAAATGAACAATGGTATGTTAATTGTTATGTTTTATTTACAAGGACAGTACAGAACATGGGAGCCCTATTTCTCAGACCAGGGTTGATGGGGTCATCCCTAGGAGATAGATGATGACAGTTATGCCCAGGCAGGAGTCAGGAATAGTGAGCATAAAACCCCATGGGCTTTTCAGATAAAAGGTTTGTCCTTCAAGCCCTGCTGAGTTACTACAGTACAAGGTTCTTTAAGGACACAAAAAGAGGAAAAAATATTGACTGTGTGATGTTAATCTTTATATTTTTATAAGGCTCCCCTTCCATTTGAATTGGGTGGCATATAAATTTGAAAATGAAACAACAGATGAACAAATAAAGCAGTGGTGGGATTCAATTTTTTTTTACTACTGGTTGTGTGGGCATGGCATGGTGGCCATGGCAGGTGAAGGATACTGTAAAATATCAATTTCCTCCTGATCAGCTGGGACTCGGGAGGCAGTGAATAGATGGGGGCAGGGCCAGTCAGAAGTGGTATTTACTAGTTCTCCAAACTACTCAAAATTTCCACTACTGGTTCTCCAGAACTGGTCAGAACCTGCTGAATACCACCTCTAAAATAAAGGGAGAACTATGTATTGTATTCCCCAGAAGCAAAAAAAACTTGATTCTCCAGACGCAAAACTTAAATTTAATTAGTTTGTATGCCACTCTCAGAAGACTCAGGGCGTATTAAATAATACAACAGTTTTACTGGATGTGGAAGCCTCTAATCCAATTTGGCTAATCTCAAAAAAATAAGCAAATAAGGGCCTACATTGTAATGTGAGGTTTCAGAAATCCGAGAATAGGAAGCTATATTGGAAGGTTGGGAAGAAATCCTGGAATAAGGTAACGGCAAAAGCTTCTCTATAACAGCCAGAAAAACTACCTGGATCTATCTTTGAAATTATCCAGAGATGAATGTGGTTTAAAAACTTTGCCTGTCATGGTGATGCCGACATTGAAGAAATTATATTTTAAAAATAAGAGGCTGATTTGAGTGATTTAGTTTGTAAAACAAAGAGTTTATTGGGTGGTTTAGCAAAATTCTGATAATTTCCAAATGAATTATTAGAACCACAAACACTCCCCCACCCCCCAAACAAGCTTTCTGATTTTGTCAAAATGATGAACGCAGCATCATGTCATCTTGTTGCAAACTCTGTGCCTTTGGAGAGCAGGATGTGACATCACAATGCATGCACAAAAGAGGCAGAGCTTATATTGTGGTGGTGCTACCCAGCAGTGGAATTAACTTACCTTCCCTAACAGTTCGCAAATATGAGTGTGCGTGCATCTGCGCATGAACACCGCCTTTTGCATGTGCACAGTGCTTGTGCATAATGTCGAGGTGGGAGGGCAGAGTCTCCCACAGCCACCGCTACCGGTTCCCCTGAACCAGCGAGAACCGGCTGAATACCACCTCTGGTACTACCCTGCTTTTATCATGTAACCCTTGCAGATGCTACTGTTTATTATTATTAGATTTGCATTCCACATTTATTTTGTACAAGTCAAGGTAGTATGCATAATGCTTCTACCTCCTATTTTATTCATAACAAAACCTTGTAAAAAGTGGGTTGGGCTGAGGATACAATGATATGTGGGGATTTGCATTCCACACAAGCAGGAGGAAGAACCACAGACTAGACAATGGCAAAATAAGAGACAAACCTGCAGAAGTAATGGGAGCATGGCAAACATGTCCGAAGGGACCTTCCCTAGTTTCTTGGACTTTAAAAGTGAAAAAGGAGAGATGTACTTTCAGACTTTCAAGATTTTACTAATGTAACCCTACAATAAAGTATTTCTGGGAGTGCTTCTTGTCTGGACTAGCTCATAAGGCTAGCAGAGAGGGAGTGGCAGTCCCAGCTTAGATCTCCAAACCTCAGTTTTGCTCCCTGAAATCTTGCCATCTAGTAGATCCTCAAAAGCATTCTTTTCTGTAGCTGCTCCTACCTTGTGGAACACTCTCTCATTTGACAAGGCTTCAAATGTTCTAGCTTTTTGGAAAGCCATTAAGATCTGGCTTTTTACTGAAGCACTGCATGAGCCATGATGGCGCAGTGGCTTGAATAGCAATAGCAATAGCACTTAGACTTATATACCACTTAACAGAGCTTTTACAGCCCTCTCTAAGCAGTTTACAGAGTCAGCATATTGCCCCCAACAATCTGGGTCCTCATTTTACTGACCTCAGAAGGATGGAAGGCAAATCAACCTTGAGCTGGTGGGACTTGAATCAGCAGTCAGCAGAAGTAGCCTGCAGTACTGCACTCTAACCACTATACCACCATGGCTCCAATTATTGATTGGACTTGGATGTGTCAGAATCTATAATAGGATTTGTGATTAGAGACTTTTCATGTTCTGAGAAGGAAACAATTTGGAAATGAAGTACGGTATCTGAGAGGACAATTCAAGGCTCCCTGACCCGTGTAGTATCCTACATACATCTATCCTTCAGTAAAAGAACCATATAAACGAAACATCTTCACATGAAGAGCTAAGCCGTAAAGTCTGGTTCATGAGCAAATAGTATACACTGAAGAGACACAAGCTTAAAAGCCGCTGGTCTGAAAGGATACTATACCACGTTGATGTCTCAGTTGAGCCACAGTGCCACCTATAGTTGGAATAGCTGCATAAAATCCTGGTGGATGATAAAAAGGAACATCACTGCCTCAGATATGGAAGCCTGATTCAATGTAAGGCAAATTGTCTGCCTTGTGTCTTTTGCTATTTACTATTCTCCCTTCCTTACATTTTGTACCAGAAAGGAGGATTCTGAATAGTAGAATAAAGATATTACTTTCTGATGGTTTCATAGCTGAAACTGTTCAGTTGTAGCAATAAGACCTTATAGTAATGAAAACAGTTATGTTCTTACCTAACAAAGAAATAACAAAGTTGGGAGAGAATGTTTTCATTCATAAGTAAGTACACAGTTTAAAAAAGGATATTTATTTATGTGTTATAGACAGCTCCAGTTTAAAACGTCTGGGTAGTTTAAAAATTATTAAAAACTCAGAAAAAATATATTTCAATAAAATGCTTTATGTGATATCACAAAACACATTGTACCTTTTGATACCACATGAAACCTATCACTATTAGAAAAAAAATGTTATAAAAATAACTTAGTAAGCTTACCCACCCACCCACCCCCGTAATCCAACTACATAATTACACATCAATGTAGTAGTTGAGGAAAATGAGTAGACATTTAACCTTTGGATTACTTTCATAGTATCATGTCTGTACTACATTTGTTTTCATGTCTTGATTAAAAGAAATTGGATACAAGGAATTGTTTCTTATCCAAACATTGACTTTTAAATCAATAATCTCAGCTTTATTAGAAGTGTTAAGAACCACCTAGGGATCCAGCCTGATAATGGAAAATTCATACTAGGAAATAATATGTTGAAAAATGTGGTTTTGATAAACTGATTCTGTTAAAGAGGTCAAAGATCAAAGATAAAGTTGCAAAGCAACCATAATAAATTCTGAATAACTGATATGAAAAAATAATAAGCAAAATGATCTAGATGACTAGAAAGAATGCTGGGATAAAGCCTTTACTGAAGATCAAAAAGTTATTTAAGAGATGGAGAAGCATGATATATGAGTAAAAGTTTATCTGGCTGACTGCTGTTATCAAACTTTCGGTTTAATTTCTAAATGCAAAAGTTTTGTATTTCATTTTACAATAATTAATAGGTAATAAATACTGTGATTATTGCCAGTTAATTAAATGTCAATTAAATTATTTTAATATTGTGTGATTCCATTAATTAATTGATTAATTGTTGTAGTCCCTCCAAGTTCTTATCCCGGCAGCAGAGTGTTCCTGGGAGGAATAAACAAAGAATGCTAGGAATGTATATCAAGACAATATATTCCCAAAAGAGAAGGTTTGAAGGTCTCAACTGTCCAGCTAAAGCAAGAGAGCCGCAGCACTAAAGATAGTTGTTTGAGGTAGATCACTTTAGTGACAAGAGCAAAGTCATAATTTCATAGTGTGCAGGAGAAGGCAATGGTATACCATCCCTGTATATGCACCAGGAAAACCCCTCAGATTGGATGGCACTTAACATGCTACTGTGTTTCTCCCAAAATAAGACCCAATCTTATTTTCTTTTGGGCACCGAAATAAGCACTAGGTCTTATTTTCAGGGGATGTCTTATTTCTTTTGAGTGCCACCATCACGAGACTGGGTTGTGGAGCTCCCCAACGCATCCTGCACCAGCTTACCTCAGGGTTCCTGCAGCCAGGCCATCCACACCCGTACAACTGCCTTACCTTACGGAGGCAGCCCACTTCTTCCAGCACTTGGCCACCTGCTGCAGTGCCACACTGGTGCCAGAAAAAGAAGTGGGCTAGCAGCCACATGGACCACTGCTGCACATGGTTGATGGTGTTGCCTTTATGAGGCAATTGTCAGGGCATGTCTGCAGGGTCTCTGAGGTAAGCCAATGTGCACAAGGGGCAGCTCTCCCCCTCACCTTACCTCATGTCAGCAGTACTGCAAGCAACCAGACAGAATGGGTGGCTGGGTACTAAAGTAGGTCTTATTTGGGAGAGTAGGTCTTATATTGGACGCACAGAAAACATGCTAGAGCTTATTTTGGGGATAAGTCATGCAGGAAAAGAAAATTGAAACCTTCAAAACAAAATTAACATGGGAATTTGAAACATAAAATGAATGAACATGGTAAAGTTCAACTATGAACTATACATTGACATTTTAGGTATAAGTAGTCAATAGTAATTGTCACCTACGTGATAACTACATAATCAATCAATTAAATGTTGTATTAGTTGTAAACACTAAAATACAATACAGCTTTGTAGAAGTAATTGTATAATTAGATCTAAGAAAATGTCATTTAGGAGCTGCTTTAGCAAATACTTTATAATTCAGTTTTATAGCCTGAAATATTATATTGTAATGTTATGTTTTTGTGCAACACTATTTTTGTGTATATTTTACTGAGATCTTATATTTTATAATAATAAATAAATTCTTGCTAATTCTAGAAACTGCAGAATAGAATCCACCTAAAAATCTTTCATTTGAAGTGCAGTAATGAGCTATTGTTAATTAATCAAAGACTTAAAATGGTGAAACTATAGGCTGATTATTTTAAGCAAAGAACAAATAATTATTCTGGGACTAGTTTGAAAATAAGATTGCACACTAAAGAATACAACATGTCATCTTTATTTAGTTGAGATGTATATAGTTTTGCCTGTTTTGATCACTTTTAACTCAATTAAACCACAGCTTTCCTGGCTGCTAAATCAAGATAACCCTAAAATACCAACAAAGAGATACAGGTAACTCTTTTCTGCCATCTAATGGTCAAATGCATTTTGCAATGCAGACTTGACAGTCCCAGAAAAACTCATCAGAACTGAAGAATCTTCTTTGATGAGAAGCGAAACCTTTTCAAATAAATAAGAGCTGTGGTGGCGCAGTGGTTAGAGTGCAGCACTGTAGGCTACTTCTGCTGCCTGCCAACTGTCTGCAAATTGGCAGTTCAAATCTCACCAGGCTCAAGGTTGACTCAGCCTTCCATCCTTCTGAGGTGGTAAAATGAGGACCCACATTGTTGGGGGCAATATGCTGACTCTGTAAAACCACTTCGACAGGTCTGTAAAGCACTGTAAAGCGGTATATAAGTCTAAGTGCTATTGCTAATTGCTAAAACACAAAGTCCAGTTGCCTTTTGAACAGCACCTTTGGGACAACCATGACCTGGATGATTGATAATCTCCATAGATATATAGACTTGATAGTTCTATTGTTTATTTGCAGACAATACCTTTGATCCCAAAAAGCCCAATGGAATCAAACAAAATAAATTATTTGCCTACTGGTAAATGGGTGTTTGGTGATTGGCCATACCCAAGTGTTGTGGCCCAGCAGGAGCCGTTGTGGCTGCCATCAGACTCCCACAGCGAGGGGCCTTATGAGTCGGCTCTGGAGGATGTGGAGGACCCTGGACAGGGTTCCGACTCCGAGCAAGGCACAGAGAGGCTGGTTTGCCACCAGGAGGCACCTGAGCCTTGGACCAGTGGGGAGGAGACAAGGGAGAGTGAGCCGGACGCCAGCAGTGAGTTGTTCCTGGATGCACGGCACCGAAGAGCTAATAGGCATCAGGAACAGTTGCGCAGTTGCAGGAGGTAATTGCACTTAGCTAGTGGTCATTAGGCTCCTCTCCAGACTATAAAAAGACTGCTTGTGCACACGCCCCTCTTGCAGAAGTCAACGCATTGACTAAAAGTTGGAGAACTTTTGGAACTAGCTTGGCAGGCTGGATTGCTGCTGAGGCTTGTCTGAGTTGCTGCCAAGGTCCTTATCTGTTTGTTATGCTTGGCTTTCAGCCACCAAGGTTTTGGTTTCTTGCTATTAAAGAATATTCCAGTTAAGCTTGTCTCGGCTTTCATTACGGAATGGAGGAGGGGGTCAGAACACCCTAGTATCTTTCTCCTATGTATATTTATTCATTTTTTGTTTTGTCCATGAAAAGGTTAACTAACGTAAAATTGCATAGGAAATCCTGCTGTCCAACCAAGAGGGTCTCAAACAACTTTCCTAGTTTTCCTGGCTGCTGAACGAAGAGGCGTTATGAAGATCTCAATTACTTTCTTCACCCTCCTTTTGCTTATTTGGAAGTCATGTGTAATATAATATAATGGCTACCAGTTCTGGATTGCAGAAATTCAGACAATCATTAGCTGGAAGCAAATAGTTATTAAAAACCTAAATCTTTTAGTGTTATCAAGTGAACATGTAGACTTTTATAGCCCATATCTAATGATCCAAGGGGTAACATGACCTGGAGAATCTAAGAGAATGTTGCATGTCAATGCAAAAAGATTAAAGCTACTATCTGGATACGGAGTGTTCCTCCTCCATAAGTGCTGAACTTTAACCCACAATCAGAGCCTGCATGGCGAAAAAAATATTGATAAGGCATAAACTTGTTTTTGTGTCATGCAAGAATAATGCATTATGCATTATTGATAGAAGCCATTGCCTGTAACTCCATGCTCTGAAATGATTAAAACTTCATTTCAAATGTTTCTTCTTGGGAAGGAGCAATTCACTTAATAGATGAAAGGAAGGGACTTTCCAACAGCTAATCTAGTTTGTAGGTACAGGTGGTCCTTGATGCATGACAACTGGGACTGGAATTTTGGTTGCTAAGTCATACAGTTGTTAAGTGAGTGATCAAATCTGATTTTATAACCTTTTTTTAACCACAGAAAATTAGGTGGTCTTTCAGAAAATATGACATCCTCAATTGATATTGTTATAATTAGGCAAATTACAAATTGTGATCATGTTATGTATGACACTTTACCTGGTCATAAAAGTGAGACAGTTACCAAGTGCCTAGATTGTGATCCCATGACCATAGGAATGGAGCAACAATTATAACTTTGTGTCAGGTCTTAAAAATACCTTTTTAAAGACTATCGTATTAAACCAATGGTCGCAAATCAAGGCTCTCTGAATAATCATCCAATATTTAGCATGTATTGTACATGTACAGTATACTGCATGTTGCAAAATTCCTGGAGAAAGAGATTACAGTACATTTAGGAAAACTATATTCCAGGGTTAAATTCATCATGAAGTTGGCATCTGAATTGGCTTTGCATGAAAAGGAGACATTTTAATTCCTTTCTTTTAGAAAGTTTAGAATATTTTGGACTTGACGATTTCATCCATCATGTTTGACATGTTTGACATCTAACAGGTTGTGGGCTGTCTGCGGTGTCTCTGCAGGTGGCTGGTAAGGCCTATATGGGCATAAAAGGTTCTGCCACATGTCGGGCAGACATGTGTGGGCACCATTGTTGTAGCATTTGTAACTCTGGCTTTGCCAAATTTTGGACTTAGTGCTATGTGTAAACCCAGTGAATTTCTGTATCCATGAAATGACTTAATAGTATCACTTTGTTAAAGATTTTAATTCATCTCCCCTTTGTTCTTTCAATCTTCTGTGCATGTATATATAGACATAAACACATATATTGAAGTTGTTAATATGGTTATTGGGGAGGAAAGAGAGGTGCAGAAAGATATTATCAGAAAAGGTTTGACAAATTCTTAAAGGCCAGAAACAAATCTGGTTTTCTAACCTTTAGTGGATTTCTCTATAATTACTTGCCAACTATTAAAACAAACAAAAGTAAGTTGATCCAATTATGTGTAGATAGGTAGCCGATAAAGTGTTCATGAGATAAAAATTAACTTTCATCAAATTAGTTGTTGATGTTCTAATCTATGGTTTCAAAACTGGAATTCCTTTCCTGTGACATAATTGATTTTCTATGCCAAAATGTGGCCAGCCTAAGAAGTGTAGCAATACAATGTTACGTAGGATATTCTAGTTTCACAATTTGCAGTGGGGAAAACAGTGATCTGTTTTATAAATCTGTGTTTAATAGGTTATCAAGAAGAACAAAAAAGTTCTATAAGTCTTTAGGAAAAGAACAAAGGAAAAGAAACCAAGAGTAAAATTTAACATTGACCAAATTAATCTTGTGAAATAAAAGGAAAAAAGGGAGATGAACATTTAAATTCTGCTTCTTTTTTCTCTTTCTATTATGCAGGGCTTCAGCACTAACAACCAACAACTGGAGAAAGAAAGAGACCTCATTATGCTTATTTATAGCATTCCCTATTTTGCATTTATCCATACAAATGAAACCATAAAAGAAACAAAATATAAAAGAAATGTGTAGTTCTTTCATTAGCTTGTCTGCAACATGTATTGGTCCATAAATTAATCTGCATAAGGGACTAATAGAGATGGGGATGGAGGTGGGGAAGAAGAGGAAAATTCAAAGCTATGCCATTGTAATTACAGCTCTTTAAATATCAAAAGACACAAAAGATTCCTTTTGAAAAGCTTGCCGACATTCTTGGCAAGCTACTATTAAATACTTGCATAAATCTGTAGTCTGTTCTCCCTGGACAAGTATAGGTGACATTGCTTTAATAGTGTAAAGGTCTTTGTTAAGGTGCGGAGATGTTCTTCTTGGATTTTTATACTGTTGTGGTATGTACTCCATTGTTTCAGTTGTTTTCAGTACTTAAGAAAACTTTAAAAACAAAAACAGGAGGAGGAGGAGGAGGAGGAGGAGGAGGAGGAGGAGGAGGAGGAGGAGGAGGAGGAGGAGGAGGAGGAGGAGGAAGAAGAAGAAAGTGGTCTCCAAAATAATTCAACTCAATGCTTGTTGCATAGGACATCAAAAATAATGAAAGATTCTTCTCCATCATTTAGCAGCGTAGTCCAAAACAGCAAGAAATACTGCCTAAGTAATCTCAAAGACAATCTAGCCCAATGATCATTGTGCAATAAAAAATGAATAATTCTTAAATCTGTATAGTTCTCTAGTAAACTCTAAAGCTATAGGGCTCTGGTACACTGAACAAAGGGACATGGTGGCTCAGTGGCTAAGACGCTGAGCTTGTCGATCAGAATGTCAGCAGTTCGGTGGTTTGAATCCTTAGCACCGTGTAATGGTGTGAGCTCCCGTTACTTTTCCCAGCTTCTGCCAACCTAGCAGTTTGAAAGCATGTAAAAAATGAAAGTAGAAAAAATAGGAACCACCTTTGGTGAGGTGTTCTGTACACGTTTGGTATTTAGTCATGCTGGCCACATGAGATGTCTTGGACAGTGCTGGCTCTTCAGCTTTGAAGTGGAGATGAGCACCGTCCCCTAGAGTCGGAAACAACTAGCACATATGTGTGCAGGGAACCTTTACCTTTACCTTACACTGAACAATATTTTTTGAGGTCTAGGGGTTTGGAATATTCTAAGAATCAAAGTTTTGTGCAAATGGTAGGCTCTGTTTTTTGTGTGGGAGTATCATTTCTCTGGGAAGTGAGAGGCATAAGCTAAGCACTATTCACTTATGCTATAGATCAGGGGTGTCAAACTCAAGGTCCAGGGGCCTGCGGAGTGTTTAGATCTGGCCCCTGGGCCACCCTGGAAACAGCAAAGGACCAGCCCGCAGTGCCTCTGCCAGTGAAAATGGATCTTGCAAGGGCTCCATTTTTGCTGGCAGAGGGTTGCAGGAGGCCATCGCAGCTGAAAACAGAGCTCGGGAGCCCATTTTCACTAGCAGAGTGCTCGGCCCACCACAGGTGCCCTGACACGATGTCGAGCTGGACACACACACACACACACACACACACACACACACACACACACACACACGATCAAACAGAACCCTGATGCGGCACTCAATGAAATTGAGTTTGATACCCCTGCTGTAGATTGTTGAAGTCAACCCAAACATAACAAAAGCTTAGTTACTCAGAAGATAAGCCGACCTGGTCTGTTTTTCTACAAGAGGATTGAATGTCTAAGAAAGCCCATTAGATAAATTTTAGGATAGGAGCAAGTATTTGGTTGTGGGATGGACTTAACCATAGGGGAAGGTGCAGGAAATCTTTTGCAGTAGCTATTTTTGATTGGATAGCCATGGGATAGAGATGGTATGAGTGGTGTCCTGCATCAAGTAGCTTCTTAAGTTTTATTAATAGGCTGGTCCATGTATGAAATATGTTATTAGTCAAAGATGTCCCCACTATAAATGAAGATAACTGAATTACAGAATCATAGGGTTGGAAAGAACCTTGGAGCTCTTCTAGTCCCATCCCGTCCTAGGAAGACATTGCGGACATTCAACCTTGGTTTCAATTCACAACGGAGTACACAGTTAAAAGTGACAGGATGTTCTATCCTTAAATAGCTCTCAGGATTAGTAAATCTCCCCTTATTTCAAATTTGATTTTCCCTCTTTAAAGCTTCCACCAATTCTTGCCCTATCTTTCTATTCTGGGAAAAAATCTACTACCCTCTGACAGCCTTTTAAGTGTTTAAAGACAGGTCTCATGCCCCCTCTTACTCTGCTGTTTTTTTTTATAGCCCCTCATTACCTTTATTGTTCTTCTCTTCTCTTTCCAGCTGGTCAGTATCCTTGTTGCATTGTAGCAACTAGTACTGGACAGTGTTCCATGGACAGTTTGATAAATTCAGAGAATAGCAGAAATATTTCCAGTGATGTCACACTATACCTTTGTTAATGCAGCCCAAGATTGCATTTGTTCTTTTGGCAGCTGCAGCACACTGGTGCTTCATGCTTTCACTGTGGTCTTCCAAAGTACTCCTTCTCACCTAAACTATTGTTAAGCCATCTGTCATCACTCTGTACCTCAGCATCTACTTTTTTGCCCCTTATCTAGGTGCATCATCTTCATTTCTCAAACATCATTATTGAATAGAGCTCATCGTTCAAGTTTATATCATTTTGATTGCTGAATCTTTTTTCCTTTTTTCTTCTTTTCTTAGCAACCTCCCCCCCCCCCCGCTTTGTGTCATCCATTTTATCCCCATATATGTCATTTATTAAAATATTGGATCGAAGCAGACAAAATCCTAAATTACTCCATTGTCTTCCCAGAGGTAGACATATATGTTAGATGTACATTTCAGGTATGATTGCTGAACCTGCTGAGAATCCATCTGATAGCGATAAAACTAAAACTAAATATATCACTTTATTAAGGAGGCTATGATCAATTTTATAAGTGGCTTATTGAAATCTGAGTGTACATGTACTGTATATGCTCCTGGTCTATTAATTTGGTCACAGTCTCACCAAAAGTAGATTTATCTTGCAATGCCTATTTTTAACAAAGCCATGCTAGCTTCTGGTAATTTTGTTCCTTTTCAAGGACTTGTACACTCAATTCTTGATTATTATTTTTCTAGGATTTTTCTCAGATAGTGATGTTAAGCTGACTAGTCAGTAGTCTCTTAGGTAAAAAATCAAAACATTAGCTCTTGTTGCATTTCCCATGAACTCCAGAAATACTCAAAGTAGCAAGTGATTCTGAAATCACAATCTTCAGTTTCTTTAGTACTCTAAGAGGTAATATATCTGTTCTCAAATACTTAAAATTATTCAAAGTAGTGAGATGTTATCTCGCCAGTTCCTGCAAAGTTCGATAACAATTAAAATGCCTTTGCCATGGTCAAAAAGATTAGGAAGCCCAACGTACAAGAAGTACTAAAGCAGCCACTCCCAACTACGCACATACTATGCCTCATCTTAGAAGGATGGAATAGTTTTGTTGATCTGTTTTTTCAGGTACTGTTCTGTTTTACCAGTGCTTTTTTCCCCCTTTTATTTTAAATTCTCAGATATTTAGAGCCTTGAATTGAATGCTATATAATCTGAAACAAACAAATGTTGACCTCTGAACTAAAAGTATTTGGATTTTGTGGTCAAGTTCTCATTCTCTCTCTCTCTCTCACACACACACACACACACACTTCTCAATATAGGTATATTTAATGACAATGGGATCATGCCGTTTTGTGAAGAGGAATCTAGAACTCTTTGGTCCAGTTGAACAATTCCTTCTAATTAAATGTAATAGAGAATAGAGCAAGGGGCAAGTACACATGTGATTGGCTGAACTTGCCAAGCCATTTGTACATCATTGGTCCTTAAAATATGAAACTCATACAAAGAAATCAGATCAGATAGTCTTGAGCATATCTCCCAATTTAACTACTAGACCTATAAACTCATGAAGAACTTGACTATGTTGCTCTCCAAGTATCTACCCAACAACTCACAGGAAGATGCTAAGGGTTTTATATGTTTTCTCTATTGGATACAAGATTTTTATATTGTGGAAATGCTTGACAATATAAAGGAGGAAGTTGGACAAATCCATGGGCAGGCCTATCAAGAGCAAATAGAAGGAGGGCAGTGAACAACAACTTGGCTAGGTCAATTAACTCTGCAACTTATGAAATCTGTTTATATTTCTTCAGAAACACTGTGTGCCTAATGTCATATGGGTCATGTCATTTCTTCCACAGTGAATAAATATTTCTTTTAAAGGCGATGATGGTCAAAAAATGATGGGAGCTCTCCAAATTCATTTTTTCTTTGTTCTGCAGATGCTGCTAATTTTGACATCCGGCAGCAAAATGTCTTACCTGATGCCGAATATACAATATTTCAGCCTTATTGTTAACATAATTTGAAAGCCCTACTCTACTGCCATCTGCTGGTAAATACATGTTTGTTTTGTTTTAGCAAAGGGGTGGTGGTGGTCACATTTTCTTATTAATGCAGTTCAGCATCAAAAGTTTCTGCAATTTCTTCCTTAATTATAAAATGTTAACTTAAACTTTAAGCATAAGGTAGACAATTTTACTGTGTGATTATAGTATGATTTTGTTAAATTTACACCCAATATACATATTTAAGCATAACATCTTTTCAGGTCTGTATGTCCTTCTGCATAAGCCTAAGAAACTTGATTTCAGGTTTATCAAAATCACACCAATATTCAACTAATGAAATAGTGAATGAGAGTGGAATACTTCAAATTCCAAAGTTGATTTTACTTTGAAACACATTGTTCCAACTTCCAAGCTGAAAATTCTGAACTCATAATAGAAAAATCCTTTAAATGATATAGAATAAATAGAATAATCCATTTCAAGCATTCATTGTCTGATACACTCTTAGTTGAGAACATTGGATAATTTTGCATCAATTTCCATAATTCAAAACAATTACTATATTCATATTGTACATTGTAGTTTAGGATAGCCTATTTCAAATTACTGTAGGTCTTCTAAAGCCACTATGTTAACTGAAAAACAACAAAATGTTATTCTCCAAGATTCTATCAGCACATTTTGCAGTTATTAAAATAAGGAAAAAATCCATTTGTAGGAATAATATCAAAACAAACACAGAGGCATTGTTTTTCTAACTCAAGCAGCAAGCATGATCTCTGTTCATATAATAAACTTTAACCATGGTTCAAAAAAAATGTAGACTTCATAATGTGAAGATATAGGTGGGTACAATTATACTTGCTGGGTACATCAATTGACACTATTGTTAAATGTATTTTGTAATCTAGACCAGGGGTCTCCAACCTCCAGGTGATGGAGCACTATCGGACCATGGCCTGTTCAGAACCGGGACACACACCTGGAGGTGAGTGGCAGGCAAGCAAAATTGCACATAGTGGGATCTAGTTTGCACACTCTTCCTGGCTCCGTCTGTGGAAAAATTGTCTTCCACAAACCATATCCTTGGACCAAAAATGTTGCTTCTAACATATATGCGTGGGGTTTAGAGAATATGTAACTTATTTCAAATTAAATTATTAATTTGGAAATACATATCTAAATCACTTTATTAGAAGGAAGCCCCATAGAGTTCAAAGTATTATAAATCCATGCATGTAAAGAAAAGCCTTAGATTCAATCCCATGGAATTAAGGTGGAAGTTTTCTTCAGAATGGACCCATTTGGATTGTGACAGAGGAAGTGTGATGTCAGGATCACACTGGAAGCAGCTTTAGATTCATCCGTGTGATATAATGTCCAATATATGCCATCCTGGGTGATTTTTATTTTTTTATTAATTATCCTTTCTTCGGTTAAGGCAAGTTCAATCCAGCAGAATCTTTGGCAGCATTAACCAGTTGGAATGACATGATTTCTCTTTCCCTTTCTTACATAAAATTCTTCTAAAAGTAAAGCTATTGACTCGGACAATACATTTAATATGTTCAAGTAGCCCGCAACTTATGACTATAATTGAAACCAGAATTTCTATTGCTGAGCAAGGAAACTGTTAAGTGAGTTCCATTTGATTTTATGATCTTTTGGCCATGGTTATTAAGAAAATCACTGCAGTTAAATAAATCATGCAGTGGCCGGTCGTTAATCTTATTTCTCCCACTGACTTTGCTGTTGGAGGTTGGTCGGAAGGTTGCAAATGATGGCCTCAGGACACTGCAACTGTTATAAAATACCTGCTGGCAGTTGCCAATGCCCGAATTTTGATCACGTGATTGTGGGGATGCTGCAATGGCTGTAAGTGTCAGAACTGGTTGCCAGCCACTTTTTGCACTGCTGTTTTAATTAAGACAAACAAACTAAACTAAACAGTTGTAAGATGAGAACTACCTGTACAAGATTGCCTTCAAGCATGAGGGCAAAAATAAAACCTTTTAAATCAAAATTACTATCTACCCAATTTGTGTGTGTGGAGAAAGGGAGAGGGGGAGGGGGAGGGAGAGAGAGAGGGAGAGAGGGGAGGAGAACATTCTAATGTAATCCTAATACCATAGCAAGTTTTAAAACGAATGAAGAGTACCTGTTTCACCTCGACTCTTCTAAAAACGTAACACAATTTGATGGCATACTGCAGCTGTTTTTTACATAGATAATATAACTATTGTGTTTTCAAACAGTACTACTCACATTGATGCACAAGTAAACTTTTAAAATAAATTTTAAAAAGTAGCATAGAACATATTCAGGTGATTATGATTCCTAGGCTTTTATTATATAGTACTAATAAGTAACATGTAAACACAGCCATGAGAGCATACAAACTGAAACCATGAATAAACGTTTTATTTCCCAAAGTATTTTGAACTGAAAAAATAGCAGACTATTATATTCAGAATTGGGAACAAACAAAATCTGAGAAACTGAATATATGCTTGCTAAAACAAGAATAATGTTTATTTAGCTAGTGAATCACTTCGAGGAATAAATTTTCACTTCCATGATAGCAATCTTTTCAGGCTTGCAAACACCAGAAATAGGAATTAAAGGTTTTAAGTGTTGTTATAAAGGTCATAAAAAGTCTGATTTAGACTGAGGTACATGTACTCAAAATTGAGATTGAGTGTAGCAAACGAACAGTTCCTCAGACAAACACACTTCTTCTGGTATACATGTTACAGGGGGGGGGGGAAAGAAATGTGCATTAACTGGTGCGGCCCACCAAGCTGCATATATTAATATTCTCTACACCAAACAGTTTGAAACAAGGGAAATGACATTCTAATATAATTTCATGTTATAATTCATTTGGCTAAACTGTAGCTCAAAGTTGCTTTGCCATATTAAAAGTTTACTACAATAATTTTCACATGAACATTTAGACTTGAATTTTACTCCAGGACTAAATATGGCATGATTTTGCTTTAAATTCTGCTGAATAGCTAAAAAAAACCTGACAATTAAAAAACTACATCAAAGAAAAATAAATTGAAGCAATGTGAATCTCACATCATTGAACCACTTATGATGGTTAATTGTTAGTATTTAACAAATTCAAAGAGTTAATGAATCCTTGCATTCGTTCCATCTCCTGTGCCTTAGCTAGGATGCATAATTACAAAAGACAGCAGATACTGGTAAAAGCTTCAGGACAGAAAGTGCTTGACGAAGTTACAGTTCTCAAGTGTGTTTGGTGAGAGAGTATAAGGGCAGATGCACTGATGAGAACCATTACAAGAAGAGTCATTTGTGTTAAAGTGTTCAAAGATGTCACCTTAAGCAGGAACAAAGCTTTAATAACGTCTTCTTAGACATATTAGGCATTTCCAGAGTCTACATCATTAGTGTTGTAATTCTAGAAGGATAATCTCCATATAGTTATTGTTTGTTTCTATTCCTCTCCTGCAGGACAGAAAAAAAAGGAAAATCATTAAAGCATTATCACAAAATACTTAAGTTCTATACAGTGGAGAACACACCAACTCTTCAATTACAAGTGCTTCATAAAAACAAACTAACCTTTATCAAAACATGAAAGCAAAATCATTTCTCAACCTATAAAATTTGAACTTGTTAGTTTAGAAAATTCTATCCAATATTTTAAGAAAAATAAGTCTATAGTATTTTATCAAAGCATAAACCACTCTTCCATAGTAATGTATATTTCGTATCACTTTAATTTTCTGTATAGGCCTAAGACCATGATGGTATTCATTATTATAAGTATTATTTATCAAAGTAGGGCCATTAATCATAGAATGAATAGAGTATTTATTGATGCTCTTTTTCACCTTAAACAGAAAGTCAGAGCACAGGGAAAAACCCTTTGCTATAATAATTAACTTTAATCCGAATCCTTAAAATAGAAAAATCATCTTAACTGTATTGAAACATGTTAATAGTCCGATTCTTATTGGGTGAAGGATCTTTTAAATTCAGGCATTATTTTTTTCATATAACACAATGGCTCAACCAATCCAATATGAGGTTGCATATTTTGACCAAGGGTACCTCTCTTCATAATATAAATGTTAAGAGTCCAGTCTAAAATAGACTCTGTCCTTAATCAGATTATGTGGAAGCTACTGCGGCTGGGTCCAGCTTGGATATCTGAGGCAAATTTGATTTCAATAAGCCTGAGGAAATGAACACAGCCCTTGGGGTTATTATGCAGCACTTCTGTGTTAGATCCATGTTCCTCCTGGCTGATTACAACCTCCAGAGGGGGGACGTGGTTGGGTTCTGGCAGCTGTTAATTTCTCTTTGAGGAGGTAGATAGTTCTGCTGTCTCAAGGGGCCATCGCTAGACCCAACCACAGCAAGATTATTGTATACACAAACATGGAAATATCTGGCAATACCTACAGTTGAGGAGTGGTTGGCAAAGTTGATAAAAACTTGTTGAGATGGCCAAATTGACCTGTTTGATTAGAAAAAAGATAATACCTATATTTATTGCAGATTAAAAATCCCTTATGGACTTTTGTGTAAAACAGAAAAAAAATCTATGCTTTTGAACATCAGAATAGATTATAGAAAGAAAAGAGGCAATGATATAAGTTTATAATGAGGTAAATCTACAGTCGTACTTATAACTGTTTTAAAGAAAAATAGAAAACCACTATATCTTTTTTCTCACTTTTCTATTTTTCTTCTTTTTTTTTTGCATGTTAGCTTTTTTATTTCTTCTTCTTTTTCTTTATTTTAGTTTGTATTAAAACTTTCAATAAAATTATATTAAAGGGAGGGTATCATTAAACCCCAGAATTCTGAATAATTTTTGTCCAGTTTTCGTACTTCCCTTTCTAAGGAAGGTTAGAGACGGTGGTTGCTTTTGGAAGATGCTGGCTCTCTTCCTTCCTCCAGGATAAGTCTCAGTTAATATTGGTAGGAGGGAAAAGATACAGTGGTGGTGGACTCTCCTCTGTGGAGCACCTCAGGGATCAAATACTGCCTCTTCTCTTGTTTATAATCTATGAAATTGGATGACGTCATCTGACAGTTTGGGCTGAGCTTTATATCTCTACACGAGGATGTCTAAGTAATGCCATGGAGGCTCTTCTCAGGGCATGGAGAATGTGGGGCTCTGGATGGGGCAAAAGAGTCTTTAGCTCAACTTAAGCAAGACTGAGTGGCTCTGATATTTTGGATCTCCTAGTTCATGGGTCCTTCCATCTTTGGTTCTGTGCCAACTGGGAACTGGGTTCTCCAGGACTCACAGTTCCTGCTTGAATAGGAGGAAGCAGCCATGGTTAAGAGGGCCTCTGCAACCTTAAGGGTTATTATTAGTTGCACACATTCCTACACCAGAGAAGTGGCTGCCCATGGTCAAACATGTTATTTTGTTATCTAGAGTGGACTACTACAATGTGTTTTATGTGGAGCTGCCCTTGAAGAATATTTGGAAGATTCAACTGGTACAAAATGCAACATCACAGGCACTTACTGGTGTCAGTTACTTGGCACATGTGACGCCACTACTCTGGAAGCTGCATCAGCTTCCAATGTGCTTCTGCAATTCAAGGTTCTGGTTATCACCATTAAAGCTCTTCATGCCTTAGGACGAGGTGACTTATGAGACCATCTCTCCCCAATTGTTTTTGCTGGTTCTCTCGGAAGGGTATGCTCAAGATACTGTCAGCTAGGTGAGGCAAGAATCTTTTCTGCTGCAGCACCCTTGGAACATCATTCCCCCTAAGATTAGACTGTCCCTGTAGGCTTTTTATAAGGCCTTGAAAACTTGGATTTCCACCTGGGCATGGGCTAGAGCCTATCTCCTGGTTGTAATGATGATAAGTTAAATCATTCCTGATAGCTGTGTGTTATTATTATATAGTTTGAGGTTTTGTTTATTTTAAACTGTTTGCAAAGTGAGATGACCAATTATATAAATTGACTAGATAAATAAAAAGAACCCAATTCCCAAATAAATCTAATCAGAAAAATAAGAGACCAAGATCCATTCTGTGGTAAATGGAATTACCGTATTTTTCTGAGTATAAGATGCACCAGAGTACAGTTCCAGAATACCACACCATGTTTCACAAAAACAGCCCCGTTTTTTTTTTCAAAAAAGGGCATCAATAGTCTTTAGGAGGCTTGTAGTGTGTTCCTTGGGGGGAGGGCAAAAATGAGAAAAAAAACAGCCTGTTTTTTGCGAAAACAGGCCCCTTTTTGTTTAAAAAAAAGGCATTAGGAAGCTTACAGAGTGCTCCTGGGGTCTGGGGGGCAAAATTGAGCAAAAAACAGGCTATTTTTTGCTCATTTCTGCCCTCCCCAGCCCCCAGGAGCTTTGTGAAAGCCTCCTAAAACTATGCACAGCCATTTGATGAAGGGGACTGGGTTTCAGGAGGCAAAAAAAATGCTGTATTTAGTGTATAAGACACACCCAGATTTTCAGCCTCTTTTCTGAGGGAAAAAGGTGCATCTTATGCTCCAAAAAATACGGTAGTCTATTAGATACAACTCCATGTTTTTCATTTGCAAAGTTAATGGGAAAACTTTCAGAGATAAGCTTTGGGATTCTTTCTGTGATAAATATCATTTTCAAGTGTTCCTAATAGAGTAGTATGTTTCCTGTAGATACTGAATATCTTATAACATAATTCACAATATGTAGCACTGTCAGAGTTTATCATAACATTGTTTCTGAAGCGGAAAAAATTCATTCAATAGTAAATTCAATCATAATACATGCTGCAAAAATACAGTAGAGAAACAAGTATGCTACCTTGTGAACATCTAATCCTATATTCTATTTAAATATACAGTCTGTTATATGAAACATGGTTACAGAATGTCAAATAAAAATAGGTATCTTTATACAGACGCTCACATAGTGCAATCTGTTTTGCATTTATAATTTCAGTAGATCAGCCAAATTCTATGCTGCTTGTTGCATAATTTATTCATACTGAATGTAAAACAGTCAATACATAATTTTCCATAAAAGTTGCCTAGGTTGCAACTGTTAACCAAGTATCTAGTTGAAACCAATTTTTATTAAGCATTTTTCAATGATTAATTTGGATTTCTTTAAATTATATATATATAGGGCACTGTTAATTTTTTACTCAACGCAGAAATGCGTGATACCAAATATTATAGAATTATTTTCTTAGATAGCCATTCAAAAGCTTATTAAAAGGTATATATGTTAACAGATTGGGATTCAAAAAGTGGTATTCTATTAAAAAAAGTTTCTCATTCCAAAAGGCAATTTGTTAGCTAGCAAAATAATGGGAAAAAACAACTCCCATCTCATTCGCATATTTAGAAAAAAAACTATATGCACAAATTTTCTTTTCAAGACTAGTTTTATTTTCTCAGAGCCCTGAATTCTTACTTTCATTATGCATCAAAATTATTCAGAGCACTTATCTGCAAACTGAAATACCTCATAGTTGGAAGGCAAAACAACCTCCTTCCCCTGTAGCCTCCCAAAATCTGGAAATGCAGGGATCATCTATGAAAATAAGGTATATGGAGAAGATGGAATCCACAAAAATAATCAATGATCTGCTCCTTATCTACAATGAGGAATTTCCTCTGCCAGTACAAGGACCCATTTAATTCAGTATGTGAAATCTGGATTCAGTCTTTTTTTTAAAAATCACAACACAGTAATTAGCACAACCAATTGCACAAAGTTCTGGTTCCGTTATCAATAAACCAGATTGGTCAGTTTTTCAAAAACAAATATATGATGGGAGAATTGCTTTGGTCTTCAACAACTAAATATTTGTTTATATTAACAAATATAACACGATATATTTTCCACCTAATGCATATGGACAGAGTCTAAAGAAAAATAGCAATTCAGTTAAAAGGTCAAGCCTTTATTAGGCTGTTCTAAAATTTTGGGAAAGAATAAAACATTTCATATTGTTAATTCATTTAGAATATTAATAAGAATCTCAATTTAACAGTGGTTGGCTTTTACAATGGTGATCTGCAATCATCAGTGTCCATGAGGAGAGACCAAATCAAAAAAGGCCTAATGGCAGTTGCAGCAGGTTAATGAAGCCCCTCTGCTTGTCATGTGTGCAATGCTGGCACACATACAACAGAAGTAGAGCTTTGATCATACTGCTACTAGTATCATCTTGCCATTCTGGACCTCCTTCACTTCCCCTATGGATACTGGTGTTCTCTAAAATAACTCCAATTAATAACCATCAGTTTGTGAATAGCTTCCATCAATCCTCTCCACTGACAAATATAATTTCAAGGCAATATAGTTTTTTTTTCCAGAATTCCATTTGCAGTGACTATTTTTAACTAAGGAATTAGAATACTTATCTTTTAAACTACCTAGTTTAAGAGAATATCCCACTCTAATATTTTCCAGGTATATTTTATAGTCCAGATTTCCTTCCAAAATGACCAAAGTCATAGCTAACTAAAATTTGTGAGACATTATTCTGGTTAAATAATTATCTAGTATTTCCATATTGAAAACTAATTTTTCCACTTAATGAATACATTTATCAACAGATTAGCTTATTATTGTTACTTTTCTACTTCACTACTTTTTCAGTAGTAAACGGACTTACAAAAGCTAAAGCATTATGAATTCTCAGCAATTCTCCGTTGCTGATATTATATTTTTCCAAGTTTTTAAAAGCATATCAAATGGGAAAAGTATGAAGTTGGCAAGGAGATTCAAGTCCTATCTGGGGCTTATATTCAAAATTTCCAATGGACAACCACCCTTTATTCATCTTTCATTGCAAAAAGCAATACATTTCAGTCTTGTTCTACGCTAGCCTACAATGGTTACATCATGTAATAAGACTCAGCGCTGGGTTGGATTTAATTAAGCACATACAATATAAGCTTTGATTTATCACACCAAGACACATTTTATAAGGAATATTTCACATTATAGCAATTAACATAAATGTGCAAACATTTAAACTATATTTTCAAGATTCTATAACACTACTTTATGCATAGGTAATTTTACAAGTCTAATACTTTAAAATATTATACATAGGTAGTTAGAAGTTAGATCCACTATATTGTTTATTTCTTATTTATTTTGTTTACATGTGATACATTCTCAAAGGCTCCAGGTGGTTAAAAATAACTCTGAAGCACATTTAAAAATATAAAGGCAAAAAGATAAAATATCAAAAATAAAAATTTCATATATCCATGAACCCAACCTTCAATTACAGTATACCCTCTTGGGCAAGGTGAAACAGGTAGCCTTTACAATTTTCTAAAGCCCCAAAGCAATAAAGCAAGTCATCTCTCTGTTGGGAAGGAGTTCCACGCATGGGCTAGGGCTATTCAAGAGACCCATTTCGAAAGCTCCATCAGGTGACACTCATAGGGATGGGAAAGGGAGGGAATATATTGTATTTCATCTGGTTTGATGTACAGATGAGTACAAGAAAAATCAGTACCCCTGGTAACCAGATCTTTAGCCATATAGGGCCTGCCAGGGGAAAATCAGCATCAGTCATCTCTTAACGAATGAATGGTTGTTCAGGAGCCATTTGAAATTGTAACAGCACTGAACAGAGTTAAAAACTATGTCTGAAGTTATGACCATTGAGGTAGGTGTCCCTGCAATCTCATGATAAAAATTTTGTTGCTTGTCAGTGAACCTGTTCTTATAACCATGGGGATACTGCAATTTCTCTTCTACCTGCCTACCTTTCCACTATGAACAACCTGTTAGCAGCCCGGGTCTCCACTTCAACCTTAGTGTTGCCAGTATCATTCAAAAAGACCACACAGTACACCCTGGGGAGGGCAAAAACAGCCTCCCCCGGACGCCCTGTGGAGGCTTCAGGGACCTTCAGGAGGCTTCGGAGCGCTCAAAACGACCCTCCGAGCAAACCGGAAGTGACTTCTGCTTTGCTTGGAGGGTCGCTTTGACTGCTCCAGAGGCTTCAGAGAAGCGTCCCTGAAGCTTCCGAAGGCATCCACAGGAGGCTGTTTTCGCCCTCCCCAGGCTCCTATAAAGTCCCTGGAACCTGGGGAGGGTAAGAAAAGAATGCAAAAAAATGGGGGGTTGTGCCTGTAGTGCGCGCATGCGCACTGGGGGGTCGCACAACGACCCCCCTGCACTCCCCCCACTTATGGCACGCAAGCCAGAAAAGGTTCGCCATCGCTGGATTAGGATGTAAGCACCTATATATGAGTAGGGCTTCTCAGTCTAGAAATGGTTGCAATTAGTACATTTAACTATGCAAAATCTATGCTAGTCATCACTACTACTTGCTCTTCAAGCAAGAATTGTGAAGCTAGGAAAACTCCAAAATTCCCAAGTTCAAGGAGGACTCAGAGGATTGCACTCATCAGCAAGCATATCCAATGCAATTTACTTACTATATTACAAACTGAATCCTGACTACCAAGATATAAATAATCTACTTTCTCTAGGAGAAATGGTTAAGATCACCCCTTTTTTCTAAGGAAATAGGTATAAAGTCGTACTGAGCCAATGTTTCTTGAACTGGAGGTATGCTACAACCATCTCCAGAAACTACTGATTACTGCCAGATCCAACCTTCTGCCATTTCACAGGAAGTCATAGCCAGCAGGAGCAGGGTTCTTACTGAAAAGTGATGAAAGTAACACTGTAGATAGAGCAGGGGTGTGAAACTTGATTTCATTGAGGAACACATCAGAGGTGTGTTTGACCTTGGGGGGCGGGGATTGGTGTGGACAGGTGGGCATGGGCAGCACATCATTCATATCAGGACCACCTGTGGAGGCCCAAGCGCTTCTCCAGTGAAAAAAGGCTTCCAAGCTCAGTTTTCAGCTGTGACGGCCTCCTGCAACCCTCTGCCAGTGAAAACGGAGCTCAAGAGGGCCGCACACAGCCCTCCCGAGTTGTTTTTGCTGGCAGAGGCACTGCAGGGCAGTCCTTCCCTGTTTCCAGAGCAGCCCTGCGGGCCACATTTAAGTACTCTGCAGCTGGATCCGGTCCCCGGGCCTTGAGTTTGACACTCCTGCTGTAGAAGATCTGCTTTCCGAGACATAAATTCAAAATATCCCAGATCATTTCACAAGACAAGACTTCAATCACCTCTACTACTAGTGTGAGCCAGAAATCTAGCTTCTGTCAAACCTAAGCAATTTTGTCCACAAAAGCTGCAAGAAATTTTTAATAACCTTTCAAATGGTCTTGGCTTACTGTCAAATAAATGAATTACAGTTCAGTCTTTTTTTAAACTAAAAAAAGGGGTTTTTGTCTCCACAAAGTGTTTTGATAATAAGCCATGTGTCTAAAGCAACATCCTTACTTGCAGATAATCCAAGGAAGAACAAGTTAAATTCGGATGGCTAAGAGGCTTTAGATCCAAATCAAAAGAAAGGTATTTATTGCTTTACCCAGTTTGATTCCTTTAGCCTTCTCAGAACAATCCAAGAATGGAAAAACACAAGACAGAGAACTTTTCTAAGTCACAAACACTGCGTCCAACAGGTGTGATTCCACCAGAACTCTTTGTTTCCTTTCAATTCCAAAACTAGCTCAAGATTTTGTGTAATTCAAGACATTTAAAGGATGAAAATGCGTGCCTTAAGCATCTCAAAACTATTGTTTCCTTACTTCCTGCTGAATTCTGCCAGCGTGAACTCAGACTCCATTAATTGGTTTAGCTGAGTTGTAGATTGTCCATTCCTAGTCTGCAATCAATTTGGATACAAATTATAATGCTTTTGAGGGAATAGGGGTAAAAGGAATTGTTCAGAAATGATTTTATTGATTTTTTTGAAATATATTTTTATTTTGTATTATTTTTTTAACCAGCAATAGTGCTAGCAAAGGATTTCTTTTTTGTACACCTCAGTGTCTATTACAACTTAAATACTTTATATTAAGACACAGAACCTCATAACTACTATTAAATATTTGACCTTGCAGCTTATTAATACAGCTCTAAATTAAAATTAGGATATTTAAATTTTAATGCAGACAGCAACAAACATGTTGCCCAGAATATTTTATAACTCTCACCTAAATCTGTTAAGGTGGAATTATCCACCTTAAATCAATTTCTACAAGCAACTCCATTTTTAATAATCAATCTGCCAATCCAGGAAAAAGTATTATGATCTCTTACCCTACGCATGGCTTCCTCCTCCTCTTGACGCTTTTCATAATGTGCAAAGTCATCAAAGATTGAGGTGGTATGCTTGAAAGTAGCAATTATTTTAAGCACTTGCTTGGCTTTTTCTAGGGGTACTTCTTGAGTGTCCCTTGAATTGGTAACTGGTTTGTTGTCATTATTTTCCAAGCGAATGTGCCGCAGCTGGTTGTTCGGAACGTCTTTAACAAAGATCCACTTAACATCAAACTTCCCCTTCCATTTATCCTGAGACCACACTCCAGCATACGCATTGTAGTCCACCACCGACTTCATCTCAGCTACTCCACAGAAGTGTCCACTGCCATTCACACTGAAAAGTAAATAGAGTGGGCCTTTTCCATTCAGTGAACGATATGCAGCATCCAAGCGCTTATTACCATGTTCAGTACTACACCAGATAGAATATTTAATGGAACGATGTATATCATCCTCTGAATAGCTTTTGATTATAAACACACGACCATTCTTCAGGTTCCAGTCAAAGTCTTTGGGATTATAGTTATTTATGGCCTTTAATTTTTCCAAAACTGGGTGTACTTCTACACCAGATGGTGAAGAGCTAACTGGTATAACACCTATACCATAGTTTTCATTGCCAGCTCCATTGCTCTGATTGAAGCCTACACCTCTATTGCGAGGAGCCACCCAGCGATTTTGCAGCTGTTGCTGCTGCTGCAGCTGATGAGGCTGAGCCTGTTGCTGAGGTCCTTGAGGCTGTTGTGACTGTGGTGGCGGCTGCTGTTGCTGCTGTGGCGGCGGCAGCTGGCTTTGCACCATAGGAGGTGGATGAATTAAAGGCTGAGGCTGTTGAATTATAGTCTGAGGAGGCAGTACTGGTTGGATTGGAGGAGCTTTTACCACCGACCCTTTGTCATCCCAAGTGCCAATATTCATGTTGTGTTTTATAGGTGGTGGCGGTACTGTAGGGCCCCCAATTCCCACATTACCTTTAGGTTTAAGTTTTGGCTGAGGCTTAGCAGGCTTTCTTGCAATGGCAGCCCACGAGGTTGGTTTAGGTGCTGAACTGCTAACTGCAGGCACATTATTTGCTGCAATGCTGGTCATACCTGTACTGGTTAGAGCTGATCCAACTGTTTTTGTTACAGCAACTGTCATTTCACCACCAATTTTCAATCCAGTCATACCTTGTTCAATGCTGCTAATTCCAGGTACCTTGCTCAAAGTATCATTGCCAAATCCAGCCTGTCCATCGGCTATAGCTCTACCGAGAGAGCTGGGTGGGTAGCCATAGCTGCTGCTATAAGCAGAGCTTTGGGTTGATTGCCCCTGAGATCCACTTGTCCCCCATGTAGAGAAATCTGCATTTCCAGGAAAAAAATTAAATCCATGCTGACCAAGAAACGGAGGAGTATTCCCTAAAGCCCCAGGTTGACTGAATACACCATCGGGAATATAGTGGTGTTCACCATTGCTCATCTGTCCATAAGTTGTCAAGTATGGCATTGGAGGATCTCCAGCAGTGGACCATGCTGCTTCACCCAGAGAGTATGGAAAACCAATGGAGGGAGCATAATAACTAGGCATGTATGGGTCTGACATTGGTGGATAGCTATTACTCTGCAGAAGAAGAAAAATAATAATAATAATTAAACTTTAATGCTGCATTTATAATGTTCATTTGTTACAAATCCAAATTTAAGAATATTTAATACTGTTCATGTCCCAAAACTTAGTCCTTGGCATATAAATCTAATAAACCATAAACCTAAAACTTAAATACAGGAAAAATATTTTCACATTAAAAGACATGGAATAAAACCCCTAAAAACCAAATATATAACAGTGGTTAATATAATTACTGAATAGTTAAAACTGCTTCACAGTGGTATAATTTTAATTACACAGATATTGCTTTCTAAAGAGAGAATCTGCACATCTTCTGGCACTGATGCACCTCCAACATCTAAGAATATTCCCGATGCCATTTTATTTTATTCCTTCTAACTGGGCTCCTGCCTTCTTCCTGTGGTTTTCTTCATCTTAAATCAGGCTATACATGGTAAGAGTTTTATTTATGTAATATGAATAGACTTTAGTACCTTCAGTATGTTTGAATTCACTATGTCTCATGTTAAGATGCTACTAAGTTCACTACGGAAAGATAGCAATAAGAGATCAAGCTATGGAACACCATTTATTTCTTACTCCTGAGAAGGAACAAAATTTGAGACTCCAAGAATATACATCACTAAGTAAAATGCATAGGCAGGACAGGACTTTTTGCAAGCTTAATTGACCCAAAATCTCTGAATTTTATACACCTTGTTCTGTTCATTCGACCTAAATATTTTTATTGTACAATGGCAGAAAAATTAAAATAAGCACAATAGTTTATTTTACGTGCTTTATTTTCAATATTTTACCAACTTAGAGGAAAATAAAACGGGAAAGGTAATATTTGTGTTAAGCACAGATATTCTTGAGCCCTCATATGGCAGGGATTTGCATAAACTAAAAATTTGCGTAAAACAACATTGAACTGAAGTATAAATAATTAATCATATCACTTACACACAGCTAGCTAACTAGCTATCTTAGGATGGAGGGGACAATTTCAAGCCTAGTTCTTGTTTAATTGGGAATGAAATTTAAGGCCATTTTATTGGCGCACTCAAACCATCATATTAAAAAACTATCATATGAATTAATGTTTCTTGTATTCCAATGCAAATATGATGCTCAAATCACCTACTACCTGGGCAGAAACACATACAATTGTCTCGTCACAAGCACACATCACAAAAAACTTTTTTGCATTGAAAAAAACTCAACATATTTTAACATTTCAACATCTTCCAGATTTTTAACTATGACTTTCACCAGGAAAACAGTAAGCCAAAATTTAATCATACGCAACAAGGCATGCAAAGTTCCCACAATGTCTGAAATGCTCTTATCACAAACCCTTGTGAGATATTAGCATTGTTGCACAAGATTCCAGGTATGATTTCTAGAACTGTGTCCAATAGATCTCTACGACAATACTGGAAAGTATTTTTACAACTGACCACTGCATCATTTGGGTTCTTCACAACCAGTGGCTGTTTACCACCATTGCAGCAATTATGTGATCATCATTTCAGGGCTTTACAGCTGGCTTCTGACAACCAGAGTCAAAGGAGACACTGGCAGTAAAGTCATAACACATGAGATATCATGTGATATCTCATTGAATAACCATATTGCTTAGCAACGAAGTTGCCAATTCCAAATATAAGGACTCTCTGTATTACTGATACCATGTGATAAGTCCTGATGAAGTAGGAGACAAAAACTAATGACAGAAAACGTGGCTGCAACTGAAAGCTTATACATTGATTGGCAGATGAACATTCTAATTCTGTTTGTCAGAATTATATAAATATCCTATGCATATTAAATAGCATTTAAATTGGCATTTGTTTAGTGTCAAAAATCAAATATTTATAATTGAATACATACTGCTTGCTATGATGCTCAACTAGCAATAATAAGCAATAAAACTGCAACCCCAAGCTGGAAGTTACAGAAGGCAGCAGAGACAATCACAGGAAAAGACATTCAGAAGACCACGCCATCAAATTCTCTATTGTACACATATAGTTTTGCTCCTACTGCCTTAGGCAAACCTGGATGAAAAAAAACTTCCTTGACTTCTGCTACACTGAAACATCCAGTGGAAGCAAATTAAGAATTTTTCAGGGAAAAACAAGGCCTTAAGTTAGTTCTTTGCAGCTGCTTGAGAGAAAAAAATTCTATAATATATCAGCGAAACGTCTAAGACAATAGGGTTGAGCTAGAATAGAATAACTAAACATATACATATGCAAATCCTGGTTCATTATCCTTATCTTTGCCTATGGCCTTTGTTAAATAGCCACCTTTGTAGAGCAAGAAGAAAACAACAGAAGCACCCCATGAGTTTAATTAAGACTAGCTAGACAGCTCTGGTTAATAATTCAGGCAAGAATTAATCAAGGCTTCAAACTCCTCCCTCCCATTGTTTTTATTTTTCATTAAAAAAATAAAATTAACCATGCTCTTTGAAAATATAATGTATAACTTTAAAAATGCTCTTCTGCTTAGAGTATTATATGAATGAAAATGGCCACAAGAAATGTGTATTAACTAAGCTAGTTTCCCATCCATGTCCACTGCAAGGTATACCCTTTGTATTTAGATTGTAAAAGAATTTAAGGAAAAATAAAGTTAACTCATTGGCATGTACCAAAAAGGCAGCAATGTTTTATAAGTCCCGTATTTTTCAGAGTATGATGCACCTTTTTCCCTCAAAAAGAGGCCGAAAATCTGGATGCGTCTTATACACTGAATACAGCATTTTTTGCCTCCCGAAACCCCACCCCCTTCACCCAAATGGCCATGCATAGCCTTTAAGAGGCTTTCAGAGTGCTCCTGGGTGCTGGGGAGGGCAGAAATGAGCAAAAAATGGGCCGTTTTTTGCCCCCCCCAGCCGCCAGGAGCATTCTATAAGCCTCCTAAAGGCTATGCATGCCCTTTTTTTTTGACAAAAAAACGGGCCCGTTTTTGTGAAAAACGGGCTGTTTTTTGCTCGGTTTACATTCCCCCCCCCAGAGCACTCTACAAGCCTCCTAAAGGCTATTCATGCCCCTTTTTGGGAAAAAATGGGCCCGTTTTTTGGGAGGTCTGCAGAGTGAAGAAACTTTTTTTTTAATTTGCCTCTTCAAAATCTTGGTGTGTCTTATACTCCACAAAATAAGGTAAATGGGATATGAAATCTTTGAAAAGTTATGTTTTATTGTTATTAGATAATTAAAGCAATCTATTTTATTACTTATTACAGAGCTCCAAGAAATGTAATAATTTGGTAAATACTTGCCTGATTTGTCTGGCTACTCAGATATGGCTCAAAATCATCATCATTTACTGCATCCTTTTGATGAATCGAACCGTTTTGCACTGAAACTGAAATGCAACTAAAATTAGAAATAACATAAAAGCATTGTGTGTCACTGTGAACATCTAATGGAAATCATAACATTTTAAAATAAATCATAATAGGTAACATGCATGTATTGTGGAATCCTTAAATCAAAAAGCTGCAAAGGGTTGGCACTCTGTATTTATAGGATCATCCAGAAAAGAGATGGAAATGGGAAAATATTACATAAATAGAAGGTGGAAGGGTGAGCTTTACACTTTCAATGGCCACGGATTAGAATATAAAGCAAGAAAAAAAAAGTAAGCCTGAAATATTTTTTGTAAGACGGCCCTAATGAAAACAAACTAATTTGGAGAAGTATGTATATCAGAACAAGAGACCTTCAATGGATTCATAAAGAAGTGCAATTACAGCACTGATCTGGTCTTTAACTAAACACTGTTTAGTGTTATACAGCACTTTATATGTATACTAAGTTATCTAATTACCTTGTATAGTATACCATGATTGCATTTTTCCCTTAAGTTCGTAAGAGAGAGAATAGATGAATGGCTTACTGAAAGCAGCCAATTTAATTTTTCTATACTGAAATAGATTGAATAACAGCAAAAAATCCAGCTTTGCTGTTAAAATTCACTTTCTAGTACAGCGACATTCCAACATATATCTACAATAACTTTATTTCAAAAATGAAATCAGCAAATGCTTGTATTAAAAAGTATTTCTACTTGCTTTATACATAAGTAATCTCAGACTCAATCACACAATCACTATGTAAAATTCCTGATTGAAATTCAGTGATACAATATTGACCTAGATGGACAAATGGCCGGATTTCCTATATATTACTTCAAATGTAGCTTGAAGTAATATGACAAAAACTGATTTTTTAAAAAGCCAATACCAATGAATTTGAACCATAAAAACTATAATATAAAAGTAACTGGTCCTATAAATGTGGCTTTAATAATCTGCCTGTGTATTGTTCCATGTCTGCCTGTTCTCTACAAAGACATCACAATGCATAAACGAGAATTTCAAGACAGATATACCGTATATTCTCAATATTTCCAAGTGTTCTATTTGGTTTCCACTTCTAGCAACAAGCAACAATGATTTTTTTAAAAAGTGAGATTGCACTGAAGGCATACTAAAGGTATAGGTAGGGATTAGATAGCAATATGCCAAATCCTTATATAAAAATTAGAACATTTTAATTCCAAACTTAAAATGAAGGAAAAATGTTTTCAAAAGGTAGTGCTTATTTATACACTGAATTCCTGGTAACCAGAATGGATATTAAGGTTTACAATTTAACTTGTCAATAAAAGAATTCACAAATATATAACTATAACCACTCAACTGGCAATCTAGTTTATAGATTAGGTACTGCATCCCCTTATTACAATGATTATGCTAACAGATTTATACTCTGCTCTAATATTCTATTGAAAGCAGATTGTTGAGCTATATATCCAACGTATCTCATCTTTTGTTTTGATAAGCTTGGTAGTCTGTAATAAAGTTACTTATCCTTTTAATATACATCACCATTAAGTATTCTCTTTTCTGTCACAAATAGCCAATTTTGGAGAAGACAAAAATGTGCCTAATATTTGGGTTACAAAATGGATATAAATACAGATATCAACACAATATCTGTAGCTCAGGGTTGAACCGTGGAGTCCTTAATGGTCTCTGAGCTTGGTTGTTTGTTTGCAGATGTTTCATTACCTGACTAGATAACATCATCAGTGCCAGTACCTAGTGCACTCATGGTATTACTTAACTGGGCAATGAAACAACGGCAAGCAAACAACCAATCTCAGACAGCACCCAAGACTCCACAATAAGCTTTATTGCAGTCCTACATGACACTCAAGAATCACATTTTCATTTTATTAGTTTCTTTAAAATTCTATTTCTAACATACTTTCAATTTCATATTTTCTTCATTAGACTTTTTTTCTTAAATTCTTTCTACATATATTTTTGTAAACTACAGCCTAAAAGTTTTTTCTCTGTTCAAAACATTGAATCTTCTAACATGATTTACATCACTTTGCACAATTCCTGTACTGAAAGGAAAAAAAACAATTGGGTTTGTTAAAAACCACAAGTCAAAAATATAAGTCACATAATATTGCAAGTGCAAACACTAACTTTAAAATTAATAATATTCAAAACAAGTACATACCAAAATTGGTACAATTCATTCTAATAGAATATCTGACAGAGTAAGCAAAAGAAAAAGATGTAAATGTGCGATACAATTTTTAGAGAAAGGCACAATTCTCTACCAAGTATTTCAGAGAAAGACAACAGTAGTTTATCCTGTGATTCACCTTACAGGAATCAACTATGCCATATAACACGAACACGAACATATGCTACTAGCTCATAAGAACTAAAAAAATATTTTTTAAAAAATATCAAATCAATAACTGGTATGTCTCAGAACAAATTTTGGAACAAAAAATATTGCAAGTCTGATTAATTTACTCCCTAATTGAAATTTAGCTGTTAAAAATCTAAACCACAAAGTAGAAAGCACACTTACTATTAATTCAATATAATATTCAGTGATAAAATTAATATATATAGAATGTAAAGGTGTGGCATCCTGTTTCACTGGAAGATATTTTGACTATCATCATGAAGTTCAATCATGCTTATTTAATTTAAAAGAACTACAAATACAAATAAATACAGTGCATTCCTTAGTTCTTGGTATTTCTTTCCATAATATAGTAAAAAAAAATATAATTAAAAAAACTTGTTTGCTCCTTGGTTTATTGCTTTAATATATTGTAATCAACCATAGTTACCTCAATAATTTAACTGGCATATAAACTGAATAAATACTAAATAAATAATGGGTTTTACTTCTATTAGCAATTTATTTTAAAAATTAAAGCAAAATGCGCTGTGCAATGCAATATCAGATTAACAGACATTTCAGGATTTTATTGAGAATTCTAATATAAGCAATCTGACATTGATTCTATAGATATATTTTTATCAATTATTAAAAGCAAATAATTATATAAAGTATAATGAAGCTAATAACTCATTTTAATATATTTAGGTCTTTTACTTGTAAATGAGCTGTACAAATATGTTCAGAGCAATAATAATAATAAACTGCCAAGACCTTGTCATAAACCATGAATGATTAAAACAAGAACATTACTAGTTGCCATCTTAATTTATAATATTATAAACTGTGTACAACCATGTTATTAACAGTGTTTTAATTTATTCAGTTCAATTACCAGTGTCTGAAAGACAAAATACACAGCTTTGCTTTCAATTCATTGCCTCAATCCTGTGGTTTAACGCATATGCAAAATATTCTCTAAAATATTATCAGCATATGTATCTTTTGCATAAATGTATAAAACTTTCAACTGTCTAATGTTTCATAACACTTTTAGGCATCACATCTTTCTTACTATTTGATGTTATTTTAATGAGTTTTTTTCAGTTTTGTGGTGTTTTTTAAACTTATGTAAATCGTCTGGGGAATAATCTTTAAAACAAGAAGTATGGACTATAGGGAATTTATAGAAATTATTTCTGTATACTTCTGACATGGAAATGTTTAAACAATACATTTATGCATCCTTGTGCTGAGAAATAAACCAACCTGAGATGACTGAGTGTATTCCAGAAAAAAGATATCATAATCATTTCTTCGTTTCATCCTTCAAACTTGAAAGTGTTTTATTGTGATGGATCCTATCAATTTTAATAGCTCTAAAGAACTATTGGCAAAGAACTGTAAGAAATGTCTGATAGCAAACCCTATTGGAATTTATCATTTCAGTGATGTGCACACTTATATCACACAGTTTTGGTTGACACAGTGTTTACTGTGTATAATCTTAAATGTTTATGCAAGGTTTTTCTGGTCTTGTACAGCTTTCTTTTTATCTACACAAGGCCAAACCCATGCACAGACTTTAGTTACTAGAATTCAAGGATAAAAGTTTACAATGGTCATCCACAAATAAATAAAAAGAACAAAAATGGCTTACTTAAGCTATCAGAAAGCAAAATGACAACTGTATCAAATCACCACAGAAGTCTTTGGAATGCTATTTTTAAAAACAAAAGTTTTCAACTGTAAGTTAGCTTAAAAAAAAGATTGAAACACCTTTCACATTCTTATCTCCCTGAAATTACAAAACCCCATCATTCTTCTTCAAAACACTCAACTTTAGATATATCCTGATCAATGTAAAATGCATAACAAGGGGATGCTGAAGAAAAACTGTCCAAACCAAACAGAGATCCAGCCCATGTATCCAGCCTATGTGTTCCACTTCTTTTCAAATTTAAACTCTAATCTAAATGCCTTCCTCCTGAGCTTTCAAGGAATGGAATGAAAAGGAAATGAAAATCTTTTTATGAATTTCCTTAATTTATTTTAATTTAGATGCTAAGATGAACTGAAAAAATATGCAATTATATCAAACCTAATTAAAGTTGAATGGTACTTGAGACACTTAATATCTGAACTGGAAAATCAATAGGCAAAAGAAAATAATAAAGAACCTACGTCATTCGAATAGTCGATTAGTCCTATTTGTTCTGATGGCAGAAATAAAGAAAATGGCAAAACATTTAGGTAATTCAAGTTTATTAGAAATGTGAACAAATTGCAGAATTTCATTGGTGTAGCCTAATGAATCATTTACTAAATAAAAGTTGTCAAATGAATATCCTCACTCCCTATAGACATTTTTCAGATTAATTAAATAATTATAACGATTCACTGGGATTGTAACAAAAGAAAAATCATCTTACCTTTATTTCCCTGTCCTTTAGGTCTCTGTGAGCAATGAAATAAAATAACAATAAATTAAATATAAATATAGAAAATAAGTCATCTTATTTTAAAAATAGTAAACACTAGGACCTAAGCATCTAATGAATTCTAAACGGGTTAGTACGTGAAATATCACAAGAACTATACACTTTAAAAGATACATAATAGTTTAATATTTAAACATAAAAGTACACTATTAGCGCAAGCAATAAGACACAAAACTATTAGAACTTTTTATTTAAGCACTAGATTTATCATTAAAGCATAGATAAGAATTAACATTCCACTGTGATAACATGATTATAAACAGTCCACTGTATATTATTCCCATTTTTCTCCTCTATCCCATTAGACTTAGAGACTTTGAAATTGTAATAATTTCCTTGTATTGGTGAAGCATAAAATCAATGCAGAAAAATCTATACTTGCCTAATTTTGGCAAATACTAAAGTATTTTTCAAAAGTGAAAATTCAAATCTGAGATTGTTATACTGACTCTGATGTGACTGATTTTGATGTCTATTAAATTGGCTATTCAATACAGACTTCCAGTATCAAATATTTGAACAGTTTTCAAATATCTTTTAAAAAGATGTGTACACAGGGAGAGAGAAGTTCATTAGATGGTTGCCAAGAGCACAAGGAGAAAAACAGCCCCCATAAAGATAAGAAGGTGGAATGGAATGTTAAAAGCACAGAAGAATGAAAACAGCAAAATTAGGAAAGGAAAAAAATAAGCAAGCAAAAAACAGTGTATAAAAAATATAGCACTGCATTTAAACAAAGCCATACTATCTGGAAAAAAATAGCCATATTACCCTAAGGCGACAAAAGAGCAAGAAAAATAAATATTGGGGGGAGGGGGAGAAGAAAAGAAGCGCGGCAACAAAAGGCCAGCAGAAAATACTGTACAATGGAGAACAAACGGCAACGACTAACTGCGAATTCCTCAGAGCCACGTCCAACCACAGTCAGAGAGGGCCAGGGACCAGCCCGAGCAAGGAAAGGGCCGGAGGTCGTGGATTTTAAGAGACTAGCGAATAAATTGCCCTCCCGTGAACACAAGCAAATGGAATCGTTGAGCCTCGGCAGGAAGGCCCCAGGCCCAGCGGCCTCCAGGCCTGCAGAAGGGGCGGTCCTGGGAGCAGGGGAGGAGTCCCACAGTCTCGGATCGGATCCCCGCTATGACCAACGGAAGGAAGGCGGGACGAGGGGATCCTCCACTCGGGAACCACGAAGCCGCGAGAAGGCGGTACCTGGTCGACGCTGGTGGCTGACATTCTTCACGGGGAGCCGCAATCCCCCTCACCCCGCTCCGCTTGGGCCTCCTCCTCCTCTCCCTCAGGTCGTCGTGGTCGCTGTTTCCGCCTCCTCTACTTTCCCCGCCGCCGCTGGCTGATTGTCTCCGCAGCCCGGACCCTCCTGTCCTGGTCAGTGCCTCCCAAAGCCACCCGCCGGACGCAGCGCGACTTCCCACCTCTGCTCCGGGCTCCGGGCTTTCCCACAATGGCGGACGCGCTCCGGCTCCTACTTCCGCTCCGCGGCACCCTGACCTTCCGCTCTTCCCCACCTTCCGCTCTTCCCCCCCCCTCCGTTGACGACGTCACCGCCTGACCTTTCCATTTCCTTTTCCGCTTTAAGTCACGTTGGGGAGAGAGAAAAAATAATGGAACTTCGCGCGTGCGCCAAAGGCCCATATAGAGGCGGCGCCTCGTAAGAGGAACGAGCATCTGGCGCAGGCGCAGTAAAAGCTGGCTGGGACGGAGGAGGAAGTGAGTGAGGCTGCCAAGAGCTGGGCAGTTGGTTTTCGAAAGGTGGCTGCTAGGAAGAAGGGGCCGCCTACGGCCTTCTCCCGCTTCGGCAGCGGCCCGTGGTGCGTTTAAGACAAGGGCTCTTTTTCAGGGTGTGGTTGGTGAGTTTGAGCCGTGCAGCTTCATGGCCGGCGGGGGTGTCGCCTTTGAGAAAAGGCCTGCGTTATTCGGGTTAGGGGCTGCCATTGTCCCGGTTGTGATTGGGGCCCGTCTGGGATGGGCTGTGGACTTCGAAGCGGCGCTTCACTGGGAGAACCAAGTGGGACAAAGGACGTGGGAAGGTGGGAAGGAAGGTGTGCCTTTGCTTTGTATTCCTAGCCTTTCCGTCTCCCATTGTTTAAAGGAGATCGGACGGAACAGAAGATCCCGCAAAGGCTTCTTCCCAAAACGGATTCTGTGACAAAAGAGACATTTGGACAGATTGAGGATGGAATTGGGATTAGGCAGACAGCCAGGATCTTAAAAACAGGCTTTGTCTGGACTGCTTCGAGGCCCTCTAATTTAGGCTTAACGGAAGGGAGGAACTCGTTGTTGTTCAGGAAGGGCAGGAAGTGGTTAGTAAATATTTGCATATATGCTTTCTTCTCCTCCACTACTAGCGTTATTAGATTAATGGAGAACTGGATTTCACGAGTCATTTATTTGGAGATTTAATTTTTATTGCTGAGCTATGACATAGCATCGACAGAGAAGGGTTTGGCTCCATTTCCATTTTAAACTCTTTTTTAATATCTGTCTTTTTCCAAGCCCCTATACAAGTTTTATTTTCTTCCTTAAACTCATTGTTTCAGTATATGTTAAATTTGTTTTGCTTTACTACTTGTTATTTTAAAGGCGAAGTCAGATAACCTTTTGGAGCAATTGAAGATATGTTTTGGGCTTTGGGAAATATCTGTATTTATTAATTGATTATATTTATATGGCCACCCAACTCCTCCTCCTGATCACCAACTAATCTCAGTCTTTACTGTCTTTAGCCTTTACTCAGCCTTTACTCAGCCTTTACTGTCATTAGCTACTGTCTAATGACTACTGTCATTAGCACTTTTGTTTTCCAAATTCCTTTTAACCCATTTCTTTCTCTACCTCTTTTCTTGTTTAGCACCAACATCCCCAGGCTTTCTACAGTTTAGACAAGGGGACAACTTTACTAAAGTACCAGATTGTTGCTATTTTATTTTTAAAATAATTATTTTACTATTCCAGAACACTCATAATCAATCGACCAAGAAAAAATGGGATACAGCCTTTAAATTACTTTTAAAAATGGCCAGAAATTTTTTAAACACAGAGGAACCAGACATTTGAAATGGTGGAAAGTAAAAACTATCACAAAATAAGTCCTAGTCTATGAATGTTCATGGGGGGGAGGGACAAAACAATTTAAAAAATGAATCTTCATATGTGAATGAAATTGTTCCACTTTTTCCATTATGAATGCTGCTTTGCCTACTGGTAATACAGGTAGTCCTCAATTTACAACAATTTGTTCAGTGGCCATTCAGAATTACAAGTATTGAAAAAAGTGACATGATGTTTTTCATACAACTGTTACAGCATAACCATGATCATGTGATAAAAAATTGGATGTTTGTCAACTAGCATGTTGCAGTGTCCCGGGACCACGTGATTACTTTTTGTGACATTCTTACAAGCAAAGAATGGGAAAGCCAGATTCAATTAACAACCTTGTTACTAACTTAACAGCTGCAGTGATTCACTTAACAATTGTGGCAAGAAAGTGGTAAAATGGGACAAAATTAAGTTTACTTAATTGTCTTGTTTCAGGCTCAGTTGCGACCTTAAGTCAAGGACTTCCTGTACGAAACATAGAAATGGCAAGGTCAGATACCTTAACCATCTAGACAGCATAGAAGAATGCCAAGTGCCATTCCAAGATAAAATCATTATCTTACCTCCTCCAAGATTATTGCACAGTAAATTGTTGACAGTACGGTGACTGTTAACTAGAACACTTAGATAATATATTGATGGGAGAGAGAACTAATGGAAGAAATACATAGAATTACATTCTAATTATTCCAAAGAATAATAATTTTTAATGGACATACTTCTCTCCCACCAAATTGAATGGTTCTTTAGGTAGAAAAAAAGTACTTAGCACTTAGACTTATATACTGCTTTACATTGCTTTACAGTCCTCTCTAAGCGGTTAACAGTCAGCATATTGCCCTCAACAGTCTGGGTCCTCATTTTACCGAACTCAAAAGGCTTAGCTGATCTTGAGCCAGGGAGAATCAGTCAGCAGAATTAGCCTGCAATTCTGCATTCTAACCACGGAACCCCACCTAAATACTAGCCATAGTAAAGCGGAAGGCTCTACACTCTTCTGCTGTTTTTATGCTGGCTTAGAAAGTAAAATGACTGCTGTGCTGTTGTAGACAAAAAAAAGCATGATTGCCTTTCCATCACACAGCATCCCCAGGTGCTCCTGAGGATAACTGCACACATTTCAGATAACTAGGATAATACTTTCTCCCTTGTGACTTGCTTTCTCATTTTTACCAAGAGTCTGCCATTAAGATCAAATGTTAAGTAGCAGGCATAAAATGCAAAGCGATAAATAGCTTAAGAGACAAAAACTAATGAAGCAAAATGGAAAATATCCATTGAATAACATTTAAATTAATTCTAAAAAGTGAAACACTAAGTATTCTAAATGGGAATCAGTGGAGAATTTTCATTGCATTGCAATTACGGCCTGGAATTTTCTTATCTGTCCAAGGCCATATCTGCTAGCTCTGGTATTCAGTGGTCTATGGTTGCCTAGCTACAAGGGGGTTGGGCTATACAGTTTGTTTCAAGTTGCTGTTTTTGCGCGCTTTGCCTCCATTGCCTGAAATTTCTTGCTTTTGGTTCTTTCCTAGTAAAAATACTTTTCTCTAAATCTATGGATCTGAAGATTATTTCCTAAGAAATAGAGATAGTCAGTGGCTATTACTCTGAAGAATTTGCATATAGGGTTATGAGAGCCAGTTTGATGTAGAAGTTAAGGCATCACCTTGCACTACTAACTTTAAAAGGTTTCTCAATTATCTCAGGAGAAATTATTTCAGTTAAATTAAAGGTGGATCTTAGAATTTCTTATATAAGCAGGGTGATAAAAATCAGTTCATTTGAAAATGTTATGAACACCATCATACCTTTATGCATTCATTATTTGAATACGTAAAGTTAACATAGATTGAATACAAGGAACACAAACAGATTAGTTAACTAACTTCAGCTAACCTTAATATTAAATTTCACCTTACCCCCCTTATACACACATTTCTCTAATTTAAACCCTGGTAGGGTATGTGTTAAAGAAATGAAAATTTCCTACTATTTGTATTCATTGGATTTGGTTCATATATTTTAACAGAATGATATAAAATTAAAACCAATGTAGATGACTGATAGCAACAAAAAGGAGCCCCTAGCTCTAGTTTTTATAGAATTTGGTTGAGGTAATCACTATGACTGAGATTAACATATATTTTTAATTCTATAGTAAATTATAGGTATAGATTTGTATTTACTTATTTAGTTAATTTATTAGCCCCTTTATTTGCCAAAGCAACTATTTCATTTCTACTATTGTATTTTGGTCTGTAGCCTAATAAAGATTTTCTCCTACTGTTTTCAATTTTCTGCTTTTTTTTCTTTTTGCCCATAAATGGGATTATTTTTGCCCATTTCCCTGCATTTGTCTATTTTGTTGTTCTCATCCTGCCACTCTCATGTACTAAGCAACAGATCTAATTCTCAAGCAAGGTACCTTGCATATTTAATACTCCATGACTTGATTAGCATCATGGCTGGATCTGTCTCCCTCATTTCTGGACTATTCTATCCTTGTGCCTTACAATATATTTCTATTTTAATTTGTATGTTGTGCAAATAAGATATACTAGGAAGGCAAGACTAGTCTAAAAAAATAACCATGTATATAAAATCAGAATCTACCCTACATCCCCAGCTGACTCCTGCTGCAAATCATTATGGATATTTTGCCTATTGGTTTAATTGAGGCAACAAAACTAGATGGGGGGAGGGGAAATAATATGGTATATTCAAACCAGGACAACACCATTTGGCAGTAATTGAAAACAGTCATTAAGAGAAGAGATAGCAGATATAGCAAATTAGTATTTGCTTCTGTTTCCGAGGCATTACATTATGAGTAGCTCACAGTTGCCTTTTTAGTTTTTTTATTGTCAAACAGAAAGTGAAAATATTTTTGGAGTAAAAAGCTGCTTATCTTTTAACAATAGTAATTTAAAAATTTTAGACTGATTCATGATTCCTGTTGAATGTAATGCTGTTGTGTGAAATATATAAAATATGTTATTATTTTTTTAACAAGTTTGTTTTTCTAAGGATGGTTATGCAATCATTTTGGTAATAGCATTGAATATTTTTTTTGTGTGCCAGTTTAATGTTTAGTAGTTTTTTATTTCACATGTTCATGATAAACGTGAATAGATGACAATTGTATATTCAAAATGGTCCATTTCTCTTCAAACTGCACATCTTTTTAATGATCTATATCAATAGCCTATCTCAGTAGTTCTCAACCTGTTGTGTTGAGCCTGTAAGAGGCTGCAATGTCATCATACGGAATCCACAAAGGCTTGAAAAATTTTTATGATTTAAATCCTAATTCTTGGAGGTCCATGGTCACAAAAGGTATTTAAAGGGACCATCCAAGAAAAGGTTGAGAACCACTGGTCTGTCTAGACCTGCATCATCATCTTTTCTAACTGCTGCAAAAAAATTCATCTGATACAGAGAATATGCCTCTGCTTTCATTTTTCCTTTGGGACAGCTGACGGCTAAATCTGCTACCAAATGAGAATTGACTGAAGATATATTTTAGTTTTGATAAATTAGTGTATAGAATTATAAAGATTATAAAGAATTTGTCCAGTTTCATTTGTCAGTTGTTAACTAGCTGATAGTCTTGCACTTCTTTAGTGGTGGGAATGCTATATTTCCAAATCTAATGATCAATCAAATGAAAGCAGCAAAAAGTCCGAGTTTATTTTTCTTGATTACTAAAGTAGATTTTAGCTTAAGCAATGAAATAATATAAAAAGGTTAAATTAGTGTAAATATCTTATCTGTTCCTTATTTGTCTAAGTTAGGACATTCTGTTAATATTTATAAATAGATAAACGGGCACACGTAGCCAATTCTACAGAAAGTTGAGTTAGTACTTTCATTTGAATCATGGTTTAATATAAGAGATTTCTTAACAAAATATTTTGACAATAAGCAAATCAATTATTCAAAGGTGGTGCCCCCCATTCACTGAATGAATTCAAATAAAAGGTGGACCCATTGGATTTCCTGTAATTGTGTTGAACTGGGATAACCTTGTTTCAATTTTGTAATTCTTGTCATCCTGTCTGAATTTGATGATTGCATTTGATCTTTGAACTTGAATTAGTTGTAGTTGATTGTGATTTAAATATACTAGTTATAGTACATACTATATATATCATAGTAGTTAACTAGTTATATATTTAAGCTAACTAGTTAGTTTCACAATAGTTAATAACATGTAAAAGCCTACATTGGCTTTTCAATAGCTTAGAGAAATATTAAATTGGAATTTTTAAAAACCTGTGCTAACTTGTTGGGTTTGAAGTGAAGAAAGCCTTTGAGTTATTTTTTATCTTTTGTTGGCAACATTTTTGAATGTGGCTTGCTGTGGCCTTCTCTACTAGGGCTGAGAGGAAGTGACTGGTCCGAAGTCACCCAGCTGGCTTCTGATGTGTAGGGCGGGACTAGAAGCTGGATTTCACCATTCATAGTCAATTTCTTCTCAACTTGCTGATATATCTAGAATAGGGGTTCAAACTCGTGGTGTCACAGTGGCGTTACATGATGTATCACAACTTTTTTCCGCTTCGCTAAACCAGACATGGGCTTGGCCAGCACGTGACACATCCAGACCATGGGCCGCGAGCGTGATAGCCCTGATCTAAAATAATTTTATTCTTAGGCAAATCTTATTCAAATTCAAAATTCACTCCTTTACACGTGGTGGAGTAGTCCTGTAAATTCTTCTTTCATCAAACTTTTACTGGCATAATTAAGATTTTAAAAATATAGGTATTACCTAAATTTTGTTTTTGTAATACTTTAGAATTTCTAAACATTAGAAACATTATTTTCAGAATTTGTAATAAATATTCTGCTTGCTATTTTTTCAGTGAAGTGGAATATAAACAATTCTTTAGACTGAGAATGCTAAATAAATATGAACATTCTGCTTCTATCTTCTCTGGCTCTTGTTAAATATAGATCTATTGGTGACTTACGTAGTTTTTTGTTGATAAATCTGCAGACTTTCAACTTTACTTACTGTTGACTCACTGAAAAAATAAGCCTACTTTAAACATAAGCTTATTTGGGTAAGCACTAAGGCAATAAATGTATTTATGCAATTTACATTCCAGAAATAATAGGAACTGCTATTCTAACTATAACATAAGACTAGAAACTGACTAAATTTAGAGCCAGCATATGTGATGGTTAAGATCCAACTTTAATCTTAAGTAATTTTGATTCAGTCACTATTTCTCAGCTCAGCCTATCTCACAGGTTTGTTGTTATGGGGGGGAAATGGGTTAAGGGCATACAATACGCGCTACCTTTGTTCCTGGTCAAAAGGTATAATTTCAGTTATAACAATAAATAACATTGATAATGATCTATACAAAGAAAATTAGTGGTGTTTAAAAATAATTTGCATAGTAAAGTATGGCTAGTACTCTTGTTCTTTGGTTCATCAGTTGGAAGCACATGTAGTGGATTTTTACTTTCATCTGTTTTACTCATATATTTCTTTTACTCCTAGACTGCTTGTTTATTGGGAATTTGGTTTTCCCTGCCTATAGCCAACCATGAGCCCAGCTGATACCAAGCGCTGTGGGACCAAGCGTCGGAAAAATAAAAAAGGAGGCCTTGGCCCATCAAGCCTAGCTGGAGTCTTTGAGGTCAAATCTGTAGGACCATCTTCCAATATTGCTCCCTCCTGCTCCTCTTTCTCCTGCTCAACACCATCTACTTCTACCATAGCCTTCTTGCAGCCTCCCAGTACCAACATAGCTTCTTCTAGCACTGAAAATGGTCTTGTGCCAGTAGTTGCCACAGCTCCCAACTCGATTCCTAGTGAAAGAATGAAGAAGGCCGAGTTACAGAAAAAGCGCTGTGGAGGAACAATTAATTCTAGACAAACTTGTAAAAGAAGCGCAGTTAGTAACACAGGTTCTGAAACAGCTTCCCAAGAACCAATTGATGTTGAAGTTAACACTTGTGAAGAAGTAGTTGACCTAACTTGTGAATCTTCAGAACCAATAGTAGTTGATTTGACACACAATGATTCAGTTGTGATTGTTGAAGAAAATGTTTGTCAACCACAAAATCAAGAATTTAGAAATCAACTCCCTGACAGCTGTATATTAAGTAGTGATGACGATGAACCAAGAGATGAAGTGATTTTAACTAGCACACTAAGTAAAGAATTGGAATTGTTAGAAGATGATGTTCCAAGTTCCCACCGTTCAGGTACTGTGAGTTGCCCAATTTGCATGGATGGCTATTCAGAGATTATTCAGAATGGACGGCTCATTGTATCAACAAAATGTGGCCATGTCTTCTGTAGCCAGTGTCTCCGTGATTCTCTAAGAAATTCTAATTCTTGCCCAACTTGTAGGAAGAAACTTGGCTACAAACAGTATCATCCAATTTATATATGAAACTTAGAACCTTCTACAAAGAATCTAAACTGTACTCTTCTGAATGCTACATATACGTATATTTTCAGCAACAATAGAATATTATAATTTCTCAGATGCAACAGTTAACGTGCAGGCCATTATGGAGTTTTATTAGTATATAAGGTTTTTTTAAAAAAAAATGGTTAATCATATGAAGTTGGCTTTACAGTCCACCAAAGTATGTAGATGTTTGAAGGACAGTTAGCTACAATGAAAGCAAAATGGTATTGCCATGCTGTTTTTGAAAAATGACACATCTTCAAGATAACAATTTTTTTTTACTTCAGATGACAGGATGAAAATCTGTTTTAATTTGCCCAAGATGCAAGTCATGCTTATGATAATGTGAGTAGTAGCAGCCTACATTTTTCTTTTTGCATTTCATTCTCAAAAAAATTGAATCCACGTTTGTTTCCTGATGATATTCTACCTTTTGCGTGAACTTCTGCATTTCCAAGAAGACTGTCTATTGTAGTCAAGGTGCACCACATTTCTAACATTAAATGTTTAAATCTTTTATTTGGAGGCTTTTTGGAAGACAGTAGTAGGACCATAATTAGAAAATGTTTGACTCTAAAGTATAATCATAAAGAAATACTTTCTACACGCACCTAACTTAAGAGAAGAATAAATTGAAACCTACTTCATCACCATCTCACAGAACAAGGCAAAGTGAAATGTGAATTCTGGCGTCAAGCTTATAGTTCAGATATTTGACACAGTGAAGATAATGAATGCTGTCTTTCAGTAAATGCATTTTCATACTGGTGTATTGAAGTCCTAATGGTTCTTTCAATTCTCTTCATATAGTCATAAAGTGCAGACTGAACATTTTTAATCTCTATACTATCATTATTGATCTAAACAGGTGCATTTGGGAAATATTAAGAAAGCCCTTATTAGTCTGGTTGCCATTAACAAATAATTAGAATGATATAGCATGAAAAATACAACAGTCAGTCTGTTATTAAGAATTTTAGTTTGGAGCGTCATATTTTTGCTATATGCTACATGGATGAAAATAGTAGAACTTGTAGTTTCTGCATAGGCAGAAGGAAATGAGCCATGCAGTTTGGATAGACAATTTATGTTCTATTATATTAATGATATTTGCTTATTGTATAATCATGACGGGTTTGTTAGCAGCCACCTTCTAAATGAAAGTTATCTTTACAAATTATCACGAATACACAACATAGAAACAATCTCTACAGTATTAGGAATTTCAAAAGACAACTGAATATTTTTCCATTTTTAAATGTTAAAAATGATATGGATTCCCCTATCCGTTTATATTAGGGCAGTAAAAATTAGAGATGTGTATAAATCAGAAATAATATTTTGTTTCCATTTCATTTTGTAGGTTCTGCAAATATTCTTTGGTCCTTCACAATCCAGCTTTAGCTTTATTTATTCTAGGTTTTGGATGAAATTTGAATAGGGTAAGATTAGTACATATCACCCCTTTGTCCATTTCTACACTGCAGCTTCTAGTAAAGAATAAATAAGAGTCTTTTCTCCCCTGTATTCCCCCCCCCTCAGCAGCTTTACTGATATTCTAGAATAGCATGTCCTTTTTGCCCCTGACTTTACCAGATCTTCCTCCTTCCTTTCAGCCACCACTGCTGATGTTCCAGCAAGCATTGCCCACCTGGGCCCTAAACTTCCCAGCACCTTCTCTCACTATTTTCTCTCAGCTGCTGATATTCACTCCTGAAATCACTTCTACTCGAAACAGAGTAGTCCTATTTCTTTGGTATACATCTAAAATGTGTGTCTCAGTTCAGACCTGGACCAATTATTTCAGAATGATTTACATAAAATGTGAAACCTTATTTGTAATTTCCTTTGGGAGTTAAGAGGCCTGCTTATCCATGAATTCCCAGATGCTTGGAGGTTGCTATATAATCAACTGAATTCATATAATTGGTTCATTTAGATGCAATAAGAGCATTTACTGAAATCATTCTCTTAATACAAGTTTAGAAAGCAACATAGTTTTATATTACTCAGTTTTACTTGTTAAAAATTTCACTATCTAGGAGCACTTTTTGTTTCCTATATTTCAGCTCACATATTTGTGAATTAACTCTGGATGATTGGGGTAACCCATGCCAATTAAAAATCTAGACCCTTTAAGAAAGTAAGGTTGAATTCTACTGAGCAGACTCCTTTTGATAAAATATGTTACAATCAGAATTCAAATCAATTAATCTAGTTGTCTAATAAAAAAGCTACACAATTGTTAATTGTTGTTCTATTATAATTTGTCATTAATTCAAGTCTGCTTGGTCTAGAGTGATTTTTTTATTGCTAGCTTTTGAAAGTTCTAGTTAGCAAACAGATCATCTGTAGCATTAGATGTTAAATAGGTTTGAACTGTAATGTAATGTTAGACCATTGTTCAGTAGTCATACATGAACCTCAAGAGGATGTGTTATTTCTTTCACAATTAAAATCTACATTGAAAGCTTTTGCTTCTATTCCAAAATCAATCTTTTTGCTAGGGAATGGAAGCACAATAAAATTGATTAAACATAATTAACACTGTAGTCTATAATTTTAGCATTTTCAAAATAAAATCTAAACATTCTGAATTTGTTTTCAAGGTGATATTTATTTATACAAACATGCATAATTTTTTTAAAAATGGCAAATATCTGTATTCTCTTCCATCCCTAAATATGTAGAATCCATGCTTTTTTATTTATATGTATCTATATCATGTTTGTGTTGGCATATTGGACAAATTTTATTACAGATAAAAGCTTTTTACATACTTGACTCTTTCACACATTTATTATGCAAGAACATATATAGGGAGAATCTGGATATTTAATGGTGCAGGTGCTATTTATTTACAAAAATGGTAAGAATGCTGTGTTGTAATCAATTATTGTACTGAGCATCATAATTTGAATAAATACACACCATAAAAAGTGTCTTGGCTAATTGAGGAATAGATTTTAATAAAAACTCAAATCAGTTTCTGAAACAGAACTTTGATAGGATTTAATTCTCAAAGATACAGTTCAAGAATTAAAAACTTCTTTGTACATGATAACTATAAATTAAACAGACAAACCTCAAAAACAGGAAAAGGTAAGCTGACACATCAAACTATCTCAGAAGTGCTGCTATTTGGATATATTTTTCAGCTGAGAATGTTGTAATAGGCTTTAAAAGCATTGTAATAAGTGTTTGGTCACTTTCAAAATTCCAAGAAGTTGCTAAACCTGGCTATAATATATAGAATAAGGACTCAGCATTTAGTTTTTAATAACTTCATAATACTGAAACAACGGTCAACAAGCTGAGTTATTGCTTACCATCTGTAACTGCACTACAGGTAATCTTCAATTTGCAACCATTCATTTAACAACCATTTAAAGTTATGATGCTGGAAAAAGTGGTTATGACAGATCCATGCACTCATGACTGTTGCAACATCCCAATGCTCATGTGGGTACATGGCCACCAGCATGTATTTCTGATGGTTGCAGTGTTCCGGGTCACATGATTGCCACTTGGGATTTTTCCAGCCAGCTTCCAACAAGCAAAATCAATGGGGAAAGTCATATCCACTTAACAACTGAAACAAAAAGATTATAAAATTGGGCACAGTCACATGATGCCTCACTTAACTGCATCACTTAGCATTGGAAGTTTCGATTCTAATTGTGATTGTAAATGAAAGACTATATTCATTACTCAACTGTGTTCACTGCAAAAGTCAATGTGAAGCAATTCTGTATGAGCATAAACACAGCCCTATTGAACTCAAGGGAGATTTCTCCCTTCTAAATACAAGCTACTTAGCCTAAAGCATCTTTCCTCATGCCACCATAGCTGTCTGTTGGATTACACCCATTGATTCCTACAGCCAGTATCCATGCAGTACAAGCTTGGGATTTAAAGTGCATAGCTACTAAAATACTTTTTTTTAAAGTAAAAACTATTCAATTTCTACTCATCTAGTCTGTCATAACTTCCAAAGGATATGGGCAAGTGCCATCTGAAATATAATTGTTTATTTAATGTGGTTTTATCCTTTAACTTAGTTTTCCCCAGTCTAGTATCTTCCATATATGTTACAAATAACAATTTTCAACTAAAGCACAATGTCCAACACTTAGTGATGGTAATCCCAGCAATCCACATTGACACTGTTAAGCACTTACACTTATATAATGCTTCATTGTTCTTTTCAGCCTCTAAGTGGTTTACAAAGTCAGCATTTTGCCCACAACAATCTGGGTTCTCATCTTACCAACCTCAGAAGGATGGAAGTCTTGAGTCAACCGTGAGCTGGTCAGATCAAACTAGTGGCAGTAAATTAGCCTGCAGTACTGCATTCTAACCACTGTGCCACCACAACTCCATTAGCCAATGAATATCTTGGCAAAAGAATAAAGTTGGGAATAACTCAAGCTTAGCATCTAAAGTTCCAGTTCCAATAAGTTCCATAAGATAAGGACTCCCTGTAAAGATAACAAAGGATAACATTGCACTAATTTAGAATGGAGAAAAATATTTTAACACAGGATATATTAAAAAATATTTCTTAACAAGACAGAAGTTAATTTTAAGAGTGTCTTCAACCTCTATAGATAGACTGTGTTTCAAAGATGTTATGAAAGAGAAACAAGATAGGACTGATTTGAAAGTGGATTTAAAAACAAAAGGCTACAAGAACGATAAAGAAAAAGCAGCTGTACTGGACATCAAATGAAACTGGCTGATAATCTTAATTAAAAGGGTTATTCAAATAAACCAAGAGAAACCTTGATAATTTTGCTATTTAGGATTTACAAAAAAAGACTTAAAGCTTTGAATAATTTTGTGAGAAAGGACAAAGAGAATTGAATTCTAGGTAGTTATTTAAAAGGACTAAAAACAAGGTTGTTATAAATAAAAGGAATATAAAATTGGTGGTCTCCTCAATAATCAGCCAGGCCCTTAAAATTGGTGAGTATTCAGGTAATTGTTATCTCTCAAAATTAGTGGAGCTTGGTGTGAAAATTAGAATTTAATCCCTGCTGTTCAGGTGCATGCATGCAGTTTTGCCAAGTAAATATTTCATCCCCTACATTCTGAAATAGTTGGTACCTTCTATTGTCCCTTCTATAAATATTGAGAATTGGGGAAAGGGCTAATAAACAAGTTCAGAATGCATTACTTGCTACAAATTGTGTTTTCCTTGGTTTTGAGCGCAAGATTTCATAAATTATCATGACTTCATGTTTGTGAACCCAACCTTAGATTAGAATGGCTATAGGTAGATTATTTTTTTCAGTTTAGGAAACAAAAATTTGTGTTTACCAACATTAATCTAGTGAAAACTTTACAGAAAAGATCCAATGAATCTGTTCTTTTGACAAAACTCATAGGAATGAACCCACTTGCTGCTGTCCTCTCTGCTGCTGTTTCTTATAACAGAATATGCACATTAACATATATATGGTGCTATCTTTAAAACAAGAAACACCATTCTTTTAATATTATCATTCTCTTCCAGGTTCTGTTAATAATATCTATAATTGTCAACAGGGTGCAGCTTAGACAACAACAAAAAACTCTGGGTTGCAAAAAACCACAAAGAATTTTGAGTGTGAGCCTCAGGGATATAGACTAAGGACTGCTAGATTCATCACACAGTCCTAGAGTAACAGAAAATATACAGGTATAGGAAATCTTTTAAAAATTGCAAAGAGCTGTCCAATTCATTTGAATTTTATTTGCTCTTTCCTTATAAATGATGGTTCAGTTTTTCAGAAGGTCAGCCATTAAAACATTCATAGAGTCCTTTATAATTATTATTGCATTGAAATCCCCATCTATTAATATACATGTACCAGGAAACCTAACTAGAATAGTAAGATACCAACCTGGTTTCAAGTTTGAGTGACCTGTGGTGGAGTTGCTTATATATTTAGAAAGTCTGCTTGTTTCAGGGCCCAACCAGCTACATTCCAAGAGAGGGAAGAAAGAGCATTAGCAAGATGTAGTTTCAATTTCCTGGCTTTCTCAGCCAACAATTTGGCTTGAAAAAAATGGTGATGGGGATGAGAGAGGTCTCCTGTTGCCAATTAAGGTGGGTGGTGAATTGAGGCCCAGGTTCGGGAGAACCCATAGCTAACGTTATAGCTGGTTCAGAGAACCTCCAAATCCCATCCCTGCCTGGGCCCTGCCCCCCCCAATCCCACCCTGCCCCTCCCAGGAGTCTCCAAGCAGCCCATTTTGGATGTGAGGTAAGTGGAGGGCCCACGTGGAGACTCGGGGAGGGAGAAAAATAGGCCTTCCAGAAGGCCAGAAACGGGCCTATTTCTGGTCTCAGGAGGGCATCCAGAGCCTGGGGAAAGCAGTTTTTGCCCTTCCAGAAGCTCAGGGAAAGCCTCCAGAGCCTGGAGAAGGCAAAACCATCCCCCACCCACCACCATGGTAGAGCAGGCTCACTAGGCCACACCCACCATGGCCATGCTCACCCGCAGCCAGGCACAGAACCTGTTGCTGTTTTGAAGCCCACCCCTGAGTAATTCCATAGGGGAAGTTTCATGGATAGAGTAAATAAGGGCTGAGTGTCAAAAGGCTGACCATGTTCAGTAGTCCTATGGAATTATCTTGCAAGGAGGAATATCAAATTATTAATGGGCAGTCATTGGAAGAATAAAATCAAGATTTATTCAGGGGGAAGCCTGTGGGAATGGACCTGAGAAGCCTTTGACAAGTCTGTTGTTGACCATCCAGTTGTAAGGGCTTTTTGCCTGTGAGCTAATCATCTGGGAGGTTATAAAAAGATTGCATTACATTGAACTACTTGGTATTTTCTTCATTTGTTTAAATAAATTTACATTGGAAAACCTTTTAGGGGGCTGTTTAAATAAATTTACATTGGAAAACCTTTTAGGGGGCTGTTAAGCACTCAGAGGGACACGGTGGCTCAGTGGCTAAGATGCTGAGTTTGTCAATCAGAAAGGTTGGCAGTTCGAATCCCTAGCACTGCGTAACGGAGTGAGGTTACTGCCCCAGCTTCTAACCTAGCAGTTCAAAAGCACTTAAAAATGTAAGTAGAAAAATAGGGACCACTTTGAGGGGGAAGGTAACAGCGTTCCGTGTGCCTTTGGCATTTACCCATGCCGGCCACATAACCATGGAGACGTCTTCAGATAGCGATGGCTCTTCGGCTTTGAAGCGGAGATGACCCTAACCCTAACCCTAGAATTGGGAACAACTAGCACATATTTGCAAGGGGAACCTTTACCTAAGCACTCAGAGAATTCAGCATTTCAACAGGACAACAACTGGAGGGCAGTGATGAAACATTGAGAAACTCAGTTGCAGTAGTCACTGACCAAAGCCTTGATTTAACTGCTTTGAGTTTATGTGCAATTGTTTTTTGTTCTAAACGACTGAGCTGGTTATTCTTCATTCTTCAGGGTTGACTGATATTTGTGTCTTTCCTTTAATTAAATCAAGGGATTGTATCTCCTGTGCTTATCTGGGCCTGACCTTGGAGTTGTTGGAGCTGCTGTGTAAGAAATTGCTGGCTGAGATTACGAACTCTGCCATCCTGCCTTGGCTCTCCTCCCAGGATTTAGCAGAGGCTAAAAGCTATTGTGAAAAACACATAGAAGCGCAATTTGAAAACCCTTCACAAATTGTTTTTTTAAGTTGAAAAAATATTGAAGGCAGTGCATAATGCCTAAAGGTCAATATTCTTTCAATCCATGCCATCTGGGAAGCTGGAGATTGATATTAACTACCGTGTTTTCCCAAAAATAAGACAGGATCCTATTTTGACTCCTGAAAGTAGCACTTGGCCTTATTTTCGGGGAGGTCTTATTATTTTTGAGGTGCAGGAGACGCGGCCATGGTCATCTCATGGCTGCTGCTGTGTTGCAATATTTTCAGGGAAGTCTTATTTTAGCACATGTACTCAAAAGCCCGATTGGGCTTATTATCTGGGGAGATCTTATTTTCGGGAAAACAGGATAATATTTTGCAATTAAGTCTTAGGAGTATAGTGCTGGTTGCCCCGTGTGCCACTTGTTCCCCATTAAGACTATTGGCAGCAGTCTGGAACAGTATCCCGTGTCCCTGAACAAATAACTCATCCATGACAATCATTTGTTTAATGACCAAAAGTTATGGCAGTGCTGGTCCTTGCACTTTTGACTGTTGCAGTATCGCTACAGTCATGAGAAGCGTTTAGCAACTGACATGAATTTACAACACTTTTAGTGTCCTGGGGACAAGCAGTAGTCATTTGCTACCTTCCTAGGGGATTACTGACAAGCAAAATCAATGGGGAAAGCCAGAGGCATTTAAAAACACCATGAAACAATTAACAACCCTGGTTAAAACAAAAGTCGTAACATTGGGTGTGACTCCCTTAATAACTGCATCATTTAGTGACAGAGGTTCCAGTCCCACTTTTGGACGTAAGTTGAAGACTACCTGTAACTCTTGTAGTTTTTAAAAGCCAATTTTTAGCCATCAAGTCATACATTCATATTTAAATTATTGTGGCTTTCAAAGGGTACTACCATCTTATCTCCTACAGAAAACTTCTCACCAGAGGAAAAAATCATTTCCTAATGAAATAGGGTGTAGGATTTATTAGCAAAGACTGTGAGGGCAGAGAGGAAGGACAAGAAAAATTACATACTGTGTCCTTATGCTGGAACAAATAGTTCAGAGTTAGCTCTGGTGCCTTAATGTTCAGAATGTTTGGAATTTTCTCTTTCCATCATTTTAAACTTATCCTTCCTTTGGACTTTCCTAAGGGAATTCTTTTTCATTACTTTCCTATAGCCATTGCTGCCTCATAATCATCAGCAGATGTCTAAAGCTGTTGGATTCCAGACTATAAAACACCAACTAATCTTAATTCTCAAGTTCTTAAATTACTAATACCAATATAAGAAATAAAACTACTAATTGACGTAAATAAAACAAGCTATTTTAAAACTAAAAGAGTACTGAAATAGAAAAATTAAAAGGTCACTAAAATGCGGTCATTCTATGGCCATTTTGCTCCGCCCTCCATCCTTCAAAATGTAGGATCAGATACATGCTTTCCAATGGGAAAGCTTTTATTCTGGGGCTTCATTGTTTATCATTTAAACACATCATGAAAAGAACATATGTGGAAATGCTTGAGCATTAATTTGGATTTTCTAATAAGAGTTCAAGTGTTATTGGAATGCTTATTTTGACAGCCAATAGCATGAGTTATACATATAGTTTGTGGTTATTAAACTGCTGGAAAGAAAGCAGGAATTACATTATAATGAGACTTCCATGTACAGAGACATCCATAGAATCAATGACTAGGTTTGAAAGAATCTTAGAAATCATCTTGTTTGACACCCTGTCAGTTCACAAATACATTTTTTCTTATTTTGCCTTATAGTATCAGACCGTGATTCTGACCTTACCAAAAACAATGACCATGAAAATCTGCAATATTTTCAGATATGCACCTATTTTTGCCTTGAAATGTAAGTGTTGAGGCAGTGGAACATTTTTGGGCATCACTAAATTGTACTAGAGGGATGCAGTGGCTAAGATGCTGAGCTTGTTGATCAGAAAAGTTAACAGTTCGGCAGTTCGAATCACTAGCAGTGCATAATGGAGTGAGCTCCCTTTACTTGTCCCAGCTTCTGCCAACCTAGCAGTTCGAAAGCATGTAAAAATGCAAGTAGAAAAATAGGGAACACCTTTGGTGGGAAGGTAACAGTGCTCCATGCGCCTTTGGCATTTAGTTATGCCGACCACATGACCACGGAGACATCTTTAGACAGTGCTGGCTCTTCGGCTTTGAAACAGAGATGAGCACCGCCCCCTAGAGTCAGGAACGACTAGTACAGATGTGTGAGGGTACAGATGTGTGAGGGGAACCTTTACCTTAAATTGTGCTAAGCCAAAAGGTGATCCTTGTTGAATGACTTAATCTGTGAAGTCAGAGTTCTCTCACACATAACTTTTGTCCCCTGCTCTAAACATAGGACTTTATTGTTTTATGGTAGGTAGTAAGAGCCAAACAGGAGCACCACAAAACCAAACAAACAAACCCCTGCCTTGATATAAATCAGGTTCCAAAATAGTCACAGGACACCTCAACAATAATTAAGCCAGGAGTGCCACTCGAAGAGACCTTGAATATAACACAGCTTAAGCCTATAACAGCTTAAGCCAAAATTAAACAAAGTGCATTCTAGCTTTGTTTACAGCTAGGTAGCATTTAGCTTTCGAAGTGAATCCAGCCAATCCTACCGAGACTTCTGTAACACAGGGAGAGCGACTTTATTCTGCCACAATCTGCTTAACTACTCGGAGAAAAGTTGACTGAAGAAGCTGGCTTCGCTTTCTGCGTCCATGTTAGTAGCAGCCTTGGAGATTGGCAACAGCCGGGCTCTACTGTCCCAAAAGGTCCTTTGCTTCTCCACTCCCGTGTTATTCGGGTTGCGCAAGGTGCTCCTCCTGCGCCGTCTTTCTTTACCGAAGTGTTGGCTGGGGAATAGCTGAGCGTGGACCGTCCTAATGCTGCCCTTATTATTTGCCATGGGGTGGGGCACGGAGTATTGCTTCTTTTCGCAACTGAGTTGGCTGTGCCAGTTGTTTACGGGACGAAGCTCTTCTTTTCGTTCCTCTCTTTTCCCGGTAGTTATGGGCAGGGGCGCTTAGGAAGCGCCTTCCTGCCTCTCCTCGGGACTCCGTGCAGTGATATGGACCGAGACCAGCCTATTTCCCCGCCGGGTAACCTCAACGACTTGCCGGACGACTCCCCTCAGGTGAGGGCCGCTGTTGCAGCGCTGAGGTGGAGAGCCGTGGAAGAGAACCTAGAAGTCCGCCAGTCTGACCTTTCTGACGCCTGTCTGATCCGCTTTTTGCGGTGTCGAGACTTCGACAGCGACCTGGCCTGGAAGGTAAAGCGATCCCGGTCCCCAGGAGAAGAACAGGAACACGAACGCCCTCCCTCCCTGCTTCCTCCCTTCCTAGCTCAAGACTGGCGCGCGGGTTTCTTCAAGTAATTTTGCTTCGCTGTCTGGCTCGGACTCTTCCTTCTCGCCATCGTCGCACAGATCCTTCCATGCTAAACAGCTGGAAGGTTACCAGCTTATAAAGATCCTCTTGCTTTCCTCTTTGGCCTCCATCTGCTTCACTAGAGACGCTGAGCATTGCTCTTCTCTTTGTCAGAGACTTCCACCAATTGGAATGTGTTGATTCTGTAAATTGTTTTATGAAAGAGCCCAAGCAGGTGCCTACACCTATTTGAAACTAAGCAAGGTCTGGACTGGTTATTACTTCAGTAGATGACTGCAAGGGAAATGCCGGGTTAGATTGGGAAGTTGAAGCCCATCAGAAAAAGACAGTGGCAAGGGGACAACAATGGCAAGGCACACCTCACCTCATCCTGTGCCTGGTTTTTGCTTCTTAATGGCTACCCTTCATCTTTTTCAAATTGCTCTTTCGTCTTGAAAGAATATTGAACTGCATAATCTTGGATGTCAGAAATCTATTATTGTTGAACCACAGGTGCTTTTTTCAAGAGGCAACTGGAGTTTCTGGTTTTCTTTGAAGATGTTTCACTTCTCATCCAAGAAGCTTCCACCACTAGCTTCTTGGATGAGAAACAAAACATCTTCAACAAAAAACCAGAAACTCCAGTTGCCTCTTGAAAAAGCACCTTTGGGACAACCATGACCTGGATAATTGAGAATCTCCATAGACATTATGGTTGAACAGTTGTCGTTCTTGATCTTTAGCCCTTGAAGATAGGCCAGGTCATGAGATACTCCAGAAATGCTACTTTATTTTATAGGACACATTAACAGAATTTTGAAAGCCTTTCCAAAACTTTCACTGCCCCCACCCTTTTTAAGGATAGCATTGGTCAAGTCAGAAACATTCTCTTCCAGAGTCTCTTTTTCATATTTTCTACTTTCCCAGTGTTTAGCAACCATTTCTTCACTTCCTTCTTACTCACCAGGAATAAATTCCTTTACACAAGGTTGGGGTGGCTTTTGTATCAGTTGGAAGCCATTCTTCACTTGTGTGGCACTGATCCTTTTTTTTTTCCAGTTCAGATTTATTTAAGCATGTGTCTGTCTTTCCTTTTTTAAAGCACCACCCATCCAGTAGTATTTAGTTTGTCTTTCTTCTAGCTTTTTTGTGCTGTTAAAGACAGCTATAGTAATAACTTCCATCACCTTTGTACCTCAGAGCAATAAGGAGCACAGAAAAGACAATAAAAAGCTAAAAGAAGAATTTAAAATTCTGGACGCAATGCTCAAGGCACTGAGCTCAGATTCCTGAAAGATACTGAGAAAGAAAACTACAACTATACAAATAGTGACAGAGTTCATGTTTTCATGCGGTACATGTATGTCACTGTTTTCCCTGTTTGCCTGTTTTTATTTCTGCCTCTATAAGCTTTTGTTTTCCTGTGTCATCTTAATTCAAAGTGAAATGTTGAGTTTGCACAAACCAGACATTGTACCCAGCTAGATTACCATATTTCAAAGAAATAGAAATAAACCTACAACACACAAATACAAATTCCCATTTTCACAATAATTGTGGGAAAGCAGACACAAGAAGAGAAGGTGGAATAAATAAAAACAAATATTCTGTTTCCCAAACCTTTGTTTAGTTTATTGTTACTACTTAGTTATATGGTTATTATTTAGTATTCTATCATTTCTCTGTCCTTTTATATGCTTTTCAAAGTTTTGCTCTCATCTTTCATATTCTTACTGCTGTTTGACAAATCAAGCTTTCTAACAATCAGTTTCAAAAACCTATAACAAAAATGTGTAGGAAATTTCAAACTTCCTTAGAATATGGGGAATTTTAAAATGTGTATGAAGCAGACATGGGAGGAATTTATCATGATTTTTTTTATTGCAGATGTTTCTAGTATACGGTTCTGGCTCTGAGAAGGATTCTGTGTCAGATATACGATAGAAGAGGCAGTTCAAAATATTTTTATTTACTCCTTTAAAACTTTAGCCCAAACACTATTCAACTTTGCTATCTGAGTTTATTGTCATCATGTGAGCATACATGTACATTTAATAAATAATAAACTTGGAATCCATTAACACGATGATCCCCAACTTTTGGATGCCAGATCCTGGTTCCGTGGAGGGTGGTTTTTCTATGGACTAAAGGGGCATGGTTTCATCACTGCCTGGGTCCTGCACCTGAGCACCTAGGCCTTTACTAGCTTGTGTTGCCTGTTTCCTGGCAGGCTATAGACCGATGCTGGTTCATGGACCGGGGACTGGGAATCCTTGCATTAACAAATAATATGGAGCTTTGAGCTATTAATTTATGTTCCAACTCACCTTTTGCAAAACATTCCTGTATCTTGCATTCAGATCAGATCACACTGTAACTAATATTGCTACACAGAGCAACATTTATTTATATTGACATTTCAATCTATGCTAAGCACATATTTGATTCCAACCTAACTCATTTTGTTCACTAAGAAATGTATGTGCATTGGCATTTTTATTACTATATCTGAGGCAGGCAATTTGTTGTTACTATTGCATCCAATAGCTTTCCCGGGCCTATTTGTAAAAGTGCAGAGACAGAATATATTGCGCTCTATGAAGGTGATATGGAGCTGTGCATATTGATTGTCAGTTTTAGCAATAATAATAGCTTATTTTTATTAAAATCTAATCCTCACTCGTTGTGCTTCATTCAAATGTTCCTTCTGATCTTCCCACACAATTGCCATAATACAGTTATTTAATATTCCATGTTGGTACTATTGTTGGCTAGAATAATGAAATGCTTTAAACCTGAAGGCAAAAAGTTTTTGTAATAGTCCTATAGTATCCACCAGGATTATGTAATTACATTACCTACACCTTCTCATGTGAATCTAGAATAATATACATTTAACAATTTAGTGCTTGCCCAAACATGCTCCAAAGCATTGTTTTGCCTTAGAAATCCAAAGTATGTGTGGCACTAAGGTAAACTATTTCCAAAATGAAGACTAGATGGCAGTGTTATTAAAGTTTGCTTGATTCTATCATGGGTAACTCATAATGCAAAAAATAATCAATGGCAATATTTGGACAACTTCAAACTCTTATGTCCTGTTTTAATGTTTATAACCAATTCATGCCATTCCATATACCACTTCCATACTGGCTTTACAGAATAAAATTAATTTGTTCTGATGTATTAAATTTGAATAGCTTTAAGTTAGAATGTTAAATTATGAAAATTTCTTGTCTTCATGTGTGTATGTGTGATACCGATAATAATTCTCGCTTAGTGGCCATGGTTGTTACAGACCCGCAAAAATGTACTTACAACCCAGGTTCAAGTTCTGGTTGTCTGTCTCCCACCCTCATGGTCCTGTGATTGCATTTTGGGAACTTGGCTAACTGCTAATATCTGCTAAGTGATTCTATGAAATGCCTTACATGAAAAGTAAGCAAAATCTAAAATGCATTTACTAGGAGGTAAAGCCAATTAAGTCCATGGTGAATAAGCATTCATATAGGCATAGACAGGCATAGGCATAGGCAAGAAAGTACCTGAAACTTTCCATAAACCAGGATTGTAGCATTAGAATCGGCAATGGACTACATTATAAATAATTTTTGGACTGCAAAAATCTAAATAAACACTAATGGCCATTTAAATTGTTGTTCACCAGCTATGATAGAGTTCATATAAATACACAACTTTTTTTTCTTTCTCTATCTCTCTTTTTCCTCCCTCCCTCCCTCTCTCTTGTACAAGCACTCCTTGGGTTACAACCATAATGGAGCCTGCCCAGCATGGTTGTAACTCATGACAGTTGTAAAGTAATTTTTCTGCAATGATTGTTAAGTAAACATCATAGTTGTGAAGCAAACTAATGGTTGGCTTTGGACATGGTTTTGCTGAAAATCAGAAGTAAATGCAGACTTTGTAAAACTGTCATAAAATGTAGTTACATGAGTACAGGATCCTGCAAATGGCTGTAAATACAGTCAGGTTGTGGTGTGCCTGAAATGCAGTCATGTTCATTGGAACTTAGAATCTAGGTGCCAAGTACCCCCAAGTCAGTCCTTTGGAACTTTGAACAGAAATTAAGTGATCGGTTGTATGTTAAAGACTGGCTGTATAATCAACTTTGAGGTTTGGTGTTCAAGGAGATTCCTGAGAAGACAGAAACTCACAGGAAAGTATTATAGGTCTAAGCTTGTGACATCCAGAATTTTAGTAGGTGATATCAGACTGTTATTATCCATGAAAATATATATATATGAAATTATGATATTGTGTTATCTCATTTCCATCTCTGTTTATTATTTCTGTTCTTAGGTTTTCAAAAACTACCACAAATGGAGAAGGGACTGCCCAGAAATAATTGCAAATCTACATCCATCCTCAAGTCTTAGCTTGTTGCAAACAGGCTACATTGGAATTTTGAAAGAGAGGGATCCATGTGGTTCTAGAGTTGTCATTTATAGAATTGGCAAGTAACTTTTATGTTGATTATGGTGTTAGAAACTAGATAGGATACTCTATCTAGTTTCTAACACCAAAGTGAAGGATGATGAAGGGGAAGAATGCACATACAGGGATAGTGGATAAATTGCCCTCAGACCTTATGATCAGGACCAGAAGCCACGGCCATGTCCATTGCACCTTCTACTATTTGCCCTTTGCTCAGTGAAATTGCTGATTCTGGGATTGAGGAGAAGAGAGCTGTAATTCAGGTTCTCCTGGCTAGTTAACAAGGTTAGAAGATTGCCTGCAAAAAGAAGCTAAAGTTGACCAGCTGGAGAAGTGAAGGATGAGCAGCCACACTGGACCATATTTGATAACTTACTTTCCTCTCTGTGCGTGTCTGTCTGTGTGTGTGTGTGTGCGCACACACACAAGTAAAAGAAGGCTTTTTTCTCCCCTCTCCTTTTCTGCCTTTTACTTAGGAAACAATTGACCTCCTTCCTTTCCTGTTTTAGTCTTTTTTTAATAACTTCACAAACATATCTTATTGTTATGGGTCTGTTTCAGAGGTGGGTTGCTCCCGGTTCAGCCCGGTTCGGCCAAATCAATAGTGGTGATTTGGCCTGGGTTGCAGAACCGGTAGTGACCCAGGCTAGCCACACCCCTGAAGCAGTTCCCTGGTCTGTTCTGCCATTGCCAGCATGTTTCTGCATATATGCACATCAATTTAAAGTCAACTGCGCATGAGCGAGCAACGCGCAGCAGGCGCATGCATGAAGCGAACTGGTACAGGAACCCACCCCTGGTCTGTTTATAATCTATTTCTCTGTAATCTTCAGTAAAACTTTTTAAAATTTAAATATTCATCTATTTTCTCCAGGGAAATTTATTTTCCTTTATATAAATTGGAATTATATTGAAATACTTTTTGCATAGTCACATTATCTGTTATTATAGTATCACTCTCTTGTAATTTAAATATTTTTTCCATCATTTCCCTGGTTTATTTGAAAACTCATTTTTTTGTTTGCATAATTTATTTTTATTTCCATTTCTCTTAATGCTAACATAGATAATTGTTGCTGTAGAAGTTTCATTGGTTGAGAAATAATTATCTTCTCTGGAAACTTCTTTAATTTCTCTTCTTTTTAATCTCACCCAAAATAGTTTGTGTTTTCTGTTGCCTTTGCCTTTTGAGTTCATTATTATGGTATATAAAGCAATAGCAATAGCACTTAGACTCTTTAAAGCACTTTACAGCCTTCTCTAAGCAGAGTCATCATATTGATCCCAACAATCTGGGTCATTTTACTGACCTAGGAAGGATGGAAGGCTGAGTCAACTTTGAGCCGCTGAGAATTCAACTGCCAAATTGTGGGCAGATGGCAGTTAGCAGAAGTAGCCTTCAGTACTGCATTCTAACCACTATGCCACCACATCTCTTTCATGGACACTTTGCTTTCATTTTAAATGAATCTTACATCTGTACCTTTATTATTATTTTCAAACAGTTTGGAAAGGGAAATTTGTCTTAAGGCAAATGCTGCACTAAGATCAGCAGTAATATTTGGCCAACATTCAGTCAAATAATGTACAGATAATTTTTGTGGGCTGTTGATTATTAAGGTATGAAGGGGGAGGAATGGAATAAACATAGCCATAAAGCAATAATCATATAAAAACTAGAGAATGAAGAAAGAGAGTTTGTTTGAACAAGCAACTTGGAAGACTCGGGGCAAAATGTAGATTATAATACACAGAGACTATGCTTTTAATGATGTTGAATTAAATATTTAGGAGCGCATCTGCTCAGACTTTACTCTCTCTCACTGATATGTTATGTGTTCCAAGAAATTTAAATAGAATCTAATTAGAGTTAAGCAGTTTTTAATTCTCCTGAAAATACAAGAAAATATAAGCAGTTCAGAGAGTGTTTCTATGTTTGATAGCTGTAAAAGAAGATTAGATGCACTATTGTGCCCCTTTACTGCTAGAGTAGAATTTCACAGGTAAAGAAAGTCTGTTGGGATTGTTCTATACAATAGTAGCGTTTAACCTGTGTTAATCAAGCCCAACTATTTCAGCAATTGGAAAATAAGAAAAATAAAGATCAGTTAGACTGCTTTTTAAGAAAACCCCTATCTAGTTCTTTTCCCTATGAAGAACTGACAGATTTGGAGTTGATGGAGAATAATCTAGTACCTCATTTCCTTGTTCATCCATTCATCCAGTCTTTGAAATCAATGATGTAGACATTTGTAGTAATGCTTATCACACTCTTATTTTTATTTATTATAACTGTTTTCTTAGCAAGAATAATTATGATAAACTTTGTGAAGTGGCCTATAAAGTATGGTTGTATTTAAATTGTGACTCCTAATTTGTCTTAATTGTTTTCACAGTATAGAAACTATAGGTGTTTTTAATTTGTGTTTATATATTAGCTTTCATAAAATTGATTCTCATTGTGTGTTAGGAAAATCATATCAGTTGAACAAATAATGTATGATTGCTATTAAGCCTACCTAGTGTCTGGAATAGTTCATGATGCACAAGTTTTGGAAAACATAAGTAAACTTTTTAATGTTTCCCATTATTCCTGTTGCCTAGTTCAGAATTTTATTTAAGGGTAAATATTCACTTTGTGCAGAAAAATTGGCTTATTGTTAAATAATTCATATCTTTTTCTCTCTCTGTGTATATATATATTTCATTTAGCACGATGGGATCCTAAGATATTTACAGCATATGATCTCTTTCGTGTAAGTATTATGCTATCTGAGCTTTTGGCAAGAGAGCCAGATACCCAACGTAATGGAGTCAAGGCAATCTTCGATCTCCAAGGATGGAAATTTGCTCATGCATTTCAGGTCACTCCAGCAGTGACCAAGAAAATAACATTTGCACTCACAGTAAGCTTTATTCTTATTTATTCCACTGAGGCATATTATGCTAATTTCCAAGAACTAAAATCAGGTAGCTGAATTGAAGCAAATAAATAGCACCTTTTCAGCCCTCATAGCTTCAACCTTAAACTGTCTACTGTGGACCTCACACCCTTCCTAATAAGCGCACCAGCGTGCCTACCATCCCTATCCTACTGTCCCCATTTATTTGTACTCATTTCCTGTGTTCATGTCCATGTTTATACTTATACCTGTTATCTTGTACATGTTTGACAAACTAAATAAATAAATAAAGACTAATGATAGCCAGTAGCATGCATCCTTCCCATGTAAAACATAAATAAGTATAGCTTTATGCTACAATTCAAAATTAAACTCTCTTCAAACTGAATAAAGAATATGTCTGCCAGGCTGCCCCCATCTTGGTTTTTGTCCATATTCTAAATAGGCAGCTAGGTGTGAAGAAGAATGGTCCATAGATTTGCTTGGATGCAACCACTGCTGACTTCACACTCTCCAGGTTTGTCCTGTATTATTATATGCTCTAAAGAGCTTGGTCACCTTGGATTGTCTGACACTGTGGCTTGCTTATAGTGCAAAGATGTGTACTGTCTTGGGTTTGTAGTCAATAATTTCACATTGTCTCCATAGTTCTCAGTGCACTTGAGTTGACAACTGCTTGAATTAATTTAAAATATATTTTGATGATCCATAATCAAGTCTTAATAATTCAAAAGATATGTCTGAAATAGATACAATTCTGAAATCAATTCTTTCACCTTACAATTGAGTATTCAGTAATTATTATATAAATACAGTCCATTCATACGTCAAAACACAGGTATGGTTGTCCATATAAAACAATGATGTTTAAAACCTTTTCAAAGAAATTGTTTTCTATATTGAATTTATTGACCTTGAAATATGTTTGAATATTAGTAGCTCGATTGGTAGTTAGGCTGTTTGCGCTCCATGTTTGGCAATTTAGTTGCAAACATTTTGTCGTCATTTGAGGAGACATTGTTAGTGTGTTTTGAATCATTTTGAGTTTAACTCAAAACGAACTGACAATGTCTCCTCACATGGTGATGAAATGTTTGCAACCAAATTGCCAAGTTCAGAGCTCAAATCAATTATATATATATAACAAGCAAACTCACCTCGACTTTATTTTCTTATTTTTCCCTTTTTGGCAGGATGGTTTCCCACTAAAAGTTCGAGGAATCCACTTGATTAGAGAGCCTATAATTTTTTACCATGTTTTTAATCTAATTAAGCTTTTACTCCCTGAAAAAATCAAAGCAAGGGTAAGTAAGCACAAATTCTTATTTGCTATGGAATTGATCCCTTATTATTTCAGCACCCAGCACTTTTTTCTTTTGAAATAAATACATCCATTTTCTTCTGATTCAACAATTCTTTTATTATTATAATTAACAGGAAACCACCTATAAACCTACTATTGTATCAGTTCAAAGGAATATGCAAGTTCATAGATAAAGGTGTTATTGCTAAGTGTATGTATTCTGCTGAGTAGTTTTGAGTGAAATTGTTATTTCCTGATATAGAAATGTAAAAGTTTCTTTTCCTGATTTCCTGATGATAGAATGATAGGAATGTAAAAGATTCTAATCCCAAATATTGCTGGGAGTCCTTTTTTTTAATCCAAGTAATCTAGTTCATATTTATTTCTTCCGAAGGAAAAAAACAAATCAAACCCACTTTTGAAAATGTATAAAGTACCCCAGTGTTTCTCAACTTCAGCAACTTGGCTACCTAATGATTTCTGGCCACTGAAATCCACATAGCTTAAAGTTGTTGAGGTTGATAAATAGTGCTATTGTCCATTTCCTTCTTTTCATAATAAAAATATACTACATGCTTGCAACATTATGGACTTTTTTCTGAAAGCCAGATTTTCTTTTGCAGCACTTCCTGGAAAAATCATGTAATCATTTAATTCCACATAATTACATAATTACAATTCTTGAAGATGTCTCTTCCACCTCTATATTTTCAAAATTTTACCCTTACTGTATTTTGCGGAGTATAAGACATACCAAGATTTTGAAGAGGCAAATTAAAAAAAAAAAGTTTTTGCACTCTGCAGACCTCCCAAAAACGGCCCCGTTTTTCATTTTTTAAAAAAAGGCATGCATAGCCTTCAGGAGGCTTTCAGATTGCTCCTGGGAGTTGAGGAGGGCAAAAATGAGCAAAAAATGGCCCGTGTTTTACTCATTTTTGCCTTCCCCAGCCCCCAGGAGCACTCTGGACGTCTCCTAAAGGCTATGCACAGCCATTTTTGCAATGGGGTTGGAGTTTCGGGAGGCTAAAAATGCTGTATTTAGTGTATAAAACGCACACAGATTTTTACCCTCTTTTTTGAGGGAAAAAGGTGTTATAATCCAAAAAATATGGTGAGTGGACCAACAAATTTATATCTGATATATGTCTGAGAAAATAGAGCTCTTACCCTACAAAGTAAAGTATACGACAATTATATATTTGTATATTTCTTTCTGATAGTGTTAATTCTGAGCTAAAGCTGTATTAGCTGGCTGTGGGGGAGGAGGATGGGAAAAGTACTTTCAGATGGAAGGCTGAAAGAGGTTTGCTTTCCTACCCTGTCCACTTATCTCAGCTCCATATAACTTTATACATATTTTCTGTATAGATTTCTATTCATTGAATTGTAATCTTGGTCTATTTAGACTTTCAGATCCAATCTCCTGGACTGGTGATTGGAATCTATTTTCATGGTACCTTATGTCTAATTTAATGTGATTATCTGATTTATCTGCTATCTAATTGTAGATTCATCTGCATGGGAATAACTTTGCACATGGCCTCCAGAAACATTTTCCAGTCAGCCTTCTGCCAGAAGAATTTAATGGTGAAGCAGGCTCTTTTGAAGAATTTTCTAAATATTTGATTGACTTTTTAATGGAATCTATAAACTATCTTCAAAGTATTTCTCTTTTTTGATAACCACTGACATGAAGTAAACTATATCTGGGCAGGAGAAATACTTATTAACCAGAATGAGGTACTGATGAAACTAATGCTTTAAGTTGCAGGATCCAAAGGTCATGGAAAATTTCAGCTGTTTTAAATAGGTATAGACTCGGAATACCTATCCCCAAAAGAAACAATTAATTCCATTTAAAAAAAAATACAGGTGCTTTTTGATGGTTTTGGTCAACTGATCATTTAAATACAAAATTAAATAAAGCTGTAAGACTCTCCAAAAATTATTTATAGATCAATATCAGGTATTACGATTTGAGATAAGGTTATTTACAAAATAAAAATGAGAAAGTCTTTGATGTGAAAGGGGATTGTTTCATCCCTAGAAAATGTTATGCAACTGGACCATCTGCTGAAATTCGGCCTGCCAAAAGGTAAATATAGCTTCTGCTTGATCAGAACAAGCATTTTCCTAGTAGCTAGCTAGATGCCATGGAGAAGCTGACAAACATGGTGAAATACTTATAAGCTGTTTCCTGTGTTCATATCTGATGCTACCCCCCCCCCTGTTTTATGTGTTCTGTGAAATAAGTATTTCTTTATTCATTTTGGACTCCTTGTGAATGGTGATGTATTAAGACTATTAATATGTGAATGTTTCCTCTAAAGTAACCTTTATGTTCAGTGGGTTCTTTCTCAGTGGTATATTTGCCTACTGTGCTATAGACTGTGTTACCAAACACAAATGTCTGTGGTTGATATAAATCAAAAATTTACCAATCAAATGTACTAATATGTTATTGCAAAACAAACACTATTAAGATATAATGTGATAGCCTGGTTCACATAGGAATACTGATTTATGCTTAGCCACTGTAATCTAAAACACATATAATATGCTTTGAAACTTTGTGTAAATATACCCATAGCTTTTAAAGGAACTTTCTCTCAGGTGATCTTAGATGCTACTTCATGATGCAAAAAAAGCAGCTCTATGTATCAGTTGATATAGCAATTACTCTTTTTTACTACTGATTTTTTAAATCTTAGTTTTTGTTCATGTAATTTAATTGTACTTGACATAATTCTCAGGAATATAGGTTTGGGAGCTTCAAGTGCTGTAAGAAAAAAATCATAAAAAATAAGTAGTTAGGCTTTTATACTAGAAAGCCACTAATGTTCCTTTAACAAAGGACATACCATAATATTATCACAATTTGGGCACAATATGCATCTGAATCAGATATGGAGGTAGGAAGTAGAAACATTAATTTTTAAATACTTTTTCAGACACTATCAAGGAGATATTTAATAAAGTACTGAGTTTGAAATAATGTGAAAGTAGTATATACACATACACAAATCTAAGCATCCCTATCTGTGTTGGGTTACCTTTTTAAGGGAAATCAATTTAAGACTACAGAATTACATATACTGAGAATAACACTTATTTCAGTTTCCTAAGACTGTTGACCAGGTTTTGTCTTTTCCTTTTGCAAAAGAAAGGAAAAAAGGGTGGGGGGCAGAGGCAGGAAAATAATATCTGAATCAGTTTGCAAATCCTCTTTTACTGAGGGAATAGACTGAATTATATTTTCCCCCACCTTCTACTGACTGCAAGTTTTTTCAGTCACCAGAAGGACTGAAGGATTAAGAAAATGATTAAATTTCAGGTACCACCCAACTGGTAGGACTGAAACTCACAAAGATAGGTTCTGATAAGAAATCTTTACTGGAGAAAAGGTAGGAACTCATAAAAAAATCTAGCAATGTCTGCCTTTTGTAAGTTGCATGTGTGGCAACTGTATTCAAGCCCTTTTCTGACCTTTTCTCCTTACCTTACTTAATGGATTCCACCTCCGCCCCCTTCCTTTTGCACAGACAATTATTTTCCATCTGTGCCTTGATTTTGCTCAGATTGTTTTTTTCTGACTGTGAGTGCTAATTTCAAAGGCACAAAGTCTTCAATCTTGAAAGAAAGCAGGCCACAGAAAGCATTGGTTTTCAATGGGCTTCTGTGTCTGAACCTGCTTTTGGGGGAAAAAGTACAAAGAGAAACAGAACTGGCTTGCAGAAGGATGGTGACTTAGAAGGCCACAATTATGTACCTTGCAGTCTTATAGTAACCATAACTACTGCAGGAGCAGAAAAGGGCTTAAGGCATTGGAGTAATATTGATGACAAATTGCTCTGGAGTGCTAGCAGGCCTACCAAAAAGCAAATCTGCCAGATTGTGTGGCAACCAGTTGAGAAGTAGAAGAACAATTAATGCAGAAGGATGCCAGTATTGGGTAACTGGACTGCATTTCCAGCAAATCTTCCCAGATAACCCAAGTTAGAATTCCTTGTAGGGCGTAGCATTAACAGATGACTTTCATCAATAGTCTACAGAGGGATGCTTGAATAAAATCTTGCTTACTTCATCTGAATGATCCAAAATCCTAGTGGGAACAAACAGTATGAAAAACATTGAAAGTAAAAGCAAAGTCATGTACAACAAAGCTTCTTAACTTTGGCCACTTCAAGTTATGTAGACTTCAACTTCCATGCTGGCTGGGAAATTTTGGGAATTGGAGTCCATACATGTTGCCAAGGTGTTCTGATATTTTCTCTCAGATTAGCATGCAAAGTAATTTCTTAACAGAAAAAAAAATCAAATGACAACTAAGATAACACTTTAATGAGTAAAAACAAAAATATACATATTTACTGCATTAAAAATACAGAAAATTCATGCTGCCAACTTTTCTAGGCATCTTTCTAAGTATCATGCTTTCCTATTCTGATTTTTTTTAGTAATGTTAAAGTTTATATTTCTATGGGAAAGGGATTGACCAGATAAAGACTATTTTGAAAATTGTTAAATCAGCTAAAAAATCTGAAGGCAAATATTTTAAAGATGTAAGCATAAGCGCTTTCCTTGGAGCAAACCCGCAAGAACAATGGGATTTAGCTTACATAAAATTGCATTATCAAGAAATCAGTTAACTCAATAATGATGAGCTTAAGATGTTATACTGTATTTTTTTATTTGTCTTTTGCAGTTCTACTATGCAATTTGCATTTTTATAAAAGTTACAGAAATATTAAAAACTTAACATATAATAAAGTGTTAATAATATAAAACCTTTTAATAAATGTCTTTTATTCAGTATGTTTTTGATTATATTCATACAGTATTGAATATCTTCAAATTAGATAAGCAAAGAACTTTGAATTCTTCCATGCATGCTTCTCACTTCGCAATTGCCCTAAATGGCTATTGTCATTTGTTCAGCATTCAAGTTCCTATGTGTGCAGTACATTCCTATGTAATATGCGTGTGTGTAAAATAAAGTTTGAAAGTCATTCAACATCCTGTGCCTGCACACTATGTATGGACCAGGTCAGATGTTCGAGCCAGTTAATAGTTGACATGGGAAAGTGTGTAATTCTGACTGATCTTATTTATGGTTCCAATTTCTGATTTGCAATGATCATGAGGCTTCATTATGCATTCATTTATAATGTATCATTGACTCTTGCTCGGAGAGAATGACTCTTTATATTTCAGCAGTTTTGCCCTGTGACTGTAGAGTTCCAGGGACATTGGCAATTTTCTGGAAGTTGCTTGTGGCATTATGAACATGGATAATTGGCAACCCCAAAGTTGATCTTAATCATACTGGCTTGCTCGTCACCATTGCATTTATTTATTTTATTAAATTAAAGGCTACCCAATTGCAGATGGCTCTGTGCAGCTTACAATTTAAAAAGTAAGAAAACCATAAAGCGGGGGGGGGGGGGAACCAAGGATTTCCTATCCAATAGGAAACAAGCAGAAACTAATGCTTCAGACACTGTTGTTAATATCTCTTTTTTTACTACAGAAGAACAGATTTGTAGTGTTTAAGCCACACAACCCCACAATATATACATTTATGCATCCTTCTCCCCTCCTTTTAGAGATATGTCATATGATCAAATCAGTTTTAATTTCTCATTAATAGATTTCTGTGGGACAAAACTATGTTTTACATGGGAAGGATGCATGCTACTGGCTATCATTAGTCTAAAATATACTTCCCCATATTTATTTATTTAGTCAAATATGTATGAGATAACAGGTATAAGTATAAACATGGGCATGAACACAGGAAATGAGTACGAATAAATTGGGGCAATAGGACAGGTATGGTAGGCACACTGGAGCGCTTATGCATGCCCCCTTACAGACATCTTAGGAGAGGGGCGAGGTCCCCACTAGACAGGTTAAAGTTATGGGGGTTTGAGAATGTAACAAAAGAGTCGGGTAGTGCATTCCAGGCATTGACCACTCTGTTGCAAAAGTCATATTTTCTGCAATCAAGTTTGGAGTGGTCTACCTTGAGTTTGTATCTTCTTTTCACATGGCAACCAGGATATGATTCAGGATGGCATATCACTAGAATGAGAAGTCTGAATTGTCAAATATATAGCATTATATGTATCAATAACACTTGGATTTATATACCACTTCAGAGTGCTTTACAGCCCTATCTAAGCAATTTACAGCATATTGCTCACTACAATCTGGGTCCTTATTTCACCTTACCTTGGAAAGATGGAAGACTGAATCAACCTTCTTATCATTAGATGGCAACAGAAAGACTCAGAAAACAAACTTGTTTTGCAGCCCAAGAGAGATTATTCTGGGGAAATTCAAGCTGCTGCTTTAACATGCTTTACTGTAATCCACATAATGGTGCAGAAGCATATTGCCATACTTTGCTTTGTTCCAATAGGTGAAATCTAATCTGTCAAAGTAATAAGGCCAATAAAAAGTGTTGTGGGTCAACTTAAGCAAAGTAGATTTTTGCTACTTTGGGGGATGGGGTGTGGGATGGTAAGGTCCTAATTCATCCTATGGATCAGGTGCTTTAGCTCCTATGTACCCTAAGGATTTTCAGCAGATTATTGCATATTTCTCTGTCTTGTGCAGCTGTTCACTCTTGGTATTTCATGTACTTTCTTTCATGTTTCTCCTCCTTCTGCTACATCACCACTGGTTAGCGAGGCTTGAATTGGTAGAAGTTGAAACAATCATTTTAACTTTGGAACAAACAGAAATAGGGTTAGGTGGCTTCACTTATTAGGGTGGGAGAAAGGGCTGGGTTATGAGGGGATGTCCTTAAAAGAATGGTTGGTAGGCATCATCAAACTTATATTAAGGAACATATGGATGTTATTTGTGGAGAATATATTTAGTCCAGGATGAATTTTTAGGTACTTGGTGTTCTTTCCATTTGCTTAGCTTTTCACACACATTTCACTGCCAGACTAAATCACAGCATCAGTGAATGGAGGAATGGAATTTGCAGACTGTTTATATGTAATAGCTTGCCCTACTGACCTTGACTGGGATATTGCTACTTCTGATTGCCCTTGGAGTGGAATATTCTTTTTTCCTTTTCCTGTTTATCTAGGGGTTGGTTAATAAAGGTGTGATGAGGAAAGATATGCTGAGAGCTTATTTATTTGATTTTGGGTTGCTCTATTTTTATTTATTATAGATGGAGCTTATTTCAATGGGTCTGTTAATGATTTATTAGAGTGCCAATCTCTGGGAATTTTCTTACAGTTTACTGGTCTAAAATGTCTAGAATTTCCCAAGTTAAACTGCTTTTGAATTTTTGTGTTGGAAACTTGGTGAGTTTGTCATTATGTTTTTTGAATGACTTCCTCTGCCAGTCTTCTATCTTTAGGACACATCTGACATTCACCAATGATGTTATGAAATCTGATAATGACATTCCTGCAAGAAGAAAAGGAAGCCCAGTGTATGGAGATGCCCATCATCCTAGAGTATAGCATTACAGCAAGAACTGAAGGAGACTTCTAGTAGTGCTGAAAGTTTAATGCCATATTATGTATTATAAAACACATGTTCATGCATACAGAGGTTGTCAGTGTGGAGGTGTTTAACTCCAACCTTTCAAAAATGTTAGTTTGTTACATATCCTATGTATGAAATTTACATCTAAACTAGATAGGGAATCCTTTCTCCTATTCCTTTAAATATAATCTAATCAGAAATAGGTTAACCGTTACACACATTAATAAGTGGTCTACCTAAATATACTTAGTAACGCACACATTCTTCTCCAGCATGTAAACCAATTTAGGAACCTATTCTAAACCTTATACTACCCTTCTATTATTTATTACTACTTTTACTCTTTACTTCTTTTACTTATTACTGCTAATTTTATTAGTCTTTTCTGTTTGCATGCCCACTTTTATTAGTCTGCACTCTATTAGTTGCAGCAGTTGACCGTCGATGTTTACACACTTAAGCTATGATCAAATAACCTGCAATACCATTTATACAATCAATTTTGAGGACAGTAGTTTGGAACTTTGTCTTAATTTTCACGGAATTTCCTTACTTCTTGAGCGGGCAGAAAAATCCATTCCCCAATAAAAAAAATTGAAGCTCCCTAATATCCACACAAATCTTTTTTCATTTATTCAAAACAACATTCTCTGAGAAGTAACAAAATGAGAGCTCTAGACGGAAGGCGAGAAGACCAGTTCCCTCTAGACTACATTTCCCAGCGTGCCATTGGTGGCGGAGAGACATCACAAGTGGGCGCGGCTGCAAAAGCTGGCTCGCGCCTGAGTGTTGGAGCAGAAGAGCTTTGCAGAGTGGGATTATTTCGAAAGCTTAGCTGCGTTCAAGTAAACTGGGCGAACGCCAGCTATGGCAAAGGGGCTGCAAGTTCGCGGGGCTTGGGGGCTTCTCGCCTTCTGCTGCTGCTCCGCGGTCTCCTTTGTGTTGCGGAATGAGAACGAGCGACCGATTATTGGTAAGTAGAAGGGCGCTGATGTTGCAGGAGTAGCGAAGCTGACAGTTAGCCACCCACGACTTCAGTGCTTTCAGTGTTGAGAAAGAGAAAGAGTGGGGAGGGGGAAATTATTATTAATTGTTATTATTTAAATTATTAGTAACCTTGACCATCACTAAGTGTTGTATCTTTTTATTCTTGATGAATGTATTTTATTTTCCTTATGTACACTGAGAGCATATGCATCAAAGACAAATTCCTTGTGTGTCCAAACACACTTGGTCAATAAGGAATTCTATTCTATTCTAATTCTATTTATTCCTCGACCGAAATCCGTTACATTGGCTTCTTGGAAGAAGTGCATAAGGCATGAATAGGAATAGTCTGGATAGACGTGTTGTTGTTCTACCTGTTTTTCTCTGTTGTGCCAATATTAAATAAAGGGAATATAACCTCAGATGGATGTGGTTAGAGGTAGGTTAGAATATGAGAGTTTTTTTAAAAAAATAATTAGTTAAGAAAAAACAGTACATAATCAAACATGAAATGAATATTTGTGATTCATTCTTGGATCCTGAAAATCTCTTGGAGTGATATATTTAGCATATATCAAATACAGCAATATACAAAGGATGCTGCTAGAAAGAACTGTAGAAAGGAAAAGCAGTGGGAGATGTCACAGAGACAGTTGGAGTAGCAATATACATAACTAATTGTTCTAAGTCAGTGTTTCTCAACCTTGGCAACTTGAAGATGTCCGGACTTCAACTCCCAGAATTCCCCAGCCAGTGAATGTTGGCTGGGAAATTCTGGGAGTTGAAGTCCGGACATCTTCATGTTGCCAAGGTTGAGAAACACTGTTCTAAGTTATGAAGAACAGGCAGAAATGACAAAAAATGAATTCTAATCATCCACCTTCTAGATGAATATTAATCATCCACCTTCTAGAACAGTGTTTCTCAACCTTGGCAACTTGAAGATGTCTGGCGAATGCTGGCTGGGGAATTCTGGGAGTTGAAAACCAGACATCTTCAAGTTGCCAAGGTTGAGAAACACTGTTCTAGAATGAGAAGGCACTTGGATTGATCTGATTCAATTGATCCAAAATTATTTCATTGTCCAAATATTTTGTTTCCAATTTTACATCATCAAATGCTTTCTGAGATTTTGATGAGGAACATAATGGGATAGTGATAATAGGTAATTAAGATTTACAGATTACAAGCAAGGCTTAAAATAAATATATGAATGCATAGCAGCTATAAAGACATTGATCTACAACTCTAGACCAACAATCAAAACCACTAATATATAAAAATAAGAGCAAAGCCTACTACTTTCTAGCATTGATGATATTATCTAGTTTGGGTAATGAAACATCTGCAAGAAAATCACCAAGCTCAGACAGCACCAAGGACCATACAGATTACGTTTTGGAGCTCAAGTACAAAATGATGTTTCTAAAACATTTTATAATATGATACAAAATCTCAGTCATTTGGATATTGTATTATATTTCTTCAAATCAACCCTGTTGCTCTTCAAATATTTTGAACTATAATCACTCTAATTCCACAGGGTCTGAGAATTATGGAAGTTGTAGTCAATACCTCTATTGTATTGGCTCCTATTGTATTGTCATCAAATATATGACATAGATAGTATAATAAAAGTATTATATACTGTTTATTTTTGGAAGAGATACCCTTGACTTAACAATGGCACTAAAAGAAGTGACATGACCATTGTAGCATCCCCATAGTCATATGATCAAAATTCAGACACTTGGCAACTGACTCATATTTGTTCAGTTGCAGTGTCCCAGGATCATGTAATCACATTTTGTGACTCTCTCACAAGCAAGGTTAATGAAGAAACTAGATACACTTAGCTGTGTTACTAACTTAACAATTACTGTGATTCATTTAACAACTGTGGCAAGAAAGGTCTTAAAGAAAGGGGCAAAAGTCACCTAACAATTTTCTCACTTATCAACAGAACTTTTGGGCTCAATTGTGTTTGTAAGTCGAGGACTACCTGTCTCAGTTTAAAGTGAATTGTTAGTGATTTTAGTGATTAATCTATTCCTATTTAAAGTTGCTATTTTATTTCTTATCACTTCTTTACTGTGTCACTGAAATCTTGGAACGAAGAAGCGTCAGATCCAGCATTTAGTGAATGTTGAGCTGGTATTTGGGAATGTTTTGAGCAGATGACTCTTTCTAATGGTTGTGCAATAGATCATGCTGTGACATTGCATAATTTACTGGAAAAGATTGAAAGGATTTCATCTTGTTTTGGTACACATCCTACGTAAAATAAAGGACAATGTTCAGGGTTTCTTTTAGAATCAGTATAGAAAACATGTACCACAAATGGTAAAATAATTATTGAAATCTGTTCTTTATACTAAATTTTGAAGAACAAAGCTAGTCCAAGATCATATTTAAACAAGCTGGATTTCTTTAAAAAATGTATTTAATACAATACAATATAATACAATAGCAGAGTTGGAAGGGACCTTGGAGGTCTTCTAGTCCAACCCCCTGCCTAGGCAGGAAACTCTATACTGTTTCAGACAGATGGCTATCCATCATCTTCTTAAAACTTGCAGTTTGGGGCATTCACAACTTCTGGAGGCAAGCTCTTCCACTGATTAATTGTTCTAACTGTCAGGAAATTTCTCCTCAGTTCTAAGTTGCTTCTATCCTTGATTGGTTTCCACCCATTGCTTCTTGTTCTACCCTCAGGTGCCTTGGAGAATAGTTTGACTCCCTCTTCTTTGTGGCAATCCCTGAGATATTGGAACACTGATATCATGTCTCCCCTAGTTCTTCTTTCTCTTAAACTAGACATACCCAGTTCCTGCAACCGTTCTTCATATGTTTTAGTCTCCAGTCCCCTAATCATCTTTGTTGCTCTTCTCTGCACTCTCTCTAGAGTCTCCACATCTTTTCTACATCATGTTAATGGCAACCAAGTGGTCTGATCAAAGTTTCTAGAATTCCAGTCAGCATGACCCAGATGACCATTCTGACTGGGAATTAAATGCAGTAGTCCAAAAGATTTGAAAAGCACCATGTTCTCAAGTTTATGTAGAAACATGTGACATTCCTATTGCACAGCACAACATGTGATGCTGAGATAGATTTATTTTTGAAAGGATTCAAACAATTATTGAATACTTCAAAATATATCAATAATACAGCTCTATTATTTTAACATCAGCCTCTATGTACAGTCTTAGAATGGCACAAATATATAATATACATTCTCTCTTTTTCTGGATGGTTTAGGAATATTAGCTCAGGAAACTTTTGAAAATTTTCAGAAGTTTGGAAGTTCTTACATTGCTGCTTCTTATGTGAAATTCATCGAATCAGCTGGAGCAAGAGTAATACCAGTACGGTAAGCTGCTAAGAACTATCTGCTCCCATGCTATGCCAGAAATAAAAAAAAACATATAATTAAATTTGTCTTCAAGATACCATGTGATACTGAATAATATCACACAGAAACGTACTTAGGACTTAATATTCAACATTGAGGAATTAGAAGCAGCTGTTGTGAATAAGCTGCTTAAGAACTGTAATATCAGTCTTCCGGACTGGAATTAAATACTTTAATACTTCTTGGTGCTATCACAGTCACATATGATGTCATATGTAATAATTAGAGTCTTGAACTAGGAATAGGAATGTCTACATTCAAATTTATATTCAGAAACTCATCATAGTGAGTGCAATGGTTAAGATGGTGGACCAGAATTGGGGAAAACCATGTTCAAGTCCACCTCAGGCATGGAAGCTGACTCCTTTTAGTTCAGCTGTACTCACAGAGTTGTTGTGGAGGGCAACGGAGGAGGAAGCGCAATACACACTGCTTTAAGGTCCTAAAGAAAAGGATATAAATATATTCACCTACTGAGCCAAAAAATCACTAAAGTTATTATCTCTGAGATTGTTCTGAAGATAAAATTAGATGGAAGATCCAGGAGTATTCATATATGCTGCCTTGAAGATTCTTGGAGGAAAAAGTTGCCATTGCAATAATCCCATTAAAAATATTACAATACTAATACAAAAAGTATTAGTATTCCAAAGTGATTCAGTGATCAGTTTGAATTCAGGCTTCCTCCATAATAATCCATATGTGTAATTCATTTCACTTTCTAGTCAATCTACAGTACTGTAAGAAGGATAGTAACTTTTATTTTGAGTAGTTGATTCATATTGAGTAACCATTCTGGTATTACTAAAGATGAATTTTATTTGCATTTAGTGATTAAGACAATTCTAATCTAACATTGGAATGATACATATTCAGGCTAGAAATTTTCATTTGAATTATTATAGATTGAATCGTTCCAATGAAGAATATGATGAGATATTCCGTTCTATAAATGGGTAAGTAAAACACAGTATTGGGTTTCAAAAATTGTTCGAACCTACTCTGTGGGTGTGGCCTCCTTTGTGGGAGTGGCTTGCCACCCATGTGACCGGATGGGAGTGGCTTGCTGCCTATGTGACCGGATATGAAGATGCCAACGACACTTGTCAGAACCACCTTAAATTACCTCACATACAGCACTGGCATGCATAAGAATATGATGTAAACTTGTTTTTTAAAAGGCATCTTTGGTTTGTGTTAAAACAACTTCAACACACACAATGTTCTGATTGCACCACAAATGCAGTAGTCATCCTTACCTTTCACAGAGGCACTGAGTTTTATAAATATGAGCATGATAGTGTAGAATAATCATATCCAAGGACCAGTGGTGGGTTTCAAAAAATTTTGGAACCTCTTCTGTAGGTGTGGCCTGCTTTCCGGGTCCACAGGTGGAACCTCTTCTAACCGGTTCGGTAGATTTGACGCACCGGTTCTACCGAATAGGTGCGAACTGGTAGGAACCCGCCTCTGGTATAACAGTAAAGTTAGTTATAGGGGAAGGAGTATCAAGATATCAAAATGATACTGAAGATCTTGATTTTAGTTTCCAGCCAGGAAAATTCATAGGATGACTATTATAGAGAACAGCCTGCCTTATAAGAAACACAATTTGAGAAAATTTGTAAAGTACTTGATAAATAAAAAAGTTACTGAGGTAGCTCAGTAGCTAAGATGCTGAGCTTGTTGATCAGAAGGTTGGCAGTTCAGTGAGTTGAATCCCTAGCGCCGCATTCTGGAGTGTGCTCTTGTTACATGTCAAAACTTCTGCCAACCTAGCAGTTTGAAAGCACATAAGGCAAGTAGAAAAATAGGAACCACCTTTTGTGGGAAGGTAAGTGCTCCGTGTGCCTTCGGCATTTAGTCAGTGCCGGCCACATGACCATGGAGGCGTCTTCAGACAGTGCTGGCTGTTCGGCTTTGAAACGGAGATGAGCAATGCCCTCTACATTCGGAAACAACTAGCACATATATGCCAGGGGAACCTTTACCTTTACCTTTACATTATTGAGAATAATAAATTGTAGCAATGCAAATAGGAATATATCAGGAATATATCATTTTAATGATGCATGAAGTTTGGAACTATGATCTCTGAAGGACTGAATGCTTCTTAGCCCAAAGTTAAATACTGTATGTTTCCAGAATGGTAGTTCATCTGTTTCTCTGGTTCTTTTAATAAATATAACATTGATTGCTGTTGAACTACATTCTAGTTTGCATTTAAAGTAAGTGCAGACTAGAACTGGAAGACGTTTTAGATATTGGACTTTTAGAGCAATATACAAACTAATGAGTTATTAAAGAAGAAGCTGAAATAAAGCTTAAGTTGCATTTACTGCTGTAGTTTGTTGTATATATTAAAAGGTCTTACTTTATAACCCTCATTTAACTGAAATCAGCTGAGACGTTCTTGATAATCAAATTGTTGTAACCATATTTTCTTAGAATACTTTTTCCGGGAGGTGGTGTTGATCTTGAAACTTCTGAATTTTCCAGAGTGGCTAAAATATTCTATACAAAAGCACTAGAGGTAAGTGTTCTAGCATTCAAGTCAAGATGTATTAATGTTTGAGACATGAAGGCTGTAGGTGAGTCATGTTTACACATTTTTCAGCTTGCATAACCTTGTCAATAGAAGTATGTGTGCTTCAATAGTTAATTGAGGTGTGTGTGCTTCAATTGATATATCTACTATGTAAAACAGGATTATCTTGATGAGAGTGTGATACATGTAAATAAAATACTTCTGATAGATGCATTTCAAATATAAATCCTATTATCTTGCAACGGCATATTAAATTCCCTTCGCCCTTAGCCTCATTTTAGTCTGTATTAGTTTAATACAGGATTTGGGCCAATCAATGCTTATGTTTCTGCTAATTATAAACAACTGGACATTGATTTTTGAAAAGAAAATATGTCAATTCAATTAAGAAACCCTACTTGTGGAATGATTGCCCACACTCATCGACTCTGTTCTCAAAGCTGCAGTTATTGTGTTAATTTAATTTTGCTTGTTTGCTTGATTTATATCCCCCCACTTTCTCTCTCAAGGCAAAATATACTCTGTCATGTCTAGACTGCTTTGTTGCTTTAATGGAGAATGAAGGTTTTCTTATCTGAATGGCTTTGGAAGTCAAATATAGTTCTAATGTGATGACTGCTGATTGGGATTGATGGATGTTATAATTCAAAACATTTAGTGATTAGTCTATGATCTTGTGTATTGACCTGGTCGTTTTTTCCCATTGCCATTTTCTAGGCCAATGATAGAGAAGATTACTTTCCCATTTGGGGGACATGCTTAGGACACGAATTGCTCACCTATCTCACGAGTGGAGAAAACTTGCTCGTTCGGACAAATACAAATGGCTTCACAATGCCGCTAAATTTTACTCAAGGTGAAAATTCACAAGTTTTAGCAAATATAACATGATCTAAGCTCAATGAAGTAGTAGTTTAAGGAATGCATGACACAGGACAGTTAACCTTTCCCCTATGAAAATGAACAGAATAGCTGCATTTCCTTAGCTATTTGTAATAGAAATACAATAAGAATTCTTGACAGCTCAGCATATTCAGTAGTTTTTCCTAATAATATAATATTTTCAGAGTTAAAGCGAAGAACTGTATACAAATACTGTATTTGTACAGTATTTGGGTGGATCAGTGTCTTTCTGCTTCTATCTTGTGACTAATTCCTGAATCTAGTCCAAATCTAGTGCAGCTCAAAAGTACTCAACCTCTATGCTGACAATACCTTTTTGCTATAAAAACAGAAGTTTCTGCTTGTTCGGAATAGAAAGAGGAAAAAGACACTTAAGTCATACATTCTTTTTAATGACAGCAGGACTGAGTTAGGAATAATACAGTGTAATTTCTAGCTCCCTACTGTTGTGACACTCATTTCTTCAGAAATATGTGGGTTATAATTTTCTTGATTAAATTGAAAAGCTGTTTACAAGGAATTGTTTTAAAATATGTATTAAGGACAATATATTTGAATAATCATGACACTAATACTTTCAATGTATAAAAGCTGAATGAGGAATAAGAAAATTTAGAGTCCCATTCAGGATCTCATTATCTATCTTTCATTATCTATCACTATTTTCATATGTGAGCATGTCAAATATGTCCCTCCGGATTGGCTGCTGGGCATAATTAAGCATTTGACACAAATCTCTGCAGCAGGAAGGTTAAGTGGCCATCTGCCCAAGAAGGACAGAGGCTTGACTTTGGTCTCCAGTCCAAATCTGAGCAAGCAAAAGAGTGCCTAGCAGTCAATTGGCAATATTGGTTGACACAATTCAGATGTTGCATTTTGACTTAGCAAGTTGGTGAATATAACGACTACGGTTTACAAATTGTGGTATGCAGCCTAACATAGAATTTGAACCCAATCATTGCTCTTCTCGATGTTGATGAGTAGTGTTTCATTTTGTTTTGCTTTTGGAAATAAGCTTCAAACCACAGTAAGATGTTCCAGGATTTTCCTGAAGAGATATATGAACTGTTAGCTTCAGAGCCTGTATCTTCACACTTTCATTTCTGGAGCCTATCTATGCAGGTAATTTCTTGTCAATTGCTGTCAAAGACCAGCATAAGGAGGAGGGGTATACAAAGAATTTTAAAGCATAAAAAAATATAAAATGCAAAAATAAAGTTAGAAAAAAAGCTAAATAAAAAATATAAAAAAGTCTAAAAGGAGGGGTAGGAATAATAAATGGGCATTAAAAAGCCTGGCAAAATAGATTTATCATAATATAATACATTCTATAATAATGGTCTAGGTCAGGGGTGTCAAGCTCGCATTGTCATGGCGTTGTCACATGGCATATTGGGACTTTTTACCTCTTCACTAACCCGGGTCTAGCACGTGATACATCCGGCCTGCGGCCTGAGAGTTTTGACACCCTGGTCTAGCTGCTCATGAAACCTGATTTGTGGCACAGGTCTGACATAATTTTAAGCGTGAAGAATAGGGTACCATTGTATGTTGTATCAGGATTGATATCCTGAGTATGTATGCAATAATGGCGAAATGAGGCTAGGATGAATATCTTTTTAATATAAGCATTGTAGAAGTACATATTCTGTAGTTTCTAAATGACCAGAGTCATAGAGATGTTGTCTTTTTGGGGTAGGGAATCTCCCTGTATTAGTTTTCAAGTACAGCTGAGAAGAAGGCCTGACATTTTGTCAGAGTAAAGGCCCTTGGGTGGTTAGGTACTTGAATGTTTGTTAAATATGCCATGAGAGGAGGCGGACTACCTATTGGACTCATAGTTGATAAAGGTTGGGAACCTGGCTAGGTCCAATTGGTTCTCTGCATCTGATAAATGCTGTTTATTGAGAACTTTGGCCTAATCATATCCCATGCTGACTAGAAGGAAAGAATCCCAATGATGATATTTTAGTTGTCACTGTTTTCTCCCCCATGTGAACTGAAAATCATCCCACATAGTTATTTGGACAAGACCAAGAGGGGGAAAGAGTAGTCTACCTAGTAGTTGAATATGGTTGCCCATACTCTTGCCTCTACTTTCATGAGACCTGTCTGTGGTCTCAAGGTGCATTAGAGACACAAAAGATGGGTTGAAGGCCAAACTTGGAAATTTGGACTGAATAAGTTGGTGCAAAGTTGGAGAAGGGATCCACCTGGGCGCCACAGAGAAATTGTGATAAAATGATGCAGATAAATTTATTTTAAAAAATTAGTCTAAATCATGATTACCTTTTTTTTACAGAATTACACAAAAAATGAGAAACTGCGCAACTTTTATAAGATCTTAACAACTAATTTTCATAATGTGGAATTCATATCCACCATGGAAGGTAATACCTAATTAATTTCTAAATGCTGTCTAGAACTAAAAATTGTAGCCACTGCATGGGCAGCCTATTAGTGAAACAGTTTTTGTACTGGCAACATGGTGGAATAGGTTTTCTCTTTCTTTTCTACCCACTTCAAAACATCTGCTGAAGGTCACAGAAACTGCCATGGTGATGGGTTCAAAAATCAATCATACAGGGTTCGTTCCAAAATGCCTCCCTGCCTTTGCAGGGTTTATTCTTTTTATACAGCTTTTACAAGCAAAGCAATGTGCATATAGCAACAGCATTGTAGGTGTAACGTGGTACACCCACGTTACACCTATCCTCCGCGAGCTGCACTGGTTACTGATCAGTCTCCGGATACGCTTCAAGGTGCTAGTCGTAACTTATAAAGCCCTTCATGGTATTGGATCTGGGTACTTGAGAGACCGCCTGCTGCCAATTACCTCCCACAGACCCATTAGATCTCACAGGGTTGGCCTCCTCCGGGTGCCATCTACCAGCCAATGCCACCTGGCTATTACCCGGGGGAGGGCCTTCTCTGTGGCAGCTCCGGCCCTCTGGAATGAACTCCCCGCAGGGATTCGGACCCTCACCTCTCTCCAGGCCTTCCGAAAAGCCGGCTTTGCCGGCAGGCCTGGGGGTGATGAGTTCCCTTCCCTCTCGACATGTATGGTTGTGCGACTGTTGTCTACTTTTATTATTTGTATTTTGTCTTTTATGTTCCCCCTTTTTTTCCCCTTTGAATTGTTCGCCGCCCTGAGTCCTCCCGGAGAAGGGCGGCATACAAATAATAAAATACCAAAATACCAATACCAATAATTGGCATATTCTCCTTGTCAATCTCTAAGAACATCCCACCCAGGATAGAATCTCACATAACTCAATAGTTTCTGGTAGTGCCTGGTTCTGCTAATTAGGGGAGCTCATAGGTTAAGAGGTAACCAGTTACTGAGGTCATGGCAGTTTGCTGAGCATGTCTTTACGTAACCTTTCCTCTATCCCTACACTGTGGTCACAGTAAAGAAGAAGGACCCATTTGTTCAAATAATATAAGATGGATTCCAGAGGTTATTCTACCTCTGTCTTTTCCTTATACATTTAAAACTGCATGTTTTATTGTGTTTATTGTTAGGTCATTGCATTCCACTATTCTATTTTTACAAACAAAACAAAGGAGAATTAGAAAACATGCAACAGAATGATGTCATTTTACAGATTTTACATTAGTAGAGGAAATAGGAAGGCTGAAGAAAACATAACTCTGAAATTTTCTGTGGCCATCATCTATTGTTCTCCCTGATTTATGTACTTTCATATGTGTCTGACTAAAACTCTTATCATGCTCTTATGGCATGCTTATGTTAGTGGAAGTTAATGTAAATTGTATTTTATCAAGTAAACCTTCGGTGGAAGAAGACAGTTGCAAATGTTCTCATATTCAGTTGAGGTATATTCTTTAGTTTTCAGATTATTGACCAATGAAAGTGTCATCAAATTAGAATTATTATATTAATTTATGTTAGTTTAGTTAAATTAGTAGTATATACTACTATTTCTTAATTGCATTTTTTAAAAAAGCTGTGCTTAATAGTACCATAGTTTAGCAACAGAGTACTAACTCTATACCTTTAGTTTAAAATGATCATAGTTCAAGTGATCAAGTGAGCAAAGAAGTAAGCTACTGCCAAAACAGGCAATACTGGAATGGATGGCACAGTGGTCTCTGGTCTATATTCTAATTTTTAAAGAGTAGACCTATTAGTCTTTATAATCAAGACTGAAAAGAGACATTGTCATGAAAGCTTCTGTAATAAGAATTCCCTTCAATATAGCCATTTTGACAACATAGAGTCTTACTTTATGAAGAGTTATTGAGCAGTACATTGGCTGATAATTTTGAGATTCTGCTCTTTGTTCCTATTTATTTAGTTATTAAGTTTTATTTATTAAATTTACATCCTCCCACCCCACATCTTGACATGAAGCAACTCATAGTTTCAAGATCTTCCAATAACTTGTCTCTGAAGATGATAAGGTGGGTAAGTTTGGTAATTTAGTTTTTCTGTTTTTGTAGCTTACAGATACCCTATTTATGGTGTTCAGTGGCATCCAGAAAAAAGTCCATTTGAATGGAAAAATTCAACTGGCATTCCACATTCATCAGCATCTATAAAAGTAACATTTTTCCTAGCTAACTTCTTAGTCAATGAAGGTAAGTAACCTTGGTAAGGGATATGAGTGGATATAATGAAACATTTCTTTAAAAAAAAGAGCAAAAAGAAAAGGATCATTATGTTTTAACAGTGTTTGTACCGCAAATATGAAATTCTTATTAATGGAATATTTGTTGGAAATATAGCATATTTCATAGATTGTATTTTATTACTTGACTGAATGGTTAGATATGGGGGCTGCAATATTGAAAATTATACTTTACTTCAACTACACTGAGCAAGACTTATTCCACAATAACCTTTGACCAGTTGCTTGTCTTTTGTGAAAAAGACATCTACCTTTTACCCAATATAAACCTGGGATTTTCCAATGCTAATTTCAGTCAAATACATTTCCCCTGTTCTCTTTAAATATGGTGTTTCACAGAAACTACAAGGAGGGCAGGTTGAAAGAAGAAAGAGCTTTAAGTCTAGGACATATCCTCTAAACTGTAATAATCGGGAAGTTTTTGGATTATATTTAGTGTTAGAGTCTCTAAGCATAATGTTAACAAAAGAATTGGGATTGTAGAAGATGATGACATGAAATAATCCATATTTGTCCAATATTTTGCAGCCCGGAAGAGCAATCACCATTTTTCCAGCAAAAAGGCTGAGGCTGATGCACTGATTTATAATTTTAATCCTCTCTACACTGGGACCTTTTCATCTTTTGACCAAGTGTACTTTTTTGATTAAATTGCCAGCCTGAAGAAGAACATAAGTAAATTTTAAAATGATTTAATATTTCTGTTTAAATTGATACAGTGTATTGTAAGGGCAAAAATTCAGATTGTGTGTAGGTCTTTGTAGAACTTATCCTTTCCATTCCTTTCTGTAGAATCATTCATGTTCCAAAGCGATGAATTTGGAAAAAGCTTCTGAAGCAACTTGACACTAAAAGCTTGTTGTGAAAGCCCTGAATCTTATGAACCTTGTGCAGGAATACTTCTGAGTGTCCCCAATAGCTGTTCACTTGAAGCACAAACCCCTTATGGGTTCAATAACTAGAAATGGAACAGTATTTGTTAGTTTGGTGGTTACAGTAAATCATACAGGATTTGACTTACCGTTTCCTATTATTACAGGCTTGGCAAAGGGGGACATGTCCTCAGTAGAACTCACATTGTTCTGATCTTTATCATATCTGGAATTGGTAAACACTCCAGCCTTATATAACATTTTATGTAGTTTATCTTTATGTTTTCATTAATTGCACATATTTCATTTGTGAAATTGCACTTAACTATTTGTGTTCATTTAAAACTCTTATTTAATGGGAAAAGTTGAAGAGGATGGCTTTTTAATGTGAATGGGAATGAAGACTTCTCTTCGATCAAAGAACTTCTGCTATAGTTGTTTCTGTCCATTAAGGAACAGTGTGATATAAAAATTCTCAGGTAACCCATTCTTAAATAAAGGAGAACATTTCTCCTTGGACACACATTCTGAGCCTCTCACTGGAATGCCTTTTTAATTTCATATCTTCAACCTGCCAATTGCTTTCTTCCCTTCCTTTTCTTACATCTCTGTTGTATGTGGTTTTAGTGTTTAGAGTAGACATCATTATCCACCCAAACAATGTTGTATTTTTTAATCCTCCTTTTTATGAGATTCCTTTCTTTTATACATTTTCTTAGAATAATGCAGCACTTTAAAAATTATTTTGCTCTTTTTTTAAAAGAAACTATTGCCACAAATTCACTGATATACATGTATCTTCTATAAAGTTTACTATTATGACACAGATAGATAATATCTGAGCCTCATTAGTTTTCTCTCCCCTACATTTTAATCACCTTCTTTGCTTTCTACTCATAATCACTTCCTGTGTGGTCCATGCACTTTAAACTGATTGGATTTGTATAATACTGTGGAGATAACTCATACTAAGTACACCCATTGTTTCCAGACCCATTCTATACATGAATCTTCTAGGGATCATGAAAACTGAAGTCCTGGTACATCTGAGAGGCATCTTCTTATGGAAGGTTAAGTTTTGCTTTGCTTTGAGAACTTCAGGCAGCACTTTCCCTTGTGCTCTGCCAGCTGGTAACCTCATGAGACATTTAAACGGACAGGACAAATATTTTCAGATGCATTTTTGTCTTTGACGATGCTTACAAAAATTCAGATGGCATTCTACTCCTAAAACTTATCCACGATGGGAAAAAGGCACTCAATTTACCTTTCAGCTGCATCCCAGCCTTCTCAAAATAGAAACTCAGTATTTCAGGTTGACCCAACCTGAAAGCCGTAAAGCGGTTGCTTGAAAGTGACTTTCATTCCATTCCAGGATTCTATCAATCAATATCATTTGTATAGATTAATGGAGCTTGGGGTTTTCTACTTGAAATACTGTTTTTGCAAAAATTTGAAGCTCAGAGAATCCTTCTAAGATGTCATCTTATTTTAAGATGGACCAGATTTTCCCCATAAAAGGTTTTGGTTTTATTTACAATTAATGCATTTAAGATCTGTGGTTTTCTAAGATTTGTCATGACTGTTTAATAACTAAGGTGCTAAATATGCTTAGGGGCAGTCTGCATTACCCTGAGTACTGAAGTGAAACATTCCAATTTACCAAATATTAACAGGGTTTTCATATAATACAACAAATATGCAAATTTAGAAAACTAGATCTATATTTTGATATATAAAGTATTTGTGACTGAAATTCTCTTCTTGGGTAAAATATTATGCTAGTATCATAAATACATGAGTATCTGCTGGTGTGGCCTATGGGGGAAAAACCGCATAGATTTTTCCCTGTCATTTTCTTTTCGTAAATATAAAAACCTTGCATGTTGATGATGCTATTAATGTGAGTTAAAGATCAGCCTTTTAAAAAAATATATAGGATTATTTTTTTGTCTTTTTACAATTGCACTTTTTGTATTTCACTAATATATTGTAATAGCCTGTGGACCAGGCATGATCCACAAATTGTGCTTTGATTTGTTTTCTTGTTGTGGTTGTTTTGCAGTCCTTCTGATTATAGTGATCACACAAAATTGATAAGGTCTTCCAAAACATGAAATATAGGATAATACGTTAAGTTTTAGAATGGTCTTAAAAAAATTGTAATTCGCCTCATTCTCCCCCTCCCTTCCCCTGGGATAACTGGGATAAATCAATAATTATTGTGGTCCTTTGGGCTGTTAAAAAACTACGTTTCCCATATTAAAAGACCAAACCTGAATGACTAAATGACAGGAAGTAAGTGTGAATGTATTTTAAGTGTTATACAATTTGTTTAATTTAATACAGTTACTCAATTGTATTCTTTCATCATATATTTGACTTTGATCCTATAGCCTTGTATTCTTTGCTGAAATGTGTTTATTGCTGTATAATAAAGGAAATGCAACTTAATAGTGCTTTTAAGAATGAAATGCGTACATTTTTTCCTACTGTACCTTCTTAGCATGTCTCCATGCTACTTGCTATTCCATATGGATAATTTTGATAAAAAGGTGGAGAAGAAAAGATAGCTCATTCAGATGTTTAAAAAGATGGTACTTACAGCTTTGTTTTGAAAGTTGGTGCTTTTTTTAAAAAAAAAGTACGTCCTTTCAGCTCTTGTTATAAATAATTTTATATAATTCTATAATTGTATAGAATGCTAAGTTTCTTTGAAGGGAAGTGATAGGTTTCAACTGTCAAAATGTTTGAAAGGATCCAAAAGATCATGATTTTTCACTATACGATTCACCATCAACTAACTAAGCAATGAGGCACAATTTTTTTCTTGTTTGCTTATTGGGTTAGGATATCTGCCTTTATTATCACCATAATGTCACACCTCAAACTACCTTACTGAGGTTTGTGTGTACTGTACACATCTAATACAGAGTAAATGTTCGCAGACAACTTCCCATATTGGCTGTGGCTGATGGGAGCTTTAACCAGCCAGCTGGACATCATCAAGTTACTAGGACCTCTATCTGAAAGAGAGCTAGGCCAGACGATGCTTGTAAAAACATGCTTGAATTTATCTGAAAATCTGCTTCAATTAAGGACTGAATTAAAGAGTTTTTCTATCCATTGTGACTTTCACTGATTCCATACAAGCTGTATCATTTTATGAACATAATAAACTCTGTTTCTTTAATGTGCTGTAACATGTTTGGCACTAGGGGGCCTGCCATCTTGTTTGATTTGTATTTGTATTGGATATGCAACCAAAGCCTGGAGCCTTTAGGCAAGATTTGTATGAAACAAAACTTCAAGATGCTCAATCAATCTGTATGATCAAGTAAGAAAGCATAACACAGATATGCAGATATGCGAATTACCTGGATCTAAATGTTAGGTATGCATCCAAATCCCCTCTATGCTTACTCCAGAATAATTTGGTGCAAAATTTATTGGGACTTGATCTCGGATAAGTCTGCATTAAAAATTATACTGTTTAACAAATCTCGTGATTATGGATCATGCAACAGAAATATTAGGACAACCTTACTAAAATAAGTAACCATGATGGTGCATCGGTGACCTATAACTAGTTAAGCCAGGTGGAAAAGAAAATAGGCAATAATGTGATTTCCTTAATTCTAAAATCTGTAAATATGTGGAGGAACTACTAGGATGAGTTGATGTAGCAGGGGATAATACATACCGTCCCGCAGGAGCATCGGCGGAAGTGGTCAAAAACTTCAAGACGGGGGCCATGCCTACATGCTTGTAGCCCTGGCCCATTTTTTAACATGTGAGGTAGAGTTTTAATCACATGGTCACAGTCAGCTTTTGACACTCGCCCCAACAACAGACACCTCTGTATTCCAATTGCATTTGATTGCAAAATGAGATCCTCTGACTTTTTTGGTTGTTGTTAGTTGCAAAGTCATGCCCAACCCATCACGACCCCATGGACAACATTCCTCCAGTCTTTCCTATCCTCTACCACCTTCTGGAGTCCATTTAAGCTCACGCTTACTGTTTCAGTGACTCCATCCAGCTACCTCATTCTCTTCTTTTCTTCTTGTCCCCTTCTTTTGCCCTCAATCTTTCTCAGGCTCTTCTCCAGTGAGTCCTTCCTTCTCATTAGGTGGCCAAAGTATTTGAATATTTTGGTTGTAGACTCATAACTACCTTTGTAAGTGACTGCATATGTAGTATTTCAATATTACCATAATAAATATGTTCGGACCGTTGTCTTTTCTTAGTTTTACTAAGCATTTGAGGTAAATTATAATCTAGATGTAAAATCTATCTGAGAAAGGAAAATTAAAATCTCATAGTGAGGGAATTTGAAATTGGATTTCACTGCTAAAAAAAAACCCAATTAAGGTCTGGAACATCTCTTCTACCTCATTAACCATCTGACAAAATCAGTTCTGTGACATTTGCTGCCATTCTTCCTTTCATTTATGTTTGCTTTTTTTAAAAAAAGAATTACCACCACAAAGCTTTCCATTTATAAATGAATGTTGCAAAACTGAATCTTAAATTCAGAAAGTGCTCAGAAAACACTTTCTTGCTCAATACATTGAGCAAGAAAGTGTTTTGCACAGGAAAAGAAAAGAGGAAACACATTATCTAATTTTTCCTGGAAAAGCAAGAGAAGAGGAGGAAAGGAGGTAATAGGGCTTCTAGGTGCTGTTGAACCTCAAATCTCATCAGTGTTAGCTAGCATGGTAAAGGATCTGATCTCAGTTGGACAGCAATAGGTTGTCCCTATAAGTGTCCCTATAAATATGACACTTGGGGGAAAAAGAGATCAAAGGTAATCCTATCTTGTTACAGTAGGTACATTTCACACTTCACAAAACTTCATTCTCTCCAGCTTCACAAAATTTATGTTGAATGCATACTTTGCACAATTGCATTTAAGAGATAGTGTGCACCAAAATAGGTTATTGCTCCCCAAATAGATGGATGCGTGTATTTGATGTGATAACATGGATGTTATTTCTATTTTATGGGGAAAAGAAAGGACATATGTTTAGATCAGATTCATAACTTTATGGGAGCATATTTCAGGAACCATATGAAAATGACCAGCTCACCCCATTTTCTTTTTTTTTAAAAATGCATTTACTCCCTTTTCTGGAGAAATTCTAACAGATTTTAAGATTTATTTATTTAAGCAGTTTTCCACGAGAAATGCATCTCATCCCATTTGAAAGTAAACTTTTGGTGGGGATGTACTTTATTCCTTGTTCACACTGATGATGCAAGGAATTTATTACTTAGCAAGTTAATGAAAAGATCTGTAAGCAAACAATCAAGCTCAGAAAACACCAACATCAACCCTGAGCTACAGATATTATTTTCAATAGGACACAGCTGTTTTTCATTGCCAACATGCTAATTGAGATTTGCTTCGATAAAGCACAGAATGATTCATTTGGTTCCAAGTTTTGTTTGATGGCACTTTCAGATTGCAGTGTTTGGTTTCAAACTTGAAACAAAGTACTTTTTTTTTCTCTGCATGCCAGAACTAAAGAAAGATGAAGGATTAAGTCCCTGGATGGATATTTCAATATTCTTATACTGAGTGTAGTGAGAGGTTCAACTACAGATAGTCCTGACTTACGGCCACAATTGGGAGAGAATTTCCATTGCCAAGAAAAGCTGTTGTTAAATGAGTTGTGCCGATTTTACATTTTTTTGCACATAGTTGTTAAGCAAATTATTGCAGTTAATAAGTGAATCATGCTTCCTTCATTGACTTTGCTTGTAGTAAGCTGGCCAGGAAGATTGCAAATGGTGGTTAGGACACTGCAACCATTGTAAATACATGCATTTGCCCCAATTTTGATAATACAGAATGCTTCAAAAGTTGTAAATGTGAGGACTGATTATAAGTAATTTTTCCCAGTGCCGTTGTTAACTTCAAATTAGTTGCTAAATAAATGATTGTAAGTTGAGGAGCATCTGTATATAAAGTTTAAGGCTTCTGCCTTGCTCTAATTTTGCCTGAAACAAAGAACTTTTCCAGGTTGCAGGATTGCCACCACCTATTTCTGCCTCTGCAACCCCACCATATTTGGCCTCCATGCCTCCCATTTTTAGTCTCCACATGTCTCATTTTTGGCCATTCCAGGCAGTGGGGATCACCGATGTCTATTGCTGTCACCTGGAACAGACCAAAAACAGGATGTATGGAGGCCAAAAATGGGGTGTGCAGAGGCTAAAAACAGGATGCACAAAGGCTGAAAACGGGGCTCCTGGAGGCCAAAAATGGGGCATGTGGGGGCAGAAATAGGCAGCAGAAGCAATGGACAGCAATGGTGGCAGCTGATTAGCAGTATTCCAGGAGGCTGATCCAACCTCCAATCACCTGCTCTTGCTAAATCAGGCTATGCTGAAGCTGATCAGGCTGTTTGTTGCAAGGAGGCAAATTGCTGGGAGGCAGAGACTGGTGGGTGGGGCCCGGCTGGTGGATGGGACTTCAGCAACATTTGCTCTGTAAGACACACAGGCATTTCTGCCCACTTTTGGAGTGTGTGTGTGTGGGGGGGGGGGGGAAATGCATCTTATAGACCCAAAAATGCGGTAAGAGGAATAGTTTTACCATTAGTCATTAGAATTTAATTGGCTTATATATTGTGATGTTGTATAATATTTCACACAGATTAACAGTTTTAAATTGCTTTTTCATCAAATGTGATTTTCCAGATTGTGAATATTAAATGCCAGGGAGCTTATATGATGAGCATTTTTATACTTTGCAGTTGGCTCATGTAATATCTTTCTATGGATTCTATCATTTATTTTATTTATAATTTACATGTGTAAGGCTGCCAATGCACTACAGCTCAGAACAATGCACAAATAAAGACCCAGTAATTAAATCAATAACAAATTAGAAGATGGTGATAATTGGGGAAGGGGTAGGCAGAAACAGTCATGCAATAATCGTGCTGAACCTAATCTTGGTTAGGTTGATCCACAGCTCAAAATAAAATAAAACCTGGAGAAAATAGCTGCAGCAAAGGATGCTAACAAAAATCTGTGTTATTCTTTTTTACTTATTGCACTTTGCTTTTATTTCCCACCTTCCCCTATATCAGTGATGGCAAACCTTTTTGGCACTGAGTGCCGAAAAGGGAGCACATGCACAGGGCACCGAGTGGGCCTTGTCTGTGCCATGACCAAAAAGAGGAGCTGCCAAGGGGGCATGCATGTGCTGGAAAATAACTTCCGGTTTCTGGCATGCCCATGCGCGCCGGTCATCATATCTTCTGGTTACTGCCGCACATGCGCACACAATAATACGCTGGCAGGTTCTAGCACTGCTGCATGCACAGAGGTCAGCTAATCATCACGTGTGCATGAGCACCAGAAACCCAGAAGAGGAATGGGTGATACCGCATGTGCCAGGAGACATATCTCCGTGTGCCACTTTGGGCACAAGTGCCATAGGTTCTCCATCAGGCCATATATACTTAAAAACAAAGAGACTGCAGGCTATTTCCTTTTTCTTATTCATTGCACAGTTGGACAACTGCACAAATCTACAGCATGATTTTTGTATGCATTACAAGTCATAGCTTTCTTATTACTATTCATAATTGTACACCTGAAATATTAAATAATTCCATTCTATCTAAAGATGAAGATAATGGCGCTCCCTCTATGCTGTTTAATAATATCACAGTTATTCCCATGTCTCACACAGAGAAAATAGATATTAAATACTGGAGTGGAGTGAATTACTTAAGAACATTGCCCATATAATTATTGAAAACAAAAAATGAATAAAATAGAGATGAGAATGTATAGGAAGTTCTTTTGATGCCATCCTGAATCCCCTTTACTAAGATGCAATTGTGTAGCCATTTCAATGACTACACAATATCCCAAATGAAGTAAACAAAATTACATCAATCTAAATCTTGCGTCCTCAATACTGTACAAAATAACAATGATGTCTCAGTAGCATGTTCTATCATGTTTATTTTTGTTTTAAAACATTCAATTTAAAAAGTGATAGGGACTTAATTGCAAATGCAAATTGCCTTTCCAATAATGATTCTGGATTTCAAATAAGACTGCAGAACCTTTTTTAGAAAATAAAATGGTTTGTTGTATATAGTCCAGTAGTTTACTTTCCAAATTATGGAAATTTTGTGGTCTGGTGGTTAAGGCACTAGGTGAGATACCAAGATATTATAGTTTTAAGTCATGCCATAGGCATGAAAGCTGAGTGGGTGATTTTGGACCAGACACTCTCTTTCGGTCCAACCCACCTCACAGAGTTGAGGGAAAAATAACATTAGGTATGTTTGCCACCTTGAGTTAGCTATAAAATAATAAAGGCAGGATTAAACAAACAAACAAAAATAAATTTAGATGTACCCATTGACCCACAGCATTCTGCATACTTAGTCTAGAGAATGGTTCCTCTCTATGATGTATGGACAACTCACAAGGAAATGGAAGTAGTCCCTAAAGGGTGTGCCAAACTATAATTTTAAATGGCCAAAATATTGGCCATGATTTTAACATGCTCAACTAAAGTTTTACTAGATTTCTAATGAGTACACCAATATCATATAAAATTACAGGAGATTCTGATCATTTTTAACATTCACTTTTAATTTGGGAATGAGGCAGAACCACATGAAGAATACAGTAATCCTATCTCTAGTTTAGAGAGTGGTACTGAAGAGATTTTAGTGACAAAGTCGCAGTCTGAAAAAATTTAAGCCTGGAAAGTACTGTTCCAAATTGTGATGTCAAGGTGTACAGTTAAGATAGACATAAATGGAATGCAAAATCCCAAGAAACCATTAGATGAGATCAAAGAAGAATTCAAATGAATTTTTAAAAAGGCAACCATCTCTCAATAATTATTCTGGAACCATGGCTTTATGTTTAGTCATTGATTTACAACCTTGAGGTTATAGTAAAAGCCCCAGAGACTACAAAAAACATTCATACTACCATATCTTTAGGGATTCCTTGTTGGCGTGATACAGGATATATTGAAGAAAGCAAGAATCTTACTCCAGTTAGTGCTGATGAAGGAAATCAAACACAAGACTCTGCAGTTCAGTTAAAGAGAGTCACAAACTCTGTTTTCACTAGTAATTCTGTTTTCTAGAAGTTTTAAAAGTATTTGAAGTGGTGCTTCACAATTCTACTTATAAAAACAAAATTGTTAGTGAAGTATGGCTTGTAGGTGAACACATGCATTAAAAGTTGTCACAAGAAACCCATTGAAGCAGCTGTGTTGAACCTTGAGGGTACATCATCTTTGCATGCAGTTAAAGATCTTTTGGTCATGTTAATGCATGCTGCAAAGCACCTCTTGCTAAAACTTATACTTAATACCGTAATACTTTCCACACACCTTCAGGAACTAGATAAAACTATTTTTACTTTTTTGGTAATTTCTTTCTGGCAATGCTAGTTGCACTTTATATCAAACAGGCAACAATATTGCTAAAGAGTAAGTGAACACAGAATGAAGAAAGAGCTTCATCATTGATTGGTGAAAGAGTTTCCAGAATGTGAAATTACCAGGAAATCAAGCTGTCAATAGATCATCTGAATCTTCTGTTTTACAAAAGGACATAAAACTGAATGCAAAGATTGCTGAAGAAGCTTCTTGGGTGAGAAACAAAATGTCTTCAAAGAGAAACCTGAAAGTCCAGTTGCCTCTTGAAAAAGCACCTTTGGGACAATGCATAAGTACTTCTTTTGTAACCCCCCCCCCCACACGTTTTCTGGAAATACTTTATATGCATATTAAGAAAACAGTATACAGAACACCATAAAGGACCACAAACTAGGCACTGCTTTTAAGCTTAGTGTGCTGTTTGAAAACAATTGATATAGTATGGATATAATTCAAGGTATCATAAGAATCCTGCCCAATTGAATTGAGAAAACCATGATGACTTTTGCAGTGTAAATATGTTTGATTTATAAATTTGTAAAATGACATCCTATTGTTACTTGGGTTCATCATATATGTGTGATCTGTTACAGATATATTTTAAAGAGAATATGTGAAGTTTCTCTAAATGTACCTTTTTGGTTAAGGAGAATGTGAAAGCATTCTGTCTTAGTTTAATGTTATTCAGAAACCCAACACAACAGAATGTGTTCAGCTGCTATCAGCAGAATAGCTTTTGCAATAAATAGTGCCTATTCATATAATTCTGACTCCTTATGAAGTAGTACAGAAAGAGAATGTGTTTTCTGTCAGTTTACGTCTCTTCCAAATAAATTATCATTTTCTATTGACTCCTTATACCACATGTGCAACAACATAAATTATGTATGATTTTAAGCAAACTAACAAGGACTAAGAAATCTCATTTCCATTCTGATTGCAAATTCTGATTAGAAGTATATATATGGTTGGAATAAAGCATGGTTGACAATGCTATAGACAGGATATTAAAGAAGAAAAAGGATTTCATATCTAAATAGCAAAAGAAGATAGCAACTGAGTATTTATTTCAGTAAGTAGATCCAATTTATAAAGCTGCTTTTAGGAGCCAACATTATATCTGCTCCATAATCTATAATTTTTTTTTAATCATTAGCCCCTCAGAATCACTTTCTTGAGATGGGAGAACCACATAAATTGTATAAAATAATAAACAAATGCTATGGAAGGCTCTGTCCTCAAATACAATTTTGCACATATATAATGAATTTATTAATAAACAATGGGTATGAGGGTGGAAGAGCAAGTAACATCATTTGCATCCTGACTTCATTTACATGATATAATGATACACATGGCCTCATTGTGCCAACTGCCTATGAATGCAGATCTCCAGGTATGGTCTCAAATTCTTATCAATTCTAGCAAATGTGGTAGATGGCAAAAGGATTGCCATTAAGCAAAATCTGGAGATCCCCACATGGACCACCCACCTTTTACGGATAATGTAAGAAATGATATTGTGGATGGGAAATGCTGCATCCTAACTACTTTCTAAAGTAAAGAACTATTGTGTTTCCCTGAAAATAATATAGGGTCTTATTTTCTTTTGACTCTCGAAGTAAGCGCTTGGCCTTATTTTGGGGGAGGTCTTATTATTTTTGAAGAGCAAGAGGTCCCTTAACCTCAGCCCACTGATCAGCTGATCCAGGGAGGGCCAGAAGTTCTGTCTCTGTTTCTGGCACACTCTTGCCAGCCCTAGCATCGCTGGGCCTGCCGCTCTTTTTGCGGCCGCCACTAAGAGAAGAGTCACAGTAGCTAGGTTTTGCAGGAGCTGCTTCTGCGAGGCCATTCCGCGTGGATGGCAGGTGCATGTGGGGTGCACGGGCCATGTTTCCCACTTCTCCCCCGAGGAAATGAAGGGGACCGGCTGCACATGCCTTTAAATATTTTAAAATATTATAAGGGGAAATCTTATTTTCGAGGAAACAGGGTACAAAATCATAAATGTCACAAAAGGATCAGAATAGTTTAGTATTCCTTTCCAAACTGATCCCAAAGGTGAACCAGAGAAGCAAAATAACTGCACCATGAGACAGGACGATTTTGTACAGCATAAAGACTAGATATTTTCATATAGTATCCAGAAAAGGATGAAGAACAAAGGCCTAATTCATATAGCACCAAATATCCACAGGGGAAAAAATACTATTATGTCTCCCTTTTTATATAATTGGAAGAAATCAAAATGCCACGTTAATACATATTCTAAAGTTATTTACAGATAAATTTACAATTTTTTGTACATATCTTCACAATGAATGCCTTCTGTTCAGCTTTTACATTAAGGCTATCATGAATTTTCTGAGGCTTATAAGGCTGTAGTTGGTGCCTCCCCTTGATCCCAGTGTTGTACACATTCATGTTTGGCTCCTTCTAAGAAGACTTTTTTTAAAAAAATGTGCAAATTACACACATCTGCCCTGAATTCTTAAGAATGAAATACTTCTCTGTCAATTACAACAGCTACAAGGAATGCATCTTGGAATCAGAAAGGCATATGGGAGAAGCAGCCATATGCAAATTACCTTGCAAATATTATGCAGTTGTCACTGGGGAAAAAACACAATTGAACTAAGTGAGGCATACATTGGAGCAATCATACATAGACTTGAGCTCAATGATGTTGATCATTGTAACAATTGGAAAACTACTTTTACTGATCAATTCCTACAGTATGCCTATAATTAAGTGGGATTCTATAGAGAAGGCTAGTGTTCAATTTAGTTGGATGTAACAATTTTATCATTCTTGCCTTCCCTCCTGCTCATTTCTTTTGGGGAAGTGTGTGTGTGTGGGGGGGGTGGGGGTGTCTGTGTATGGCAAATAATTACTAGCACATGCAAATACAGTACAGTTGTCTTACTCCAAAAGTATGGTAAAATTCTGGAAAAAGAGGACTCTTTCACACGCTCCACTGTTTTCATGCCATAAACACTAGATATTTTGTTTTTAAAAACTTCAAAAAGGAAAAAGTTACAATGTACAAGTTGTCATAAAAGTGAGTAAAGAAAAAATTCAAGATTATCTAAGAAGGCTTCATTTACAACACTAATAAGGAATCTGAGGTGGTGACTGAGAAAGGCAGCCACATGTCAGGAAAGGAATCTATAGTCCAAGTTGAACATAATGAAGCCATGTTTCTTCAGTGAGATAGTCTTGCACAATTGAGCTTTTGTTGCAAAGCCTGGTTCCTCCTCGTAAAACTGCTATGCATAAATACAGCATCAGTGCTGAGTCTTTCTTTCAACCTGAAATGAAAGTATACAAGTTACCTGAGAAGAGATGGTTAACCTGGCTAACCTCTGAAAGCATTGCTACTTCTGAACATGGGTATAATGCTCTTCTGAAAAAGTGCCAAGACTGTGTCTATTCAGAAACTGTGGATCCTTGATACTTTATTAATTTGATTGTATGCTTGCAAATGTTTTCTTACCCAACCAGGTAACATTATGAGTGTGTCCATAGATCCAAACTAGTAAAATAATCAGTGGGAGCAGTGGTACACAATAGCTGATCTAGCTAAATACATTATAATATCCAGAATCATGGATCTCATTAACTACTGCAACAATACCTACTTTCAATTTGACGGTCAAACGTAGCAAAAATCAAAGGATTACCCATGCCATCATTACTCCCAGGAGTCATAGCAGAGACCATAGTATAGCAGCCATAAACTGTAGCACTCCCACATACAGTATATAACCAAAAATATGAATCCAGTATGTAGATGACACCTTTGTCATAATAAAAAAGGAAGACACAAAACAATCAACAACATCTTCAAAGGAATAAAATTTGCAAGCAAAGAAGAAAATAACGACACTCTTCCTGAATATCCTCAGCATCAGAGGAAATAACTGCATACAACCCACACTAACCTATTTCCAAAGGCAGACATTTTGGACTGAAGATGCTTTTGTGAAAAGTGCAGCTGACAAGTGCAGTGAAGAATGAAGAGCTAGTTTTGAATCCTGGGAGATGAGGGAATAGCTATCTTGTTCAAACTCTATTTGGCACATTTAAAAGTTTGCATACTTTTCTGATCAAATTAAAATTTACTTATTAAGTACCTTCAGTAGTTTTTTTTTAGCCGGGCAGGGTACATAAACAGAAAGCAAATGAAATGGAATGTGTGAATGGCTTTGGGGAATGAGGGAAGTTATGCTTATGCCCTCCCACAAAGACCTTGCTTTGTTGATTCATAACATTGGCGGCTACTCTTGCCTTGTTAAAGGACTCATCCTTGTTAATGGGATTGGGAGTGAGGTTTCCATGTGCTTATGCTCAACTTCCTTTATCTATTTAGATGACATTTTTCCCTGGTCCCCTTAATTATTTGTTTCCTTATTATCTACTCTCTGAAGGGATCAAAAAGATTCCTGGCCTGTTGTCCTCTCTGCTTATGTATCTGCTTTATCTTTATTTATGACTGCTTCATCCTCGTCTCGCCTATTATGCAGGAAGATGTCTTCTGAGGAACTAGGGGTCTGGAGGGAGGAGCATGTGCCTATGGTCTGACCTAAGCATAGTACATAATATTGTCTTCTACAACATCCTACCTGTCAATGACTACTTCAGCTTCAACCTCAATACTACACAGGCAAACAATAGATACAAACTCAAGATTAACTGCTCGAAACTTGATTGCAGAAAATACGACTTCAGCAATAGAGTGGTCTGGAATGCCTGGAATTTTCTACTTTACTCCATTGCTACATCCTCAAACCCTCACAACTTCTATGATGGACCTCACCCCATTCCTAAGAGGTCCGTAAAGGGGGCGTGCATAAACGCACTAGTGTGCCTACCGTCCCTGTCCTACTGTCCCCATTTATTTATATTCATTTCTTTGGTTCATGTCCATATTTATACTTATACTTGTTATCTTTTACATGTTTGACAAACTAAATAAATAAATAAATTTAAATTTAATTGATTAAATTAATTAATTAAATTAATTACTTAATTAAAAAAGCCAGTAGAAACTGGGCAGATCTCAGCCCCCTCGCTGTTCATTGAATACACTGTTAATGAAGCATGTTTGATTGAATCTATAGCAGTAAATGTGTTAGGAAAAGAGAAAACAGTGCTATAAAAATGGAATAATTGAAGGCAACTTTAAGCTGCTGTGAGGTAGAAATGAGACAAAGACAATGTGACATCCTTAAAACTTTGCTGGGATATGTTTCTCCCATGAACAGAGGAGTATCAGGATAAGACAATTTTTGAAAGCAATCTAATGCCTATTTTGGATTAGTAAAGTAATGATATTGTTAGTCTGAAGTACTCCATGATTAGTTTAATATTTTCTTACATTGGGCCAAAGAGGTATGTGGCTCTTGATTTCTACAAGTATAGTCAACAAAGTTTATCTCCTAAAGGTTTTACAACAACTGATCTAAGCAATGCACAAACATTTAGCTTTGTGCAATTATAATCTTGCATGCTCACTGTGCAGAGACAAATAATTTATAATGATGAAGAAAAAGAATTCACTTATAGCCCCATGCTTTACATTTCATACAAAATTCATTTTCAACAGAACAGTTTATTTTTTCCTTCTACTTTTACATTCCCATGGGATTTAAAGATAGGAAGTAATTGAAAACTAAATGAATAACTCAACAGCTGAAGTGCTGAAAAAATAAAGGATAAACAGATGCTTTCAGGTTTTAGTTGTCATGCTCCTGCTTCTGATATGTCTGGATAAAACAGGAGATAGATTTTCCATAAATTGCCAACCTTATAAGTGCTAACACTGTGAATTGAATTCCTATCTTGCTAGAGCTTTCTATTCTAAGGACTCCTCAATCTGGCTCAGATCCTGATCTGGAAGTTAGAAGTTAGATCACTCTGGAAAGTACAGTCAGAAAGTTACAGGCTGCAGAAATGCTAGATTGGCTTAGTCGGCTATACTTTCTATCAGAGATCAGCTGAGATTTTGGGCACTTTGATTCCTGCTTGTCGCCAAATGTTTCTAAAGATATGACTTCAGCCAGGTCATGGCATCCATGAAAAGTAGCAAACACAGTTCTTTTTCTTTTCTAACTTTTAGCTCAAAGCCATTGGGCTTTTCACAATTTAGATAGTAAAAAGCCCATTACTTTTGAAAAAAGCAGCTGTCCTGGTCCATTTGCATCAAATACCGATAACAATTATCTTATTGTGAAGCCAAGTGGGCAGACTGCCGCGCACCAGACAAATAAGCATCAAGAAACTGGTGGATTTTTTGAAATCTTGATCATTGAAATTCTTTGGAGTTCATTAGCACTCTAGAACTGCACGGGGATTTAGGTCCCTTAGAAAAAGCTGCTTGTGTATCATACATGTCTCCAATGTGCAATAATAAACAACTAGGAGACGGTCTTAAATCAGGTCAGTTTCTTCATCTAAACCTATATATTTTTTCTGACTAGAAAAGAATGTAGTAGCTGAAGGGTGTGAGCCAGGGGTATTTTATATTTTCTGTTCTTCATTCAGTTTAGAATGGCAACACTAAGTATTAAAGCTAAAATGGTTTGTACCTAAGCAGCAACTCTCTCAAATCGTCCTTAACATCCTACAAGACAAACTGCCCCTGGCTTCCAAGGATAGTTAGCTAGCTAGCTAGATGTTTACAAGGGAAAGATGGTTTGAAAGTCCTAACCATCTAAATGTTTAACTGTTAGAAAGGTCTAATAGTTCCATTTTTACTTCAATAAAGATAAAGCTTCTACTAAGGATATTTTTTTAAAAAAAACCTTATATCTAAAAAGAATTAGATGATCGATGTTTAATTATTTTTAATATTGATTTAATATTGTGCTGCCATATGTTCTTGATAAACAAATTAAAACTCTAAAATGCAAAATAAAATAGCATACAGGGATAGTACAAATAATTTTTGAATATAACCAGAATTGTAATGTTAACTGTCCCTTCAAAATCTAAACACATAACACAAGGAGAGGGCAATGTAGACCTAGTGGCACAAACTATGAAACGAGATGCTTCAAAGGAGCATTTAGCTTTGACATGGTTTTGATCAACTTTGAAAAGCTCACTGCAGAGAAGAAAATGTCTTTCTCAATTCCAAAGCACCAGAAATGATTGAGCCATTTCAATCAAGCAGCTTTCACACTTGTGCATGAGTCACATTTTCTTGAAAAAGGGGGACTGAATGAGGCAAGTTACTCCTGCCTTGTTGCTTCCAATTGAATTGTCAAGATAGAGCAAGTTGCTGCAATTTTGTGGAGTAACTGCATATGTTCACTTCATACAAGCCTACCACAAAAGAGCCCTTGAACTTATTTGTTACAGCTATTAGCAATTTTGGTTTCAAAGTTTGGGGTCCAACTGTTGAGAAATAAATTCCGCTTTGATTTTGACAGCACACATTAAAAAAAACTGTGAAGGTTTTGTTATCCTTTCAGTACATACACAGAGTTTATATTATCTGATCTCCAAAAGCATAGACTGCTAGTCACACCCTGTTCCACTTTATCACATTTTCTGCAGTGGTGGACCACTCAAAATAATAATGATCATAAAGGATAAATAACTCCCAATATTTATCCTCACTCTGTGCATTACACCCAATGATGAATATTCCATGCTGTCTGTGGGGGCTAAGTCAAGAATATGAGATACCATGCTTCAGAAAGGCATAAGACTTAGAAGTTACTTTAGGGTCAATGGACTCAAAACGACCTTCATATCTCAACTGGAACAGCTGATCTATGAAATCAACCTGTTTAAGAATTACTTTATGGAGGACAGCTAAATATTCTTCTACATTTTGCATACCAATGGGCAGTATGGAAATGCTTGAACAAACCAGGATTGTTTTTCCAGTCATTGGTAGATTAAATACAGTCTTCTTAAAGAAAAGTGATCACACCAGTACATTTTAAATCATTTTCATAACTGTGTTTGTGTATAATTGCTACTTAAATCATTAGTAATCTAATGCCAGTTGCAAGTTAAATTTCATTGTGGTTGTAAAATTAATGTTGCTCTAGTGATCAGACCTTACCTACAAGTTTTCTAGGCTTTAATTCAATATGTCCCAACAGGGATAGGAGAATACATTGAATTAAAGCTGAGAACTATCAACTGAAACATACATATCTAGCTCTATGGAAATTAAATTGTAAAGTACAAATTGAATGGAAACAAAATAATTCATAAGCAATATGTTATGGATCCATGTGGACATGGAAAATATCCAGAATATTATCAATTTAATATATAGGTTCAGGATACAGTCTGTTTAGACAAACAAGGGATACAGATGTTTTAATATAAAGCATAAATACGTACCTTTTGATGTATGGAAGTGGTCTTATTTGAAACCACATTGCAATCTTAGTGTACGTAAAATAGTATTTGTAGTTCCTTTGTAGAATATTTCATTTTTTAATTATGAAAGGTGATTAAATGGTAAGAATTGGGTCTCAGGCATGCATATAATGCTCAAGTCTTACATTCAATTTTTCTCCTGATGCTTATCATTTCTTTATTTAAGTCACACCAATTTGTTGGACGAGACCCCAACAAATTATTTCAAAGTCAATTGCAACCCTCAACTCCAAAAGCTGTATATCCCTACTCTGCCCCTAGCTTTTCATCAGAAAATGCTCCCAATTAAAATGGTAGCAGGAAGAGCTAGTTATTATTATACATTGTCATTAAAAATGTGACTCATAAGAAACTGTCTTGGCAGCTTACAGTCTCCCACAAGGCAATTTTAAGAAGGTGTCTGTTACATAATAGTTTTCTGCAATTTATTTGCCTTTTTTTTGACAAGATATGCTTCCATTTGGCTTTATTATAGGTCAGGTTAATGTCTTCTTAGAAACCATTTCTCCAGTAGTTTTGTATCCCTTTCAGTCTGTAAAATCTGAATCTTGGTCAAGTCATATTTTTCCCCAAGTTTTTTTTTAACAAAGAAGTTGTCTCAAGCATTAAATCTAGTTTCCTGAAGTTTATGCCACAAGAAATGTGGCATCCTTTCACTCTTTACTCACTGCACAATCTGATGTATTTTCTACTAGTCAACTGCTGTGTGGTTGTACAGTAGGGCTGTCAAACTCACGGGCCATGCACTGAATGTGTCACATGATGGCCACACCCATATCTGTTTTAGCGAAGGGGGGAAGTCCCGATACATCACATGACACTACTGTGACTATGCAAGTTTGACACCTCTGTTCTACGGGATTCAGAGAAGCTGTTACATTATCTTGTGGTTTCTACTGGAATATGGTCTGAAGAAAGTGAAGAAATGATTGGGGACAGATACCATATCTGGAAAATACAATAATTGGAAAGGGTTTCAGCTTTATCCTCTTGTTCCTTCTTTAGGCTTTTTAATTTAATTTAATTTTTAACGTCTGCATTTTCTGCTATTGCATGAAGTTGTAATTGCTTTTCTTACTGCTCTGATGTTTTTAGCATCTTCTGTTTTATTAGCTTGTTTAGTATGTCTCTCTATTTATGTGACTATTTATTATTGTACATTGCCTTTAAAATTGCTGTTACACTGCAATTATCAAATGTTGTAAAGGCAATTTTTTTTTAAAAAAAGAACAAAATCAGCTGATGAATGCAGAAAGTTCTAATATAGGATCCTTTCTTGTAAGGGAGATTGCTGAGAAAAAATGGGTGGCATACGCTATGGGTTTCTGGCTATTTCTTGTAACTCTTAACATCTTGAATAATGGTGGCTAGTCTAAATATTTCCATTTATTTATTAACAATGGGTTAATAAATGTAATAAATAGATGTAATGGGTCAACTAATGGTCATGTCCATGTTCCTTTTAGATTTTATTGCTTTTTACATTTCCAAGGAAAATATAGTGCCTAATAGTTTCTTCAGTGGAACCATAATGTAGCAATTAGCATGCTTAAAACTGTAACGGGTTACAGATAGATTCAACTATGAAGGCAATAACAAGGGTATTTCAGATTAGAAAACCTGTATCCATTTTTTTAAAAAAAATGTTGTGGCTCTCCAGCAGCCAGCAGAGCTGGGACCAGATTCAGACATGAGGAAGTTGAAGAATAACATGGGCCAGTCCTGGAGTCTGGGGAAGGTTCTGATGAGCGCTCTGCATCAGAGGCAGAGATGGGGCCAAGGCCGACAGTTATCAGCTGCCTTCAGAGTCAGACATCAGTGAGGCATACGAACAGATGAAGCCTGTTCCAAGTGTGCACATGTGCAGAGTTGCCAGATGAAGGGAATAGCTAAGGAACAAGGGTCAACTTGGGAGTAAGGCCACAGGTGGACAGTGAATGGCCCCTCTCATAGGCAATAAAAGATGAGCGAAAGGAGAGAAGTGTTTGCAGGAGACAATTAGTTCATTTCTGCATTCTTGCCAAGTATTGCGGTGTCTGAAAGATATCAGCCTGGCCACTCTCTAAGTTGATAAAGGTCAGTAATTGTGAACTATCTTGAAAGACTGTGGGCAGGAACTTTGCTGTATAGGAATTCACTGTAAATTAAATAAAAAGGGTTTATCGGGACAAGGACTTTATTTCATGCTGCTGGGAAGCCTAGGTCAGAACAAAATTCTTTCCCCCTATCTTGTTATGAAATTTTAATTTTATTCTTCACAAAAGAGCCATTTTTATTTTATACACATGTACATTCGTGTTATATTTTCTAAGTAAAATTGTTTTATGTCCTCAATAAAATACAATAGAGCCTTTTCTTTTCTCCTGACATGTATATTGAGATTTTTTTTTTTCAGGCAGTTTAATTTCTGTCAGTTCTAAATGTTCTATGGCTGGAAAAGATAATACAGATAAATTCTAAGCTTGTTGTCTGTGAATCAACTGTATTCTCTACCCTTCTCATATTTATTATTAGTTATAACCAGAGGTGGGTTGCTGCTGGTTCAGCCTGGATCGGGAGGCTTTTGCACATGTACAGGAGTGTTGCACGTGCGTGCGAGCGCAGCTCTGGTTATAACCTATTTTTTTGTTATGAACATATGACAGCTTATATGGGAATAACAATAACTCTGTAAAACAGAGTAGTTGGTTCCAAATGATCAAGGGAATTTCTATGGCTGAGGCTCACCTCGTAGCAAAATATTCCCAGGCTTAATTTAGTACCTTAACCACAATATCCTAATATCTTCCTTTCTTCTATAAAGCAAGAGAGGGTTCTCATTTAGAATTTTAAACGTTCTAACCAGCAATATTTCTTTCACTACAAAATTAATATACTCTGAATAATAAACTAATTTCATTTGCATGATTCCTAAACACATTATTTTAAAGACTTTTTAAAAGAGGTTGGAAATTTAAAGCAAATCCCAAGTATATAATTAAGATAATGTATGGTTAGGGTGTAGGATCTGATTTATTAACTTGATAATCTATTTGATTTTATACATAGCTGGACATGATGCAACTACCATCTGACCAAGTGTGTTGAATGAAAAACAAGGCTGCAGTGTTAAGATAGCATTCTTGCATGCTGGAAACAGAAAGAAATGACTTCTCAAAATGTTATTAGATTGAATAAATTTACTAAATGATAACAGCCCAGCTGCAATAAACAAACAGGCAGAAAATGATGTTTGGAAAAGCAATGGGTTTGGTATATTTCTTAACAATAAAATTAATCACTTTGAACTTCAGTCTGAAGTTTTGGGATTTTATTCTGATAAGCTGATTTAGGGTGACATGGGAATGCAAACATAGTGCCTTTCAGCAATTCATGAAAGCAGCTGTGTCTTTTACTAGGATCTCTTGCCTTTTCCACTAAAATTTTATTTCTCAAAAAAAAATTGTGTGCACATGAAAGCCCTCTAAAATGAGAAATGCAGTATGTTCCTATTTCAATAGCAGCATGACATCAGAGCCAGGAAAGCAATGGCTTGATAGACTATTTCTTTACACGTCTATTGTTCTTAGAAATATATTCATTGATTTATCAATATCTTCTTAAGCATTGCAGAAGAAGTGATGGTTATTATTTTTTAAGCCTTCCTAGCATAATTAGTCCAAGAAGTTGAAAATTATGCAAATATATTTCTCTTCATGAAATATTAAAGGCCAATAATTGCAATATCTCCATGCTTTCCAAAACAAAGTTTTGTGTTTGTATTTGTGTGTATGATATGTATGTAAACACACATAAATATTTGTTTGCAGTTGTAGACATAACAATGTAGAAGTTAATAAAGTATGAAGAATATAACAAAACAATATTATTTTTCAAGAATCAGGCTGAATTGTGAAATAAGTAAAGCGGAACAGAACAGAAGGAACTGATACCATAAGAAGGAAATTATCTATCCAAATTGTTTTTGCCCCTTTTAAAAGAACTTGGCATCATCTGTCAGACACCTCATCTTTTCAGAACCAATAAAATGCACTTCAGATTGGACAAGAAAATAGAGGACAAGTGCACAATAGCTTTGATACGTACAGCAGATTAAATTATATTTCAGGAATTGCTGCTGCAGTAAAAAAGTATTGTCCATCAAGCTGCCATGCCTAATACTAATGGTAAAGTATATCCACTAGAGATTATTATTGATGTGAATTATTACATTGCATTTTATATGTTATTGTATTTTAAATCAGTGGTCCCCAAATGTTTTGGCACCAGGGACTGGTTTCATGGAACACAATTTTTCTACAGATTGGGGAAGGGGATGGTTTTGGTATCACTAGCATGCCTACCACTCATCGCCAGCTGTGCAGCCGGTTCCTAAAGTCCATGTAGTGGTACTAGTCTGTGTACTGGCGGTTCGGGGCCCCGGTTCTAAAGTACCTTTTAGAATGTATATCACTCATTTAAGGAAGCTTTTATAGGAAATAACAAAATGTAATACCACACTGTAAATTACAAAAAATAATAATAGAATAAATCATTAATATTAGCATAGCATGAATTAGGTGAACAACAAATAAAAGCAATGAAAATACTTAATCTTATTGATGTGTATTTGCCATATTATAAAGGCAGAATTAAAAATAAAGCTACTTGTGCTCAACAGAAGAATCTTGTTCTCTCCCCCCCCCAAATATATCTTTCTATTTCCAAAAATCTATATGAGAGCAATATAATGTCTCACCCCAAAGTTGTGGTTCCAGAGATCAGGAGGCGTAAATCAGTATTTACTGCTGTCCTCTTCTTCCATAAAAACACTAATCACATAACAGGCATAAACAAAGCCAATCAACTGTGTGAGAGAAAAGAAAAATGGAAAAAGTGTTACTTCATCCTATAAATGTTCAATTGTACATGCCAAACTACATTTAGGTCAGAGATGAAGTATATATGCAAACTAAGTAGAAAAAGAGAAAACTGATGGCAGAAAAAAACCCCAGTGGTCCATTGAGTCTGCCCTTTGATTTTTTTTGGAACTGTAGAAACTTTAAAAAGTTATAATCAGATTTAAATATTAAATTTTGGCTACAAACTCATGATAATGCAAAATAAAATTCCAATGAAATTAAGATTTTGGGATCGGAGTAGTTGAAAAATTTTTTCCCCAATATGAATCCATTCAGAATATACAATTGCATTGTAAGTCTCTTTATAGGGGCTACCACTTATAGAATTAGTTAGACCTTTTCTGTAGCTATATTCCAATTATGCAACTTTGTCCTACAGTGGTGAGTTACTGAGCTACTTCAGCTGGCAGTGACACAGTGAATCCACAGCCAGTTTCATCAAATGGATGAAATTTCATGCCTGAAAATGCATTTGGCAGCAGTGTTTGTAGTTCAGTTGAAGTCCCTTGCTGTGAAAGTAGAGACAGTTAAGAAATGAGGTAAATGGCACTCCAGCCAGTACTCTGGAGAGAAAAACAAGTATTTGATGCTGAGAGATTTGGCACCTCTTCTCTCCCCTTCAGTCATGCAAGAAGAATGGCTCCTTTCTTGCCAGGTCTCTGATCCTATGAAGTTATCCTATGGGATGTGAGAATTGAGAGCATAAGACCTGTTCTCTCCCATATCAAGAGAAGTAGTGGGAGTAAGAGGGAAGAAAGCTCTCTTCATCCATGGGTGACAGGAAAAGCAGGGCATGGGAGCAAAAATGCCTCATTAGGTTCTAAAATGAAGAATCAGCAAGTTGGAAGGAAAACTGCTATCTCCCCACCCCCAACTTCTTTTGCTATCTATGGGTGCTTGGAGTAGGGTTCGGGAAGGGAAGGGAAGGGAAGGAGACGTAGATCCTTCTGGTTGCAAAAACAATCTCTTGGCCCCAAAGAACTCTTCTACCAGAGATTCCTTTCACCAGATAACTTATTTTGTTAAAACCAAAAGTACTAATCAAATTCAGAGCTAGAGACAAATAATCTCCCAAAGGGCAATATGGCACTCAGACAACATATATCTTAAACTTGATCCAGAAGTGGCCATCAGCATTCTGCTATTTTACATGGCCACAGATTATATTCCAGCTGTCCCACTTTCCATACAAAAATACCCTTCTCTGCTTCACCACTGAAGCATAATAGACGTTGGTAATGTGATCAGAATTTAAGTTTACATAATTTTTAATAAGTTCCCACAATTGATAGTAGCTTTTTGGTCTACCATGTAGAAATTTAGGATAATCTTTAAATATGGCCAAGGTCAAACATTAATTAAGGTTTTAAATAACTGGTTTTATATGTCCAATATAACGTCTTCAAATATGAATAACACATATATCATGAAATTATTTTAAATCAAACATATTTTTAATAATTGTTTTAATTTAAAACAAATACATGATCCTTCTTTACATGCAATAGAAAGTGTATCAGTTGGTTACAAAAAAGAACTTTCGCACATCTCTTCCACAGTCAACAAACATAGTTCTTATTAACTTAAGTATTTTAACTCAAATATTTATACATGTCACCGTCATTATATCTCCATTTTCATTTGACTATAATTGTTTAAATGTCCTTCATCATAAAATATACCAAAGTTAAGTACATAACCACATACTGGCCTTTCAATTACTATTTCTAAAATCCTCCACTCACACTAAATCCTTATGTCCTGTTCTAGTTAAACATCCATAATATTTAATAACAAAGTTTTCTAATCCTCCTTTCCAAATCACTGTTTAAAGTTTACATCCAGTTTCCTTATGTTATACCCATATCTATATATGCATTGTTATTCTTATCCCTCCTGGACTACTGCAACGTGCTCTACATGGGGCAGCCCTTGAAGAGCATTTGGAGACTTCAGCTTGTCCAGAATGCAGCCGCGCGAGCGATCGTGTGTGCACCTCGGTTCACCCACGTAACACCTATCCTCCGCGAGCTGCACTGGCTGCCTATTGGTCTTTGGATACGCTTCAAGGCACTAGTCGTCACTTATAAAGCCCTTCATGGTATTGGACCTGGGTACTTGAGAGACCGCCTGCTGCCAATTACCTCCAATAGACCGATCAGAGCCCACAGATAAGGCCTCCTCCGAATTCCATCTGCTGGCCAATGCCGACTGGTGACTACTCGGAGGAGAGCCTTCTCTGTGGCTGCTCCGACCCTCTGGAACGAGCTCCCCGTGGAGATTCGAACCCTCACCACCCTCCAGGCCTTCCGCAAAGCCCTTAAAACCTGGCTGTTCCGACAGGCCTGGGGCTAAAGAGCTTTTGCCCCCCCCTCGAATGGTATGGTTGTTGTTTGCTTTTAAATTGTGTATTGTTCTGTTTGTCTTTTTTATCCCTTATCTGTACCCCTTCCCTGACTTGGATTGTGAGCCGCCCTGAGTCCCCTTTGGGGAAAAGGGCGGCATATAAATGCAATAAATTCAATTACATGGGTACCATTCAATATTCATATTCAATTATACTCATCATAACACTACACATTGTATACATTAGTAACATTATCAGTTATTCATTTAAGCTATATCTATTACCAATAAATTTCACTAAGTTTAACTAGTTTTAAATTATATTCTTCCATCTATTAACCTGTATCTTTCCAATAACAAAACAATCTCATATCTTCTGCCATTTGTGGTGCCAATCCTCTAATCATCTTCTTGATCAACTTTATATGGACTTCTCTTAGCAACTCCTTGCTTGTAAGATCTCTTATATAATCTTGATGCCCACTTTCTGTTTCCTTATTCAGCTTGTCTTTGATTGTCAGCAGTGTTATCAATACTTTTGCTAATAGAATTTCTTTCTTTAAGTCCATAGATTCTTTAATTTCTTCTTCTTCTATATCCTGCTCTCTGGAATAGATTTCCTCTCCATTTACTTCCTCTTTCAGTGTTCAATTCTTTCCATTTTCAGGAACAAACCAATTACCATCAATATCAGCAGGTTTAATCTCTTTATATTAATTTTCCACTTCGGTTTTTTGAGTTTCAATCACCCCGTCTTGCATTTGATAAGCATCCTCATTTTTTTCATCATATTTAATTGTTATGTGCTCTAAGTATTCCAGTTTTTCCTTTATTCTTTCATATATATTTGATAATTTCTGTATTTCTGAAAGTATCTTTTGCAAATTTGAGACTTTTATTTTCTTTTGAAGTTGTGCCATTCTAATAAACATAGCTGCTCTAGCTTGGAAGGTTAATAAGATTAAAGCATAGATTCACAAAGGATGTTGTTTCCACTTCAAAGGGCCATCTGTGTGCTTCTCTTCTTATCACTTTTTGTAGCCAAGCAGTAAAATCTTGTGGTGCCAAGTTAAAAACAATCCGTGAAAGAACAAAAACCTCCCAGCCTCCGAGCAGTGATAATGCTGTTAAAAAGATTCCTTTTGTATGTTTTTTGTATTTCAAGATAGAAAAAGGAGTCAAATCTTTAAATGAATTAGAAAAATACCCACAGCAATGAAAGAGGAAAACTTTAGCCTATAGATTACAGAGAATAATAAAGAAAAGATAGAAGAAGAAAACTTAATCCATCCTTTTCAAAAGGCTTGCGTAAATTCCATCCATGAAGATAGCATTTAAAAAGTAAGATAACCACTGTTCAAAACCATTCCAAATTTAATTCCGCCACTTGACTCTTCTATTCCTCAATTTAAATTAATTTTTAAGTTTTTATAGGCAGTCTCTTTTTTAAAACAGTAAAAGTTCCTCATCAGCTAGAAACACTTTCTCTTTCTGTATTCTTCCGTTTTGGAGCCGCCCCGACTTCATCAGTCTTGGCTGTATTTTTTGCCGCCAGCTTGAAGAACTTCTCTTGCTTCTTTCAGGTATTTTGTGATATCCCTGAGATCAGCAAGACGTATTCTTCCTGTTCACCATCTCTTTAGGACAGTTTAGGTCCGTTTGGACCACCCAGCAGCAAAAGTATTGGCCGCGGTCTCAGAGCATCGAGACTGCACAACCATATCGTTGGGACATTGGCTCCTCCTCCTCAAATCAAACATATTTTTTTAAACACAAAAGAAATCATTTAAAAAAGTTAAATTGGTGGATGGAATTGTTGTCCATATCTGGGACAATTTAAATAAAAAAAACCTTATCAATAATTAGGTGACTGACTGACAATATTCTTCCTATTCAATAGCAAATGTAAATCTGAAAATGGAGTGATCTTTAAATATCTATTAATGGATTACTATAGTAGCTTTTAACAGCAAGGGAATTATTACAGTATTTTCTTGGCTTGATTGATGGCCATTATAATAAAATATTTATTTCAACAAATTTGGCTGGCTATCTTGATTAACTCAACTGTTATTTAATTAATACGGCTGCAGTCACAAAAGCTAACTAACAGTTAGGTTAATAATTAATCTGCAATGGGACTGTTGCTTTGCATTGCTTGGCTTCCCAATATCTTAATGCAAATAGCATTTGTTGGCAACTTGCCTAGAATCAAGTTAACTTTTATTAATTGATAAGGAAGCAAAATGTGGTGTGGCCAATTACCATTGCATAATTTTTCGTATCAGCCACATAGATCTGTATGGCGAACCTATGGCACGCATGCCACAGGTGGCATAGGAAGCCATTTGCCAGGGCAGGCGAAGCAATGCCCTGTCAACTGACCAGTGTGCATGCACATGCTGGCCAGCTGACTTCAGCCTTCTTTTTAAACCATTTTACGCCCTCCGGAGGCTTCCCTAAAGCCTCCAAAGCACAAAAAACTGGCACCACGGACAAACCAGAAATTTGGAACAGACTTCCGGTTTGCTCGTAGGACCGTTTTTTCCCTCCAGAACTTTCAGGGAAGCTTCCTGAAGGCTCCATAGGTCGAAACTCAGCCCTACAGACAAACCGTGTCACTTCCGGTTTGCTTGTGGGGCTGGTTTTTGCCCTCTGGAGCCTTCAGGGAACCTCCTGAAGGCCCCTGAAGGCTTTGGAAATAAAAAATTGGCCCTGTGGGAAACCCAGAAGTTCAGGAATGGTGAGTTCTCGTTGGTCTGTAGGGCCAATTTTTGACATCCGGAGCCTTCAGGGGCCTTCAGGAGGCTTCCCTGAAGGCTCTGGAGGGCAAAAACCGTCCCTATGGACAAACCATAAGTCACCATTCCCGAACTTCCGTGTTTCCCATAGGTCCATTTTTTGCCCTCTGGAGCCTTCAGGGAACCTCCTGAAGGCCCCTGAAGCCTTTGGAAATCAAAAATTGGCCCTGTGGGAAACCCAGAAGTTCAGGAATGGTGAGTTCTCGTTGGTCTGTAGGGCCAATTTTTGACATCCGGAGCCTTCAGGGGCCTTCAGGAGGCTTCCCTGAAGGCTCTGGAGGGCAAAAACCGTCCCTATGGACAAACCATAAGTCACCATTCCCGAACTTCCGTGTTTCCCATAGGTCCATTTTTTGCCCTCTGGAGGCTTCAGGGAAACCCCTGAGGCCTCCGGAGAGCGTCCAGGGGGTGGGGGGGCTGTTTTCGCCCTCCCCAGGCTCTTAGAAAGCCTCTGGAGCCTGCGGAAAGTGAAAAAACTGCGCCAAAAGTGGGGTGGGGGGATCTCTGATTGTGCACATGAGCGCACACTGGAGGGTGCGTGCATAGCATTATGGGTGTGGCACGCCAATGCACGACCCCCCCTGTGCTCCCCCCGCTTTTGGCACAGCAGCAAAAAAAGGTTTGCCATCACTGACATAGATCAAGAATGGAATTTTGTGGACTTCAAAGGTTGATGTCACGGTGCTATCGGATGCAAAAAGCAGGGCTCCACGAACTTACACTTAATTCCTTTGTTGGAGGGCCCCATGTGAAGTTAGGGAGTGCTCCACAAGGGATAATGAATAATGACCAAAAATCCCAGTAAATAGAAGAGACAATGGAGAACCAGGGGAAAAGACAGAACTAAATGAACAAACAAAACAAGAAGATAAGAGAAAGAAGGTAAACAAACTTATGAAACAATTCAGGGAAAATACATGCTAAAAGACCCAAAATAATACTAGATAAACAGAAAGATATCTTTGAAAAGAAAATGGAGAGTTTCGCAGATCCTCTGGACAAAATATAGTAGAAAGGGAAGAAATACTTAAATTAAACAGGAAAGATGTAGACAGAGAAGAAGACCCAAGGGAGGAATTTGGGAGGCAAGTCAAAAAATGAGTTGAAATATTAAAATGGGCAAGAGATGATGGATAGAGGAAATGTTGTGTACCACAAGATTGGCTTTACTAAGAGTTATAATGAGGCAGATATAAGAAATAGGAGGAATATTATTATGCATATTTTATATGATATATTAAAAGTAGCTAGACATAAAGATTAGAGGTTGAAAGATGATGATACTATGTATGTTCTAATAATATTGTTATCAGAATGGGGGACTAAAATGTTGAACAATTAAATAATGAAGGCTTATATTTTAATACAAATATGTATAAGAATATTATTATAATTACATAAATATGATTTAAATAACAAGCGATATTAATACTATCATTACTACTTGTATTCAAATGAATGATACCCAGATGCCCCACTCTTCATGTATTAATATTGATGTATATTATTTTTTAAAAAGAATAGAATTCTGTGGTCCTCCGGATATGGCTGAAACACTGCTTCTAATATTTCTCACTGACTTGGTTCCCTACTTTAGAGATAAATATTAAAGTCTTTGATATTTCACACTATCCTATCTCTTTTTCTATGCAATTCAATGCTTCCTATTGAAGCTGATAATTAATAAAATGTTGGTTTGGAGATAGAGCCTTAGAAATAGGGAAGTAGGTAAAGTGAATAATTGAGAGATATGTTCAATCTTTTAGGTTTACTCTGTTTGAAAGCAAGCAAATGTGAATAGATAAATAGGTACTTTTTGGTCCCACTTTGGTGGGAAGATACAGCGCTCTGTGCATCTCATTCATGCTGGCCACATGATCATGGAAAGGGTCTTATGGCCAGCAAAAGGCAACAACGGCTTCCTCAGATAAGAGACATGGATGAGCACTTCTTCCTAGAGTTGGATATGATTGGACAGGGAAAACCTTTACCTTCAAATTGAGATATATGTTAAATCTTTTAGATTTCCTTTCAGATATTCTATGTTCCCAGTATGAAATGGCTGGAAATTGGGCTCCAAATTTCTGTCATTACATGGTATAGGATTATGGGCTCTAACAAATGCAAGAAAAGTAATTTAGAGATTGCAGGTGATCATATCTGAAATACAGTGTGCATTAGTCATCTATGCTGTCATCTCATAATTCAAACTGGGAGCAAGAATTTATCTTGTCTTTGCTTTAGTAAGCTGAATTTATTCTGCTTCTCAAATAAAGTGTTTCAGAATTTATAGGGCACAGTGCAAATCCCTAGAGAAAAAATATCTCCCAGAAGATCCATATAGATTCCCTTTTATTAATAGTGATATCTAAATGTTGAATTTCTATAATCTGCAGCTCAGAAAAAAAAATCCTTGGGCTATTTTAAGACTCAAGAAAGTACACAGTAAATAACCTTATGGAGAATCTGCGATAACTGCAGGGATGCTTTGCATGATTTTTAAAAATGTAGCATGGAGATTTATGTTTTAATTTGGGTATAAGATTAATACAGGAAGGTGAATATTGATTGTTCTATAAATAAGAAACCATGCCTTATTTAAACAGGCAACTTCTCTGAAAGTTGAGAGACCGTGAGTTCAAGTCGTGCATTAGCCATGGAAGCCAACTGGTGATCATGGGCCATTTACTCTCTCTCACTTCACAGGGTTGTTGTTGTGAGCAAAATAGGAGGAGGAAGATGTGTTGGATGTTTGCTGCCTTGAACGAAAAATAAATATGGTTTAGGTTTAGGTTTATTGGACTTATATGCTGCCCTTCTCCCAAAGGACGTACAACATAAAAACACATATTACAAAAGTTAAGAGAAAGATTAAATAGAATATCCAAAAAAAACAATAGACATTTACAATGAGATTTAGAAATTAAATTAAAAATTAAAAATTAAAATTAATAATTTATTTTATTCAGGCCAGGCCGGCTTGCTGGAAAAGCCAACTTTTTAGGGTGCGTCGGAAGGACCGGAGGTCGGGAATTATGTGAAGCTCTGAGGGCAGCTCATTCCAAAGCAAGGGCGCTCCTACAGAAAAGGCTCTCCCCCTGGGGGTCGCCAGCTGACAGTGCCTGGCCGATGACACCATGAGGAGGCCAACTCTGTGGGATCGTACTGGATGGTGGGAGGCTACCGGTGGCAGCAGGTGGTCTCACAAGTACCCTGGGCCTAAGCCATGGAGCACTTTAAAGGTCATAATTAGTACCTTGAATTGCACCAAGGGAGGCTCTTAGTCAGATTTTCTGGGATGAGTTCGAGTTTGTCACCCCCAAGGAAGTGGACAAGGCCATGGAAGCGATGAGTGCCTCCACCTGTTTATTGGACCCGTGCTCCTCCTGGCTGGTCTTGACCAGCAGGGAGGTAACACAAGGCTGGCTCCAGATGATTACGAACGCATCTTTACAGGAGGGGTCTTTCCCGCAGCCACTTAAGGAAGCGGTGGTAAGGCCCCTCTTTAAGAAGCCTTCTCTGGACCCAGCTATTCTTAAGAACTATCGTCCTGTCTCCAACCTTCCTTTTCTGGGAAAGGTTGTTGAGAAGGTGGTGGCACTTCAACTCCGACGGACCTTGAATGAAGCAGATTATCTAGACTCCTTTCAGTCTGGCTTCAGGCCTGGATACAGCACAGAAACCGCTTTGGTCGCACTGACCGATGATCTCTGGCGAGCCAGGGATAGAGGACATTCCTCTATCCTGGTGCTGCTTGACCTCTCAGCGGCTTTCGATACCATCGACCATGGTATCTTTCTGCGACGGTTAGAGGAGGTGGGAGTGGGAGGCACTGTTCTACAGTGGTTCTCCTCTTACCTCTCTGACAGGTTGCAGTCGGTGTTGGTCGGGCGACAGAGGTCGACCCCTAGGCCCCTTAAATGTGGGGTGCCGCAGGGTTCGGTCTTGTCCCCACTCCTATTTAACATCTACATGAAGCCGCTGGGTGAGATCATTCGACAGCACGGGGTTAAGTATCATCAGTATGCTGATAATACACAATTATATCTTTCTGCCCCATGCCAGCTCAGTGTAGTGGCGGACGTGATGTGCCAGTGCCTGGAGGCTGTTAGGATCTGGATGGAGGTAAACAAACTCGTGCTCAATCCCAACAAGACTGAGTGGCTATGGATGTTCCCCCCGAAGGATAGCCCAGATAGTCCATCGTTGATCCTGGGGGGTGAAAACTTACACCCCTCAGAGAGGGCATGCAATTTGAGGGTACTCTTGGATTCACAGCTGACACTGGAACACCATCTGTCAGCTGTGACCAGGGGGGGGCTTTGCCCAGGTTCGCCTGGTGCATCAATTGCGGCCCTACTTGGATCGGGAGGCACTCCAGACCGTCACTCACGCCCTAGTCACCTCAAGGCTGGATTACTGCAACGCGCTCTACATGAGGCTACCCTTGAAAAGCGTTCGGAGACTGCAACTAGTCCAGAATGCAGCCACGTGAGCGATACTGGGTGTACCTAGGTACACCCATGTTACACCTATCCTCCGCGAGCTGCACTGGCTACCTATTGGTCTCCGGATGCAATTCAAGGTGTTGGTTATTACCTTTAAAGCCCTGCATGGCTTAGGATCAGCATACCTGCGAGACCGCCTACTGCCACACTCCTCCCAACGGCCGGTAAGATCCCACAGGGTGGGCCTCCTTCAGATGCCATCAGCCAGACAATGTTGGCTGGCGGCTCCCCAGAGGAGAGCCTTCTCTGTGGCTGCTCCAACCCTTTGGAATGAACTACCCCCAGAAATCCGGACCCCCCCACCCTCATGGCCTTCAGAAAAGCTGTCAAGACCTGGCTATTCTGGCAGGCCTGGGGCTGTTGACCTCATTGTTGAGGTCCAGCCCCGAATGAAATGAATGTATCTGTGTTGTTTTTAACTTGTCTATTTTATTTTTATTTTCTTTTATTGTTTTTTTTCTTTCCCCTCTCTGTAAGCTGCCCAGAGTCCTCCAGGATTGGGTGGCCTATAAATAAAATTAAACTTGAAACCCAGAAGACAACTGGCAACCAGTGCAGGCTGCCTAAAAGGGGTGTAACATGGGAGCACCAAGGTACCCCCATGACAATCCACGCGGCCACATTGTGGACCAGCTGAAGCCTCCAGGTGCTCTTCAAGGGCTGCCCCTTGTAGAGAGCGTTACAGTAGTCCAGGTGAGAAAGGACGAGTGACTGTGCACAGTTGTTCCCCTTCCTGATCCAGGAAGGGGCACAACTGACCTACCAGGCGAACCTGGTAATAGGCCCCCTGGTCACGGCCATCAGGTATTCTTCTAAACTAAGCCGCATATCCAGAAGGACTCCCAGATTGCAGGCCCTCTCTGAAGGGGCTAAAATTTCTCCCCCTATCATCAAAGATGGTACAAGATGCACAAATCGGGATGATGGGAACCACAGCCACTCAGTCTTGGAGGGATTGAGCTTGAGGCTGTTCGTCCCCATCCAGATCTGTACAGTCTCCAGGCATCAGCACATCATGTCGAGGGCATCATTTGGGTGGTTTGGGGTAGAGATGAAAAGTTGGGTATCATCAGCATATTGATGATACCGTACCCTAAAACCATGACTGATCTTGCCCAGTGGTTTCATGTATATGTTGAACAGAAAGGGTGAAAGAACCGACCCCTGGGGCATCCCACAAGTGACATGCCTCGGGGTCTATCCCTGCCCTCCAGTCAACATGAACTGTGATCGATCCGACAGGTAGGAGGAGAACCACCGTAAAACAGTGCCCCCCACTCCCAACCCCCCGAGTCGTCGCAGTAGGATACCAAGGTCGATGGTATCAAAAGCCACCAAGAGGTCTAATAGGACCACGACAGAGGAGCAGCCCCTGTCCTGGGCCCGCGAGAGATCATCGACCAATGTGACCAATGCCGTTTCTATGCTGTATCCGGGCCTGAAACCTGACGAAACGGATCCAGGTAGACAGCTTCATCCAGGTACTGGGGAAGCTGACGTGCTACCACACTCTCGACAACCTTCGCTACAAAGCAAAGGTTGGAGACTGGACAATAGTTGGCTAAAGCGGCTGGGTCCAGGGAAGGCTCCTTAAGGAGAGGCCTCACCACTGCCTCCTTCAAGGTGGTGGAAAAGAACCCCTCTCTCAATGAAGCGTTGGTAATCGCCTGGAGCCAGCCTCGTATCACCCCCCCAGGAAGCCGAAACTAACCAAGAGGGACACGGTCCAACGCACAAGTGGCAGCACTGAGTATCCCCATAGTCCTGACCATGCCCTCGGGAGTCACAGGGTTAAACTCATCCCAGATAGTTTTCACAAGATACATCCCTGTCGACTCGCCCGAATCTACCCAGTCAGAGTCCAAGCCTGTCCGAATCTGAGCAATTTTTCCTGCAGATACTGAACAAATCCCTCAGCCCTACTCTGCAAGGGGTCTTTTCCAGTTTCTTGATTAAGTAAGGAGCGGGTCACCCTAAACAAGGCAGCTGGACAGTTATCCGTGGATGCGATAAGAGCAGAAAAATGTTGCTGTTTTGCCGCTTTTATCACCACTAAATAGGATTTAATATGAATTCTTTCTAGTGTTCAGTCGGATTCGGACTGGCTGGCTCTCCAATCACTCTCTAGGCGTCTTTTCTGGCATTTCATCTCCCGGAGCTCCTCGGTAAAGTGGGGAGCTACCTGGCATCGGTACTGGGTCAGAGGCCGCAAAGGCATAACACGGTCCAAGGCCCCAGTGGCCGCCCTATCCCAGGCCTCCGCTAGGGCTTAGGTTGAACTGTGAGCAAGGGATTCAGGAAAAGTCCCAAGCTCCATCAGGAACCTTTCAGGGTCCATCAGGCGCCTGGAGTGGAACTTAGACTTAGCAGTAGACTTATATACCGCTTCATAGGCCTTTTAGGCCTCTCTAAGCGGTTTACAGAGAGTCAGCATATTGCCCCCCAACAATCTGGGTCCTCATTTTACCCACCTCGGAAGGATGGAAGGCTGAGTCAACCCTGAGCCGGTGAGATTTGAACCGCTGACCTGCTGATCTAGCAGTAGCCTGCAGTGCTGCATTTAACCACTGCGCCACCTTGGTTCCGCCTCCCTGCGGCAAGGGGTGGCAGTATGGAAGTCAAGCCTAAGAAGGAAATGATCCGACCATGACAAGGGTTGGATAGAAATTCCAACCTTTCCGGGGGAGGATTCCCATTAGTTAGCTCTGGCCTGTGTCCTGGCAGACTCCCCCCAATTCTGTCTGAGCCATCCGAATCAACCTTCCCACCCACCCCTTAAAATTTGATTTTAAAAACTCTGTTAAAAAAACCCTAAGAAGCCTCTTCTTCACATGCCAAATATAATTGATTTTATAATAATAAATGTTATTATATAATTTACTTTATAAAAGTATAATTAATATTTATTATAAATAAATAAAAATAAAAATGGTACTCCTTTTCCCATGTCTCTTACATATACATTAGCAGTGAATCCAAAATTATTTAGCGTATGTTTTCACAATTTAAGTAAGATTAATTATAAGTGCATTTATTATTTTTCTTGTTTAAAAATACCTAATAGGCCAATTTCTGCACCTCCAGCTATTTATTTCTGTAAATGAGTGGGAAAGGCTCTTTATCCCCACCTTCCACAACAATTTTTTCCCCAAACATTCACTTATTATGTAATAAGAGATGACAGCTAAATAAACTTAATATGTGTTTTCTTTAAGCAGAATATAAAATCATATAGAGAGTAAGGATAGGATAGGAATTGAAATATGAATAATCCAACAAATGGAAATTAGCAAATTGGCCACTTGAAGGTGAGAACATCAACACACACACACACACACAGTCAAAAACAAAAATCTGAGCAACAATGAAGTGTGATTTCTCTGTCAAGACACAATTGCAAAAGACTATGATTTGAGCAACTGTTTAAAATGGTCATGTTGATTTGATGACAGAACTGTCAATTCCTGTATCATTCCTTTTTTGCAAAAAGTTTTATATGAATACTTTTATATTTTGACGGAGGGACGACGCGCAGCCAGGTTTCAACAACAACTTGGTTTATTCAGGTCGACAGCGATTCAAAGAACGAAAACTCGCGCCAAGGTATTTATACTATTTTTAAACCAATCACCGGCCGGGGACGAGACAGCAACTGCTGACGTCAGTCCCACGGCCAATTAACAGTAACGTTACGCCGGCAACACCCTCTGGGGCTCTCAGCCAATCAGAGACCCAGAGGGTGTTACTGGCATCATGAATATTTAACCAATATTTAACACCCCTTTCCCCCAGTTCTGCGCATGCCCGAAACGGAGCATGCGTAGTCCTTAAGGTACGCTGGGCGGCGCCGGACCCGCCCAGATCTTCTAATTTCAGGGGAAGTCGTCGGCGGAGGAGGACCTCCTCGTGGTAGCTCCTCCCCGAAGGGAGTGCAGCTCCGAGGCACGCCATTTCGGAAAGGCCCAGAAGGCGGGCTCAACTGTAAAGGTAGGTTTGGCCGTGGGGGCGTGTCACTGGTCGTAGGAGGGACCCTCTGGGTAGTGTTCTCGGATTGAGCTGTTGGGCTGGCGTCCTTGTAGCTGGCGCCTGGGTAGGCAGGGCCTGGTGTGGCGAAGGCCGTCGTTTGCGGTCTCCCGGTTTGAGAACGTTGTGGTTGATACAGGAGGGGGCCTGGTGTGGCGAAGGCCCTGAGTTGCGGTCTCTCGGCTTGAGGACTTTGTGGTTGACACAGCAGGTTGAGGCCTGGAGTGGCGAAGGCTTCACATTGCAACCCCGGTACTGCGGTGTTGTCTCTCGGGGTTTCGCGGCCACCAGCCTGCGAAGGGAGACGCCTCCTTAGCTGATCCAGGTGGCGTCTCCATTGGGATCCATCAGCCAATTGGATCCTAAAAGAACATGGGCCTGTCAGGGCAACGATAGAACCAGGCACCCATCTTGGTTCCCCCGCAAAGGACCGAGCCCACACGGAATCCCCTAACTTAAAGGACCGGGGAGGGAGAACCCCCAGATTGCTCGGCTGATCCCCTGAATAGAGCGGGTGAAGCCTATCCAGGGAAGTCCGCAGGCGCCGGCCCATCAAGAGCTCCGCGGGGCTTTTGTTGGTAGCTGGGCAGGGGGTGGAATGTTGGCTTAGCAGGTAAGCCGCCACCCTCGCCTGCCAGTCGCCCCGGTCCATGCGGCTCAGCGCCTCCTTTGCTGAGCGGACCGCCCGCTCTGCCCGGCCATTGCTGGCCGGGTGGTACGGGGCTATGGGCGCATGCCGGATCCCTTGCTCGGCCAAGAACTCCTGGAAGGTGGTGGATGTGAACTGGGGCCCATTGTCCGAGACCATCACGTCCGGCAACCCATGGGTTGCGAACAGTTTCCGTAGAGCCCTGACCGTACTCTCGGCTGTGGTAGAGCCCATGAGGACTAGCTCCACCCACCGAGAGTAGGCATCCACCACAACCAGGAAGTTCTGGCCGTGGAAGGGACCAGCGAAATCGATGTGGAGGCGAGACCACGGGCCTCTCGGAGCCTCCCACTCACGAGCAGGCCCGGCAGGGGGGTTGGGCCTGGATAATTGACAGGTCGTGCAGCGGCCCACATGGGCCGCTATCTCTGTGTCCAGCAAGGGCCACCATACATAGCTACGGGCTAATGCCTTCATTCGTGCTATGCCCGGGTGGTCCTTGTGGAGCAGATCCAGAACTAGTCATTCCTTACAATGATGATTGGCAGCTCCCCCTCAAATTTGCCATACTTAACAGGAATAGGATAGGATCCCAGAACAGGGATCAACTTTCCCTGGTAGTCCCTTAAGAGTACCCGGGATGGGGCTAACTTAATTTGGGAGACTGTAGGGCAGAGGTGGGAGAACATGTCCCATGACAATAATGATCGGGAGGAGCCAGAGTCCACCTCCATTTGGCAAGGCTGACCTGCCAGGTGAACATTGGCTGTAATTTTGCGGGATCCCGAGGAGGCCTGATTGATGGAACTTTCCACTTCCTGCGGTTCGGACACATTGTGGCAGTCGTCTCCTCTGCGAGTTGGTTTCGGTGGCTGCTGGCGGCGCTGCTGCGACTTGGTTCTCTCATTAGCTTGGAAGAAGGCAGGGGCCGGCAAAGAGGCTCGGCAGACTTGGGCGATGTGCCCCTGCCTCTGACAGCGGCGGCAGATTGCGTTTCTGAATTGACAGGTTTGGCGGTCGTGGCGGCCTCCGCAACTAAGGCAAGACACCTTGGAGTTTTGCGGTGTGGCTGCTGAAGGTGCAGGTTGCTTCCGCCGCGGTTGGGCACGGACTTGGCCGACGTTGTCGGGCTCCAGGTCCTCAGAAGGTGTAAAATCATCATAGTCAATTTCATGTACTTGTGAGGCCGGTGGATTGAACGGGACGTGCCCAGGCGTTTGAGAAGACAGCTGTAGCCGCTCCAAATCTGCTGTTGATTGCTCAGAGAGCTCAGCTGCTCTGGCGATCTCTACTGCCTGAAGTAGTGTAATGTCGTGATGACGGAACATGCGGCTTCTTAAATGTACATCCCGCACTCCGCACACGAACTGCTCGACTAAATTTTCTTCGAGGTTTGAAAAATCGCACTGGGCCGCCACAGTGCGCAGTGCTTCTAAAAATTGACTAATAGACTCCCCCGGCTTCTGTACTCTTCTCCGGAACGCGAAACTGCGGGCAATTTTGGAAGGCGTTGGGGCATAGTGCCCCTTCAATTTCGCCATCAGGTTGTCCCAGCCTAACTTGTATGCCGGTCTGGGAGCAGCCATAGCTCTGGCTGAGGCGAACATAGAGGGCTCGCAGCATGATAAAAAGAAGCTGCACTTCTCCTCATCTGTTTGAGCCTGGTTTTTGGTAGCGATTAAATAAGTTTCAAAGCGCTCCATGAATCCTTCCCAGGATTCGCCGGCGGAGCCAAAAGGAGCGAAAGGCGGCAATGAATTCATATTGATTAAAAGTTCGGCAGGCTGAAGTGTTAGGAGCGGAGGGAAGGAGGTCGTGACAGGAAATTCGTGACAGGAAAAATTTCCCTCAGCGTTCGGTGCCGGCGCGAGTAGCGACTTATGACAGCTAGCTGATAAGACCTCTCTCTCTCTTAAACCTAGGCTTGCGTGGAATCGCTATATCCCATCCTCGTCGCCAGTTTTATATTTTGACGGAGGGACGACGCGCAGCCAGGTTTCAACAACAACTTGGTTTATTCAGGTCGACAGCGATTCAAAGAACGAAAACTCGCGCCAAGGTATTTATACTATTTTTAAACCAATCACCGGCCGGGGACGAGACAGCAACTGCTGACGTCAGTCCCACGGCCAATTAACAGTAACGTTACGCCGGCAACACCCTCTGGGGCTCTCAGCCAATCAGAGACCCAGAGGGTGTTACTGGCATCATGAATATTTAACCAATATTTAACAAATACATTCCATGAATTTTGTTTTTCAGAATAACTCTGGTGATAGCACTTCCCTTTCCAACATGCTGATTACACTCTGCTGGCAGCTGGTCCACAACCATAGAGCGTACGCCCAGAGCGGCCACTGCCAGAAGACTTGGTTTGGAAGCTGCAAAAAAAAAACCATGCGGCGGTGGCGGAGGTGCCCTGGCTCTGCGGAGAGATCTGGGCCATGCATTGTGAGGCTGGCAGGCGCGTGAGCAAGAGCGGAAGAGCCACTCGTGCAACCTCCCCCCTCCAGCCTTGCAGAGCACCATTTACTGCCATTTTGAAGGCGCAAAGCTGCGGGAGCTGGGCGGCGGAGAACAGGTGCTCACGCTGCTTGGCGATACTCCTAGATCAGTGAATGGTGCTGTGCCCGGCTGGAAAGGAGGTTTACTGGGTGGCTGCACATGAGTGTGGTTGCTTCATGGCTGCCGTGCTGCGCTGCCGTGATAGCACAACACAGCCATTTGCCCATGAGGCTGTGCCTGGCTTTTTGGAAGCCCAGTCACAAGAGAGCAGCCACCCAGCAACCCCAAAACAATAAACACTTCCCTCATAATAAGGCCCAAGCCATATTTTGTGTGTAAAAAGAAAACGAGACCCTGTCTTATTTTCAGGGAAACACGGTACTCCTAATAGCAACCTGTGATCCAGATAACACTATTCCTTATCCTGACTATTTATTTAGTGAATGAAAACATAGAAGCCTTTCAAAAGTTAAAATAAAAAAGAAATTACAGACATCATACTAGATCAGGCTACAATTTATGGTCTAGTAGTTGATTCAACCCATCGTTGTTTTAATCATTGTTTAAAGACACAATGACTTTTAGCACGAAAAGTTTATTTCTCTAACTAAGAGTGCAATGTTAATATAATTAATTGAATGAACCTGAGTGTGGCAAGGAAAAACACCCCATGTACTTGTATTTTAAGAATAAAACAAAAATGTGTGGCTCTGAAAAACATTTTCATTTTATACTATTTTTGGGTCAATTCTTCTAAAATAGAATCCCATAACTGCATCATTGGCATTATCAAAACATAATAAAAGTAAAATAAAAAATCCAGACCACAACTTTCAAAATTATGATCACAAGTCTGCTATAAATATGAGATCATGTCAAGAAGATAATGTTAAGGAAATTTAAACTGAATAAGGCATGGGTACAAAACCTTAAGTACTTTCAGACTTCCCACCTCCACTACCTTCATGACTTTACCTAGAAAAATAAATTGGGATAACATTCATAACTGTCCCGATTTACTCAAGCAGTTCAGGGACAAGAAATTTTTTGACAAAGTGGTACCTTGGAATTCTGAGACTATGGAGCCTTTCACAAAAGAGCTACATGGCATGTCTATTCCCCAAAATATCTTCCAGGTAAAGAAGATCTTCCCAAGTTCCCAAGAAGATCTTCCCAAGATCTTCCCCTGATTGTTGTGAGCCGCCCTGAGTCCCCTCAGGGAAAAGGGCGGCATACAAATAAACTTTAAAAAAAAAAAAAAAAAAAAGTGGGAAGATTGGTTAACATCATCCCTTTCAGTTCCAGAGCACCTTCTCTACCACCTATTTTTCTGGTTAGATAGACACATTTCCAAAGCCTGACATTGCTCAATATTCTACTTCTAAAAATGTCTATGGGCCTATAGGGTGCATTTTTGTACATAAAGATGATACTGAGACTAGATATTCATTTTGATTTTGAGTCAGCTTTTGAAAAAAAAAATAACTGGAAGGAGACTTGGAACTTGGTAGGCAACCAAAGGATGCATTGGTGGATAGATGCTGTATCCACTATATACATATATTGCCTTTACCTCTATAATTTATTTCTATATAAAAGTATATAATTTTGCTGATGTTTTCAAAGGAGCAGCAATCTTATTTTGGTCAAAATAAGTTTCCTACACGCTCCAAGAGTTTACACTTAGGCTGAATTCCTCAAGGATAGGGATAAAGATTCTAAAGCATTTATTTATTTATTCTACATTATATTAGTATATATCAGTATATTAACATGAATCAGGAGGGAGAATCAAAACCAATTACTTTATAGAAACTGAACTGAACAGCATCCTGTCATATTACTTTTGTTTTCTATTTTTTAAAAAATAATCTGCCCTGTGCATAGTGTTGTTTTTTCTGAAATAATAACATATTGGATATGCAATCTATGCAAATAGATGAGGATTAGTAGATAAATATATCTGTTACAAAATGTGTGATAGCATATTTAGAAGTTTATAATTTACATAATATGCACAACATACTATAAAATGCCATAAGGAATAAGACACCAAATACATTATTTAAAGCAGACTACACCTGGTTGACATTTTAGTTGCCTGGAAGATTCAAATTCCATTATATCCATGAAACCACTTGATTTTAGAAATAGTTTTTCAGGAAACAAGGAATGCCTATATAACCTTAATAGTTTCTTTTGAGTGCATTATTTTACAATCTCAATTTAAAAAAAATGTCTAATTGTCCTTTTGATTTTAAGAGCTGATAGAATTCTTTGCTATTTCAACTAACATTAATTTACAAGCAATGCATAATGGACTGTAGATAATGAATGGTCTGTTAACTTCAATAATGTCTGTTGCTAAATTCTACTTCTCAGGAAAACATTTCAGAGGATTCGTAAAGGAAACCTCAGCAGTATCAAGCACTTCATCTAAAGAAATGTTCTATGATATAATAAACTGTAATATTTCTCTCTCGTTTTCCCAAGCTGATTTTATTACTCACCCCACCCCACCCTTGGAAAATCTTCAAATGGAGCTTTCAAGAAATGTGAGCAAATCAAAATGTTTTTGAACCAGCCTTAGGACCAGATAAATATCTGTATAGCCCTGAAATAGCAGTTAGACTTATATATACTGCTTCATAGGGCTTTCAGCCCTCTCTAAGCGGTTTACAGAGTCAGCATATTGCCCCCAATAATCCGGGTCCTCATTTTACCCACCTCGGGAGGATGGAAGGCTGAGTCAACCCTGAGCCGGTGAGATTTGAACAGCCGAACTGCAGAACTGCAGTCAGCTGAAGTAGCCTGCAGTGCTGCATTTAACCACTGCGCCACCTTGGCTCTTTTAAAGTCACTGAAAGTCATTGAAAATTCAGTGCGTCATTCTAGAGAGTTCCTAATAAATGCCTTAGGTATAGAACTGTACAGAAAGTTTCACTTTAACATCACATCAACAAAGAATGTTTTAACCCAAGATACTGGAAGGCTTTTTTCCTGCTATGTTAGATATTTTATGTTAAAGTGATTTAAATTCACTATTAAATAGAAGCTACAAAATTATCTGGAAATTATTTTTCTGTTGTCCTTCAGGCCAGAGCAGTAGAAAATGAAAGGTCAATCTCTTTAAGAAAAACAGCTTGGATCTCTTACAAAATCCCTGAATATTGATTGTCATCAAACAGTGATTAAGGGTAGAATGAAAATAGTTGAAAGTCTTAATTATTTGAAATCATGGAATTTTTACCTTCCCACCTTCTTACTATTGGAGGTAATTTTAGGTTATATTTCAGTCCTTTTAATCAACATCACCCATTAGTTGTTTTGTTGTATCTTTTTATACTTTGTATTTTATGTTTATATATTGTATATGTTGTAATATCCTGAGACTTTCTCAGAGGACAAAATGGTGTTTCATCTTACCTCACAGAATTAGTTGTGGGAAAACAAAAGGAGAAAAATGTGTTATATATGTTTACCATCTTGAATTATTTGTAAAAATAATAAAGGTGAGATAGATAGACAGATGGATGGATGGATGATAGGTAAATTTCAAAACATCTTATTTCTTCTTCTGGTCATTGCATTTCATCCTTATAAATACTAAATATTTTAATACACCTATGGCTACAAACACACAGACAGACAGACAGACAGACAGACACACACACACACACACACACGTATTCTCATTTTAAACGTGAATTGGATGACTTAAAGCGTAAACATTTCAGTGGGTAGAAAAGCTCAAGACCAGCACTGGATCAACACTTTCTGTCAGACTGCACTATCTAATGAATTTCAGAGACTTCGATTGTAGGTTACATGTAGACCAGTATGATCTTTTATACTACTTTAGAATGTTACAACTAGTGAGATCATTTTATTTTCAGTGCTAGGTTTTTACAGCAAGCATTTTGGATTCCTTGTTCTTGCAATCAAAGCTGAACTACCTTGCTGTCTAGTTTCATCATTCAGAGAAATGCTTTAAGTTCTGAGGGTGATTCAGATCTGTATCAGAGGTTCTTATAACGAATCACCAAAGCTATAAGGGTCTACTGAAATGAAAAATGATTTTGTTAATAATAAGTTCTGCACTGAAGTTTACCTGGAGAGATTTTAGGAAAAGATCAAACATACATTTTTAAATTTCATTCTTACTGGATTCTATAAAGTATGTAAGTCTTTTGGTTTTGTTGATGAATCAAATATATAAAATCATACTAAAATGATAAAATGCTTTAAAATAGAAAACAGTACATATTATAATATTGTATATGCATGAATCTTTCCCCTTGTGAGCTCTGAAAAGCTGAATTTTTGCAAAAGTACAGGAAAGTTTTATTATTATTTATGTACTGTTCTATGAAATGGAGATCGTATTCTATCAATGCCAGAATAAAAATATACAATCATTTCCTATCAAATCCTTTCTAACATCTACTCTAGCTGTGATACAAAACTGTATCTAAATCAGTATCAGTGAATATTTGAATTATTTGTTCCTTTTCATAAAATCAAAAATCAGTTGTCTTATGTTGGCTAATGTTAGAATCAGGGTCTATCTTGCAACTGGGTGTTTATATTGACTATTTAATAAAAAAAGTATTTCTTGTTCACTTTTAGTCACGGCCAACAGGCTTGCTTTAAAAGTCAGGCTACATTGTTTTTAGTTGCTTATTCTTCATACTGGTCTGCATTAAATTCAGTATGAATTTCAGTCATAGGGTTGGTTGTTTTATTTTGGTGTATCCGAGGCCAACTTTTACAAAGCCCTCCCAGATTCACAATCGACAACTTGCTAATTATGAGTATTCTTATTTAAACAAATACAGAGATTAGCTAATTATAACATGATTATAGTATTTCTTCAAAATGGGCAAATAATGTTGATATTTTAAGGTGACCAGATTTTCAGATTGGTAAAGAGGGACACCTTTGACCCGGGGGGGGGGGGAAGAAGCTTGATTAAAAATTTTATACGGAGCAACAAAATTTTTCATACAACGCAAAAATAGTATTGTAATTTTTTTTATTTCAACATAACTACAATTTACAAATATAAATTGTAACTGTTGCCAAACATCAAAATTTTGATCACGTGACCATGAGGATGCTGCAACGGTTGCTAAGTGTGAAAATGGTCGCTAAGTGTGAAAAATGGTCATCAGTTACTTTTTTCAATGCCATTGTAACTTTGGTCACTATATCACCTTTCTTGCCACAGTTCTTAAGTGAATAACTGCAGCTGGTATTTTGTATTTTGGATAGAATCTTTTTTAAAATAGTCTAAGACAATTTAAAAAAAGAATCCACACAGAATAAATTGAAGTAAAACATTTCAAACTATTCCACACAGAATAAATTGAAGTAAAACTATTTTTAAAAATTCTATGCACAATATATTTCAAAGTATTGTGCATAGAATTTTTAAAAATGGTTTCACTTCAATTTATTTTGGATAGAATCCTTTTTTTAAATTGTCTTAGACAAATTTAAAAAAAGATTCTATCCAAAATACAAAATACCAGCTGCAGTTATTCACTTAAGAACTGTGGCAAGAAAGGTGATATAATGGGCTTAGTGACCAAAGTTACAATGGCATTGAAAAAAGTGACTGATGACCATTTTTCACACTTAGCGACCATTTTCACACTTAGAGACCGTTGCAGCATCCTCATGGTCACACAATCAAAATTTTGATGTTTGGCAACAGATTCATATTTATGATGATTTCAGTGTCCTGGAGTCATATAATCACCTTTTGACAAAGTCAAATGGGGAAACCAGATTCACTTATGTTACTAACTTATCAGCTGCAGTTATTCACTTAAGAACTGTGGCAAGAAAGGTGGTATAATGGGCTTAGTGACCAAAGTTACAATGGCATTGAAAAAAGTGACTGATGACCATTTTTCACACTTAGCGACCATTTTCACACTTAGAGACCGTTGCAGCATCCTCATGGTCACATGATCAAAATTTTGATGTTTGGCAACAGTTACAATTTATATTTGTAAATTGTAGTTATGTTGAAATTAAAAAAAAATTACAATACTATTTTTGCATTGTATGAAAATTTTTGTTGCTCCGTATAAATTTTTTAATCAAGCCCCCACCCCCAGTCAAAGGTGTCCCTCTTTACTGAAAATCTGATCACCTTGCTTTTTAGGATGCTGTCTAGATTTGCCATAGCTTTCCTCCCCAGGAGCAAGCGTCTTTTCATTCCTTGGAATTGGGTATGTCTAGTTTAATGAAAAGAAGGACCGAGGTATTGTATTGTGGTTGCTGCAATTAATATACTTAATAACTCCATTTTTATTCTTTATTTTTTAATAATAATTTTCATAACAGTTGCTCCTGTTTTTGTAATTACTGTTTTATATTATTATTTTAGTGGATTGTTGTCACCCCTGAGAGTCATTTCTATTGAGATGTACACATTTGAACAATAAATGTATTTATTTTCATATTTAAGGAAAGGCATCATCTGTAAACTAAGCAAAGGTGTAGCTTCCAAGATGTGCCCTTGGGATCTTGAAGTTGGTGGGAATCTACTCAGAGATTAATTGAGGAAAGCTTAATAACAGGGCGTTCTTAACTTAAATCCACACAGAATAAAACTATTTTAATAAATCCTATGCACAATAAATAAAATATTATTTTAAAATACATTAAAAAATAAAAGAAAAAAAACCACTTACCAGTAGGCAGACACTCCAAGTCAATCCAGAATGATGTAGATGTTAATACAAAGAACTAAGCAAATTAAAATGGTTAAATAGTCCCAGGGAAATATTTTTCAAAGAAAAATAGAAGCCACCATTTTTTCCCACACGAGCAACCTCCAAACTCCGTGCCCCTCCCCTCCGGAAAATCCAGGAAGTAACAGTCGCTTCCCTCTCTAGCCATCACCTGCAGCTCTATGGTACTAGATCATTTTTTTCTTATAAAATGAGGTAAAAGCGGCGCGGGGGGGGAGGTCCGTTTTGTTGCTTTAACGTTTTAATATCTTCAATGAAAGTACTGAGACAGAGAGAGAGGTTAGTTACACCGGGTGTCTTTTGTCTTGCCCCGGTTAGGATTTCTTAAGCAAATCCACTGGGCTGTCAACATGAAGCCAGAAAATCGGGACTTTTTAAAAATGTGGCGGGAAACGGGACAAATTGTTATAAAGCGTGATTGTCACGCTGAAATCGGGATGTCGGGTCACCTTATGATATTTGTAAAATTCTGAGAGAAATAGTATCTATATAAGTGTATATAGGGAAAAAAAGATAAGAAGAAATTATAGTTCTTTCCATTGCTCCAAAGACTTCTATAAAGCTCTTTTTCTGTGTTATTCTGCAACTTAAAAGATCCACATTGCCTTCACATAGAAATAATTAATTGTTCTAAGAAAATGGAAATCTTAAATTCCTTTTCAAATTTCAATTATGGCTTGAAAGAAGCACAGTTAATAAATGATTTGTGGCTTTTATATTTTTTACTGAAAGCCAGGTGACAGATTATTGCATTTCTGCCAATAAGACATTCTATTTTTCTATGTATTAACTAACAAAGATCACCAAAGGTGTTTCCAGGAAGAAGGAAAACTTTTTATTTTCTTCTTATTTTTTTAGTAATTTTAATTTGGATGAAATACTGCACTTTCTATTTCAATGTACAAATGTTAGAGGACTGGCTAATCTTGTACATGAGAGATCCATATACAGTAGAACCTCTGGTCACGAATGCTTCTGACCATGACCAAATCGGGTTCTGACCCCCTCCAAAAAATCACATTATTTTTTCTTTTTCATGGCTGATTTCCCCTTCTGCGCCATTTTTTTCATAAGTGTCAAATTTCCAAAATTAGATTAGGGTCACGATCAAATCGGTTTGCGACCAAAGTTATGGAACAAATTATGTTCATGACCAGTACAAGAAATGTTCACAGCCTAGAATATCGAAGTAAAACATGGAAGTGGAAAAATGAAATAAGTAAAATTGTGTTATCCCATGATTATGTACAAGTATTTACTGTACCAGTAAAACCTCAGTGAACACTCTAGTGGAATATGAGCTGGAAAAATATAATGAAGTGAAACTTTGATATGCCAGGCAATGGAAAGGCCATAAAGGAAATTCTGTTTTTTTTCTTAATCGACAACTTAAATATGTTATTAGCCAGCAGAGGGAGTACAATATAATTGAGTGCTTCCTTACAGGAAAGAAGAATAGAATCTAAATGCCTTAATTCTCTAGCTAGTTAAAGAACCTGCTTTTGAAATATTCAATAGTCGTCAGTTAAGCTAGAGGACATCACTGTGTCAAGGAAAGGAATAAAGGGGTGATAGCAGAAAAGAACAACACAAAGTGATTGCAGGAAGAAAAAATCAGTTATCTCAAAAGCTGCTTCTGATCAAATACAGCAACCCTGACCTGTGGAATGTCAGTGAAATGTGCCAGGGAGCAACTGCAGGATTAAGGCACCAGAAACAGGAGTACACAACAACAAAGATTTAGGACACAAGGCTGGCAAGTTGCGGCTTCAACTGATATGGTGTTTATTTCTGCCTGTATGTAAAAACCAGAAAGATTAATACTGTAATAAAGATGTGACCAGAACCTGAGGGCGGAGTTAAAAGAGAGTTCAGCCTAGAATCCCTACATACCCACAAGTGGAACAGGTCAAACTCCCCCTTGAATTCCATTGATTCTTACCTAACTCCAAACAGGTACTAACCAGAAGGTTAGAGCTGTGCATAGGCTTAGTAATAAATCAGTTCAATTAGACTTCCACAGTTAGACCTGGTCTATTGCACTAGACAATAACCTTTCTTTAACTGAGATCATTCATTTTGGAGTAATTTGTTGCAACCATGTGGCAATAAGGGCTGAAGAAGGTGGGGACCATAACAAATAATTGTTATGGTCTCCTGACTAAGACTTGATGGTAAACCATTAATCTACTATTTCTGTCTATCTTCACAGAAGATTTCTTCACAGAAGATTCACAGATTTTAAATTTGGCCAAATAAGAATTTTTATTGCAAACATAAATAAAGTCAAATAAAGCAACCGATTATGTAGGTCGCTTTGTTATCCATAGCTAATCAAATATGTAGCTATTTTGTCCTGCCCTTCATACAAATTAATTGATTCTTCATTCAGCAATTTCAGTATTTGAAACTGAGTAGCTGTTGAGCATTTATATAACTGCAATCTCGCCTCGAGAACCACTTAACTTATTTCTCATAAAAACATGACAAAAACATAATATGGAAAAGCATCTTTTTGCCCAAGGATAAGTCTGACATCCAAATGCCACAGTAGTTCACTAGAAGATGAAAGTGCTGTGGCATCCTCATCCATGCTATATTTTTAAATTATCAATCTTTACTAATGAGCAGACGAACCATCTTTCTGAACATTAAACAACAAGAAAGAAACATCTCTCTCTTTAATTATTGCAGTAACAGAAGAAAATCCAAAAGAACCATATTGCCTATTTTACAAGGCTTGTCTGGTTTTCTAAAACAATAAAGGACTGAAAATTTTTGACATATTCTTTCACTTCCATATCCGAATCTGATTTTATTGCTATATTTTCCTCTCCTACTGATTTCCCAAGGCTAATCTACATTGTGTCCAATTAAAATATTAGTTGTAGTGATTTAATGACCACACAGTATTGATAACTTATTTTGATTTGAAATTTTTATTAACATCACTAGATACTGTACAATTTTTGAGATTTTTCTGATCTTTTCTAGTCAGTTCTAATTACTAATGATATTTAATGTCCTTTTGACAGAAATTTATTGCCTAAAATTGTTGCATATGTTTTATATCATTACCAGAAAACTATCTGTTACTATGATTTTAGGATGTCTTCTACAGCAGTAAATCCCACCTGGTCATCTTTAGAAGAGTTTTAGCAGTTATTGCAGAGCTCATTACTCAGTCAGAAAACATGAGATCAGAATATATAAGCATCAGGAAATATAACCAACTGCCTTCTTCCTAAAATCCTGGTAGAAAGGCTGTACATTTCTTAAGCTTTTACAATATATCATAAAATCAAGGTGCCTACTTTTTGCTCAAATCTTTAAAAATCCCTAATTATTGTATGTCTATTCTTCTTAAATGCATTGCTTGCAAATAATGTCAATCAAGCAGTGCCAATGCTTGCTGCTTCATAGTTGACCAAAAGCTAATTGTACATTTCCTCTCCAGAGTGTCAACAATATAAATAAATTAACAGCAATCATTTTTCAGAAAACCTGCTGATATTAGCCTGTGCCTTCCAATCCATTTATTTGTGTAGATAAAGGTAAAGGTTCCCCTCGCACATTTGTGCTAGTCATTCCCAACTCTAGAGGGTGGTACTCATTTCGGTTTCAAAGCCAAAGAGCCAGCGCTGTCCAAAGATGTCTCTGTGGTCATGTGGCCAGGAGACTAAATGCCATAAGTGCACAGAGCATTGTTACCTTCCCACCAAAGTGTTCCCTAGTTTTCTACTTGCATTTTTTATGTGCTTTCAAACTGCTAGATTGGCAGAAGCTGGGACAAGTAATGGGAGCTCACTCCATTACGCAACGATAGGGATTCAAACTGCAAAACTGCCAACCTTTCTGACTGACAAGCTCGGTATCTTAGTCACTGAGCCACCGCATCCCTTTGTGTAGATATAATTGTATTTATTTTTCAAAGAGACACACATTCCAATTCCTCAAAGATCTATTTAAATGGTTACATGGTTAACATGGTGACAAGCCTGCAGATAATAACAAATATAAGATCAATTTGAAGCTATATATACACAAAATAAAAAGAAGTTGAATATGTACAAAATATTCAAATACATCAAAATAGAATGTGTCCAAGAAGGCCCTAGGTGGTAACATGGCGATAAAGTGATGCTTCAGATGAGACCCTGCAGAATTATATCCTAAGCTTATAGCTACATTTATGTGATTATTATCTGCCTGCCTGCCTGCCTGCCTACCTGCCTACCTATGCCAGCCAACCATTTTGAAGAAAAACAAATGGCTTATGTGTTTCTTCTGCTATCCAGTTGCCTTGAATTTTCTGCCAAAATGCCACTGAATGCTGCTTCAAGCCTATTTGTTAAGTATTTACTCATCCAGCTTACCATAAAAAATATTTTCACTGTCCTAGATATATGATGGAAAATTATTTTCATTTATATTTTCTTTAACAATACATTTTCTCTACAATAGACCATTATATGACTCTAATTTATGGTAGAATTTATCTGGATTGAAAATTCTCTAGTGTTTTTAACTTTTGATGTCTTATATTCGAAACATGCCATGGAGATTAGGAATTTTACCATTATATATGTAATCAATCATAAATGTATTTCTTTCCTGATTTAAATGGTATATCACAGAGGTGTCAAACTCAAGGCCCGGGGACCAGATCTGGCCCACAGGGTGCTTAGAACTGGCCCACGAGGTGCTTAGATCTAACCAATGGGGCTGACCTGGAAACAGGAAAAAGGACTGGCCTGCGGTGCCTCTGCCAGTGAAAATGGAGCGAGAGAGAGCCGCATGCAGCTCTCCCGAGGTCCATTTTCATTGGTAGTCGGTTCCATGAGGCTGTCCCAACCAAAAACGGAACTCGGGTGCCTGTTTTTGCTGGCAGAGTGCTTGGGCCACCAAAGGAGCCCCCGACACAAGTGATGTCAAGCTAGCCAAGCCCACCCTGGCCACACCCTTCCTTGCCCCTCAAGGCCAAACCCCACCCTGATGCGGCCCTCAATGTATCATATCCCCAGAGGGTACATTCTCTGATGGAAAAGATGAAAGTTGTGATTATTCCATTTATTTTAATAGGATTGGTGTAAGAAGTGTTTTTTTTGTGAATTACAATATGTATATAGTAATTATCTGGACTCCATCTGTAGTGTATATGAATTTTCTTTATGGACCCAAATTAGTGCACAATACCTACAAATTATGAAATAATCATCACTTTGAGTGAATCAGCACAAAATGACCTGTTTGACTGGATTGTTATAAGAATGTATAAGCATATAAGTTAGGACCAAAGACAAAACACCAAAATGACAAATAGTGACAAACAAAAATAGTGACAAACAAAACCAAGAACAAAAAGAAAGAAAGCTTTCCAAATCGCTTGCTCTCTATAGCCGATGAAAACTTCAACCAAGAATACCCAATACATATTTATTGCATAGTCTGCTTTAGGGAAATGGGACAGTAACTCCCATTGGGGCTGTTCAAAGTCCTTGTTCATTGGAAAGAAGCAGCAGTGGTTTTCTGAGTCACCTTTATTTAGATATAAGATAATCACTGAATGTGAATGCAAGTAAAATTTATTACAGTCTCAGATTAGAAAAAGACTCCTTTTATTCAGAGAGCAAGGGGGAAGGGGTGGAAATCCATTGTTTTCATTATATAAATATTTGCTTTCCTTGAATTTTTCTATTTTCTCTAAATAGCACTATTCTAGAACATCTCTAGCCTCACAGTGTATATTTTATCACTGAAGCAGTAGTATTATCTTGTTAATTATGATTAAAAGGACTAATTACTTCTGTCATAGGACACACATTACCATTGTTTTCCAGTTTCTTTAGGATTGGATCGCTTTCTGATCTTAAGGAATATTTCAAGGTAGATTATATTTGATATGCTCAGTACACCACTTGTACCCTATCTCCTAATATATTTCAATAATGATGTTCTAGAAATGTAAGAATCTACACAGTGGTGGGATTCAAATTTTTTTACTTGGCTTGATGGGAGTGGCAGTAGAAGGATACTGTAAAATCTCCATTTCCACCACATTCCAGGGAAAGTTACTGCAAAATCCCCATTTTCTCCCAATTAGCTGGGACTCTGGAGGCAGAAAATAGTTGGGGGCAGGGCCAGTCAGATATTTACCGGTTCTCCGAACTACTCAAAATTTCCACTATCAGTTCTCCAGAACCTACTGAATACCACCTCTGAGTCTATAGATTGAGTTAAAAATATTGGTAATTAAAATAGTTTTAAAATTTGCAACAATTCTAACAGGAACTTAGTAACCTTAAACTTAAATCTTTCTGTAGGTATAAACTGTAGTTCACAGGTGACACTCAGCAGAGAGATTATTCTTGAAAGATTTCCAAATTATAAGCATAAATTCTCTTTTATCACATTTCCACCAGGAAGAAGGTTGGCAAGGCTTTCAGGGGGGAAATACCTCACCCATTATTTAGTCAAGCAAGTGTGATATCAGGCAATGGCCGAATTATTAAAAAAAAAAAATAGACTGGTTTGATTTTCATAGATTCAGAGGCTATCCACTTCCAAACAGGACAAGATCTAAGATGAGATTTGAAAAATAGTCTGATTGTATATTTGACAGCTTTGGTAATATAATCAGCTAAAGGAGAAGCAAAAGGAAATGGAAATGTCAGCTATTTTTAACACAGATAACATCTTAAAGTGAGAATACTTAAAAGGTGTTAATAATTAACTCTGTAAAAGAGAAAATTACTTTCTAAGTGCTACTTTTTAAAATCAAGTTGGTTCGTAGGATTTATTCCAATTACTCCTAATGACAGCATTTCCGCAAATATTTTTTCATATTCCCTTTTAGCTTAACTCCACCCACTTCTTTGGCAATCAGTAACATAATTCTTTTTACTCTTTTCCAAGAAGTTTCTATGCTACTTCCTTAAATTGCATTTTCATTTGCTTTGTTGACAAATTATTTTCTGATTTTTTTTAATTCGACCCATATGTTCTCTTCCTGTAGTCAACTTATTTTCATTCCAGTTTGTTTCTTTTTATTCCTTGTCCACTTTTTACAAGATCTACACTTTGAATCAGCAAATCATGGGGTGTCCCACATTCATAACATTCTCATCCTTTCATTCTTCACTTCTTCATTCAATCTTTCACAAGGAGCACTGGGATTCTGAGTCTCAATAAAGCAAGGAACTTCCTGTGCCCAGAAGAATATAAAGGAACAAATTGCAGCTCGCTCATTATGATATACTGTCGTTGTTTTTTTTTAAGGTGTAAAAAATGAGGCCCTTTATCCCACAAAGCTATTGACAGTGGTTTTTTAAAGGACCAAGTTATATACTTCTTTGTTTGAGATTAGTACCTCCCTTAGGCATGTTGTTGCAATCTGCTTTGTGAACTACCTCAGCTGGAGCTGACATAGCACTGAATAAATAGATTGAAACAACACCATTATATGATCTCCTGTCAGGTCAGCCATGATGTAAACTTGACACGCTTTGGAGGTCTTCTTATGACAATTCATCAAGGATAGATGTATGCTTTCAAGTTATACCCATCACATTACACACTACTTTTAATATTATACTTTCATTCAGTAATTCCCTAATATATATCCTGAATCAGGTAAGAGAGCAGACCAGTCAAAATATTTGCACTGAATATGTATGCAAAAAATATATGACAATATCATTGCAAAGTGATTTCCCATTCTCATTTTATACATTCTCATGTATTAGTCCCTGTATTAATCTAAGAAAAAGAAGCTTGATAGAAAATGTAGCCTCAATGGGTGTAAGGCACGGGTGTCAAACTCACGGCTTCACGTTGCCGTCATGTGATATTCCGCAATGTTTTTTCCCTTCATGGAGCTGGGTGGGTGTGGCCTGGGTGGGACACATCTTTACTGTTACACATTTCCATGGGCTGCCAGTTTGACACCTTACGCCTGGTTAAGCTATTAATTGCATAGAATGGGTCCTGAATAGCTTTCTGTCTCTGATGTGCACTTAAAAGAGAAATTAGAACAGTGTTTCTCAATGTTGGCAACTTGAAGGTGTGTGGAATTCAACTCCCAGTATTCCTCAACTACTATGAATAGAGTTTCCAATATTACTCACACTTAAATTAAAGGAAACAAAGCACTTTTATTATAAGTTATCTTGTGATGAGGACTTTTTTGGGTAGAGCATTTTACTATGTCCCATACACTGAAATAGAATTTTATACATTAATTATACAAAGGTTTATGCAACAACAAAATGTCTTATATTCAGTAATTATTTAGAAGACAATATTACCCATTAAACATATTTTTAATGGTACTGGAAATTTAAATAGTTTGTTTCCAGTTACGATAATATTAGCTATTTCCTTCTCCCAGGAATGGAATTTAGGTTGACTTTTAGGTGAACTTTTAATTTTAAGTGACACATACATAATCATCAGCTAATTTTTAGTAACAATGTCTTTAAGGCAATTCCCTACACTATAGTCACTATGGAATCATTAGAGAAACATGGTTGTACATAGGAAGTTGACATTGAACAAGTTGGTGGTAGGTACCCATAAGACATTCATTAGTTCAGTGTAATAATGACACATTGGCTTGATTGCTCAAGAAGCCACTAAGCAATTCCTCAATTTTTGAATGAAACTAATTTTAATTGCCAAGAGCTTTAAATGTCACATCATTGTAATTGCTTGTTTAAGCAGATACAATGAAATCATTGCCAAGTGTGCTGCCTTTTGCTGTATTTTTTTAATCTTAGTATTTAAATAATTTTCTTGCAATAGGATTTTTCTATTATTCCAAAATGATGATTATTAAACTGATTATTAATATATTCCTAATAACAAAAAAATATATATGACTGAGTTGGTTTGACTCGAAGTAAAGTTAAATTAAAATAAATAACTATCAAGCCCAAGCCCAAAGACAAGACAGTAAAATGCAATCAAGGCTGATAATTTTTCTGCTTTTACCCAATAAACAGAATCTTGCCAAGCTAAAGCTATAATATTCTGGCCACCAGATCTATCTTGAAAGATTTTAGGATGTGGCTACCCTAATCTCTTCCCTCTTTCTCCTTCAGCTTTTAACTGTGCTGTATTTTAATTTGGGCCTCTCTCTAGGAAATCTCTCTCTGCCCCCCACTGCTACTGCTGGAAATGTACATTCCATCACATCAACTTTTTGTTAAAGTTACAGGAGAAGTTAATAATGCCTTTCTAGGAACTGAAAGGAAACTGCATTGTTATTGTTCAGTGATTCATTATCAAGAATTTCAAGCAGCTTTTGAGACCTAGTTTGTAGCCTGTCTATCTATTTTACTTGCATCCCATACAATTTCCATAGATGTACCCTTATTCATATTGAAAACAAAGTATTCTGCTAACAATCTTTTACATTCGTTAGTATATTTCTCATGTCTAAATAAATTTTCATTTAATCTCCAAGACCTCCTTGCTTGCGTCACCCCTCCCAACTCCATCCAAACTAGATTATGATCTGATAAAACTCTGGCAGATATCTTTATCTTCTTCACCATAGAAAACAAATCATTGGTAATTAGTAGATTGTTTTTTTTTTAATTGTTGATCCATTCGTCTGGTAATCACGCGGTTTTGTCTTTGTTCCTTGGCTCCTTGTACTTCTCAGGGAGAAAGATGATCCATCCTTGTTGATAGTTGTGTAGTTTGCTGTCTTGTCCTTCTTGTTCTCTTTCTCTAGGTCCAAGTGGGGCGGGATGTCCGGCTTCAAGATATTATGGTAAAAGTCTCGAGCTTCCCTTACTGATTTAAGACAGTATCTTTGCCCCTCAAAGATGAATGTTAGCCCAACTGGTGCCTCCCATCTGAACTGTAGCTGACGATTTTTAAGCTTTTCAACTAAAAAAGCATAGTCTTTCCTGGATCTTAGCATTTGAGGTGGTATCTCTTTCAGAACAGTCATTTCCTGACCCCCAATTTGAAGCTTAGTTTTATAGGCCTCTTGCAATATCATAAGAGCCAAGGTGGCGCAGTGGTTAAATGCAGCACTGCAGGCTACTGCTAGATCAGCAGGTCAGCGGTTCAAATCTCACCGGCTCAGGGTTGACTCAGCCTTCCATCCTTCCGAGGTGGGTAAAATGAGGACCCAGATTGTTGGGGGCAATATGCTGACTCTCTGTAAACCGCTTAGAGAGGCCTGAAAGGCCTATGAAGCGGTATATAAGTCTACTGCTATATTCCTCATGTCTCTTGTAGTAAAGTAAATCACAATGTCCCATGGAAGCTGCTTCTGTTTCGACAGCAGGGAGTTAGCACGATAAACCTTATCAATTTGACAATCAAAATTTCCTCCTGGCCTTCCCAACAATCGAAAGCTTCTGAAAAAATCTGTTTCAAATTCTCCTGATTGTTTTCACACAAACCTCTTATTCTTAGTGCAGACTCCATTTGTCTATACTGTAACAAAATAATTTCTTTTTCAGCATTTCCAACTTTTTGTTGTACCACGTCGATTTTCGATACCAAATTAGTATTGGCATCATTAAGATCTTCTAATCTGTCTTCAATTTCCAAGACATATTCTGTTAACAAATTAACAACCCCCAACATATCATCCCTGATCTTCTGAACCCGAGTCTCAAGTTTATCAGATAGTTCTTTATGCACAACAAATATCTCCTCCTTAAGTTTTGTTTCCATCGTAACTACATGATTTTTAAATGCTTCAGCCAATTCCTTCTGAAAAATTTCTTTAGTTAATGGCTCCCCTGTGGGGGGAGGAAGTAATGACTGCGAACTTTTTGGAGCCGGTGGGGGGACCTTTTGAATAGGGTTTTGCTTAAAAGCCATTCCAAGTTTTAATCTTCTTCAACCAATGAATAAGTCTGTGCTGGGCGATTGTGCAGCTGTTACTGATTAATTTAATATTAAATCACTCCTTCCCTTTGAAGTTTTGAACTCCGTAGAAATTCAAAGCTCGAACAGTGTTACGAAGCTGCTCGGCGCCATTTTGAATATCTCTTTAGCAAGTAACATATCAGAAGGAGTTCTTGTAAAAAAAAAGCTAAGGATTAATACAAACAATTAAAAGTTCACATGTACAGGATCCGCTCGTATTGGATTCAATAAATCACATTTTGTTCTGAGGATTTGAGGTTTGCTTTGTGCTGCTAATGCAGCAGGAATTCCTGGTACGGAGATGATTCTGCAATCGGCTGGCCTCCACCCGCCTCCCAGAGACAATCTGCAAGAGTTAGTTGGCACGTTGCTCGGCACAATCAGCTCACCTTATCTCCTTGGCCTGAAGAAAAGGTAAACAAGCTGTCAGATGGCTGATGGATTGCTCATCTGGCAGTTAAATGCGACCAGGATTCTGGAGCTGTAACAACCAGCTCCCACCAGCAAGCAACCTCAAACCGGAAGCCCTGTCTATTTTAAATGTTAGAGTGGTACAAAGGGAAGCTGTTTCCATGGGTTCTTCTAAAAAAACCTATATAATACTTTAAGTTCCATAATCATTTGCAAGGCCAATCAAGAATGTTCTTCGCATGAAATCATTATTTGGCAAGATCCTTCATAATTAGCATGCTCCAGAGCTGGAATTCAGCCTGTTCTCTCCGGTTCAGGCGAACTGCTAGCAGAAGCTGCGGGAGGCTCTGCCCCTCTGCGCCAACGTAATGTGTGAGCCAGTGGTGGGTTTCAAAAACTTTTCAAACCTAATCTGTGGGTGTGGCCTCCTTTGTGGGAGTGGCTTGCCAGCCATGTGACCTGGTGGGAGTGGCTTGCTGGCCATGTGTTTTTTTTCTCTCTCTCTGTCTCTCCTTCCTTCCTTTTGTCTCTCTGTCCCTTTTTCCTTTTTTTTCTTTCATCTCTCTCACTTTTTCTTTTTTTCTTTTTTTCTTTATTTCTTTCTCTTTCTCTCTCTGTGTGAGTCTCTCTCTCTCTCTCTCTCTCTCTCTCTCTCTCTCTGTGTGTGTGTGTGTGTTTGTGTGTGTGTGTGTGTGTGTGTCAGTAGTGGGTTTCAAAATTTTTTGGAACCTCTTCTGTAGGTGTGGCCTGCTTTCTGGTGGAACCTCTTCTAACCGGTTCGGTAGATTTGATGAACCGGTTCTACCGAACTGGTGCAAACTGGTAGGAACCCACCTCTGGTATGAGTGCTGCACATGTGCAGAAGGCAAAGCACACGCACAGACACAGACACATGTACACTCTCACATTGGTGAACTAGTAGGGAAGGTAAGAAAATGCCAGCACTGGCCTGCTCCGCAGAGAATTTAAATATATCAACAAACTGATATAGAAAGTTTCTTCTGTAATACTTACCATATTTTTTGCAGTATAAGACACACCTTTTTTCCTCAAAAAAAGAGGCTGAAAATCTGGGTGCATCTTATACACTGAAAAAAGCATTTTTTGCCTCCCGAAACCCTGCCCCCTTCACCAAAATGGCTGTGCATAGCTTTTAGGAGGCTTTCAGAGAACTCCCCCCAGTCCCTATTTATAAACCTGAGCATTTATAAGCTTCCTAAAGGCTATCCATGCCCCTTTTTGAGAAAAAATGAGCCCATTTTCACAAAGATGGGCCATTTTTTGTTTGGTTTTGCCCGCCCCCCAGAGCACTCTACAAGCCTATCCATGCCCTTTTTTGAAAAAAACAAAACAAAACCGGGCCGTTTTGGGAGATTTGCAGAGTACAAAAACATATTTTTAAAATTTGCCTCTTCAAAACCTTGGTGCATCTTATACTCCGGTGCATCTTATACTGCAAAAAATATGGTAACAGAAATTTCAATATTCAGGCTAATTCTAAATAGTAAAAGGGCAGGGCAAATCCTCCTAATAATTGATTGGTTATTTTCTTACTGTCAGAATCTGCTACATTATAATAATATGTATACAGTGAACAAAGACAGGATTTTAAACCAGTTTGTTGATGCTATAGTTGCCAGATTCACATATAGCATTAAGGAAATAATAGCTACATCACACTAAGCCAAGAACAAAGAAGCAAATTATTACATAATTACATATGACCTAATGCATTATGTGACTATGGTCGACTTATTTGAACCTAAACTGAGACTCACATGTTAGAAATTCACAAACTGAAAAATAGTAACAGTTAAACAAAGTTTAAGAGAAAAATAATAATTGGCTTTGCATTACTTGGCTAATGATCAAGAATTCTATATTAACTTTTATTTTTCAAAAAAGGAGAAGCAGAATATCTAAAGTAGGAGCTGTGAAAGAACTCCCAATGGGTATAGGACGGATAAATCAAGAGGCCTGAGCAATCTCTTAATGAAAACTCTTCATTAGTTACATCTTTTTGTTCATGTGAAAAATGACAGTGGTTATTAATATTCTGGTATTATTTCAGAAATGTCAGGCATAATTAAAAAATGTTCAGAATAGATGGGGAGAAGGTACTTAGCAAATATGTGACATTGTATGTCAGATATGAAAATGTAATGAATATGTATTTTTTTAGAAAAACACATTGCTCTTTATATTTTTAAGAAGTGGAGTGCACATTTTGGAATAAAATTTGAAATCTATCAGGGCAAAGTAGGCCTAAGAGATATGTGTCCCTTATAACCTTTATTTGGGCATTCAAAAGTTAGGAGTAATCCTTATTCAAGTTCTCCCAATTATCATGGCTGGTCACCAATGTTTCTCATCTCCTCCAGCATTAAGGAAAAAGTCTGCAGGAAAAAGTCTTCATGTGTACAATTGTATGGAGGCTTATAAGTGAGTAAGCAAGCAAATTTAACTTTTTTTAATGTTTGAAGGTAGCCAGTGATGGTTTAAAGAGCTATAGAAAGAATTTTATTGGGCTTAGCACAACAGACCACAACATAGTCAGTTTTATTTTTGCTTTAGACTACCAATTTGTCTCTAGGCTCAGTACAATTTTCTAAGTTTCACAGCCTAAGCAGTTTAGGGTTAGTGTCAAGAACCATTTCTTCCTATATGGTTAAGGACTTTGATCAACTTCCAAGATCTTTTGTCTACCATCAGTGATATACAGCTGAAGAAGGCAACAGAAGACAACCTTTAAAGTAAAAGAACAGCTTATTAAAGATCAGCCTTCTTTGCAGTACATTCAGAACTGTTTCATGGTCAAGCTAGAATTTTCCCTCTAGTTTGGGTCTTTCATAAGTGTGACAATTTCTGAATTAAATCATCACTCTTTACATAGAAGTTATAGTTCCTATAGCTTTATTATATTTAACAGGCTTCCATTTTTACCATTTTTACCAGTGCAGAATAAATTTTGTCAGCTGCTTAAATTCCCCTAATTGGAGCAAAGTTGTTATATCGATGCTACTTGTAACATTTACTGTACCCATTTGTATTTTTTCCCATGGAGTTCAAGGCAACATGATGAAGTTAATGATAGCTTTCTTTTGAGAAAAATACAAGTTTCAAAGATGGTGATATGGAGCAAAGAGAAAATTAAATGTCTCTTCTACTCATCCCATTGCCAATTGATGCTCAATGACTATTGATTAAAATTTAGATTTGGGAAACTTGCTTTACCCATGATACCTTGATGATATTCATGACTGAGCACTAATTCCCACATCTATTGCTAATGTACCACCATGTTTCTATATATGAGTCTTAAAGTGCCTTTCTTTTTTGTGTTGATGATTTCCAGTGCCCAAGGAGATATTTTAAAAAGGTGATTCTTTTTTACTTTAACTTTACAGATAAAATGAAGAGCCATCTGCTTTTATTCTCCTCATCTTTACTCATTTGACAATATACACCTTGCACATTTGCAGGTTCTAATTATTAGTCTGCTAATATGTGATTACATTAGTCCCAAGTCAAGAAATTTTTTATTACATGAATACTCTATGATAGGTGGAAAGTGGCTTCAAAGGAGCAGTCTCATAAAAGCTGTTTGACAAAGGGACACGCTGCATAACATGCTAAATATGTGCATTCATGGACATTTTTTCCTTTTTTTTTGCAAAGTCCCAAAAGCTATTCAGCTATCAATAGCAGTTTCCTATTTTGGAGAACAGTAAGTTCAAAGAGTAATTAACATTGGGATAATTATAGTTAGCATGTCATGAGCTTTAAACTTTCTCTCCTTCCAGATTTTGTTTCCAGTTCTGTTCTGGTCCTGCATCAGCCTAATAATAACTAATTAATGTACACCACAGCTGCAGTTTAACTGAATACCTGGGATACAAAATCAACAAAGAAAATAACACTGCTCTACAAAAATGTAAGATTAGAGTTGAAAATAAGATTTACAAGTTGAGATCAGATACAAACAAGCTAGAACAGTTGAAAGACAAGAAGCTGAAAACAAGAAGACCAAAGAATACCTAATCAGGAAATACCATGTCAGAGTTTTGGCAATGTGACTAATATTATGAGATAAACCCAGGATAAACCCAGGAGCAAAACAGAGCACACAGCACACAGAGCTTTCATACAATTAATAGTGGTTTATATATAGAAATATATGCAGACAAACACATGGAGATAAATCCCTTACCACTCAGCTCAGACACAAGGAGAGAAATGAAATACACGACGATAGAGAGCGATGCCTTCTAATGGCCACCTATATATAGACACATCTTAAAGGAATTTCTCCATTCTCCTTCCTTGTGTGAACCCCACCAGAGTCTTAAAGAGACGATACCATACATTGTTGAATCATCCTCATTGCATCATCTTGCTGATTGCAACCTTACATCAGCTGGCAGCTATTAAATTCTGTTACCTGATGCAAGGAACTTAGAAACAAGGAAGATCAAGGAAACACTGGAAATAAATCAGCAAATAACATCTATAGCCAAGATCAGCAGAAGATATGAAGCTCAAATTGCAAATTATAGGCAGAACCTTCAATTTCAATCCATTCTGAAATGCTTTTATCAATCCTTCAATGGAGAAACTGCAGAGAATCAATCAGTACCTGACAAGGTAAAAACAGTGCAGTTCTGGATGTGGATACGGGATAATGCAAAGAAATACAACAAAGATGCAGCTTGGTTAAAAGAGATGGATAAGAATAAAAAAAGAAGTTGAAATGAAAAAACTAGTAATAACAGCAAAAATGGTAGAGAAAAGACCAAGGAAGATCATGAATTGATCAACACCAGATGAAGCTGAACTGCATGATTTTTTGTTGAAACATCTAACTGGTCTATACTCACTCATTGCCAAGTCTAACAACATACTACTAAAAATTTGCAGTTAGAAATAGTAGAACCGCTTAAGGAATTATTTAATAAGATCCAAGTGGAAGGGAAGGTACTCCCATCTTGGAAGACAGCCTTTATATCTTTGATACCCAAAGAAGATCAAGACCCTACTCAACCAAAAAAATATAGACCCATATCATTACTTAACATAGGTTATAAAATCTTCACTAAAATACTAGCGAACAGGTTAATGTTGGTTATTCAACAATTGATTCATAACGATCAAACAGGTTTTATTCAAGGGAGACTTATGAGAACTAACGTAAGATTAATCCTTAACACATTAGAATACCTGGGGAAAAACAACCAAATCCCTGCTGTGCTTATATTTTTAGATGCTGAAAAAGCCTTTGATCGAGTGAATTGGCAATTCCTGCTGAAAATATTGACAAAAATGCAAATAGGGGAGCACTTTTTACAATCAATTAAAGCAATATATCAGGAACAAACAGCCCAAATCATAGTTAATGGAAGCTTAACAGATTCATTTAAAATCGAGAGAGGCACAAGGTAGGGGTGTCCCTTATCCCCACTATTGTTTATTATAACTTTGGAACTATTGAATAAAATACAGGGTTCAGGGGACCTACAGGGAATCAGGATTAGGCAGCAAGAATACAGAGTACGGGCCTTTGCGGATGATTTGGTTATGACATTAACCCAACCACAGGAATCTGGTAAGGTCTTAATGAATATGATTAATCAATATGGCCAAGTGTCGGGATTTAAAATAAACCTAGGGAAAACAAAGATATTACCTATAAATATGAATACCAAACAAAGGGAAGAACTAGAAGGAATGACAGGATGTGAAATAGTTAGAAAGGTCAAGTACTTGGGAGTTTATATTTCAACCTCAAACGGGAAGTTATATAAGCACAATTATGAACCACTGTGATATAGTATACAGACAGAGATGAAAAAATGGGAGAAATTACAGTTATCTCTGCTGGGAAGAATAGCAGAAGTGAAAATGAATATTCTACCTAAATTTTTATTTCTTTTTTAAACGTTACCAATACTTAAAAATGATGTAAATTTGTTACAATGGCAGAAGGGTATTAATAAATTTGTATGGGTAAGTGTTGTGACTCAGTAGCAGTCTTCTGTGAGTCTTTTCGGAATGCAAGTTTAACGATGCAGCTGGGGCTCGTTAGTGGGGTTTTGGAGATAAAAGGATGGATGCTGCCATGCCCTAGTTGCAGGAGTCAACGTTCCTTTGTGCGTTCCTTGGTTCGTTCAACATTGATTGATGATCAGTCGTGGCTTATGTAAGATACACTTGGATAAGTGCTTTGTTTTCTGTAACCCTGATTCGTAGAGACTTTGGGAGAAGTGCATTGCTTGTAAGAGTTTTGTTGTGTATTCTGTTATCTAGTCAGAGACTGTATTATTTTATGTTATAAAAATAACATAAATACAGTCTCTGACTAGATAACAGAATACAAAACAAAACTCTTACAAGCAATGCACTTCTCCCAAAGTCTCTAATGTTATTTTTGGGCTCAAAGCCAGTCTGAGCCGAGAACTGATAAAGAAACTTCCTTTTAAGTTTGTCTGCCTGCCGTCTGTTAACGAGCGGAGAAGGGGGGACAGAACAGATTGATTCCTGCCCGACAAGCCTTCATTTCCGTAATTATGGAACAATTAATGGCTGAAAATAGACTAATGGCACAACAAATCGCAATGTTGTCAGATCAAATTCAACAGTTGCAGAGAGTTGCAACCCTCCTCCCCCCAGCCAAGGAGGAAGTGCCCAGTAGCCATGCCAGATAAATATGATGGGAGTCTGGCCATGTTTGCCGCGTTTCTGGGACAATGCCAGCTGTTCCTGAGTTTGAGAGTGGAGGACTTTCCCACTAACCGGATGAAGGTGGGATTCATTATCAGTTTGCTGTCAGGCACAGCTGCCCGGTGGGCCACACTTTGCTCAGTCAGTCTAGCCCCTTGTTGGATGACTTCCAAGGTTTCTGTCAACATTTTCGGATGATGTTTGAGGATCCCATCAAGGGGGAAACAGCAACTAGGCGACTGAAGGCATTAAGGCAGGGTGGATCTTTGCAGGAGTACGTAAGCGAATTCCAGCTGCTGAGTCAGGACTCAGCATGGAATGAACCAGTGCTTATGGACACCTTCCAGGATGGATTGTCTGAGGTCTTGCAGGATGAACTGGCGAGGGTGGACAGGCCACCGACATTCGATGCGTTGGTCCACATGTGCCTCCGGATAGACGCCCGGCTGCAGAGGCGAAGGTCTCACCGTGCATTCCAGGAGACCACCAGCATGCCGGTTCAGCAAGGGACTGCAGTGGACTGGGAGGAGCCCATGGAGTTGGGTGCTGTCAGACCTCGAGTGTCATGGACAGAGATGGACAGATGACATGCTGAGGGATTGTGCTTCTACTGTGGGGATCTTGGACACCTGGCAGGGAGCTGCCCCAAGAAGAACAGAAGGATTGCGTGGACTGCAGCCATCCCTCAGCAACGCACTATCATGTTGGAAAACCAGCATGTTGGTGCGGCCGTGATACCCCGTTCGCACAAGATAGTGTGCGTTCGGGAGGTGTGGAGTCCCAGGGCGGATGCCCTACCGAGTAAAGTAGAGAACTCTGACCCTGTGAACTCGCTTCCACCTCGGACTGTTCTACCCGTTGCATCCTGCGCTGCTGTTTGAGCAAGCAGTCTCTGATGTGGGATGCGCAGCGGGATGATGACTGGGTGGAGCGACGAAAGGCGGAAGTGGGGCCGGCGTCCCCATGGACTTTGGAAGGGGATCTTTTGAAGTGTTGGGGTTGGCTCTATGTTCCCGCAGGGCACATCCGTCGACGGGTGCTTGTGCAGATTCATTGCGCGTCTGCGTCAAGACATTGGGAGTTTGTTCGGACGTTGCGCCTGGCCTCCCATCAATTTTGGTGGCCCCATCTGAAAAATGACGTTCGGAGGTGCGTGAGGTCATGTGCCCAGTGTCATTGGGCCAGGTCTACAAGGAGAACTCCACCGAGATTCCAGCCTTTGTCGACTCCGGTCCCTGCAGCACTGGACTTTGTCTCTAGATTCACAGTGGGGTACCAGGGTCTTGGACTGTGTTCTGGGGAGGCCGTCACCAACCCTTCTGGGCCGCACCCCAATCATCGAAACCGGGGGAAGGGGTCTGTGGGAGGGGATTGCGTGATGGCTCGGCAGGAGTCGGTGGAGCTGCCGTTAACCTCCGATGGAAGGGGGGTTGGTGGGTCGGCCGTGCAGATGGTGGAGGACCCTGGACAGGGTGTTAAGGCTCGGCCAAAACTGGTAGAGGCGCCATCAACCTCCGACGGTAGGGGAGCTGGTGGGTCGGCCTTGCAGAGGGTGGAGGACCCTGGAGAGGGTGTTAAGGCTCGGCCGAAGCTGGTAAAGCTGCCATCAACCTCCAATGGTAGGGGGGCTGGTGGGTCGACCTTGCAGAGGGTGGATGACCCTGGACGGGGTGTCGACACCATGAAGGGCAGAAGGAAACATGGTGGCCACCGGATACCTAAGGAGTGCCAATTCAAGGGGGCTATGCCTCCAGAGGTTTGGGATTCATGAAAAGGCACCAAGGGAAATGAGTGCGGGTCATCTTGGGGACACGTCATTCCGACCACATCCCGACCATTGGAACCCGGGGAAAGGGCAGGTAGGTAAGAAGCCGAGAGTAAAACTTAAAATAATGCAGGATGTGCGTGAAAGAGGAGGCTTGAAATTACCCAATTTAAAACTATATTATGATGCAGTACTTCTGTCTATAATTAGTGATTGGATCAACTTAACAGATGATAGAATACTTAATATTGAAGGGTATGATTTGGTATATGGTTGGCATGGTTATTTGCTATATAACAAAAAGGTGGATAAGAATTTTAAGTCATATTTTAAGGAATGCTTTACTGCGGGTTTGGAAAAAATATCAATATACACTAAATGATAAGTTACCTATGTGGGCTATCCCTAGACATGCAATAGAAAATATGAATATAGTACAAAAACAGGATATAATTACTTACAGGCAGCTTCTTACTGCAGAAAGAGGTGTACCACAACTGAAATCTTTGGATGTATTAAAAAAGGAAAAGGTAATTCAAACATGGTTTCAGTACGGGCAGTTACAGGCTAGATGGAAAATAGATCAAAAATTGGCTTTATGCAAGTCGAGGATAATTTACTTAAACAAATTAGAGACCAAAGTCCAATGCATATAAAAAGATTATATAATGCATTATTAGAAATTGACTCCAAAACAGAGCTAGTTAAAGATTGTATGATTAAATGGGCTCAAAATGTTGAAGAACCAATAATGTTGGATACATGGGAAAAGATATGGGTGAGAAATGTAAAATTTACACAGGCCCAAAACTTGAGAGAAAATTTTTATAAGATGTTTTACAGATGGCACCTAGATCCCCAAAAAATGGCTTTTATGTATTTGAATTTACAACCTAAATGCTGGAGATGTGATTGTATAGACGCTACATATTTTCATATATGGTGGACTTGCAAAAAGGTTAAGGCATTCTGGATAAAAATATGGCGGATTATGCAAAATGTTCTTTAAAAAAGGTTAAAATTTACACACACCCCCAGCTATTTTTGTTAGGTATAATTACTGACTGTACAGCTGTACAGGCACAATACTGGAAGAAGGAAGATTTGCCTACTATCCAAGAATGGACATTGAAAGTCACAAACTTAGCAGAGATGGCTAAAATATCTGCATATCTTAAGGACTTTTCAAATGAGAGATACAAACGAGACTGGAAAAAATGGATTGACTATATTCAAAATAAATATGGGTCTAGGAAATTTCAGATAGCTTATGATTAAGATCAGAAATGATACAAATTGTTTATAGTTAGCCTAACAAGGAGGAACTAAGCTCAATTTAAAGACGTTATTAATTTTCTACTTTCTCTTTAAGTATATTTTAAACTGTTCTTGTTAAAGATTTATACCTTGTATTGGTTCTGGGAAGTCAGGGAGGGGAAGGTTGGGGGGGTTGGAGGGGAGGGTGGGAGGGAGGGGAGGGTGGGAGGGAGGGGAGTATACTAGGTTGGAAGAGGGGTGTTGGATTTTAAGGTAATATGATTGTATATGTATATTGCTATTTTTTCTTTTTTATGTATATTGAAATGGAATTATAAATACCATCAACACAAAAGGGAGTTTGCTCAGAAGCTGAAATACACCCAGTGAATTAGAGGAAGAGTGGGAAGCAGAGGAGAGAAAAAAGATAGGAAGAGAGGGACAGGAGAGAGGGTGAGGGGGGGGGTAGATGAAGTGTATAAGGAGGAGTGGTAAGAGAAGAGAGGAGAAGGAGAAAGGAAGGGGAAGTAGAGTAGAAAAGGATGATGGAGGGAAGAAAGGATGTAGAGAGTGGGAGGAGAGAGGGGAAAGAAAGTGTCGGATAAGGTATAAATATGGTGTATGGAGAGCAGAAGAGCCAATAACTGGGGGGGGGGGTGTTGGTAGTTGATGGCAAGATGAATTGATGTAATTACTTACATACAACATGATATTGACTATGTAATAGTATACATGTGATTATATGCTATGAAAATGGAAAATAAAAAAAGAAATTATGGGGAAAAAAAGAAACATACTAGAAGGAGATTAAATTGAATAGTGGCTAACACACGGAAAAAACTATCTGATAATGAAAGATGCAGCAAAGGGGACATCACCAGGCAATTACAGGCCAATTACTTGCTTACCAACAACTTTCAAATTGCTAACTGATATGGTAACTGTCCAACAGCATCTAGTTGAAAACAATCTCTTTCCACCAAAGCAGAAAGGAAACCACCCCAATATCAAAGGGACAAATGATCAACTCCTAATTAACAAAATCATTTTAGAAAACTGCAAGAGAAGGAAGACCAACCTGAATGTAGCATGGATTGTCTAGAAAAATGCATTTGATTATCTGCCACATAACTGGATAATCACGTGCCTAGAAATAACAGGAGTCAGTAGAAACATCAGAAACTTAAGAGAGTGAAGAAAATCTTAAAATCCAAACTCAATGGAGGAAATACCATCAAGGCAATCAACTCCTGGGAAATTCCAGCCGTTAGATATGAGATTTGTTTTATTTATATGCCGCCCTATTCCCAGAGGGACTCAGGATGGCGAACAACTCAAGGGGGAAGGGAACACAAAAGTACAATACAAGCATTTAAAATAGCCAACAGCCACACAGCCTCACAGGTCAAGAGGGGAAGGGAACTCATCAACCCCAGGCCTGCCGACACAGCCAGGTTTTAACGGCTTTTTGGAAGGCCTGGAGAGAGGTGAGGGTCCGAATCTCTGTGGGGAGTTCGTTCCAAAGGGCCGGAGCTGCCACAGAGAAGGCCCTCCCCCGGGTAGTAGCCAGATGGCATTGGCTGGTGGACGGAACCTGGCCAACCCTGTGTGATCTAATGGGTCTTTGGGAGGTAACTGGCAGCAGGCGGTCTCTCAAGTACCCAGGTCCAATACCATGAAGGGCTTTATAAGTGACGACTAGCACCTTGAAGCGTATCCGGAGACCGATCGGTATCCAGTGCAGCTCGTGGAGGATAGGTGTAACGTGGGTATACCGAGGTGCACCCACGATCGCTCGCGTGGCTGCATTCTGGACGAGTTGAAGTCTCCGAATGCTCTTCAAGGGCTGCCCCATGTAGAGTGCATTGCAGTAGTCCAGTCTTGAGGTCACGAGGGCATGAGTGACTGTTGCGAGTGCCTCCCGGTTCAGGTAGAGACACAACTGGTGCACCAGGCGAACCTGGGCAAATGCCCCCCTGGCCACAGCCAACAAATGATGTTCTAAGGTCAGCTGTGGGTCCAGGAGGACTCACAAGTTGCGAGCCCTGTCTGAGGGGCATAAAATTTCACCCCCCAGCCTGAGTGATGGAATGCTAACCAAATTTTTGGGAGGGAAACACAACAGCCACTCGATCTTGTCTGGATTGAGCACAAGCTTGTTAACCCCTATCCAGACCCTGACAGCCTCCAGGCATTGGCACATCACGTCAACCGCTTCACTGAGTTGGCATGGGGCGGACAGATACAACTGGGTATCGTCCGCGTATTGGTGGTATTTTATCCCGTGCCGTCGAATGATCTCACCCAGTGGCTTCATGTAGATGTTAAACAGGAGGGGGAAAGGACCGAACCCTGAGGGACTCCATATTTCAGGGGCCTAGGGGTCGACCTTTCCCCCCCGACCAACACCGACTGCGACCTGTCCGAGAGGTAGGAGGAGAACAGCTGGAATAATGGACTGGACTCAAGCAGAATTCAAAGCAATGGATAGGAAGAAAAATTATGACAATGAATTATGCACTTTAACCTTACAGTGACATTGACAGACTATATCTACCAAGGCAAATAGATGGGTCTGGAAAGTACATCAGACGTTTGAAGAAGAAACCATAGCTTTGGAAGAATATCTGAAAGTCAATGAAGAAGATGCACTGACGTTAGTACACCAGGAGGCAGCAACAGACAGTAAGTGCCACCTATGCAAAGAAGTTGAAGAAACAGTGGACCACCTAGTAAGCTGCTGTAAGATCACCCAGACTGACTACAAGCAGTGGTCTGGGAAAGTAGCAACAACCCTAACCCTAACCCTAACTATATCCATTATCACTTCATTTTTAACATAATGCTCTAATTTTAACTAAATTTGATTAATATTTTGTTATTAGTTTTCATATCTCAATCTGTCTTTCCACTAATAGTGCAGTCTTATGTCTTTTGTCATTTGTGGAATTAGTCTTCTGGTTATTTCCTGAATCAAATTTGTGTGGACTTCTCTTCGCAACTTGTTGCTTTTTGCATATCTTGTAAAATCTCAAGATCCTCCGTCCGCTTCTTTAATCAGCTTATCTTTGGTTATCGGTAGTGCTTTTGTCAAAGTTTCTCTCCTTGAATCCATCAATTCTTCTCTTTTTCTTCTTCTAAACCTTGAAATCTGGGGTAGAACTCCTTTCCATCTATCTTCCCTTTCCATTTTCCACTCTTTCCATCTCCAACCACACTCAATATCCACAATTATCTTGCCTCTTTGTTCCCTTGGGTTTTTAGGATCTAACCTCCACTTTTTCGATTTGCTGGATATCTTCAATTTTTCCATCAAATTTTACTACATTACAATCTATATTTTCCAATCTCTTCTCAATTCTCTCTGTTGTTTCTAATAATTTTTGAATTTCAAACATAATCTGTTGTAATGTTATGGTTTCTGTTTGGTGTTGTGCCATACTTCCAACTAATAAACACTGCCACTCTAGTTTCAAAATAAGATTTTGTTTTCACTTCTCTCCAACTACCAAAGAAGCATCCAAAGAGTACCTGTGTAAACAATCCATGCTCTTCTCCTTATCTCTTCAGTAAACAAGCTGAAGCCTTTGAAGTGCAAAGTCAAAATGATCAAAGAGGAAAAAAAGAGAAAATAATATTTCCAGGACTCAGCCTCTAACCTCCAAGTGGCAGTGTAACTTCTTTTCCCTCTGATGTTACTACCCTCTTTATATTCCTTTTATATCTTCTTTATATTCCAGGCTTAAAAGAAACAAAATTCTTAAATGGAGCAAAATAAAGAGAAAAAACCATTCCAAACCAATATTACAAAAATAAAGAAAAAGATTTAATCCATAGGTAAAAACAAAAATAGAAGAAGAAAAACCAATACTTTCACTTTAAAAAGTAGGAAATACTTGCAAAACTTCCATCCATAAAAAAAGGATAATACACTGTTCAATATAGCTTAATTTTGCCGCTTATTTTTCTTTTCTTTGCAAGTTTAATTTAGCTTTGATTTTTTGGGGGGAATCTCTTTTATAACAATAAAATTTCCTCACCAGATGGACACACTTCTCTTTCCACTTTCCTACCATTGCGGAGCTGTCCCAACTTCAGCACCTGTGGCTGCGCTTCTGTCGCTGGCAAGAAGAGATTCTCTTGGATCAATCAGGAACTTTGCAATGTCCCTGAGATCAGCAAGACGTACTCTTTCCTGTCACCATCTCTTCAGGACAGTTTAGGTCCAAAAGGACTGTCCAGCGGCAAAAGTATCGATTGCGATCTCAGAGCTCTGAGATTACCTGTCGTGTCACTGCGACATCAGATCTCTTCCCATTCTGGACTTAACAATTGTTGATAAGACAAAAAAAGTCATACTCTTCCCTGTCACCGTCTCTTCGGGATGGTTTAGATCCAAAAGGACTGTCCAGCGGCAAAAGTATCGACTGCGATCTCGGAGCTCCAAGATCACCCATGGTGTCGTTGCGACATCAGATCTCTTCCCATTCTGGACTTAACAATTGTTGATAAGACAAAAAAAGTCTGGGTAGTGGATGTGGCCATGTCTGGAGACAGCAGAATAGAAGAGAAAGAACTGGAGAAGATAACAAAACACAAAGACCTACAAATAGAAATAGAACAACTGTGGTGAAGACAAACAAAGATAGTACCACTAGTAACAGGCACCTCAGGTACAATCCCAAAGCAACTGGACCACCACTTGTACACCACCACTGACATTGATACATTTGCCATAAGTCAATTGTAAAAAGTGGCATACTGGAAATTCTGCGATGATATCTGTAACACCATCAAACATCCAGATCTACCTATCCTATTAGTAAGGACTCTATTGCTAGACAAAAATGCCAAATCCAGTCTGAACATCTGGCTGACTGCATTATGATTAATAATAGTAATAATAATAATAACAACCAATAAGCAATTTATTTATGTATTTATTTTTATCTTACCTTTATTATTTTTATAATTTTATAAAAATATGAACAAATATTAATAAACATTAACTCAAGGCAATAACCTTGAATACCTAATATTCGTTCCTTGTCTTATTTTCCCCAAAACAACACTTGTGTGAGATTGGATTCAAAGGGAATCACTCCCCCCAAACCAACTGAGTTGGCTTTGTTCCCAAGGTGGAACTAGAACTCTCGGTCTCCCGGTTTCCAGCCTGATGCCAAACTGGCTCTGCACTGCACCAAACTGGCTGTAATATAGACAAATACTGTATACTATTGTATTGTATTTGTATTGTATTTATTTGTCTTGTATGCCGCCCACTCCCGAAGGACTCCGGGCGGCTCACAATAGACAAGGGAAGGGGGAAAACTAGACAAAGACAACACTTTAAAAACAAAAACCGCAACATTCACAATTTCCGTGGGGCTGGATGTTTCACAGCCCCCCCCGCCTGCTGGAGCAGCCAGGACTTGGTGGCTTTGCGGAAGGCCGGGAGGGTAGTAAGGGTCCGGATCTCAACAGGGAGATCATTCCAGAGGGCTGGAGCTGCAACAGAGAAGGCTCTCCCCCGGGGGGTCGCCAGCCGACATTGGCTGGCGGATGGAATCCGCAGGAGACCTAACCTGTGAGATCTAATCAGTCTATGGGAGGTAATCGGCAGGAGGCGGTCTCTCAGGTACCCAGGTCCGATGCCATGTAGGGCTTTATAGGTAGCGACCAGCACCTTGAAGTGGATTTGGAGACTAATGGGTAGCCAGTGCAGCTCGCGGAGGATAGGTGTGACATGGGTGTACCTGGGTGCACCCACAATCGCTCGCGTGGCTGCGTTCTGGACTAACTGAAGTCTTCGAACACTCTTCAAGGGCAGCCCCATGTAGAGTGCATTACAATAATCCAGTCTTGAGGTCACAAGGGCGTGAGTGACTGTCTGAAGGGCCTCCCGATCCAGGTAGGGTCGCAATTGGTGCACCAGGCGAACCTGGGCAAAGGTCCCCCTGGTCACAGCGGACAAATGGTGTTCTAAAGTCAGCTGGGGATCCAGGAGGACTCCCAAATTGCAAACCCTCTCTGAGGGGTGTATAATTTCACCCCCCAGCCTGAGAGATGGAATAATTGGCCAATCTTTGGGACGGAACATCAGAAGCCACTCGGTCTTGTCTGGATTGAGTGCCAACTTGTTTGCTGCCATCCAGACCCTAACAGCCTCCAGGCACTGGCACATCCCTTCTACTGCTTCGCTGAGTTGGCACGGGGCGGACAGATACAACTGCGTATCGTCTGCGTATTGGTGGTACTTAATCCCGTGCCGGCGTATGATCTCACCCAGCGGCTTCATGTAGATGTTAAATAGGAAGGGGGACAGGACCGAACCCTGCGGCACCCCGTAGTTGAGGGGCCTTGGGTCGATCTCTGCCCTCCGACCAACACCAACCTGTCCGAGAGGTAGGAGGAGAACCACCGAAGGACGGTGCCTCCCACTCCCACCTCTCGTAACCGTCGCAGAAGGATACCATGGTCGATGGTATCGAAGGCCGCTGAGAGGTCAAGGAGCACAAGGATAGAGGGGTGACCCCCTATCCCTGGCCCGCCAGAGATCATCGATCAGCGCGACCAAAGCAGTTTCCGTGCTGTAGTGTTAATGTTTTATGTTCAGTGTCAGTTTTGATATTGAATAATTTCTTATATGACTGCAATACATGATATCAATTCAATTTGTAATTAATAGCTAATATATCTTATTGTTTAGCTTTTGTTTTGACTGATATAGCAATCTGTTACTGTTCATATTCTCATTGTTGTGCATTCTTATTGTGCATGCTTTATCTGGAGCATTTTTTCTTCTTCTTTCCATTATCATACTTTTTTTCCATTGCTGGCTTAACCACCTTTGTTTCAAATTTTAGTACATTTGTGTATGACATAATACAGCATTTTTTATTACATTCTACTATATAGGATCCTAATTACTTGGTCTCATAAAAATGGAGGGTCCTTTCTGTTTTTAACTCTTCAGTATGACAGATTCTTATCTTCTGCATCACTGCACAACAGGTCTGGGTTTTTTTGCACATCTCATTTTTGCTCAACCCGAATAAGCCACCTCACATAAAACTGAAATTATTTCTGCAGTTAGCAATAGCACAAATGCCAGCTGACCTAAAAATATTTTAGTATGTGTTTATGCATAAATATAAGGCACTCACCAAGTATTTTATAAATAATGCACTTTGGGACTGGTTTCCAGAATTAAAGGTCAGCAGCATTATTATTTTTTTTATTTTAATGTGCATAATTATGCTAGCGTATAAACTTCTCCAGGTAAATGTAGCTATGAACAAAAGACCAATGGAGCTCATTTCATTGTTTCATATTCCTTTCCATAATTCTTAAGAGTGACATGTGAGTCAGAGGTGGTATTCAGTCGGTTCTCTCCGGTTCAGGCAAACCAGTAGCAGCTGCTGCGAGAGGCTCTGCCCACCCACCCCGACATAATGCTCGAGCACTGCACCATTGGAAAAGGCAGTGCACATGCGCAGAAGCGGCCCATGCAAATGAAGCAAGCGTGCACGCTCAGATCTGCAAACTGGTAGGGAAGGTAAGTGAATCCCACCACTGATGTGAGTGTATTCTCATTGCTGTCCATGTATAAAACATGAGTAACTGTTCAGAATCATACAGCAGCATAGCAGTGGCAGGAAAGCAGCATTGCTTCCACATCAGCTTCGAAATGCAGCTCCTTTCCCTTGTAGTAAAATTCAATCTATCACATATTTGCTGTTAGTAAATGCTATATGGCCAAACAAACATTATTTGGCTCTTAGTAGTACTCGTTCTAGGGCACTTGCTGTCCTGTCCATACTTTTCATCACCATCCGAGGGGAGTGCATTGGTTCATTAAGTTAGAACGCTGGGCTTGTAGACTAAGATGAAGACACTAAAACAGACAATAGGCTGAATGTCTATAGAGATTCTCAGTCCCAAAGGTGTTTTTTCAAGAGGCAACTGGACTTTATAGTTTTTCTTTGAAGACGCTTCGCTTCTCATTCAAGAAGCTTCTTTAGTTCTTCAGAGAGAAACACCTTCAAAGAAAAATTAGAAAGCCCAGTTGCCTCTTGAAAAAGTATCTTTGGGATGAGATAATATGCTGCAATTTCATTCTGATGTTTCCCACTATTTAAAGGATTTCTTGCCTTGTTCTTTACACTCTGAAACCGGAGACTACCAGTTGCTGCCATAATAGATATCTTTGTTATGAAAGAAGGCTGGCTAGTAGGAGAAAAAGCACCAAGTCCAACCTTTGTATTATTTAGGTGGCATTCAACAATGTGTCACATAGAATTTTGCTACTATCTAATGTCAAGTATATACAATCCTTTACTTGTGGCTATATTTACATACCTGCAAAAAAAAATTATAACTCACAGAGTATTTGCCAAGTATTTGGCAGTATACTTCAGTTTTAGAATATTATACTTTTAAGAGTAACAATTTGTTTTTCAATGAATTCCATTTTTACAAAGAAATTGTGAGTATAAAATATCACTATTTGCTTATTTTGCTAAAGGGTTTTGCCTATTTTCGCTGCTTAAGACATATAGTAAGATAGTCACTTTAACTTCAAGAGACCAAAGAAGTATTAAAAGTAAGTATTTTTTCAAAATGGCATAAATATATCAGGGATATGGAGCTCTGTGTTCCTAACATATTTATCTCATCATCTCTTAATCTTGGATATCAACCAAGAGATGTCTGAGACATTAATGAAATTATTTTCTTAACTTTGATTCTTGCTATATTTGCTATGGGCTTTTAAAAATCCCAGTAACAAAATATACAGTAAAATATGGGAGAGTGAACATGCAATCTACATTTTTCTTGAAAATATGTATTTGGAAAAGCACTAAAGGTCTCCTGAGCACAGAGGAAATATTTCATTTTATATTAATTGGCATGTTCCTCATTTTAATAGCTGCTCCACTGAAGACTGCTAATTAAATGGCTGCTACTTAAAATTATTTTTTCCCTTTGATAAAGTAGTATTTAAAATCACAAAAATGTAATGGTTCATCCTCAAATTAAATAATCAGTAGCTGAGAGATATGTTGAAAATAGTGAGACTTAAACCATCAATTAAATCAAGGACACTGTAAAGAGATTAATAATGATATAGTAGCTAAGGAGGAATGGATCGATGGGGACATATTCATATTAAAATTCCACACAAAGATGTACCCTATATTGGGACAAATTAGTACCTGGGAATGTAGAGGAGTACAGTCAATTATATTATGATACTGGAGAAATATTTTGTTATTTTTAAAAATAATGCAGATGTGTTATTTCAGATATTTTTCTGAATTTTTTTTAGGAGGCAATGAAATAATGATTTTTTTTCTTAAGATTTACATGTGAGATTTAGCTAGGATTTTTTTAGATGCTGTTTTAAAAACGAATAAAGATGAATTTTCCTTTTTAATACCATATTATAAGTTCAAAAACTTTCCTTAGACATTACCTCCCATATTTCCCTGGGAGTTAGCAATATTGCACTTAATAATCTAAATTCTGAACTCTCTTCCTCAAATAGAAACATCTCTTCCATCCCAGTAAATGTAGAGCAGGCGTGTCAAACTCAAGGCCCAGGGGCTGGATGTGACCCACCAGGTACTTAGATCTGGCCGTTGGGACTGCCCTGAAAACAGTGAAGGACTGACCTGTGGTGCTTCTGCCAGAGAAAACGGGCTCCTGAACTCTGTTATCAGCTGCCACTGCCACTTGCAAAATGGAGCTTGGGGTCCATTTTCACTGGCAGAGGGTTGCAGGAGCTGTGGCAGTCGAAAACGAAGTTCAGGAGCCCATTTTCGCTGCAGAGCACTCAGGCCACCACAGGCGCCTCCGACAGGAGTGACATTGAGCTAGCCACACCCACTCTAGACATGCCCACCCCATCCTCCTGAGGTCAAACATGTGGCCTTCAATGAATACATGGACAATATGATCCCTAAATTTAAATATATGTAAAAGAAATCTAATCCTTTCTTTACCTAGTAGGCATAATAATTTTTCAGGAAGTACTCAATAATGGACTTCCCATACCAAACATGAAGATATACTGATACCATACCACCTGAAACTAAGCAAAAATTTATAGAAATATTAGCAGATTAAATGTACAGAGCTTGAAATATACTGAACTATAAGAGCATTTTACATAGTAGTGGTAGATTAAATAGGATTAAATGCCTTTCATCTGATAGTTTTGAGTGATTTGTTTCTTTGAAGTAGTCTAATAGTATGAGAATAGTGACTACCTTATAATTTCTATACATAACAGAAGTTATATTTCTATTCTTGTACAATGAGAATGTGTAATGACATCATTTTAATTATAAACATCATTTTCACCATTGCGTCAATAAGAAAAATCACCCATTTCAGAAAAGACAATATTTTACCATCCTTCTCTCATCTACCATTGTAGTGATGAGAGACCATCCTATCATTGCAGTGATTAATAATAGCTATGTACCATACTGAAAATCTTGGAACAAAGGACTTGCAAACCAGAGTGTACAAAACTATCAGGTATGAGTCCAATATGTTTGAAGTCAATAGTTCACAATGTACAGAACATATCAGAGAGCCTAATTCATAACTTTCTGTATAACATTTACATATTCCATTGCAGCGATGGGGTTTATAAGAAAAGAAAGGAAAAGTGAATGAGTTTTTCTGGATTCAAAAGAACAAAGATAACAATGGGACCATTTTACTAATGCAGTGAATAAATTTCTCATCTTAATGGTTAATTACAAGTAATTGACAAATCTATGTTATGTTAGCAAAAAAATAGCTGTCCTTAATATTTTGAAGCTTATCCTAGGCATATAAACTGCTCCTAGATAATTAGAGAAGTTCATTAAGTCTTCTCTTTCATTTATTTTTCTAATTTGATTTGCAAATCAACATAAAGCTTTATTTTAATTTGCATGATAAAGTAACATGGATTGCCATATTGCATAAACTACGCTACATGTTCCAAATGACTCTTTTAATAATGTTTTCTTAATTACTACACTACTTATAATAGTATTTTCTCCTTTCTTGCAAGTGAGAGGAATTCATTAACGAATAAAGATTATATCAAATCTGAATAAATAAAGAAGGATCAGAGAATCACATGAAAACACAAATATTAATCTGTCTAAATTTAGATTAACAGTTTAAATCATGTAAAGTATGAACATGTTTAAAATAATATTCTCTGCATTGCTATGAATCTTATTTAATGCAGTCAAAGGTTGCTACCATGGGAAGGTACCAAATATTCAGATTGTAAGCCAAATCATGATTTCTTGCACCTGTAGAACATCTATAAGAGTGCTGCTTTTAATGCAGCTTTTATCTACTGTCATGAGTACAACTTTGTTGAACTTCCATAGACCTTCCATAGAAAATTTATCTGCAGGTGGTATTAGATATTAGTCTTGTATTCCTGAAACAGCTCAGCATAGACAATATGTACATGACGCAAATTTAATAGAATGCATTGTACAGATTATTCTGTAGATGCATGAAACAATGGATTTTTATATCGCTGGACAACCAGATACATGTGTACAATATGAAATTCTGTAATGGTTCTACTGATGAAATTATATAAAAATTCAGTGTCTAGGGAAAATAAATTTCCTAATAAGTTTAATATCTTTTCTTTACATATGAAACAAAAACTAAGAAGCTTTTACATTAATAAGTTTCTTCTATGAGCACCTTTGGCATTAAAAAATAATCTTAAAAAATAGTCTTTTTTTTATAACTATATATCAGGGGTGGGCAATTAATTTTCCCTAGAGGCCATATTAGAAACTGTGATTGTTTTGGAGGGCTGAACCAATACAGTTATGAAGGGGGGGTAGGCACACATGGATGTACATAAGTAAATTTTTAAAAAGTTACCTTCAAAATAAAAACAATGCAATTGTATTGTGTGCATGGTGTACACTTACTTACATATGATTTGTAATTTCCAATTGACTTCATGCAGACTGGACAGGGACAGCTAAAGGGCCAGATATTATATATATATATATACACACACACACACACACATACATACATACATATACATACACATACACATATACACACACACATATATATTGTGTGTGTCTGTGTGTGTGTAGACACAAACAAAAAGAACTTGTGAAGATATTTTCTGAATTTTGAACAAAAAGCACCAAAATTTAAAGCACATTTCATATCAAAATATATATGCAAAACACTTTTTAAATTCTTGTTTTTAAAATTTTTTTTTAAAGTGGCTGAATAACTGAAAGTGGCACACACAAAAAAGCAGCAGTGGCAGTATGGAAAAAAATATGTAAAAATAAAAATATCCATAAAGGTAAATATGGACTTACAGAGAGTAGAATTTGGATGGCACTATGAATGACCTCTAGGTACTGAAAGTCAATTATGCAACCTGTCACAGAGACATAGGAAATATCATCTATGATCCCAGGAGCTGAAGGGCGCACTACTCTTCGTATGCAGCCTGGCCCATGTTCTCGCCACCAAGATCGATGCATTGAGATGTTAAAGGTCATGAGATCTGTTTCCTAGTAAACAAAACAAAATAAAGCATTTTCAAAACATAATTTTAATAATGTAATATGAAAAATATATTCCAAAGGAAATGCATACTACCACAGTAGTTTAAAACAATGGAAGTGAAAATTGCCTGTAAAAAGAATATCATCAGTCTTCTTTTGGAAATGTCACATGTTCTTACAACCTAGACAGATATTTCAGTCTCTATTTCCAAACATGGCAATAAAGTATTAACTGAACTATAAAATGAGCAAAGACAAAATATTTCATCTCCTTCTTGAAACATAGTGAGCTTTACCAACATTTAGCAAATATGTAGACAATATACAGAAATTCAAGATAATTCTGAGAGGAAATGTACAATGTTCTTTTCCCATGAATTACTAAAAGCATCTAAAGAATTCCAATTATTTCTTACTATCTGAACACTTTTGTCTACAAATCAAGAATGTTTAGCGTTAAGAAAAATAACAAATATATTATTTCATGGCTTCCAATTCTAACGTACAGCTCATTTTGTTTAGGATTAATTTCAGCGCAGAGATAGCATATCATACCCTAATTAAAGCAGGAAACCAAAGGGACAGGGAAAAATATACAGTATCTGTCCAGTCAGTTAAAAGAACCTGAGACATTACATACTGATATAATGCTATAATCTAGGCCTTACACTGGGAAAGGTTGAGGGCAAAAGAAGAAAGAGACGACAGAGAATGAGGTGGCTGGATGGAGTCACTGAAGCAGTCGGTGTGAGCTTAAATGGACTCCGGGGAATGGTAGAGGACAGGAAGGCCTGGAGGAACATTGTTCATGGGGTCACGATGGATCGGACATGACTTTGCAACTAACAACACTAACTAAATCTTACAAGGCCTGTAAATTGGACCTGGTTCCTTTGATTTTAGATACTCCATAAGGAGAAGGAAAAAGCTCTTTTTGTTCAATTGCTGCTATCCAGCCTTTGCCTTTTTTTCATAAATTTGGTCACTATTCACCATCCCCATGGTTTTTATTTTTCTTTGCCACCTATTGTGGATATTAAGCTTTGCATGTTCATTATTGTTTGCTCTCTATTTTTATTCCCTCACCCTTACGAGCTGGCTGTTTGAATTGCTTTTACATGTTGCAATATTCAATGTTCCATAAATGTTATACAAAGGATAGAATATGATGATCTGCTGGAATAAAGCCCAATGAGTCTTTCAGAATTAATGTTGAGATCAGATGGCCTCATTAGAATGATAGATTGAGTCATTAGATACTCATCATTTAACACTGCATGGTAATGCCATTAACAATATCTCGTCCTCCCACCTTATAAGAGTAACATTTGCTTAGATAAGACTGGTATTAAACTATTCTTAATTCTCATTATTGATGGGACAGTAATTTACAGATGCAGTCATCTGTATCTAACAATGTGGAAAATACTCATTCAAGAAAAATATATATTGTTGATATTTAATATGCAAAACATAGCTCATCTATTCCTGCTTATAATGATTATTTTTACTAACAAATTTGTTGAATTCATTTATGTCAGTGAATTACAATGGTCAAGTTGTTTTTCTTGTAAAAGCCCAGGAAATAGGCTCTGTGGTTCCTACTGATTGCAACATAATTTTAGTTACTTATGTAAAAGTATAGTTATAATGTAGTAACCACAAAGGAATTAATAGGATTGAAAATGTTCTGGCATTTTTGTTTCTTTATTAATGCTCAATAGATATTAGGATTAACCACCCTAAGCAGGAATAGATGTTTTTAAAAACATATCATACTTATTCCATATACTCATGAGACTTCTTTAGAACTTGACAAAGAATATACATGATGCATCATATATAAATTGTATTTCAGCTTCTAAGATTGACCATGTAGTCAGTTTCAGATCAAATTTAAAAATACTCTAGTCACTTGCACCTGAAAATAAATTGGAGATGCTTTTCAAGGACCAAGAAATTATTCAAACATTTCTATTACCTTTCAGGTGCTTCCATGAAATGAAAAACCACATGGGCTTTATTTATTCTGAGCTTCCCTGAAACTGTGCTAACTTAACTCACTATCTCCAATTTGAAGTCTACAATGTGGCTGATTGTTAGTTGTTTTTTTGCCTAGGGATTCTATAATTTTGTTTTTTAATGTTGAAAGCCACCCACAATTACATTTTTGTGAGTTGTGGCGTTATATAAACCAATAAATCAATCAATATTTTCTGTACAATAAGGCAGAACACAAACTTAGTGCAGACATTTGGTCAATATAGAAGATTCATATGGGAAATGGTTTCTATTCTCACATTCTATAAATGTTTCAATGTAAGGTATACATTATATTTAAGCACAGTGAAAGAAGAGAACATTGAAATAGCCACACATAAGACAGCAATAGCATTTAGGCTTATAGTCACTTCACAGTGCTTTTCAGCCCTCCCTAAGTAGTTTACACAGTCATCATATTGCCCCCAACAATCTGGGTCCTCATTTTACTGATCCCAGAAAGGTGGAAGGCTGAGTCAACCCTGAGCCTTTCAGAATCAAACTCCTGGAGTAAGCAATGAGTTAGCCTGCAGTACAGTATTCTAACCACTGCACCACCATGGCTCTTGAATAGATGAAATCTATTTCACATAAAATAAAATGTCTGTACATTTGCACAGCAAATAAATGGAAATAAATCTATCAGTTGACAGATCAGGATTATTTGACATTTATGGACAAATAAAGATAGTTTGTCACAGAGAATCTACAAGGGAGAATGAGAATTTATCTCTTATTCTTCAAATCAGAAAGATTTGCAGCACAAAATAATTATTCCAGTTAAAAAGTGGAAATTAAGGATTATACTATTTTTAAAACACCTTGTGACTTATGTAAAAGGTTAACCTTCATTAAAGTGGACACTTAACTCTAGAATAAAATGATTAATGACAATTTTCAAATGATGTTTGAATTTATTTTTAAACATGCAGGAAAAATTCAGATCATCCAATTACCTTTTTACCAATTACATCAGATACATCTCCATGATTCCCAAAGGGTAACAAAAGTTTGGAATGTAAAAGGTTAGTAGATAACTATTCTATTCTTAAAACCATTACTTTTAAAGTAATGGAGACTTGCACTTTTTAAAAGTGAGGAACACATGTGAATTCTTGGCAATGAAATTATCCAGATTTGTAGACAAAATAGTCTTAGGAACAGACAAAGGAAATGAGAATATGGAAATAAAATATCATTTTGATTAAACCAATTATGTGCAAACAACTTAGAATTTATTCTTAGGAACTACATAAGCCGATTTACAAAATAATCTATTCTTAACCCACTCCCTCAGGTCTTCTGAGGTAAATTGAGCACATCCATGATAACAGAAAAACAGAAGTGGAAGAGACCTTGGAATCCTCTAGTCCAATCCCCTGTTCAAGTAGGAGACACTATACCATTTTGGATAAATGGCTTTCCAATCTCTTCTTAGAAAATCTCTAGTGAAGGAGCACCCACAGCTTCTGTGGGTAAGCTCTTCCACCGATTAATTGTTCTCCCTACAGGTATTTGTCCTTAATTCTAGATTGGATCTCTCTTCAATAAACTTCCATTGATTACTTCTTGTCCTGCCCTTAAGTGCTTTGAGGACTAGATAAATCTGTGTGACAGTCCCTCAAATATTGGAAAATTGCTATCATATCAGCCCTAGTCCTTTTGTTAAGACTAGACATAGCCAGTTTCCACAACTGTTCATCATACACTTTAACCCTCAGTCCCCCAATCACCTTTGCTGCTCTTCTTTGCACTCTTTTTAGAGTCTCAACATCTTTTTGTGTTGTGGTGACCAAAACTGGATGCAGTATTCCAAGAGTGGTCTTACCAGTGCAATGTACAGTGGCACATAATCTTCATATTATCTGTCTATTGATGCAGCCTAGAACTGCATTGGCTTTTTTCATAAATGCAGCATGCTGTTGACTCATACTTAAATGGCTGTTCACTAGGACACCTGGATCTCTTTCACAGTTGCTGCTGTTGAGTCAAATGCCATTTTTTTCTATACTTGTTCATTTGGTTTTTCTTGACTAAATAAAGGATTTTACTTTTCTCACCAATGAAATGCATTTTGTTAGGTAGGTCAAGATCTTTCTGAATCTGAGCCTATCTTCCAAATCAATGGCTATTTCCTCCATGGAAATGGTTTGTTTGTTTGTTTGCTTGTTGGATTTATATACCGCCCTTCTCCCAAAGGACTCAGGGTGGCGTACAACATTAAAAAAACATATTACAAAAGTTTAAAAAAATTAGATAGAATATCCAAAAAACAAACCCAATTAAGATTAACAATAACATTTAAAAAATTAGATTAAAATTAACAATAATCAATCATTTATTTTATTTTGTTCAGGCCAGGCTGGCTTGCTGGAAAAGCCAACTTTTTAGGGCGCGTTGGAAGGACCGTAGGTCAGGGATTATACGAAGCTCCGGGGGCAGCTCATTCCAGAGGGAAGGCGCTCCCACAGAAAGGCTCTCCCCCTGGGGGTTGCTAGCTGACACTGTCTGGCTGACGGCACCCTGCGGAGGCCAACTCTGTGGGATCGCACTGGACGGTGGGAGGCTACCGGTGGCAGTAGGTGGTCTCGCAGGTACCCTGGGCCTAAGCCATGGAGCGCTTTAAAGGTCATAATTAGTACCTTGAATCGCACCCGGAAGACAACCGGCAACCAGTGCAGGCCGCCTAAAAGGGGTGCAACATGGGAGCATCTAGGTACCCCCATGATAACCTGCGCAGCCGCATTCTGGACCAGTTGAAGCCTCCAGGTGCTCTTCAAGGGCAGCCACATGTAGAGAGCGCTACAGTAGTCCAGGTGAGAAAGGACGAGGGCATGAGTACCTGTGTACAGAGCATCCCGATCCAGGAAGGGGCGCAACTGACGTACCAGGCGAACCTGGTAAAAGGTCCCCCCTGGTCACGGCTGTCAGGTGTTCTTCTAAACTAAGCCGCATTTTCAGGAGGGCTCCCAGATTGTGGCCCCTCTCTGATGGGGCTAAAATTTCTCCCCCTATCATCAAAGATGGAACAAGATGCACAAATCAGGATGATGGAAACCACAGCCACTCAGTCTTGGAGGGATTGAGCTTGAGCCTGTTCCTCCCCATCCAGATCCAGCCTCCAGGCATCAGGACATCACGTCGAGGGCATCCTTTGGGTGGTTTGGGGTAGAGATGAAAAGTTGGGTATCATCAGCATAGTAATGATACCGTACCCCAAAACCATGGCTGATCTCACCCAGCGTTTTCATATATATGTTGAACAGGAGGGGTGAGAGAACCGACCCCTGGGGCACCCCACAAGTGATGTGCCTCGGGGCCGATCCCTGCCCTCCAGTCAACACAAACTGTGATCGTTCCGACAGGTAGGAGGGGAACCACCGTAAAACGGTGCCCTCCACTGCCAACCCCCCGAGTCATCTCAGTAGGATACCATGGGTGATGTTATTGAAAGCCTCCGAGAGGTCTAATAGGACAAGGACAGAGGAGCAGCCCCTGTCCCAGGCCCACCAGAGATCATCGACCAACGCAACCAATGCTGTTTCCGTGCTGTATCCGGGACTGAAACCCGACTGAAATGGATCCAGGTAGACAGCTTCATCCAGGTACTGGGGAAGCTGACATGCTACCACACTCTTGACAACCTTCGCTACAAAGCAAAGGTTGGAGACCGGACGATAGTTGGCTAAAGAAGCTGGGTCCAGGGAAGGCTTCTTAAGGAGGGGCCTCACCACCACCTCCTTCAAGGCAGTGGGAAAGAACCCCTCTCTCAACGAAGTGTTGGTAATTGCCTGGAGCCAGCCTCGTGTCACCTCCCGGGAAGCCGAGACTAACCAAGAGGAACACAGGTCCAGCATACAAGTGTCAGCACTGAGTAATGGGTATTGGTATTTTCTCCAAATTTGATTTCTCCTTCTATTTTCTCATCTAAATCACTTATGAAGATGATGAAGAGTCTAAGACAGAACCTTGGGATATCGCACTGAATGCTTCCTTCATACATTTGTGATATTTAATCTTTTTGCTTAAGAACCAATAATTAACCATTAGGTTAATTTAATAGTGAAGAAGAATATCTGATAGATGAAGAATTTAAACATTTATATATCTGAAGAAAATCTTTAAAAGAAAATAGATCATGCAAATAAATAATGATACAGCAGTTCATGTGCAATGATTGATTGATGACAAGGCTCTGTAGTTCAAAAAACTATAAACCATGACATTAACTTTCTTCATAAAGCAGTCAGTAGCTTGAGGCCATCTCTATTTTTGGAATGGCCTTTTAACCGGTATCTCACTTTGCATTCATCTCATGGAAAAGATCCTTGGGATCTATAATTCATATAGTAGCTTGAATTATAATGATGTAGGTCTGACCCTATCCTTTATTTTTGCATAAAATTATTAGAGGATGTTATATATATAAATTCAGTCTAAATCTACAGGGATACAGCATCAATACCTTTGCTGAAAACTGCTTGTGCAGTACAGCTAAGAAAAAGATCTTTCTGATGTAAACTTATTATCATTGTCTAACTGGACTACAAGGACAGATTTGTATTTTCAGCATGACAGTAGATGCTAGCTGGTATCTGTAAATATATTTGGGTAACATCGAGCTAACCAATATCTACTTTGCAATGAGGTTCATTAGGGCCTTAGAATTATAAAATTAGAAGAGGAGTTGATCCCACATTTGGGGTGAAAATTTAAGAAAGATTTCCAGTTAAGAAATAATTAATAAAATAACAATAAAGATTCATATTATTGCTAACAATTGTTTGCAAATAAAAAAAAGGTTGAGATGCAGCCCAGGTTTACATGATACCATGTTTTCCCAAAAATAAGACAGGGTCTTATTTTCTTTTTACACACAAAATATGGCTTAGGTGTTATTATGATAGGAGGGTTTATTGTTTTGGGGTTGCCGGGTGGCTGCTCTCTTGCGATTGGGCTCCCAAAGAGCTGGGTACAGCCTCATGAGCGAATGGCTGTGTTGCTGTCGCAGCAGCGCAACACAATAGCCATGCTCATGAGCAGCCACCTGGCAAACCCCCTTTCCACACATGCAGAGTGCCATTCACTGACCTAGGGGTATCACCAAGCTGCATGAGCACCTGTTCACCACTGCCCAGCTCTTGCCTGGCTTGGCGCCTTCAAATTGCCAGTGAATGGTGCTCTGCACGGCTGGAGAGGAATTTTGCACGAGCAGCTGTTCCGCTCTTGCTCTCGCACCTCCTAGCCTCACGATGCCCTGGCCCAGCTCTCCCTGCAGAGCCAGGGCAGCTACACTGCCGCCACCACTGCCACCGCCATCTCAGCATGGCTTTTTTGGGCGGCTTCCAAATCAAGTCTTCTGGCAGTGGCCGCTCTGGGCGTATGCTCTATGGTTGTACACACTGCCGACAGCCATCCCACAACCATAGAGCATACACCCAGAGCGGCCACTGCAGGAAGACTCAGTTTGGAAGCTGCTGAAAAAGTCATTCTGGGATGGTGGTGACAGCAGTGGAGGTGCCCTCGCTCTGCAGGGAGAGCTGGGCCAGGGCATCATGAGGCTGGGAGGCACATGAGCGAGAGCAGGACAGCCACTCACACAACCCCCTTCTCCAGTCGTGCAGAGCGCCATTCACTGGCATTTCAAAGGCGCCAAGCTGCAAGAGCTGGGCGGCAGCGAACAGAACTTCACGCGGCTTGGCGATACCCCTAGGTCAGTGAATGGTGCTCTGCACGGCTGGAAAGGGGGTTTGCCAGGTGGCTGCTGTTCCCAGCTATTTGGGAGCCCTCTCGCAAGAGAGCAGCTGCCCAGCAACCCCCCTCTTCAGCTGGGCACAGCGCCACTCACCAACCTAGTGGTATCCCAAAGGCACCAAGCAATGCAATCACCTTTGCCCGCCCCCTGTTTCCCGCAGCTTGGCACCTTCGGGATACTGCTAGGTTGGTGAGTGGCGCTCTGCCTGGTCGGAGGTGGGGGGGGGTTGTCCAGGGGTCTTATTTGCAGGGGAGGGCTTATATTTTTGTCCACCAGAAAAATGTGCCATGGCCTTATTATCAGGACATGTCGTATTTTCGGGACACACGATAGAAATCTTGCTGTCAAAAACATCAAAAGTAACATTGCTAGCTTGCCTTTTTTGCATAAAGTTAGGTGGTGTTTTATTTAAAACTTTATATTTAAGTTTCCTAAATAGAAACATGGCCTAATTAAATTTCAAGTTTTTATTTTAGTCTCTTGCTGTGAATTCTGTTTCAATAAAATTTGTCAAAAGTCTAACTTGAATTTTTAATTATCATGTTGATGTTGAGAAAATTGAGAGTAAAAGTCAATTATCTACTGTATATACAAAAGTATTGTTTTATCTATCTGTACATTACAACTGAAGAGTCAAAATTATGATGATACTGTTTTCCTAAATTGGAGAAATAAAAAAATGATAGCATTACAGTGTTTATGGATTCCACAACAGAGGTTTAAGGAAAATAAAATAAAGTATTTGGTTATTTTAAACACAGATGAAAAAATGTTTATACTCAAACATCCCCAGATACACTTCTGTGCTTTTAAAGTAGTCAAATGATGCAATATCTAAAGTATCATCATATACAATTCCATCAATTTCAAGTATTGTCATGATAATTCAAGAACCATTTATCACATTTATATTATTTTCTCTACAAATGTTTACATGGTGACACTGGTTGATGAAATATTGTGGAGAACTCAATATTTCATAAACCTACGCTATTTCAGTTGATCCTACTACAGTACTACACAACAATGGATTTTGAATCTTTAACCTGGACTATTACATTAATTTTAAAAGTTTTAAATATTGACTAATACTTCAGTCAATAACATGCTATTTTTTTGCTAACCACCTTTTAAAGAATAATTGTAATATTACAATATTTGTATACTATATTTATTCTGGTAGCAGTATCTCTCTTACTTGTTCCAGTAAAATTAAACTGAATTTGCTGCAGTTTGTTCAGTAAAAAATACCTTACCAATACAGTATGATGTATATAATACTCTTGATAAATCTGAAAAAAAAAATTCAAACATGAATTTTAGGCGGTAATGCTGGTTTTTCAGCTTTATTTCTTTGGGAAATATTCTTCTGACGTCTGCAAAAGTTCTTAAAATCGGTTTTTTCTTGTACTGAAACTTTGATATAGAAACATGGCAAAGGGATCAAAGGGTTTCTTTGTCGCATTTGGAGGATTGGACATGATCCTAAACAGTGTCTAATTACTTTGGATAATAGTTTGACTCCCTCTTCTTTGTGGCAATTTCCGATATCTCAGGGGTTGCCACAAAGAAGAGGGAGTCAAACTGTTCTACAAAGCACCTAAAGGTAAAACAAGAAGCAATGGGCAGAAACTAATCAAGGAGAGAAGCAACTTAGAATTAAGGAGAAATTTCCTGATAGTTAGAACAATTAATCAGTGGGCCAACTTGCCTGCAGAAGTTTTAAATGCTCCAACACTGGATATTTTTTAGAAGTTGTATAACTATTTTTCTGAAGTGATGTAGGGTTTCCTGCCTAAGCAGGGTGTTGGACTAAAAGTCCTCCAAGGTCCTTTCCAACTCTGTTATTCTATTCTATTCTAATTACTTTCATCTGCTTGTTACAGTGAAAGGGAATTCATAAAAGATATGTATGTATGTTTTTTATTCAATAGTTTGTCTGTGGAACGTAAGTATTTTTGTTAGACTGAATCAGCTTTGTAGCTAAGCTTAATATATCTTCTCTTTACATTAGAAGAAATAAGAAAGAATATAACCAAACTAAGTTTCAATAATATTATAAACCTTATAGCTGAGACATATTTCTTGTGTCAAAAGAAAGAACTCAAGTGACTGAAAGTAAATTGTGTAACATAAAACAATAAAGCTCCATACTATAACATTTGGCTTCAGGCTAGCAATTTATGCTTCAAGAAATTATAGTCAAAAATTAGTTGAAGACATAACATGCCTGAATATTTCAATTTGAATTATTGATGCAGACTGAGGAGTCTGCCTTAAACAGTACACTTTGGGTATCACGAGGAATGGTAAATAGTTAATTATTTTATGTCTTATTGGTAAAGGACACCATGGGAATTTTCTACTTCAGCTGTTCAAATAACAGGAAGTCCTTAAGCACTCTGCTTTCAAGACAACTCCTTTCAGTAAGGTGACCAGACGTCCCAATTTCGGCAGGACAGTCACGATTTATAGCAATTTGTCCCGTGCCCCGTGGCATTTTAAAAAAGTCCCGATTTTCTGGCTTCATGTTGAAAGCCCAGTGGATTTGCTTAAGAAATCCTAACCGGGGCAAGACAAAAGACATCTGTCTAAACCCTCTCTCTGTCTCAGTACTTTCATTGAAGATAAAATGTTAAAGCAAGAAAATGGACCCCCCCATGCCCCTTTTACCTCATTTTATAAGAAAAGATGACCCAATACCATAGAGCTACAGGAAATACTTGGCTAGAGAAGTCGCAAGTGTTCCTTCTTGGATTTTCTGGACGGAGGGGCATGGAAGTTGGAGGTCGGCTCGTGTGGAAAAAATGGTGGCAAAGTTTCTTTGAAAAATATTTCCCTGACTAATTTCACCATTTTAATTTGCTCAGTTCTTTGTATTAACATCTACATCATTCTGGATTGACTTGGAGTTACTGCCTGCTGGTAAGTGAGCTGGGTTTTTTTCTTTTATTTTTTTATGTATTTTAAAATATTTTAATAATTGTGCATAGGATTTTTTAAAATAGTTTTATTCTGTGTGGATTCTTTTTTTAAATTGTCTTAGAAATAAACCATTTTTAAAAATTCTATGCACAATACTTTGAAATATATTGTGCATAGAATTTTCTAAAATACTTTTACTTCAATTTATTCTGTGTGGAATAGTTTGAAATGTTTTACTTCAATTTATTCTGTGTGGATTCTTTTTTTTAAATTGTCTTAGACTATTTAAAAAAAGATTCTATCCAAAATACAAAATACCAGCTGCAGCTATTCACTTAAGAACTGTGGGAAGAAAGGTGGTATAATGGGCTTAGTGGCCAAAGTTACAATGGCATTGAAAAAAGTGACTGAGGACCATTTTTCACACTTAACGACCGTTTTCACACTTAGCGACCGTTGTAGCATCCTCATGGTCACGCGATCAAAATTTTGATGTTTGGCAACAGATTCGTATTTATGATGGTTTCAGTGTCCTGGGGTCATATAATCACCTTTTGACAAACTCAAATGGGGAAACCAGATTCACTTATGTTACTAACTTATCAGCTGCAGTTATTCACTTAAGAACTATGGCAAGAAAGGTGGTATAGTGACCAAAGTTACAATGGCATTGAAAAAAGTGACTGATGACCATTTTTCACACAGCGACCATTTTCACACTTAGCGACCGTTCAGCATCCTCATGGTCACGTGATCAAAATTTTGATGTTTGGCAACAGTTACAATTTATATTTGTAAATTGTAGTTATGTTGAAATAAAAAAAAATATTACAATACTATTTTTGCGTTGTCTGAACATTTTTGTTGCTCCGTATAAAATTTGTAATCAACTCCCTCCCCCCCGGTCAAAGGTGTCCCTCTTTACCAATCTGAAAATCTGGTCACCTTACCTTTCAGGAAAACTTTGGAACAAAGTAAGTGAGAAGTAGACCTGGGAATCAATGCTCTTTTCAGTTTTGGATGGTTCTGCTAGAAGTGAAATTATATTTAAGTCTAAGATTTTTAATTATTTAGAACTTAAAGCAAAACAGAACCTCTTGCTTTTTTCAGGTAGCTTTGAGCTGATCTCCAAATCACTATTGGTGTGATGCATTTGTGTGGCCCAAAACCTTTGAGTTGAGACAACTACACTGTTGTGCTTATAATGGGAGGAGGAATGGGAGGGAGCCATTATTTCTTTTTTCCTTTAAAACAAAAAATAAATTAACATATGTTCCTATTGTTCTTGACAATTATCTGCACTCAAGTGAAAATGATTACTTCTCTCTGCTGTCACTGCAACCTATATAAATGTAATACTTTGCTTCACCATCTACACATATGAGATGAGCCGAGGTGGCGCAGTGGTTAGGGTGCAGCACTGCAGGCTACTTCAGCTGACTGCAGTTCAGCAGTTCGGCTGTTCAAATCTCACCAGCTCAAGGTTGACTCAGCCTTCCATCCTTCCGAGGTGGGTAAAATGAGGACCCGGATTGTTGGGGACAATACGCTGACTCTGTAAACCGCTTAGAGAGGGCTAAAAGCCCTATGAAGCGGTATATAAGTCTAACTGCTAAAATATGTTATATTTCTTGGCTATTTCTGGTCACATGTCCACGAACCTGTCCATCTTCCTATTTGAAAAAACTTTCCTAAAATGATTACTCTTTCAACCTGTCATTTTGGAGACAGTTTGGTGAGAGCATATGAAATAGCCTTTCCAAACTGCTCTTTGTAACATTTTCCTCTGTTCACACATTGAAATTGTTATTCTTTTGTGAATTTGTTTTAAAAAGTATAATTAAAAAAACCTCCTACAGAGGTTTTTTATGTAGGTAAGAATGCATCATTATAAACACACAGCTATAAAAAAGGAAGAATACACTTGTAAGGTAAGATAGCTGAAACAGTGCATCAATCTTGATAAGTAGAAGTGTCCCTGGCTGCATGCTTGCAGCTTTTGTTTATGGATTCTCTATCTGGATGAAGGATTCACACAATGCATCTGGCTTGGCAGTGACAGTGACCTTACCTGTACTTAGTGGTAGTACCACACCAGTAGGCACCATAGAGATACAAAACAGCAGAATAGACCCTGTATTACATCCAGACACCAAGAGTATGTAGCGGATTTTCTGTGGATAAGAACCATTGGCCCAGGCTATTTCTATCATTAGAAAACTAGCAGGAAAACTCACTGTCATTGCCAACTCAGTTGCATCTTTGTGAATTGTTTATCCCTGCCACTAACAGTTGAAATAAAACAGCTGATTAGAAAAAAAGTTCAAATCACAGTTAGTTGTTAAAAGTAATAATAAAATGGGCAAGGATAAGCAGCACACAAGAGACAATCTCATGTAAACATTCATTTTTTCTTGTAAATAAAGTGAAGGAAATTGATACTGAAAATGACCATTTTGAAATCAAGTTCATAAATCTTAAAGTTGCTAAGACTGGCTTAATGAATGTTGCTGAAGTAGAGAGACAAGTAAGAAACACTTATCTGTTGTAATACATACACAGTACCAGAGGAAAGGCAAAATAATATGCACTTTATTTTACATTTCAATAGTCTTAGTTTAATCAAAAAAATTCTCCACTGCTTAAGCCACACAGTGATTATAGGTGTCATAGGTAATACCAGATTTATACACTAAAAGTTCAGCACTTGAAGTAATTCCATTAAGAAAGAAATTACAGAACCACACTGAAACAATGCATGTGAAAACATTCAAGCCAGATTATTCCTGTATTTTCAAAAGGTAATAATAGGATACCTTAAAATGATGTCTTAAAAGATTATGTTAATTTATTTTTTTAATTTTTTTTAAAAAAAATATTCCTAGTTTGCTCCCTGGATTTTTTTAAAAAAAATTGGGCTTCAAAATTGGACTTTCAAAAAGATGTGATATTCTTTTATCATGCAAATAGGATCACAGAATGGCAAGAGGAATTAAACTACTGATTAACCTTCCTTCTTGCCCCTCCTCCCCCGCAAAAAAGAAAGAAAAGAAAAATATATCAAAGTTGCTCTGAAAAACCCATTTCCCTCCAGGGAAATTAAATTGCAAATATATTCTCTTTTTCATTTTTTTTTGGCAGGTGCTGTGTGGGAAGTAAAAAAAAAGGTATTCAAATGCAGATTCAATTAAAAAATCTTATTGAGATTATAGCTATTGGATGGTCTTAAAATCATTTCAAAGACTCACTTAAAATATTGCAAAGAAACAAAGAAACAGGTTATTTAATAGGAACAAAATGAGGATGATTAATTTAATGAATGCAATACTGCATACAGCCTGAATGTTATAGGAAAATGATGGCAAACCTTTTTCGGCTCAGATGCTAAATGCACAAGAGCATGCACCACCATTATAACCTATGCCCCTCCTGCGCTGTGGGCTCTATGCATGCGCATTTGACCAGAAATGGCCCATTTTCCAAATTCTAGGTTTCGTGTTGGGCCATTTTTTACCCTACTGAGGCTTCCGGGAAGCCTCCTGAAGCCTCTGGAAAGTGAAAAACAGCCCAATGCACAAACCGGAAGTTTGGGAATGGACATATAGGTTGCCTGTAGGGCCGTTTTTCTCCCTCCAGAAAAAAGGCCCAACACGCAAACTGGAAATCCATTCCAGACCTTCCAGTTTGCACATTGTGTTGTTTTTCGCCCTCTGGAGACTTCAGGGAAGCATCTGTGCCATAAATTCACCATCACCGTTTTAGGAGAACCAACTAAGTCTTCATTTTGTAATATCTGTTTTTTAAAAAAATCACCTTGCCTGTTTTCTTATTGAGAGCCTTCATTCTCAAATCAATAATGTAATAGAGCATAATAACATCAAGTGTCCAAATTTATTGAGAAGTATATAAAAATCTATAAGTTGCCATGTTTGAAAATCAGTAAATTAACGTTTCACAAGTAGCAATTTATACCAGGTGGAAAGAAGCCTGAGAAGAATGCTTCAAAACTTTCAAAGAGATGATACCTTTATTAACTTACTATTAATGAAGAAGAGGAATTCCTTTCATAGTTTCCAGGATTCTGTGTTTATTCGAACTAGCATTATAAATACCTCAATAATCTAATATTACTTGTTTCTTGATTTTGGTCATCTGCAGGGGACTTAATTATATGCTACATAATGACAAAATTATACTAATTTAGAGTCACATTCTACATTTCACCATCTTTTGTCATTACTGATCCTGAAGTAGTGTAATGCCAATAAAATGTAAATTTGTAAAAAATAGAAGCAGTGTTAAAATAGAATATGGACCATTTCATGTTTTGTGAAATAAGTGTATATTCCTTGGATCTTAGCCATATTTCACACATGCATGAAATACTGAAATGCTATTACTCAACTAAATAGCTATAAAAATTGCTAGGTCTCACCCAATGCATTGCATTTGTTAATATAGGCATTGATACAAATTCCTTTTTAAAATTTATTTGGTTTTTGAATATTTAAACTTTACATTTATTACTTTCTTTATTGTGATCTAAATATTATTGTTGTTACTGCTGCGTGTTTCTTTTACAAATGCAGTTGTAATATTTTGTTTAGTTTGACTATCAAAGTATATTAACTGAAAAGTGTTTTCCCATTTAAACCATTCATTATTCTTTTCACTACATTATTGCCTATTAAATATTGTATTTCCTTTTCTATGTCTGCAGATGACATAGAGCTAAGAATTCTAGAATAACTTTGGAATATTAATGTAATAATAATCCTAGTTCCTTGAGAATGATTTGATTAGTGGATTAAAATGCCAATTCCAATCTAAACATCTAGCTGACTATTTAACCAACCATAATAATAATAAAAATAACAACAAAATTGTTCTTTGGACATTTGGGCATTCTAACACTATCAACTTTGGGGGTTGATATTGCCCAGGGAACCCTAAAGCAACTCAACATATTGGCATCCAGAATATTATATACTATTCTATTTTAGTAAATTTGTCAGAGAATAGGAATGGGAATGGAATAAGGTTTCCTTTCATATTTTTCAATCCCTAAGAAAAAAATAGGATCTACTCTAATTATCAGTTATATTTCCCCTAAGTTCACCCTTATACTGTAACACTTGTTTTATAGCAATAACACATAGATTTATATATCATTTCACAGTGCTTTACAGCCCTCTCTAAGCGATTTACAGAGTCAGCACATTGTCCCCAACAATCTGGATCCTCATTTTACTCATCTCGGAAGAATGGAAGCCAGGGGGGCGGGATTCTACTGGTTTGGACTGGTTCGGGCAAACCTGTAGCTCCAAAGATCAGCTGGGAACGAACTGGTTCACTCTCACGAAAAAGTGCCTGCCCACCCCTGCGCTTTACCTATTTTTATCTTCTCAGCTGAGTCGCGCAGCAGAGTGGATTGCCATGCCTCAGCTATTTTCCTTCCCAAGCAGCAAACACAGAAGCAATATTCTCTGAACTGTGCACAGATGCACAGCGAACCAGCTGTTAAACCGGTAGGATCCCACCCCTGGATGGAAGGCTTAGTCAAACTTGAGCCTGGCCGCCAAATTGCAGTCAGCAAAAGTATTCTGCAGCACTGTACTCTAACCACTGCACCACCTTGGCTCATTTATAAGGGATATTATAACTGTAGAATTCAACTAAACATTATAAATGTATTTTTAAAAATTTTAATGGCACACACCAAACAGTTCTATGTTGTTAGTTACGAAGTCTAACTATCGCAACCCCGGTGTCCAACCATTGCAACCTCATGGACAACTTTCCTCCAGGCCTTCCTGTGGTCTACAGGAAGTTCATTTAAGCTCAGACCTACTACTTCGGTGTGATCTAGCCACCTCATTCTCTGTCATCCCTTCTTCTTTTGCCCTCAATCTTTCCCAGCATTAGGCTCTTCTCCAGTTAGTCCTTCCTTCTCATTAGGTGGCCAAAGTACTTGAGTTTTATCTTCAGGATCTGGCCTCCTAAAGAGCATTCCGGGTTGATCTCATCTAGGACTTACCGGTTCTAGAGATCTATAGTCATGTACAAAATTAAAACAATCCACACATGACTAACTGCATATTGTGAACATTCTCATTTTATTCGTCACAAAGTCCCTTATTACAGCACTATGTAAGATGTTTCTGTGTGATGACCAATATATGTCAATCTGTGGAAGCTGATTATAAATATATCCCCATGTGGGAGAATGTTAAATTATATGCATATTTTACATATTTATTATTTTACTAAACCTAATATTGTCTGTTTTCATACTGAATGAGTCAACATCATGTAAATTATATATTCATATAGGTATTTACATGAATGTGACTAGAGCAAGGCTAATACCTTATACCACACTAGGCAGGCTTCACAATAAGTGCAAAGCCAAACAGCGCCAGTAATACTTTGTTCTTTAGTATGCTTAAGGTTTGTGCAGCTTCCCAGTTGCATCAGAAAAAACAATTGTAACATGGGTCCATAAAACAAACATACTTAAAATAAACCTTTAAAAATGTTCAGGGAAACTTCAACATATACTGTATTACTTCTCTGCATGTTTGTATTTGATATCAACCTTGCCTTGCGAATCTTCTAGACATGAGATTGAGCTAATGAAACTTATTTTCTATTTTATCAGGATGAAATTTGGATACAAAATTGTATCTGCTCAAAAAGGTAGAAAAACGGTGAAAAATGCTCAAAAATGTATCTTTAAGTGCCTATTCTTTGACTTGTGGGGGAAAATCCTTTGACGCTTAAGATTCCTTATCATCTCCTAAATGATTTCTTGATTTCTGCATAAGGAAGGTTAATCAGAAGAGGTTTTTATCACTACTGTTAAAAAAAATAGAAGTTGGAAAAACTTGTTGTCTCCTGAAGATCATTTAATTCCAGTGTATCTTCTGGAATGGAAATGTAAAGAACTGCAAAGGGTCTCTTAGATTTTTGTATAAACTCCAAAAACCAGACAAATGAGATTTTTAACATATTTCATAGTAGAAGAGCTGATTCATAACCTGTGGTTCCTATAGAGGTTTAATTACTATGCTTGGGTTTCACATTATTCACAAACCTTATGCCTGAAACTTTTTAAAGCAGCTACCTCCTGGCTTCTATAATTTATGCTTTAGCACAATTTAAGAGAAGACGTGTTTATTTCAAGGATTTGCAGCAAGTGAAGACCTGATACCCATTTAAGAAAAAGATTAAATATTTTCTGAAGCAGTACTTGAAAGTATTATAGATGCCTTGCAATCACAGCTGTTTTCTTTATTTTAAAGCCAAGATATGAACATATTATTTTTAAGAGTAGAAATCATGATAATTGATACCAATGAGTAAATCTTAAAGTTGATTAAACAGACTATTACTACATAAATGTCAATTTCTCAAAACATTCCATTACTAAATAATTAACAAAAGTCTTTGATGGTAGGAAGGAAAGAATAGAAGGTAGTATCCCAGGGGGGGCTTTGAAGGAAACTGTTATTTCAGTTTCACCGTCATTGTGTTCAGAAAAGAGAAGATACTCTGGGTAGGTTTTAGGTCCTGAACTTGAGGATATTAAATATAAGTGTGTGTGTAAATTACAGAGGCAATGTGTGTAGGCATTTTAACCACACAGTGTGCGCTTTATAATAATACCAAGAAAGTTACATTTTTCTGAGCTTATTTCTCAATCAGTCCACGTTTGCATCTTACAATTGTTTTATGTCAAATAAAGCATTTGTCTTTCTCATGTGTTAAATACAGAATGCTGTATAGCAACGTATCTATGGAATACAGAAGAGCAGGTTCAATTCTCCTAACCTATTCTTAGTTCAGTTTTTCTAATTGTTTTCATTTTGATTTTGATATAAATCTGCATGAACAACAGTTTTCTAATTCCTGCCGCAAACACCATTCGCACTTAGACTTACTCAGAGACTGATGATGTAAAGAACAATGCCTGATAGACTTCTAAAGTTATTTTTGTTCTATTCTGTAGTCAGGTTAATGATCTCTTTTGTCTCTCATTACTATATCCTATAAACTCAGTTAATGCAAATTCGACAAACCCAATGATATTTCTTATCTATTAACATGGTAATAATGTTTCTACTATATTAACATGGAAGGGCAGAGCAGACAGTTCCAGTAATCGGTTTTGACATTTTACACAAGAGCTCTTATAAATGATTTCTCAGATGACATCCTTGTTCCTATAACTTTAAATTTAATACTGTGGTACAGATCATTGGAGCTTTTAAAATTTACTTTATAGTTTCTATGATGGTCAGGTTCCTGGTTACTTTCTCAACTATTTCTTTGGTGACATAAAGGTAACTAAGGCTAAATTCTCCAATGAGATGACAATGAAAAATTGTCTGGATGATTTCCCTATCATTTTTTAAATGAATTATCGTATTTTTCGGACTATATGACACTCTGGAGTATAAGACACAACTAGATTTGGGGGAGGAAAACAAGGCAAAAATATCTGCCTCTGCCTCCCAGCAATTTGCCTCCTTGCAACAAACAGTACATACAATATACACTTTTTGTAGTGTTACATTTCAGACTATACTTGTACAGATGCTGTTAAAATGTGCTTTCTGGAAGTATAGTTATTCTCTATTTAAAAGAATAGCACTTTTTAAAACAATAGCACTGGGCCTCTTCAGATCAAGCATTTATTTTAAAAAGCTTCTTCATTTTGTTACCTTGTCTAGAACAATAATAAAGCAGTCTTTAAAAAAATAAGTCTAACAATTTAAGCATGCTATAGGCATTTATAGTTGTTGACTTACCTCCTTGCAGCAAATATCTCGATTAGCACAAGAAAAAAAATATCTGCCTCCCAGCAATTTGCCATGTGGAGCAAACATAAGGTGACCAGATTTTCAGATTGGTAAAGAGGAACACCTTTGACCGGGGGGGGGGGGGGGGGCTTGATTAAAAATTTTATACGGAGCAACAAAAATTTTCATACAACGCAAAAATAGTATTGGAATATTTTTTTATTTCAACATAACTACAATTTACAAATATAAATTGTAACTGTTGCCAAACCTCAAAATTTTGATCATGTGACCATGAGGATGCTGCAACGGTCTCTAAGTGTGAAAAATGGTCATCAGTCACTTTTTTTCAATGCCATTGTAACTTTGGTCACTATACCACCTTTCTTGCCACAGTTCTTAAGTGAATAACTGCAGCTGATAAGTTAGTAACATAAGTGAATCTGGTTTCCCCATTTGAGTTTGTCAAAAGGTCACAAAAGGCAATTACATGATCCCAGGACACTGAAACCATCATAAATATGAATCTGTTGCCAAACATCAAAATTTTGATTGCATGACCATGAGGATGCTGCAACGGTCGCTAAGTGTGAAAATGGTCACTAAGTGTGAAAAATGGTCATCAGTCACTTTTTTCAATGCCATTGTAACTTTGGTCAGTATACCACCTTTCTTGCCACAGTTCTTAAGTGAATAACTGCAGCTGGTATTTTTTATTTTGGATAGAATCTTTTTTTAAATAGTCTAAGACAATTTAAAAAAAGAATCCACACAGAATAAAACTATTTTAAAAAGTCCTATGCACAATAAATAAAATATTATTTTAAAATACATTAAAAAATTAAAAGAAAAAAACCCAGCTCACGTACCAGCAGGCAGGTACTCCAAGTCAATCCAGAATGGTGTAGATGTTAATACAAAGAACTGAGCAAATTAAAATGGTGAAATTATATTTCCCAGGGAAATATTTTTCAAAGAAAAATATTTCACCATTTTTCCCACACGAGCCGACCTCCAACCTCAGTGCCCCTCCCCTCCGAGAAATCCAGGAAGGAACACTCGCTACTTCTCTAGCCAAGTATTTCCTGGAGCTCTATGGTACTGGGTCATCTTTTCTTATAAAAGTAAGTAAAATGGGTGTGGGGGGGGGTCCATTTTCTTGCTTTAACATTTTATCTTCAATGAAAGTACTGAGACATAGAGAGAGGTTAGGCAGAGTGTCTTTTGTCTTGCCCCGGATAGGATTTCTTAAGCAAATCCACTGGGCTTTCAACATGAAGCCAGAAAATCAGGACTTTTTAAAAACGCCCCGGTACATGGGACAAATTGTTATAAATCGTGACTGTCCCGCCAAAATCGGGACATCTGGTTACCTTAAGCAAACAGCAAGTTTCATTTTCAATTTCTCCCGGTCATCAGCTGTTAGAGGCTGCAGGGATTGCTATAGCTTACTGAAGCCTCCGCAAGCCCCCCCCCTGCCCTTTGCTGCAAAGAGGTAAATTGCTGGGAGCAGAGGCCAAAGGGTGGTGGCTGGTGGCTGGATGGGGCTACATTCAGTGTATAAGACACACCCAAATTTTCACCCTCTTTTAGGGGAGAAAAAGGTGTGTCTTACACTCCAAAAAATACGGTAGATTGTGAATTGTTGCTGTTCGGACCTAGGCTTCCCCAAAAAGCATGAAGCAGATTCCTGGTCCTGGAAAAAACCCCTTTTATTAAACAAATGTGAATTCCTCCCATTCACCTTCATGAAAGGCCTGGTAAACAGTCTTTCAAAGGTGAATTTATGACCCCAGATCTTATCTAGCTTGGAAAGCTGCCATGTAAATATTTTCCAAATGCAGTACAGTGCAAGGAAACACTTGGCACAGAGTCTCTAATATTCACAGATAGATCTTTACACCCCTGAAATGAATGAAGGAATGAACGAACAAATTGTTTCCTGCAAAAGCCCACTGCCCTTTCACCCCTCTTTTATTTTTTTTATGGGAGGGCCCATTCACTGTCCACCTGTGGCTTTACTCCCAAGTCAACCCTGATTTATGAGCTGTTCTTTTATTCTGGGAGCTCTGCACATGCGCACATTGGGAAAAGGCTCCAGCTGTTCCTCTGCCTCATTGCTGTCTAGCTCCAAAGGCAGCTGAGAACTGCCAGATGGCCTTGGCCCAATCTTTGCCTCTGATGCAGTGTCCTTGTCCGAGCCTTCTCTAGCCTCTGGCCCATGTTCCTCCCCAACCTCATCACTGTCCAACTCTGCTGCCAGCTCTGCTGGCAGGCCACAACAGCTATTTCCATTTTAGAGTACAGTTGGTTACTTATTTTCAACCTGAAAAATATTAAAGAACTCATGGGTATTTAAACCAGTGTTTCTCAAACTTAGCAAATTTAAAATAAGTGGACTTCAACTCTGAGAATTTCCCAATCAGCATGCTGGCTGAGGAACACTGGGTGTTAGAATATATGCATCTTAAAATTGCCAAAGTTAAGAAACACATATTTAAACTCACATGGAAAAATTAAATTCACTATTATTAAATGTTCTCTTAGAATTATAGGAAAACAGAAAGCTGGCTTCAGCTTTGAGCACAGGAAGTTGCTGTTGTCAAGTCAGAGTCTTCTTCATAAAACTGCCTATTTGCATTGATAATTACTTTCCAATACACCGGATCTTTCTGACTTCCTTTCATCTCCTTCCCATTGCCATGATATACACTGTAATATTTTTCCTGATCAAGAGAGGTGGAGCTCTCAAATATTTACAGTTGAATGACTTTGAATAAAAATATTGCCCTTATACAAATTTCAGAATTTGTGTTATTATGGATTGAACAACATTTTTGCATGACCAGTGTGTATGAAATTTAACCATTCAACAGTAAGGTATTATGCCGGAGGAAGATTTTATGCCACATAAACATTTTCATATCACTATGGCAGTGATATGTAAGATGATTACATATCTGATGATTTTTCCCTTTTGGGGTCTTCTATTTTAATGTTCTTTCATTATATTATACTGCATGATGCTATAATGTAAGCTCCCTAAAGTCAAGGTTTGGGACAGCATATGAGTTCTAGCCCATACATACATACATACGTACATACATAATCCCTCTCTAATTAATGAATTTAGTTAACTGAATTCTCAACTTATTTTCCCAAATATTTTACAAGCTAAAACTACTTGCAGTTCAATTAATGTAAACCATTCAAGCTCTTATTTTTTGTCTAGTAAACACCTGCTTTTATTTTGTGCCTAAGGATGAAAAAAAAGTAAAACAATTGAATATTATGTTTTCAAAATAAGAAATCAATGATACTTTCCTCTAGCAGTTTTAAGTGCTTCTTGAACCTACTCTAGTGCTTATTAGAACTTCCCACATTCCCCTAAGAGGAGATTCCAGGACATACACTTTAAAATATGAACATTAAGTGCTTCATCCCTAACTGCATTCTGTAATATTTGGCGTAGAAACCTGGACGTTTCAAAATGTTACTTTTATTTGTGATTGTTGAATTGTCTAAGTAATATTATTATTCATGTACAAATTTTAGAATATAGTCACACAGAAGTGCTCATATTATATTGCTCTGGAATACCCATCTCCTCCTCCATACTATATACTAATATATACACTATATTGCCAAAAGTATTCGCTCACCCATTCAAATAATCAGAATCAGGTGTTCCAATCACTTCCATGGCCACAGGTGCATAAAATCAAGGCATGCAGACTGTTTGTACAAACATTTGTGAAAGAATGGGTCACTCTCAGGAGCTCAGTAAATTCCAGATTTTTTTTCCTAAGCCTAAGGACAGGAAAGACAAACTCACTGGAATAAAAACCATCAAGGCAATGTAGAAAATTATAAAGGACAGGCGCTCACAGAACCATCAACCACCTCAGAATTACCTAAACAACGAGGGTGAAACACACTAAATCTGGCAAAGCTGCCTTGCAAGAAACTTGGCCTGCCCATAGAAAAGCAGCCACTTTGAGACATATAAACCTGGTCTGAACACTTAAAAGCAACATATTGCATCACAAAGAAAACATTTGCAAAAAGGAATAACATTTCTTGTAGTAAATATATTTTATAAACAATTAAAAAATAAAATCCCCCCAAAAATAATTTAAAAAGATATTCTATAAATAAAAGAAATCCTTAAAAACCATTGTTGTTATTATTTTTATTATTATTTATTAGTTTTGTATGCCGCCCACTCTTGGAAGACTCCGGGCGGCTTACAATAAAAAGGGAGGGGGGATATAAAAACAATAAATAAACAGTTTAAAATTGCAACAACATCCACAACTTGGAATGGGGCTGGACAATTCAACAGCCCCAGGCCTGCCGGAACAGCCAGGTCTTCATCACTTTACGGAAGGCTGGAAGGGTAGTAAGGGTCCGGATCTCAACGGGGAGATCATTCCAGAGGGCCGGAGCAGCAACAGAGAAGGCCATCCCCCGGGGGATCGCCAGTCAACACTGACCGGACGATGGAATCCAGAGGAGGCCTAGTCTGTGCTATCTAATCAGTCTGTGGAAGCTAATTGGCAGGAGGTGGTCTCTCAGGTAACCAGGTCCGATGCCATATAGGGCTTTAAAAGTAACGACTAGCACTTTGAAACGTGTTCAGAGACCAATAGGAAGCCACTGCAGCTCATGGAGGATAGGTGTAACGTGGGTGTACCTAGGTGCGCCCACAATCGCTCGCGCGGCTGCATTCTGGACTAACTGAAGTCTTCGAACACTCTTCAAGGGCAGCCCCATGTAGAGCGTGTTACAGTAATCCAGTCTCCACTCACACGAGGGCATGAGTGACTATCCAAAGGGCCTCCCAGTCCAGATAGGGTCGCAATTGGTGCACCAGGCGAACCTGGGCAAAGGCCCCCCTGGTCACAGCCGACACAGCTGTTCTAAAGTCAGCTGTGGATCCAGGAGGACTCCCAAATTGCGAGCCCTCTCTGAGGGGCATATAATTTCAAGCCCTCTCTGAGGGGTGTATAATTTCATCCCCCAGGGTGAGAGATGGAATAGCTGGACCATCTTTGGGAGGGAGCATCAATAGCCACTCAGTCTTGTCGGGATTGAGTGCAAGCTTGTTCATTCCCATCCAGACCCTGACAGCCTCCAGGCACTGGCACATCACGTCTACCGCTTCACTGAGTTGGCACGGGGCAGACAGATACAATTGTGTATCATCCGCTTATTGATGGTATTTAATCCCGTGCCGGTGTATGATCTCACCCAGCGGCTTAATGTAGATGTTAAATAGGAGGGGCGACAGGACCGAACCCTGTGGCACCCCATAATTAAGGGGCCTAGGGGTCGACTTCTGCCCTCCCACCAAAACCGACTGCGACCTATCCGAGAGGTAGGAGGAGAACCACCGAAGAACAGTGCCTCCCACTCCCACCCCTCGCAACCGTCGCAGAAGGATACCATAGTCAATGGTATTGAAGGCCGCTGAGAGGTCAAGGAGCACCAGGATAGAGGAATGTCCTCTATCCCTGGCCCTCCAGAGATCATCGATCAGCGCGACCAAAGCAGTTTCCGTGCTGTAACCAGGCCTGAAACCGGACTGAAAGGAATCCAGATAATCGGTTTCATCCAAGGACCGTCGGAGTTGAAAGGCCCCCACTTTCTCAACAACCTTTCCTACAAAGGGGAGGTTGGAGACTGGACAATAGTTACTCAAAATGGCTGAATCCAGAGAAGGCTTCTTCAGGATGGGTCTCACCACCGCATCCTTTAGGAGGAGCGGGAAGGATCCCTCCCGGAGAGAGGTGTTAACTATCGTCTGGATCCAACCACGTGTCACTTCCCTGCTGGTCGAAACCAGCCAGGAGGGGCACGGGTCCAGTATACAAGTGGAGGCACTCACCACTCCCATGGCCTTGTCCACTTCCTCAGGAGCGACAAGTTGAAACTCGCTCCATAAAATCCGCTCAAGACCTTCCCCCGGTACCTCGGCTGGTACCATGCAATTAGAGTCCAGATGTGTCTGAATCCATTAGAAACTGAACAAATTCCTCAGCTCTACCCTGTAAGGGTCATCCGCATCCCTCCCTTTCAAGAGGGAGCGGGTTATTCTAAACAAGGCGGCTGGGCGCAATTCAGTGGATGCAATAATAGTGGCAAAATGCGCACATTTCACCGCCCGTATTGCCACGAGATAGGTCCTGATATAGGCTCTCATCAGTGCTCGGTCTGATTCAGAGTTACTGGCCCTCCAGCGGCGCTCTAGGCGTCTCTTTTGGCGCTTCATCTCCCGGAGTTCCTCGGTGAACCAAGGGGCCCTCCTGGATCCGCTACCTCAGAGAGGCCGCAAAGGTGCAATCCGGTTTAGAGCCCCCGCCGCCGCTATATTCCAAGCAGCGACTAAGGACTCCACCGGACTGTGTATGAGAGTGTCAGGTATTTCTCCAAGCGCTGTCTGAAATCCATAGGGTCCATCAGGCGCCTGGGGCAGAACCACCTAATCGGTTCCTCCTCCCTACAGTGGGGGATTGGTTTCCGAAAGTCAAGCCTCAGTAGGAAGTGATCAGACCATGACAAGGGTAAGATCTTAATACCCCGCAAATCTAGATCACGTCTCCACTGCTCCAAGAGGAATACGTGGTCAAGTGTGTGACCCGCTGAGTGAGTCGAACCCCGAATTATTTGGGTCAAGTCCATGGCTGTCATGGAAGCCATGAACTCCTGCACCCCGTCAGAGTGTTCACCGAACGAAGGCAGGTTGAAATCCCCCAGCACCATAAGCCTGGGGAACTCTACCGCCAGCTCAACTACTGACTCGAGGAGCAAGGGGAGGGCTGTTGCAATGCTGTTGGGAGGAAGGTACGTTAACAACAAGCCCATTTGACCCTCAAGGTCCAACTTCACCAACTAGGACTCACACCCAATAAGCTCCGGAGCAGGGATCCTACGAGGAACTAATGATGTTAAGTATTACATCAGCAATAATTTCCACTGTAACAATTTTAAGTTATAGCAATAGCAATAGCAATAGCAGTAGACTTATATACCGCTTCATAGGCCTTTCAGGCCTCTCTAAGCGGTTTACAGAGAGTCAGCATATTGCCCCCAACAATCTGGGTCCTCATTTTACCCACCTCGGAAGGATGGAAGGCTGAGTCAACCCTGAGCCGGTGAGATTTGAACCGCTGACCTGCTGATCTAGCAGTAGCCTGCAGTGCTGCATTTAACCACTGCGCCACCTTGGCTCTTACAAGTTATTGTACCAGCCATAGTATACTGTAACCATTGGTTCAATCCACCAGCAATTTTGTCTAAGCAATTGTCTAAGACAATTTAAAAAAATAATCCACACACAATAAATTGAAGTAAACCATTTTAAAATATTCTACACTCAATACTTTTAAATAAAACTATTTAAAAAAATTCTATGCACAATACATTTCAAAGTATTGAGTATAGAATTTTTTAAAATGGTTTATTTTAATTTATTTTGGATAGAATCTTTTTTTAAATAGTCTAAGACAATTTAAAAAAAGAATCCACACACAATAAATTGAATAAAACCATTTTAAAATATTTAAAATATTCTACACTCAATACTTTTAAGTAAAACTATTTTAAAAAATTCTGTGCATTAAATAAAATATTATTTTATTTATTTGGCGATAAGGCGCTAGGGAAGATGGCTGCCTGAGCTTGCCGCTCAGGCTCGGAGAGGGAAGAAACAAACAAAATTTGAATCCTCTGCCGACACCAGACTTACTAAAAATGAAGGCTGTGGGAGAGAGAGCCAAGAGGTCCCAAAAAGCCGCTTACTTAAAAGAACGCTGCTCCAAACAACTTGGAGCGGCTTCGAGTGGCTCCGATCGGCTTAGAAGGGCCCTCAGGCGACGCAGTTTCTTGCAGGCGGCATTCCAGCTGATGACAACTCCAGTGCCGATTTCAAACTGCCGCGGCCTCGGCTCCTTAATACAGGGCACTGCTGAGCTGCATTGGGACGCGGTTTTCACACACTGAATTCCATATCCACGGAGGGGTTGGTGAGTTGGGACTGAGCGGTTGGTCTCTTTACTGCCGCCGCTGATGTCCTCCCCCCCTCTTTCTCCATCGCAGCCCTCTGTCTCTTTACCACCACCGCTGCGGACTTTTGCTTCATCCATACTCAGGCTGCTGTGATCCTGGCTTCTTAAAACATCAAGCTGCCTTCCCGCTGCTATCTGTCGCTGCCACCCGCTATCTTCTTGGGCCTGCCTTTTTTGGGGCAACGTGGGCTTGCCTTTTGGTGGCGCGCTTCTCCAGTCGCCCTCGCCCTCTGGCCGCCCCCGCCCTCCTCCTCAGGGATTTTTCTTCTTATCATCCTAACTTACCATCTTAATTAACTGTTGCTGCAGCCATGGAGACCTCTGGCCACGCTGACAGTTTTGCATTAGATCCCATGCTGTACAGCCTCGTAGAAGGAGTGGACGGGGAGATGAAGAGAACGTGATCAGACAGCCAGCCCCCCCTCCCCAACTGGCGTCGATCTATTCAGCCATTTCAGACTCTAAGACTGCATATACTTTCTGGACTCCGCAGGGGAGAAGACTAATAGCGTGGAACCCCCCTCTCTTAAATTTAAACTTTTTACCAACTTCACCTTTTTTAAACTCGTGCCAACCGCTTTTGTGGGGCAAAAAATTGCGCTTATTTTGTGTGTTGAGGGAATGTTTGTATGAATGGGTGAGAGTGTGTCCCCACTTTTAATTTTTAAATTTGATTAATTTTATATTATTACTCTGTATTTTTAACTATTGTTGTGGGGGGTGTATGAGGAGAGTGGCTGTCTGTTGTGCATGAGGGGATCAGGTGGGTGACCTGTGGCCCCCTCCACTGAGTGCAGATGCCCCCCATCCTGGTATGAATGATGAGTGTGGCCTGTCGGGAAGAATGGGGGCCATGGGAGGAGGGCGGGGGTCTACGATGATGGGGGAGGGGAGGGGCATTTCGGTCATGACTGGGAGGGGCAGATATGATGGGAGATTTAGGGCTGGCCATTACCGGGGAAGAAGGATTTGCTACCTTACAGCGATTCCTTGTTCCGGCCCTACTGGCTCAACTCAAGGGCCTGGTGTTAGAGGAAAGAAGGGCCCCGGTCTCAGGTTGCTGTTGCTAAATGCCAGGTCTGTAGTAAATAAAGCTCTCCTCGTCCGGGATTAAATTTTAGACAAGGAGGCAGACCTGGCATGTATAACTGAAACCTGGCTGGGCCATGAGGGAGGAGTCCACCTTTCGGAAATGTGCCCAGAAGGGTTCCAGGTGCTACACCAGCCATGACACCATAGAAGGGGTGGGGGAGTGGCAGTTATTATCTGAGGGTCATTAGCTCCTCGCAGGATCCCTGTCCCAGAGATCATGGGGTGTGAGTCCCTTCTCCTGAAGTTGGACCTAGGGGTTCAAGTGGGCTTGTTTTTGACGAACCTACCTCCCAGCTATGTCACAACAGCCCTGCCTGCACTCCTAGAGGCGGTAGCCGGGTTGGCGGTGGAGTTCCCCAGACTGATGGTACTGGGGGACTTTAACCTGCCATCCCTGGGCGAACACTCTGATTGAGCTCATGGCTTCCATGACAACCATGGACTTGACCCAAGTAATTCAGGGTTCGACTCATAGAGCGGGACACACACTCGACCTTGCATTTCTCTCAGGGCAGTGGAGATGTGATCTTGAATTAAGGGGAATAGAGATCTCACCCTTGTCATGGTCAGATCACTTCCTGATGAGGCTTGACTTTGGGATGCTACTCCCCCATCGCAGGGAAGTGGAGCCGATTAAGTGGTTCCGCCCCAGGCACCTGATGGATCCGGAAGGATTCCAGAAGGAGCTTGGAGGGATACCTGACTCCCTTGCCCACAACCCGACAGAGGCCTTAGTTGCAGCGGCTGAGGCTCTGGATCGGATTGCACCTTTGCGGCCTCTCCGCGGCCTCTCCGCAGCAGTGGATCCAGGAGGGCACCTTGGTTCAGCGAGGAACTCTGGGAGATGAAGCGCCAAAAGAGATGCCTAGAGCGATGCTGCAGGGCTAGTAACTCCGAATCTGACCGAACACTGTTAAGAGCCTTTATTAGGACTTATTAGTGGCGATACGGGCAGCAAAATGCACATATTTTTCCGCTCTTATTGCATCCGTGGAATCTTGCCCAGCCACCCTGTTTAGGGTGACCCGCTCCCTCCTAAAAGGTGAGGAAGCGAGGGAACCCTTGCAGGGAAGAGCTGAGGAGTTTGTTCAGTATCTGTCGGATAAAATCACTCAGATTCGGGTGGACCTGGACTCTACTTGGGCAGCACCAGCTGAGATGCCGAGGGAGGGTCTTAGTCAGATTTGCTGGGACGAGTTCGAGTTTGTCACCCCTGAGGAAGTGGACAAGGCCATGGGAGCGATGAGTTCCTCCACCTGTTTATTGGACCCGTGCCCCTCCTGGCTGGTTTCGACCAGCAGGGAGGTAACACAAGGCTGGCTCCAGAGGATTACGAACGCTTCTTTACAGGAGGGGACTTTCCCGCAGCCACTTAAGGAAGCGGTGGTGAGACCCCTCCTTAAGAAGCCTTCTCTGGACCCAGCTATTCTTAAGAACTATCATCCTGTCTCCAACCTTCCTTTTTTGGGAAAGGTTGTTGAGAAGATGGTAGCGCTTCAACTCCGACGGACCTTGAATGAAGCAGATTATCTAGACTCCTTTCAGTCTGGCTTCAGGCCTGGATACAGCATAGAAACTGCTTTGGTCGCACTGACCGATGATCTCTGGAGGGCCAGGGATAGAGGACATTCCTCTATCCTGGTGCTTCTTGACCTCTCAGCGGCTTTCAATACCATTGACCATGGTATCCTTCTGCGATGGTTAGAGGAGGTGGGGGTGGGAGGCACCGTTCTACGGTGGTTCTCCTCTTACCTCTCTGACAGGTCACAGTCGGTGTTGGTCGGGCAACAAAGGTTGACCTCTTAAATGTGGGGTGCCACAGGGTTTGATCTTGTCCCCCCTCCTATTTAACATCTACATGAAGCCGCTGGGTGAGATCATTCGACAGCACAGGGTTAAGTATCATCAGTACGCTGATGATACACAATTATATCTCTCTGCCCCGTGCCAGCTCAGTGTAGCGGTGGACATGATGTGCGGGTGCCTGGAGGCTGTTAGGATCTGGATGGGGGTAAACAAACTCGTGCTCAATCCCGACAAGACTGAGTGGCTATGGATGTTCTCCCCAAAGGACAGCCCAGATAGTCCATCCTTGATCTTGGGCGGCGAAAACTTACACCCATCAGAGAGGGCACGCAATTTGGGGGTCCTCCTGGATTCACAGCTGACACTGGAACATCATCTGTCGGCTGTGACCAGGAGAGCCTTTGCCCAGGAGAGCCTGGTGCACCAATTGCGGCCCTACTTGGATCGGGCGGCACTCCAAACTGTCACTCATGCCCTAGTCACCTCAAGCCTGGATTACTGCAACGCACTCTACATGGGGATACCCTTGAAAAGCATTCGGAGACTGCAACTAGTCCAGAATGCAGCGGTGTGAGCGATATTGGGTGTACCTAGGTACACCCACGTTACACCTATCCTCCGCGAGCTGCACTGGCTACCCATTGGCTTCCAGACGCAATTCAAGGTATTGGTTATTACCTTTAAAGCCCTACATGGCTTAGGACCAGTATACCTGAGAGACCGCCTACTGCCACATTCCTCCCAGCGGCCAGTAAGATCCCACAGGGTTGGCCTCCTTCGGATGCCGTCAGCCAGACAATGTCAGCTGGTGGCTCACCAGAGGAGAGCCTTCTCTGTGGCTGCCCCGACCCTTTGGAACAAACTACCCCAGAAATCCGGACCTCACCCACTCTCATGGCCTTCAGAAAAGCTGTCAAGACCTGGCTTTTCCGGCAGGCCTGGGGCTGTTGACCTCATTGTTGAGGTCCAGCCCCGACTGAAATGAATGTATCTGTGTCGTTTTAACTTGTCTTATTTTATTTTTACTTTCTTTTATTTATTTTTTTCTCTTCCCTTCTGTAAGCCGCCCGGAGTCCTTCGGGATCGGGCGGCCTATAAATAAAATTAAACTTACAAACTTAAACTTACAAACTTATTTTAAAATACATTAAAAAAAATAAAAGGAAAAAAATACGGGTCACTTACCAACAGGCCGAATCAGCAGCACTCCGATGCGATGGATGGATCCTCATCGTGGTGGATGGAAGCAACAGGGAGCAGGCAGGCAGCAGGAACAGGTAAGACACTGGACCCTCAGACAAGGCTAGGGTCACTAAGCAGGCCACCTGGCAGGCTTAGCCAGCCAGGCGAGGCTGGAGGGGGGGGAGCGGGGGGCTTCCCTTGCGAAAGATAGTGTACGCGACCCCGCAGCTTTTGCAAGGCCGAAGGGAATTTTCAAATCAGGTCAAGCGCGAAAAAAGCTTCGCTTCGCCTCCAGCCTGCTCACTGATTGGCTGGACTCCAGCCAATCAGTGAGCGGCAGACTGGGCTTAGTGTGGACGGGTGGGGGAGCGAGACTTTTGAAAGTCTTTTGAGACTTTCTTCTGTTGAATAGGTTTAGTGTTTTAATTATTAAAAGCCAGCATATTTTGGAGATTTCATTGTAAAGCTTACCTTGAACTTATTTTGAGATTACTTTGGGCATTTTAAAGGCTATTTCATTTCTTTTTCCAAAATTTTTAAATTTTAACTTACTTGAATGCTTTTTGTTTCTATTCCACTGATGGTTGATGGTTTAATTTCATTTTATATTTCATGCTTGCATTTGATTTTAGTTTAAGAGACCCTCTATTATTTTGTGTGTTTGGGCATTCTATATATACAGCTAAAAAACCAAACATATTAACAACTAATTCCCTTGAAAATTAATTAGAATATTATTTACATATTTTCTCATTGTTTCCATGTATTTTCACAGTAGCTAACATTTGTTAATATTTACAATGTTTTAATACATATGCAATCAGTCAGAGTTGTCATCAACTTTGTTTTTGTATCTCAGTTTGCTTGGGAAACAGATTACAAAAAAGATAATCATGATCACAATGATAAACAATATATGCCACTTTATTCATTTTCTTTTCTCCAAATCTTGAATGAAGGTTTTGAGAGCATGCAATCTGACAATATGCAGTCAAAATACAAGTCCTATTCAACATAAAAAATAATGAGTATAATGTCACAATATATTCAAGCAATCTGCAAAGAGTTTTGTACAAGTTTGCACTGATCAACATAATGCCTATACTATAGCTTTCTATAGCATCAACAGAGATCAATATCATTCTGTACAATCGAAGCCAATTAACTTTCATTAGCTCAGTTTAATTAATTCGGCCCAAGCTTTATCTCTGTGAAGACAATTTTATAGTATGAATGCTGGTGCTGCAGGAACAAGACACTGGGCTATCTTTTCATCATTTAATTGGACTTCATAACCTAAGCAGCTGGCTGACCTTTCTTCTTGTGTCCTACTTCACCACCACCATACAAATATGTGGCTCTGGGTGGTTGGTCTGTTAAATGTACTGTTAGCTTATGAGGGGAAGACCTTAACATTCTGAGGACTATAACAGGGAAAACAATCATAGGACTGCATGAAAGTACTTCTCTCCCTCCCCCCTCCTGTGTATGTATGTGTGTAAATCTAGCAGCTGTATCAAAGGACCTATGTTTCTTGCTACTTATTTAGATATAAAAGGGAGACAATTGATATTTTATTTTTATTCAAGAATTCAACTAAGTAATGGAGAGGAAAAAATATGCCAGCATAATTTATAGTCTTTAAGATACCAAGAGATGGCTGCTTTTGGAAAAGATCCTAAGTAGCACAGAACATGCTTTGTATGCCAAACTCCCAGGTTAGTGGCAAAGTGTTCTGACTGAAATCTTGGAAAATCCTTGCTAGCTATTGACATCACTGAGCTTGATGAAACAGTGATCTGATAAACAATAATGCAGTTTCCTATGTGAACAACGTTTTGGAAGTAAAAACTAAACTAAACCAATCTGGTTTTCTTAACTGTGCCATCTGTCTAAATGTTAGGGTGTCTGCCTTGAAAAAAATGGGGTGTGTGCTACTTAAAGTCATTAAAAGTTCATTTAACTCAATTCTATAGATAGAACACATGCTTCAAATATTAGCTATGTTTATAATTCTGGCTATGGAGTGTGCCATATAGGAGGTTCTGTGCAATATAATAACAAGTGTGATCATGACTTGTTCTCATACTCCACCAAACAGATTGTAAATTGAAGATGGCATCTATGGCTAGGAAAGCCAGTTCCACCACAAATGCGCGCACAACAAAAGCGCGCCTGACTAAAGCGCGATGTCTAAAGCGCGGTGACAAAACCGCGCGACGAATTAGCGACTAATTAGCCCTAAAGCGCGCCGACAAAAGCGCGCCGACAGAAACGCGCTGTAAGGTAACCCTCAACCTAACCCTCAACCTAACCCTCAACCTAACCCTCAACCTAACCCTAAACCTAACCCTAAACCTAACCCTAAACCTAACCCTAAACCTAACTGTAAATCTTACCTTAAATGAAATCGCGCTTCAGTCAGCACGCTGTTGTCGGTGTGCTGTTGTCGGCGCGCTTTTGAAATCGCGGTTTTAGCGCCGCGGTGTTGTCGGCGCGCTTATGACGTTCGCGCTTTTGACGGGTCACGGGAAAGCCTAGTTTCTAATTCTGTTGAGGATTAACTTTATTAACAAAAGCGCCTTCCCATTTTCTGGCAGAAAGTCTATAAAATACCATTCTTTATCAGCTCCCGATGATAAATGTTCTTTACAGCCAAAATGATCCATGTCTTGCCATTTTTCAAAATGTGCTAATGGCAGAGACGCATGGAAGGAGAGAACTATAAAAAAGTTTGATATATCCAATTATAAAAAAAAGTATACAAATGTTTTGTTAGACTTTTGCCATATTTATATAATTACTCATAAATCATAATTGCATAAAGATACGAACAATCATGTTGATGAGTTTCTTTTCAGCATTCTTGGACAACCATTTCTTTTAAACACTGTTGAGTAATGGTTTAGAATGTTGGCCAGTGACTACAGATAAGTCCAAATACTGATATATTTAGATCTTTATTTTAATTCTGATTTTAACTCAGATATATATGTAGGTCAACTATTATAGATGTAAGTGAACTACTTTGACTTACTTTGATGACCTACATCATCAAAAAGGAAAGCTTAAACCAGTAGGACAAGATGTAAATCCAGGCAGAAGTTTCAATTTTAAGAAGACCAACTTCATGGCCAAGGACTATGATTAAGAGACAAGATGCTTGAAAAATGCTTCTCTAAAACTTGAACTGAACTCTTTCTAAGAGAAGAGGTGACCTGTAAGGACTCCACTGAGCTCCAAAATGAAATGGGAGTTTTTTTCATATCTACTATATGCTGCTGCACTGAAGAGAATATGTTTCTAGAACAAAAGTTATTGCTGCTATAACATAATCTCCTTCAAGAAAGTAGAGTTCTCAGTTATCAAAATAGCAAAGCCATTGCCAAGTCAATAGGAAATGAGCCTCAAAATGTCATTTAAATATAGTCCTTTTAAGACACAAAATAAGTATCTAAGTACATCTCATTTTACATGACAGCAATGATAGTTTCTTTGCGGAAGTTTATATACATCTCTGTTCCTTGCTTTTGACCGAATGAATGTTCCTTGGACTTTGAAGAAGCAGGACAGAAAGAGTTCTGGTGGCTTTTGAATGCTGATATTGGAGAAAACTCCTGAGTATTCCATTGTTAGACAAAAGTAAATAAATGAAATGTTGAACAAATCAACCTCAAGGTCTCATAATAAATGAGCAGACTTAAATGATCATATTTGTTGACACAGTATTAAGATCTAACTTCTTCTATAATGTTGGGACATAGAAAGAAAGAGAAGAAGATGTGGAAGAGCAATGTGGATTAAATCAATTATAACAGTGATGGATGTACCACTGGAAACCCTGTACCAAATTAAAGACAGATTCTTCTATGGAAAATCTATTTTTCTGTTTGCAGATAATTTCTCATAAAGCAATTCAAAGGGAAAATTGTCCCTATGTGGTTCCATTTATTTATAGTAATTGTTACTGGCACCTTAAGTTTAACTAGACATAAAAAGAACTTAATATAAGGTGTTTAATTGAACATTTCCCTCTAAATTTCTAAATAAACTGTGAACATTAGCTCTAGAAGGATAATAAAATAAATTATCAATGTATTATTTTCTTACAAGCTGCCAGAAACATTTACCATCAAACGTTTGGCATGTCTTTCTGGGTGGTGATATTTAAATAATATATTAATGTGGTATAAAATGACAGCATACATCACCATATTGTGCAAATATCAAACACAATTGTGTATAATACTACTTGAAAATGGAAATCTTTATGCACGCATACATCAATGTTTATGCTGAACTTTTAACAATCCCAACATACAGATGAAGCCCAGTTTTAAAAAGTATTCCACTAAATTTTATATTTTCACTAAAACTCCATATCTGAGTTAGTAGCTTTTCATAATGATAGTTTAAATCAAGAAAATGTCAGATACTGTATGGTAACATCTCTCATCATCTTTCCTGTAAATTGCTGGTGGTGGTTTTTGAAAACATCGGAAATTGCTTGCAATTGACAATGTGACACACTACAAGGATAGTTTGACTTGACTTTTGCACATTTACACAAAACTGTCTTACATTATTCATGCCTAGCATTCAACACCTAGGCAATTAGCAGAATCATTGATTTCTGAAATCCAGAGAATTCCTTTCACACTAGACTAAAATTTCTTTTTGTCCTCTTTATAAAGATCAAATTAACATGATAGCCAATGAAAAAAATATCTTTAACTGTTTCAAAGATCACTAATTCTACTGATTTTTCACCATGCCATCATACTGACACTTTTTAGAACATCCTATACTGGATTTTTATTGAAATTGAAGTTACAAAGGAGAAAAAATCATTAGGAATGAAATAAAACAAATTATTAATTGATACAGGTGAGTTAAAAAGAGCCAAAAGTTGCAGTATTTCAAAGCATTTAAATGTATTCACATAAGCATTATCTATGTGGTCCCTAAGAAATGACTTTAATTTTGATACCATGGAATCAATTGAGAATATTTGAAGTTGCAATTACTGAATCCTATTATGACAAAATATATTTATAAAAATTTAAAAGGTACTTAGGGATGAGCAAAGTAATAAGAACAAAACATTAGTCCTTGATTGAATTTACTCTCATCATAGCAAGAGCACTTTCTATAAATGGCCTTTTTTCATTCTTCTCTTGGAATATAGTCAAGCATGCTTAGAATCAGACTATTTGAAGTTAAAACAAGAACTGAAAAATACCTCACACCCCTCTCACTACAATTCTTTTTTGTAAACCCTTCTGAAGTTGTTTTTAGTAAATAAATATAGTGGTTACTGTATCACTGACAGTTTAATTCAGAGCCCTTTATTTTTTATATTTTAATTTAAATAAAGGTAAAGGTTCCTCTCACACATATGTGCTAGTGGTTTCTATCTCTAGGGGGTGGTGGTCATCTCTGTTTCAAAGCAGAAGAGCCAGCGCTGTTTGAAGACATCTCCATGGTCATGTGGCCGGCATGACTAAATGCCAAAGGTACACAGAACGCTGTTACCTTCCCACCAAAGGTGGTTCCTATTTTTCTACTTGCATTTTTACATGCTTTTGAACTGCTAGTTGGGACAAGTAACAGGAACTCATTCGGTTATGCAGCGCTAGGGATTCGAACCGCCAAATTGCTGACCTTTCTGATCGACAAGTTCTTAGCCACTGAGCCACCACGTCCCATAATTTAAATACATACATTTTATTTAAATATATTTCATATATTTTATAATACTGATCATATTGTATTCCTGTATCATTTTTATTTTATGCTTGCACTGCATTTAGCTACAGCATCATAATCAATAAAATTACTATGTGTTAACAAAGCACATCATAGAAATACCATGCTCAGCAGCATTTACTCTTGACCTAATTTCACTTCCATTTGGACTTAACATATGTAAATTATGCCTTTATATTCCACAATCTGTAGCTACACAGCTTCCACATTTTCTGTCAGTGAAATGCATGTATTACTATCACTTCTGTTGACTTCCATTCCTGTCCACCATTTTTTCCCTTTATGTTGCAGAACAGAGGACGTCTACTGAAGCTATGACTAGAAAAATGATTAAAGCTGAACAGCCATTTAAGACTGTCCATGCCAAACATTCTCAATACTATTTTCAGTGGTCCTGAAATGTTCTGCCCTTTCAATATATAGATGCAGATGTGTTTGATATGAAGTCTTCTGCTTCTTTAACTTTTATTTCTTGCTTGCTCATCCATATCTCTCTTTTCCTTTCTCCTGTTGTTCCCTGTTGCTAGTTAACTTTTATTGACATTTATTGTAGAAACCTCAAGCTATATCTTTTGCTAACTGACATGAATACTTGCCCTGATCTGGATACAGGGATTGACTATATCAGTGTGCTGAGAATAAGGTAAACTGAAAAATACACACAAATTTCCCAACAGATTATAGACAGAGATCTTCACTTTATTCTTGGAGTCCTTTCGTACTACTTAAGATTAGAAAAAAAGTAAACATGATACAAAATAATACATTATGAAAATTAGATCAGAAACCCACTTATTTTATAAATTTTCATATGCGCTCTCATAAATGTGTCATAATTTTAAACTGAAGCAAGAGGATATTTTTAAAAGGTATGTATGTATTTGTGCATTTATTTTTTAAATATTATCTAATGTAATACATCAACATTAATACTTAATTTCCCTTTCCAAATTTTGTTTAAGCCAATATCAGCATCATTGCTTATTTCTAAATTTAATTAACAACTTTATGGTAGTTGGGTATCTGGTCAGTACTTTTTCAGATAGACAGAATAGCTCTATTTATGGAACTAGGTTCCCTTGCCCTCCACCTTTAACAACTAGCACATAGAAATAAACAATGGCATTTACACACAATTTAAAAGGGAAACCAAAATGCTAAAAAGAAACTTCCTTGCCAGCAATCATCAGCCAGCTCAACAAGGATTAACAACAAGACAATCAATGAACTATTAAGGAAAAAATAATACTCCTGTCAACTCTGTCAGAGCAAGCTTCTATACATAAACAGAGATCATACCTATTCCAGTGATGGTGAACCTATGGCACACGTGCCACAGGTGGCACGCGGAGCCATTTGTCAGGGCATGCGAGGTGCTGCCCTGTCAGCTGGCCAGTGCAACATGCACGCTGGCCAGCTGAATTCACCCTTTTAAAGCCATTTTCGCCCTTCCTAGGCTCCAGTAGATTTATAGGAGCCTGGGGAGGGCGAAAAGAGCCTCCCTGCCCCTCCTGGAGGCCCTCAGGAGGCTTCATGAACTTCTGTGAAGCCTCCAGAGTGCAAAAAAACTGGCCCTATGGGCAAACCGTAAGTTCAGGAACGGACTTCCGGTTTGCTCGGAGGGTCGTTTTGACTGCTCCGAAGGCTTCAGGAAATCCTCCTGAAGGTCCCTGAAGCCTTCGGAGTGCTCAAAATGACCATCTGAGCTAACTGGAAGTCATTTCCAGTTTGCTTGGAGGGACGTTTTGACTTTTCTGAAGGTCCCTGAAGCCTCCGGAGGGTGTCCAGGAGGGGGCAGGGGAGGATTGTTTCACCCTTCCCAGGTTCCTATAAAGCCTCTGGAGCCTGGGGCGGTGAAAAAAGCGTGCAAAAAATGGGGGGAAACGTCTGTAGTGTGTGCATGCACACTGGGGGGATCACGCCCGCCCACGCACGACCCCCGTGCACTCCCCCCCAACTTATGGCACGCGAGCCAAAAAAGGTTCGCCATCGCTGCCCTATTCCCTTCTAGCACTGAAGATGTTACCTAGTCTGGTAACAAAATGTCTGCACAAACAACCAAGCAGAGATAGCACCAAGGACTCCACAGTTCAACCGTATATTCTCTTCTATTGGTCTCATAAACAATGTATCTTCATTTACCAGCTTGCCTGCCCCGATCCCATGTTCCCATTCGCTTGACTCTAAACCAGTTTAAGAAAAAATAGGTGGGAAAGGCTACAGAAGAGAACTTTGCTTCAATATTTGTATTAAGGCTATGCTGTTCTTAAATACTAGGAATTTATGAAAAAGATGGTTGTCAAGAATCTTCTGCTCTACAAGCTGGTGGTTCATACTGTGAGCTACTTTTGGCTGCAGAATAGATAAAATGACAGAACAATTAACAAACTCAAATGACTTTAGGAAAGTAGAGTATAAAACAATAACAACAATATAGCCTCAATCAGTTCCAAAATGAGTGATTAAAGTTTTTGCAAAGCAGAAAACCAAACAAAATAATATGAAAATACAAGCAAATATACCATATATACTCGAGTATAGGCCGACCCGAATATAAGCCGAGACACCTAATTTTACCACAAAAAACTGGAAAAGTTATTGACTCGAGTATAAGCCTAGGGTGGGAAATGCAGCAGCTACCGATAAATTTCAAAAATAAAAATAGATACCAATAATGCCATTGCCCATTGAATAACATATACAGCCTGCCTGTGCCCATTAAATATACAGTAGCCATTGTAAAAAATTTGCTCTGCATAACAAATTATTATCACACAATACCGGTGTATTCAATGAAATACTTCACTCACCTCATGATGCTGATGTCCCGCTGTGATGATGATGTCCCGCCTCCTATGACACACGGTACAGTGATTCCTATCATTGGATCACTGTACCAGAGGAGGTGGGACATCGCTATGTGGCTGCTTGCCATAACAAGGAGGAGGTGGGACATCGTTGCAGAGCGGCAGGAGGGGGAGGAAGGGGAATCGTAAGATAGCCCTGTATTACATTAGAACGTGAGGAGGGGGGATGGTGCAGTGCACACTGCGCGGCAAACTGACACAGAGGGAGGGGAAACTCACAGGGGCGCTGGGCCATTCACGAGCGTCACCCAGCGGCATGGCCCCGCCCCTTTTTCTCCTCCATTTCGGGCAAATTTTTCACTGACTCGAGTATAAGCCGAGGCGGCTTTTTTCAGCCCAAAAAGTGGGCTGAAAAACTAGGCTTATACTTGAGTATATACAGTATGCTTGGAAGAATTCCATGTTATTGCTAAAAAAATGTTTGAATCGTGACAAGTTAGAAGAAACTAATCAAAAAAATAATTATTTGAAGGTGTGCAGACATGGAACAAGTAGCAATAGCAGTTAGACTTACATACCACTTCACAGTGCTTTTACAGCCCTCTCTAAGCAGTTTACAGAGTCAGCATATTTTCCTCAACAATCTGGGTCCTCATTTTACGGACGTCGGAAGGATGGAAGGCTGAGTCAACCTTGAACCAGGACTTGAACTGAAAAACTGCTGGCAATCAGCAGTCAGTAGTCAGCAGAGGTAGCCTGCAGTACTGTACTCCAGCCACTCTAACCACTGCGCCACCATGGCTCATAGGGTTTATCTAGCTACCATATAAAGATTTATGTAATGATGTATCTTGTTGTGTCACTTGATTCCCCAAAACATATAATAATGCTACAGCATTTGTAGAAACAGAAATTCAAAAGATCCACAATTGATCCATATTCATTGTTTTGTAAAAAAAGAAAAATCTATGAAATACAATATATTTTAAAAATAGCCAGTCTGTAATTCTTTTAATTAAGAATCATTGTTACATTCCATTCAGTCAAAATATGGAACCTACCTTAGTTAGACCACCGACTTCCAAGTAAAAGCAGATAATAAAAACATTCCATGTGACCCAGAGAGCAGTCCAAATGGAGTACTAAGTAAAGAAAGATAAAAGATTATGATAAAAAATATTATACACATGGATGCTGTAAATTAAACATATAAGTACACTTCTGGGAACCATCCAGCAGGGAGTTTCCAGAAAGAATCCTCTATTCCGAAATCTGTAGAACTGCAGCCAACTGAAAATCCAATATTCTTTCTTTCACTGACTACACACAAGAAAATTAGATTAATTATTTATGATGCTATATTAATCTATTGATACCAATAAATTCTGACACATTGACCTAACTGTGCATTTAATTTTCATGATATATTTCTGCAAGGTGTGGAAGCAATTATATCACAGCCTTATTTTGCAAAGTCTCTAAGAAATGACCAAAAGCCAACAAATCTGATAATTCAAATAAATAAATAAGCCTGTGATTAATAAAGTTGTAAATTAAATTTCTCCAGATTATCAAATGATGGCATAAAAACCTTCAATTTTTCCCTCTATCTAGCTAGAACATATACAAGACATGTATGTAAGAATCAACATATAAAAGAAAGAAAGTAATAGGAACAAAATACATTGTCGGAAAATCATCGCTATCTAGGTAAATTGATGAGACCAGTGAAATGACATTGCATGTATTCATTATAGTAATTTAGGATAAAAAATTCACATTTTTATAGAATAATGTTATGATGCACACAATGTTACTTTTCTTCCTTTTCGTCCAGTGGTGGGCTTCAAATTCTTCTAGAACCTCTTCTGTAGGTGTGGCCTGCTTTGTGGGAGTGGCTTACCAGCCATGTGATCAGGTGGGAGTGGCTTGCCAGCCATGTGACTGGGTGGGAGTGGCTTGCCAGCCATGTGACTGAGTGGGTGTGGCCAACTTGTAAAATGTGGTGAAACTCACTTAACAACGCTCTTGCTTAGCAACCAAAATGTTGGATCAGAAACTTTGGTATTTGAAGCATGCAAGTCTTAAAGCTGTCAAGTTACAAGACCCTTGCACTCCTAACCCTTTAGGGGGAAAAACCCCAGGGGTGTTCAAACTTGACAGCTTTAAGACTTGTGGACTTCAACTCAATTCCTCCTCTCGCTCTTCATCTTGATGATGTGCGGGCAGGCTGGGGAGGGAGCTGGAACTGGTTCTAAATGGCACTGTAGATTTGTGGAACCTCTTCTATAGAACTTTTTTTTCATGTCTACATTTATAAAATTCATAGTATGGAATTATGATTTCTTTAATCTCATTAAGATTTGCCCTTAAATGTGAAACTTTGATTCAAAGGTGCTTCAATCCAAATACTATGCTGAATGAAATAATTGATTCAATGTGTTGATTATGTGACATCAAGTCAGTGCTGACTTTTAGTTATTGCATAGATAGATTTTCTCCATGAATTCAGTGTGTTAAACTGAATCTAATGCTTTCAAAATGATTGAGGGTTCAGTAGGATTCCATGCATGTTCATACAAATTCACTTCTACAAATTGTACTGCAAAATCAAATCAAACTGCACATTCAGATTCAGTGACGTGTGGTGAGGGTTACCGTTGGTGAGGCAAGACGCAGCAGCTGAGAGAAGCAACATCCCCGGTGCTGTGTCCGACAGGCATCTTGCATTTATGGCGGACATAAACGCAAGATGCTTGTCGGACACAGCGGCAGGGATGTTGCTTCTCACCACTGCTGCGCTCTGCCGCCTCGCCCCCCACCTCCTCCATCCCTGCTGACATTCCAAAAGGACATTCCAAAAGACTTGGGCCACTGAAAGTCAGTGTCTGACTTTCTATGGAGAAAGGTGTGTGGAAATCCACAATTGCAACCCGACAAATGTATTTAGGAGAGCGGGATCACTCCAGTTCATGGGTGGGAAAAATTGGGGCGGGGAAAAGCGAATCGAGGTGAGGGGTAGCAAGGACTCTGGGGAGCTTTTCCACCTTCCCCAACTGAGCTGGGGGAAAAAACCACGCGAAGAAATTGAAGGTGTTTCTCCTCCGCCACCGGAGCATCATGCCCCGCTGACCCGGACGTGTTGACTTCCCTCCTCTTTAGCTCAGTTTCCCCGTGCCCTCACCTTGCACATCCGGATGAACCAGGCATGCGGGTCTCCGACTTAAGGGCCCGGGAGGGGGGATCGAGGAGAGGAATTCCCGGACTGTGGTCCTCAAGACACGGACACATAGTCACAGATTAGGTGACCAGGGCAAAGGGCTCGACTGTCGCCACTCTGGCCACGGCAGTTGGGCAGAGGCCCGGGGTTCAACCCTTCGGGATTCCCCATAGCCTCGTCGGAATGGAGCGCTAACCTCGAAGCTGGCCCTGGGCGCCGCCGAGGAGCAGCAGAGTCGGGATCATTGCCGCTCAGGTGGCCCCCACCGCCAGCAGCTTGGGTGTCCCGGCTCTGTCCAAGCTGCTTCTCACTGCTGTCATGCTCCACCACCTTGTCCCACACCTCCCCCGACGAACAATCCTGGCTGCCCCCGCCTGCAGCCAGCCCAGCACCAAGCGGGGAAGACGACGAGGAGGAAGAGAGCGGTGAGTCCTTGTGCCAGCCAGCTGGCCAGGCGGAGAGCAGGTCAGGTGGGGGGTGGGTGGGCTGGCTGGCTGGGGAGGGGGGATCATGGCTGCTCAGGTGGCCCCCGCCGCTATCAACAGCAGCTTGGGTGTCCCGGCTCCATCCAAGCTGCTTCTCGCCGCTGTTGCGCTCCACCGTCTTGCCCCCCCGCCTCCTCCGACGAACAATTCTCTGCTTTCTTCAGCTCGGACAGTGCTGGGACACCCAAGCTGCTGTCGGCAGTGGCGGGGGCCACCTGAGTTGCCATGATCCCCCCTCCCCAGCCAGCCAGCCAGCCAGCCCACCCACCCCCCGCCTGACCTGCTCCCTGCCTGGCTGGCCAGCCGGCACAAGGACTCACCGCTCTCCTCCTCCTCCTCCTCCTCCCCACTCGGTGCTGGGCTGGCTGCAGACCGGGGCAGTGGGAATGTCGGTGCTTGGTGGCTCCCGCGATGCAAAGTGCCCGGCGGGGCGCTTTGCATCGCGGGAGCCGCCAAGACCCGGGTCTGCAGCAAAGGCGCCAAGCCACCCAGTAGAAAATGTCGGGCAGAGAAGAAATTGCTGCTGAAGAAACAGTGGCTGGCGGCCCAGAGCAACCTCTCCAGAATCACCCTCGATGGAAACTGCTAGATTGCGCAGTTGCTCAAATGCCCTTGCACAGGCATGATTCGCTGCTCCCAGATCAGGAGGCGGGAGAATAAGTGCCTCCTTTGCATACAACATTTTTTGCTTTTTAACTCTTTCTTAACTTTTAAAAGGTAAAAAATTCCTTATGCAAAGGAGGCCCCGAGTTCTCTTGCCTCTTCCTATAGTTAACACTAAGCAGACACCAAGCCACTGTGACTTGGAATCTGGTAGCAATTATTTTTAAAAAATTCTTTAAAATGCTTTCCTTTTCCTGAGGAGACTGGTGAGGCCCCGCCTCCCCTGCCTCTAGTGACTGCACGTCCCTATTCAGATTAGATTCGTATCTGCACACATAGTATTTATGCATCATTTGACGAAAGAAGTCTTTTTTGAGTTTTAAAAATTAAATTAGGAAAGATTTTGCATATTGTGACAAGCCGTAATATGTTTTGTTTAATTTTATCTTAATGGGTTTAGAATATTACATGAACTGAACTGTGATTTATTCAAAAATCACAATGATATAAACCATGTCTTAACAAGTAGCATGAACTAGTTAGAGGGGTTTTGCATACAGTAAGTGCACTAACATGCCTATCGTACCAGCAATTGTATTTTTATTCTTTTAATCTTGTTCTCGTTTTTGTTTCAAAAATTCCAATAAATAAATAAATAAACCAAACCTTAATCTCAATTGACTATAAATTTTAAAGAGAAAATGATGAAGACGAAATTCCTTCCCTTCCAGTAGTACTTCATTCAAAATCTTTCCTTTTATTAACTGCTTTCATGCCACAAGTAAATAATTCATAACAACATTGAACATGAGCTTGGACTACAAGACCACCAAGGTTTTTTCCAGCTCTATTCTGATTGATTGATGTACATAAATATCAGTCCTTGTGTGTTATTGTCAAATTTGTTGGAAAGAAAAAAGTCATTTCTGGAAAATACGTTTAAAAAATCATGCTTGATGCTTAAAGTTGCTGTTCCATAGAAGAAAGGACTGTAGTTCCATATGGAAGAAAGGGCTGTAGTGACTGAACATTGATTAAAAAAACATTTTCATCTGCACCATCATTTCAGTTGTACAACGTATTGTTAACGTCAGTTATGCATTAAGAATGCCAGCCATAGCTGCAGAAATATAGCAACATGTTCAAAATTATTCTTATCTAGTTCAGTTAAATTTGTGGCGGACAAGGGACCAATGCAACAGGACAGAAAATGAAAGTGATTGGTTCCAAATTTATCAAAATCATTTCTCAAAGAGATAGCCTACCTTATCAAACATTCTACAGTATTTTTTAAGGTCAGATGAAGTCCACTTCTTTATTGTTTCTTCATATGTAGATTGGCTTAACTCCAAATAATCTAGTTTTACATTTTCTGGGTCCTGTGTTTTGTAACTTTTAAAGATTTATTTTCTATCCCCATGAACCATCATCTATCTCTACAGGTTTTTACTATTATACACATTTCAATGTTAAAAAAAGAAGCTTGTTAGTTGTTTATAATTATAAATGCAAACATTAAATCCATTCATTCTCTCTTAGGAGCAAGAAAAATTGTATCTCCACATTAACACACAGTTAATGGGTGTTAATACAGGTAAAAAATACCATAAAAAGAAAACAAATCAATATTACATAAACTTTATGTACCACTACATTTAGAAATTCTGTTTGATTAAATAATAAAGTCTTGTTCCTGACCTAAAAATACATCAGCTAATTGGTTACCTGCGAGTTTACCGATACAATTCAAGGTGCTGATTATCACCTTTAAAGCCTTACATACAAGACAATCTTCTCTGAATTCAGCCTGCTTGCCAATGAAGGGGTATCCAAACTTGGGAACTTTAAGACTTGTGGACTTCAACATTCAATCATACTGGCTGGAGAATTCTGGGAGTTGAAGTCCACAAGTCTTAAAGTTCCCAGGTTCGGACACCCCTGCCTTAGGGGTTTGCTGAAAATCCCAAATTTGAGGGAAAGCCATTTATAGGGAATTGGTAGACAAATATTCTGAGTGGTGGCCAATCACCTCTGAAATGGCTTACAACTAATACAGGCCATCCCTCCCCTCTACATTTTTAAAGAACTGTGAAAACAAGGTTTCCCTATATAGAACCGCATTATGAACTCACAAAGATGAAAGGCCATTCAGTTTCCAGGTGTGTCTAAATATAAAATATCTTTCAACTGATTTTAGGGTAATATGTATACATAAAGTGACCAGATTTTAAAATTGGTTAAGCAGGACACCATTGTTGGGGGGGGGGTGTTCTTAATTAAAAATTTTGCCACCTGGTGCTGCGGCTGAGGTGAAACTGCCAAAGCTCCCGCTGGCGCCCCCACCAGTGGCAGCGGTGGGGCCATCTCCCTCCCCCTCCGCTCAGAGCACCTGAGCTGGCACTGCATTACCCCTGCCGCCTCCTCCTCCTCCTCTGCCGTGCTTTTGAGAAGCCATAGGGCCTTTGTTTCCTGCTCCTGCCCCCTCCGCCGCCTTCCTACTGGCTCCCACAGCCTCATGGCTCCTCAAAAGCATGGCTGAGGAGGAGGGGGCAGGGGTAATGTGGTGCCCAGCTCAGGTGCTCCGAGCGGAGGGGGAGGTGCCACTGCCACGGGCAGGGGTGTCAGCGGGAGCTTGGCGGCTTCACCTCAGCCACAGCACTGGGTGGCAAAAGTTTTAATCAATAATACCCCCCCCCCCATTCCATTCCCAAGCAGAAGAAAGAGACTCCAAGGAGGAGCGCTTGGCCAGTCATCAGAAGGCATTTGAGAAGGAGAAAAGCAGGCAAGGAAACTTCTCAAGAAGTTCCAGAAGCAGCTGCTTCTCCTCTGGGCTGGAGGGAGGAGAGGATTTGTATTTGTATTTGTATTTAAGTTTATTTATATGCCGCCCTTTTCCCTGGGGGGACTCAGGGCGGCTTACAATTTAAAAAAGGGGGGGGGAAACAAACTTTTAACATATAGAACAATACATCATTAAAACACAACATTCATACCATTCGGGCGGGTTGCAATCTTTAGCCCCAGGCCTGACGGGATAGCCAGTTTTTAAGGGCTGTGCGGAAGGTCTGGAGGGTGGTGAGGGTATGAATCTCCACGGGGAGATCGTTCCATAGGGTCGGAGCTGCCACTGAGAAGGCTCTCCTCCGCGTGGTTGCCAGTCGACATTGACCGGCGGATGGAACTCGGAGGAGGCCAAATCGGTGAGATCTAATTGGTCGAATGGAGGTGATTGGCAGTAGGCGGTCTCTCAAGTACCCAGATCCACTACCATGAAGGGCTTTATGGGTGACGAGTAGCACCTTGAAGCGTACCCGGAGATCGACAGGTAGCCAGTGCAGCTCGTGGAGGATAGGTGTTATGTGGGTAAAGCGAGGTGCACCCACAATTGCTCACGCGGCCGCATTCTGGACTAGCTGAAGTCGCCGAATACTCTTGGAGAAGGAAGGAAGGAAGGAAGGAAGGAGGAAGGGAGGGAGAAAAAGAAAGGAAGAAAGAAAGGAAAGATGGGAGGGAAGGAAAGAGGGGAGGGAGGCAAAAGGGAGGAAGGGGAAAGGGAGGAAGGGAAGAGAATGGCACCTTTTATTGTCCTCATCTTGTAAAAGCCCCTCAGGCTGCAACCCCGGGCTCGGCTCCTTCCCCGGGCACAGCCCACCGGCTCTGCTGGACCCGCTTCCTTCCGAAGCAAAGCTCACAGGCGCTGGCTGCCTCTTTGTCAGAAGGTGAGGCAGAGCCACCCTGATCAAAGCTGTTTCAAGCAGGGCAGCGAGGAGCAGGGTGGCCATGCTGCTCGGGGAAGCCAGCAGGCTTGTTACAATTGCCGTGGTGGGCTGCAATGCCCTACCTTCCGCTGGGACCTCCGCTCCAGGCACATACGTTTAAAGCACGGGGCCGAGCTGGGAGGGGCATCGCACCAGGGCCAAGAGCACTTAGCCCACCCCCCATCTGTGTCCCCCTCCAGGGATGGAGCAGCCACAGCCCGGCCGCTGCGGGTGAAACAGCCGGTTGCCTCCAGGGTGTTTGGAAAAGCCGGATGCGCCCCTGGGTAAAAACCCTCATTGCAAGTATTGTAAAGCCCATCTAAAAATTAGGACTTTTTAAAAATGCTGCGGGACGCGGAACAAATTGTTCAAAAGCATGACTGTCTCGCCAAAAGCGAGACGTCTGGTCACCTTATGTATACATGTCTATTTTATTTATTTAAAATATTTATATGACCACACACATACTCTCAGTGACCTTAAGCAATTTACAAAAAAATTAAAAATCCAATGTAAAAGGAATAAAAACAGTGACCCCCACCCTCCTGGCAACAACAAACAATCAAATAAGCCACTTGAAGGGCTCTATCCTACTATGGATTTTCTGCTTGCAAAACCAGGTCTTTATGGTCTGGCAAAAGAGTGAGAAAGTGAGAGCCAGTCTAATCTCTGTGGGAATTATGTTCCAAAGGGAGAAGCCACCATGGAGAAGGCCCTTTTTCTGGGTCCCACCAGATGTATGTCTTTAGGACCCACAACATTCGCTACCTCTCCATCTAATGAGTTGGTGGATGTTACCAGGAAGAGATGGTCCTTCAGATAACCTGGTCCCAAGACATGTAGGGCCTTAAAGATAACACCCAGCAATTTTAATTGCTATACAATACATCAGTGTGTGTATACACACACATACATACACATGAATTTATGTGCAAATACATGCACACACATAAACACACAATAGATATATTATGTAAACTGTCAGAAGATTATAACAGATTGTTAAATTTCATCCTAGTATAGCAATTAATGTCTTCATGGGTCCAGTGACTCATCCTGTATTCTGCACCAAACCAGGGAAAAAAGGATACACATGAAAAAGATTTGTTTACAATAGAACATTGGAATCAATACAAACACCCACACTCACCCCCATACACCCACACCCACACACCCACCACTGGCTGGCCCAGATTTTAAATCCAAGGTCTTTTTCTTTTCTTTGCCCAAATTTTGGGCATACTTTTTTATTTTATTTGAACATTAGATAGTATCGTTCCATGTTTAAATAATAGACCTGTCTAGCTTGGAAATCATTTATGCATCTTGCAATAACAATTCTATACAAATCTGAATGAAATTGATTTGATCTTGTGAAATGGAGTAGCACCCTCTCCCACCCCCAATACATGTAGGAGATTAAAACTGCAGGTTTCATTGTGAATGAAAAGGATAACTATATATTGAAAAGTATGGTCTGGCATGATTTTGGGTGAATATAAAAGAAATAATTAGAATAGTAATAGTTGCATGTTATTCCAGCAAACAGAAATAATAGAAGAACTGTAGGATGAATTTTGAGGAAATTTGTGTAACATTTTGAATGAGTGTCATTAAGTGAAAAAAATAATTTGTTAAATACTATAGAATAAAATTCTTTATTGGCCAAGTGTGATTGGACACACAAGGAATTTGTCTTTCGTGCATATGCTCTCAGTGTACATAAAAAGATTGATCAATTGATGAGTGGGGATGAGATGAAAGAATATAGAAAAGTGTTGGACCATTTATAAACCCAATAATGAATGATAATCTGACTGATGAGTATTAACTTAAATTAAGTTAAGGTATGTTTGTTTTATGTAATGAAAAAAGATTAAAGTGCAAATGTCCAATCATCAGAAAGCAGGAGAAAAGCAAACATAGGTAATTATGCACTAATTAGCTTCAAATTCATTCTAAGCAAAACTTCAGAACAGATTATTAAGCATTTGATCTTTGAGCATTTAGAAAAGTGTGTCTTGTCAGGAACCAAGCAGGGGTTTATAAAAAATAAATCACGCCATGGCAGTTTCATCTTTTTATTTAATAAATTCACTATTTTAGTTAAAGAGAATAAATGAGGTGGATATAATGTACTTTGACTTCAGCAAAGCATTAAACAAAGTCTCCTTACACTTTGGCAAATTATGAGCTAAACCAGGGTTCTATTCCATAAGAAGGACAAAGAGCAATTGGTATGACAGCAGGAAAAAAATTGTAAAGATAAGACTTGTTTATCAATAGAACAGATTATGTCAGGAAGTGCTAGACCAGAGGTCTTCAAACTTGTCAACTTTAAGACTTGTGGACTTCAATATAAAATATAAATATAAAAAATACTATTATTCTCAAGATGCCATAATAATTTGAGATCAAATGAAAGATGAGAAAAAAGATGAAAGGCTTACATCAATACCAATGTAAACTTTAATAGCAGTTTTTATAAAACCCTTTAACCGAATTTCCTAACAAAATAAAATAGAAGAGATTGTCTTTACACCTCAAAATCCATCACTTATAAAATTACAGAGTTCCCAAATGCTGACATTTCCAGAGGGAGAAGCCATAAATATTCAACCTTTCCAGATAGCTAAGGCTCAGCAAAATGTGAAGAAAGAGGTTTTTACATGGTTTTAGTATTCCTTATTCCTGTAATGTTAAGTTGCAGAGATCCCCAGTGTGTTTATAGTTCTTATACAAAGACTATGCCTGTAATTATGTTATTTCAGATAGCTGAAGTAAATCCCTTTGGCATCTTACAGTTATTTATTCTTAAAATCACTATCTACAATTGTTTTCAGGGTCAGTTACTAGTCTGCATCAATTCAAACAAGTCTCTGATGGTTCCCATAAACACATGGGGGTTACATGAGTGTGAACTGCATGGGCAAATTGGATGTAAAATGTATTAAATAATATGAAAGAAATAAAATATGGCAAAGCAAAGATTATACTTCAAGGTTTTGTTTTTCAGCAATACACCACCATATCTTATAACTCTGGAATGCCTCAAGCAATTTCAACCAAACTTGCTTCCTAGATGATTTACTCTCTGGAAAAAAAACACTGTGGGGGTAAGACACCCCTAACACCTCTCCGGATGTGTGTTCTGTTAAGATACAGCCTGTTGTGCCTTAAAATAGCTTCTACTATATTACCGTAAAATGGCTTCTACTATACAGTACAGTTTAGTTGCCATGGTAATGGCTTCACAGTACTCCACAAGGGAGCTCCCTCTCATAAGGGGGAAAATCCAACATTAGAAATTACATTTGGTCCGGACATTTTCCCCCTATAAATGAATACCGGGGCAATGCCAGGTTATGAGCTAGTTTTTTATAAAGTTGCTGGGAAGCTTTTAAAAGAAAACTTCAAGAATCACTTGCCCCTATATTGAAGCCCATATACGTTTTCATACTCATACTCAAAAACACACATCTCCAATTGCTCATAGAACATCTTAGTACTAATCACAAAACAATCAGAACAGCCATGATATGAAAAAAACCACAAACATAATAAAAAGCTGAACATTAAGCAAATGTTTACAAGTTATACTTAATATGTAGAAAACAATTGGGGAAAAATTGTGAATGTACTTAGAAAGAGAAAGATAACTTACCAGAACTATATACCGAGGTCTGTATTGGATGGTTCCAAACAAACCCAAAATAACAGCTATTATATGCAGGAAATTGCCAAGGATGGGAGCCCACTGGAATCCCAGAAAGTCAAAGATTTGTCTCTCCAGTGCAGCTAGCTGTAATTAAAACAAGCCAAATGAATAAATGAATATAGCAGAATTAAAGCACGTTTTCCTTCATAGGAAGGAATTATTGACATTGTTGACATTATAAGGCATTATTGACAAAGACTGATTCTTTTGAAAAGGACCGATATCCATTTCTTGATCCTTTATTTTTATTGCATAAATAAATCAGATTGTTACTAATAGTAGCAGCAAAATAAATATGGGTCATATCTAAAATCATGCCAGCAGATATCCACTCTTGCTCCTCTCCTCTTTGCATCTGCAAATTTGTGTCACATAATCCTATAGTGCAAATCAGCAGTCCTTTAAATCATGTGAAGCCAAATGTGAGGCCACAGCAAGAGAGCCACTAAAATCAATAATCAGTCACAAAATGCATACTACTGTGCATGTATTATTACTTGACTTTAGTACACAACAGAAGAACTACAGTATGGCTTAAACCACTGACAGTATGTCTAATTTTCATATTTCTTACAGTAAACAGAATCTCACATATGACATGCTTCTTCACACCTGTACTGAATGGCAATGATTTGCACATATTGACAATTGACTAAATAAATAAATGCCTGAACAAAACTGTTTTCGCTCTATCAAATGACAATAAGTTCATGCACAAGCTCTCATATTGGTTTTTCACCAAATGCGAATTGGGATCATCGCTGATGTGTGATTTATAAAGCATACCAATCTTCACTAGCTCGAGTGACAATTTCATGCTCTTTAATATTGATTTAAAATATAAATGGAGGTCATTCCAAAGCAGAGAATAGCACTTGATGGCATAAATGGCTTCTGCCTGTTCTGTAATTCTAAGAATGTCAACATATAAATTGTGCTACTTTAATCTCAAGACTAAATAATTGCAAAAGTTTCATGTGGTTAACAAAATGATTTTTTTCAATTTATGTGCAAGAACTACGCTTTGTGCAGAGCAGTGAACTATATTGTGTATTCTTTATACAGTATAATTTTAAGTATAATTACATGTAAAAAAACTACTAAACTGTAAGCAAAGTATGATCTTAATACAATCTTAATGCAATATTAGAAAATCTAAACTAGCAAACAATATTGATGAAGTTATGTAATTTTCACTTGGTTGTGCATTTAGAAACAAAATTTGTTTATACAATATATATGCTCTCCCTCCAATATGAGTTAATAATGAGTTAATTGAAAAAAATATTTGTTGACAGAATACAATACATTGATATTCTGAGAAGTATATGGAATTATGAAAATCAGTCTTAATATTTACAATTATTATTGCAATGGATAGCACATTGTTATTAAAGCAGTCATTTCAAATTTAAAATACTTTTTGATTATTTGTTAAAATAGTTAGATACATTGAGAAGAAAGCACAAGCAAACAGAAAACATAGTCAGAAAAATAATATTTAGAACATTGCTTTGAGAACCATAAACTACATAAGCCATGGATAGCACTATAGCAGTGATGGCAAACTTTTTTTGGCTCCCATGCCAAAAGCGAGGAGAGTGCAGGAGGGTTGTGCGTGGGCATGGCACACCCATAATACTATGCGTGTGATCCCCCAGCATGCATGCATGCCGGCTAGCCTCCGAAGGGTGAAAAATGGACCTACGGAGAACCTGGAAGTTTGGGGATGATAATTTCTGGTTTGTCCATAGGCTTCTCCTTCAGGCTTCCCTGAAGGTTCTGGAGGGCGAAAAACGGACCTACAGACAAACCAGAAGTCACCTGGTTTGCTCATAGGGTTGGTTTTTGCCCTCTAGAATCTTCAGGGAAGCCTCCTAAAGGCTCTGGAGGGTGAAAAATGGACCTACGGACAAACAGGAAGTCACTTTCGGTTTACTCGTAGGGCCAGTTTTTGCCTTTTGGAGCCTTCAGGGAAGCCTCTTGAAGGTCCTTGAAGGCTTCGGAGGGTGAAAAATGGACCTACAGGGAATCCAGAAGTTTGGGAATTGTGACTTCCAGTTTGTCTGTAGGGCCGTTTTTCGCCCTCCGGAGCCTTCAGGGAAGCTCCTGAAAACTCCTGAAGGGCAAAAATGGCCCTACAGCCAAACCAGAAGTCCATTCGTGAACTTCCAGGTTCCCCATAGGGCCAGTTTTTGGTTTCCGGAGGACGAAAAATGGCTCCAAAAGAAGGCCGAAGTCAGCTGGCCAGCGCACACATGTGCGCTGGCCAGCTGAAGGAGTAATGCCTTGTGTGCCCTGACAAATGGCTCAGGTGGAATGCGTGCCATAGGTTCACCATTACGGCACTATAGTCTCTGAGGGCATCATATGTTATTTCCAATGGCATCTGTATAACATTCAATATAAAATTCAATAAAATTAATTTACATTTGCTTTTTAAAAAATAGTTGTAACAACTCTTGTATTAATTCACAAGATTTTGGCATTCCTGCCTCCTGCAACATTTATACTCTCCCAAAGACACACTTTCTTACTGGCAGAAGGGCCTACCAATATTTTATGAAACACAGATCTCTGATCAGAGACAGTTTGAGCATTCTAACCAAATAGTGGGCTTTGTGGACAATATTTTAGGGAATGAAGGTTTGGGGCTGTAAATAACCATTTTACTAAGGTTTATACATAAGGTGACCAGATTTTCAGATTGGTAAAGGGGGACACCTTTGACCAGGGCGGGGGGGGGGGCTTGATTAAAAATTTTATACGGAGCAACAAAAATTTTCATATAACGCAAAAATAGTATTGTATTTTTTATTTATTTCAACATAACTACAATTTACAAATATAAATTGTAACTCTTGCCAAACATCAACATTTTGATCACGTGACCATGAGGATGCTGCAACGGCCGCTAAGTGTGAAAATGGTCGCTGTGAAAAATGGTCATCAGTCACTTTTTTCAATGCCATTGTAACTTTGGTCACTATACCACCTTTCTTGCCACAGTTCTTAAGTGAATAACTGCAGCTGATAAGTTAGTAACATAAGTGAATCTGGTTTCCCAAATTGCCTTTGTCAAAAGGCAATTAAAATGACCCCAGGACACTGAAACCATCATAAATACGAATCTGTTGCCAAACATCAAAATTTTGATCGCATGACCATGAGGATGCTGCAACAGTCGTTAAGTGTGAAAATGGTCACTAAGTGTGAAAAATGGTCATCAGTCACTTTTTTCAATGCCATTGTAACTTTGGTCACTATACCACCTTTCTTGCCACAGTTCTTAAGTGAATAACTGCAGCTGGTATTTTGTATTTTGGATAGAATCTTTTTTTAAATAGTCTAAGACAATTAAAAAAAAAGAATCCACACAGAATAAATTGAAGTAAAACATTTCAAAGTATTGTGCATAGAATTTTTAAAAACGCTTTCACTTCAATTTATTTTGGATAGAATCTTTTTTAAAATAGTCTAAGACAATTTAAAAAAAGAATCCACACAGAATAAAGCTATTAAAAAAATCCTAGGCACAATAAATAAAATATTATTTTAAAATACATTAAAAAATAAAAGAAGAAAACCCAGCTCTTACCAGCAGGCACAAGTGAGCACTCCAAGTCAATCCAGAATGATATAGATGTTAATACAAAGAACTGAGCAAATTAAAATGGTGAAATTAGTCAGGGAAATATTTTTCAAAGAAACTTTGCCACCATTTTTTTCCACACGAGCCGACCTCCAACCTCCGTGCCCCTCGCCTCTGGAAAATCTAGGAAGTAACACTTGCGGCTTCTCTAACCAAGTATTTCCTGCAGCTCTATGGTACTTGGTCATTTTTTCTTATAAAATGAGGTAAAAGGGGCGGGGGGGTCCGTTTTGTTGCTTTAATGTTTTAATATCTTCAATAAAAGTACTGAGACAGAGAGAGAGGTTAGTTAGACAGAGTGTCTTTTGTCTTGTCCCGGTTAGGATTTCTTAAGCAAATCCACTGGGCTTTCAACATGAAGCCAGAAAATCGGGACTTTTTAAAAACGCCCCGGGACACGGGACAAATTGTTATAAATCGTGACTGTCCTGCTGAAATCGGGACGTCTGGTCACCTTATTTATACAATATTACATTGGGACAAATATTACAATGCAATGAATTGCTTACCAAATGACATTGTTACAGTAAATGAAATTTATTTTAGCTTGCAGTTTGCAAATTTAAAAAATCCCTAAATAGAAATTTAATTAATTTAATCTAATTTAATCTTAATTTATTTGATTCAAACTCAGCATCAAAATGTAAGCGCAATGACGGCAAATCAGATATTGCACTAGAGAATAACAGTATATAAATAAGTTGTCATTCTCAGCTAGACTACAAAAAGCTTGAAGATGACCCAGTAATGTGTGCCAGCTGGATGGGCAAAATGCTTTCCATTTGGCAAGAGCTGCTTTGGCTGCAGATAGAGTTCCAGGCCCAGTTCAAAGGTGTTGGTTGTAACCTATACATACATTTGCTGCACCACCTTCTTATCACATATATGAAGGAAACAGGATAACATCCTTGCCCCCAGAAAGACCCAGAATAAAATCCTGTAATAATTATGTATTATTTGTCTACCTAAAGCACTGCTATCTAGTGTACAGATTTTTGTCTGGAAAGAAACTTCATTATCATTATCATCAGAGAGTCCGCCATCTCTTCAGCAGCCTGAAGCTTCCTATGCTTGAAATAATAAAGTGTCCCAAAGGAAAATTGTCATGAGAACTTTTCTATATAGGAGTATGACAAATCAGTGACATCCAATGAAGCTGCTGAATCAGAGAAAGATAAAAAAATACTCTCAAATTAATATCAAAATATTTTGAAAGACATTATAAGCTGCACTAAAAAAAACGGGAAAGCCTTTTTCCATCTGTTGGGAGATAGTGACACATGGTTATGAGGTAATGTTGAGTGCCAAATGGCCTGCAAACAACTTCCAGTAAGTTTTCTGTGGATGAGGAGGATCTTCTATTCCTAGCATTGAGGAAATAGTGAATTGTCAGGCTTTACTAATGAAAGAAAAATTATAATGTTCTTTTCCTAAGGCAGCACATTTTGAATCAGCCCTATGCCTTGAGGTTCATAAGTGAATACATTAGTTTGCACTTCTTCACAAAATAGCCACAAAAGCTTATGTTTACAGAATAACTGGAATCATAATTGTTTTGGAAGAGTATAAAGATGCTTAATAAGCAGTTGCATATATGAAGTTACGCAGATAGCTTATATTGGATGCTTTTGTCAGCTAGTCTAGTATTCCTTTGTTACAGAGATCAATGGAAAAACTGCAGGTAAGGTACACCTGCTATCTCTCCAATAACTGCTATCTAGAGAAATATTAAATATAAATTGGATTAAAATACCCTTCTCGAATAACTGAATACCTTTTTAATATTTTTAAATATCTGTATTTCAGTGAATAATTACAAATCATTTCTGCAATCTCTTTAAATATTCAGGCATGCTAGGAGATAATTAACTATGATGACAACTGCACAAAGTGAAAACCTTTTTTTTAAAAAAAACACCCTATGAATTACCTTGGAGATGTTAATTTGAGTTAAAAAAAGAATAATGAACCAGCAGTTAAAAATGTACCATCAGGAAACTTCCTTATATGTCAAAAGCTTTTTATTTAAATGCATGCCATCTGAAGAATTCAGTTTGAAATTTGAAATTAGTTTTAATTGGTGGGAATAGCTTGAAAGCTTTTTTTTACACTTCATTAATTAACAACTGGAGAGTTTACCCATATTTTAAAAATGTAAGGTTTTAAATTGATACCTTCATTGAGTCAAGTAAAATAGGTAAACACAGTAGAATTTGATTTTTTTAATATAGGGGGAGCAGAGAAGCTAAAATGCCTTTCTTGTCCAAATGTCATATTCAAAACTATTTCTTTGAAACAAGCAGGGAGGATGGGCTTTGATACTTACTTCCCTTACTTCTAGCAAAAATTATCATAACTTTAGGACATGTATAATTATAATCAATGGTATGTGGCACTTGACTAAAAATGTCAGTCCCAAACAGTTTTTCTCAGTGAAGAACACAATATGGAATGATTTTTTTCTGTTCAATTTTTAAAAAAGAAAAATATAGTAAAAATGCTTAGTTTTACAAAGGTTCTTCCTTTTAAAAAATTAATAGGTTATAAAACTTATGGTACAAATTCCTGCTTAGGTTTACAAACTTCCAGTTGGCCCATTGGTAAGGTGACCAGACGTCCCGATTTTGGCGGGACAGTCACGATTTTTAATAATTTGTCCCGTGTCCTGCAGCGTGTTCAAAAAATCCTGATTTTCCAAAAGAAAGGAAATCAATTTTAAAAAGGACGCCGTAAAAAAAATGTTTTTATTTCTCTGAAGTGTCGTTCCCAATGTGGCCTTTAGAGGGCAGTGGTTTCCCTCCCTCCTCTCCTGCCCGTGCGTGTGCTGACGAAGGCCATTTTTCTGCAGGGAGAAAGGCAGCAGCGCAGCGAGGAGGCAGGTGGGGATCCGGTTGGGAGAGGCTGGCAATGGGGTGGCTTTTGAAAGGGTTGGGGGGCATTGGGGGAAGGCAATCAGGGGAAGGCTGCTTTGCAACTGCCAGTGAAGTCCCATCCCCCCCGCTCTTGCCTTTCCTTCTGCTTGCTCCATCCCAGCAGAGGCTGAGCCCGCCTCTTATTTGGACCTCTTGCATCCCCCTCCCAAACAGAGCACCCCATTTCAAGCAACGAAAGCCATTTTAAAGCCATTTTCAAAAAATCCCACTTTTAAGGCAGTGAGCAGATCTAATGCTCCTTCCGACTCCCCACAACAGAGAAAGGGAGGGGGGAAGAAAGTTAGGGAAGGAAGGAAAGGAAAGAAAGAGGGAAGGAAAGAAGAAAGGAAGGAAAAGGAAGAAGGAAAGGAGGAAGGAAGGAAAAGAAAGAAAGAGGGAAGGAAAGAAGGAAGGAAGGAAAAGGAAGAAGGAAAGGGGGAAGGAAGGAAAGAAGGGAAAAAAAGAGTGACTGGCTTCATTTCATCCAAGCAGGTTTTCATGCCTAAAATGGGACTAGAAACTCCTGATTTCTTGTCTGGTACCTGAACCACTACTAGGCAAACTGGCTCTCTTATCCATATTTAATCTACTGTGACCAAATATCTTCCAAATCATGCCAGGAAAGCAGCTCAGCATAGCTGCATTGAGCAACAGGAATTATTTTTATGGCTGTGTAGTTTCTCCTTTTGCAAAACTAGCAGATTAAACAGCAAACTCGCCACAAGATTGCAAGTAACTTCTAAAACCTCTCCTCAAATAGCAGTTATCTGAAACTACCCAGCGAGCAGAGTTGGGTGTTGATATTACTGTATCTCTGTATAAAGCCATGAATTTGTTATAGAAGGTCATAGACAAATAGCTGTCCTTTGGGGTCATTACAGGTGTCTGGAATAGAAGAACATGGGTGTTTTCTGATACGGAAGCATTTGTATAAAATAGAGTGCAATACTGGCTAATAAACAATAGCTCCAAACTTAGTTTTAAAGTCATACATTTAAATTCATTGCTATTTTCACATACTATGTGAATGAGACAGTTTTTATATTCCAACACTTCAGGATATAGTGTTAAACTTATTGCATTGGGAGATTTTGTACAACATTTGCTTAAAATATTTAAGAAAAAAATGGTTGGATATTTTGTTGCTTAGAATGCAAGGCAAGCACACTTCAATTTTAAGGGACTGGGATTATTTCCATATACTGTACAGCTAGACCTCGATTTACAACCACAATTGACCCTAAAATTTCCATTGCAAAGCAAGATGGTTCCTCATTTCATGACCATTCTTTCCACAGTTGTTAAGTGAGTCACTGCAGTTGTTAAGTGAACCATGCAGTCATTAAGCAAGTTTGGCTTTTCCCGGTCACTTTGCTTGTTGGAAACCAGCTGGGAAAGTGACAAATGGTGATCGCATAATCCTGGATACTGCAACCATCATGAACACATGCCAGGTGCCAAGCAAATTTTGATCATGTGGTCATGAGGATGGTGCAGTGGTCATAAAGGAGAAAAACAGTCACAAGTCAGAAGAGCAACAAAGATGATTAGGGGACTGGAGGCCAAAACATATGAGGAACTGTTTCTGGAACTAGGTATGTCTAGTTTAATGAACAGGACTAGGAGAGACATGATAGTAGTGTTCCAGTATCTCAGGGGTTGCCACAAAGAAGAGGGAGTCAAACTATTCTCCAAGGCACGTGAGGGTAGAAAAAGAAGCAATGGGTGGAAACTAATCAAGGAGAGAAGTTGTGAATGTTCCAACACTGGAAGATTTTTAAAAGATGTTGGATAATCATTTGTCTGAAATGGTGTAGGGTTTCCTTCCTAAGGAGGGGGTTAGACTAGAAGATCTCCAAGGTGCCTTCCAACTCTGTTATTCTATTCTAACATATACTATTTTAAAGAAGCACAGAAGGAACAATCCTCCAGGCTTTAGTGACTATCACTATGATTCTTGATGAATGTATTCTATTTTATTTTTCTTTATGTACACTGAGAGCATATTCACCAAAGACAAATTCCTTGTGTGTTTAGGAGTTTAGCTTCTTCTCTTGAAAATGTAAGCTAGCATAAGGCATTATAATGCAAGCTAGCCTTAGCTTTCAAACAGTTCATTTAGTGACCAAAGTTACAATGGCATTGAAAAAAGTAACTGATGACCATTTTTCATACTTAGCGACCATTTTTCACACTTAGCGACCATTGCAGCATCCTCATGGTCACGTGATCAAAATTTTGATGTTTGGCAACAGATTCATATTTATGATGGTTTCAGTGTCCTGGTGTCATGTAATCATCTTTTGTGACCTTTTGACAAAATATAAAATTTTTAATCAAGCCCCCCCCCCCCCCCCCGGTCAATGGTGTCCCTCTTTACCAATCTGAAAATCTGGTCACCTTACCCATTGGGTCTATTTTTCTCCCTCCCCAGGCTCCGGAAGCTTTCCGGAAGCCTGGGGAGGGTGAAAAAGAGGCCCACCTAGCAACCAGAAGTTTGGGAACGAACTTCCAGTAGATCTGTTAAGCCTGTTTTTTACCTTCCCCAGGCTCCAGAGGCTTTCCTTAAGCCTGGGGAAGGCGAAAATGGCACCTCCCAGCCAGTGGTTGGTTTCAAAAAATTTTAGAATCTCTTCTGTAGGTGTAGCCTGCTTTGTGGGAATGGCTTGCTGGCCTTGTGACCGGGTGAGAGTGGCTTGCCAGCCATGTGACTTGGTGAGCATGACCAACTTGTAAAATGTGGTGAAACTCACTTAACAACACTCTTGCTTAGCAACCAAAATGTTGGCTCAGAAACTCTGGCATTTGAAGCACGCAAGTCTTAAAGCTGTCAAGTTACATGACCCTTGCACCCCTAACCCTTTAGAAAAAAAACCCCAGGGGTGTTCAAACTTGACAGCTTTAAGACTTGTGGACTTCAACTCCCAGAGTTCCTCCTCTTGCTCTTCATCTTGATGTACGGACGGGCGAGGGGAGGGAGCTGGAACTGGTTCTAAACGGCACTGTAGATTTGTGGAACCCACAAATCTCCTGGCAGGAACCCACCCCTGCCCCCAGCCCTCCGGAAGCCAAAAATCAGCTGGCTTGTGCCATAGGTGGGTGTTGCATGCGCATGCATGGGGCAGGGGATACATGTGCATATGCTGGGTGCATTGAATTGTGGGTGTGGGCATGCGCACGTGTGTGATAGCATGCACATGCACAATTTTGGCACACCTGTACAGAAAGGTTAGCTATCATTGGTCTATAGCTTAACTAACTGGAATTTCTAATCTGGATCTAATGACAATGACAGTTCATTAAAATCAGACAGCAGATAAGCTAATATTTTCTCATGGGACATAAGTCATAAGTTAAGCATGAGTGTATAACACTAGCTGCCAGATTTCCTACAGGACCAAATTATATCTTTAGTATATTAAATTTCTCTACAAATATATTCTAAGAATGTGAATTTAAGGACATGGATAAATATCTTTTGCCTGTTTTTTTCTGTCTGTCAGGCTTGGAAAATGAACTACTTGGAGAGGATATCATACAAAGTTCTTGTTGATGGATCCTTTTGAAGGGTCCTTGGTGCTCTCTGAGCTTGGTTTTTTTCTTGAAGACGTTTCATTATCCAAATTAGGTAACATCATAAGTGCTAATAAGAAGTGGGATTTTTTTCTCTATTCATATTCTAGTGTCTTTATTCTAAAGTTAATAATCCTTTAAGGAAATAAAAATTAGAAAGGAAATAATTATTTTAAGATTGCTAAATAAATTTATGCCACAAGTTAAAACAAGGTAATTCTAATTCCACACAATTCAAGCTACCAGATACTTCATCTTAACTAACTGTATTAATTAAGCAGGTATTTACTCTAACTAAAGGAGAATATTTGTACATAACTATTATAAATTAGAAGTGAATATTATGGTAGTAGAAACTTGACTAAATCCTATCACTGAATGAAGTATAACAATTTCATTTTGGGGATTTATCTGATAATTATGGTAGTTGGTAATAAGGTTTCATGAGGTTCTTTTAATCTTGCTAATATTATCATATCCTGTAATGCAGGCATATTATTCCATTCTCTTGTGCACATAAAGCTACCACCTAATTGATACATTTATTCTTATATGAATAATTTATTTGCATCATGGTCCAATATATCAATATTACTGACATTTAACTGTGGGCTAATCTCAGTGATATAGTCATTAATATAAAGAAATGTAAATCTAGGCCACAAGTCTCTTGTGTATCATGAAAATTCTTACACCAGGAATGAAGTAATTATTGTCTGAGGATCATTCAAATATATTTATATTGCCTAAATTATTTTTAAATGGCACATTAATTAGCAATCTAGAAAATTTGTAAGCCAGCTATGTCTTTATGAAATGAATAATATTGCCAAAAATGGCAAGATAACATACTACAAATTGATCTTATAATGGTAAGATCAAAATTGCTGCTCTTACCATTCTTACCATTCTTTAATTTTAAATTTAAATGAATGAAAATTCACATTACTGCACTTGTAGGAAAACTCTACTTTCCATCGCTATTCTCCACAACAAAGACATCTGCCATCTTTATTCATATGACTGGCTAAATTTTCATTCCTTTGGAACTAATACTTCAATTTTCTTACCCTGTGAATATGAAATCAATATATTATATTGCATATTTCCTTGGTAATAATGGTGATACATAACATTGCTCTTTGCAGGGTGGGGGTGTAGGAAGGATCATTCTCACTGATTTTTTTTAAAAAAAGGAAAAACCATCAGGGAAACTATCAGGAAAATTAGCAAAACAGACTTATGCTTGCTTAAGTTCCAGGAAAAAGGCAAATCAGGAATCACTGTCATCCTGTATGATTCACTTTTAGCAGCACCACTTTTAAGAGAGTCATGCAATGCTTTAATAATGGCTGCTTCCTCTCTTTGGGAAACCACATGCAGTGAAAGCAAACAAAGCATACCGTCTTGCAGCTGTTCTCCCTCTGAGGACAGAAGGCTATAGAGAGTATTAGTTATTTATTAGTTATGTGAACATGGCAGGATTTTGTTGGGATAGAAGAAAGACTAATCAGGCATCTTCTCTAATCACAGAATAGAATTGTCTATCAAAAAAGAAATGCATTCACTTTTGAAGAAACCTATTCTATTTGAAATAGAAAATTCAAGACTGCAATATTGTAAATTATGGTGTTTGGACATTATATAACCTAATCAGTGGAGAGTTGTTTGATTCAGAATTAGATCTGCCTCACCTTCCTGAAGTATCCTGTGGATTATTTAACATGTTAAATTTTATATGATGTATAGAATGAAATAATGGAATAATTGAAAGATAGAAAAGTGTCATGATATTAGCATATTTTCTACATTAAACCATAAAATTCTATAATCAGTAGAAGAATATCCCACATCATTCATCTACTGATTTTACATACTTCTCAATTGCTTTCATGCAAGAAGAGATACTCAAAGAAAGTGGAAGGTAAACAACGGAAATTAATGTTAGGTTTAGCTTCAATCTTCTACTAAACAAAAAGAATAAGTTGGCTTTTTTATAAAATTGATTTCTAGTTCCTTGTTCAAATCAGGATTTCAAATTAAAGTATTCCAGGGAGATGCTGTGTAGCCATTGCTTAAACTATACCACTGATCTGTAATCAAATTAGATCAACCTTTATTTTGATCATAGGCAAGCATTAGGGGCAGGGGACAGTCCTGTCTGTCTGTCTGTCACCTATCTCTTGATTGAGATAGAGTTTATTTTATAATGTTGGGTCCCAATCAGAAGCCAGGACTCATCTCTCATTAATTTTGAGCACTGTTGCATAGAACTTGTATGTTGAAGCAGGGTTAATGACTGAAAGCAACAAGGAGGTGTAATATTGCCCACACACCAGGCATATTTATATAGCAATGAAAGAATGAGACTAATATGTGTGTGGAGTATGAGTAATGATGAAATGCATGCAATGTTTTTAAAACCAATTTATTCTATTTGTTTAGTAAATCAAAACTAAACCTAACATTAATGTTCTTTGTTGTTTCTATGTGTCCAGAGTCAAAAGAAAATTGTTGCTCCAAATAAAGACCTTTCCAATTATTTTCAAGGATAGCTAAGGGAAGGAGACATGACATTATGCCAGATTAATCCCTTCTGGAGAAACCTTATCTTAATTAGCATACATATTAAGTAAAGTAGACTCTGGTCAATCAAAGAGGCCTCCAACTTCTCTCACAATTTAATTCAGGAGATGGAAAAAAATGTTTTGAGGGAAGAACATTTTTCAGTGAAGTACAAGCCCCTACTAATGGTGGATCAGCCTTGCCACCTTTCTGTATAAATGGTTCCATTGTTCTTCATGTTAGAATATTATTTTTTACTTTAATATTTGAATTTGGTTTTTTTTATAAAACTTAAATCCTTTAGTCCATGTCTTGCATTCTGAAATGAAAAAATTCTTGTGGACATCATTTTAGACATTTTAAGACTGCCACCACATCCACTTACAGCTACTATATCTCAAGGCTAAACATCCTCAGTTCTTCCAATGTATAATACTAGAATTTAGGTTCTAATCCCCTGATTATGTGCTGCCTAGCATTAGACATAATACTCATGGTAAGCGTGAACCAAAGTGCCTACAGTCCAATCCAATGGTGAAATTCATTTTTTTTTTACTACTAGTGGTTCTGTGGGCATGGCTTGGTGGATGTGGCAGGGGAAGGATATTGCAAAATCTACATTCCCACCCCACTCCAGCGGAAGGATACTGCAAAGTCTCCATTCCCATCCCACTCTAGGGCCAGCCAGATGTGGCATTTGCCAGTTCTCTGACCTACTCAAAATTTCTGCTACTAGTTCTCCAGAACCTGTCAGAACCTGCTGGATTTCACCCCTGGTCCAATCTTATCATGATCTGTCTAGAGATCCATAAGAATGGGTGTCAACTTCAATGGTTAGTAGTTGTCTGTATTTTAAATTTTCCCATTTTGAAGATAGTGAAAACATTTCTTCTTCTTCAGACATCTGTTATTTTATCAGTTCTTCAGAATTTCTCAAAGAGATAAAATTTCAGCCAGATCATGAGCATGTTTTCTCAGTATTACAGAATGCAGTTTATCTGTCCTTGGCCTTAAATCATTTAAAGGATAGATATTCCTTCATCATAATTTTACCATTCTCTGTCTTCAATCTTGAATGTCTTGTTTTTCACCATTTCCTGGTAGAACTATTACTTTCATTGAGTGCTGTCAAGTCAATGTTGATACTTAGAGCTACATATTTTTCTCAAGATGATCTTTGCTCAGCATGGCCTTTTAGGTGTTTCAATAATTTATTTACTACAGTTGCAAATATGTTGATCCCTCTTGCTGCTGCTGACCCTCTTCTGGGTCCTTCCAGTTTTCACAACATTATGGATTTCTTAAGGGATATGGGTCTTCACATACAATACCCTAGATATATCTTATAGATTCTCTAATCATTAATAGATGAATAACAATAATCTTTACTTGACCAGCGTGTCAAAAAGATTAGCAATGTTAGCAATGTTGACTTTGGATTACATTATAGTAGCTTTCCCAACCAGATTCTCTCCAGATGTGTTGGGATTACAATTTACCACTTTCTCCTTCAGTATTGAAAATTCTTGGGAGGTTTAGCCTTAGCACATCCGATTGACATTGGATTTCAGAAGAATTTCTCTAAATAACAGTCTGTAAAGAATAATATATTTTTTCTTGCTGTTTAAACACTTCTAAACTTGTTTAGAAAACAAAAGTAATCGGAAAAAAATTATACTTTCTTAGTGATGAAGATGGGTGGTGGTTCGTTGATTATCAGTTTGTCCTTATTTGTTAGCTAATCATAAAGATTTATCAATTAAATTATGAAAAATTACTAGAGAAAACTAAAACATGCTTTTAGAATATATATGCATGCAATAAGTACATTATTATTTATCTGCAAATACTATTGGGACATTTGATAATTATCAGACTGCAGCAGGCAAAAAGGTGGAATTTTATACTCTCCTCCCCTTTTGTAAGTCTGATGGTATTAATTCTTCAAAAGCTATTGTATTTTTCGGAGTATAAGATGCACCGGAGTATAAGATGCATCAAGATTTTGAAGAGGCAAATTTTTTAAAAAAGTTTTTGCACTCTGCAGACCTTACAAAAACAGGCCCACTTTTTTTTTTAAAAAGGGTATGAATAGCCTTTAGGAGGCTTATGGAGTGCTCCTGGGAGTTGGGGGTTAAAATTGAGCAAAAAATGGCCCATTTTTCACTCATTTCTGCCCTCCCCAGCCCCCAGGAGCACTCTATAAGCCTCCTAAAGGCTATGCATGGCCATTTTGGTGAAGGGGGTGGGGCTTCAGGAGGCCAAAAATGCTGTATTCAGTGTATAAGACACACCCAGATTTTCAGCCTCTTTTTTGAGGGAAAAATGTGTGTCTTATACTCCCAAAAATATTTAGATTTTTTTTTTTTAGATTTTATTTAGCATTTATAGGCCACCCTTTTCCCTGAGGGGACTCAGGGCGGCTTACAATAGTAAGGGAAGGGGAGTGAAAGACAAAATACAGGGGGGGAAAAAAAAAGTGAGATAACTAAAAGGTACTAAAACACAACATTCACTCAGCATTCGGGAGGGGCAAGAAAATTTATCCCCAGGCCTGACGGGCTAGCCAGATCTTGAGGGCTGTGCGGAAGGCCTGGACTGTGGTCAGGGTACGAATCTCCACGGGGAGATTGTTCCATAGCGTCGGAGCAGCAACTGAGAAGGCTCTCCTCCGGGTGGTCGCCAGTCGGCACTGACTGGCGGATGGAATACGGAGGAGGCCCGCTCTATGCGATCTGATGGGATGCAGGGAGGTTATTGGCAGGAGGCGGTCTCTCAGATAGTCAGATCCACTACCATAGAGCGCTTTATGGGTGGTAAGTAAGACCTTGAATTGCACCCGGAGATCTACAGGCAGCCAGCGCAGCTCGCGGAGGATAGGTGTTATGTGGGCGAACCGAGGTTCGCCCACAATCACTCGCGCGGCCGCGTTCTGTACTAGCTGAAGTCTCCGGGTGCTCTTCAAGGGCAGCCCCATGTAGAGCACATTGCAGTATTCCAGCTTAGAGATCACAAGGGCTCGAGTGACTGTCGTGAGAGCCTCCCGATTCAGGTAGGGCCGCAACTGGCGCACCAGGCGAACCTGGGCAAATGCCCCCCTGGTCACAGCTGATAGATGGTGATCAAAACTCAGCTGTGGATCCAGGAGGACTCCCAAGTTGCGGACCCTATCTGAGGGGTATAAGTTTTGTCCCCCCAGCCTGATTGATGGTACGGTGGTCAAATTATTGGGAGGAAAACACAACAGCCACTCGGTCTTGTCTGGGTTGAGCACCAGTTTGTTTGCTCTCATCCAAAAATATGGTACTTTTTGTATTGGGATAAAATTTCCATTAGCCCCAAGTTTCTTCAAATCTAACTAGAAAGAACAAATGACATAGTGCAGTATTTTGTAGAGTACTAGAATAATCTTCTGAGGTTAAACAATAAATCCTTTATTTTAAAATGGGAGATGTCACCTAAGTAACCCGAAAACAATGGTATTCACTCCATTAGAATGCTGTCCTATCTGGAGGAATAGAAGAGGATACTGGGTCTATTTTGCTTCCTTACGTTACAGTTAAAAACAGTTGTACAATAACTAATGTTATCAGTTATATTAAATCAATCCACATTTGAGAGGAAATACATTTCTAGGAACTCTCATTTAAATTATAAGTGGGCCTTGCATACATAATATATTTACCATACTAGTGGTGTTTCTTTTTAATCATCTCTTTAGAATTAATACTCTGCATACTATCTTTGTATGCAGCTTAATAATAAACAGATTACTGAAACATCAAGGTTATTAGCTCAATTTCCATGCATTTTGCAAAAATATTAGCATGACAAATTGACTCCCTGAGTTACTGAATATGGTAACCCATTCAATCAAGAATGGCAGATAAAATTATCTAGGAAAGACTAGTGCCTTGAAAAATATGATGAATAATATGCCTCATTTCCTACTGTATTCACCAAAGATTACCTTTACAGATTCATAGCAAGAAAGTGAAACAAAAATTTATCTAGGTGATAGAGCTTAAATAAGAAGAATTAGGGCTAAAAATAGAGATATATAATTAAATAAGTATAATAATTAGATTTATATAAATTTTAATAACAAGTAGAGCTTGTAGGAGAACAGATAACATAATTAAAACCAAAATTTCAACATTTTTATGAATAAAAAAATCATTTGGCTGTTAAGTAAAATATTAATACATTGAAGACAGCCAATTGCAACTGAGATTTTGTTAGAAAGTGAAAAGCTAGACTAACAATTGCTCTGAGTTGCTTCAGTTTTGTTAAATATGATACCACTATCTTTTTCCTTCAACTTCATACTAGTAAGAAACTACCAAATGTTTAGGATAATGCCAAAGAAATGGAAGAGAACACATCACTCTGACAACATAGCTTCAGTCTTAATAATATGAAAGGCTGCTTTAACCTAATTTAAACCAGGGAACCATCTGTTAATATTGATTATCAATGACATGTAGATTTCCCAGTATTGCCTGAAGATGCTGGGATTCAACTTGGAAACTTCTGCATTCAAATAAATATTCTATCCATCATTTACATCAATTTCTGCCAACCCAAAAAAGCAGCCACCTTTATTGAAATTATTGGGAACCAAGGAAAAGTGTGACTAAAAAAACGGAAAAGACATAGACAATAAAAAAAGAAAGGACAATTTCTCAAAATAAGGTTATTATGTGCATATAAGATCCTTACAGGTGCAAGTTCTGTCTAAATTCTGTTGCCTACATTCTGGAAATAACTTGCCATATTTTATTTTCTGCCATTAAAAAAAAAATGTTCTTATCCTCAATACGGCAAATTTTATCTTGCCAAATGACTTTTCGTATACTAATTCATTTATTCTTCTCATTAATAAATGTACTAATCACTTAGTGGGAACAGAATGTATAAGAGCACCATATTGTTGTACCTGCATAAGCAACAAACTTTCTAAGCATGCCATATAATCCATTTGATTGTAAAATGCTTGTGGGTCTGAGATGTGAAAAATAAAAAGTGGAAATATAAAATGCCATACTTGATAAAATAAAATGAAGGTCTTAACGGCAACCAGTTCCATAAAATAGGCATTTGAAAATCTTTGGAGGGACCCTTTGCTTCAATTAAATTTGAATAAAACACCCTCTCAAAGCTGATTCATGAAACAATATCTCCTCTTCAATTTTAAGACGGAAATGAAATTACTATGCTGATGCTCTTTTCTCTGCTTGACAGGCCCCTTCAGGACAGCCTTTTTATCTTTGCACCAAACGTAAGGTGACCAGATTTTCAGATTGGTAAAGAGGGACACCTTTGACCGGGGCGGGAGGGGGGGGTTGATTAAAAATTTTATATGGAGCAACAAAAATTTTCATATAACGCAAAAATAGTATTGTAATTTTTTTTATTTCAACATAACTACAATTTACAAATATAAATTGTAACTCTTGCCAAAAATCAAAATTTTGATCACGTGACCATGAGGATGCTGCAATGGTTGCTAAGTGTGAAAATGGTCGCTAAGTGTGAAAAATGGTGATCAGTCACTTTTTTCAATGCCATTGTAACTTTGATCACTAAACCCATTATACCACCTTTCTTGCCACAGTTCTTAAGTGAATAACTGCAGCTGATAAGTTAGTAACATAAGTGAATCTGGTTTCCCCATTTGACTTTGTTAAAAGGCAATTAAAATGACCCCAGGACACTGAAACCATCATAAATACGAATCTGTTGCCAAACATCAAAATTTTGATCTCGTGACCATGAGGATGCTGCAACAGTCGCTAAGTGTGAAAATGGTCGCTAAGTGTGAAAAATGGTCATCAGTCACTTTTTTCAATGCATTGTAACTTTGGTCACTATACCACCTTTCTTGCCACAGTTCTTAAGTGAATAACTGCAGCTTGTATTTTGTATTTTGGATGGAATCTTTTTTTAAACAGTCTAAGACAATTTAAAAAAAGAATCCACACAGAATAAATTGAAGTAAAACATTTCAAACTATTCCACCCATAATAAATTGAAGTAAATTTATTTTTAAAAATTCTATGCACAATATATTTCAAAGTATTGTGCATAGAATTTTTAAAAATGCTTTCACTTCAATTTATTTTTGATAGAATCTTTTTTAAAATAGTCTAAGACAACTTAAAAAAAGAATCCACACAGAATAAAGCTATTAAAAAAAAACCTAGGCACAATAAATAAAATATTATTTTAAAATACATTAAAAAATAAAAGAAGAAAACCCAGCTCTTACCAGCAGGCACAAGTGAGCACTCCAAGTCAATCCAGAATGATATAGATGTTAATACAAAGAACTGAGCAAATTAAAATGGTGAAATTAGTCAGGGAAATATTTTTCAAAGAAACTTTGCCACCATTTTTTCCACACGAGCCGACCTCCAACCTCCATGCCCCTCCCTTCCGGAAAATCCAGGAAGTAACACACGCGGCTTCTCTAGCCAAGTATTTCCTGCAGCTCTATAGTACTTGGTCATTTTTTCTTATAAAATGAGATAAAAGGGGCGTGGGGGGAGTCCGTTTTGTTGCTTTAACGTTTTAATATCTTCAATGAAAGTACTGAGACAGAGAGAGGGATTAGACAGGGTGTCTTTTGTCTTGCCCCGGTTAGGATTTCTTAAGCAAATCCACTGGGCTTTCAACATGAAGCCAGAAAATCGGGACTTTTTTAAAACGCCCCGGGACATGGGACAAATTGTTAGAAATCGTGACTGTCCCACTGAAATCAGGATGTCTGGTCACTTTAAGCAAACGTGACTTGTAAACCTCTGCACTCCAAACACTTCAACTTTTGGGAGTAGGTTTATTCATGAGAGAGCTCACAGACACAACTCAAAAAATTAGTTTCCTGTTGTGACTAAGCAGTTTTGCTGAGAGTTCTTTTGGGATCAAGATTCATTAGGCAGCTGGGAGTGGTTAGAAGCAAGTTTGGAGATAAAAGGACGGATGCTGCCACGCCCCAGTTGCTGGAGTCAACATACATTCCTTGATCCGGGATTGTGCTTTCTTTGCTGTACGCTTCAAAAAGGGTCTGGACTTCTGTAAACCTGATTCGGAGAAACTCTGGGAAGAAGGGCTTTGCTCCGTGAGACTCTTCTTGTATTTACCGTAAGAGAACTTTCGATTTGAGACTGTTTATCTTTTGGCAGAGACGTTAATTAGTTTAGCTTGACTCGCAGCCATTTTGAAACTGAGAACTGATAAAGAGAATTCCCTTCCCTTTCATTGCCTGTTGTCTGTTAACAAGTGAAGGAGGGGGGAACAGAACAGTTTCCTAAATGCAAACAAGTTGCCCAATAAAATGTTGTTTGTTGAAGTATATAAAGTTAAAGTCTTTCTTTAACTCTATACTCCAAAGGTTTAAATGGTTTTTCCTTCCGTTTTTCCACATCAATGAATTTTTTGGATAACCTTGAAAGCAGGGGTGGGTTCTGGCAGGCATTACTGCCGGTTCGCTCATGGGTGTGCATGATTCTGTGCTTGATGCATGTGCATGCACAGTACAATTAAAATTGTTCTGCACATGCACAGAACTGAAAAACAAGATGGTAGCCCCGAGAACTGGTTCCGGGGAATGGCAGAACTGGGTCATTGCCAGTTCCAGGCCGCCAAACCACTACCAGTTCAGCCAAACTGGGCCGAACCAATAGGAACCTACCACTGCTTGAAAGGTACATGATCTTTCTTTACAAACTCTCTAGCCTGGGGACTGCTTCATTCATTACAACATTAGCCAAGATTTGGTGAGCAGTGCTGCTCAGCTGTCTTTGATAGGGCTTATCTCAAGGTTTGGGAAGCACATTTGTTTAAGGATGAATTACTTGACTTTATCTACCAGCACTTGTTAGAAATTTTCCCAATAATTGCTGAAGAACATGTGCTCACTTTCTTTGACAAGCTTCATCCCAAGCATAGGCTATACATTTGGGATGTAGCTTTGACAAGCTACATCCCAAGCATAGGCTATCACACAATCATTTTTTTTAATGTAAGCCATTAAAGAAATCACAATTTATTTGTACATCCTGTTCCACCATTTTTTGATGGCAGAAAACATTTTCCATTACATGTACTTTATATATATTCCAAAGTTTCTAAAACCTAATGCAAAACAAGGACTATATCTACACGCTTCTGAACAAATATGTAATGAAAATCCCTGCTTCCATTTTTACCTGCAGTAACTTAGCTAAGTCCTATTTTATAGATTTGGGGAGGGGGATATCATCCTAAATGCATCACAGTCATTATCATTGTTACATCAGGTGTGAAGTCATTTTTAGATGTAACATTTTGTAATAACCCTCAGTACCTAAATTAAGAAGATAATAATTCAACTGAGTTTGGAAGGGGTAACCATATTCTTTGGGTTCACAGGCGGATACTGAAACCTAGCAAATAAATTACACATTCTTCCTGCTTTCTAATTTCAAAAACCCATTTCCCTTTGAGCCCTAGAAATAAGGGATAAAAACTATAGAACAATTAAATAGCAATAGCAGTTAGACTTATATACCGCTTCATAGGGCTTTCAGCCCTCTCTAAGTGGGTTTACAGAGTCAGCATATTGCCCCCACAGTCAGAGTCCTCATTTCACCCACCTCGGAAGGATGGAAGGCTGAGTCAACCTTGAGCCGGTGAGATTTGAACCGCCGAACTGCAGATAGCAGTCAGCTAAAGTGGCCTCCAGTACTGCACTCTAACCACTGCGCCACCTCGGCAGTTGAATTCTACACTATCTGTTTCCAACATTCTCCCCAATTAAGCTGCATTATTTTTCTGGAACAACAAAATGAATTTCTTCCTGCCAGTGTGAAGTCACTCAGCAGTCAAAGGTTGATATGTAAACAAAAGAAAATGGAAATGGAAATGCAGTGAAGGGAGAAAATTGTAGTCCCACATTCAGTTCAACAGTTAAAGAGTTAAATAGGAGTGTGAATAGATCCTGGTTCTAACTATTTTCATTTCTGTTAGAGAAAAGCTATAAGAAAGCTGACCCAATTAGATAGATGATCAATCCAGAATTAGCAGAAGATATATAGTAAATAAAATTTCAGCATTAAAAGCAATAGTGGAAACATACCTTCCATTTACACTTTCTGTGCATTGTGGATATCATGTAAATTTACTCAGATAATGTAAATTCAATTATCTATTTATGTGTCTTGTCCAAACTACTTCGGATACAATGGATTTGTACTCTATTTCAGAAGGAATGACTAGGCAGAAAATTGGTTCATTGCATGTAAAGTCTGCTATATAGAATAAGCTAAATTAAGACTTATTTGTTTCACCTTCCACATAAATTACCCAAAATGGAAAGTGCTTACCCGAAATGCAGATGAGGGGATGGGCATGGGCATTTTTATCACTGAGACTTCTGGATTTGTATACAGGTTAACATTATCTGAATTCTTTTGTCTTTATCTAGTTGTGTTATATTTAACAGCAAATTAGAAATAACATATCAGAAACATCTACTATCTTATTTGCTAAACTATTTTTACAGTGGTGGTGGAAGCAGCAGCAACATTTGCTTAAACAGAAACCTATGCATCCTCTCTTTTCTCTGTTCTACAACAGCTTCTTGGTTTTATAGACTGTTAAGTGGAGAGTAGAACACTCATGTCTATTATGAGTGGGCAGGGGTGGCTTCCTGCCAGTTCTAACCTCTTCTATAGAAGAGGTTCCACAAATCTACAGTGCCGTTTAGAACCGGTTCCAGCCCCCCCCCCCGCCCATCTACACATTATCAAGATGAAGAGCGAGAGGAGGAATTCTGGGAGTTGAAGTCCACAAGTCTTAAAGCTGTCAAGTTTGGACACCCCTGGGGGGGTTTTCTAAATGATTAGGGGTACAAGGATCTTGTAACTTGACAGGCTTTAAGACTTCCACACTTCAGTGCCAGAGTTCCTGAGCCAACATGACTGGAGGAGGAATTCTGGGAGCTGAAGTCCACAAGTCTTAAAGCTGTCAAGTTTGAACACCCCTGGTTTTTTTTTTCCTAAAGGCTTAGGGGTGCAAGGGTCTTGTAACTTGACAGCTTCAAGACTTGCGTGCTTCAAATGCCAGAGTTTCTGAGCCAACATTTTGGTTGCTAAGCAAGAGCGTTGTTAAGTGAGTTTCACCACATTTTACAAGTTGCCCACGCCCACCCAGTCACAACTGCCAAGCCACTTCCACTCAGTCACATAGCTGGCAAGCCACTTCCTCCCGGTCACATGGCCAGCAAGCCACTCCCACTCAGTCACATGGCCAATAAGCAACTCCCACAAAGCAGGCCACACCTACAGAATAGGTTCTAAAAAAATTGAAACCCACAACTAGATTGGGGTCATATACTGCACATTGTCATGGTTTATTTAATTATGTCTTGGAGAAAACAGAGTTTATAAGCCACAATACAAATACAAAGTCAAAGCCAAAAGAATACATTACAGTTTCATGCAATATGTGAACCAATCATTGTAGTTTATGGCACAACTGTCTATGGAGGTTCTCAATTATCCAAGACAAAGTTGTCCCAAAGATGCTATTCCAAAAGGCAACTGGACATTCTTGTTTCCTCCCCCCATTTTTATAGCATAAAGTATTGTTTGAAGCTTACCAACTGTGTTTATGGAAGAAGCCATGGTTCAGTATGATACCTGAACCCATTCTTAACAGCATATGAGGATTCTAATTAAAGTTTATACACAGAATCCTTCTGTGCACAATTATCGGCATATGGTTTCTCTAAATCAGCTAATACCATTCAGCGTGATGCTCTGGAAAGTTATTACTACAAACTTATTACATGTGAAATGAACCAATGACAAATGATGCTGCACCCAAGAGTCATGCAAAAGAAAACTTACCATTATCTCTGTGTTTTTTAAGGCCCTATTTTTGAAAAATAGATTTCACCCAGAAGTTTTGAAAACCAAATTGATTATTTCAAAGTCCAAAATTTGATAAACATAATATTAGAAATATTTTTCAGAATTGTTTACAGCTTATTTTTAAATATATATATATTACTGATTCCCAAGATCTTTGAAAATTCACATGTACACAAACATTGGCAAAAGACAGGTGTTCTGTCCAGATTTTAACAGGATTTCCTTACAAAACCAGTACTGCATGTAACTGGTTTTGTATATGACCATTTTAAAGCATTTATGCTGAGTTGAAAATGAAAGAAAAATTGTCTGAATCTGTGTCCCTATTTAGTCAACAAATCAGAAATTCAGGGGATATTTAACTGTTGAAGGATTTAGAAATTATCTTTTTTTTTTCTTTAGAAGATAGTGCTGAGCTTAATGCAGTGCAATTCAAGAACTCCATTAGTATAATAATAGGTTTGTCTGCTGGCACTGCTTCTTAGATACAATGTATTAAATGCCATTTAACTGTTACGATAAATTCAGGCTCATGGGTACAATTCCTAAGCATTTTCCTCACTGAAGAACAAACTATTGTGACTATAATAAGATCAATCAATATTTGTGTGAAAACATAACAAGTAGTAAGTGTGCTAGCAAAGGAAACAACATGAAAAATTGTTATCTTAATTATTATCAAATTATTCCTAATACAAAGTGATATTTTGGGTTAATAGTTTATTCATAATGTACTGATAACATTTTGTCCTATTAAAATTTCAAGAGAATGATTATCAGATTTAATTTGAAAATGGGAAAAATAACATTTGCTAAACTGGAATAAATATGTTCAAATAACATTAGAATTCATTAACAAAGTTGTTAGTATTACTTTAAAAAAAAACTCTGTTTCCAACGATTTTTTCAAGTTTGTATTAAAAATGAGTGCATTAAAGCAGCTTCCAGAGAGATCATAACTTTTGGTTATGGTATTGTGAGTTTTTAAAAGGGCTTCACAACTCAGTTGCTTTCAACTAAACATTTCTAAGCAGATGTTTTTAAACACACACACACACACACACACACACACACACTTCTGTTTATCTTGTTTCAGTTATGAAAGTTGCTTGTATCAAAGCAACCTAAGCATACAGAACTTCAACATGTGCCAAACTGTTAGAAGCAGTAGTACTCTTTCAATTCCAAGCTTTGTATCAACATTTTACAAAAAAAACCTAATAGCCAGACTCTGGCTAGTGTGAACCCAGCTTATGTGGTTAGCTTATGATTGTTATGTAAACTCCAAAAAAAAAATGGGTAAAGTTAAGGGTTAAGTTTACAGTAGGTAAGTATATTCTGCTAACATATATGTGAGTTTCAAAACCATCTGCTTGCCATTCCTTGACTAGTTTAAGAATGTTCCCTGAATCATTCTTACATTTCACCTAGGAATAAATCTTTACTGTAGCAGCAGTACCGAAATCATTTCCAGCTGATTATTCTGATACCAGTAGTTAAAACTTGGGGTTTATTTCTGGCGTCTTTTCTTCCCATCCTTTTCATGCTTAATATAAACTATAATCTGCTTCTCCCATGCTCTAGGCTAAAAAGTAGTTGTTTGCCAAGATTCTAGAAATTCCTGCTCTAAGGTGCTCTAGGTCGCAATTTAGATTCCACATCTTCTAATAACTAAATCGTTTGACTCCATGCAATGATCCCACTCATGTTGTTGTTCATAATAAGATTTATATCCATGAATGTCTATGTCTATCCCTGAATTCATAGACAAGCTGTATCACTTCTATTAGATGCAGGGACAGATTTTAGCAGGAATTTGGTATCATTACTAAAGATCTTTAGAAAGATTGTTAGAAAACCAAGTCTATCCTCCGAAGTTACTCAGTGAATATACTTGCTGTTCAATTTTCTCCCTGTTGCTGTTAAAACTCTGCACTCTTAATTTTGAAATCTCTTATTACAATTCCTTAAATAACACCCCTTAAAATATTGTGACCTGTCCACTCTGCTCCCATGTTTATAAGGATTTTCTTTTGAATGTTTTCAAACTGCTTGTCTGACTCCTGGAGATGCAGCTATAAACAGGGAACCTGTCTACCATATGTGGTGGTCCTGCGCCAAAGCCAGGAAGTATTGGCTTAAAATAAAGGAATGTTTTGAACAAATTACAGAACAAAAGATCAAACTGAAATGGGAGCTATTCTTATTGGGCATATTAGGTGGAAATATGTGTAAAAGAATTTCAGTATAAAATATTACATATACTAATTGCAACTAGAATCATCTTTGCTCAAAATTTGAATCAGAATAATATCCCTTCAGATGCAATGATAATAAGAAGGGTACTTGAGTTTGCAGAGATGGATAGGTTGACCATGGAACTGAAAGACAGAGAAGAATCAGAGTATTATAAAGTGTGGAGTAGATGGTATAAATGGCTATTGGGTAGATGTAAAACTACTGTATAAGAATTATGTAATATCTACAATAATATGATAATACTGTATATATTTGTAAATATTATTACAATCTAAATGATGATATAATATAGATTAATGAACTATAGAAATAGAGCTTATGTAAATATGAATGATATTAATGATACCGACACAGAAATTCTGTAATGAGTGGAAGTTTGTGCTTTATTTTTTAATGTTTAAATATGTTTAATAAAAATTATTTTTTTAAAGGATTTTCTTTTGAAAACTATATTGTTTTTCCCTTTTTATTCTGCTCTGTTTCTTACTAGTTGGAAGACAGGCAACTTATGTTGCTGTTGCCTGAAACAAGAATATGGTACCTTTTTTATTTATCCTCACAACAAAAAACATCAGAGGTGCATGCTTCCATTAATAAATATTGTGTGACATTTGTCTTTAGAAACACAATGAACTTGACTGTACTGACACATGTATGGTTAGTTAAATATGGACTCGAGTTAAAGAGCTGGAAAATTCCAGTTAAGCTTCGCTCAAGCTCCCTGATCTCTTTTCTAATGATTTTTTTCTCCTAAACTTTAGTACATCCATTACAAAAGTCTCCTATGACAATACTTGGCTGATTTTATTTGAGCTCTGATCCTGAACAAGGTTGGGATTCATAGTACATCAGGATATCCCAGCATTGCAGGATAGACTGGAAGTTGAAAATTTTGGAAAATGACAGCAATACATCTTGTTTGTAGGATTGTCAAAAAAAAAAAACACGGAAAGGTTGTTTCATATAGACATCAAAACTTAATTTGAGATTTCTTTACCGGTTCAGTCTGTAAAATATGAGAAAAAACTAAGGAGAAAAAAAGCAATTACCATATTTTAAAACTAAATAAATTGAAGAGTATGAACATCTGTTTTTGCTACTAACTTTTGTTTTGGGACAGCTGGGTTTGTTGATTGGCATAACAAACTGCATTTCTGAACTCTTTCTCAGCACTAAGAATCAGTTTTACACAATGCAAACCCCATTTTCATATGACTTTAGAAATGAACCAAAAAGTTTATTCTACAGACATAAATTATTCACTACTGTGAATTGATTTATTTAGCTAAAAATACTGAACAACAGAAACAGACTATTTTCTCATAGAGCAAGTGTGCAAAATAGTTCTTGGTTATTTGTCTCATATTTGTATTGTGAGAATTATATACTGTATATTCATTTCATTTGAATTAAAAAATAATAATCTGGAATTTATATTTGTTCCAAGGGATATTATTTTCCCTCTCATTTCCATCTTCAAATAGATGATCATAGTCCTTTATATGAAAAAGGGTCATATAATCTTCTAATCTTTTGATTGTGAAAGAAATTACATAAAATGTTATAAAGAAAATAATGGAAAGTATATATAGAAATTACTCAGGACTTTTTTCAAAAATAATGTTTTGTTGTCTTACCATATGTTCATAACTTGATAAGAATCTTATTTTAAATAAAGAATCTGAGATCAACTTTTCTATTTATCTTAAAAAGCATGCTACCATATTTCATATTCTTGACCAAGAGTAAGACAACTAACTCTTTAGGAGCCTGCTGATTGGTTATGATTTTACTCAAAGGATTCAATGATTATATCAAGCACAGAACTAACTGTGGCCACCATAATTGTATCTCTTGTCATTTCTGCTCTTCTGACCATATTATTTTATTCTCTGGTTCATTATTAGACAAGTACAATGGATCCTTTGCCAAATATGAAACTTCATCATCACTACACATTTCTTTGAGACTAATTGAGTTTTCTGCCAAACACTTATCTTTGGACACTTGACAAATAGGACTGCTAAAAGGGACAACATTTATCCTGTGATTAAGGTCAATTTTTTGATAATGTACCAGAAGAGCTATAGCTAATTAAAAAGTGTATATTGTACAAAAGTAAATGCAGTATAATGGTATATATAGGACATTCTCAATTTAATGCAGGCTTGTCTAATAAATTGCAAGATTAACTCAGTTCCCCTGAACAGAAATCTTACTGGAGTTGCTCTGACAGCTTGTGTTTACAGAAGGAAAGCTATAAAAGCTGATCTACCCTTGCAAAAGAAAAGATAGAAATATCAAATCTTTGATACTCCTATTTCCCTTTTCTCCTCTGACTCTTTGGATATTTCTGGAATTAAACCTGAACAATTAAAAGCAAATGGAGATGCAACAATAAGAGCCAAGGTGGCGCAGTGGTTAAATGCAGCACTGCAGGCTACTGCTAGATCAGCAGGTCAGCGGTTCAAATCTCACCGGCTCAGGGTTGACTCAGCCTTCCATCCTTCCGAGGTGGGTAAAATGAGGACCCAGATTGTTGGGGGCAATATGCTGACTCTCTGTAAACCACTTAGAGAGGCCTGAAAGGCCTATGAAGCGGTATATAAGTCTACTGCTATTGCTCTTAAAAAAAACATGATTTATCTTTTTATTGTAACAATTCAAAACATTTTAAACAAGCTCACCAGTGGTGGGTTCTGGATCCCGTTGCAACCGGTATGCTGCAACAGGGCCAGGCACCCACCACTTGCATGCACGCAGCATATGCATCTGTATCCACCATGTGCAATGCTCCAGCTGCTCAGAGCGTTACGCAGGGCCATATGCTCTGTGCGTGTGCGCAAATGCCCCAGTCGGCTCAAATAGAGGTAAGGAGAGTGAGCGGGTGGGTGGGCCCTCTGGAGCACCATACAGGAATGGTACCTGGTGCTCCCAGCAGGCACCGGTATGCCCGTACCTGGGCGTACCGGACGTAACCCACCACTGAAGCTCACTCTATTAAATCTCCATAGACCAGTGATGGAGAAGCTCCATAGACTAGTGATGGCAAAACTTTTAGGCATTGAGTGCACAAACCAGAAGGCCTGCATGCTTCAAAACACCAGAAACCTGACAACTAATTGGCCAGCGCACATGCGTGCCTCAGAAACCCAACAACCAGCTGGCCAGTGCATGTGTGCCTTGGAAACTTGATGACCAGCTGGCTCAGCTGGGGTTACAGTGCATGTGCCCACAGAGAGGGCTCTGCATGCCACTCCTGGAACATGTGCCATAGGTTCACCATCACGGCCATAGACAATCATTCTACTAAGCTTTCTTGTCATCAATCAGATATGAACTATCTTACTTGTAGAATCAAAATCATATTGCTAGAAATGTCTCATTTGTCTCAGATGTGGTAGTTGGAGAAATGAAGGAGACCTCCCTTTTGAGATCTTAAGAGGCAACCATTAAGCAACTAAGGGGAACACAGACATGCAATGTCAAGAACCAATATATCAAGCTGGCTTTGGTAGACAACCTTCTGATTTAGTGACTTCAAGAGAAATAGCTAATTTTATTAATAAGATTATTTTGCAGTGAATCACCTCTTTCACTAGGATACTTGAACATCCAGATCCGGAAGTGTTTGCAGGATTGGAGGCTTTTGTCAAAATGATGAAAACAGCATTGTGCCATTGTGACACAAACTCAATACATTCATGTTTGTGTGTGCAATATTACATGTGCAAAAGCTAGTGTCATAATATCATGAAATGTTTTCATGATTTGTCCTACTTCTAACTCCTCTATGAATCTGTTCATATTTAATGTTGAAAATGACAGTTGGTCTTACCTGAACTGTTATTTTAAGAGGTGTTTGCAGGATGGGCTAGAGATGGTATTATCACAACCAATTAGCCTCGAGACTGGGTTGAAGCTGAAGCCATGCCTCTGGGCTCCTCTCCTCTGACTCCAGTTTCAATGCAATATGCGCTCCCGAGATCCTGAAAACAAGTCACAAAGGAGACACCTCCACCCCCCAATACTGTCTATCTAACCTAGGGTGGAAACTGGCTCATCCTGCAAACACCTCTTAAAATAACAGTTCAGGTAAGACCAACTGTCATTTTCCAGAGTGAATTTGCAGGATGGTCCAGAGATGAGACATACCCAAGTTTCGTCCCAAGAGTGGGTTCTCATTGATCCGACATGACCTGTTGCACGTCCCTGCAGCCGAACATCACGTCGGAATATGCGAAGGCATCCAGCCTATAGTGCCAGATGAAGGGCGATGGGGATGCCCATGTTGCTACCCTGCAGATGTCTTCTACAGGGGCCTCGGAGACCCAGGCCACTGAGGTGGCCGCACTCCTAGTGGAGGAGCCGTGATGCCGGCCGGAACTGACAAGTTCTGTGCCTCGTAGGCGAGGTCAATGGCCAGACGGATCCACCGGCTAATGGTGGACGGGGAGATCCTCTTCCCTAGTGATGAGGGTTGGAAGGATACAAACAGAGCCTCAGACCTACTAAACTCCACTGTCCGCCTTAGGTAAATCTGTAAGGTCCTTCTTACATCTAAACGATGCCAACTGTGCTCCCGCTCCCTGGTCAGATCTGGGTTTGGAAGAACCACCTCCTGCGCCTGGTGGAAGACCGTGTTTACCTTTGGCAGGAAAGCTGGGTCCAGGCGTAGCACTACCCTGTTATTGTGAAACATGCATAGATCCTCCCTGGAGGAGAGAGCCTCCATCTCCGAGACTCGCTTAGCCGAGGTGATAGCCACCAGGAACACAACCTTACCAGTGAGGAGCTTCCGGCTAACCGTCCAGAGTGGTTCAAAAGGCTCAACCTTAAGGGCCCATAACACTGTGGAAAGGTGCCACATAGGAAACCTGTGGATGGATGAAGGTGGGCCGCCCCCTTGAGGAACCTCTTAACTAAGGGCAAACGAAGTAGCACAGTGGGCCCCTGCCCAGGTAGCACCATGGCCAGTGCCGCCATCTCTCTCCTAACCATGGCTAGGGACAGGCCCTTGTCCAGACCCTTCTGGAGGAAATCCAGGACTTGAGGGACCATGGCCCTGGAGGGGGTCACGTGGGCGGCCTGGCACAAGGAGACAAATGTCTCCCAAGTGAAATTGTAAATCCTGTTGGTTGACTGTCTGCGGGAGGCCTCAATAGTTCTGATCACCCTTGGGGACAGGAGGGCACCTCTCAGGCGCTCCCGCTCAATCTCCACACAGCCAGTTGCCGCCACTGTGGATCTGGATGGACCAACTTCCCCTGTAGCAATCTCACCTCCCCCCAGGGAATCCTCCACAATCTCCCTGCTGACTGACTCAGCAGGTCCATGAACCAAGCCCTCCTGGGCCAGTAGGGGACCACTAGGATACTTTGGCCTGCTCTCTGACTATCTTCTGGATGTCACCGGGAAGAAGAGGTAGGGGGGAAGCGTACAGCAGCCCGACCGGCCACTTGGAGCAAAGGGCGTTGACCCCCTCCATTCCCCAAGCAGGGAACCGAGAGAAGAACTGCGGCAGCTGAGCATTAGACAGAGTGGCGAACAGGTCCCCCACTGGACTCCTGAACCTCTGGCAGATCCTCTGGTAGAGCTCCTTAGACAGACTCCACTCTCCATTGTCTACAGTCTCCTGGCTCAGCCGGTCCGCCTGATGGTTGTCGATGCCGGTGATGTGTTCTGCTCGGATGAAGCACAGGTGTTTCTCCACCCAGTATCCCAGCGACATTGCCTCAATGTGCAAAGCTCTGGATCATGTGCCCCCCTGTCGATTGATGTGCAACATTGTCTGTTAAGATGAGAATGTGATGACCTTCGACTGATGTTTGGAACCGTCGTAGGGCAAGATGGACTGCCCAAAACTCCAGCCAATTTATGTTGTGTTGAAGGTTGTTTTTTGACCACCAGCCCTGTGCCAGCTGGGAGGCTAGGGTCGCCTCCCAACCGAACAGGCTGGCATCCGTTGTCAGTATGAGGCGCTCTTGTTCCCTGAATTCACAGCCCTTGAGTAAAGCTGGAGACATCCACCACTTGAGAGACATCAGCACCTGCAGCGTCGCTGGTACCTTGAGCATCAAATTGCTGGAATTGGCCCTCTGATATGGCAGCAGCCTCCATTGGAGCGTCCTGGCATGTAATCGCACCCACGGGACCACTTCGATACATGAGATGAACTTTCCCAGCAAGCTGGAAAGAAGGGCTACGAGAACACAATGATCCTTCCAGATCTGGTTAATTAACTTCAACAAGCTGGACTAGTGATCCGGGGAAAGAAACACTCGACCCAACCAGAAATCAATCACTGCCCCAAGGTATAAGATTCAGGTGGATGGAGAGAGAGTACTCTTCTCGAAATTAATCGAGAACCCTAAGCCCTGGAGGGTGTCAATGACCTGCTGAAGGTCTGACCTAATCTGAGCAGGAGACGCCCCCTGGACAAGGATGTCATCCAGGTAGCAGAAAAGCCTGATGGGAATCTCCCTCAAATGGGTGGCCGCTACCACTAACACCTTGGTAAAGGTCTTGGGGATGAAGCCAACCCAAACAGTGGAGCCCTGTACTGGTAGTGAAGCCCTAAGAAGGAGAAACAGAGAAAACACCTATGCTCGGGGAGGATGGGGATGTGCAGGTAGGCCTCTGTGACATCAATGGATGCCATGTAGTCCCCCTCCCGGATCCCTGCCAGAATGGACTTGAGGGAAGTCATCTTAAAATATCTATACACTAAGAATTGGTTTAGGAGCTTTAGATCTAAAATGGCTCTCCATCCCCCCAATGATTTTGGCACTAAGAACAGGTTTGAATAAAACCCTTGCCTGCCTGGTCCTCAGGGACTCTCTCTATGGCTGCAATGTCAAGCAGATGCTGGATGGCCTGCTGCATCTGCTGGCACTTGTCAACATTCTTGGCCAGGGGGAGCACCCAGAAACAATTCCAGGCAGAATTCCAGGCGGATACCATGGGTCACCGTACTAAGGACCCAAGCATCAGTGGATATCTCTGCCCAGGCATCTGCAAACAGAACTAGGTGGCTGCCCATGGGTGGGGTCGCAGGCAACCTACTTGCCCTGGTGGAAGGGACGACCACCCCCTCCTTAAAAGGGCCATTTGCCCTGAGGCTGGAAGCGGGGTCTGTCCATGTTGAATCCCCTCTCGGATGGCTTATCTGCTGTGCCCCCCAGGTACCTGCTCTAGTGGGTGTCCTGTTCCTGTGGTCGCTGTGCTGACCTGTGATAATAAGGCATCTGCTCCACCTTCTTAGTCGATGTTGGAAGCGCTTTCTTCTTGTCCTTATCCTCAACCAGGATGGTGTCAAGGGAAGTCCCGAAGAGGGAACCCCCTGTCGCTAGTTGCCACTTCACTTTGTTGTCTGTCTGCCAGCCACAGAGCCACAGAGCCACAGGATGCGATGCAATGGATGATGCCATAGCCTTGGAAGCAAACTTCATGGTGTTTAAGGTAGTGTCAGCTGAGAACTGAGCAACCGCCACTAACTTGTTGATGTCCTGGTGTAGACGTACGTCCTCCGGTGGAATGCACACCTGAATCTGCTCCATCCAAAGAGTGGCCGTATGGTTGAAAAATGAGGCGGAAGCCGCAGCCTTAATAGCCCAAGCCAACGACTGGAAGGTCTTCCTGAGGATCATCTCCTCCTTCCTGTCCTCTGCCTTCAGGTTGTCTGCCACATCCTTGGGTACCAGCGATGCTGGGGCAGCCAAGGCCACCACTGGCAGATCTACCGAGGGCATTTGCAATGCTTGGGAGAAATCTGGTTCGATGTTATAGAACCGTCTGTCATTGCTGCCTGGGGTGGGGAAGGCCCCAGGGGTCTCCTACTGTCTATTAATGACTTCCAGGAATAGGTTGGGAGCAGGAATCTCCTCCTTAACTGCTTTGGGCTTGGAATAGACCGTGCCCTGGGGCTTCACCTTCCTTTGCCCCCTCGCCCGCCCCAGCTGAGCAGTGGCATGCACCTTGCATAGGAGGGACCGGAACAAGTTAGGAGGGAACAATCCCGTGAAGGCTGGAGGTTCAGGCTCCAGTTTCTCCTCATCCTCAGAGTGATCTGGGTCACACTGCGTCTTATCCCCAGGACAGACCCCTCACTTGCCAAGGAGGGGGACCCAGGGGGGCAGACTGGTTGGGAAGAGCCCTGTGGCTGGGCTGATGAAGAGCTGGGGACCGTGACCTCGCCCTGAGAGGCAGAGCGAGGCCCCTGGCACTGCATGCTTGCAGCCACACCAAATGCAATGGCTCTCTCAATGAGGTTCTGAAGACCCACAGGCAGGTCCTCCATATCCAAGGAGTCCCAGCTGGATGCCCCAGGCACTTGGCTATGGCTGGGGATAGGTGGCAGGGTTAGCCTGGACGGATCTCTACCTACCAGCTGAGTCTCTAGGGATAGAAACCCAGACTGGTTATCTGCCTGGCCAAAATCCTCCATGGAAAGGGGAGGGGAATGGGCAACCCCCCCACTGCACTCCCTCAAGGAATCTGGTGACCTAGGGGGAGAATCCTGCCTGTAAGTGCCCCTAGGGGTGACCTGGAACTGGAGGGGGAGGGACTGATTCTGCCCTGCAGAGCCCTCAACCTCTCTGCCCTGGAGAAAGTTCTTACCAAGGCCCTGTGCCACCAACGTCATTTCTTTGGCTGGCATGGGAAGGGTGAGTGTCAGCCGAGGCTTTAAGCCTCCTGGAAGAAGCAGTGGGACACTGCCTGGTGGAACTCCCTTCCGCAGGAGACATGGAGGATTTACCCACCATCATGCAACTACTTACGACCACTCCTCATGCTTCCTGCGATTCGCTCCTCACCCCCACCTCCACAGCTAGAATGGCAAGGTCCTCACTCCTTTCGTCGTACGCCCCAAATTTTGAAACACCGCTGGGGCATGTTTCGGGGTTGCTGTGGCTTCTCAGGGAGTCTGTTGCTGCCGCGCTGCTTCCCAGATGCCTCTGCCGCTCCTGGGGCTTCCACGGCCTTTGCTCGGCCCATGTGCTCTTCTGCACCCTCTTTTATTGCTGCTGCAGTGAGGCACGCTCTCTTTTAGGCTTCTGGGCTATCGGGCTGGAAACCCGAGCCCTTTAGCCCCCACCAGCGCTAATCTGCCCTCTCGAGGCCCCACGTGGTCGCCGGCCAAAATGACCACCGGAACAGTGACCCAGCCACCGGAGCCTCCAAGCCTTAGCTTTTAACCTCCAAGTAGCTGAAAAACCGCACCTAATAGCAGGGACTTACTGGGACGTGAAGGAAGGGCCTCCTTGTGAGAAGGAAGCAAGTTGAGTCGAGGATGGTCCAGGAAAATTGAATCAGATCAGGAGTCAAGAATTTACAACCTCTCTTTGGCCAGACTGGACTGAAACTAGAGTCAGAGGAGAGGAGCCCAGAGGCGTGGCTTCAGCTTCAACCCAGTCTTGAGGCCAATTGGCTGTGATAATACCATTTCTGGACCATCCTGCAAACTCACTTTGGAAAATTAAGATTTTTACATTTTGGCCTAATCACTTTTGGAAAGCCTTGTTCCAGTTATTCAACATTAAGGTCCATTTATCTTCAGATGTGTCTTAAAATAATATCTACAGGGCGGGGCATAACCTTTTCCTAGGGGGTCACAGCAAGATCGACAGCAGTTTACAACTTCCGCGACACCTCATTTTAAAGCCCATAAAAAACTGAATTGAATGAGCTATTAAATGTTAAATTTGCTTTAAGAATGGCTGGAAAATTCGATTCGGAAGAACAAAGGATCATTGACAGAATAAAATGCATTGCCTTTCGAGAGGCTCGCGATGCTGGAGCGACGTTTATCAATCGAAAATGGATTGCAAACAAATTGAAACGTCATCCGGATTGGGTTACTGATAATTGGAACAAAACAGCCCAAGAATGTTTCACAAAATTTGGAGAAGGGCGTCCTCTGCAACTGTCCCAAGAAAGCAAAGCCATCATTGCAACTGGCAGTCGCAAACAACGAAAAGGAAACCGAAAAGTGGCCCAAGAAATCCTTCAAATTCGTGGAAAACGAGTTGATCAAAGGACAATCGGCCGATATCGAGAACGAGAAGGTTTGAAGCCATTCCACGTCATTTGCAAACCATTGAAAACTCAAACACACGTTCAAGATCGGCTTTGGTTGTGCGATTGGTTGTCTGAATGGACCGAGGAAGATTTTCTTCATTTGGCGCCATCTGACGAATTCTTCGTTTATGCCATTCGAAAACCGAATTTCCAGAACGATCGAATTTGGGCTAAAGACGTCGACGACATCGCCAAACATGAACGATATCGACAAATCGTTCGCAATCCGACTTGCATCGGGATTTTCGTCATTTTCACAGCCAAGAAACTGCATTGGGTTTTGAAGGATAAAGGGGAATCCTGGGATGGCAGTTATTTCCGTGAGAAAATTTTATTGGAGAATGTCATTCCATTTCTCAGTGATCCAGACAATGTCTTGGTGGTTGGTGAGGCTGTCTTTCTTCATGACAAAGCTCCTTGCATGCGTGCAAATGCGACTCAGCAATTGTTAAAGGAAAACAATGTCGAATTTTGGGGCAATGACGTCTGGCCGGGAAATTCGCCAGATCTCAATCCGGCAGAGAACATTGGGGCCATAATTAAGGATGAAGTGGAAGCTCTGATGATTCAGGAGCAAGGTCAAAATCGATATTCGGTTGAAACTTTGAGAATGAATTTGGAAACTGTGTTGAAAAATCTGGAAAATCGAACGGAACTGTTTGAAGATTTGTTGTGTTCTTATCCACCTCGTTTGAATGCTGTTCGAAGGGCTAATGGTGGTCATACTGACTATTAAATCGTGTCAATAAACTCAGTTTTTGATGGGCTTTCGAATGGTGTATGAATTATTTGTGTTGTTATTACAAGTGTTGCTGTGACCCCCTAGGAAAAGGTTATGCCCCGCCCTGTATGTTGCTGTGTGAAATACCAGCAGAACAACTTGTCAGCCTCATGAATTCCTCCATAGGAAAGTTAAGGCTACTTTTAATTCAGATTGTCTATAATGACAGACTCTTTCAAATCTTTCTCTCTCTCACTGGTTTGGTAATGGAGCTGCCCTATCTCTGTCAAAGTCATCTTCTTTATCTACACAAAACTGGCCTGGCATTTTGCTTTTTTCAAAATTTGCATATAATAGCCAATGCATTTTTCCATTGGTCTGCCTGTCAGACTTTTTTTTTTTTTTAGTCATTTATTTGACATTTATAGGCCGCCCTTTTCCCTGAGGGGACTCAGGGCGGCTTACAATTAATGGGAAGGGAGTGTAAGACAAAACACAAGAAAGAAAAAAAATGTGAATAAAAAAATAAACCGATAAAACACAACATTCATTCAGCATTCGGGTGGGGCGAGGTTCGGGTCTTATCCCCAGGCCTGATGGGATAGCCAGATCTTGAGGGCTGTGCGGAAGGTCTGGACGGTGGTGAGGGTACAAATCTCCACGGGGAGATCGTTCAAAGCGTCAGAGCTGCAACTGAGAAGGCTCTCCTCCGCGTAGTCGCCAGTCGGCACTGACTGGCGGATGGAATTCGGAGGAGGCCTACTCTATGCGATCTGATGGGACGAAGGGAGGTAATTGGCAGAAGGCGGTCTCTCAGACTTCTTATCGCTGTCACCTCACTGCTTACCCAAGGCAACCACTCCCTCTTCTGTCCTTGGGGCTGCTAAATGTTTACAAGACCTGCAGGTAGTTTAAATGCTTCTCAAACAGCCGTTTTATCTTAATATAAACTCTTCCAAGCATACTATTGGAGAATAGAACCAACTTCCTAGGACCATAGTGAAGATAATTTGGAATAATTCTTGTGCTTCGTGAGAGAAGAGAATCAGAGTGTAACTGATAAAATAAGATACACTGTTAAATATTATTTGCCACCATATTACAGCACTAAAACCTGCTCTTGTAAAATTTAAGCTGTTACTACTTTATTACCTTCCCTGCTTTTAAAATAGAAAACCAGGCAACCAATCCTTTGGATTAAGGGACATTTTGAAAGTTTCTCTGCCAAAAAAGGCTTACTTATTTGCAAAAAATAACAATGTAGGAGCCAGTCATCAAGAATCAATTTACAAGTAGAGAGGTTTCCTGACACACTCTCCAAGCCCTGCAGGATATTCATTAATAAAGCTAAGTAATATTTGTATTTTTAATTTTTAAGGGTGGGGTGGAGGTTAAGATTGCAATTTATAAATCAAACACTTAAATGTGAGCCTTTCCAATATCTGGAAATAAACATATTTTAGAGAATGGTATTTTCGTGAATGGGAAAAGGCCTGGTGTGCTCCAAAAATAGTTCTAGAACACAAAGATGCCAATAAACTATATAAAACAGGAATCCTAGAATTCTAAATATATGTCTGATTTCTGAGTTTTTACTTTGTTTTTCAAGTCACTAATTGCCTATAAATGTAGTCCTTGACTTAGAAGTACATTTGAGACACGAATTAACATTGCTAAACAAGATGGTTGCTAGAGGAATCATATCTAATTTTACACTTTTTGCCATGAGTGAATAACTGCAGTTAAGTAAATCATTATGGTGACCAAACGTCCCGATTTCAGCGGGACAGTCACTATTTATAACAATTTGTCCTGTGTCCCGGGGCGTTTTTAAAAAGTCCCGATTTTTTGGCTTCATGTTGAAAGCCCAGTGGATTTGCTTAAGAAATCCTAACCGGGGCAAGACAAAAGACACCCTGTCTAATCCCTCTCTCTGTCTCAGTACTTTCATTGAAGATATTAAAACGTTAAAGCAACAAAACGGACTCCCCCCACGCCCCTTTTATCTCATTTTATAAGAAAAAATGACCAAGTACTATAGAGCTGCAGGAAATACTTGGCTAGAGAAGCCGCGTGTGTTACTTCCTGGATTTTCCGGAAGGGAGGGGCATGGAGGTTGGAGGTCGGCTCGTGTGGAAAAAATGGTGGCAAAGTTTCTTTGAAAAATATTTCCCTGACTAATTTCACCATTTTAATTTGCTCAGTTCTTTGTATTAACATCTATATCATTCTGGATTGACTTGGAGTGCTCACTTGTGCCTGCTGGTAAGAGCTGGGTTTTCTTCTTTTATTTTTTAATGTATTTTAAAATAATATTTTATTTATTGTGCCTAGGTTTTTTTTTAATAGCTTTATTCTGTGTGGATTCTTTTTTTAAGTTGTCTTAGACTATTTTAAAAAAGATTCTATCAAAAATAAATTGAAGTGAAAGCATTTTTAAAAATTCTATGCACAATACTTTGAAATATATTGTGCATAGAATTTTTAAAAATAAATTTACTTCAATTTATTATGGGTGGAATAGTTTGAAATGTTTTACTTCAATTTATTCTGTGTGGATTCTTTTTTTAAATTGTCTTAGACTGTTTAAAAAAAGATTCCATCCAAAATACAAAATACAAGCTGCAGTTATTCACTTAAGAACTGTGGCAAGAAAGGTGGTATAGTGACCAAAGTTACAATGCATTGAAAAAAGTGACTGATGACCATTTTTCACACTTAGCGACCATTTTCACACTTAGCGACTGTTGCAGCATCCTCATGGTCACGAGATCAAAATTTTGATGTTTGGCAACAGATTCGTATTTATGATGGTTTCAGTGTCCTGGGGTCATTTTAATTGCCTTTTAACAAAGTCAAATGGGGAAACCAGATTCACTTATGTTACTAACTTATCAGCTGCAGTTATTCACTTAAGAACTGTGGCAAGAAAGGTGGTATAATGGGTTTAGTGATCAAAGTTACAATGGCATTGAAAAAAGTGACTGATGACCATTTTTCACACTTAGAGACCATTTGCACACTTAGCGACCATTGCAGCATCCTCATGGTCATATGATCAAAATTTTGATGTTTGGCAACAGTTACAATTTATATATGCAAATTGTAGTTATGTTGAAATAAAAAAAATATTACAATACTATTTTTGCATTATATGAATTTTTTTTTGCTCCGTATAAAATTTTTAATCAAGCGCCCCCCCTCCCTGGTCAAAGGTGTCCCTCTTTACCAATCTGAAAATTCAGTTCAGTTCAGTTCAGTTTATTATATTTATATGCTGTCCTTTTCCCCCGAAGGGGACTCAGGGCGGCTCACAACTCAAACCAGGGAAGGGGGATACAGACAAAAAATTAAAAAACAAAGCATAACAATGCATAATTTAAAACACACAACAGTCATACCATTTGAGACGGGGGCAACAACTCTTTAGCCCCAGGCCTGTCGGAACAGCCAGGTTTTAAGGGCTTTGCGGAAGGCCTGGAGGGTGGTGAGGGTTCGAATCTCCACGGGGAGTTCGTTCCAGAGGGTCGGAGCAGCCACAGAGAAGGCTCTCTTCCGGGTAGTCGCCAGTCGACACTGGCCGGCGGATGGAATTCGGAGGCCGCCTAATCTGTGGGATCTAATCGGTCTAGTGGAGGTAATTGGCAGCAGGCGGTCTCTCAAGTACCCAGGTCCAATACCATGAAGGGTTTTATAAGTGATGACTAGTGCCTTGAAGCGCATCCGGAAACCAATAGGCAGCCAGTACAGCTCGCGGAGGATAGGTGTTACGTGGGTGAACCGAGGTACACCCACGATCGCTCGTGCGGCTGCATTCTGGACAAGCTGAAGTCTCCGAATGCTCTTCAAGGGCTGCCCCATGTAGAGCACGTTGCAGTAGTCCAGTCTAGAGGTCACAAGGGCACGAGTGACTGTAGTGAGGGCCTCCCAGTTCAGGTAGGGACGCAACTGGTGCACCAGGCGAACCTGGGCAAATGCCCCCCTGGTCACAGCCGACAAGTGGTGTTCAAAAGTCAGCTGTGGGTCCAGGACTCCCAAATTATGAACCCTGTCTGAGGGGCATACTGTTTGACCCCCCAGCCTGAGAGATGGAACACTTGGCCAATTAGTAGGAGGGAAACACACCAGCCACTCGGTCTTATCTGGATTGAGTACAAGCTTGTTAACCCCCATCCAGTCCCTAACAGCCTCGAGGCACTGGCACATCACATCAACCGCTTCACTGAGTTGGCACGAGGCGGACAGATACAGTTGCGTATCATCCGCATACTGGTGGTATTTTATCCCGTGCCGTCGAATGATCTCACCCAGCAGCTTCATGTAGATATTAAACAGGAGGGGGGACAGGACCGAACCCTGCGGCACCCCATAATTCAGGGGCCTAGGGGTCGATCTCTGCCCTCCGACCAACACCGACTGCGACCTGTCCGAGAGGTAAGAGGAGAACCACCGTAGGACAGTGCCTCCCACCCCCACCTCCCGCAGTCGTTGCAGAAGGATACCATGGTCGATGGTATCGAAGGCCGCTGAGAGGTCAAGGAGCACTAGGACGGAGGCATAACCTCCATCCCTGGCTCTCCAGAGATCATCAATCAAAGCGACCAAAGCGGTTTCGTGCTGTAGCCAGGCCTAAATCCCGACTGGAAGGGATCTAGATAATCGGTTTCCTCCAAGAACCGCTGGAGCTGAAAGGCTACCACTTTCTCAACAACCTTCCCCACAAAGGGGAGGTTGGAGCTGCACAATAGTTGTTTAAGATGGCTGGATCCAAAGATGGCTTCTTCAGAAGGGGTCTCACCACCGCCGCCTTTAGAGCGGGGGAAAATAACCCCTCCCGAAGGGTGGCGGTAACAACCGCCTGGATCCAGCCCCATATCACCTCCCTGCTGTTAGCGACCAGCCAGGAGGGGCACGGGTCCAGTACACATGTGGAGGCACTTACAGCTCCCATGGCCTTGTCCACGTCCTCAGAGGTAACAGCTTGAAAATCAATCCAGTGATGTCCTTCCAGATTCTCCCCTGGTGCCTCGGCTGGCTCTGCGCAATTGGAGTCCAGGTCCGTCCGAAGCCGAGCAACTTTATGCACGAGGAATTGGACGTAATCCTCAGCTCTGCCCTGCAAAGGATCGCTCGTATCCCTCCTATTTAGGAGGGAACGGGTTATCCTGAACAAGGCGGCTGGGCACGACTCAGCGGAAGCAATCAGAGAGGCAATGTGTGTTCTTTTGGTCATCCTAATTGCCCGAAGGTAGGCTCTGATGCTGGATGTTAAAAGCGCTCGGTCTGACTCAGACTTACTGGATCGCCATCGTTGCTCTAGGCGTCTCTTTCGGTGCTTCATCTCCCGGAGTTCCTCAGTAAACCAAGGAGCCCTCTTGGATCCACTGCCTCGGATCGGCCGTAAAGGCGCAATCCGGTTAAGAGCCCCTGCCGCTGCTGAATTCCAAGCAGCAACCAGAGTCTCCGCCGGACTGCGGGCGAGGGTATCAGGAACAACACCAAGCTCTGTCTGAAAGCCCAAAGGGTCCATAAGTCGCCTGGGGTGGAACCACCTAATCAGTTCCTTCTCCCTACAGTGGGGGTTTGGTCTCCGAAAGTCAAGCCTCAGTAGGTAGTGGTCCAACCATGACAGGGGTAAGATCTCGCTACCCCTCAAACCAAGATCACAACTCCACTGCTCCGAGAGGAATACGAGGTCGAGCATGTGACCCGCCGAGTGAGTTGGGCCTCCAATTACTTGGGTCAAGCCCATGGCTGTCATGGAAGCCATGAACTCCTGCGCTCCATCAGAGTGTTCACCGAGCGAAGGCAAATTGAAATCCCCCAGAACCATAAGCCTGGGAAACTCAATTGCCAGCTCAGCTACTGACTCGAGGAGCGAGGGGAGGGCTGCTGCAACACTGTTGGGAGGCAGGTACGTTAACAGCAAGCCCACTTGACCCTTGAGGTCCAACTTCACCAGCAAGGACTCACACCCGACAAGCTCCGGAGCAGGGATCCTACGAGGTACTAGAGACTCTCGGATAACAATAGCCACACCCCCACCCCTTCTCTGGGATCGCGGCTGATGAAGCACCTGAAAACCCTCTGGGCACATCTCTACGAGGGGGACTCCTCCCTCCGGGCCCAGCCAGGTTTCAGTAATACATGCCAGGTCTGCCCTCTCTTCTAAGATTAGGTCCCGGATGAGGGGAGCCTTGTGAACTACAGACCTGGCATTTAGCGACAGCAGCCTGAGACCAGGGTCCTGATTACTCACGCCATCTGGCCTTGGAGTGGGACTCATAGGGCCGGAAGGAGGGATCTCTGTAACGTAGCGAGCCCTCCTTCCCTGGTAATGGCCAGCCCTAAAGTCCCTGCCATATCTGCCCCTCCCTGTTAAGACCGTAATGCTCCGGCCTGCTCCTGTGTCAGTAGTCCCTCCACCCACCCCTATAGCCCCCGCGTTTCCCGACAGGCCCTTTGAATCAGTCATCCTCTCACACAAATACAGCCACTCATCCATGCATTCCCCACATAAGTCAATTAAAACACAAAAAATACAACAGTAATAAAGTTAAAAAAGTGGGTACAGTCATCAATCAGACATACCATTCACACCGCATTCCTAAAAAAATTTGCGCACTGCGCGAGAGAGGAAGTCTTACTGTTCTTAATCTTCTCCTCTGCGGAGTCCAGCAAAAAGGGCAAGGTCCAAAAGTTTGAAGTGGCTGGAGGGTTAATGTTGGTTGGGGGGAGGTGCTGAGCAGGCTCCCTGCCCATGTCCTGTTCGTCCCCTGCTTTCTCTTTCTGCAAAGGTTGAGGTGCAGAATAGTATGCGGGATAGTATATGGGACTCTCAGCGAGGCCGGAGGTGGATTCAAGTATCCCAGCTCACTCCAGAATGTTGGTCCTGAGGACGAAGGCAGGGGCGGGGACGGTCGGAAGGCGAAGACAGTCAGGCGTCTGAAAGGGGGACTCCTAAAGTAACCATGGATAGCAGCGGTAACAGCAACAGGAGCCGAGAGGCCGGCCATGATTGTCAAAAAGCTGGGATTTCAACAGTCATTCCACAGCAGTGATAATACACGGAAACAAAAAGAGTAGCGATGGAAGGGAGGGGGGGGGTTGGTTGGAAAATCTGGTCACCTTATAAATCATGCAGTCCTTAAGTGAAACAGGCTTCCCCCACTGACTTTGCTTGCTGGTAGCTAGCTGGGAAAGTCACCAATGATGATCACATAACCTCAGGACACAGCAAGCATAATAAACCCATGTTTGTTTCCAATTCTGATCATGTTACTGCAGGGATACTGCAATGACTGTAAGTGAAAGGACCAGTTATTCCCTTTCCAGTTCTTTTCCTGTGTTGCCAAGATGCTTTTCTAAATATTTTCTAAAGACTCTCCTTTTCTATTATTTAAAAATTATTTATTGTCATGTATGACACAAATCTTATGAGGTAAATTTATTCGCATGAAGGGGGAGAGGGAAATAACATTTTATAACACCCAACAATATTGTATACCGAACAACAAACATATCAAAATAATAGATTTTTTTAAAAAAAGAAATGAAACAAATTAGGAAGAAACAAATAGTACAATGGAAGCTATAGAATGGGCAATGCCACATAATTTATATTTTATCATTCTACTGATGGTTTTATTTTCATTGTTTGGCTCTTGTCCTCTTAGCTATGAAATTGTCCCCTACAGTGATGAAATCAGAAGCCTCTCTTTCTTTCTTCCATTTATTATAAGCACTGCTAATCTCTAAGCATCACACACAGTGTTAAAAGACTAACAAACAGTGAGTAGTTATTATTCACTATGACATGTCTTCTGAGATCACAATTGGCAATTTTCTTTATATTTAACACACTGTATTCAAGAGGCCAATACATTATTTTTTTAAAAAAATACTTGGCAAAGCACTAGCAAATTTCTTGTAAACCTTGAGGCATTGTATAAGCCATCACATTTTCCAAGTAGTCCTTGACTTAAGACCATAATTGAGCCCACAATTATGGTTGTAAATCATGATGGTAGTTAAATGGATTACCACATCATCAAGCCCAATTTTTACAGCCTTTTTGTGGTGGTTATTAAGGAAAGCAGGTGGTTGTAAAGCAAGAACCATGATCATTAAGCAAACACCACAATCATTAAGCAAACACATAGTTCGCTATCAGGCATCTTTGTGTGGAAAATGGAAGCTAACACTGGTTTCTGGCAAGAAAGTTATATAAGTTGTGGTCATATGGCCATGGGACACTGCAAACAGCCATTAATGCAGGTTGGTTGCTGTGTGCCCAAAATGCAGTCATGTGACCATGGGATGGGGTTGAGGTGATTATCATAACTTTGAACCCTGGTTGTAAAAGCAACAGATATTGCTTGACTTATAACACTGAACATAAGTGACTAGATCTTGGAATTCCAGAATGTCACCATGGTCATGTGATTGTGATTTATGATGTTTCTTGTCAGCTTCCTACAAGTAAAGTTGGTAGGAAAGCTACTAGGAAATCAGAAATAACAATGACACGAGGTCCTCGTTTGGTGATGGCAAATGGATACCACTAAGTGATGTAGTCATGTGAAACTGCATTTTGCAACCATGTTGTTTAACAACAACTATTCCGATCCCAATTGTTGTTATTAACCAAGAACTACCTCTACTTAAATTGAGCTATAGTGGAACAATCCTTAAAATATTTCTGGAGAGGAAACAGATGAGAAGCAGTATAAGAATAGCAAACATAGATATGGTATATTGAAAAATATGTTCTTAGAAAATAATATGTATATTTCATATTTATGTTTAGTTTTGAAGAGGGGCAGGATATAAAGTTGTATGGGCTGGGTAAAATAAATGAAATTATTTAGGCAATAAAATTCTGGGTATAGATAAAATAAAATGTACTGTATAGTCAAAACTTATTAATTATTTGGATCAAATTTGCAGGTTCTTGGCCCACCAGTAGGTCTTTTAAATAGTTATGTGTGTCTATATCCAAAGCACCAGCAATTTACATATGTATCTTTCACAAAAACTCATCCAATATAATGACTGGTGATAAAAAGGGAAAGATAAACAAGGAAAACAAACATTCATACAAACAGCAGCATTCTATTTTTGAATCAAAAAGTAAAGACTTGGAAAATATAACAGACTGCTGCAATAATCCAAGTGTGACACAACCCAATAATCAACTAATTGCTTAGCTATCACAGTAGTAAGGAATGGATGGAGACTGCAAACATTCATTAAAAGAAAGTTATAGGTTGTAACTGTTCCTAATGAAAGGTTTTAAAGAGATTCTATCATTAGTTTTGATTCTCAGATACCTCACAATAGGGGAATCCAGAACTGGCTTCCTTGAAAACTAAAAGAATAAATAAGAATAGAAGGAATGAGAATATCAGGATAAAATACACTCTTGTTCGCTATAAGACCACATTCAATCAATTTTTTAAAAAATAGTTGGAAAAAGATGCCAACCCATATTATTTACAGCAGGGACTGATAAATAAAATTGAACTGGGAAGGAAAAATTGAGGTAGTACTGTGTTTAAAGAAAATAAGAAAACCAATAATAAGCTCTAAGAAACGTCTGTTAATCAAAGTAATCAGGAAATGGAATGAATGGAGAACATCCTATGAGATAAATAACATTGAAACCACTTAGGTACCAGCAACACCAAGAGAGTTTAATCTGGGCAATTTGGTAGTTCAAGTCATGAAATCTGGCAGATCTTGGCTGCAAACAAAATGTGTTTATTGTACAACTTCATCTTCCTTATCCAGGCAATTATCTGAGTAATATTAACTTGATCTAGTCTAGCAGCAATTAACCAGTAAATTCATGTCTTTCACTTCTAACACAACTGACAATAATTCCATTCATTCTAAATAAGCCACCATCATTCCTTAACACCATTTTTTTTAATTGAATAACACCTCCCTCATTATATGTGCCTGAAATTTAGTAAGAAGTTTACTTATAGAAGAAGCTATTATCAATGAAATTTTCATCACATCATATTCCAAGACAAAAATTTGAGTTTGAGTTTGAGTTTTATTTAGCTTGTATGCCGCCCTACTCCCGGAAGACTCAGGGCGGCTAACAATAAGAAGGGAAGGGGGGTACAAAAATAAAAACAACAATTAAAAATTCAGCAACAGTCATAACATAGGATGGGGCTGGATAATTCAACAGCCCCAGGCATGCCGGAACAGCCAGGTATTAGTTGCTTTGCGGAAGGCCGGAAGGGTAGTAAGGGCCTGGATCTCAACGGGGAGATCGTTCCATAGGGCCGAAGCAGCTACAGAGAAGGCCCTCCCCCCAGGGGGTCGCCAGCTGACATTGGCCGGCAGATGGAATCCGGAGGAGGCCTAGTTTGTGGGATCTAATAGGTCTTTGGGAGGTGACTGGCAGGAGGCAGTCTCTCAGGTAACCAGGTCCGATACCATGTAGGGCTTTAAAAGTAACCACTAGCACCTTGAAGTGTGTCCGGAGACCGATGGGAAGCCAGTGCAGCTCACGGAGGATAGGTGTAACGTGGGTGTACCTAGGTGCACCCACAATCGCTTGCGTGGCTGCATTCTGGACTAGCTGAGGTCTTCGAACACTCTTCAAGGACAGCCCCATGTAGACCGCGTTACAGTAATCCAGTCTTGAGGTGACGAGGGCATGAGTGACTATCCGAAGGGCCTTCCGGTCCAGAAAGGGTCGCAATTGATGCACCAGGCAAACCTGGGCAAAGGTCCCCCTGGTCACAGCCGACAGATGATGTTCTAGAGTCAGCTGTGGATCCAGAAGGACCCCCAAATTGCGAGCCCTCTCTGAGGGGTGTAAGTTTTCACCCCCCAGGCTGAGAGATGGAATAGCTGGAGCATCCTTGGGAGGGAGCATCAATAGCCACTCGGTCTTGTCAAGAAGCACTAGGATAGAGGAGTGACCCCTATCCCTGGCTCACCAGAGATCATCGATCAGCGTGACCAAAGCAGTTTCCATGCTGTAACCAGGCCTGAAACCGGACTGAAAGGAATCCAGATAATTGGTTTCATCCAAGGACCGTCGGAGGTGAAAGGCCACCACTTTCTCAACAACCTTCCCTACAAAGGAGAAGTTGGAGACTGGACAATAGTTACTCAAAATGGCTGCATCCAGAGAAGGTTTCTTAAGGAGGGGTCTCACCACCACATCCTTTAGGAGGTGCGGGAAGGACCCCTCCTGGAGAGAGGTGTTAACTATCGTCTGGATCCAGCCACATGTCACCTCCCTGCTGGTCGAGACCAGCCAGGAGGGACATGGGTCCAGTATACAGGTGGAGGCACTCACCACTCCCATGGCCTTGTCCACTTCCTCAGGAGCAACAAGTTGAAACTTACTGCATAAAATTTGCTCAAGACCTTCCCCCGGTACCTCGGCTGGTACCATGCAATTGGAGTCCAGATCTGTCCAAATCCGAGCGACTTTATCCATTAGAAACTGAACAAATTCCTCAGCTCTACCCTGTAAAGGGTCATCCGCATCCCTCCCTTTCAAGAAGGAGTGGGCTATTCTAAACAAGGCGGCTGGGCGCAATTCAGCGGATGCAATAAGAGCGGCAAAATGCGCACATTTCACCACCCGTATTGCCATGAGATAGGTTCTGATAAAGGCTCTCATCAGTGCTCGGTCTGACTCGGAGTTACTGGACCTCCAGCGGCGCTCTAGGCATCTCTTTTGGCGCTTCATCTCCAAAGAGCTCTCCTGGATCCACTACCTCGGAGAGGCCGTAAAGGTGCAATCCAGTTTAGGGCCCCCACCGCCGCTGTATTCCAAGCAGCGACTAAGGACTCCACCGGATTGTGGACGAGAGTGTCAGGTATTTCTCCAAGCACCATCTGAAATCCCATAGGGTCCATCAGGCGCCTGGGGTGGAACCACCTAATCGGTTCCTCCTCCCTACAGTGGGGGATTGGTCTCCGAAAGTCAAGCCTCAGTAGGAAGTGATCAAACCATGACAAGGGCAAGATCTTAATGCCCCTCAAATATAGATCACGTCTCCACTGCTCCAAGAGGAATATGAGGTCAAGTGTGTGCCCCGCTGAGTGAGTCGGACCCTGGATTACTTGGGTCAAGTCCATGGCTATCATGGAAGCCATGAACTCCTGCGCCCCATCAGAGTGTCCACCGAGCGAAGGCAGGTTGAAATCCCCCAGCACCATAAGCCTGGGGAACTCTACTGCCAGCTCGGCTACTGACTCGAGGAGCGAGGGGAGGGCTGTTGCAACACTGTTGGGAGGAAGGTACGTTAGCAACAAGCTCACTTGACCCTCAAGGTCCAACTTCACCAACAAGGACTCACACCCGACAAGCTCCGGAGCAGGGATCCTATGAGGAACTAATGACCCTCGGATGATGACAGCCACTCCCCCACCCCTTCTCTGGGGTCGTGGCTAATGAAGCACCTGAAAACCCTCTGGGCACATCTCTACGAGGGGGACTCCTCCCTCCGGGCCCAGCCAGGTTTCAGCAATACATGCCAGGTCTGCCCCCTCGTCTAATATTAGGTCCCAGACGAGGGGAGCTTTGTGAACCACAGACCTGGCATTTAGCAACAACAGCCTGAGACCAGGGCCCTGACAACTCTCGCCATCTGGTCCTGGAGTGGAACTAGTAGGGCCGGAAGGAAGGATCGCTGTGATGTAGCGAACCCTCCTTTCCCGGTAATGGCTAGCCCTAAAGTTCCCGCCATACCTGCCCCTCCCTGTCATGCCCATAATGCTCCAGCCCACCCCCGCACCCGTAGACCCCATTTCCCCTCCCGCAGCCTTCGCTCTCCCCGGCAGGCTATCTATATCAGTCATTCTAGGACGGGAGGTAGACCAGGGCCCCCTACCACTTCTGCAGTGGAAGAGGCACCTGGCTGTATTTCCAGTCCACTCAAACATAAAATAAACATAAAACAAAAATAAATGTTACAAAATAAAAGTGTTGCTACGAGATAACAAAAACGAGTGGAAGATTTGTGCCAAAACAGGCATTAGACATGTACTTCCTTCATTTACAAACAGACAATAGGTGTATTTACTTTCCTAATAAACAGAGAATATTAAACAGATTAAATATTTATAAAGCAATTGTATAAATGCAAAATTATACCAATATGATGTTGCAGAAAAATAATATTTACAATTTTTTAATATAAATTTGTTATTTGAGGCCCTTCAGTTGCCAATGTTCTCTCTTATCAATCATTTGCAGTTTTCTACTGATTGTAGGCTTTAGTCTCATTAAATGTGAGAGTTAACAATGTAATACATCACCTATGTTTTCTATTCATTCTTCACTAACTTTGTAGTGCAAAAATAAAAAATAAAAATCCTGATAATACTTTAATGCCTGGTAGAGTTATTTTCATATACAAGGGACATTTCAGATCATCAAATCTATGATGCTCCTGATCATAAGATGCACCTAGGTATAGAGGAGGAAGAAAAAAAAATGCCTCTGACTCCCAGCGTCCATCCGGTATTCATCTGGCTAGCATCCTTGCAGCAATCAGCCTGCCTGCTCTGTATCTGCTGCCTCCATCGGGGAACGCTGAAACCTTCTCCTCCAAGCAGCTGCTCGAAGGTTGGATTGGCCTCCTGGAATACTGCTGATCCAGCTATTCCAGGCAGCGGGGATCACTTCAGCCATTTGCCGCTAATGCCTGTCACCCATATTTAGTCCATAAGGTGTAGAGAAAGTTCCATCCACTTTTGGGAGAAAAAAAGTGTGTCTTTTGGACCAAAAAATATTGTACATTATAAATAATGAAGCCTAAACTTTATGAAATGAAAAAAGAAGCCTGTGATGCTGAAATGTAAAATACACATACCAACCGGGCATACTTGCAATGATTACAATAATATGCTTTTCTTATGTTTAGTAATCATAGAGCAGGGGTGTCAAACTCAATTTCATTGACAGCTGCATCAGGTTATGTTTGACCTCTGGGGATCAGGGTGGGTATGGCCAAAGTTTGTGTGACCAGTTCCTGTCAGTGGCACCTATAGTGGCCCGAGCACTCTGCCAGCAAAAACAGGCTCCCGAACTCCTGAAACCCACTGTCAGTGAAGACAGAGCTTGGGACGGCTGTATGGTAACTCCGTTTTCCCTGGAAGAGAGTTGCAGGAGGCAGTGCTAGCCAGAAACAGAACTTGGAAGCCTGTTTTTTCTGCCAGAAGCACTGTGGGCCGGTCTTTCACTGTTTCCAAGGTGGCCCCATGCACCAGATCTAAGTACTCCATAGGCTGGATCTGGGGGCTCCGGGCCTTGAGTTTGACACCTCTGATATAGAGCATACAACCTGTAATTTGTGTAATTCAGTGCTCTCTTGGATAAAATTTGAATCCCAATTAATTAATATCAGGATTTTATATTACCAAATCAAAACAGCTGACTTATAGTCAGCTGAAAAGTTTATACTGAAATGCTCATTTTGCTTTAAACTATTCTTTGTTGAATAAACCAGAAGTCTTTTTTCCACTGTGAAACAATATATTACCAGATTTTATTTTTTTAAATTGAAACAAACTAGACATCAAGACAAAGAGAGAAGATGCACATTTAAAAAGATAATAAAAACAAAGAAATTACTTGATAGAATGGCTATCTGCAAATTTTCAATGAAAGAACTTAGTATATGGCTAGCTTATCCAATTATTATCAGTTAGTGACCAAAAGGATCACTGCAAGAGGTGGCATTTCTAAAACCCTAAAGTAAACTCAGTAAACTAAATCTCCTTGCACTTTACACAACTTGAATAAGAGGGTTTTATTGTTGTTAATGGTGTTTCCTTGAATTTATTTTTTTCTTGGCAGCAAAGCTTATAAGCATCTTCATATTTTCCTGACCTCAGAATATTGTTCCATCCCTTTTCATTTGTCCATCCAGACATGTATATTTCTTTGCAAAAGATCAGCAAATATAAAGCATGATATATTCATTAAAATCTATAATTGAGGTATTTCAGCAAAAAAAAATGCATGCCTTGCATTTATTTTCCTCCTTTATTTAATTAAGATCGTACGTATAACAATTTGGGGTGCAGTTAAAAACCATGCAGGCAATTTAAAGGACAAAGAATGTCACTTACATGTTAAATCACAAAAAATTCTGGAACTGTCTGAACTCTATAAGTTAGCTAATGGAACTTTTTTCAGTAATATAACAGCATCCATAAGGGACTGTGTCAAAATTAGCAAGGTGGCTGATGCAGCATCGTGATGGCCACCTCATCTGTTTTATATGTGGGTCACATCCACGTTTAAAACAGGTAGAGCCTGCATTGGAATATTCTAACTGCTATCTTGCTGATTTTAACACCCAGCTCCTATTCATCTTGCTAAGTACTTACTTTTTTTTGTAGAGACAGATTCCATGAAATTTGCATTTCTATCATATATAAAGTAACCATATGCAAAATAAATCCTGTATACTTGATTTTATCGGATGACATTATGTCAGGGCTATTCACTTTGTTACTGCAAATATGAATGAGATTTGTTTAAATTCTGGGTTCTGAGGTAAAGATAGGACCATTTGCAGATAAAATACAAAGGGCAAATTAGATTTACTTTTCAATGCAACATTTTTTACTAAAAGAAAAACCTAGAAAGTCAGTAATATACTAATGATAAGGACATCTGTTAAACATATGCAATTTTATCTTTTCCCATCATCTTCAGAGCACAGAGGTAAATTCCTGAAGTGTCCCAGTAAAATACAGACAAAATAAACAAAATATTTTTCCTATTGGTAATTACAACTTAATTACTGCTCAATTAAATATCATTACATTTTACAGTATATATGAAAACAAACCCTGCTTTGAAATTTTATAATCTAAAACTTGATAAAAGTGATATAACACAGGAAGATGAGGACAGATTTTTTTTTACCATTTTCAGTCATGTTTCGAGTCTGGCTATGGGACAAAGACTGCCTTGTTTGACCTGTGGATGACCTCTAGTGAGAGCGGGATAGTAGTCATCCACCTGGCTCTCCTTGACCTCTCAACAGCCATCAATCATTGTTTATTTTTATTCTTATATTGCTTTACTGCCCTGTTTTCCAGAAAATAAGACTTCCCCAGATAATGAGCCCTACCCAAAAATATTGTAGCACAGCAGCAGCCAGGAAGTGACCATGTTCGCCGCCTCTTGCACCTCTATAAGTTAGCTAATGGAAGAACCTCACCGAAAATAAGGCCAAGTGCTTATTTCAAGGGTCAAAAGAAAATAAGTCCATGTCTTATTTTCGGGGAAACAAGATATTGTTATGTTTACATTTTTATCATTTTTTCATTTTACTGTTCTAAGCCACCAAGAGTAGTTCCACATCAAGATATATGGCAAATAATGTAATAAATAAATAAATAAATAAATAAATAAATAAATAAATAAATAAATAAATATGGATTGAAAAAAGTGCAATTGCTTCAATTGCCTGTTGTGACTCAGCAGTTATGCTGAGAGATTTTTCAGGATACAAAATTCAGTGTGGGGATTCAGCAGTTCTGCTGAGAGCTTTTTCAGGATCAAGATCCATTAGGCAGCTGGGAGTGGTTAGAAGCAAGTTTGGAGATAAAAGGACAGATGCTGCCACGCCCCAGTTGCTGGAGTCAACATACGTTCCTTCGTTCCTTCGTGTGTTCCGTGTCTGGTACAATATTGCTTGCTTATTACTCGTGATTATACCTGTTACATTTGGATAAATGCTTTGGTGTTTTCATGTAAATCTGATCCGTGGAGACGGTGGAAGAAGGGCTGCGTTTGTAAGAGCTTTTGTTTTGAATTCTTATCGGAGAGTAATGTTTATGTTATTTCTGGGCTCAAAGCCAGTTTGAACTGAAAACTGATAAAGAAAAGTCCTTTTAAGTTTAATTGTCTGCGTTTGTTAACGAGCCGTCAAGGGGGGGTCAGAACAATTGCCCATAGTCATTTTAGTAACTGTTAATTGTGAAAATTAAGGGCTATTCCTATACATTCTTGGAAAGTAAGGGCTTTGAGGAAAAATTAGAAGGAAAGAGATGATGATGATGTCATATAAGGGAACTTGGAGGCAGTTCTAACTTTGAAAGAATAGGAGGTTTTTACAATAAGTCCATAAGGGCTGTTTTCATTGCATCTTAGTGACAGATTTGCTTAGAGTATTCTTACTTTCTGTTTCCTTTCTATTTTTTAAAGCATACAACAGCTGATACATCTGTGCAAAGTGTTTAAAAAATTAATTTAGACAACTATAAGCTTATACGCTGCAGGATAAAAATACTAAATGGACATTTAGACATTTGAAACTGGACTTCTTACAACTCCCTTTATATAACATAATCCCCTAACAGAATCTCAGGGTAGCTGCTTAGATTTTTTTTTAATGTGGATCTTTCATCCACTTCAATAACATGAGATGACACCAGGGGAAAACAGTAACAGCCCTGTCAAAAATGAGCAATAGGAAAATCTGGGGACACAGTAAATTATATCCCTAATACGTTACTTTGTTAAAAATAATCCCTGCCATTTCAGTTCTTAATCTTAAAAAAGACTAAAGGTTGAAAGTTTTCAAATATCCGACTTTCCTTTATAGCCAAATATCAGCTAGAAAGTGAAAACCTTTAAAATATCAACAAATGTCTTTGGGAATATATTTTTTTCTTCCATTCAATCATCTGATTCTTGGAGACTGCCTGGATGGGCAAGCCCTACAGTTTTCTTGGTAAGGTTTTTCAGAAGCAGTTTATCATTTCTTCCTTCCTCGGATGAAAGAAAGTGGCTAGCTAAAAGGCCTTGTGCCTTAACAGGACTAGGACCAGGAGTGAAATCCATCAGGTTCTGACAGGTTCTGGAGACTCGGTAGCGGAAATTTTGAGTAGTTCGGAGAACCATAAAAGGCCAGTTCTCTGGCTGGCCTAAGAATGGGGTGGGAATGGGGATTTTGCAGTATTCTTCCCCTGCCATGCCCAACAAACCACACCACACCCACCAAGCCAGGCCCACAGAACCAGTACTAAAAAAATGAATTTCACCACTGACCACTCATGGTCACCAGGTTTCTAGCTTGATGCCTTAACCACTAGATCAGACTGGTTCTCCTTTGGGCATATACATAAGCTTTAAAAAGTATCACAAAGATTTCTTTTTGCTCTGTTTATGGATTATGTTCTCTTAGATATGATCACTAGACCTATTTTTTCTTTCTTTCTGACATACTAAAAGGAGAGCTTGAGTAGTATGATGGACTGTTGAAAATTAAAGTTTTACCATCTCATTAAATTTACGGTGGAATATTCTTTTGCTTATCAGTGTCTTATTTTTTTTTAACTATGTCTATTAGGATTTGATTGCTCTGCAGCTTATTCTGCTTGAAGAGAGAGAAGAGAGATTATTCTTTTTGTTTTAGACCTTGCTAGTTAATTTTCTTCTTGCATATGAATCTACAGTACATTTTCCCAAATCCATTTTAATACCACCCTATTTATTTCTGACTTAATCTTCCTGCATGTCTTTGTGTTTACCTAATCTTGCTTATTTCACTCCCCTTATTATTTTGTATCATTTCCCTTCCCTTTAATTTTCCCTAGTCTCATAAATTAAAACAAACTGCTTCTCTCTCCCTCTCCCCCCAATTCCTGTTATCTTCTACTTCTCTTTATTGATTAAGTGAAAGAGACTGGTAGAAATGGGACTGTGAATGTGTATGAGGTCATGCTACTGTATATAGAATACTGTTCTTACCCCCCCTTCTCCGTCCAAGAATGAAAGCCAAAAGCCACGTAACTAAAACACGATAGTTCGTTGCTGAGGGAAGGCCGCAGGCCACGCAACCCTCCTACTCTTCTTGGGACAACTCCCAGCCAGATGTCCAAGATCCCCACAGTAAAAACACAACCCCTCAGCATGTCATCTGTCCATCTTCGTGCTTGACGCTCGGGGTCTGGCAGCACCCAACTCCATGGGCTCCTCCCATTCAACTGCAGTCTCTTGATGAACCGGCATGCTAGTGGCCTCCTGGGATGCACGGCGAGGCCTCCGCCTCTGCAGCCGGGCATCTATCCAGAGGCACAAGTGAACCAAGGCATTGAATGTCGGTGGCCTGTCCACCCTCGCCAATTCATTCTGTAAGTCATCAGACAGGCAGTCTTGAAAAGTGTCCATAAGAGCTGGTTCATTCCATGCTGAATCCTGGCTACGCAGCCAGAATTCATTCACATAATCTTGTAATGAACCACTCCCCTGCTGCAGTGACTTAAGACGTCTGGTTGCTGTTTTCCCCTCAATGGGATCCTCAAACATCAGCCTAAAATACTGACAAAAACCCTGGAAGTCATCCAACAAAGGGCTAGGCTGGGTTAACAAGGGTGTAGCCCAACGGGCAGCTGTGCCTGAGAGCAAACTAATAATAAATCCCACCTTCGTCCAATCAATGGGAAAGTCCTCCGCTCTCAAACTCAGGAACAGCTGGCATTGTCCCAGAAACGCTGCAAACATGGCTTGATTTCCATCAAACTTATCCGGCATAGCCACTGGGCACTTCCTCTGTGGCTTTGGGGGGGGGGGTGAGGTTTGCAGGTCTCTGCAGCTGAGAAACTTGACCAGCCAATACTGCAATCTGCTGAATCAGCTGGGCATTCTCAGCACGGAGCTGCTCCATTGTAAACAGAATGGAGGTTTGTCTTGGCAGATGTCAATCTGTTCTGACCCCCCTTCTCCGTCCAAGAATGAAAGCCAAAAGCCATGTAACTAAAAAGGTTTCTTTTAATCAGTCCAAGCTCTTGTTGGCTGCAAGCCCAAATAAACAAAGAGATAAAAGTCCTATAAACAAACACACACTGCAAAGAGGCTTCTTCCACCAAACCTACTTATCCAAGTTGGCTTCTCTCGGTTTGTGAACGCTAACAAGAACAATCACTAGAACAGGAACGGAACGTTGATTTCTGCAACCAGGGAATGGCACCAGCAGTCTCTTTATACTCAGGAGAGGATGAGCAACAGCTGCTTGCAATCATCTCCTGTAAGTACTCAGTTGTTCCTTCCGTCGAGTAACCCTCCGACGGGGTGCATCCTGCAGCAACTCCCAAGTGTTTCCCTGAACGCTCCCTCTGATCCAATGCTCCGCCGCCACCTGGTGGTCAACAGCTCCTGCCAGGCCACAACAGAATACAGTCCATTTTCTCACACATATTGAACAATTGTTTCAATTGCATTAGGTATTTGGTATTTGGTATTTATTCGATTTGTAGGCCGCCCTATTCCCCGAAGGGACTCAGGGCAGGTGAACAAAAAACCAAGGGAAGGGGAACAAATACAGAAAAGTAAGACAAACAAGACAGTGATACAACAATTTAAAAAACACAACGAGCACAACAGTTCGAGTAGGGGGGGGGACTCAACCCCAGGCTTGCTGGGACAGCCAGGTCTTAACGGCTGTCCGGAAGGCCTGAAGGGTGGTGAGAGTCCGAATCTCCATGGGGAGCTCGTTCCAAAGGGCCGGAGCAGCCACAGAGAAGGCCCTCCTCCGGGTGGTCGACAGCCGGCATTGGCCGGCAGATGGAATTCGGAGGAGGCCTAATCTGTGGGATCTGATGGGTCTATGGGAGGCAATTGGCAGGAGGCGGTCTCTCAAGTTCCATAATTAGTTCCATAATTAAATTAACACATTAATGGAAATAAATATAAAATAATTAACCAAGCCAGGTGTTCACTAGCAACCTCTGGAATACTGGACAGCCCAAAGCTGAATGCAGTATGATATTGCCATGGTATTTCAAGAGCACCTTCCATGCCCTTTCAGCAGGGCTCCATGTGATAAATGTTCAGCAGGCAATTGCTGTAATACCTAGTCATATCTCTTGCAATCTGAAATGATAGAAAAGATGGCATTTTTTAAAACAAAAATCTCCTTCTCTTAAGGGTTCCCCAAGTGCAAAACTTTACTCTGTTGTGTGATACTGTTGGTGGAGTGTATTTTTTTAACTGCACTGCTGCCACTCCCCTCACAGTTCTTCTGCATCTTTTCACATAGGTCTGAATTCCAAATGTGAAAGCTGTACAGTTGAGGCACAATGTATGGTGGTATTACTATTAATTGAAATCCACATGGTTTAATTGATTGATTCCATCAATCTCTTCCCAACTCAAATTTGTGAATGGAGAGAGAACTGCTCCCCAGAATTCATACAGTACCTTCTGGAGATGAGGCCAGAAGAGAAACTAACTTTTCAAATTACAATGCTCTATGGTAGAAATGAGGATCAATATTAAAAAATGAATATTAAATAAAAGACATCTCTTTGGTTTGCTGACATAGGTGTAAAAGTTTCATCACTGAGTGCATTCTGTTAAATAAGGGGGGAATAGTACAAGTATGAATGTTTAAACTATAAATGCTAAGAGTTTGATTTCTTTTAAGAGTGGACAATGACTCTAGACCTGTGATGGCGAACCTATGGCATACATGCCCAAAGTGGCAGGAGAAGCCATGTTACCCGGCACTTGTGAACTTGCCTGTTTGTCTCCCAGGTTTCTGGCATGCATGCACACATGATGATCAGCTGTCCTTTGCGCATGCAGCAGTGCCAAAAACCGGCATGTGCATGCATGCCAGCCAGCTGATTGTTGAGTGCGCCTGCATGCCAAAACCCAGAAGTTTGGCTTTTCCAGAGCGTGATCCCTTCACACACATGGCAGTGCTGAAAACCAGCCTGTGCATGCACACCTGCCAGCTAATTGTCGGGTGCGCGTGAGTGCTAGAATCCAGAAGTTTTCCAAAGCACGCCCGCAATGTGGTGCATTTCCACATGATCTTTTAGGCACTCGGAGCCAAAAAGGTTGACATCACTGCTCTAGACTCTACAAATCTTCTAACATTAGGGCAGAGCAGGGGTGTCAAACTTGTGGCCCGCAGGCCAGATGCGTTGCATGATGGCCCAGTCTGGTTTAGCGAAGGGGGAAAATGTCCCGATATGTCATGTGATGATGCCATGACAACACAGGTTTGACACCCTGGGGTAGAGTCTTCTCTTAAGCATGTTACTTTTAAAAATATAAATGTCTCTTTGAATATATCTCTTGATCTGACCAGTCCGTTTATGTTATATTCTGAAAAACCAGAAAAGGTTTATATCTCTTCACATTACAATAAATGAAGGCGATCAAACTTACACCAAAAGACACTGGTCACTTACTCTTTTGAGAACTGAGACTGGGAGAGAGATTGGCCCATGTTCCTCCCCAACCTCCTCACTGTCCGACTCTGCTGCCAGCTCCACAGGCTGCCAGCGGACCACAACATGCTGTTCCAGAAATATCTCTATGTCTAACAAATGGTACAAATAGCTTATTTAATAATAAATACAATGTAATTTTGTAATAAATACAAAATAAAAACAATTTGGACTTTTATGACAAACCCACCTGGCATTATTCCCTTGAATTTTATAATGTAAAAAACAAGTCCAGTTAATATAATTTTCATTTATAACCATTCCATTTTTTCTATTGCTTCTTTGTATTAGCCATTGAGCCTTAAACACCATTAAGAATGAAAAAAGACAATGGTTCAGCAATGACTTTTGATAAGTCATATCAAGAGTTTTTCAAGTAAACTTTAATGTGGCTTTTTCTGAAATGTTAGAAAAAAGCTTTATGTACATATAATTTTAGCAAAGTCCATTTGAACATCTTTGTAAAAAAGGAGAACATAAACACCATTCCTTAGCAGTAGGAAGTAATCATCAGTAGTAGGAAGTAATCATCAGAAATATATTTCCATAGCTGTTATTTTGGTCTCAGATCTAACAAATACATTCACAAGTAGATTGTCCCTTTCAGTGCTATATATTCTGGCTGCAACTATGGCTATTTTAAGAGTTAGCAAGATAGCATTTTTCACATTACAACTGCTGTATGAAGCGGCTTTTAGGGTTATGACATATGAATTTGCCATTTAATAAATACATTGACTTTGTGTGAGGTGACAAGATACATTACCTGTTTGGGATGACCAAAAAAAACCCCTTCTCAACTTGTTTTTCTATTAGACATGCAGAGTACAATTTCATCCAAAAAGCATTTGGAATTATATAATTGGATGAGATTAGAATGTGGGATCCAGTCATAAAACCAATAAACTTGTATGCATAGTAAAAAAAAATCTTGAGTATTTAACATTATTGTGCTGGACAAGCATATCAATAAAGCACCTGGAGACTTGTGAGCTGACAAGAGGGTTAAAAGAAGTATGAATAATAAAAACACATTTTTAGTCAGGCAAAATTGCTGATGGTTTAATAATAGATGACCTGACATACTCAGCATAGCATCAATATCTGTGAAACACTACAAAATGAAACCCTCATAGCAGTGAAAAACTAGATAGTAAATGGTGGCAGGCTCAATATGTGTGAAAGAAGTCTTCCCCCAAGGTTGATTCTCTCTTTGTGTGCAATGCTTAACTGCAACATTTTTAGATTAGACAAAGCACTGTTTTCCGCCTGGCCTCCTAGTGGTTCAGTGACTTCACCTAATAGCTAACAGTATCTGCACTTAATACAACCCAACCAACAGCATGGTTGCAGCAGTTAAAGCCTCACCCTGGAAAGCTCAAGCACTTAATATGTCCCTCCTTTTTTTCAAGTGAAGAGCTGAAATGTATCAGAAAGCATTGAGTTGTTAGACAGGGATTAGACAGGAACTCTTGATTTGTGCTTTAAATACCTAAATATATTCCCACCATACTCAAGAAATAATGTGCATATTATCCAAAGTTGTCCAATTGTTGAGAAAACGGTCTGCTTCAGTCTGAATTCTTAGCTTCAACAAAGTATTTGAAAAGTCCTGCTATAACATTCCCCTGTGATATATCTTTATGCTAGATTTATCTGAATAAACCAGTTAGTTTGGGAATACTTAACCTACTTGTCTGATCAAAATCAAAGCAAAAGAGGGACAAGAGGGGGAAAAATGCAGCAAACCCAATTAAGATTCAGTTTAATTTCCTACTCAATATTATTCTCTAGTTTGAGAAGATTACAGTTCAGTATTGTGCATATCCATTTGAAATAAATATAATTCAGTTCAGTAATTTATTTTTAGTGGGCATATATAAAATGCAACTTTAATATCAGTGCATAATGCATTGCCTCATATATATTGATTCACACCACTGAGTTGTAAAGCTCATGTTAGTCTAACCCATAATAAACTTTGCAAAATATAATAAAATGCATCATTGGCAAACCATTTTACATATAATAAGAATGGTCTTATAAATATATTTTAATAGATAATAAATAAATTCAGTTAGGTGGCAGCACCTAATCAATCTTGATCCTTACAAGTTAAGCAGAGTTGGGTCTGGTTGTTAGAATGAAGATTATAAGGAAATATCATTACTGTAAAATAGATTAGAAAACTACTTCTGTCATTTGATCAAGTAACCTGACTGTTCATAAAATCAGCAGGAGTTAAATTTAACTGTGAGACTTTGTGATTGATTGATTGATTGATTGATTGATTTATGTGCCATTAAGTTTTCAACTCCTAGCAACCATATTGATATATTTTTCCATGAGTATCTATCCCTAATCTAATGGAGCACTCATGGCAACCGTAACAAAATCTATCCAATTGATGCGGATTGTCCTCTTTTCTTTTCCTTCAAGTTTTCCTTCAAACTTTCATCACAGCCTTCTCCAAAGAGTGAGATCTTTGTATAATGTATCTGAGGTAGGGTGATTTGAGTGTGGTCGCTTGAGTGAGGTTGATAGTTGCAGTGTCCTTTTTGTGACCGTCTTTTAAGATTCACTTAAAAACTGTATTACTAACTTACGACTGTAGTGATTCACTTAACAACTATGGCAAGAAAGATCATAAAATGGAGCAAAATTTACTTGACAACTTTCTCACTTAGCATCAGAAATTTTGGACTCAATTGTGGTCGTAAGTTGAGGACTACTTGTAATATGGGATGATATGTATGATCAATGGTAACAGCATTCTCAGAAGAATGATTTTATATTTTACAATAAGCCTCTCTCTAATGCTGAAATATAAAATCAATGAACTGTTGCAACATCTTAAAAGGTTTGAAAGGTATTTTTGAAATAATATCATTTAGTTTAGTCAACACCACAAAAGAGTACTTTTAAGGAACGTAATAAAACCAAATGTAAGCAAAAACAAAAAGAGCCTATAATTTCTTATTTATCTACAAAATAAGAGATTGAATTTTCTTTCTACAATCAAATCCAAAAATTAATAGAGACTGAGTAAATTTAGTCATCTCTCTCGGTTTCTTCAAAATGTTTCCTAAAGCATACTCTTTTGCTAGATTTGTATCTCTGCTGCTGGCAATTAAATATATTCATGAATTTAAAAATTATGCAGAGATTGTAGTTCATACTGGATAGCAGAGATTTTTATGGTGCTTTTCAGAAAGATTTGGCAATGCTATATGGTACAGATTCTTAAGAGAACCACAAACATTTGACTATAAACAGCAGAGGGGGGAACAAGTTCATACTAAAAACTTTTGCCTCTAGTGGTATTGTGTTAAGGAATTTCAACTCACTGTAATAAAAGCCAAACATGTTCTAAGCTCAGTGGAAGATCATTGGGAAAGGCAGACTTTAACTGTTTGTCTCAAATTCACAATTTTATGCCAGGTTTGATCATAGAACCATTTAACGTGATTAATTTGTTTTCAAGTTAATTTAATTTTACACACAACTATTTAAAGGAAAAGACATTTATTAGGGCATAATCCTGTTTAAAGTGGAAAATTAAGCTATTTGCATTCCAGCCTTTATTTATTCATTATCAAATTTGGAGATTGCCCAACTCGCTCACAGAGCAACACTAGGAGATATACAGTTAAAACACAAAAATCATATAAATATTACATTTTGTTAGGAGTAAGTTAAAAACAAGAATAAAATACAATTAAAAAGGCAGGAAGAGGACTTTTAATGTACTAACCAACCCCTGTACTCTTCTATGAACCCCAAGTGAATTGGCAAAACCAGGTCTTCAGGGAAATAGGGGCCTATCTCACTTCTGAAGGGAGAATGTTTCAAAGGATGGAGGTGAGAGCAAAGAAGGCCCTCTTTCTGGATGCTTCCAGTCAAAATATATGCTGAGATAACAAATGAAATTCAACAATGAACCCCTACGAGAGGGCTGTCAAACTCCCAGTCTGCAGGCCGGATGTGTCACATGCTGGCCATTCCCATGCCCAATTTTGTGAAGGGGGGGGGAATCCCAATATGTCATAAGATGCCGTCGTGACGTGAGTTTGACACTCCTGCTCTACAATAAATGCTTATCTGTTGAAGATGACATATTTTCCATTTGCAGGTCAACTTTTTGAATTCATCTCTTAGGAATATTACTAGATTGCTACAGTTGCCCAATTTCTTCATCAGGAGAAGAAATGTCCAGATTGCAGTTTCCTCTGCCAAAAAATCAGTTATAAATGCTAATTGAGTTAGAATCCATGGAAAAATCTTAAAATTTTCGGTCAGTATGAATATGAAAATTGAAATTCATATTGAATGAAGATGGTAACACATATCCCAGGATTTCCAGTATACTATTCAGCAGCAGGCATTTCATTGCAGTGCCCATATGGTTTGAATACTATAGGTAGTTCTCGTGTAGTGACCACAGTTGGGACTGGCAACTTGACTGTTAAGTGAAGAGGTTGCTAAGTGAAACCACAAATGTGCTTATGATCTTACTTCAGCTTTCATTTGCTTTAAAGATGTGCAAAGGTCATAAATGTGATGACTGGTTGCAGCTACTTTTTCATTACCATTGTAATTGCAAAGAGTTGCAGTTGCACTAATGACGACTATCTGTATTGTTATGTTTAGCCTATGATTGCTATTTAAAACAATTTTAAAAACTAGGTGAAAGTCACAATATAAATTAAAGGAAATGGAATTTATTCATTCAGAGGTATGAACTAGTTTTACTATGGATATTATTTAGCATCTCATTTTGTTTTGAATATTAGCAACATATTGCAATTTCTCTTTTGTATCAAGTTTTATCCATACCCTGTTAGAAGAAATCTAGTTGTAACAATACTGTGTTTTCATGGTTCTACTAACAAATTCCTGACAGCCTGCCAATATCATACTAGAGATACTGAGCATTTCAGGAAACAATTCAAAGTCAGTAGATAATATTTTTATCAGAATAAAAATGCTAGAAGCAGCAAATTATTGCTTTCTTCCAGTGGTGTTTTCATAATCTAAGCAAAAGAAAGACACAAAACACTATACTGATATGCAGCATCGATACATCTCATAAACAGAAGTCACACTTTATATAAAATAATGGAAAAGTAGTATAAAGTTCAATCAAAGTATTGTTTGATGGTTGTTTTTAATATTTTGCATGTGTGAATCAATTAGAACCTGAAGTAATGTAAAAGAAAAATAATCTATGGATTAAAAATCAGGGCTTCATATCACCATTTCTGTCACTGAGAAAGGCAAGCAGTAGCAGTTTTATCGGTTCCACCACAAAAGCGCGTAGGACAAAATCGCGCTCGACAAAAGCGCGCTGTGACGTCATCACAGCGCGACGAAAAAGTTCGAAAAAATGTAAAAATAAAGCTAAAACCTTCCCCTAACCCCCCCAAACCTAACCCTAAACCTAACCCTAAACCTAACTCTTAACCTAACCCTAAACCTAACCCTAAACCTAACCGTTAAAGTAACGAAAAACCTAACGCTAACCCTTAACCTAACCCTAACGCTAACGCTAACGCTCTAAAGCTAACCCTAACCCTTAACCTAACCCTAACCCTAACCCTAAACCTAACCCTTACCTTTATGTGAATCGGCTTGCTTTAATTTAATTTTTATTAATTTTTATTTGAATTTTTCGATCTTTTTCGTCGCGCTGTGATGACGTCAAAGGCGCGATTTTGTCGATCGCGCTTTTGTCGTCCGCGCTTTTGACGGGTCACGGTTTTATCACCTTAGACGAAAGGCTGATGAAATGTGGCATTGTTTATAAACTAGTGTTTCATTACAAACTACCTTGCTACTTCTGCTTTCTAATTTTACAATCAAACCTTTTAGAATGCTTTTTAATATTCTTAATTACTTATTCATAAAATAAAAACATTCAAACTGATTATAAAATCTCTTTCAGATGACAGACAAAATTCTCAAAGCAAACAGAAGTAACACTGAACTGATTTACATCAGTACCTAACAGAGAGAACAGTACCAAACTTGCCATATTCAATTGTTTACTATTTTGGCAGTTACATTTAGAGTAACTCCTGAATTATAATGAACATTTCAAAGGCGGAGGTCATAAGAACCTATCCTCTTGGTTTGAACAAAGGAGAACAGAAGAGTTAATAGCTCCCAGACAGATCTGGCTTCTTCATTTGAGTGACAGAAAGAACTGCCCAAGAATTAATGGTTTGGAAGCATTGCCTATGCAGATGTTTTCCTACTATATCCCGTCAGTATTTTATCAGGATTCAGCAGTCAATTATGCAGATAGGATACAGTTGGCAGAGAATGTTTGCGTAAGTCACATAGCTGTTTTGGAAAGTCAGCCTTGGATCATTCCCTCCACCCCCTCCAACATTACCAGCTAGTAGGAATCATATAAAGGTCTCTGAGGATACCCCATTTCTTTCTTAGGTTAGGGACCCTTTGCAAACCAACCATATATTCTTCCAGCCTCCTTTCAACACATAAGTGTACTAGCTTTATTATAAGAATGATCTGTTAAAAACAAAAGAAAAAGAAAACATACTTAGGGACCTCTACTTGAAGCTTCCATTTAGAGTAGTAGCCAAATAACTACTTCTGCCACCCATGCACGCAACACCAAACACAACTGATTTCACTGCAGTTTCTGACACCTCATAGGAATATAACCTCTTGTGATTAATAGGAATATAGTGGTGGAGCATCTCAAACTATTATGCCATCTATGCTACCCAACATAGATGTCCTGTCCCCCCTCCTATTTAACATCTACATGAAGACACTGGGTGAGATCATACGACGACACGGGATCAAATACTACCAATACGCAGACGATACACAATTGTATCTGTCCGCCCCGTGCCAACTCAGTGAAGCGGTTGAAGTGATGTGCCAGTGCCTGGAGGCTGTCAGGGTCTGGATGGGAACGAACAAGCTTGTGCTCAATCCCGACAAGACCGAGTGGCTATTGATGCTCCCTCTGAGGGATGGTCCAGCTATTCCATCTCTCAGCCTGGGGGTTGAAATTATACGCCCCTCAGAAAGGGTTCGCAATTTGGGAGTCGTCCTGGACCTGCAGCTGACTTTAGAACACCATTTGTCGGCTGTGACCAGGGGGGCCTTTGCCCAGGTTCGCCTGGTGCACCAATTGCAATCCTATCTGGACCGGGAGGCCCTTTGAATAGTCACTCATGCCCTCGTCACCTCAAGACTGGACTACTGTAACGTGCTCTACATGGGGCTGCCCTTGAAGAGTATTCGGAGACTTCAGCTTGTCCAGAATGCAGCCGCGCGAGCAATTGTGGGTGCACCTCGGTACACCCATGTCACACCTATCCTCTGCGAGCTGCACTGGCTGCCCATTGGTCTCCGAACACGCTTCAAGGTGCTAGTCATTACTTTTAAAGCCCTACATGGTATCGGACCTGGGTACTTGAGAGACTGCCTCCTGCCAATTACCTCCCAAAGACCTATTAGATCCCACAGACTACCGTATTTTCACCCATATAACCCGCCCACGCAAATAACCCGCCCACGCAAATAACCCGCGGGTTTTCCGGATCGTGTAAAATATTTTCCGTATACCCCGCCCACGCATATAACCCACGACGAGTAAGAGAGAAGGGAAACAGCTGAGATGGGGGGGAAGAAACGGAGAAACAAGCCTGCGCAAGCTGGGGAAGAGGAAAGGAACGGAGGAGAAGGAAACAGCTGAGATCGGGGTGGGGGAAGAAACGGAGAAACAAGCCTGCGCAAGCTGGGGAAGAGGAAAGGAACGGAGGAGAAGGAAACAGCTGAGATCCGGGTGGGGGAAGAAACGGAGAAAGAAGCCTGTGCAAGCCTCCGATCGTGTAAAATATTTTCCGTATACCCCGCCCACGCATATAACCCGCAGGGGGGCGCTGTGCATGTAAAAACCGCATATAACCCGCGGGTTATATGGGTGAAAATACGGTAGGCCTCCTCCAAATTCCATCTGCCGGCCAGTGTCGACTGGCAACTCCCCAGGGGAGGGCCTTCTCTGTGGCTGCTCCGGCCCTCTGGAACGATCTCCCCATTGATATCCGGACCCTCACCACCCTTCCGGCTTTCCGCAAAGCACTTAAGACCTGGCTGTTCCGGCAGGCCTAGGGTTGTTGAATTTTCCAGCCCTATCCGAGGTTATGACTGTTGTGGTTTTTTAAATGTGTTTGTCTTTTTATTTTTATTCTGTATCCCCCTCCCTTTTTGATTGTTAGCCGCCCTGAGTCTCTCGGGAATAGGGCGGCATAAAAAGTGAATCAATCAATCAATCAATCAACATTGCCTGTCAGCAACTCATGTTCTCATGATGATTGGCTCATTAGTAGTAACTCAGATGATTACAAAGAAAAAACGTTGGATAAGGAGCCATCCCACACAGGCTGTTCTGTAAGATGTACCACTTTGAGATGGGTCATATTTGCCATGTGGGGGAACAGAACTTCTAAAAATGCATTAATAGGTTCCATCTGCTTCATAGGATTTTTTCATCTCAATGGTATTTTGAAAGTACTGGGATCCAATTAATTAGCAATCAATTAATTAAAGTAATTCCAAAGTGAAAAGGAAAAACATTATCAGCCCTAGAGTTGATGCAGTTATTTTTATTCCCATTGACACTACCACAAAAAGGAAAGGAACACCGTTTCTCCACTTTTTTTTCTCAGTTAGCTGCTAAACATAGGAAAAGTTAATTTTTTTTCTGTGCAGTTTTCCTATCATATTCTCAGAGTTTTGATACTCTCCCATGAAATATTCTTAACTGTAATTAGAATAGTGTATTGCATTGCTCTTTTTCTGCATGGAAATTAATAGCTGTCTGAGAAAGCTTCTCTTGGAAATAAGGCTCAGTACATTCAGTAACTTATATAGTATATTATTGCACACTGAGATGCCATTGTACTATGCAAAGAATTACAACCTAGGCTGCACTAAATAAAATATTTATTTCCAAACAAACATTCAGAAGATAATATTGCAAGTATTAATGAACTCTTTGTATTTATGCCATGATTGAAATAATTATTACTTGCCCTTTATCTGAGCTGACACTTGCAGTAACCTTATATTACATCACAACACAATAATGTGGTTTGTTTGTTTTTGACTGGCCTTCTGCTGCTCTAACAAATTATAGTTTATTCACTAACCCCATAAACTCTCTGCTAAAATAGCAGGACCAAGTTAACTTATTAAATGGAACACAACATGTTGTGGTTTAGTGAGATTTGTAAATAGTGGTGTAAGGCATAGGGTTTTCCTGATTTCTTCCTGGTTATTTTTACCCAGAGATGGGTACCCTTTTTGTGCCTTAGATTAAATTACTCAGGAATTTGGGGTATATGAGTAGTGTGGAAACAGAAACAATCAAATTAGCTTCTCACTTTAGTTTTCTCTTCTTTTCTGTCTTACAAGTTGCAGGACACAGGGAATAGATAAATAGGTCTTATTAGCAATGTGATGCCTTTTAACAAAGTTTAGAAATGAGACTCAGGACTACAAGAAGTTAGCCTGAGGATCAGATATGTATTTATAGGTTGCCTGGTTCTCCACACGTGTGTGAAGAAAAAAATGTTAACATGGGAAGGGGCAAAAAGAGAATGATAACTTCCTTCAAGATTAGGAATTGTTTCTGACTTTTTCAATAAACTGTGGCTAAGGAACAATACTCATTGTTTAATGTGATTGTGGTGATCTCTATTACTCTTGAAGAAATTTCAGCACCTGCTTAATTGTATAAGGTACAGGTAAAGTTCCCCTCACACATATGTGCTAGTTGTTGCTGATTCTAAGGGGGGGCGGTGCTCATCTCAGTTCCAAAGCAAAAGAGCCAGTGCTGTCCACAAATGTCTCTGTGGTCAAGTGGCTAAACACTGAAGATGCACAGAATGCTGTTACCTTCCCACCGAAGATGGTCCCTATTTTTCTACTTGCATTTTTACGTGCTTTCAAACTGCTAGGTTGGCAGAAGCTGGGACAAGTAACAGGAGTTCACTCCATTACGTGGTGCTTAGGGATTCGAACCACCAAATTGCTGACCTTTCTGATCAACAAACTCACTGTCTTACCCAATGAGCCACCGCGTCCCACTTAATTGTATACTGATGTGTAAAGATCAGTCAAGAGAGGACATGGGCAATCAGTGCAAAGTCCACTTCCAGTTCCTTGCATGTTGCCAAAATTCCCCTAAGGTCTTTTCCAACCAAGGTACTCTCCAGAGATGTAGATGAGAAAATATTAGTTTAGAAGAAGATCCCCATAGGAAAGCTTCCTGCAATATCCTGCTTCTTTATTTTCCAAATTAATTCCAAATGCATACAGCCTAACCTTAATATTTCAAGATTGTATTCTTTGGTGTACAACTAATAAGCAATCCGTAAAATGTTCATAAACTATGAATCAGTAGAAATGTCAGCAGTATTCTAAAAACATTAAAAGCAAGCAAGCAACTTAAAACTAGAGCTTTTTGATATGACAGGAATTGTTTTTTTTTTACTAATTTTTATATCACTTGAAATAAGCAATGAAAATCCACTAATTTATATGAGCAAATTTGCTATATAAGCCCTTTCCCCATTTATTCAGAGGAAATTAAACAACTTTATAACTAAAGCTATGTAGTTAGTTTCCTCAGAACAAAACTATCCCTCCACTATTATTAATGAAGTAACAGGGACTATGTCATTCATTTTCTTTGGTTTTATTGCTTTTCTAAATGTGAATAAAACAAAGACTCCTCAAAACACTTAAATAATTGGAAAATAAACTATCACTACAACAGATATGTTGTAATCACACTTTTGTTCCTGACAGTACAATACACAACTCAATATCTCAAGCACCAGCAGAGTTGAGGTTTCACTTTGAAGTCTCAAAGGGACTTTTTTAAAAAAAGAAAAGGAGAGTCCTTTCACTCATTATCTGATCCTGGATTACTGTTTGAACATCTTGACTTCATATTGATCAAAAAATACCTCTAAAACTCAGCTGTAAGATTGAAACAATAAAATGAGTGAAATTCCTATAGAAATGTACAATATTTAAATAAGTGATTCTGAAAGGGGAAAGAAACATCTTCTTCACATCAATACTTTAGCTGCCTTCAAATTAAATTAGGATAAAAATCAAAATCCAGAGAACTGGCAGCTATAGACATATTCAGTGATACTCAAGAGATGGGGGGGGGAGGAAATTACCCAGGACTCTGTCTTCCAACTGGAGGTCAGCATCATCAAAGAACAAAAATATACCTTGCATTATATGAATACATATTTTCCAATGGATCACCATGAGCATTTGAACATGTCTTCAATCTGAAAAGGATCAACTTGCTTTCCTGGGCTATTTGCAGTGCTTTTTGTGGGAGATGCATTTCCATAAATAAGCTTTTCCTCCACTTAATAACACACACACAGAGAAGGTTGACACATCCAACCCAAAGGGGGGGGGGGTGGAAGAGGGAAGCAATTGGGCATATCTATTTGACAATGGCAGCCGCTCAACAAACATCTCCCTCCCCTTCCAAGGCAAGCAATCCTGAGACCAGCAGAACACTTGAGCCTTTGCTCCTCTTGAGCTGGCTGGAGTATCTCTGCAGTTGAGCAGCAGTTTAGCTGAAGCTTGGAACCGGTTCCTGCTGTTGCCGGTAAATAGGTTGCCAAAAGAAGATGCTATCAAAAGGTAGAAGGGAGGGTGGAGCACACCGGACTTGCCCGCTGCCTCGCCAGTGGCAGAGGAGACCCCGGTGAAGAGTTTGCAACGCCCAGGGAGCGTCAGGTGGATTAGCCCTTCCGCTGCATTACGCCTGGGCAAGTCCACCCCCAAAGAAGGACCGGCTTGAATTAACTCCACAACCGGGGGGGGGGGGGAGAGAACAGAACCGAGAGGTTTCTTTCCGCAACGCTCCCAGCTGACGGGAAGGGAAAAGATCCCAAGCCAGCGACGCCTCGGCGAAGGGCAGCATTGCTACTCACCAGCTGCAGCGTGCAAAGGAAGATCAACGTGCAGCGCCCAGTGCAGCATCCCATGGTAAAAGCTCGCCGGAGCCGGGGGCGCCGTTTCCCCCGTTTCTGCAGTTCCCTCCGAGTCCTAGCCAGGCACAGCTCTCACCACATCCGAATAGACGCCCCCCACCTCTCCCTTCCCCGCTGCTCTCGCCTCGTGCGTCGGTTAAATCCCTTTGTTTAGAAGCGGGGAGGGGGACTCTCCTTCGCCTCGGCCCCGGGGAAGGAGATCAGAACAGCTTGGCAGCGGAGCGAGACATCCAGCGCTTGCTAGTGCCCCTCAGTTAGAGGGGGAGGCTGAGGGTGGGCGTGTGGCTAGAGGGGGGAGCGGGTGGGTGGGGAGTGCGCGCGTGTGTCTCGGTGTGGTGTCAGGCGAACCTATGAATGAGACTTGTGAATGGTGAAACCGGCGAGCGGGAGGGCGGGATTTCGGAATTGTCAATGGCCGAAGAAAGGAAACGTGAATGCTTCTGCAGGGACCTTCGGCCGGGAACCGGACTGCGAAGAGCCGGCAGGTGTTCCCGTGGGAAAAGCGAAAAGTAAAGGGGCGGTGGGTTTAGGGCGCCTTCGCTTTCAGCGACAAAAGTAGAGACGCGTCCCGGTGCCCCGGGAGGCGGATAGGCTGCGCGAAAGGGGGGCTATTGTTGAGAGGAGGCGCGGAAGGAGCGACGAGACAGTCCACCCGAGGCGTGGCTAGAGGGAGGGGCTTCTTCCGACGGCTCGCCCAACACTGGAGGAAAGTGAACGGCGGTGGGAGGGGGGGCGTCTTGGAAGCAGCGCGTCCGCCCAATTGCGAAGTGGGTGCCTGAGAGTTAAAGGACGAAGGATCCGAAGAAGGCAAAAGGGTACCCCGAAAGACCGTGAGAGATTGCTGCGAGTCTCCGGCGGAAAGCTGAGCCCCAAACTAATATATTGAACTCAACTCGCGTTTAACTACTAAGCCAACCGCAGCTATGAGCCAGTGAAAACAAGTGATTGTTCTACTGGGAACTAAACTAAAGCGATCCACTAAAGGAGCAGCGCTTTCCAGGAGACAAGCTTTCTGAGAGTTATTCTCCACCGGATTGAACTACCGTGAACATTTAAAGAAAAAGATTTAAAGAAATTAGCGCGCGTCCCATTTATTTCCTACCGTATTTGCTTACGGCAAACCAAAGAGTATCCTATGCAGGCTAGGGTGGTATACAAGCCTTTGCTATGCACTCCGTATAGACACTTCCTTAGAACAAAATATACTCACCTGGTAAGAGAATAACAAGAAATATGTCCTTATTTTCTTACAGTCCTACTATTTGTCTGGTTTTAGGGAAATAACGAAATTTCCACAAAGAAATTGAAAGTCACAACTGCATTAAATGTGAAATCACAGGTGTTCCTTAGCATAACTTTGGAAAGAAATATCGAGGCAATGAGCAAAGTGTAGATTTCATCTTGCTGTCTCAAAGCTGCAAAGAAAGGAAAACAAAACAAACGTTCAATTTTGAATGTTGCTTGAACATTTTGACCCCATATTGATCTAAAATACAGCTGTCAAGCCAAAACAATAGAAAGAGTGTGATTTCTACAAAATGTGTACTACTCTACTTAAATAACCAATTGAAGCACATTGTAGAAGAGGAGGAAATATTTTTATCATATCACATGGATACTTCAGTCGGACTTTGTAGTTAGCAATAGCAATAGCAGTTAGACTTATATACCGCTTCATAGCGCTTTCAGCCCTCTCTAAGCGGTTTACAGAGTCAGCATATTGCTCCCAACAATCCGGGTCCTCATTTTACCCACCTCGGAAGGATGGAAGGCTGAGTCAACCCTGAGCTGGTGAGATTTGAACAGCCGAACAGCCGAACTAGCAGTCAGCTGAAGTAGCCTGCAGTACTGCACTCTAACCACTGCGCCACCTCGGCTCTACACACCTGTGTTTTCAATAAATCACAATAAACATTTTGGATGTTGTGTGTGAACAGGATCAACTTATTGTCATAAGCAATATGCAGTGGCTTTTCTTTCTCAACAGGTAAATGTTTCCTTCCAAATGTATAGTATACACAGTGTTCATACTTCCAAACTCAAGAAGACAGTAGATCTCTTTGTAAGTACAATGACAATAAAGATTATACGTATACATATACTTTAAAAATGATCTTAGTGCCAATGGAATACTTGGGACTTTGATGCTCCTTTTGGGACATTTATTTAGCTTAATAGCAACAATTAATTTGCTAAAATTGTTTTTAATACATTTTTATTCTACATGTATTACTTTAAAGAAATTCAAGGCAGCAAACATGTCTAATACTCTTTTGCCCTCCTATTTTCCCCATAACAATCCTGCAGGGAATTGGCTGAGAGACTGGTTGACTGGTCCATATCACCAACTAACTTTCATGCCTAAGGCAGAACTAGAATTTATATCTTGCGAAGCCAGTACCTTAACTACTGTACAAAACTGGTAGGGAAAGGACCTATACTGTTTAATGATAAAATACAATATTGTACAATATCCAGGTTAAGATGATACCATTGGATAGAAAATGAAAACAAATGGGACTCAAACCTCACTTTTGCCTCAAAAAAGATGTAATGCCTACAAGAAGAAGTGGCGGTTACCATCACAGTCTTCCCAACCTGTGCCTGTACAGTTGACGAGGCTTCTGATATCAATAGTCAGTTTTATTATTCATTATAGATATGCATTGTTTATCACAGGGCTTCTGGCTACTCACGATCAACATATCAAGTAGTAACTGCTTCTCTGACTTCCTGTAAACTCATGAAATGTCTCTGCGCCACTAAATCTCTTGACTCTATTTCATTATTTGTAATCTTCAATTGGGCAAAACAGTGCATCATAGGGCAACAATTTTTGAATTAATTTATCTGAAATGAGCTGATATATAGAATGTGCCCAGGATCCATGATTCCCATGGGATTTTGATATTGGGCAAAGTTCTGGTTGCTTCATCATTGTATGGCATTGTCATGGGATAGCCATTTCCAATGCTCTCTCCCAGCTTCCTATAGGGAAAGTCCATGGGGTAATGAAAGGATGTTGGAAGTTGCTTCCTCTCCCACTGCCTTTGTGCCTGCCTGTGTTCGTTCTGTTTCTCCATTTAGCTAAAGAAATATGTCTGAAACAATGATCAAACAGGTCACAGATTGGGTAATATCTTTTATATATTGGGTAATATATGTGTATAATCTTGGGGGAATGAGTGGAAGAGATGTTGTATAGGAAACAATGAGATTATTAGCTATCTCAGGTAAACCAGACAGGAAAGAAGACTAGATGAGCTAATTCTACTTTATTATAAGTCTATGTTACCAGAATCTTTGCCTGTCTGAAGTTCCACCACCATTTTTGATTGTCTGATCAATTAGAGCAGGTCCTTCCTAAGTTTCTTTCTCTGACTGTTAAGCCCTTGGAGTATTTCTTTGTATTATTCTTCAAGGTTATGTATGCATCCCATTACACAAGTTGTAAGTCAATACAAAAAGAAAATTGTTGTTATTCTTGTTATTTGTTAATATAGTCCAGTGACTGAACAAAAGTGTTATGACAGATTGTATCATATTTAACCCTAATATATATCCAATCATTTTGGACAGCACTATTCATCTTTTTGTTTCATACTATTTTTATCTTACATCTTCATGAAAGCATCTTCAAATTAAAAAGCATCTCTCACAACATACAAGTAGCAATAGTCAAAAAGTCAACTTGAGTACATTCTAAGATAAATGCATAGATCTAAAGTGCAGATCTTCATGAATTTGCATGAGTTCTATGAAGAGTCATGATACTGGCTCTTACTTAAATGATCTTGAAGTTAGTAGTTGTTTCCAGGTGCTCCTTACTGTGAAATTTATAACATAAGTTCAATCAAGAAAATGAGTTGCTAGAAAACTGGACTATGAAGTTATTCAAATAAGCTTATTTCTCATAAATGTTTCTCATTATCAAAAGTTTAGAAAATAACAGCTTGCCTCTTTACCTTTTGGAAAGTATTTCAAAAGCTGTAAAGTTTGATCAAGGTTGATGCTTTATCCCTCTTCATTACTACCATCTCTGCTTTCTCTTCAACTCTGCAGGTCCCTTTGTTAATTCAATCATAATGAAACAGATAGGTCTGGAATATCTTCTTTTTCTTGGCATGTAAAATGGACCTATATTAATATACAGAATGTATTACCACTCCTACTAGTAACATTCTTCATGTTAGAAATTAAATAAAGACCACCAAATTAAGGATGCCCGGTGTAGGAGATATTTGATCCTACATTACATCTTCATTTTTTTTTGTTTCATTTCATTGAATTAACTACTGCAATATTTATTTGCCCCATTTTTAACCTAATTAATAATGATTATTCTACTGTTGCTCTCATTGGCTGGGATTCAGTATGGATTCTTTTTAGCTTCTTCATTTGACTAATTAGAAGCAAGCATGGTTTTTTTTTCATGATAGTGCCTGCATTCCTTCACTCTCAGGAGGATTAATGCAATCATAGGTTCACAGATTTAGTTTTGGAAAGATCCCTGGGGAGAATGACTTAGCTAAATGACTCATTTAATTTGACAAAGGTAAATGAATCAAAGTGCAACCAAGTCAGATACTTGTATTAAGCATACAAAGGAGAACAATTTCACCTAACAGAGTTAGTCTTGAAGACTGAGCCATTGTCCTTTTAAGCATCAGGAATTTTCCCAATGGGATAGAAACATTTTAATTCATCACCTGAACATTTGTTGGGATGAGAATATTTTGCTTCAAGAATACATAAAACTTCAATGTCATCTCTCAATAATCTTTGAGAACTATTATTAATTATTTCTCATTGAAAAGTGCAGATTTTCCCTGTTACATGAACCGATTATCTATAAATTGTTCAACTCTAAAATCTGAAAGTTTAGAAATTCATATACAGATACAGAAATGCTAAATAATTTTTCAAAAGCACCTACAAATTATCATTAGAAAGTAAATTAACAATATATACATAAAATAATTCAAACTTTCTTCTCTATATAATATTGAAGATTGAATAAATAAAATTTGAAATCAGATTTGCATAAATTAATTTAGAACAGACAGTGTAAAGTGGTAATACGCAATAATATGTCACTGGGAAATAATTATATTTTCAGCATTATATTTCTGTAAACCAAAAAGACATGTGGGAGAAAGAATCATATTGTTTCTTTTTCTATAGCTGTTTGATTTAACCATGGGAAGTCTACATAATCTTCCTGATATTGCCAAATTACCATCAAGATCATAAGGATCATTAATGAGGGGTACTGAGACTGAAGTGCAATATATATGTAAATTTAAATGTGTGTATGTTTGGGTGTATACATACATACTGGTACATACATACATGCATACACACATACACAGTTTTTTTGTGTATATGTGAATGTATGTGTATGATATAATATATAATATTAGATGATAGACAGGTAGATAGATAGGCAGGCAGGCAGGCAGGCAGGCAGGCAGGCAGACAGACAGACAGACAGACAGAGACAATAATCTTCTGGAACTTAATGAGCAATTCATTGTTTGCTACACCAGTACTTTACTGAATTCAATGGTTTATCAGAAAAGGCATTAGTAACAATTGTTTTGTAATGAGTAAACAGAATAAATTGCCAAACTCTTTAAGAAAAATTGCTAAAACATTGTTGCAGACATGGGAGTTTAGGTACAAAAGGTAGTCATGATTACTACAAAATCTGTTCTTCTTCAGTCTGGGAAAATTTGAGAAGGGTCTCTCAAGAAATTGGGAAAATTATGCTTTATTGAAAAATTATTTCAATCTATCACATTTGTCCATTTAGGGCCATACAGTTGCAACAATATCAGCTTTTTAATGAAGTTGCAGGAAATTTAAAACATGGTGTCATTACATTTTCATTGCAAAAATGAGTTTAATTTTGCATGGCGATGATGATGAGGAGGAGGAGATAATTAGACTTTTAGCTCACTTTTCTTATATATAGGTCAAGGTGGCAAAAAACCTAATACTCATGCCTCCTAATTTCTCCACAACAAGAACCTTGGTGTGTGTTTTGTTGTTTTTGTTGATTTTAACCATTGTTGACATTTAGTATAAACACTGAAATTACAGATGGATCAAACAAAGGTTGTCTCCTTGGGTTTTAGAACAAGTTGTGTTTCTCATAAATGGTAGTAGATGCCATAACTTTGCAAACATGAGAATTGGATGGATGAATTATCAGTCATTAATTCCATAGTATACCTTTCCACCAGTGGTGGGTTCCTACCGGTTCAGCCCGGTTCAGCCAAACCAGTAGTGGTACGGCGGTCTGGATTGCTGGAACCGGCAGCGACCCAGACCTACCACACCCCCAAGCTGGTTCTCTTGTCGCCACCAACTTGTTTTTAGTTCTGCGCATGCGCACAACAATTTCAATTGAATTGCGCCTACGTGTGCAACGCACATCCAGCACACGTGCAAATCGCATGCATGAGCAAACTGGCAGTAAAACCAGGCAGAACCCACCCCTGCTTTCCACCCATAGATTAAGTAATATGTGTTATGCCAACTGGACTGGATTTGTTCTATTTCCTTTTTATCATTTCAGTTCTCCAAAGGTCCACTCAATTTCTATTCTCCAGCATGCTTGCATGCTTGCCTAGTTTAAGTTAAAACCAGATTTCATAGCACAGCAATAAAAGGAGTTGAGACATTCTGGATTACTTTTGATTAGCCTATATTTGTACTTACCTTGATTTCTCTCTTCCTTGGGATAAAAAATAATCTCAAATTATCAAGAACAGCAAGCAGCTAGAGGGCCAATTTCAAATCATAGTTTTCATTATGATATTACATATCTCTTATTCTGTTCTGGAAAATTGAAGTTTTCTATTAAATACCGGCATTTGGAAGGAAAACATCTAACATTTATTTTGATATGTGATTGTTTAGTAAACAAATGACATTAAGCCTTTGTAAGATTTTTTTTCTGAGTAAATGTTACAGCAAATAATATATGTTCTAGTAGTTTATCCTATTTTCCTCAAAAACCTGGTTATGAGTTAATTAAAGGCAGTACATGCAGCCAACCAACTACAACTGGTTTCAACATTGTTATTTCAATTTTAAAAAAAACGCATCTGTGGTGGTGTATCACAAATAATGACAATTTGGATTAGAGAAATGTAACCATAAAATGAAAAATCCCTGTCATTTTTCTTGTAAACATACGATCTCATAAACCTAATACCACATGGGAAAATAGATTTATCTTCATTAAACTTATTTGTTTAAAACTAATAACATTATTTACAATTACGTTTCTTATAGGATCAATTCCAATGTGGACTTAAAAAAATAATTTCTAACCTAAAATCCTCATCTGAACATTCTTATATAGCATACCTTTTTTTCTTCTGGTCCTCTCAACCCTTTGGTTGCTTCCACTCCAATAACTCAATTGGGGAATTTCCAACACTCAACCTGAGATAAAGATCCTGGAGCAATTAGTATATCAACAGAAGCTGTAGCTGGTCACAGTAGCCCAATTTGATGCATAGGCATTCTCATCCAGTCATCTCTACTCTCTAATTTCTACTCTTATTAACAATCACAGCACACTTCGTTTCTTGGCATCATGCTTGTTGCAGGGAAATGAAGCCTTTATGGGCATATTTACAATAGGACAATGTTCCTATTGCTATTCACCCAAGCCTCAGTAATATATTCCAGGTCTGCATGCTTACCAACCACATCCTGGAGAATTGTAATTTACCAACAACAACTGGAGACCAAGGGGCTCCTAACAATTTGGCCCTTGGGTTTTAGGTTAGAAAAGAGGACTAACCTTCTTTTCTACATCGCAAAGCTCCTTTTACATTACCCTTAGCGGTCAAACATTGTGGAAATAATTACTGGCCAGAAACAAAACTTTGCTGACAATCTATTCCACAACTAATCAAAAATTATTTAACTTGCATTTATGCTGGATATATTAACATCTTTTTGAAGCATTACTTTGTTTATTGGGAGAAAAATACAGATTATTTGCTTTGACGTGGGTTGTAGTCCTATTTTACACATTCAGAGTGATCTTTGGCTCATTGACTTCTTTGCCAAAATAGTGTCTATCCCTTTACTATTAATATATTTGTAGGCTGTTTCTCTATATACGTCTTTTTTCCACCTGATTCCTTGTTTATTTCCTGATTCCTTATAATATAAATCTTGCTTTCTTTAAGTTCAGTCTGCCTCCCCAACTTGGTACCTTCCAAATGCATTAACATTTCAATGTTCAGAATTCCAGTATATTAGTATTTAGTATTTATTAGGATTTATAGGCCGCCCTTCTCCCTGAGGGGACTATATTGGCCATTCTAAGTAAGAACCTTAGTCAGTATAACTTAGCACCAAATTGGGGAAAATGGTCTTATTTAATAATGTCTCAGCTACCAATTTCTTACATCTTGTTAATTATTTAGGCCAGGTTTTTTTTTAAGTCAAACTGCTATTTTGAATAGTATGACATATTTGTTGAATTTTTATTTTCATAGCTCCTATAGTCTAAAATACTGAAAATAACCACAGTATAGACAAAGATGTTAAGTTAGAAACCATTCTTAGGACTACATATTGTTTGCCTATAGGAGTTCTGTTCCAACCTGTAGAGTTTTCTTTTTCTGCTGTCTCAAAACAAATTAAATCAAAAGAATGGACTCTGTAGTTTAAGAACTGCAAAATCAATATGACTAAAATCAATAAGTGAATGTACAATCAGTAAACTACATTGTTCAACTAGCATACAAAAGAACCTAGTTAATAACCAATTTTCCCTATCATAAGGATAGCTCTGCAGTAGATGTGTTTTCTATAGCTACTGTATAATCTCAAGACAAGATGCAGTTGCTACGTTTGCACTCAATGTCTCTGGAGTACTTAAAATGCTGCATCTTGCCCATATTTATACTATAGTTTCCAAGGGACCCTTTACACAACACTTTAGGTTTAGATTACTTGATAATTATATACTTGTGTCAGCTTCCCCCCTCCTGAGGAATTTCAATAGAACAGAACAGAATGGAACAGAACAGAACAGAACAACAGAATTGGAAGGGACCTTGGAGGTCTTCTAGTCCATCCTCCTGTCTCATGTATGATATCCTATACCATTTCAGACAAATGGTTGTCCAGTTTCTTATTAAAAACTTCTGGTGTTTGAGCATTGACAACTTCTGGAGGGTTGTTGTGCCACTGATTAATTGTTCTAACTGTCATTAAATTTCTCCTTAGTTCTAGGTTGCTTTTCTCCTTGATTAGTTTCTATCCATTGCGTCTTGCCCTGCTCTCAGGTGCTTTGGAGAATAGCTTGACTCCCTATTCTTTGTGGCAACCCCTGAGATATTGGAATACTTCTTTGTGTCTTATATGACCGCACATGTTCAGTTTTTCACAAGAAAAGCCATGTTTCAATTGTGCAGTCCATTATTTGATACAGAAAGTCATAGCTATAATCCTGACATTGCTACATTGTGCTGGAAGACCTCCTGTCTGCAACTCTGGAAAACTCTAGTTCTAAAAATTCAGTGGCCTCCTGTTCTTCTGTTATATCAGGCATCTAATGTTTGAGGAGTTTGTATTTTACATGGACTTATAAAGTAACTCCAGTTCTGTATTGTTACTTTGATAACAATTTTAAAAACATAAATGGTGTCTCAAATTGAAAGACGTGTCTTGAAGCAGGTTAAATAATAGTCAATTGCTGCATCTTTTAAGTTCAAAAATATCAACTGAACCAGAGGTGGTATTCAGCAGGTTCCGAGCAGTTCTGGAGAACCGGTAGTGGAAATTTTGAATAGTTCGGTGAACTGGTAAATACCACCTCTGATTGGTTCCACCCTCATCTATTCTCTGCCTCCCGAGTCCAACTGATCAGGTGGAAATGGGGATTTTGCAGTAACCTTCCTTTGGAGTGGGGAGGGAATGGAGATTATACAGTATCCTTCCCCTGCCATGCCCACCAAGCCATGCCCACCAAGCCATGCCCACCAAGCCATGCCACGCCCACCAAGTCACGCCCACAGAACCAGTAATAAAAATTTGTGAATCCCACTACTGAACTGAACACTGCTTCCAATATTTACTTGACATCGAAACACAGAATAATCACCACATCCAACAAAGACCTGCTCATGAGAAATAAGTAGAGAGCAGAGAAGAGTACAGGTATGCTGCAGTTGGTGCTTTTTTTGTTGAAAAGGGATTAGCGTGACACAAAAACCTCTTATTTGCTATAAGAAGTTCAGTACTTTTATAAAATGCCCCTGGAAGGCAGAAGCAAAGACAACAAAGGACAGGGACTCCCTGAAGATGCACCAGAACCAAAGGATTGGAAGCATTTACCTGCAATGCAAAGAAGCAGTCCAGGTGAACTAGAATACCTCTTGAACCAACACAGATCAGAAAACATTACTTCTGGTATGTAGCAGACTACCTTCACAGTGCATGGGAGACGGGAATGAATGAAATCACTGTTCTGCCCCAAAGGAAATGTCAATGGCCTATAGTCACACTAGGGCAAGTCAACTCATAGGTCAAAAACCTATCCTAGCTACAGATATAATTGTCTGTCATGGGCTGACCCCATTTAATATTACTCTGTAATGTATTAGTGATACAATTAACCTTTTCATCTTGTCTCTATTTTCTTTAGTGCTGGAATTATACCTTACTCCAACCTTGAATCCTAACAGATACACTGCACCGATTTAGAAAACAGGGGAAAAAACCTCAAGTGTTTTCTTAATCAATTCTTAATTCCTTAATTACCACATTCAAAATAAATGAGAGGGCAGAAATGACCATTATACTGTTCTGTACATATCTTAGAAAAGTATTTCTCACTGAAATTTAGTGTTTAATTATAGTTTTGTTGCAAAGGAAATGTAACTTACACATGTGGAATCTTGTAGGATGTAGAAAAAAGGCTAAACATCTTACTTAGATTTAATTCCCTTTGTGGATATCTGGCTGTGCCATAATAAAAGCAAGTTATAATCAATGATTTATTGTCTTTTGGAGCTTTATCATCAAGACAGTGTGAATAAACATGCAGCAAAATGAAAAGATGCATAATCGCAATTCTTCTTTCAGTATCTCTTAAGCCTGTACAGTATATCATGAATCATGTATCAGATTTTCAAACAAAACAAAACAAAACAATTTATGCCCTCTGAACATTTTTCCCATGACAAAACTGTTGTATTTCAAAGTCATTGGGGTACTACACATACTTTTTTATAATGCAATGTGTAAAGTCCTGATTTTGTTCAGCATCTAAATGTCAACCTTTGAAGGAAACTTTGCATTCTTTCTCTGTCAGCATAGATCATTCTACAACTATAGCAGTTCTAAATGATGCAGCATTACTTTGAGCTATTATTAACTTATCTCTTTATTACTAGGCCTCTGAAAAGCAATTTAGATTTGCTTCACTTAAGAGATTTGTGCCATGGAGGCAATATCATTCCTTTTATCAACTTGAAAAGGTAATACAATATACTCTGCGGAAGCAATTCACCTTGTTTTGAACTACTTTGGGTTTCTGTTATGGAAAAAACTTCCAGGGTAGACTAAAGGTCTTCAAAACTGGGCAACTCTTCTCACCTTCAGCACACAACATAGTTGTCCAGCTGTAAGATATTTGGTGTATAATGCAAAAACTGGGAAGCTTCTTAGATTCCGTGAGACAGCATATAAGTAAACAGAAACACCCTAGCTGGATTATCTTCAATGCATGTTAAAGAGACCCCTAAAATTTCTGCCAGATCTGCACAGTCTATAAACATGTAATTCAGAATTGTTGAAAGAGAAAGCTGCTCTTAATGCAAGTTCTGTAAGAAGAGGTTTCAGAGAATCTGGATACCAAAGCAGTGGGAAGCAATATGGTCCCTTTGCTTTGGCGTTAGACAGGGAGATATTGTTTTGTGGAGCAATTTCACTGGAAGCTTTGAAGCAAAGATTTGAACAGCCATATGAAATATCCTTTGTACAAATAAGCAGGACTTAACTAGGTAGCAGATTCTGAATTAAGATGTTCATCTGGGATCAGATCAGTAGACCATTATCAAGTGATAGATTGTGGCTGGATAGGTCAGTTAGAAATGTTCCACACCCAAAACCTAAGCATCTTAACTATATTTAAGTGCATTTTAATTGTAAACACATTCATCACATCAAATGTATTTTTGTTCTTCCTTTATTTACTTCTTTACCCTGCCCTGCTCACTTTGGAAGATGCAGCCTACTACTCAAAGGCCAAGCGTAGCCTTTTTATCCACCTCAAAATACATGTATCTCTGGTGTGGATAACGTAGAACACATGGGAAGCAAACAAGGCAGATCAACAATGGGCTGTAAGGATAGCAGCCCATGTCATGGCAAAGTAAATCTGCTGGTTATGGCTGACCTTCAAGTCAGACTTGCTAATGCACATCATCAACCATTTATTTGAATGCTGCTTTTTTCACAAGGTTGTGTCCCAAAAGGCTAACAGCATATAGGCTGATTGAAAATAAATGCAACAACTCAAAATTTGATATATAATTACAGGTAACAACACTGTCAAAATATGAGTGCAACTATTTGGAGGTAGCCTGAGAATTAAATAATTAAGTGTGAGATTAACTACATAAAAATAATACTATAAACATTCTTAAAATATATGGTCTTAGACACTTGTCAGTTTTGAATTAGCATAATGGGAAGGGAAAGGGTACATATCAGGGGTGGGTTCCTGCCAGTCCTAACCTCTTCTATAGAAGAGGTTCCACAAATCTACCGTGCCATTTAGAACCAGTTCCAGCTCCCCCCGCCCGTCCGCACCACGCTTGTCCCACCCGCTGCTCACTGATTTACTGGCTCACCAACTGCCTCGCCCGCCTCTAAGAGTCCTATCTAAACCTTAAAGTCTTAAAGCTGTCAAGTTTGAACATCCCTGGGGTTTTTTTCTAAAGGGTTAAGAGTGCATGGGTCTTGTAACTTGACAGCTTTAAGACTTGCACACTTCAATGCCAGAGTTCCTGAGCCAACATGACTAGATGAGGAATTCTGGGAGTTGAAGTCCACAAGTCTTAAAGCTGTCAAGTTTGAACATCCCTGGGTTTTCTTTTTCTTTTGTAAAGGGTTAGGGGTGCAAGTGTCTTGTAACTTGACAGCTTCAAGACTTGCACACTTCAAAGCCAGAGTTTCTGAGCCAACATTTTGGTTGCTAAGCAAGAGCGTTCTTAAGTGAGTTTCACAACATTTTACAAGTTGGTCACACTACTGCCAAGCCACTCCCACTCAGTCACATGGCTGGCAAGCCACTCCCACAAAGCAGGCCACAACCACAGAAGAGGTTCTAAAATTTTTTGAAACCCACCACATATCTAGAAGACTGAAGACTTAAATAGGATTTTAGCCACTAGTGATAAGTTCATGTCAAGAGTGAGTCACATTAAGTCATTTCAAAGCCATTAAAAGCAATAAGAAGTGGGAATAGAAGCTTCAAAATAGATGCAGCAGATACCAACTATTCTTTTTTTTCTCAGCCACTCCTTTGTTACAGGCATTGGACTTGCAATAAGAAAGACCAAAAGTTTGGTTACATCATACCCTTCTCTCATTCAGCATCATTCCATTACTTCAGGTCTCTAGCTCCTCCACCATCCTCAGTCTTGACAGAAACTTGCAGAGCTACAAATCAATTTATACCCCAAGTTTAATAATTGGATAAAACAGTACTATGATTGTTTACATGGACAGAAAGGGCTAGAAACCAGTAGTTTATGTGTGACATAAACTATTCTGGGTACTCTGCATAACTTGGAATAAGAAATGAAAGCTGGAATGTAAGTCTGGCAAGAGGTTAAAAATTAGCTCCTTGTTTTAATATAAAAAAATGTATCTCCTCTCCTATTTGTAACTGAAAATTTGATCAATTCATATAAATTGAGCCTGTTTCATAAACATCTGAATTGAATTTTAAGTCATGAAAGCTTAGGATGCAAGTTCATTTTGTCATTTGCTCACATACCTATCTTCTCAGAATAGATGTGAATTGGATTTACTTTGCATAATTGTTTCCTCAAATGTAATAGACTTAAAAAAAAAGAAGTTGAAAAAACCCCAAATGCATATTACTCTTTTTCTGGCTTTCTATGTGAATAACACTCAGCATACTGATCTTAAAATATAGAGTTCTAAGGTATAGTTGTATTTCAGATGGTAACCATAAAAACACATGAATATTATGATAGATATTTGCCAAAATTCTATTTAGGAAAAAAAACTGTATTTGGAATACAAATACCCTTAATTCTTTTTCCTTCCCTTTGCACAATACAGAAAGCCGCTATTGAAGCATCCTGGTCTTCCATAACACCTCAGCAGTGCCACAGGCAGATAGCTTCCATGCCACGCCTCATTGAGACAGTAATTGCTGCAAAAGGGGCCCAAACCAAGTACTGAGTTCATATGCATGCTTATACTTTTCAGAGGTCCGATATTGTTCTATGTACAATCCTTGTTTTATTGATTGCATGTAATATTCAAATTTTTTGAGATGGTGGATTTGGGGTTTTCATGAGCTGTATGCCATAATAATCACAATTATGACAAATCACGGCTTGAACTATCTTGCTTTGCATGTAATGAGTCTTATCTCATAAATTAGTTTCACCTTTTAAGTTGAATTACTGAAATAAATGAACTTTTGCACAATATTCTAATTTTTTGAGTTTTACCTGTATATGATGTAGTAGTCTGTATATATTGGAACAATAGTTGTTTTAAAAGCTGGTTTCCACATTGTTCTAAATACTACTCTTAGTTTCTTTTAAGGGATTAGAGATTTGAACATGATCTAGCATTACCTTTAGTTTCCTTCCCTTGCTTTTGGTGCTATTCAAGCCTCCTGGCATGGTTGAAGGCCAAATCTGAATTTCACACATGCATGTCTTAGGACAAATTTAATCTTTAATATTGAAGAATGAATTATTTTTAATAAATATATGGATGTATGAATGGCATCTCTAAATCCAGGTGGTTAGTAGTAAAGTTACATCACATGTAGAAGTGGAAGAAAAAGATATAAAGAATAGTTAGCATGTCTGATGGGAAGTTTGTGCTCAAATTTTGACTTCTACAAGATTTGGACTGACTATCATGAATCTTTTAGTGTGGGAAAAATAAAATTATTTCCCAGATCCTGTAATATTTGCCTACTGTAGCGGGTATGCCACAAAAACAGGTTATTTATCCTTGTTCTTACTCAAGAACTACATTTTGTGATTCAGAGTGAAAAAGCTAAGCCGAACATTGTGAAACTTATTTTTATTACACAAAAAGATTATACAGATGTACCAGTTTTTCTTCTAAAGATGTCAACAGAAACACAAAGCAAACATAGGCCCAGTATAGTTGTGATTTATTAGACAGGTGGCTAAACAGTTATTACACAGGACACAAATCTACAGCTGAAGTTCAATTGTAGTTTAGGTACTAAAGTCTTAAAGAACATTTGAAGTCAAGACACCAGAGCTTGCTATACACATTGGTAAATGTTGTATTAAAGCAGAAAGTCTAAAATATTTAAAATAATATATTCCATGGCATGCTGTTATCAGTCATATAAAAATACAATACAAATTGTTGTAAGTATATTTTAATGCAAATACAAGATCTGTATTAGTGATGTTGACTTTATTTCAATTTAATTATTGGTGTATGGGACCATGGGATGTTCCATACACCAATAATTGCATGCCTATGGAATGCTTTGAGGCAGCGGGATTTCGCTGTACCATAGCCTCTCATTGGGGTACAAACATTTTGTGCACTGACTGGAAGTTTCTGGCAGCTATGATCTTGCGCGGCAGAGAGGCTGGAGAGCAGATAGCTCACTAGATCTTCACACAAGGTAAGTGACCCAGTGAAGCAGGATTGGCGGGAGCAATTATGGGGAGCATGAAGTATTCCAGTGGTTCAGGGGAGCCCTTGGGTGGTTTTAAGCAGGTGGCTTATTCCATCACTAGCCTCCCCCAACCCTTTTCACCCTGAGATACCTGAAGTGCACTTAATGACCCACACATTCTATTAGCAAATGTGTGAGTGAAAGCAGGATATTTTCACAGTCATTTTACATGATTCATTCCAACGAATCCTTGGGTTATGAATGTAATTGGTAGGCTCTACAATTCATCTCTTGCACATGAAGCGACATCCTTTTGCAGGTAACATTGGCAATGATTATAATTGGGGAAAAAGACCAGAATTATGGAATAGTTATTTCTGTTCTTCCCCTCCCCCTTTTTGTGCCTCATGGGAAAAATCACTCATAGTATACAGTGATTTGGAACTAACAAGAAGGGTGACTTCCCCCCCCCTCCATTTAGAAAAAAACCAGAGAAATTTGAGAAAAATAGGTTACTACTTAAATAATTGAGGAGGCCATCAATAACAACGGTGTTCTGTCTGCTACTCCAGGAAATGAGAATATTATACAGTTCTATCTTCTGTATGAAAAAAAAAATACCATACACATGTTCTGAATTGAGACAGAGTTCACCACTTTGTGGTGGCGTTTTCTGCCAGGTAAATGATAGTTAAAATTGTCTCTGAGAAGATCAAAATAATATTATCTGACAATGGATTAAACAGTGCAGTAGATATGGCTGAAAGATGAGAAAAATCTTGACTAGAAAAAAAAAAGACTTGTGAACAACAGAACAGCAGACAGCTACAAATAACAGGATAAACTAACAGTATATACTGTATAATTGTTTAATGCTTTGCTGGATAAATAACATTCTTTCAATCTGTTGTTCATTTACCTTGAATTGGGCACAGGTAGAATTACACTTACCTGGTATATCAATCAGACTGTAAAACCCCAACTCTATGCATGCTTATTTCATTGGAAGTTATTTTTGAGTTGATGTCAAAAAGTGCTCTAAATATTAAATATATCCTTGTACTAATATTAATTCTTGTTGTCTTAGGACTAAGTGTCCATGATTATTATTATTATGGTACTTTGTCTTTTGTGCTTCTGCACAAGGAAATCTGAGAAAATAGGTTTGTTTTAAGATATGTGTGTGTGGGGGATAAACTAACCTTTTTCAGTTGACTGGAGAATTATAACCATCTCCTGTTCTATACCATGAGGTACAGAAAGGTTAAAAAAGGAAAGAACTATTCTATAATTCTGGTCTTTTCCTCCCCAATTATCATCATTGCCAATGTCACCCCAATCCAAGCCCAGTAACTTCAACTGTATATTACATTGGTGTTGTGTGATCGTGGCCCATGTTTTTCAGTGTTTTTCAGACCTGCTTGGGTGCCAAGATTTGGATTCTTTTGCCCGTAAAAATTGGGCACTATAATTGACCAACAACCTTTCACAAAGAAACTACTTGTTATTCTACCCCAATAGTGTAAGTATATGGGAAGAATGCAATTGCATGAGGCTATGTTAATCTCAATGATGACAAACAATTCATTTTTGTCCTCTGTGTCCAGCTATAAAATGCAGAACAATTGAATCAGTTAAAAAAAAATAAAGGTAACAATTCTAAGCACTGGTAATTTAATGCTACTATTTTCCTTTATCTTTCCAAAACTGCTGAAAGGATTCAGTGGTTAACTTTATAGTACAGGCAGAAAATTATCACCATCCTTGTGGCAATAAAGACTTATTTTCACTTTTAATCAATATAGTTTTACTTCAGTCTACTTTCTCCATTAATGTCAGTGATAATTTACATCACAATACTAGTCTTCTCACACATCTATTTAAGTGCTAATGTTCTTCTACTTTTAACGCTTTAGTGACAATTAGGTTTTCTGGTTCAATTCCTCATACTAGAGATGTTTGAAGACACTATTGACTCGTATCTGTGCCCATATTGCCTAGAAACCTATAGTTAAAAGCAGATGTCATATCACACTCTCTTTGTCTTCTAATTCCATGTTACAGGAGGGTGCAGGATTTATGTAGCAACCAAGCATGTCTACACAATATGTTGCTTTAAGTGTTAGAAAGAGCACCCAGAATAAAATTTGGATGTTATTTCAGAGACCAAGTAGAAGTACAGGGATGTTATATCAGGAACGTAAACATAATATTTTCCGAATACTTTGAAATATATTTCTTGTCTCCTCATATCACTGGGGCTTATAGGCATTGTTAACCAAAATATGAGGAGAATCAGTCTGTGTGTTCATAAGCATGCTGCATGTATGTGTGTATGTGTGTACTCAATGTGTGTACTTAATGGAATGTATGTACTCAATGGAACTGCATCTTCATGGAGGGAAGTATGCAGTGGAGTACCCCAAGGCTTTGTTTTGGGCCCAGTACTCTTCAACATCTTCATCAATGATTTGGATGAGGGAATAAATGGGGAATTCATCAAATTTGCAGATGACACCAAGCTGGCAGGAAAAACCAACATTCCAGAAGATAGGCTAAAGATACAGAAGGATCTTGACAAACTTGAACATTGGGCACTATCTAATAAAATGAAATTCAAAGGTGAAAAGAGTAAGGTTCTACATTTAGGCAACAAAAACGAAATGCACAGGTACAATATAGGTGGTACCTTACTCAACAGTAGTAACTGTGAGAGGGATCTCGGAGTCCTAGTGCACAACCATTTAAATATGAGCCAGCAGTGTGCAGCAGCTGCCAAAAAAGCCAATACAGTTCTAGGCTGCATAAACAGAGGGATAGAATCAAGATCACGTGAAGTGTTAATACCACTTTATAATGCCTTGGTAAGGCCACACTTGGAATACTGCATTCAGTTTTGGTCACTATGATGTAGAAAAGATGTGGAGACTCTAGAAAGAGTGCAGAGAAGAGCAACAAAGGTGATTAGGGGACTGGAGACTAAAACATATGAAGAATGGTTGCAGTTTGGGTATGTCTAGTTTAATAGAAAGAAGGACTAGGGGAGACATGATAGCAGTGTTTCAATATCTCAGGGGTCGCCACAAAGAAGAGGGGGTCAAACTATTCTCCAAGGCACCTGAGTGTTGAACAAGAAGCAATGGGTGGAAACTAATCAAGGAGAGAAGCAACTTAGAACCGAGGAGAAATTTCCTGACAGTTAGAACAATTAATCAGTGGAACAGCTTGCCTCCAGAAGTTGTGAATGCCCCAACACTGGAATTCTTTAAGAAGATGTTGGATAGCCATCTGTCTGAAACGGTATAGGGTTTCCTGCCTAGGGGTTGGACTAGAAGACCTCCAAGGTCTCTTCCAACTCTGCTATTGTATTGTATTATTATTGTATTGTATTTATGCATATTTGCCAAGACACATTTATATAGTCACAGACATTTACAGTGAATAACTGTTGTTCTCTTCTCAGCCAATTTGCTAAATCTGCTATATATTGTCCTCAATTTGTAATTCTATGTTTGTATTAATTTGACTAATAAAAGAGGATTCTACTGGGCTTATTCAGTAAGGATTGTTGAATTTAGTACATTTAACTCAGGTTTTCTCTAACCTTCACTTTTCATTATTGTTTCCTATGACTTGATTGCAAATATGCTTAAATAGTTTCCTTCCTCTAAAAAAATATAATGTGTTTTTTGTGATGTTTTTTGTGAGGTATATTTTCCCAAAGCATCAGAAGATACAGTATTACCAATTGTATAAATGGAGGGCAAAGTCATCCAACAGTTTTTCTCTTGCCCTGTCTGTACTTTCCAACTCTTCTCCAAAAAGTTGGAAGGACCACTCAAGATTTGAGGGGCTGCAGGGAGAAGAGGAGGAAAGGAGGAAAGCAATCAATATAGGAAAGATAAGAAATCAATATACATTTCCTCCATGATTTCAAATGGAATTTTGGGGTGTATGGCATAGAGAATTGTATAGGGGAGCAAAATTCTCCTTGCTTTTCTTTTCTCATATTCATTAGATATCATGTATTTTTTATTATTTCTATTTTAACAGTAAAGGTAAAGGGTCCCCTTGCATATATGTGCTGGTCATTCCTGAATCTATGGGGCGGTGCATTCAAAGCCAAAGGGCCAGTGCTGTCCAAAGACATCTCTGTGGTCATGTGACCAGCATGACTAAACACCAAAGGTGCACGGAGCACTGTACCTTCCCACCAAAGATGGTTCCTATTTTTCTACTTGTATTTTTACATGCTTTTGAACTACTAGGTTGCAGAAGCTGGGACAAGTAACGGAAACTCACTCCGTTACATGGCTCTAGGGATTCAAACCACCAAACCGCCGGCCTCTGATCGACAAACTCAGTGTCTTAGCCAATGAGCCACCATGTCCCATTTTCCCATTTATATGTATAAATAACTCAAGGGATCAAACATACCTAATACACTTTCCTCTTTAAATTTTCCCTACAACAACAGCCCTATGAAGTGAGTTGGACTAAGAGAGAGTGACTGGCCCAAAGTCACCCAGCTGGATGTCAGCATAAGGTGAGACTAGAACTCATGGTCACCTCTGGATTCTAGCCTGGTGCCTTAACCGCTAGACCAACTGGATCCATAGAATGTAGATATTTTGCTGGAAAATATGCTTCTAAATTGTGTTAGCTTTTCTTTCTGATTACAAAATCTATAATTGGTAGGAAGCAAAATAGAATTTCTTAGACAAAAATTGTGTTTTCCTTGCCTATTGTGCATACACATATCTTAAGGTGACCAGATTTTCAGATTGGTAAAGAGGGACACCTTTGACCGCGGGGGGGGTGGGGTGATTAAAATTTTTATACGGAGCAACAAAAATTTTCATACAACGCAAAAATAGTATTGTAATATTTTTTTATTTCAACATAACTACAATTTACAAATATAATATGTTTATTTACATTTATATTTATTAAATATATTGACAAATATTACGTACAGTACAAATATAATACGTTTATTTACATTTATATTTATTGACAAAAATTATGTACAGTATAATTTTACTCTGGCATATTTTTCACTTGAGTGATTTTTTTTTAGTAGATTGCTGTCATTGTTTAAAAGGTCATGAAATTTTTCACACAAATTTGTTAAATTATATTTCACACATAAAATGGCTTTCAAAGTCTCAACACTTAATTGTGATTTTTCTGTGTTTAAATGTTTTATTCATTTTCATTTTCAATTTTGTACATTCACTTATATACTGAATATTTGCAGTAATAATAATATAATAATAAAAAAAGAAAAACCCCAACCTAAACACAACTCATCATAAACCCAACCTATCGCTTTCATACACCCCTTCTTCTCCCCCTCCAACTTTCCTTTCTCCCTCCAACGATCACCCCTCTTACTTCCCTTTCCCCTCCTATCTTCCTTTCTCGCCTTCCTCACCCTCCTTCCCCTCTCATCCTCCTTACATTCCCCTCTTCCTCCCTCCTTACTTCTCCCTCTTCCTTTCCTCTACTTCTCACTTGGTGCATTTCTCTATTCCTTAATCTATTCAGTTACTAAAAATTACGCTAAAAAGAAAAAAGAAGGAAAAAAAAATAAAAAGAAAAAAAAGAGAAAAATAAAAAGAAAAGATAAGGATCAACAGTATACAAGTGTATTCTTCTTATTCTATATATTGAAACTATATCTCCACCCACCCACCCACCCCCAATGAACCCCCCTCCCTAATCCCCTCCGACTTCCCAGGTCCCACACCCGGCACAGTTCAGTACCATTCACCTTCTAAAATATCTTATTAACAAAAATAATGAAAATAAAATAAAAAGAACACTCCGAAAAAGAAAAAAAAGAAAAAGATAAATAAAAAAAATATAAAAATCTTTTGCATTATGCTCAGCCTCCCATCATTCTTAAAATTTAAACAGTATAAATCATTCCATTTATATTTTGTCCTCGTCCCTTACTTCTTTGATATTTACCCCCATCTTCCTGTAGACTCTCCAGATAGCCTTTCTTAACCTTATATTCAAATATTAGTTTATACAAAAATCAATTTATCTTCAAATACAGAGCAGTCTAATCATACTTTCGCTACTCATCTTCCTACCCTTCGTTTCTCATCTCCATTCCTCCCAAGCCCAAATTCCATAACATTAGGATCTCGCTCTTCACTTTAAAATCCTGAGCTTTTTATATTATACTTCAAGCATGTAAATCCGTAAAATGTGTGCCCAAAATCCATACCACTTCATTCAATCCCAAGATCCCTTCATCGATATCCCGCTCCACCTTCCCTTCTGCCCCACTCCTCCCGACTCCATTCATCCCAAACCGCAATTCAAATAAATCTTAGTCCCCGCTTTCCTCACAGAAAACAATTCATGCGCAGTTTGGATTGAAATTCAAATAAGTCCTATAAAAGTCCCGTACAATATCTGTCCAAAATAAGCAATGCTTCTTTCCATTCCTCATCAGTACACAGCTTTGCCATTTCATACCAAACAGAAATCCTAAAATTTTAATCAGTCCAAGAGCTTAGAAAGTATTTTAAAGACATCGCTGGATCTATATTCTTTACTCTTCTGCCCTTCCGGAAAGAGAAGGCAACCCTCTGCCTTATAACCACGTGTCCCGCTGCTTTGAAAATATGGCTAAATCCTCAGTTTCCGCTCTTCTGCCTCTCCAGTAGGGGGAGAACAACTCCCTCCATCTTGTAACCAAGTGAATTGCTGCTTGTCTTTCCTTCACCTTGTCCTTCCGCATTTCCGAGTGAGTCGAGAAGCCCCGCCTTCAGAGTTTTATAATAAAAGTCCCGAGCTTCCGAAACAGAATTAATACGAAATCTTTGATTTTCGAGTGTAACTGTGATTCCAACTGGAGCTTCCCATTTATACTGTATTTGACGATTTCTAAGTTCTTGGGTTAAAAAAGTATAGCCTCTCCTTGCTTGCAGCATCTGGAGCGGGATTTCTTTAAAGACAAACAAATCATGGCCATCGATTCGGAGCCTGTTGTTGTAAAACTTTTGGATGATCGCATTTCTGGATTCTCTTGTGAAAAAGTATATGATTATGTCTCTTGGAAGCTGTCGTTGTTCTGCTACACACGAATTCTGGCGATAGATTTTTCGAATATTCCAATCAAAATTGAGTCCCGGACCTCCCACCACTTGGCTGAAAGCTTCTACAAACGTCTGTTTCAAGTTCTCTCCTTTCTTTTCGGGCAGTCCTCTGACTCTTATTGCAAACGCCTTTCTGTTATAATTTATCATTATAAGTTGTGTTTGAGTATCTCTAATCTCTTGTTGTAATGCTTGGATGTTGGAAGTCAAATTAGAATTAGCCTCCTCCAAAGTTTCCAGTTTAGTCTCCATTTCTTCGATATAATCTGTCAAAGTAGACATAACTTCAAACATATCCACCTTTATTTGGGCAATTTTAGTCTGTATTTTGTCGCATAAATCCAGCACAAATTCTTTGATTTCTTGTTTAAAATCATTGAGTATTTGAAAAAAAAGCTCCTGTGTCAAGGAATCTCCAGTAGGGGGTGTAGGAGGCAAAGGCAGCGATTTACTAACAAGTTCTTTAAGCACATGCGGGGGGGATTTTTTTGCCTGCTTAGACCTGGGAGGCATTATAGATAAAAGCTGAGAATAAACAGATAAACAGTGTCTTCACCTAGTCAGTTCTCAATAAATTATTTGTAGATTTGCTTGTTAATGAGTAGCAGTCTCCGGGGAGATAAAGCCGGTTAATTACGTCATCAATCACCAACACAGTAAAAACGCCATTTTGTAGCACGGTTGAACAAAGAAGTTTCAAAGGAAAAACAAGGCTGGTGTTTAGATAGTTATAAAAAAAGGAACATCACAGGAATAAGACCCGCTCGTGTTAGCCTTAAGTTGCTTTAAGCAATTTATCATTGTCCTGAGGGGGGGGATCGCCTGTCTAGGGCTGCAAAAAGGCAGCTGCGAGGAACTGGCTGGAGATAAGAGCTCAGTTACGCTGGATCTCGTCTCCGTTCGCAGCCCCCCCAAAAAAGGAAGGGGGCTGTGAACTACGAATAAATCCTAGCACCTGAGCTTCTGCCTGCCCCTTTCTGCCAGAAAGGGGTGATATCTATTGATCTTAATTAGATATACAGACCAGAACTCTGAGAGGGGCTCCGTTGAGCTCCTTCGGCGACAGGCTCCGCCCCCAGGAAGCAATTGTGATTTTTCTGATGTCCACACTTTATTTACCGTAGAAAAAATGTGTTCAGTCGCAGCATTAGTTCCTGGTAACAATCAGGTAACAATCAGGAAAATACATTGGCATTGAAAAAAGTGACTGATGACCATTTTCACACTTAGCGACCATTTTCACACTTAGAAACCGTTGTGGCATCCTCATGGTCACGCGATCAAATGTTGATCTTTGGCAACAGATTCGTATTTCTGATGGTCGCTAAGTGTGAAAAATGGTCATCAGTCACTTTTTTCAATGCCATTGTATCTTCCTGATTATTAAAAGAGCAAATTCACTCAGTGTCAATCATGACTCCTGAGTCCATTTCAAAGTATTGTGCATAGAAATTTTAAAAATGGCTTGTTTCAATTCATTTTGGATAGAATCTTTTTTTAAATAGTCTAAGACAATTTAAAAAAAGAATCAACACAGAATAACACTATTTTAAAAAATCATATTCACAATAAATAAAATATTATTTTAAAATACATTAGAAAAATAAAAGAAAAAAACCCGGCTCACTTACCAGCAGGCAGGCAGAGTCAGCAGATCTTCGCAGCGATGGATGGAAGCACACAGGGAGCCTATACACGCAACTGCAGTAACAATGACAATGATGAAGGATTGGATTGAGTTAAAGAATAAAAGAATTCTGATCTTAGAAGGCCATGACCTGCAGGCAGGCTGGCATAATTTCTTATGGAATGACAAACATAAAATGCACAAATACTTTCAAAATCATTTAATTAGGAGAACTTTATTGCAACAATGGGTCAAAATCAAAAAAATCCACTATGTGAAAACCCCAAATTGGCTATCACCAACAGAAAGAACGACAAATTTTACAGATTGGAACAAAATTCTAAGATACAGAGATCTAATTGACAGACAGGGAAATTTAAAAACAATTGAAGAATTGGCAGATCAGAATATAAAAGGTGATTGGCTAACCTACCTCCAAATTAAAACTAAATACAATAAAGACACTAAAATATATGGTATTGAAACAGAATCACACGAATTGGATAAAATTATTCAAAGTCTGGACAGAAAGATGATAGGGAAAATATACAAATTCCTCTTGAGGTATCAAATGGAAGAGGAAATTGTAAAAGAACCAATGATAAAATGGGCACAGAACTTTGCCTATAACATTGAACTAGACAAATGGGAAAAATTTTGGGGAATAAATTTAAGAATGACACTATCAATCCCATACAAGGAAAACCTGTACAAAATGCTTTATTATAGATGGCATCTGGCACCGTCAAGGTTGGCCAAAATTTCAACAAATACCTCGCTAAATTGCTGGAAATGTGATTCAATACATCATGGCACATATTATCATTTATGGTGGACTTGTGAAGAGGCAAAAAAATTCTGGAAAAGGATCAAAAATTGGTTGGAAGAAATAACAAAGGTTAAGTTAGATTGGAAACCTGAACTCTTTCTATTAGGAATTATACCGACAAAATACAAAAAAGAAATACAATATCTAATATTACGTATACTTACAGCAGCAAGGATAGCTTTTGCCCAGAAGTGGAAAAATAAACTAAACCTAAATGAAGAAGAAATAATAAGAAAAATTATGGACTGTGCCGAAATGGATAAATTAACGAAAGAAATACAGGGAAAAGAAGAATCAGAATTTTATTGGATATGGGATAATTGGTATATAGTTGGATGGAACAAAGGAATCACAGACAGTGGTCACATTGTTCTAACATCTTTAAAATCAACTTTTGGAACATCTCTGACTAAACATTGATTAAGATCTTAGGAAACAGAAAGTCAGATGATTTGCACACTATTTTCTTAATTGTTCTATAGCATATATACAAAGCTGTAACTTCAGTAAAATAATTACTTTTATTAGAATAAACCTCTGCCACAGCCTCTAAGTTTACTTACACAGGTAAGTTTCTACCACTTCTCAACATCAGAGTCAAAACTTTTTTTTTAATTAGAGGAGACAATCTTTCATGGCAGATTTTTAAAACTCAAAGATCTCTAGTATTAGAGAATATTGCTATTTTGAGATTATAGGGGCCGCCACGCCGGCAGAAGCTCCGTGTCGAGTGGAAGTTAGTTAACTGCGCAGGGGAGGGCGGCGGGAAGCAACCACACCTCGCGGACTCGTGGCGTGGTCGATGGGAACCGCAGCAAAGGCCCCGCCACGCCAGCAGAAGCTCCATGATGAGTGGAAGTTCTCTGCGCAAGCGGAGGCGGCTGTTTCACTCGCGCAGAGAACTTCCACTTGGTTCCGGAGCTTCTGCCGCCTGTGGCGGTGCAGCACAGGGGCCTGTGACGTGAGGTGAAACGCAAAGGGGGAGAAGGAGGAGAGGAGGGCTGTCTCCTCCCCCCAGCACCTGCCGATTCCCACCGATACCATCCATTACTCACCAGTTAAGCTAAGCCTAAGCAGCTGCAACCAAAACAAAAGATGAAATGAAATGGAGACTTGCGCAGGCGTGCTAAGCTAAGCGGAGTCCAGGCCAATCAGTGAGCGGCAGGCTAGGCTGGCTTAGATTTTTGTGTAGGATAGAACAGAACGAGCCAGTGAACTAGCTGCTAGCAGCTGATGGGCAGGGGAGCGAGGGAGCTGTGAGCACCAAAATGAAGTGTGTTTTTTTAGGAATGGCCCGGGACGTGGGAAAAATCATGAAAAGGCATGCCTGTCCCACCAAATGCGGACGTCTGGTCACTCTAACATATCTTACAGTCGCCTCTATTTGCTACATGCTTACTGGAAGTATTTGTTCAAATATTATTTCCTCTAATAAAAGGTGCCAAAAAGCAATGGTGACTAAAGTGAAATGATGATAAGCTGCTTCCTGTTTTTGTATTGCTATTTGCTGCTTTCTGTAGGACACTTCCATCCCAACACAGTTTAAATAATGCAAAGCCTTAGAAATACTTCTAAGCCGCGCACATGGCAAGTAAAGATTGCGCAGCAGTTTCCCACTGCCGTGCAGTGTCGTTTGCTGGACACGGACTGCAGTCTCTGTACTCTGCAGAATGACTGTGGAATCATGAACGAAACCCCCTCCAGCTAAACAGGAGTCTTGACAACATTTTTTTAAAAAGTTTGGGCAGAATTGGTGAGATTTATTATGCAACTGCACCTGGGTGGCACTTCCTGATTCTCTGCGCTTCGGATCTTTCAACAAAGCCTTTCCCCACCCTGCGCTGGGGGACTTGCTTGCGTGCAAGCTGGCGCCCCAAACAGAGCTGGGTCCAGTCGTCTCCTCCCTGCCTTTTTATGCCCTGTCTCAGACGTGCGGGCGCGCATGCTGTGGACTCGCTCACTTAGACGTCGAGGTTGCTGCGTGCTTAGCTGTGGCCGTATCTCCTCTTGTTTTTTCTCCTCCCTCTTACATGCCCCCTTGGTGCAACGGACTAACGCCAGCGAAAGGAGTGGGGTGGACTACATGGACTGGTACCCCTCCCCCTCCCCTAGCTAGGCCGCCAAGCTGCAAAGGTTGGAGACCACTGCTTTAGAACACTTAATCAAGTAAGATTTAAATAAAAAATAGGATGAGGAAGAAATAAGAAGTCTAATAATTAGATCAGATAATCTATGTGCCTCAAGAAAGATCTGTGCCAAAGCATGGTTATGAAAAAAGGAAGCTTCTTGGATGAGAAGTGAAATGTCTTCAAGGAAAGACAAAGTTCAACCATGTGAGACAACCATGACTTGGATGACCCATAGACATAGTTAATTACAAGAGATGGTGTTGGTATCAGGTTACACAAGTGGTGGGTTGCAATATTTTTTAGAACCTCTTCTGTAAGTGTGGCCTGCTTTGTGGGAATGGCTTGCCGGCTATGTGGCTGGGTGGGTGTGGCTAACTTGTAAAATGTAGTGAAACTCACTTAACAACGCTCTTGGTTAGCAACCAAAAGGTTGGCTCAGGAACTCTAGCATTGAAGTGTGTAAGTCTTAAATCTGTCAAGTTACAAGACCCTTGCACCCTAACCCTATAGAAAAAAAACCCTAAGGGTATTCAAACTTGACAGCTTTAAGACTTGTGGTCTTTAACTCCCAGAATTCCTCTTCCAGTCATGTTGGCTCAGGAACTCTGGCATTGAAGTGTACAAGTCTTAAAGCTGTCAAGTTACAAGACCTTGCACCTCTAACTCTTTAGAAAAAAAAACCAAGGATGTTCAAACTTGACAGCTTTAAGACTTGTGGACTTCAACTCCCAGAATTCCTCTTCTCGCTCTTCATCTTGATAATGTGCAGACGGGTGGGGAGAGGGAGCTGGAACCAGTTCTAAACGGCACTGTAGATTTGTGGAACCTCTTCTATAGAAGAGGTTACAACTGGCAGGAACCCACACCTGGGTTACACCCAATATTCAGATCCAAGGAATTTGAGACATAAATACTGTTAGTTGCCAGGATCTCTGTTGTCTTACACAATCCCTATAAAGCAAAATAAGAGCAAAAATAAACAAATATTACAGAGTTTATGGACATGCTACAGTTCCACAAAGTTGAATAAAGGAATTTTTTTAATCATAAACTGTGCGTGTAAGAATGGGAATGGAAACAATGTTAAGACATTTAGAAGTTTCTATTTTGCCAATTTATTATACAGGGAGGTAGAATAAGAGATTTTCTGAAATCTTAGCCTTCAAGGTCAGAAATATGAAAAAGCTACAAAATAAAGCATTAGTGCAGAAAAAACAGCAATATATCAACAAATTAATGAAAGGAACCAAATGCTGTTATAAACATTCAGTGATTTTTAGAATATATAACAGGGAGACCCAACTGAAAAAAAAAAGCCAGAAAAACAAATGGAATATATGTGTGTGTGTGTATGTGTATGCGTATATGTGTATATGTAGATATGTATGTATGTATGTATATGTATGTGTATGTGTGTGTATACATACATACATATAACATATATACATATATACATACATATATAAATACATATATACATATATACATACATATATACATACATATATACATATATACATACATACATACATACATATATACATACATATATACATACATACATATATACATACATATATACATACATACATATATACATATATACACACACATATACATCATATATATCATATACATATACATATACATATACATATACATATACATATACATATACATATACATATACATATACATATACATATACATATACATATACATATACATATACATATACATATACATATACATATACATATACATATACATATACGTTCTGTCCCCCCTTCTCCGCTCGTTAAACAGACGACAGGCAAACAAACTTAAAAGGAACTTTCTTTATCAGTTCTCGGCTCAGACTGGCTGCGAGCCAAAAATAACATAAATAAAGTCTCTAACGAGATAACGGAATGAAAAACAAATCTTTCTTATGGCAGCACAAGTTGAACAAAACAAAAGCAAAGCACTTCTTCCAAAGTATCTAAGAATCAGGGTTACAGAAATCAAAGCACTTCTCCAAGTGTATCTTCTTGAATCAGGGTTACAGAAAATAAAGCACTTTTCCAAGTGTATCTTACATAAACCACGATTGATGATCCATCAATGTTGAACGAACCAAGGAACGTTGACTCCTGCAACTAGGGCATGGCACCTAGTCCTTTTATCCCCAGAATATCCCCTAACGAGCCCCAGCTGCATAATTAATCTTGCATCCTGAAAAGACTCACAGAAGACGTCTGCTGAGTCACAACACATATACATATACATATATACATACATACACACACACAGATACACATACACACACACTAATAGTTTCTGCAAGATGCAGGCATCAAACTTTACAAAATGGTGCAATATGCTACCATATAATCACACTCTGGTTGCTTTTGCAAATCCTAAATTTCATTAGAGGAAAGAGCAATTTGCATCTCATAGTTGAAGGAAGAAATTTTCTTGTCTAGAAATTTAAACATATACTGTCCTAGTAGGTGCTACACAGAAAATTAAAGTGCAGCAGTACTATATCTTAGTAATCATATTGTAATATGGATTGGATCTAACTTTGATGTCAACAAAGGATATTTTAAGTCAAAACTTAATGTATAAGACATACAGGCCTGTTACAATGTTACCACATTATAGGTAGTTAATACATTATCCTTAATCAAACTAATTATAATGCATCTTAGAATAACATATAACCAGGCCATTGATATCAATGATACTTAATTTTAATGTTGATATTAAGACTGTGGACCAGTCAAATTGTATGAAGAAAGAAATTTGTTCTGTTAGAAATTCATATGACCGGTGTTTCTGTTCTGATCTGGTCTTTGCACAAAGCCCCACAATTACTATGGAAAAAACTGTTTGCAAACCCCCTGGGAATTTAGTACCATATAGTTTAGTACCAGTGGCAGGTTCCTACCGGTTCAGACCGGTTCTCCTGACTGGTAGTGCTGCCTTCAAACATACATTGAACCGGTTTTCTGTGGGCCCGCCCATCTGTCTTCCCCCACCTCGGTTCTACTTACCTTTATTCCAGCTTCCAAAGCCCAGCTGATCCCGGGCAGAAGCTTAAATTGCTGTTCCTCAGCTTTTTTCCTTTTTTCTGAATAATTTGTGTTCAATTGCACATGCGCACATTCAGCGAACCGGTAGTAAACCAGTTAGGAACTCACCACTGATATGCATACATTGGTAGATACACACATGGAACTATTTTTGAATACTTTTGCTAACAATTTTTATCCAAAAACACAAACTGGTACAACAATGAAGACAAACTTAACTTGTGAACTATAAAACTAAAAAGTAGATAACAGTGGCACAGACAAAATCAGTCAATCCTTGTTTGCTATAAGGATAACTACATTTCGATCCAAATCTTTTTCTCCCTATTTATTTTTTATAAGAAGCTTGTAGTTTGGCACAATAATGTTCTCTAACATGTCTGATAAACTAATCTCATATTGAAACATCTGAATAAATGGAATTTAGTTTTTGTTTACTGCAAAATACTAATTCATTTTACTGCAAAATACTAATTCATTTATACAATTGCACACCAAATGAAATAAGACCATCCCTTTGAGATTTCACTAAGGTTATTAGGAAGATACGTTGAGCCACTAGACTAGAGAATTTCTATCTACTGACAAAGACTCAGGATGTTGGAAATGGGACATTTTCCTTGGATTGGAAAGCAAAAGTCTCTCCAGAAAAGTTACTTTGTAATTATCCTCTTCATTCTGGGAATACAAGAATAGTGGTCAGAAAAGAAGGACAGAGAGGCAATAGCAGATGACAACAGGATGTTCAAATGAGCTTTCTCCCACGATATTCTCTGCAATGAAATCTGAACACCTGCAGAAAGTTAAGACTTATTCAAAATGTCTTCACAGTCTTTTCTATTACATCACACTGTTCGCTTAAATACATACTGTCAGCATCACTGCATTTAACCTAGTTTTCATTTCTAATTAAAATCAGATTATTATCCTGCTTTACATCCAGATCATATCTTGCAATTAAGGCCATATAATATCACATAAATAATAGCATATCACTTCCATCTCTATTAAACACTGCCTTGCTTCACCGAATGTTACATCAGTCAGTAGATAAACAAACGGTATCTATTCAGTCTTACATAACTGCTTAATAATGCATGTCCACCTTTTAAAATGAATGTTTTCTTTGAAGTGTCCAAAGAACACTCTCTGAAAACAGAGGGAATGAAAGTGGATTTAATAAAGGTTTCCCCATAATCTGAATAATGAGCCACAAAGTTTCTCCATTCTAATTTAAGATTCTGTGGTGATGGTCTGATTCATGAGCCTTCTTAATGACTCTGCGGTGCTGTTTAGCGTCTGGGAAGTGAAAAGCAAATCTAACTTTAAGTGTTTGTAAATGGCTTCTGTTGCTGTTGCCAGAGAAAGCATTCACAAAGGTTCAGTTTCAGAGGTTTTCAAAACAGAAATAAAACTCTCAGAAGTAAGATCTGCCAAGTCTCCAAATTTCAGTTTCACATTTTTTCCACATGCTTCGTTTTTAGCTGCGATGTTGAGGCCTATCATGCGTGGAGAATATTTTAACTGTCCTGAAGGATTCACTCACAGCTATTATTGCCCAATACTTGTTCATCTGTCACAAACTTCCTGAAACCCAGAAGATTTTTCATGCTTATAATATAACTTTCTTTTCTCCTTTTTGCAGAAGACAATGTTGCCAGGCGGCAGCTGTGGGCATGAGTTCTTTCGCTGCACAGATGGCCATACCTCGCCACAACAACGGCTTCCCAATTGTGTTTCTGTCTATTGGGGAGATTTACCAATATGGGGAAAATGTGAAAAAACTATCACTATGGAAAGCACAGTCCCCCAGCAAGTCTGATTTGGTGCCATGATCAAAAGCTTGTTTTAAGTTCTCACTGGGTTTTTATAAATAAATACATTCATTCATTAATTCATTCATTTATCACAAATACATTATCTGTTTAAAGCTCCTTCCACCTGGCTCCCACTGTTGCAGCCAATCAAAGTGAATGTTTCTACTACTACTCTACATATAAAGCACAGAAAATGAGGTGCAAAGTATTAGTATCAATGGAGAAAATATATTTGCTTGCAATTTGTTACCCCTGTTTGGGAGGAAGTGTTTCATGCTGATTTTTTTAAACCATAAAATAATTCATAAAATTATTTCATGTTTTAATCTCTGGGGAAGGAGATAACTCAGTGATGGTTCTATATGTGCTCAGCTATAAGTTAATATCAATTAAACAGTAATTGACTGTGCTGTGTATAAAATACCAGCCCATATTTGGATGACAATAGTGTGAAAGTGTAAACACTCTGAGATTGATGCAGACAATAGAAGCAAAGCATTAATTTGACTAGGCCTACAGTACATGGGGATGTGGTGGCTCAGTGGCTAAGATGCTGAGCATGCCGATCAGAAAGGTCAGCAGTTCAGTGGTTTGAATCCCTAGCGCTGCATAACCTAATGAGCTCCTGTTACTTGTCCGAGCTTTTGCCAACCGAGCAGTTCGAAAGCATGTAAAAATCAAGTAGAAAAATAGAAACCGCCTTTGGTGGGAAGATAACAGCATTCTGTGCATCTTCGGCTTTTAGTCATGCTGGCCACATGATAATGGAGACATCTTCGGACAGCACTGGCTCTTTGGCTTTGAAACGAAGATGAGCATTGCCCCCTAGAGTCGGGAACAACTAGCATATATGTGCAAGGGGAACCTTTACCTAGTGCATTGGTATGATTTACAGTTTCCTCAATACTATTTTCAAGCACTCCAAAATATTTTAATTAATGTAATCATTACATTTAATTCCATTACCTCTTTCCTAATGCGGAAGTTTGCATTTTGAGACTTTTCTTTGGAAACTAAAAAGAAGACAAATCAATCATTACCCCAGCTTGATTCCATGTAATATCCGTTTCTTGCTCAATAGTTCATATAATGCTATAATTAACAGCAAATCTGCCCAATCACCAGTATAGACTGATTGCTTCTTCACTGCAGAAATGGATGATATCATCTCTATCCAGTCCCAACCTACTGCAAATGCACTGGTCCTACATATTTTTAAAAGCGCTGCTTCAAAACTGCTGTTTTCTTCTTGCTGTCTATTATGTTATTCTTAACAGTTGTTTACGATCTGAGTAACAGTCCAACTTTGATATATAAACCACCTGTGGCTTCTCCCCTTCTTCCAGCAACTGATTACTGCCCTGGCCAGCCATTTTGTCCTGCAATGTTGGGTCACTACTGCTTTTCTACTGGTTAGCAGATTCCAGTGTTTCACTATCTTGCAATTGATTCACATGATCTTGTATGTCAATTAACTTCTCTTATTTCACCACCTTTAGAAACACACTCCTCTAATCAATGTTATATATATCCAAGTAAGGATCCTTTCACTTTCTATTCAAGTTGGTGAATCAACTCCTCTTCCTTTTCTAACGCTATCTGTCTTCAGTACTGCAAAGTTTTCCCATTTCCCCCCTTTTTAAAAAAAAATGTTATTAAACCCTTTAATAATGAAATTATGATTAAATGGTTTAATCATTACTTACAATGTAGGCATATCACAATGAAGCTATGAAGTTTCAATAAATGCTATATTGCCTCTGTAAAGCTGAATTATTTTTTGCTACTCATTTCTATGTACCTATGGTAGAATATTAAAATGAAAGAACCACCTGTTCTCTTTTCTTTGATCACTGTATGTTTAGAGTAGAAATGATAAGATAACAGGAAGGAAGGAAGGAAGGAAGGAAGGAAGGAAGGAAGGAAGGAAGGGTAAGTATTAATGTCAAAAAGGATAGAACATGGGAAGGAATCCTGTCCATTTATCCATCTATTCATCTGTGCAAACATCTGGGGAAGTCAAAGAAAAGTACAGGAACTAATGAGGAGAAAACAGATATCTAAAAGATATTCCATGCAGGCACCGATCAATGAATCTTCCTTTCTGTGCATGGATGGGAAGGGCAAGGAGCAGGGGAACAAGTAATCAGGAGTTCTGGGAACTGTCTGGATTGAGTACCTTGGCCACCTTGCCAAATTATTGTGGTTCAGATTCAAATTTTTAAAATCAGCTTCACAAAGAATCAGGAACAGCATTGAAGAGAAGCAGCTTAGTCTGTTGTTGAGAATTGCCATCGCTTTGGTAGATATAGTACAAACTCATGAATCAAAAGTATTTTCGGATAGCATTTTGATGGTTTCATTTATCCTCAGAATCAAGTGGATTTGATACATGCAAAGAGCCGAAAACTTTGTGAATTCAACATCAGAACAAGCAGGACAAATTCGGACTTGTTCAATGAGCAGGGTTTAAGAAGTACAATGAATGCACTTGGCTCTACTTCATGGTATGTGGTAAACACAAAATCAAAACACATTGTGTGTAAGTTTGATCTGAACTTTTTCAAAGTGTTTTTATTCATAGCAAATGTTTAGAAAAATTGCATACTCTTTGAGATTATATTACTTTTGTTCAATGTAAGAAGCTATTTTCTGAGAATAAATAGAATTCCATCTATATCTTCAATATTTCAAATTTTAATGCATTTTTACCCATTTATCTGCTTTGCTGAGATGCTGTTGCAATCATATCCCATTTTGAACAGCTTACAGATTCTGCATAGTAAGAGGATTAAAAAACAATATATAGGAAAGAAGAACTTAAATTACCAAGATGCTGAGGAACAGCCACAACATTGTTTTAAATAAATATAATAATAAAAATAACAAATACAATATCTCAGATCCCAAACTTCTGAAACAACCAGATCTTAATTATTTTATGAAAAGCCAAGAATCAAGGCCCATCTGGAAGAATGTTGTTCCAGAGAAAGGGAACAGATATCTCTGTCAGTGTTCTTAAAGGCCAAAGAGAGGCAACTGGGAGAAATCAGTCCCGTAGACACCAAAGTCCTGAACCATGAAGATCTTTGAAAGAACACAAACTTTGATTTATGTCCAGAAACATATGAATTAGTAGTACATTTCTCATAGTAGAAGTATACAAGTAAATTGCCTACTTTATAGTTCTCATGGAGTTTCCAGATGATCTTCAAAAGCAGTCCCATGTATAGTCATCTAAAAGGGAAGTAATCCAAGCATGAGTGACAGTGATCCAGAAAAGGCATGACTGACATATAGGATGTAGTCATGCAAAGGGCCTTCTACTTATAGCTGCAATATGCTTTTATGTTGATCTCAAAGACCCTTGTAGACAAAGATGTGTGTAGCTTATTAGCAAGTAGCAAGAAACATGGACTCCTGAATTTATCCTCCCCAATCACTTGAGGACAAGTTTTGAAAACAAAAACAGCAACAACAGCCATTATATGGAGCCCAAGAATTCAAAACTAAGAATTCACAATAACATTCAAAATAAAATGCCTAACCAAGGACACCCAATAGCAAAGGAACAGACATCAATAATTACACCACAGACTAGTGCTTTACAAATTAGGAATGAACGCCTTGGAAAAGATATTGCGATACCTACAAAGAACAGAATCCTGAAAGCATGATACTTGCTGTCCACACAATGGAAGCAAAAGTAGGACTTCGAAGAAGCAGGATAGGTAGAATATTGATACTTTTGAATTTTGGTATTGGAGAAGACTCCTGAGAATACCTTGAACCTCCAAGTAAGTAAAAAAAAAATGATTACCAAACAAATCAAATCAGGGTTTTCACAAATGGATGGGTTGAAATTATCCTCTTTTTTTTTTGATAGACTGTATTACACAAACACCTACCATAGCTCCTTGGAAAAAGTGTGATTCTGGAAAAGAAAGTTGGAAAAAAAGCTTAGAGAATGGCTAGCAGCAAGATGGCATAACTCAGTTACCAACAATTGAGATGAGTGCACTGTTGGAACACCTAAAAGACCAGGTTAGGAATAGATTATCATGAGAAAATCTATGCAGTTGTTGAGAGTTGAAAACAATATGATTGCATATCTATTTTAAAAAAACCATCAAAGAATAAGTTCTTCTGGCAGTATAGTAGCAAGTTGTAACTTGGTCACCAACAGCCTCAATAAAACTTCCAACCTCAGCCATGGTTGTATAGGTAACTCCTTACTTGTGTAGTCTTTGCCTTCCCTCCTGAGGATCACTTGAGGATCCAACTCTCTTCTTTGCTTGGGCAATAGTTGAGTCAAGGCCCGGAAGTGCAGAAAGTTTGTATAGGCCTGATAAAGGTAATCTTTTTTTCTGCAGGTTCTTCTTTTATTGACCTCAAGTACCTACCATCAAACTTCTCTCTAACCCAGGGGTGTCAAACTCATGGTCCATGGGCAAGATGAGTCATGCGCTGGCCATGCCCACCCCACCCCCACCCCAGTTTAGCAAAGGGGAGGAAAGTCACGATACATCACGTGACAACAATGTGATGATGTGACAACATTAGTTAGACACCCCTGTTCTAACCTGTTCTTTTAACAGCGCCCCTTTGCTGGATGTTCAGCAGGCCCTGAACCTGCATATAATCATACTCTGTGTGATTTGCTGTGTGATTTACTCAAAAGATGACTGGTGTTTCCCCTTCATCAGAGAGACATGTAATCAATTTTTAAAAACATAGGCTTTTCTCTTTCCTGTAAACCATTTCATTTTAATAAAATGGAGTTATATGATTTACACATTAAATATTTGAATTTAGTAGCAGGATTATTGTCTAGTGATTCATGGAGAAAAGATGTCTGTTCAGATCAGCCTTTTCAGCTGTAGGGTCTCTATACAGATGCCATACAGATAGTGTGGGAGAAATAGCCACCATTCCATTTCATATTGTCTCATTTACCTCCTGTACATATCAGTTGAGGCTAACAAGCTGCAGGGCAACATACAATCAGATTATGAGCTTATAAAGTGCCACTTCTTGTATACAATTTAAAATAAAACTTTTTTTTTTGCCCTCTGAGTGCTCATAAAGAAGTTTTATAGCACCTTCAACTACAGTTTATTGTATATTGCTGGTGAATTATAAGTGGATTGGGTATAAACCTTTCTCCTAAACTATCAGATAGAGAGAATGTTAGATTTAGAAGTGTTTTTCACTGGAAAAAAATCCTGCCCTTATTAAAAGCTAGTTTTATTTCTAGATGGCAAAAAAAGCTGGTCAATCTCTAGATGTCCTGAAAGAGATTATCTATCTGGGCATAAGGTGTTGCAAATGGATGAGTTCTGGATGAGAGAAAACAACACCGAGAGTGGAAATTTGGCATGTGTAATGATTAGTGAAGCAGGTTATATAACATAAATTTATTTGCAAAATATCTATTATAAAGATAGGCAAAGGCTATCATAAATTAGCTAAATTCCACACGGGGAAGAGTCAGAGACCATATTTTCTGTGCATGCATACCTGGGAAGAAAAACAAAAGAGTAGCAAGCTCATAGACAAAAAGCAGGCAGAGTGATAGTATACACAGTAAATCATTACATCTCTCGCTCGCTCTACCCCACTGTCCCTTTATATAGCATGAGGCGCTAAAGAGTCAAGACCACTGAACCTTCATTTCCAGCACGGACTAAGAAAAGTTGGTATATGCGATGCACATAGCATGACATTTTCCAGAATGATGGGAGAGAAATACAGGATCCCTGCAGCTTCCGCCTGACTAGAAAATAGACAATAGGGAAATTTGTAGCTGAAATCCAGTATAGATAGTCCTTGACTTACCACCACAATTTGGACAAGAATTTTATTGCTAAACAAGGCAGTTGGTTGTTAAGTGAGTCATGCCCAAATTTGCAACCCTTTTATCATAGTTATTAAGCATATCACTGCAGTTATTAAGTGAATCTGGTTTCCTCCATTGACTTTGCTTGTTGAAAGCCAACTGGAAAGGTTACGAATGGGGACCACATGACTTCGGGATGCTGCAGCTGTTGTAAATACATCTGGTTGCCAATTGCCCAAATTATGATCACATAATTGTGGGGATACTGTGATAGTTATAAGGTTGTAAGTCACTTTTTCAGTACCATTGTAACATTGAATGATCACTAAATGAATAGTTGTAAGTCAAAGACTATATGCATATGTATATGCGTATACAACACAAAGTTAAATGGCCCGAGTTTCTGAACAGATACTGGGAAACAATTCTTTGTGCAATGCCATTCCTGGACTTTGGATGCATTAGCATAAGGTTGGGTTACAATAACCTATTTTTTTTTGTTTATGATTTTTGAAACAATTGCAATTGGCTGGGATTTAACAACATACTAAGGCAATAACATAAATGGTTTTACATAGTAGAATATTTTGGTTAATCCAACATGCTTAAACAAAGCTGAACAAATCATTTTATGGGAGAATATATAGTTAGAATTGCAGCAGTGGTCACCAACTTGAATGGCTTTAAAAGCATTTAGACAAATTCATGGAAGACTACTCACAATTCATAGTGCAGCTGAGAGTATAATAAGCTATAATGTGATTTAATTTCTCACTATTTAACAATACATATGGTGCTTTTATTAGCAGACAGGAACCTTTAAATTTCCTCTTAGGAGCATAGCTGAATGTTTGAAATTGAGCAAAATTATAATTATATGATTTTTCTATACACTATGATGTTCTGACTCCCCCCCACCTTGTCCATTCAAAAACGAAAGCCAAACAGAACTTCAAAGGAATATTTTTATCAGTCCCGGCTCTTGCTGGCTGCGAGCCCAAAATAAACACAGATAATGCTCTGGCAAAAGTCCTCACTCCTAAACTAATACAAAACAGGATTATATAAATCAAGTCACTTATCCAAGTGCTTTTTCTGATGGTTGCACACAAACGGAGAGCTTGACTAGAACAGAAATGGAATGGAATGGAGGGCGTGGCACCATCCGTCTTTTATCCGCAGGAGATCCTAACGAGCCACTGCTGCTCGTTATCCTCTCTGTGAGTCGGTCAGCCCTACTCCTGCGTGCATCCCGAAACAACTCACAAGAGGTTTCTGCCGAGTCACAACACTATGATATATGTAATGATAACTTAATAGCTAGACTAAGAATCAAAGACAATGTTTATGTGTCTTTATTTTCATAAAGTTTGTAAAATAGAAGTTGTGATTATGGAATATAACAACTTCAAATTTTTGGATGATAGATGGGCTATACTGTAACCAATTATTTGTTTGTTGCATGAAATGACTTCTTTCCACTAATTGTTTTTTCTGTGTTATGCCCCATCTTTTATCTTCTATATAGCTTATCTATCATAAGACAACTTTGTAGAAAATAAAATATAAGATAACAATGGCTCATGAAGCATGTGCTTCCCTCTCTCCTTTTATTTTGTTGGGGTAACTACATACTGTAGCTACATGAAAAGCCAGAGAGATACTAAGGCAAAAAACAGCCCTCATTATACTGTGATAAAACATGATGGATCATGTTTTTAATACTATTTTAGCTCACTGTGGCTTATTTTTAATCTTTAAATAGATGAATGAAATGAATGAGCCAAGTCAGTTCAATTTTCTTCTGACTAGATGTGTTTATGATTGCACCATCTTCCCTCCATGTGGGGAATTTTGTAAATGTGGAAAGAAGTAACAGATTTTATTCTGGAGAGTAAAACAATGGTTAACTTGGTATCTCAGTTCAAATGATAGCTGGATTATGGCTGTGTTATGCTGATTTAAAATAAATTTGGATGAACGTAGAGTCAGAGTGGGGTATCAGGCTACAAACTGGGAGGTGGTGTGTTCTAATTCCATTTTAGGCCTAAAGTCAGCTTGGTAACCCTGGATCAGTCACTCTCTCTCAGTCCTAGAAAAGAGGCAATGGAAAGTCGCTTCTAAAATCTTGCCAAAGCAATGACAGGGACTAGTCCAGGCAATCTCCAGGAGTCAAGATTGACTCAAAGGCATATAAAAAAATGATGAACATATACCATATTTTTCGGAGTATAAGACACACCAGTATAAGACATACGAGTGTAAGAAGCACCAAGATTTTGAAGAAACAAATTTTAAAAAAAGGTTTTTGCACTCTGTAGAATTACCAAAAATGGCTCATTTTTGTCCAAAAAAAAGGGCATGAATAGCCTTTAGCGGGATTGTGGAGTGCTCCTGGGAGATGGGGAGCAAAAAACAGCCTGTTTTTCACGAAAATGGGCCCATTTTAAGGGCATGCATAGCCTTTAGGAGGCTTATAGAGTGCTTCTCGGGGCTAGGGGAGCAAAACTGAGCAAAAAACAGCCAGTTTTTGCTCATTTCTGCCCTGCCCAGCCCTCAGCAGCACTCTGGAAGTCTTCTAAAGGCTATGCACAGCCATTTTGGTGAAGGGGGTGGGGTTTTGGGATGCCAAAAATACTGTATTTAGTGTATAAGACACACCCAGATTTTCACCCCTTTTTTTGAGAGAAAAAGGTGTGTCTTATACTCCAAAAAATACCGTAATCATGTTTAAGATCAGGGGGGGAAACACACAAGTGACTTAACATGATTGCTATATGATCTGGTTTAGATTCTACTAACATTCTGCTTCATGTTCCACATATTCCAATATAAGAGGACATTGAGAATATTTTGCCTGAGTCTGTTATAATCTTACAGAACTGACATGACTTGTTAGAATTCAGAAAGAAATCAATGCAGTATTTGTTTCCTGTATTTAATGTTCATTTCAGTAGATATATTAAAGTTAATTTTCTTTTAATTATGGTCAATTTATTTTCCAGCACCATTGTGTGGTGCTGTGCCTTGATTTTTTACGAATGTGAAAGACTTTATTGTTGGCAATGAAATCTCAGAGGGAGGAAGAAAGGCTAGAAATTATTTTTCTTATTACTTTGTCCAGGATGTTTGTATATAACTATTAAATATGAATTAATATGGATTTTAGAAGTTTTCTGGGCTCCCTATGAGGTTGACAACATACCACTGTTTCATGCAAACCTACCATCAATCAAAAGAAAAGAAGCAGGAGATAATATAAAAAGTATTGTGAGGAACAATGAGTTGGGAGGCCATAGAAACTAATTTATGAAATCCATAAACAACCAACCAACCAGTAAATAAATAATCAATTGTTTTGGCTTGGAAAATACAGAAAGTTACATAAGCGGCACTGGAAGAAAGCTGTGTAGTGTGAACATTGTGTCGTTGCATTAGCTGGCCTTCTTTCTGCTGTTTTTCCTCTTGGAGAAAGCAAGCGGGGACCCAGATTCCCAAGATTATATGATGCTTTCTCTACATTTTTCCTGGTGGAAAAAGCAAACTATTGATCAAGACTAAGGAGGAGTTAGTTCAAGGTGCTGGGACCACTTTTGTGAGGGAGGATTTATCTGAAACAACATTTTGGATGGTAAAAGGGGAGAAGGTTTTAAAGAAGAGGGCTTTGATCAGGGGAAGGAATCTTACTGGAAAGGATGATAAACTTGGTGAGTCAAAGCCACTATTTATTTTCTTAGCTTATAAGGTGCTGCAATCACTATAATCCCTGAAGTGTATATATTCTAACTGTAAACCTAATTTAAAATCATAACTCTAATTACAATAATTACAATATGATACATATAAAATACCATTATTAAATTATCTGAAAATATAGTATCATCAGAGGCACAAAAACTACACTGCAAGAGGAACATTATCATAGTTTCTCCCGCATGGGTTGGTTGAAAGGTTTTTCCTAAATCCCAATAGCATTAAGGAAATTCAAATTTCTGAAGGAATTTTGCCACTTGGGGCAGGGATGGGCTGCTGGGGGTTCGTAGAGGTTTGGTAGCTAAGATTCTGTGCAGTTCAGAGAATCCCCAAATCCCACTCTTGGCTGGTTCCATCTACCCATCCCATCTGATGAGCCATGTGGCTCATTTTGTATGAAGGAAGTGAAGGGTGCACATGGAGGCTTGGGGAGGATGAAAAGCGGGCCACCGGAAATTCAGAAAGGTCAGAAACGGGCCCATTTCCGACGGCCTCCAGAACCTGGGGAGATCACTTTTGCCCTCCTGGAGGCTCAAGAAAAGCCTCCGGAGCCCGGAGAGGGCAAAAAAGCCCCCCTCCCCCCCGCTATGGTGCAGGAGTCTGACTAGGCCACACCCACCCAGAAACAGGGCAAAGAACCCCTTGCTAAAGTTTTTCCAAAGGTTTTATTTCTTTTAAAACACAAATATTTCATCATTCGTCAATCATTAAAACATTGAAGTACAATTTTTTTCCCTCCCTCCACCCCCCAACCCCTCCTCCTCCCCCCCCGACTTCCCAGAACCCGTACACGGTATGGATTTTTAACAAACACAGTCTAAAATCTATTGAGAAAAAAGAAATAAAGAAATTAATGACATTCTACATTGACCTTAGCTTCTTCTTGCTGAACTAACTTTAAACAATTTAAATCATTTCTGATCTTAAGCATAGGCTAACTGGAATTTCTTGGTCCCGTATTTATTTTGTATATAGTCAATCCATTTTTTCCAGTCTCGTTTATATCTCTCATTTGAGTGATCTTTAAGATATGCCGATATTTTAGCCATCTCGGCTAAGTTTGTGACTTTCAATGTCCATTCTTGGATTGTAGGCAAGTCTTCCTTCTTCCAGTATTGCGCCACCAACAGTCTTGCTGCCGTTATTAGGTGCAGAATCAAGTTAGTCTCTACCACTGTAAAATCAGTACATATACCTAGTAAAAATAACTGAGGAGTAAACTTTATCCTTCTTTTAAAGATATTTTGCATAACCCACCATATTTTTATCCAGAATGCCTTAACCTTTTGGCAGGTCCACCATATATGATAATATGTAGCACCGAGAGAACCACACCTCCAACATTTAGGCTGTACATTCGGATACATAGAAGCCAACTTTTTAGGATCTAAATGCCATCTATAGAACATCTTGTAAAAATTTTCTCTCAGATTTTGAGCTTGTGTAAATTTCACATTTCTTACCCAGATTCTTTCCCATGTCTCCAACATTATTGGTTCTTCAATATTTTGAGCCCATTTTATCATACAATCTTTAACTAATTCTGTTTCCGAATCCATCTGTATTAATACATTATATATCCTCTTTTGAAGGCCACCCCTGACTTGGGGGCAAGGATAGGGATTGTAAAGGTCTGTTGCCACAGAAAAGAGACATGGTGGAACAATTGGGAGTAAATAGTCTAAAAGATACCTCAGATATTGCCCTAAGACCACATTTTCCATTAGCTCCCACTATTTGAATAAATATTCCACTGGCTGCATGCATGAATGAGCTATACATGGTTCATTAATTAAGGCACTTGGATGGGATTTGTACTCCAATCCATAAATCATGGTTATAAATCACAATGGCTACATTCTGCCAAAGCATGAAAGCAAAACCAAACAAACTTCTTTACTGAGATTATAGAGTCACAGAATGTGGTTTCCACGTGTACATTCTGGCTAACAGATTTTTTTTTTAAATTTCACATTTGCCGTACATGGAAAAGACACAACCGAAAAGATGCAAAACATATTTTGTATCCTGTTTATCTGGTTTTCCCAGGAACAGACAACACCCTCTTCCTTCTCTAATTTACCAAGTGCATTTGGCTGCAATAATCACCAGTGAAAAGAAACTAGAGCATATGTTGCTCATGAGGTTTGCTTAAGTTAATGGTGCAATGGTCATTAGTGTGACTAATGATAATGGGCCTCTTCTGATAAATGATTTTTTTCAAGCACCTCCAGCTGTTTCAGCTTGGTTTGAGTCAGTCAGGTATAACATATTTGATTTCTTGATTTTTAAAAAGTTATTTCTACTGCCAGTGAAAAATATTGGAATATATCCGTCATAGTCAGTGTGCTAGAACCATTGGTAGCTTGGAGGCTAATACATATTTACTCAGGTGCAAATGAAATTTACTCCCAGAACAAATGGATTCAAGATTCTAGCCTTCCTTTTTCTGAGAGGAAGGTAAATGGGGCAAGTGCCAAGATGAATCATCATCTATCTACCATTCATACATATTTAGTTTAGTAAAACCATTTCAATAGCTGATTCCATAAGGCAGAGTAGACAATTATCTCAGGTGGCAGACATTGAGAAGTGCAGAATGATAAAAGTTCTTTGATGCCTTGGCTAACTTCCTGTCTTTAAATGCAAGGACTGCATTCAGATGTTACATAAAGGTATAATGGAATTTCATAACGTGTCTGTATTTACTGTGGGTATTCATCAATGAAATGATTTCTGCATAATGTTTCATTAGACAACAAATGCAGGTTGATGTTCTACTTGCCATGGTTCTGACTCAGTGGTGGGTTTCCATTTTTTTTTACTACTGGTTCGCCCGTGCGCTCACAATGCTTCTGTTTTGATTTCTTCATAGCAGATTTGAGAGTGAATTCTGCAATAGATGTTGCATCCTTATATTCCATTGCTTGCCTTCAATGGGAAGAAATGCCCATAGCCAATTACTAACTGCCATTATTTAGAAAGAGCAATATTGACTGTCATCTACCCAGTGGTTAATGACTAGTTGTGACCACTGTTCCCTCTAAGGTGCGCGCCTGCGCGGCCGCGCACCTCGCAAGAAAAGCCCGCGCAGCAGATTCTATCTGCCGCGCAGAGTTTTCTGTAAAGCAAACGTGGGGAAGTTCTTTGCAGGCGCCTAGAACTGGCCGCCTGCAAAGGACCTCCCCAGACTTGTTTTGATGAGCCGCCAGTCCTCTTGCTTCTTCTCCTTCACCAGCAAAGCTCCCGCAGTGGTGCCTCTCCCTCCACGCGGAGCACCTGAGCTGGCCCCCGCGTTATCCCTCCCCCTTCCTCCTCTGCCGTGCTTTTGAGGCCGCGGGAGCTAGTAGGAAAGCGGCGGAGGTGGAGGCGGCGGCAGGGATAACCCAGAGCCCAGCTGAGCTGAGGTGCTCCGAGCAGAGTCAGCTGGGCTCTGGGTTATCCCTGCCGCCGCCTCCACCTCCGCCGCTTTCCTACTAGCTCCCGCGGCCTCAAAAGCACGGCAGAGGAGGAAGGGGGAGGGATAACGCGGGGGCCAGCTCAGGTGCTCCGCGTGGAGAGAGAGGCGCCGCTGCCATGGGCGGGGACGCCAGCGGGAGCTTTGCTGGTGAAAGAGAAGAAGCAAGAGGACTGGCGGCTTTGAAATGCAACCCCCTGGTCCCGCCGGCCGCGGATTTGATTCGGCGTAAGTGGGGGCCGAACACATGCTGAGCCAACTTTGCGCAGTGAGGCGGAGTAATTCAACCCCCCCAAAGAACGTTTGTGTGTGTGTGTGTGTGTGTGTGTGTGTGTGTGTGTGTGAGAGAGAGAGAGAATTGGATCAAAATTGATGGCCAAAGGAGTGGAGGGAGGGAGGGAAGGGAGGAAGGAAGCCCTGCCCTCTGTGAAAAAAACTGAAGATGGAGCAGTGAATGAATAAACCATAAAAGCAACAAACAGTTAATGCGTAAGTAAGCTGAGGAGCAAGTTCTCAACTAAGGAAGAAATATAAGAAAGAAATATAAAAAGCTCAATATGCCAAAACACTTATTTTAGTCTTCATTTAATTACTTGTATTGTAGTCTGATGTAACATCTTTTTAAAGTTAACGTTAGTTAGAAAAGATAGGGTATAAAACTTAAATAATAAAAAAATTGTACATTCATTTTGAAAAATAAATGCAAGACTTGATTAATTTCATATCTTTATTTAAAATAGTTTTGGCATGGCATATGATTTTATTGACTCAGTTGGAAATGATGTGGATGTTGTATCTGATTCTGAGGTATATATATTCTTAAGTAACATAACATATAGCATATTGTCCAAACTTGCTAGACTATTTAATTGATCTTACTACTTTAAAGGGGGAGAGTTTTTTATGTTGCATTTATATATTATATTTATTACATTTATATTCCACATTATATATTTGTATTGTTATTTTAGTGTATATTGTCAATTTCGATAGATATTATATTGATATATCAATACTGATTTTAATCATACTAAATAACAATTACTGCTATTATTTATCAGCATTACATATTTACAGTTTTTAATATTGAGTTAGTCATATTTTAGAATAATAGCGTTATCTTAGGATAATTGGCAAAATCTAATTCACATGTGATGGGTTGCATTCCAAAGGAATGTGAGAGGACAGGTTGCCTGCAAAATGCCAGGACCCAGGCTGTTGGTGCCATGTCTCTCTCTAGCCAGTCTAACAATCTAAAAGCTGAGCAGAGAGCCTTTTTTTTTTCAGGGTGAGCAGAAAAGTATAGTGTTTGAGTGGCACTTTTCATGTCTGGCATTCATCGGGCTGAAACCTCGCTCGCAATTGGCGCTTGACGCTTGGAAGGTTGCGCAAATGTCCAGCAGACGCGACAGCAGTTCAAACTGTGGCTCTCTTAGGTGCTCAGGCATGAAACTGTGCAGCTCACACACTATACTTTTCTGCTCACACTGAAAAAAAATTAGAGGGAACATTGGTTGTGACCATTCTTCTTCACTTAACACAGGTAGTGCAGAAAGACATGACATTTGCTTCCACATTCAGATTCTGAAGAAAAATGGCTGGCAGAAGATTAGCACATATTCTCTGATCCAAACATATTACCTGGAAGTGATTCCACCAATATAATGTGACTTGATCGATTCTGGCTGAACAAAATGCAAACCCAGCTACTGTGAGATAGTGTGATATGTGAACCTGGTGATGTGTCATTCTTCTAAAGCTGGTACTAAAATCAGATCAACTATGAGTCCTGTCAAATTTTGTAAATGGAGTCAGATGTTAGAAGGGGACATTAGTTTATCCTTTGCTGATTTGGGCAAGAGCAATTCTAATTTTTGCCTTTCAATGCTGAAGTGAAGGAAACACGAAGGGTGCCTTTATGGCAGAGATGGGTAACCTGTGGGCTTCATACTCATATATTGTGGTAGCTCCTAGTAACTGGCTAAATGGCTGTTGGCAAAACAGTTGTAATTGGGAGATCACAGATTGTGGTTCCCAACTTACTATACAGAGAATGTAACAATAAATATGAAAAATTATTAACCTTTATTGTACGTCCCCCTTCATTTCCTCAGCTAATGAAGTATAGTAAATTGGATATCACATGGTCCTATATTAGAATTTGGAGTCAATGACTCAGGCAAGAAAACCTTCTTGGTGAAGACTGTTTGCATCACTGTGCATCCATAGGATCTTACTGCTCAACTTTCTTTCCTTCTTCTCTGTTGCCTTCACACAATACTCTGAACAACAAATATAGCAAGACACACTTTAGTCCAGCATGCTAGGCTAAACTCTGTGTGATTATGGTTCAGTCTGCATTATGCAGATCTAGAAAAAAATAATTCAGATAAACAATATTTCACTATGGAGAAGTAAATTGAGCAAACAAAACTACTACCTATATTCCCGAGTCTACAAAGCAGGTCTATATTTTTCTGTTGGTCTAAATATTTTATTCTTGATAACAGTATTATATAAAGCAATATATACAGAGTCAATTTAAATTCTCACACCTTTGAGGACCAATTATAATTTATGATACTGCTATTATATCTTAGATGTAAAAATCCAGGTGACCACTAGATACCAATCAGAATATACAGAAAACTAATCAAATTGCAGCCAGAATATATTAGCTGCAAGATACAATAATCCTACCTTAGGGATGTTCACAGTTTTTCTTAGGAGATCTTTCAGAAATTCAGTCCACACCCTAATAGAGTAGTATTCTATTAATGATATTATTTATGTATAACACTAGGTTATAAAATGTGATTTAGCTTAACATGGCATGTAATCTTATGCAGACTAATGTAGAATTTTGGATAAAAACTCTTAGATTTCAGTTGCTCAAAATTGTGTTTCTAGAGCTAAAAAAAATATAATAGCAATAGTAGTTAGACTTATATACTGCTTCATAGGGCTTTCAGCCCTCTCTAAGCGGTTTACAGCATATCGCCCCCACAGTCTGGGTCCTCATTTCACCCACCTCGGAAGGATGGAAGGCTGAGTCAACCTTGAGCTGTAAGGTGACCAGACGTCCTGCATCTGGCGGGACAGGCATGCCTTTTAATAATTTTTCCCGCGTCCCGGACCGTTCTAGAAAAACCCTGCTTTATTTTGGGGCTCGCTCGCTCCCCCGCCCATCAGCTGCCACTAGCTCGCTCGTTCGTTCCCCTATCTATTTCTAAAAATCTAAGCCAGCCCAGCCTGCCGCTCACTGATTGGCCTGGACTCCAGCCAATCAGTGAGCTGGCTGGGATGGAAAACTTTAAGCACGCACGCGTGAGTTGCAGGAGTCTCCATTTCATTTTTCATCCGTTTGCTTTGTTTTGCTGCTTCACTGGTGAGTAACCAGTGGGAATTATTAACCTGCGCGGGGTTAGTGAAACAGCTGCCGCCGCCCTCCTCCCCTTCCCTGTGTGTGAGAAAGGCGCCCACTCGCCAGCCCGCCCACCCTTGGGCTCCAGGGGTAGCACCTTCCCAGCGCCGCCACCGCGCTGGTTCCTTCAAGCCCTCCCACCCCTCTGCCTCCTCAGACCTCCACGCAAGAGTGGCGGAGCGAACGAGTGGCCACGGCCATCATTGCTTTTAAACGAGGCTCCGCTCGCTGCTCATCCCGCTCCTTCAGGGCCGGCAAGCGCCAAAATAAAGCCAAATCCTTTTGAGAGGGGACGGGCGCGATTGGCAACGGTGGAGGCCATGCCGACGCTTCCCAGGTTGCGCCCGCCCCCTCTCAAAAGGATTCCGCTCAGCCACCGCTTCCTCCTCTTCTTCTTCTTCCTCCTCCTCCTCCCCGTCCAAGGCCCTGAGCAGCAGCAGCAGCAGCAGCCGCAGCAGCAGCCGACCTTGCGCGGCGGTCCTTGGAGGTGCTGCGGAAGCCCTGCCAAAGTGCCCCTTTCCCGGCTTGGCGGCTGCAGGGGACTGCGCCGCTGCTTCTTCTTCTTCCCCGCCCTTCCCAGTTAGCTTGCTTGAAGCTCCGAGGAGGCAGGAGGAGGGGAGTGGGAGTGGGGGGAGGTCTCCCCAGCCGGGAAGGGCTGAGAGGCTGCCGGCCCCTTTCGCCAAAGTGCCTGGAACTTTGCACGGTGGAGATCGTCAAAGTGCAGAGAGGACAGTTCCGTAGGGATCGACTTTGCAGCGGCAGCTTCCGGGTGCGCTTCCCGAGAAAAGTCTTCCTCCCATTGATTCTGCATCCGTTGCTTTCGCAGGTGTGTGAGGCTCAAGAGCTAACATAAAAAAAAACAGGACCATATTTTCCTGGCAAGATTCTTGCAAAATTTACTTGCAAAATTTTAGAAAGGCTCCTTATGTGAAGATTTTAAAAAGGTGAACTAGACCTCTATTAGGGAGGGGAGTAGAAGATCAGAGGTAACCATTTGAATCCCTTTTCAAAAGGGAATAAATATTATCAGCAGTTTGGTTAGTAAATTGTAGTTAACAGCATGTTGGCTTGAAAAGTGGTCTTTAGATTAGAGATTGCAGCTTGCATAGAATAAAGTTAGCATACTTGAAGTGAAATAGGCTTTGGTTATGTTTAGGTTGCATTAGCTAAAATGTGCCAATACCGTCCTTGTTGGGTAAGAATTGTTGTCATGTTAGAAGAATGACTAAGGCTGACAGCCTAATCTACTCTGTGTTAAATAAATAAAATGAATGGATGGAAATGAAAGAATACACAAAAGGTTGGTGATGCATTTAGTGGCCTATGGATGAGAATGGCGGCTGTTTAGTAAGAAAATCTGTTTGGAATGTGCATATATATTCATATGTGGCCATAGCAAAATAATAAATAGAAATAAAAAAGCATGATTGATTTTTACTGTTTTTGATGAAAGTGAGAGGATTAGTGAAGGCTTGGTGCAGCAAGGATCCCACTATCTTAATATTTTATTTTTCTTTATCTACACTGAGAGCATATTCACCAAAGACAAATTCCTTGTGTGTCCAATCACACTTGGCTAATAAACTATTCTATTCTATTTTACTCTACTCTATTCATGTCTATTTCAATTCTAAGAAGGAGTTTAGCTTCTCTCTCTTGAAAATGTAAGCTAGCATAAGGCATTATAATGTAAGCTAGCCTTAACTTTCAAACAGTTCATTTAGTGACCAAAGTTACAATGCCATTGAAAAAAGTGTCTGATGACCATTTTCACATTTAGTGACCATTTTCACACTTAGCGACCGTTGCAGCATCCTCATGGTCACGTGATCAAAATTTGGATGTTTGGCAACAGATTCGTATTTATGATGGTTTCAGTGTCCTGGGGTCATGTTTGATAAAATATAAAATTTTTAATCAAGCCCCCCCTCCCCCCCGTCAATGGTATCCCTCTTTACCAATCTGAAAATTTGGTCACCTTATTTATTGAGCCGGTGAGATTAGAACCGCTGAACTGCAGATAACAGTCAGCTGAAGTGGCCTGCAGTACTGCACCCTAACCACTGTGCCACCTTGGCTCTTACTACAGTGCCCTAAAAAATTTTTTTTATAACTAAAGCTCAAGAGTAAACTTTCCTTTCATTCTTTCTCAAAGATAAAGTCTACTTTCAATTCCACAACTAAAACAAGAAGTCTCTTTTTTGTCATGCAGCAATACTGACCTCTGCTGAGCAGTTACAATATAGAACCAAATGTATCAGCGTAAAATGGAAAATTCTTCTTTAGATTGCCCTTTGCACTCAAAAAGTCTGAGAAAATCCTGTAAACAACAATAAATGAAGCGGTCTTATCAATTGTGATTGGAGTTAATCAATGAAGAATTGTATTTGGAACTGTGATTTTCTTGGTGTTCTCTGAGCTTGGTTGTTTTCCTGCAGATGTTTCATTACCAAATTAGGTAACATCATCAGTGCTAAAAGAGAGCGGGAATTGGTCTCATTTCATATACTAGTGGTTTGCCCTGTCAGTATTCATGGGAGTGTTCATGTTGGTTCCTTGATAGGCTGTTGTTTATTGTTTGTCTGAGTTGGTATTTCCTTAATTGGAGTATTATTTCTTGATTGTTGGTCTAGTGTTGTAAAGTCTTGGGGTTAATTTCTGATCATCTGGGTATTGAATGCTGTTGAGAAGGTGTTTTGGTCTTTTTGTTTCTTTTTTGTGTTTTTGATTGTCTTTTTTGAATGGTGGATATTGTTTATCTCTTTTCCAAATGTTCTTAAAGGGCCAGACCACATAGACCATATTGCAGTAATCCAACCAGGAACTGACTAAAATGTCAATGAGTGAGAGCCTTCCAGTCCAGGATTTGCACAACTAATGCACAAGATGAATCCACACAAAGGCCCGAAAGCCATGACTTGCTTTTTGAACAGCAACTATCAGTCCAGGGGAGCTCCAGATTGGGCACCAATTTTGTGTGGGGGAGTCCTACCCCATCATGAGTTAAAGAACGAGATCTAGGGGCTCAAAACCACTGAGTCTTGCCAAGATTGAACTGCAGCCTATTCTCACTATTCAGGCCCTCACAGCTTCCAAGCACTGAATAAGAACTTTGATAGTTGTCACCTGGACAAACAGGAAGCGCATACACTATATAGGTAAGTCCTTCATAATAGGTTTCTATATAATTCTTATGAAACCAATTATAATATGAGTTCAATGAAATTTAAACTATGTATAATAAAGTATGTTCTTCACTTTCACAGTATGCAAATTGCATTATTTATCCTATAAAAGATATTAGTTTGTTTAGCAATCATCTTTATGATTAATTAATAGGGTATCTAATCAATGCCACAGTGGAGTCAATAAACAAAATTATGGAAACATTTTTAACAAAGCTTATCTGACCACCATTGATCTCAGATCTGCTTGATTTGGATCTGCTTAGAACTTGAAAGTTACACCTCAAGGAAATCTCAGGCCTACACTTAGGTTGAGCACTAAAAACAAAAAGAAGAAAGCAGTGACCAACTGCTTCTGCCTTACTGCCAAGAAAATAACATGAAATCACTAGGAGTTGAGCTTGTGTGCAATGTTGAAATAACAAATGTATGACTAAGGGCCTTAACCAATCTTTATGTGTTGACTCATTTATCATTGGGATTTGTTTCTTTCTTTTCCCTTTTGTAAGCATAATAACACTTGCACAAGGAAGTTAGCCAAGGAGAGAAGAGGACTTTTCAGTTTCCAAAGGGGAGGGAAGTGCAGTTTGGAAGGAACGTCTAAGTAGAATATTTGTGATAAGCGAAAGGATTAAGACATTCTTTATTTTTTCCTCAAGTTAAGATAATATACTTATAATTTACAACAAAAGAAGTAACAAAATATAAAAATAATCCCAGAGTAATAGCCAAATAGAGTAGCTTTAGTCCAATATTAACATTACTAGTAGTGTTTGACATAATCTATATTGCAGTTTTTGTTTCTCAGACAAATGTCAGCCTTTTTTAATGTCACATTTCCTAATGAAGAAATGTGTGTTTATACAATATATCATCTATCTATAGTTTAGCACAATGTTTTGTGTAATCAAGCCATATTAATGAATCTTCATATTCATATGAACCTAGAATTTTTATTTTTAGTTGAGTGATTTCACTATTAACACCTGTGTAAATATACCAAATAGGTAACAATGTGTCAAGTAGTATCAAAAACTTTCAAATACACAAACTCTTTTCCTCAAAAAAAAAAAAGGTGGGGGGAATGGTATTTATTAATAACTAAAACCATCAGTGGCAGGTTTCCAATTTTTTGACTACTGGTTTGCTTGTGCATGTGGCGTCCGGGCGGCTGATCTGGACCGAACCAGGAGCAATCCACCTCTGATTACCATGACATATTTAAGTATCATCAGGGACATAATTCAATTATTTCTAGCTAATCTTTACTTTGCAGCATTACCTTATCTTATCATTCACCAAGACGCTCTGTCTAAAACATTATTAATCTAAATCAAGCTGGCCCACCCAATTTTTCCTAAGTATAATTTTTATCTATAATCAGGCTCTACTTGGGTATGCCCAAAGTCTTAACTAGAGTAGGGGCCAGAAAGATGAAGAACAATCTATCCCTGGAACCAACTACCATGATAAGAATTTTTACATTTCTGACAAGTGGACAGCTACTTGTCAGAAATGCTTGAGCAGGGGTTGGACTAGATGACTTACAAGGTCCCTTCCAACTCCGTTATTCTGTATTCTGAAATGCATTTTTACATTCCTTTCAAAAGTGCTCTAAAACTTTATTTCACTGTTAATTCCATTAAGTTATTCCCACCCATGTGCAATACACACTGGCATTTTACTAACTGGCTAAGATTGGTCAGGTTTAACAATACATTTCTAGCAGTGCAGGGATACTTTTCTGAACCCTATCACAGTAACTTACATGTAGCTTCATTACAGTTTCTGAGTCGTATTTTGGAGCAGTTAACCTTTAGACTGAATTGCATATATAGATGTTAACATGCTTAATGATTAAAACTCCGGCTTAACTGATTGTAAATAGTCACAGATATTTTATTCAAAACTCATATAATGCTTGTGTGCTGTGCAGTCAATCAATCAATTATCAGGGGCAATTCAAAGCATTCTGTGACATTCCTGCATGCCATTTGTCATAAAATCTGCACAGAGGGAATTCTGTATACAAGTATAATGTATCTTCACCACAGCTTTCTTTGTTTGGAAGGGGAAAATGGTATAAAAAGAATTTATTTCTACAACTTAACTATGTCTCATGAATCTGAATAATATTCTAACAAATAAGTAGTAATGGTGCATTCACTGGTAACCTGCATCATCCTACTCTTAAATGCAATTTCATTAAAAAAATGTTCTTAAATAAATCACGTTGTGCTTTGCTTAGAGTTGATTGGTGGCTTTAGGCCAAAGCCTTGAAAGCAGTCCTGGAAATCTAAAGTGTGTGGCTATTCAAACCACTTGAATCTCAACTATCTAAATCTTGGTGCCTAAATAAAGAATAAAGTTAAAGAATAAAGTCTAGGACACATACAGTTGCCAATCCTGTTTTCAGATTAACCAGATACTGACAAAGTACAAAGGTTGTAAGTGGGAAAGAAAAAAACAAAATAACCTCAATTGCCACTAAGCAATTTGAAGTCTTTGATAACATCTGAATTATCTAACATATTTGTACTTCCTCACTGATTCCTTATATATACAATAAAATATCACCGTTATATGATTTGTGAATAAAATGAAGCCTTATGTGAAATAAACATTTAAATTATACAGTGTTTTTTAAATTTAAAAAAATGCTGCCTTTTAAACTACCATAAGATTGAATAGTTATTTAAATTCACCCACAGCAAAACAAGTTAAGAACATAAGAAAATCTGACTTACATAAGTGTATTTGCTTCAGGATAGAAGTTAATTATCTACTAAAATGTGGATGGAATTTTCCTTAACATTAAAGGAGAGGTCTGAATACTTTGCAGTTTTGTTCTGCTTTCAACAGTACTGAAAGCACAGGACAAATTCCATTGAACAGTAGCTGGTTTCTGCTACTGCTAAATCTAAATATGCTTTCTGTAGCTTGATTTAGGCAATGCTGACTATTTCTTCAACAAGGAAACTAGATTTTGAACAAATATGTGCTTATGTGCTTACTATTTTTGTAGTCCTCTTCCCTGTCTACATGTAAGCATCAATTTAATCCACAGAATAGTTATATGGAAAACTTTGATTTACAAAGAATTATTTTAATTGAATGTCTGTTCCTGAGATTTAAAAAAAACCCTTTACTTAAATTCAAACATCCTGACTTTTAGTGCTTCCTTGGTCTTTTTTCTCCATTCACTCCCTTTTTTACAGAATTTTAAACGATACCTTGATACTGGTATTAAAGTATCATATTTGATCTTCTTACAATAATTCTTACATGTTCTTCTACCAGCTCCTTAGTAGGAGTAGAAGTATTAAAGAAGGAAAGAAAAAATTGCTTTATATTTTGAAAGCTGCTAGTGCTTATGACATGAAAGACTACACTTGAATTCATTAAATTAATGAAATTGAACCATTTTGAGCATATTCATTTATTACGCTTAGTACACAGTCAGCCAGATGTTTAGAGGCTGTGCTAAACAAGAAGAGAAACCAAAGATGTTACATAGTCATGTAATGTAATGTCTGCAGGAAAACAACAAAGTTCAGAGAGCACCAAGGACTCGGCATAAACTAAGTAGAAACCATAAAACTTGGTTTCTAGTCCCTCAAGTACCCTCATTACCCTTCTTTGAACTTTTTCCAGATTATCTGAATTCTTGAACTATGGACTCAATACTAAAGATGAGTGTAGCCAATGCCAAATAAAGTAGGACAGTGATTCTTGTGATTTGGAAATTATATTTCTGTTCATCCAGGCTAACATTTTCATATTAAATTATTATCACTCTCTTGTCAAAGAAGCACATACATCTAATATTCCTGCTGCTCTCTATCCCCCCACTCCCAACAAAGAAAATGGCCAGGTAAGTTTTCATGACTAAGAGAAGATTAGAAGTCCTTGTCTCCTGGTTTTTAGCCCAGCAACCAGGTCATTACCCAAACTGTCTCTGTGCTTTTTGTAGCCACACTGCTGATTCATATCCAGTTTCTAATAAGTTACTAATATAAAATAATTTTCAGAAGTACTTTTGCTACATTAGTTATGTCCTGCTCTAAATCTATTAATTTGGATGCATTTCCTAAAAATAAATTTGCCTATCAAACAGTAATCTTTATGAAACATTATATTTATAGCAATAGCAATAGTTAGACTTATATACCGCTTCATAGGGCTTTCAGCCCTCTCTAAGCGGTTTACAGAGTCAGCATATTGCCCCCAACAACAATCTGGGTCCTCATTTTACCCACCTCGGAAGGATGGAAGGATGTGCGAGTCCCTTGGTCTACAAGGTGATCAAACCGGTCAGTCCTAGAGGAGATCAACCCTGACTGCTGTTTAGAAGGCCAGATCCTGAAGATGAAACTCAAATACTTTGGCCACCTAATGAGAAGGAAGGACTCACTGGAGAAGAGCCTAATGCTGGGAAAGATTGAGGGCAAAAGAAGAAGGGGATGACAGAGAATGAGATGGCTGGATAGTCACTGAAGCAGTCGACGTGACCTTAAATGAACTCCAGAGGATAGTAGAGGACAGGAAGGCCTGGATGAACCTTGTCCATGGGGTCACAATGGATCGGACATGACTTCGCAACTAACAACAAAAAACATTATATTGCCCATTACTTTTGTCAAATAAGATCATTCTGAATTTGATTTTCATGTTCTAGAATATTAGTTGTTCTATCCTAGGTATGCACAAATTTCATAAATAGATGGTGGCAGCACGAGAATTTGTTGAGGTTTTATTCTTTTACAGAGCTGATGATGTTTTTCCCTTTTGTGGAGCTTGGGTGGCCGCGGGTCACCAGTTTGACACCCCTGACAGCTGTGGTACAGCTGTGACTAACATTAGGGCCAGCTTTTTCTGACACTGGGCAAATAGCAATCTTAGGAGAGATAGGACTTAAAGGTAATGGTTTACATTCTCTTTTGCCCCATGCGTAGTACTGATTAGTATTAGTTTGGTCTCAAGTCCACATGCATAAAACCATGTCCAATCATCCTCATATCTGAAGGTTTCCCTCATATTCATGAGTCTGCATCTGAGTGAATCAAGGGGGTATCTGTTTGAATATGCATTTACATGACCATAGTTAGATATCACAAGCAATCTTCCAACTAACTTTAGGTAAATTTATGGTCCCTTAATTGCTATTTGACTCAAGGTCTCATATTGGCAAGCTATATGGCACACTAAGGCTAATGTGTATGTCATTCAGCTGAGAACTTAAGTCAAGCAGCAATTAAGGTATCTTTTTTTATCCAAGATTGTTGGAAGATGGCTCATCTCAATTTTGTTTGCCTATGTTGCTCAGGTCAGGAAGGAGAATGTTAAATTGAAATACAGGTAGTCCTCAACTTACGACCACAATGAGGCCCAAAATTTCTGTTGTAAATGAAAAATGTGTTGTGAATTTTGCTCCATTTTATGACTTTCCTTGATGCATTTGTTAAGTGAATCACTGCAGTTGTTAAAATTAGTAACCTAAATGTTAAGTGAATGCCTTCCCCATTGATTTTACTTGTCAGAAGGTCTCAAAAGGGGATTGTGTGACGTCGGGACACTGCGACCATCATAAATGTGAGTCAGTTGTCAAGCATCCGAATGTAAAGCACGTGACCATGGTGATGCTGCATCAGTCATAAGTGTGACAAACGGTCATAGGTGTGACAATGGACATAAGTCATTTTTTTCAGTGTCATTGTAACTTTGAATGGTCACTAAGCGAACTGTTATAAGTCGAGGACTACCTGTAGTCTTTTCTGGTTTACAGACCGACACAAAAGATAAAATTCTCCACAACTGGTGTATTGAATTTGAAAGCTGTAACTGGTGTAAAGTAAATTAAGAATGACTCGAATAATCTGCCTTGGGTTATTGTTACTCTTGAAGGAGGAGTAAAGCTCTTTTCAAAACCTTCCATCTCCCTTTAAGAGACATATTTTATGGCGTGGCAGAGAAGCCCTTCTGCAGACCACAAACGCCTCAGGTTTTGCATGTCTGACAAAATATACTGAGCATTAGGAAAATATGCAAAAGTCCTCTCTTTCCCCAAGCATTTATTACCAACTAGGTTTTATGCGATGTTGATCGCAAGTTTTTCCACTTTCAGATATATTTTAATTTTGTTGTCTTGGGTCCTCTGAAGAGGGGAAAGCTCTCCCGAGTAAACTGCACGCAAAGATTTGGAATCGATTAAATAAAAGTGCAATTGAAAAGGTATAAAATAAGATGCCATAGCAACAATTCTGATTTTTTTCATTGCAAAGAGTACGGATCACCTAAATAGCTGCAGCTTCGTGACAATCGACTCAAAGCCAGGCTTCCTCTCCCCACCCACCCCAACCCCCACCTCCACCCCGCACCCCACTTTCCTCAGTGCCACGTTCCAGGCGATTAGTGCTCCCGGCGGCTATCGACAACGCCCAGGCGAACTTTTAACGTCCTCGACGTTTTCTCCATTGGACCAATGATGTTCCGATCGGCGTTTCCACCTCTGCCTCGCGATTGGTTGAGACCGGCTGCCAATCTTGTGTCATCAGAGGGCTTGGTTCACGTGGCCGCCGGGTCAGGCTAAAGCGCGGGGCGGGGCTGCTTCAGGTTAGTATTGTCATCCTCACCTCGTGTCGGCCCCGCCCAAATCTTGGCTCCTGCGCTCCGAGGCAGCGTTGTTACCTGACAGGAGGCGACATGGCTCCGCGCAGGAACCCTAAAAGCGGCAGTCCCGGCCCCGGAGCCCGGAGAGGTCAGTAACAGCCGGTTCGCTGGGCCTCAATAGCAGCTGAATGGGACGTGGGGGGTTGGGATTGGATATGGAGATTGGGGGGGGGGGCGTAGACCAGCATCCCCCATCTTTCTGCTGCTGGAGACGTGATGGTTTTGCAGACCCGAAGCTATTTGGGGGTTCCCCATAGCGCCCCTTCAAAGAGCCGCAGGGTTTTCTTTTGCTGGCGCCACGATTTCGAAATTGGCGCTTTTCATCCTCCTCTCACCCCAGTCGGCTGAATTTGCTCCTCTGCTCAAAGGGAAAACGAAGTGGGACAGGACCACCTATACTTATAGAAGGAAAGTGGAAAGTAGAATGGGCTCTAGGATTTCATTTCCTGCAGTGCTTTAAGCTACAGGTTTTGAAAGAGCGCCTTACCCTTTTTCTTTGACCTCCTCCTCCCTAAATGCACACAAAAGAGAGACAACACTAAGGGAGGAGCTTCGCCTCGTTTCTTCCTCCACCATGCACTCGGGTCACACCTGTTTGGGGAGGTTTTCAAGCGAAGCTTGTGCAATGATGAGTTTATCTGGCAGCCAAATCTTTTAAATGCACACAAGGGGGATTTATTTTCAAACGGATTTATGTAGATTTCTGTTGCAAGACTACCGTGGTATTCACATTTAAAGATTAAAAACATGCTATGGCAGTTCTGCTGGATGATCTTGTCTGGGTTTGGAAACCAAGCTGGGCTGGACCGGATTAGTATTTTCATGAGAAACAAAAAAAGAATTCTGGGGTTGTAAGAAGAAAAGAGGGAGGTTGAAAAATATTCCCAAAGATGTAGGGATAACCTGCTTCTTTATTGTTTGCAAGAAAACCACACATTTTCATCAGGAGTTAAGCTTGTGTTGGTTATCTTACCTTTTAATGTTTCCTGGAAGGGCTGTTTTTACATGTTTGATGGAAGTTAGTGAATATTAAGTACTCTGGTCATTCTCTTTCCCATCATACTTTTTTTTACTGAGTCATCTTTAAACCATAGTATTTTATTCAAATTGTAGCTGAGGCCAACAGAGCTTTAAATGACGTATTTTTGCCCTTCAAAAGAATATTCTGTGCTTAAGATCAAAATACTGGGTTGCTTCCGTTGTATTATTAAAATATAGTTCAGTTGTATTATTAAAATATAGTTCAGTTGTATTATTAAAATATAGTTACAATTATATTAGCCTTCCTGACTTTTATTTTTTCATTGAACTATGTATGAAATGTTCAGAAACTTTGTCTCCATTTTTCAATAATCAAAGCTTGTTACACTTTTTGTACCTGGACAAACTAAGACGAACACAAACAAGCTAAATTTCCCTACAGAGAATGATATTCCTTTGAAGAATATAGATGAATACTTAGAAAACAAAATGTATTAAGGATTAAGAATTAATTAAGGTTTTTAGATTCAGAGAAATATTTTGACAATTTGAATTGAATTTTTCTATTTTGCAAGGTATGAATTCTAGCGAGTATTTAATAAAATGAGTAAAGTTGATTTGTGTCCCAACTCCCTCTCCACAAATTTTTGTTAATGGAGATCTAACAATACCATGTGCAATACAAGACAGGGCAGCCCACTGTCTCGTCTTCATTTTATTTTAGTTCTTGAAATTTTTAATGGAGATATAAGACAAAATAACAAAAATGTGGGAATAAAGATTTTTAAAAGGGAGAAGGTAAAAATGTTTGCAGGTGATTTGATGCTAATTTTGTAATATTTTTTAAAGAAAATTGAAATATTTATGGAAAAACAATCTATTTTGTGCCTTAGCAGGCTTCGAGATTAGCAAGCAAAAGACAAAGAGATTAACAAAAAAAATGAAAATAAAAGAACACAGAATTAATAAATAAAAGATCTAAGAGAAGTTAAAATACTTTTTGACAAATATGAATTACATGTTATTTTAAAATAATGATGTTATGACATAAAATGAAGTTAATATATATATATTAAGTTGAGAGAAATTACAACTCATTGTTGGGTTGTATGAACATTTTGCTTAGAATGTTATTTTTATTATAGACAATAACCATTTTGACAACCAATATACCAATTAAACAGTGTAAGAAAGATATAGCTATATTTGTGTGGAGGCAGAAAAAAAACACAAGTTAAATAAAAGCTATTGTAAGATGCAAATGAAAAAGGATTTAATTTATCTGATTTGAAATTATACTTTGCAGCTTGCTGTTTGGTTTGATTGAAAAATTGGGATATTGCTCAAAAATAAAAAGCTTTTGGAGCTAGAGGGATATGGCCTGATTTTGGATTGTATGGATATTTAAGGTATGATAAAGCTAAGCTTAATGTAGATTTTAAAAACCATTTTGTTAGATTAGATTTGCATATTGAGAAAATGGAACAGATATAAATCCAGGTTGTGTCTAAAATACCTTTGTGACTCTAAGCACAAGAAGCATTTCATAGAGAAGAAATGATAAGTAAAGACAAATAGCCCTATTAGAATTTTGTCAAGGAAAATATAAAATGCAAAGTAAATTCAAGACAAGATCTGGAGGCAGGAGGTTACACTTGTCAGTGACAGTGAAAGTAGATAAAAAAAGTTTTGATTTTGAGCATTGTAAGAGTGAGTTTCAAGTTGAACTGCTGATGAACATGTTATTGCTAAATTGTATAATTGTCTTAAAAATTCAAACACAACAAGGGATAACGTATGATAGCATAGGTTAAAAATGCTTACAATGCACAAATGGATCAATGGCAGGATGTGTAGTTGAAAGAACATTTATGTTGCAATCTTTAAGAGTAGTTTTATAAAATGATGTATCATTGATGTATTTCACCAGAAAAAATGTCTAGAATGTATAAATATATTCCAATTTATGCTGGAAACATAAAGAAGAGGTGCTTGGTTTTCATACAAAAAACAAGAAAAGTTTGAATTTGATTACATATATTAAGTAATTCAGAAGATTAAAAAAATAATATACTGTTGACACCTATAGCTTTTATATTTGGGCTGATTGATAAGCAACATGGAACTTTGTCTTTATATATTTTCTTTACATATAATAACTGTAGCAAGATTATCACATGCACGAAAGTAGAAACATTCAACATTACCCATAATGGAGGAATGGATTGTGTAGTTGATGGAACTTGCTGAGATGGTCAGTTGACAGTTTGATTAGAAAATAGACATTAAATTTAATGGTGACAAGAAAAACAATATAGGCATTTTGGTAAAATGTAAAAACATGAAATTATGATACATAGTTTTGATGGTTAGAAAAAAATAGATTACAGAAAAATGTAAGTCATGGGGAAGAAGTTAAATCTATCCTTATAGCTGTAAAAAAATCAGAAGTACTATTTATTTTGTGTGTGTGTGTGTGTGTGTGTGTGCATTTATCTTTGTAATTTATAAACTTTAGGATTATTGTTTTAATTATTATTTTAATAGGCAAGTTCATTACCTTACATCCCTTGCCTTGCTCCCAATGTACTTTTGTTCCTTCAGGTTGGTTAATCCTTGATTTCTTCTAAAATGTTTACATGTCAACTGCTGATGAAAAGGAAATAAGTCAGGGCCAGATTGTTTTACATCTCCTACCGTGTTTCCCCGAAAATACGACCTAATAATAAGCCCCCAAAATAGGCCCCCTTTTATTAAGATTGACTTGAGGGAGATTTTATCTTTCACTTATTTAGGATACATATTTTGAAAGAAGTATATATTCAAAGTATAGTCTTAAATTGGTTTTTCATAATAAGAGGAGTTTAATACAATCTCTCTTGGAACGATCTCCCCGTGGAGATTCGCACCCTCACCACCGTCCAGACCTTCCGCACAGCCCTCAAGATCTGGCTATCCCGTCAGGCCTGGGGATAAAGATTCTAATCTGCCCCACCCGAATGCTGAATGAAAGTTGTGTTTTATCGTTTTATTTTTTTCCACTCACGTATTGTCTTATGTTTTGTCTTGCACTTCCCCTCCCATGAATTGTAAGCCGCCCTGAGTCCCTCCAGGGAAAAGGGCGGCCTATAAATAATAAATAAAATCTAAATCTAAAAAATCTTGCAGAACATTCAAGTTTGCATGTACCATAACTTCCTCATCCATTTTGACTGTGTGTACATCTAGTACTCAGTGGTACCAAGAGATTACTCAATGGTAATCTCCTTACCCATAGTTTATCTTACCTGCTTATTAGAGTATAACCCAAAGCCAGAAATTGTAGTAAATCAAACTTTAAAATAGTTTGTAGGAAGAAAACAGAATTTACCTTTGTCTTTCTCAAATGTTTCTTTTATATGCCAAGATAGGCTGGGATGCTCCCACTGCAATTCTGTTCAATGGTGATATTTGATTTAAATAAGTTTCTCTTATTGAAATAAGAGATGAGATAAGAGATAAAATGATTGCTTCTTGCCATGTTCATAAAGTTCCCTACTATTGTGGAACAAACAATAGGGGGAGGTAAAATTGGCAATGTTACTTTCAAAGTGCTGTTCTTCAAACCTGCTGGATAAAAGTCTAAGTGGAGGAACAAAGAAGGAACAATTTATGTATCCTTCCCTATAATTTTTTTAAAAAAATTACATTGCTTAAAAGTGTAGTGTATCTCCTGCTACATATACATTTGTGGTAGCCTAGTATTCAGTTGCAGTGTAAAAAAATGTGCATTTACCATCCCTATGGATTTTAGAATAGATTACTATTAAATTGTTGTAAATCTCTTATTAAAACTGATGATCCCCTCTTTTTATCATTCAGCTTCTCATTCTATCTCAAAAAGAAATCCTATATAAGGAGCTATTTACAAAAGGAAAGCAAGCTCTGCCCTTTCTGAATGTCAATAATCCTTGCTTCCATCTCTTTTATTGCAAAATGGAATACAACTTGAACAATTGTATAAAAGGTAAAAAAAAAGTTTTAAATGATAAGTTTCCTCCTAGAAACTTACAACAGGAAAGTAAATTAGATGGGAAGAAGGCATGACATTGAAAAGGATAGAGAATAGCACGAGACTAACTAGGTCAATCAGCATATGAAGATTTCATGAATTTAAATTAACAGGCTACCTTTATAGTAACAACAAATATACTATATTTACTCTGTAAGTTTTTCCTGTCATCATCATTGTATTATTTGCTTTTATATAGCTTTGTTTCATGATTTTAAAGGTAGCAGTGCAGGCCTACCTCCACTTTACCCCTAGGTATTAGAGTAGGATTAGGTATTGTGCTAATTCAATATTTATCATAGTTACTGTATGTGTGTCTGTGTGTATGTATATATATATGTGTGAGTGTATGTGTGTATAATTGATACATAAATTTCATTTTAATTCTGTTGCCATATATATATCTCATATCATTAATTTGTGACTCAGTGTGATACAACTGTTAATTCAATAAGCCTTAGTTCAATTACCATATTTTTCAGACTATAAGATGCACCTTTTTTTCTCAAAAAAGAGGCTGAAAATCTGGGTGCATCTTATACACCAAATACAACATTTTTTGCCTCCCGAAGCCTTGCCCCTTCACCAAAATGGCTGTGCATACCCTTATGGAGGCTTTCAGAGAGCTCCTGGGGGTTCGGGGGGGGGCAGAAATGAGCAAAAGATGGGCCATTTATTGTTTCCCCAGCCTCTAGCAGCACTCTATAAGCTTCCATAAGGCTATGCATGCAATTTTTTTGACAAAAAACGGGCCTGTTTTCATGAAAAATGGGCTGTTTTGCTTGTTTTTGCCCCCCCCCCCGAGCATTCTGCAAGTGTTGCCCCCCCCCCCCCAGCATCACTCTATAAGCCTCCCCAAGGCTATTCATGCTTTTTTTAAAAAAATAAAATAAACGGGCCCATTTTCATGAAAAACGTTTTTTGGGAAGTTTGTAGAGTGCAAAAACTTTCCCCCCCTTTTGGAAAGCTCTTAGATTGATGAGAATTACATTGATCAAGTGCTGTGCCAGCAGAAACACCTACTTATCCCTCTACCTACCTACTACACACACACTCTCCCTAACTACCTACTGTATTTCTCTCTCTATTTCTCTCTATCCCTTTATTTATCTACCTACCTACCTACTCTCTCTACCTATCTTCTGTATTTCTCTCTCTCTATTTCTCTCCCTCTACCTAGCTACACACACTCACTCTCTCTCCCTACCTACCAATTGTATTTCTCTATATCTACCTGTCTGTCTGTCTGTCTGTCTATCTATCTATCTATCTATCTATCTATCTATCTATCTATCTATCTATCTATCTATCCCTTTATCTACCTACCTACCTAACTACTCTCTCTCTCCCTACCTATCTACTGTATCTCTATCTCTCTTTCTATTTCTCTCTCTCTCTCTCTCTCTCTCTCCCTCCCTTTATCTACCTACCTGACTACTCTCTGTCCCTACCTACCTACTGTATTTCTCTCTCGTCCTCTCCCTCTCTATCCCTCTATCTACCTACCTACTTTTTTTTTAAAAAAAAGCCTCTTCAAAACCTTGGTGCATCTTATACTCCGAAAAATATGGTAATAATGGCTTGTTAACACAGTTTTGAAAATATAAGCCAAATGATAAATCAGATATAGATGATTATAGATGCCCTCTAAGAAAAATTTATTTTTTCATATAGTAGGGACTATATAGTAATACATTCACAAGGGATGTAATCAAAGAAACATATTTGTTTGGAGTTCTTAAAATCCAGATTTCTTACAATATGTAAAGAATAAAGATGTAAAAGATATACCTTTAAAATAAAGAAATGCAGTATGTGACAGAAGAAAGAATTGCCTACTATGCAATTGAAATGACTTTCAATTTACTTTGACTTTTCCTTTAGAGACAGTTCTAAGAAATACTTATTCTTATTTTTATAATATTAGAATTATAAACAGTGCTGAATCTTAAACGTCGTTTGTTGGATTCTTCATTGTAGGTTTATTATGCATTGAAGTTTTCCTTACATCAAGGTGATTGTTTCCTGATGAACATCATAAACTGGTAAAGTGTGATAAGACTGGAGTATCAGCACTTATTTTATAACCACATTTGTAGGTTGACTTGCTGCATGAAAAGCTTTCGTTTTACTTTTGTTGTAATTTAAAAAAAAACTAGGGCTGGAAAATCCTTCAGATCAACAGATGTCAGTTTTAAAATTTGAAGTTTTAGCTATGGAAAATTTGAATAACTTTATGAAGAAAGCTGTGTCAAATCAGATCATTGGTTTGTTTATCTACTGACAGCAGCTGTCAAGAGTTTCATGTGTAAATCTTAGCTTTGCTAAGTTTAACTGCAATTTATAATGTTTAAATGTTATTGAACTTACCATTTTATTATTATTTACATTAAAAGCTTACAAATAAATTTTAATTCATTTTTCGATGTCCAATCAACTTAGTTCTAAAATCAAGATAGCAAATTATATTTGATTTTTCAGCCCTGGAGAGAATTATTGTGTCATCTCTTCATTTTAAAGCTATCTTATAATAGTTATAATATGAACTTGTTCATTTATATTGCTTGGATTGCTAAGTACCTAATTAATTTTTTTAATGCTTCTGGCTTCTAATTTAAAAAATACTAAAGAGTGGTGTGATTGTAGAATGGTCATTTTCTCTGAATTCAGGAAACATCTAACAATATAGTTTTGCTTTAAGAAATTTTTATTTTAATAATAATTAAGTTATGTTCTAATTAAGTTCATATTTGAGATCTGAAACTATAATAATTGAGGACTTATTTGTAGATCTTTTCTGTATTAAAATGTTTCTTAAATGTTATGTTCCTTATAGGAACTTTACTCTAGTAAAGTTTACAATTTCTTCATTTAGGTGATGGAGGATGATTTAGTAATATCGATTCATAAAGCATGTTGCATCTTCAGTATATGCACAAGCTTTTTTTCTTGTCATATTAAAATATGACATACACATGATATATTAGGTTCTTTAATGTGAGTGGACAGACTTTATGTTGGGCAAAAGTCAAAGCCAAATGCTGCTTGAGCAACATTTTTTGCTTCTTAAACATGTATTTGGAAATAAGTGGCAGGATTTCAAATTTAGGTTATTAGCTAGAAATTACAATAGTGGAACAGTAATTAAAATTGTGATAGCGATAAAATAGGATTAACTATTTTTCTATTTTACAAGTCACAACATTGTTATTATTTACTGTTTATTTTTTCAAGTGTGATAGAGATATAAATCTTTATTGGGAACATTCAGCCACGTAGGTGATACAAAGAAGTATTAAAGCATAAATGATTAATTTAAGATTTAAAATTAATCTTTCTCTTTCTTACCTGTCCCATTGATTAACAGCATAATAACTAGCACTTATCTGAGCTGTGTCCAACTAAAACAGGATACAAAATGGTTCATAAATCACAGGAACCTCATAGATTCTGTTTTCATACAGAGGACTCTTAGACAATCCATTGCATTTTATGATAGCTAACTGTTCAAATATAATTGTATTTATTTTTATCCCATCTTTATTACTTTTTAATATAGTACTTAAGGCAGCAAACATACATAATACTCCTTTCTTTCTCCTAATTTCTCCATATCAACTGCCCTGTGAATTGAACTGAATTACACATCTGACTTCCATGCCTAAAATGGGACTCGAACCCACAGCCTCCTGGTTTCTAGGTCAGCACCTTAACCAGTACACCAAACTGGTTCTACCACACAACGTAATATAATGCCTTGTTTAGGTGGATCATTCATTACCCTCATAAAACAAAGATTTTGATCACAGAATTTTCAGCATTGAGGATTGGGAAGAACAAATAAAATGGAAGCAAATTAATGTTAAGCTTATATCAGCCACACAGTTTGGAGTTATTTATCAAATAGCTACTATTTAAAGATTATTAAACAACATTTTTAAAAGCCATTTTTAAATTTAAAAAAAGCATCTATATTGGGACATATACTTTAAAAATTTATCAACTAGTTATGGGAAAGAATTTAGGTGGCTAGGTTTGCTGTGCTAATAAATTTCTTAGGCATACAGGTAGATCGGGAATTCAAATAATGCAATATTCAATTGAGCTCATATTGTAAATTGATATCAGGTCATGTTTAATCTAGACTAAAATTCAGTTAATGCTAGGTACTGTTAAGGGTTCTGCTTCTTCAATTGCTGTTGTGATTTACATCCTTTTAATATTCATGTGTTCAAAATAGAAAAAAGGAGGATTCTGTCAGAGAAAAACAATGCAAGTTTTAAAAAAGAAGAGGCTCATTATTAGTGCAAAAATTGATGAAATTCAATGACATGTACGTAACCATAGCAATGTTAAAATAGAGTGAGATATTGGAATGCCTGAATCTGGGGTTCACAGCATTATGAAACATGCAGGAGAATTTTAAAAAAAATTAAAGTTGCAAAAGCTTTTTGTGGTTTACAAACAGATACAAGGAGATTGAGAGATAATAAAGATGTTTTTATCATATATATATAAACTGTTATATCGCATATATAAACTTATCCTTAGTATTAATAGATTCTTTTTTGTTTTTATTTTGCTTTCTATAACTACTTTGTGACTTTGTTAAAAATAAGTTTAAATTATTGCATTCTTTTTATTTTTTACTGTAATATTTCATTAATATACATCTAAAACATGTTTCAAAATTATATTTTCTTTGTCCTAAAAATTCAAACTAATCGCCATTTTCTCAGAAATATAAATATTAATAATGCAAATTCAAGATAGATGCTTGCAACGAAAAAGACAATATCCACGTTATATCTTTTCAAACATAGTTGAATATTAATTGATGCAGTGCTAATTTTTTTTAGATACCACAAGGATATGCCACAGAACTAAAATGTTTGAATATTTGCACATCATAAATGATGTTGTAGAACCAGACAGTATACAGAAGAAAAACAAAAAGAAAAAAAACATACTTTTTCCTCTAACTATTTTGTAATACCCCCCCCCCCCCCTTCTACACTGGAGTTTTAAAACTGTGTTCTTACTTTACAAAAAACTTGATTAAAAGTTTTGGATTTTTTTTTTAAAAAAAACTAACTAGTTCTGCAACTGAAAAATTTTGAAAATACTTGGTCTAGACTATCATACTGTAGGTTCACATTTGCATTATCTTCCTTCATTGTTAATCTTTCAAATTTGCATTATCTATCTTCAGTTCTAATCTTTCAAAGATATTCTTTCTCTGTTCATTTTCTGGAAAGTAACTATATGTATTATTGGTCTTAATTGTGCTACAATTAATTGCTTCTGAAATTACCGTATTTATCGGCGTATAACACGCAGTTTTAAAACTAAAATTGGAAGCTTAAACCCTGCCTGCGTGTTATACGCCGATACTGCGCGTTATACGCCGGGTCCACTGTTCCCTCTAAGGTGCGCGGCCGCGCGGCCGCGCACATGGCAAGAAACCCCCGCGCAGAGGTTTCTAACTCCCGCGCAGAGGTTTCTTTCAAAGCAAACGTGGGGGAGTCCTTTGCAGGCGGCTAGAACTGGCCGCCCGCAAAGGACCTTCCCAAACTTGTTTCAGCGGCAGCTCTCAGCCTGGCGGCAGCGTCACTCAGACTGTGGAAGGAGGGGGAGGAGGAGGGAACTAAAGAGAGCTTTTACCGAGTCTGCGCCCCACAGCCAGGACCGTCCTTGCGCCTCCAGCCGCGTTTCTTCCCCGCAAAGCCCTTCGGGCAACCCGAGAGTTCCGCTTGACGCCAGAAGGGCTTTGCAGGAAGAAACGCGGCGTTTCTTCCTGCAAAGCCCTTCGGGCAACCCGAGAGTTCCGCTTGACGCCAGAAGGGCTTTGCAGGAAGAAACGCGGCGTTTCTTCCTGCAAAGCCCTTCTGGCGTCAAGCGGAACTCTCGGGTTGCCCGAAGGGCTTTGCGGGGAAGAAACGCGGCTGGAGGCTCAAGGACGGTCCTGGCTGTGGGGCGCAGACTCGGTAAAAGCCTCTCTTTGGTTCCCTCCTCCTCCTCCTCCTCCTCCTCCTCCTCCTCCTCCTCCTCCTCCTTCTTTCTGGAGCCCCTTCCTCAAAGATTTGGTACCAAAGCAATGGCGGTGAGGAAGTTGTGTCTTTTGGATTTTGCACTGTTGTCTTTTCAATGGTTCTCAGACTGGTTGAACCTTTAGCAGCTGGGGTGATATTCTTTACTGTTAAGGTTACAATTGGATGTGTTGGACAAATCTTAAAAGATGAAACTTTTATTAAAACGTTTGACTTAACTAAAAACGTCTTCCTTTTTCTTCTTCTTCTTAAATATGATTTATTTATTTATTTTTACTTCAGAAGTTTGATGACCGTTGTACAAACTAATCCAACCTAAATGTAGAGGAGGAGAAGAAGGGGGGGGGATTTAAAAAGAGCAGAGGAAAAAGAAAAGAAAGCATGAAGAAAACATAAAGAAAGGGATGGGAGGGAGGGAAGGAAGGAAGGCACTTTATGTTGAAACAGAAAATATTATATAAGGAAGAAAATGGAAATAACTTTTTGCTCAAAGAGGTGTTTTTTCATTTCATATTTGCCTTTTAAGAGGAGTTAATGTTATAATTCATGTTCTAATGTTATAAATTTTAATCCAACATTAAGTTCCGAGCTTCCAAGTCATTTATTTTTAATGAAAAAAATTTTTACTCAAATTTTTGTGTTAAAATGGGGGATGCGTGTTATACGCCGGTGCGTGTTATACGCCGATAAATACGGTATTGTTTTTAGTTTTAATTTAGCAGATCCTGAACTTTTCCTATATTTCAGAATTGTGTAAACTTTTAAAATCATGTACTTTTTGTAAGCCAATACTGAAGAATTCATTAATTTGTCAGCCGTTACCCTTATTCTTATTAACTCTTCTTGTTTAGTAAAATAAAGTTGCAAAAAATATCATTGAGGCACTGAGTCATTCTTCCTCTCTAAAGTCAGTTTGTAATCTGTTTGTTTTATTGAATAGATCAGGAAAAACAGCAAATTAAGGTTAATGTGATCAATGTACAGAGAGTACTAATGAGAGTATAGGTAGTCCTTTCTTATTAACTATTTTAAGTTTCAACAGTGCTGAAAAATGAGACAACTGGTCCTCAAAGTTACAGCCATTTCAGCATCCCTGTAGTCATGTGATTGAGATTGAGTTTCTTGGCATTTGGTTTGCATTTACAACAGTGGCAACTTGCCACAGTCATGTGATCATTATTTATGATGTTCACAGCTACCAACAAGCCAAATCAGTAGGGAAATCAACAGGAAATCATGTCACAGTCGCTGGATGTCATACGTAATCTGTGTTCACTTGCTTAATGACCTAATTGAAACTGATGTCGAGATGACTATGACACTTAGAGATGTAATTGCAGGTCACTACAGTGACCAGTAAATCAGGCAGGACTACTTGGAACAAAATAGCTCAAGGGTGTTAAACTGGTGGCCTGCGGACCGGATGCGTCACGGGCAGGCTACACCCACCCCAGCTCCATGAAGTGAAAGAACATCGCGATATGTCATGTGATGACAATATGATGCTGTGAGTTTGACGCCTGTGAAATAGTTGAAAGACTAGTATTTACTCATTTCTGTCTGTGTTTATATACGGTACTCCTGGTCATTTCAATGATGTCCAAAAATGCCATAAAAATGATCAATTTTAATCAGGAGCTATTCCTCTGGAATAGTAAAAACATGAAAACCCATATTCTATTTCAAATTCAAATAACATTTGTTAGTCCTCCCACAAACATACATTTTGGGAAATGTATTTTAATATCTCCTATCACTTTTAATAATTTAGAAGTATAAGTGGTGCTTTAAAATCAGTTCAATTTAAATTAAAAAAAACCCAAAGTTGTAATATTTATTTGATGATTTTATGTTTATCAAATTGGCCAGCAAATCATCATGCTACTAAGTGGAGGAATTACATTTCTTCTTTGCGGTAATAGAGAATGTGATATTTGTAGATCAAAACATCATGATGACTGAATATTTGTTCAACATTTCATCCAGGTAATATTTTCTCGAGATACAAATAATTTAAAATAGTTCCTTATTTGAAAGAAAAGCTAGATACTTGGACAATAATAAATGTGTTTTATAAATAAAATACAAATATTTATTATTTAGAGCTAATAAACACACATTTATTAAACTATGTTTTCTTCCAACACTGTACTCTGTTTCTTTAGAAGTTTTGTTTTGTTTTGTTTTTGGCAGTTCCCCCAAAATATCCGCAAGAACTGGGGACTTAACTGTCCTATATTCTGAAATAACTTTCCAGGTCTACAGCTAAATGTACAGTTTACGTCTTAGGAAGTCATTAATTTGTATCAAATGCATAAGAGTTTTATTATTTGTTGTAACATTAAGAATGGCTACAGGTAGTTCTCAACTTACCACCACTCATTTAGTGACTCTTCAAAATTACAACAGCACTGAAAAAAGTGATATGACCGTTTTTTACACTTACAACTGTTGCAACTTCCCGATGGATACATGATCAAGATTTGGAAGCTTAGCAACTGGCATATATTTATGATGGTTGCAGTGTCCTAGGGCCATATGAACTCTTTTTGACTTGCTGACAAAGTCAATGGGGAAGCAGGATTCACTTAACTGTGTAACTAACTTAACAACTATAATGATTCACTTAACAACTGTCACAAGAAAGGTTGTAAAATGGAGCAAAACTCACTTAACAACTAACTTGCTTAGCAACAAAAAGTTGGGCTGAATTGTGGACATTAGTCAAGAACTACCTATACTAACCTAGGTTAATAACAACATTAAGGCAAGCAAGATATATTCTGGGACAGTATAAAGACCATCCAAATTGGAAGACCTTCCAGCATTGCTGAATCTTTAATATTTGGTCTGGAATTCAATAGCTCAGATTCAGTGGTTGTGAAGCAATCTTAATGTCATTTGAGGGGGAAAAACAGGAGGCAGAGTTAGAAAGAGAAAGGGGAGAGCATTCTTACAGGAGCAGCCTGAAGATTGCTTAAAATTACAGTATGGGTTCATACTCTATTACATTTCTCACTCAAAGTTTGGTTTATATATAGTAACTTAAATGTATTTTAGCTTCCTGTCTCTTTCTTACTTGACAAATTAGTAACAAAGTAATCTCTAAATTTTAATATACTATGGACATATTATTGGACTTTTTATAATGCTTTAACTTATTACTAGTTGTGGTTCAGTGCTGCCATTGAAGGAAATAAGTAAGAATGACTATCTGATGCCCAGATTGGACAGACAAGCTTTGTACCTGGACTTTTGTCTGAGTTTGTATAGAAGATTTGATGATCTTAGATTTTAGTTGCTGAGGCATGCATTTAAAAAAAAATCTGTTCCATTTTGCTTTTCTGGTATGCTGATGTTTAGAGATTAAATGAGACATAAAAAATTATTACCCATGATGCTTTGTTACTAGGAGAGGGTGAACTTGATTGCTGTCAGCGCTGGGTTTCAATATGGGTACGTAAAAGCATTTAGCTTGTGATGGCTGCACTAAAAATAGCTTTTGAGCAGAGTTTGCAGTCGGGTCTAATTTCGGGGTTTAGCCGAGTTGGCCATAAAGATCTTCCTGTGCTGCTGTTGCAAGACAGTGCAAGTGAATTTTGCTGTTTGTATCTTGGACACTGGTTTTATATTAAAGTGTACTTTATTCATGGATAAAAGGATCTGATACCATGGCTGAATATTCAGGTATGTCTCTTGGAAAATTGAATGTGTTTATGACTTTCAAACTGAGCAACAAAATTTAAAATACCGTTATCTAAAAATTAAATGGAATTTTTAAGTTTAAAAATTTGAAATGTTACCTCATTTACTGTATGTCACCATTACATGAGATACTTGATTTTAAGATTCTAAGATTCTTTAAATACAGTGATTGAACATAGATTGTTTTAATAATAAAGTACAATGTTATAAAACTGTAGCAGAATCAATATCATACAATTAAAACAATTAAAATATATTTCTTGACATGATGTTAATGCATAATTATATTGCTTTAGACAAGTGGCGGATGAAAGCAAAGGCGTACCAAGTTTGGACATTGACCTACTTTCTGATTGCTGGCAGTATCTGGGTGAAAGATAGTAATTTTGTTTTAGCTCTGAGAAATTAGTTTACATCGTAAATAGTTTTTAATGAGTACTTTTGGCTTGGTTAAATATTATTTGATAAATTTAAAGTCAAGGTAAAAAAAAAAAAAAGAGATTTTTGTGCGATTTCTAAGAGAAGACCAAAAGAGAAACTAATGTTTAAGTAATTTGCACGATCATCGCAGTAATGGTTTCATTATTCTAAAAATAAATATAAAATTGTGATATCTTTAGAAATACTAAATAGTTCAGTTCAGAGAAGATTATATGAAAATATTTTCATTTATCTGAACCCAATCATATTTTACCTAGATATTTATATTTAAGATACACCAGTTCTCTCTCTTTCTATTTTCTCTTTCTCCTTCAGTGCTCTCTATTGATAGTTATAATATTGAATACTTTATGGTACTGTCAATAATAAGGGCAGGGAACATTATGAAACTGCAGTATTCCAGTATATTTTAAACTGATTAAAAGCATAAGAAATATAAATATATGTTTAGAAATGCTATATATTGGATTATGTGTGTCTGACCTAAAAAAAAAACTCTGAGGCACCAACCAGATTAGGAGTAAGCATAGCATTAACGTTTAAATTAGTTGGTGCAAGTCTTGTATCATTAATGGTGTTTTCTAGAAAGAACAAACATAAATACTATTTTTCAGCGGTAGATGAAACAATGAAATTAGAAAGAAAATAGAGAAGAAAATAAGTTGACAGAATAATTTATATTTATGTATTATTTATTTTTCTTGTTTATATTGCCAATAATGTTACTTTCAATGAAGAATAATCGCTTCTAAAATTAATTTAAAATCTCTTTCAAAATATTATACAATTTTCTTAAAAATGACAATAATTTACATATAAATAGCTGAGGCAGGGAATAAAAATCACACATCTTTTCAACAGGATGGGCTCAGGTACCATCCAGTTCCAAGGTATGGGAGAAAACTCAAGTCTTCACAGTTCTTATAAAAGGATATCTAAACTACAGAAAGGAGAAATTCATTCTGAACATCAAGCATTGTAACAAATAAGGCATGTCTCAAATTGTACCATTAAATGATTCTTAAAGAGGAGAACTGGAGCACACCTACCTTATGCAACTATTGGATGGGCAGAAATAATCAGAGATAGGTAATTCTGTAAGTAACCTGGCCTGGTGCCTTGGTTGGCCACTGGCAGAGATATTCATCTGAGTATCATCAGGATACTAATAGTAGTTAGCTGACTTCACACAGTGGATTTATGTGGATATTAAAATGAGAGTGGGGGAGAAAGAGAGACAGGAGCCCCGAGACTTTACAAAGTAGATGTTAGAACTTGATTTCTTCCTTATCAATATCAATTGCAGTTGGCCCTGGAAAAAGAGGAATGACTAGAACACCATGCTTCCAATCCCCTAAGCTATTCAAAAATAATACAGTGATTGATGGTATCAAAGACTGCTGAGAAATCAAAAAGGACCGGAAGGAATGTACTCTTCCTATCTTGAGCCTGCCATGTCATCACAAAGTGCAACCAATGCTATCTCAGCCTTATATCCTGGGTCCTAAGTTGCTGCAACTTAATTCCTAAGAAAGTAGAGAAGGTCCCAATAAAGGAGAATATTTGTAGCTCAAGTTTGAAATGAGGGATCCTTGGTCCTCTCTGAGCTTGCTTGTTTTCTTGCAGACATTTTATTACCCTAACTAAGAACATTATCAGTGCCTGCTTAGCACTGATAATGTACTGCATCTCTTTCTCACCATACATTCTCTCTGTAGCACACCCACACCCTGAATCTTTTCTCTTCCATATTAAATGATTCAATCAAATCTTCTTTTTGGCTGATGATTCAGATATTGGGGACACTTCTGCCTTGTATTCAGTGTCCCAGTCTCAGATCAATAGCCACCAATACCCATAATAACACATCTACATAATATCTTGATTGACCCTGTCTCTCCATATCAATCAAGATAAGATATCACAATTAATAATAGGTAAGCTAGAAAATTTCATGCCCCTGCCTTCCATTTTGTACCCAGCCCACCCATTATTATTATATACTTTATTCATTAAACATGAAACTCAAGCCAACTGAACATTCAAAAATGCATTACAAATACCAGTGACTGGTGCTAATGGTTGATACGGTTTGCTGCCAGCGTCCTAGGTATCAACCAAGTACCTTCTTAAAATATAAGATGTTCCGAGTAGCGCAGTTTTTTGCAGTTCCGCTGGTGTTATTGCAGGAAGCTGCAATTTGTGGCTGTATCTTGTAAAATTCTTGGACATGGTGCCAAGTGCCCCGATGACAATGGGTATCACTGTTACATGCTACATCCATAGCCGTGTAGTTTCGATGGCCAGGTCGCGGTATTTCATTATTTTTTCTAGTTCTTTTTCTTCGACTCCGTCATCTCCAGGAACAGCGATATCAATAAACTGTACACTTCGGCCATCATCATCAGTATCATCATCATTATTTGGTTAATCTTTGGTGAGATTCACAGCCTTTGGGGCTGGTTGGTAGCTCAACAGCTCGAGTCCTAACCAAGGACCTAGGAACTGTTAAGGTAACGTCCGAGGATATAAGCTGTTCCAAGTAGGGTGGTTTTTTGTAGAATCAGAATGTTAGTTAGTTAGTTAGTTTATTAGTTGCGTTTATTTATAGGCCGCCCTTTTCCCTGAGGGGACTCAGGGCGGCTAACAACTTATATGGGAGGGGAAGACATACAATAACATAAAAACACAGTATATAATTAAAAACAAGCAACATTCATTCAACATTCGGGTGGGGGCAAATTATAGTCTTTACCCCCAGGCCTGGCGGGATAGCCAGATCTTGAGGGCTGTGCGGAAGGTCTGAAGGGTGGTGAGGGTACGAATCTCCACGGGGAGATCATTCCAGAGGGTCGGAGCTGCTACCGAAAAGGCTCTCCTCCGCGTAGTTGCCAGCCGGCACTGGCTGGCAGATGGAACTCGGAGGAGGCCTAATCTGTGCGATCTTATGGGTCGAGAGGAGGTGATGTTCAAGTCTGATAAATTTAAAATTTCCAAATAGCGAGGTAGCCCTTTAGGTATTGCTCCAAGGGCTCCAATTACAACAAATGATTTCTTTTTCCACAGTTGGTCAACTTCAATTTGCAAGTCCCACAAGATCTTGACTTTCTCATTCTCTAAAACCTTCTGAACCTGATGTTCCCAGTGGTTTTTGCTGTACTCAAATCAAAACTTTTGGCACAATTTCCAGTGAATGATCTTAGCAATGCGGTCATGACGTTGTAGGTAGTCAGTTTGTGAAATTTTGCTGCACCCACTGATCAAGTGGTCGACTATCTCGTCTTTTTACCAATCAGTGTGACAGACTACAAAGGTATTAGGCAAACAGTGCAACAAATGATTATATAGCACAATGAGGAGTGCATGCCTAAAATTGTCGTACACAATGAGCACTGTTTGGCATAGATTTCTAATCTGGACACTACTTTCCAAGTCAACAACATAATCCTACCAAATAGGAAATATATGCTGTGTATTAAATTTGCTTTGAAACAAATTAATTTATAGTTCTTTAATCTTTAGATATAGTGTCATGTATTTAATAGTAGCATTACATTTTATGTTATGAATTTTATTTAGTAATTCATTTCCAAAGTTTTTAACTTTTGATAATACTTCATTTGTATATCTTACAGAAGCAAAACATGGTGGAAACAAGAGTGCCAAGAAAGAAGGAGTTTCCGGGAGCTCTTTTTTTACGTGGTTCATGGTAATTGCCCTCCTGGGAGTATGGACATCAGTTGCAGTAGTTTGGTTTGAACTTGTTGATTACGAGGAAGTGCTAGGTAAGAAATTGGCCTAGTAATGATAAATGAATGAATATTTATTCATTTATGTAAAACATTTTTATGGTTTTTCATGTTATATAAAATAATCCACAGGAGCCAATAGGCATACATATAACAAAAATACAACAAAATTAAAAATTCTTACATACCAGCAATAGTGATAACACTCCATCGCAAGAGCACAACCTGGCCTATCATTGAAGGAGGCCTGAGGTTAGGGGTTCTCTATATCTCAGCATTGGAATCTTTTCCATAGTTAGGTGCCACTATGGAAAAAGGCTTGTTTCCTGGATCCCATAAAATGGCACGATTTAATAGACCTGGAGTACACCCACTTATCCAATCTGGCAGGAGATCCTCAGGAAGAGGTATTTGCTCAAATAAACTGACCCTATGCTATTCAAGACTTTAAAGTTAATGAGCAGCTACTTAAATTACATATAGAAAGAAAAAGGAACCCAGGCAACTTATACAGTTGTGGTGCAATGCTGGCAAACTCTGAGCAGCCCAGAGCTGCTGCTGTATTTTGGACCAGTTGAGGTTTCTGAGTGGTCTTCAAGAATAGCTCCATGTAGAGGTCATTGCAGTTGTCCACACAGGACATGAATAAAGCACGAGTGACTGTGAACTGAGACTTCTGGCCTAGGAATGAGTTTGTTTGTTTATATCCAAGCTTTATTATTTGTATAGATAGCTCAAGGTGGTGAACATATCTTGCACACTTTTGTCTTCTATTTTCTCGACAACAATAACCCTGTGAAATGAGCAGGCTGCGAAAGAGTGACTGGTCTAAAGACACCCAAACAGCTTTCATGGTTTAGATAAGACTAGAATTCACTGCATCCAGCTTTCTAGCCACTAAATTGGCTCTCAATATGCACATTAAATACAATATGCACACAAAATAAATGACTGACAGCTGTTCTTCAAGCAGTAGCCCTGCGTACAAGAGGACCTTCGTATTCTGTCCCAACCTATATTCCAGAGTTGACTTCAAAAAAGAGAGCTGTGTTTTTATGACAAATGAAATTGATCTGAACACAACTGCTTCTATATCTGTCTCAAATTGATGTGGTAATAGACAGTCTTGAAATATGGGCAATCTTGCATTTGCTCAAGTTGAAACACCCTCAGGATGGATACATTCCCCACCCATTCAATTTCTCTTAGACATTATTCCTTTATTGCAGAATCCGCAGCCTAGCTCTGTGGATAAACAGAGAATAATTGTTCCATCAAGAGTTAAATATAGCAACTATTCAGATCCAGGGGACACAGAAAAACAAAGATACTTGCATGTCTATAATTCAGTTATAGCTAGTTCCTTCCCATCCAAGCCTTATGGCTTCCAAGCACTAAGTCTGTCAGAGATGAACAACTAAGTAACATCAGTGTGCTGATCATACTTCATTCCATTCTGCCAAATAATCTCACCATAGCTTCATGCAATGTTAAATTGGAGGGGTGAGAGAGCAGTCCTCTCTCCCATGTAAGAGGGACCTATGGCTTGATCTCCCCTCCCCACCCCCCAAACACTGACTGGAACTGGTTATAGAGGAAGGAAGATAACCATCACAAAATCATTTCTAAACCAGTCCAGAAGAATACAAATGTTTTTCATTCTCTGAACTACTTTCTCTACAAATGGAAGGTGAGGCTCTATGTATGTTATCCAACATTATTGGGTCCAATAATAGCTTCTTCAGGATTGGGTCCAATAATAGATTCTTCAGGAAGGAACAAATCATTGCATTCTTCAAGCCAGATGGAACTATATTCTTCCTCAAAGTGGCATTAACTACTGTTTGGACTCAGTCACATGGCACTTCCTCCCAAGACCTTAGACAGCCAAGAAAAGCAGAATCTAGAATGGGGGTCCTCAACTACTTCCCGGCGGCTGGATACGGCTTGCCGAAGCCATTAATCCGGCCTGTGACAGACCACAAGGCAACCCCACCCATATCACCCCACCTACTCACTAGCCCCCACCCACATGTTGGATGCTGAGGAGCCCAAAAACAGGAGGCGTGGAGGCCTCAGAAAGCCAAAAACAGGCCTGGTTTTGGGTGGCAGAGGGGTTCTGGAGGCCACGTAGCCACACCCACCCATTCATATGACCACCTAGCCACACCCAGCCAGCTATGAATTGGCCCCCTGCTTAAAAAGTTTAAGGACCCCTGATCTAGAACATAGGTGGCAGAGCTGACAATAGTAAAAATTCTGATCACTTCCATAGGATCACATGCCTGAAATTGCCTTGATTAACTAAGCAAAGGTGGACCTCAATAATTTCTGTAGGATTTGCTCAGCTGGATTCCAACAGTGCAAATCTAAGCAACTTTATTCAGTTGATGCCTATTCACAGTGGCCCTGCAGGTGTTTCTCCAGTTCCTGCTATTAATATTAAAATCTGGAGGAGGGGTTAAAGTGTTGAACTAGGAGCAAGGAAAAAAAAAGTTCTAGTTCTGCTTTAGGCATCAAAGCTATTTGGGCAATTTTGGGCCATTCACTCTGCCTGAACCCTAGGTATAAGGCAGTAATAAACACTTCCAAAAACGGTACCAAGAAAACTGCATCAACCTCTCTAATTAGTCACCAAGAAACAAGACTGACTTGAAGGCACAAAATAAAATAAATATTAAAATACAAGAAATTATATTAGAAAAGTAGAGTTAGATATATTTTTTATTTAGTATATTAAGTCCAAGGGGTGCAGAGAAAAGATGAACTTGCAGATTGAAAGGGTGGACAATTTTGTGGATTCTGATAATGGTATCTGTATTTTTGCCTTGCATGCAGCCAAGGCAAAGGACTTCCGTTATAACTTGTCAGAAGTACTTCAAGGTAGGATTATAAAGGAATGCTTATATTATGTGTTATACATGATGGGGTTGATTTATAAAATTTTATTTTTAAAAAATATAGCTATATTTATTTCTCCCTAGACAAGATGCTTTTATTTCCAGATAACCTTTGAAGCTGTGGTGAAATTAACTTTAGTAAGAAAATGTACTGTTACCCTTTGTTTTTGACTTCTGAAGAGGATAGGACTGATTTTCTTTTATTTACATTTCGTCCCCCCCCCTTCTTTTACATTGGTTTTGAATGTAGCTTCTTTTCCTTAGCTTATGAAATTGATTCAGAAAAGAAGAAATAAGTAGCAGGAAAAAGCAGATCACCTGAATAGTATTTTGCTATTGATATTTACTTCTGTAGATAAGATTGTTCAATATTTTAATGCCATTTGCAAACTTCTGTGAATAACTTAACCAGGATATTGGCTTTTGTTTGTTTTTTTCTCTAGTAAAGTTTGGGTACATTTGGTTAGATTGTCACCACTTGCCTAAATAATGCAGAAATTGTTTGCCACTATGGTTTTAATTGGGGCAGGGGACTAGAAATTTGTGAAATGAAACGTAACTGTGTTTTACTTTCCTATATCAAACTTTACATTTGTTTATTGTTGTGAAATGGCTATAGGGAAAATTATAACCTCCAATATCAAGGCTATGAAAATCAAAGTTCTTGACAGAATCTGTGGAACACCTTCCCTGGTTCTTTAGAGATTAATAATTTATTGGTATTTTGAGATTATATGGAAATGATTATATGGAAAGAAAATGTTTAGAAAAGTGCTATTCTGTTTTATTTTAAAATAATGTGGGTATACAAAACATTTAAAAGAGGTATTTTGTAGAAACTGCTTTCCCTAATTATTTATACAGCCTTAAAGCGATACAATTTTCAAAATGCTATGAAGGCTCTCCTGGGTTCTTTTTTAAAATCTTGTCATGCACAGTCACTTTGCTTTACTGATGTTTCCCACAAGGGGCAACTGTTGAAACAGCTGTGCAAGCCTTCCACTGGTTATTTTAATACATTTAAGAGAAATACTTTGCTCATTCTAACACTTTTGTAAAAGTTCCTATTTCAGATGATTTGCACTTCCCTAAAAAATGTGTGCGGCAACTAACTAGATTGACAACCTTATTAGGCCATAATATAGTCCATTTCATTTTATCTGTCTGTGTTCTGTAAATTCAGTCAATTGTGATTTACTCAATAATCCATGTTTGCAAAGGATGATTTTATTATTTTAGTTCTTTATTTATTCAGTTTGTTTAGCTACCCATCTCAGACCAATGACTGGCCAGCAAATAATCATAAAAACAATTGTCCTAAAGGTGCTTTTTCAAGAGGCAACTGGAATTCCTTTGTTTTTCTTTGAAGATGTTTTGCTCCTCATCTGAGAAGCTTCTTCAATTCCAGAACTTTTAAAAAATGAAAGTCATTAAGGAAAAACAAAGAAAGTCCAGTTTGCTTCTTGAAAAAAATACTTTTGGGACAACCATGAACTGAGAGTCTCCATTGACCTAACAACAGTTAAAACACAATACAGGGCGGAAAAAGTACAAATAGCAGCTGAGAGTTATTATAATCCACCAGTAGAGAGATCTATGAAGTCCAATAGCTATCCCAATTTAGACATGTTGTTTGGAAACTCAGTTATGGCATTAGTTCTAAACTGTATAGCAAATTATGTTTTAGTGGAATTTCTTGCTTTATTTTCTGTTTTGTACCTTTTGTACCTTTTTTTGAGGAGCTTTGGCTTTTAAAGGCCAATAGATAACTCAAACCTCTCAAATCATTGCTAGGCTATTTGAAATGGTTATGTGTTGCCTCTTGGGCAACCTTTTAGCAAATCTGAACAGTTTTTTTTCCCTTTCAGTAAACAGTAGTCCCTAGTTTTTGCCAACTTGACATGTGTTCCTCATTAAATAAAATATTGGATACCTGCAGTTCAGTAATGGTATCCTCTTTTCTTCACTACCAGTTTGGTAGCGGGAGCGCGCAGCATGCACAGAAGGTCCATGATGATGCAGCCTCTTACCACTACCGATTTGCCCAACCGGTGTGAACCGGTAGAATACCACCACTGCTGCAGCTATTCCAGATGCAGTATTTCACAAATTTTCTTTGAAACAAGTATATCTCTACATTGCTCCTATATGCCTGAATGCAAAGTTTCTGAAATCAGAATCTGCCTATTTAGGGAATAGATATGTAAATATATTAGCACACAATCATACATACATAGTACACAGTATATTATTAGTAATATTCCTGTTGAGGTGAAAGGTTTCCACTAATGTGAAAAGAAAAGGATCAAAGTTATTATATCATTTATTTTATATAAATATATCTATCAAATATAAAATTGTTTCGTTAATGTTAGTAGATACCTATATATATGTATGTATGTATGTATGTGTATATATATGTATGTATGTATGTATGTATGTATGTATGTATGTATGTTTTCAAAATAGCTTATATTTGCATTTAAGAGTCTAGTAAAAAATATCAACTGTACTTTTTTTCTTTGCTATTTTTTCACTGTTCAAAGATTCTGAAACAGATTTATTTCTTCCCCTTTAGGAAAACTTGGGATCTATGATGCTGATGGTGATGGTGATTTTGATATGGAAGATGCCAAGGTTTTACTAGGCAAGTAGATATTTTTAAAATGCCATTCAAAAATGCAACATTCAAATAGAAAGTATAATGCATTGTAAAGTTATCCAGAATCTTAACAGTATTAGTAAAGTTCTGTGATACCAACAATGTATTGCTATCGCAGAAGAATTAGTCTTTGATGTTTATTTTTATTTATTTATTTTATTATATATATTTATATGCCGCCCAATCCCGAAGGACTCCGGGCGGCTTACAAAAAATATGAAAAAAACCCACATAACAAGAAAAGAAACAGTTTAAAAACAGCAATACCCTCATACATTCATTCTAATCGGGGCTGGACCTCAACAGTGAATTTATGTTGAATTTATATTTTCATCTATAATACTAAAATATATATTTTGTGGAGGTTGCTTATTTTATATGCATTTATTTTGTTTTTGTTTCTTTTTGAAATAAATGGACTGTGAAAACGATGATAACGCTTGGCCTGAGGCCAATTTCTCCCTCTCAATCCCTTAATTCATTAAGTAGCCTTCAAGTTACAAAGACTTTTGGTAGGGTAAAGGAAACAAAAAAGATGCTGTCAGTTCTTCAGCAACCACATTTATTGTCACTTATACTTCCTAGCAGCATGGTGCCTCCCATTCAAAAGGTTGAGAGTTTAATCCTAGATAGCAGGATATATTTCTTAGGATGCAAAGAAAAAAATATCTGCATTTACTGGCCATATGCCAGTCCGCCTAGGCATCACGACAGCCCTCCAGCCAGTAAATGCTTAGCTCCAATCAGTCACCCCAACTCTATCACAAATTAAGGGATTATAGGATCATAAAAAGAAAAGAAATTCTTCCTGGCATGTAAGAGTTACTGAATGATTCTCTTTCATTGCTCTTGGTCACAATGAAGTATATTCAAAATAAAGGGCTCCCTGAATTTTGAAATTGACATTAGTATTGACCAAGAATTAGATCATGCTTAAGATAGAGCTGTTAAAATGAACTGCTTAATTATCTACTTAATTTACCTGTTCCATTGATTACAGAAGTCTTAATACAATACTATAATACAATAGCAGATTGGAAGGGACCTTGAAGGTCTTCTAGTCCAACCCCCTGCCTAGGCAGGAAACCCTATACCAGCGATGGCAAACCTTTTTTGGCTCATGTGCCATAAGGGAGGGGAGCGCAGGGCGGTCGTGTGCGGGCATGCCACACCCATTATGCAATGCATGACCCCCCCAGTGCGCATGGGTGCATGAGAGGTGCCCCCCCCTTTTTCCATGCTTTTTTCGCCCTCTCCAGGCTCCAGAGGCTTTATAGGAGCCTGGGGAGGTGAAAACAGCCTTCCCCCCCCGAGGCCCCCCGAGGCTTCAAGGACCTTCAGGAATGCCCAGTGTTCAAGTTTGTCAAGATCCTTCTGTATCTTAAGATCCTTCTGTATCTTCTCAGAACATAATTATATTTGATCCAAGCTGTTGCCCTGCCTTTCTGAAAATATATATCTAGTAGCCTTATAATCTGAATCTCTATTATGAAGTACTAAAGTATTAAGAACTATAAATGAAAAGGCAAAATATTTGCAGTGAATATATACTTTGACCTATTTTTGTTCTCCTGAGAAAAATCTATCCATGTGGTTGTTAAGCATCAGCACCAACTTGACAGGGCATGATACCAGTCTATTTTTATCATATATAGTGACATGCTCAGTACTCTTCATAATCTGATTTACTTCTGTAATCTATGGGAAAGGGGGACATAAAAATTATTTGCTGTCATGGTTTAAGTCCTTTTGTTTTCCACTAACAATAAAGAAAAAAATAATAGAAAATAATTTAATCAGGTAGTTAATTATTTAACTAGTTCAAAATGTTTCAGAATTGGAAAGTATCGTGCTCAGAACATCCTATTCCAAATAGCTGTTTTGACATTATCAATGCTGTTTTTATGTTATAATCATTCTAGAAATATTCAGAACTCAAAATATTTTTAGAAGGGTGAATAAGTTTGGCTTAACCTTTTGGATTCAGAACGTTTTGCATATCCTATTGAAGAGGCATAATATCTAAAATGAAGTTTTCCTGCAAGCAATTTCAATCCCCACAATAGTTTCCTAACTTTGATGGTGGTGGGGAGAGGGCAGAGTTGTCAGTACTAGCTTAGCATAGATATCAGTAAATTGTAGGGGGCTAAAAGTAGGAGGCTGAAACAGAAACATTCTAGCTGTGCTTGGTAGGGGTAAACAGCAAGCACCTAGACACCCATGTACCTATGACATCACTGATTTATGTTTATATATCTTGGCATATTTTTGCAAAATCAGACATACTATTATGCGACATCACTTGTTGATATCCAGCACTTGAAAATGATGTGAAGGATTATACATTTTATGTTATGCTCATGTTTTGTTTGACTGTCAACTATATGCTACTCTTAGGCTAAGATACATAGCATCCCCATCTGATAGAACTTCAGAGCCCATTGGGATCTAAATTGTAGATTGTTCTATTTCCTCCTACATTGTGAAAGAAAGTTTATAGTTAAGGCAGTTGAGATAAAAACCCATTATGTTCAACAGAATTGGCGTATCCTATAAAGATAATATATTTTTCTGAATACTAATTCTTTGTATTTACCACATATGTATTTTGTTATTGTATTTTCTGTTACCTATTTTATCCAAGAATTAGATCCTGTATTTTATTTTTATTTTTTGATATGGTTCAAATTAATAAACAATTAAACTAAACAATTAATAAATTGTTTTATAATTATATGTTAGATGAAGTTACTTGCCTGTATCTTGAAGTTCAAAGGACTTCAAATCCGAGTTTCCTCATTTATAAATAATACAAGACATTGTAATCTCTTAATTTTAAAAACCTAACTCCATAATATTATTATACAATTCTTCTGTATTATTCACTAAAAACAGGAAAAAAATAACAGCTTTGTGGGCACTTTATGTTTAATATCATGAAAGCATGTCCCATTGGGGAAACCGTAAGCTAGATGATTGAGAATCTTCATAGACATCATGCAGACATGTATTACATTCCCAAATATTATTCTAACAGTTCTCATACTTCACCCTTTGCCTTTGCACAAATCAGTGAATTATCTGTAAGGACAACACATGGAGGTCATAGCATCAGTTTTTAGAAATCTTAATTTTTCCTCAGAGCAAGTAGTTTCAGTTTTTCCCCTAGGCAACTAAATTTCAAATATGACCAATAAGGTTGTTAAATTTTAACAATAGCTATGACTTACAGAAATCCTCTGGTGCTTTCCTTATACTATTAATTGCTTCAGGTTTTATATATTTTATTTTATTGTTTTATGTTGTTGCTTTATATCTTATGTGTTTTATGTCTTTTAAATATTGATCATGGATTGTAAATAAATGAATATATTTCACCTGCAGCTTGACAGAGATGGGATTTCCATTACTTTTCCTTAAGTGGCAAAGTAATATATAAGCTTTACAAGAAATACACCATTCCAATTTCTGTAAATCTGTATATAGAAAAATGCCCGTGTGTGTGTTCCAGCATCACTCTGGAATGCCTCGAGCAATTTCAACCAAACTTGGTACACAGATGACTTACTCTATAGAAACAAATACTATGGGGGCTCCCTCTGGTAAGAGGGAAAATCCAACATTAGAAATTATGTTTGGTGTGGACATTTCCCACCTATAATTACATACCTGGGCAATGCCAGGTTATCAACTAGTTGCTTATAATCCTCAACTTATGTTATAATGGACCCTGCCCATTACAGTCATAGGCCATGATGATCATAAAGCAGATTATCACATGATTTACATGACTTCACAACCTTTTTATAATGACAATTGTTAAATGAAACACCATAGTTGTTAAGAGACTCCATTGTTCACTATGGCTCATTTTGCCAAAAATCAGAAGTAAATATGGATGGATTGATGGATGGATCGGAAGAAGAGAGGAAGCAAGCAAGCCTTTCTGGCTCTGTCAGTCAGCTTCCAACTAAGCAAAGTCAGTGAAGAAACCAGCAGGCAGTTGGGTGTTGATCTTGCTTCCACTATTTTTTTCTCTCTGTTTATGTAAGGAAATCTCTCTAAAATATCTTAATGGGTCATGGGTTATTTAGGTTAGTCATGAAAACCATGACTAAAAGAACAGAAAGATTAGTGGTCCAATTTTGGGACTCTGTGTGAAATTGATTATCCTAATATTTCTCAAACACTTTATTTCATTATCCAAAATGCTTACCAGAAATTCGCTTTTACCCAATGCAAGTAAAACATTGCTAGAACAACAGATAGATATAAGGATAACTTTGTGATTTCTGGTGTGCCAGTTTTAGTCCTGCCTAATGCAGAGAACCTGGCTATAGTAATCTATGCTCTTATTAATATGCATTTTACCTAGGTCCACCCTCATAGTTTATTCCAAAATTGCAAATGTGTAAAATGTGGCAGCTTGCCTACTGGATGGCTCCTGCAGTGAGAGCATATTAATATCATCACCTCATTTCTGCCTCCCCCCACCCCCTGGTCCTCAAAACTGAAAATGCACTGATGATATTACCTAGTTTGCAGAATGAAATGTCTGCAAGAAAACAAGCTCAGAGAGCATCAAGGACCCGTCAGATAGCAGAATTTTTTTTAAAAATGAGAGAAATATGATGTCGCACTGGGGGAAGGGGGGGAAACAATAGCAGATAAAAGTTGTAGATGCTATACTATTTTAGACCTACAGCAATATTAGCAAATGATTTGCACCTGATTATATATCCAAAGCTAAGAACTGAAATATTAAACTGCTGAGTTCCTAGAAAAAACAAAATATTAAATTAGCAGAATAAATAAATAGCCATTTTAACACCTGTTTTAAAATGAAAATGGCAAATAATTAGAATTGGAGGCCAGCTATTTAATTTGTAATTAATTAATTGGTGGAAAACATGTTTATGACAGAATAATTAAAAATAGAGCACTCGCTCATGGAAAGTAATATTATTTTAGGGGGTAGTCTGTAGGCTGTACAAATGTTATATATTTATGAAAATATTTATGAAATAATATAGATCATAAATATGGTTCTAAAAGTTTAGCTTCATATAATAATAATAATAATAATAATAATAATAATAATAATAATAATAATAATCGCACAGACTGATTATAAATTGCGGCACAATTCAGTAGCACAAATGATCCACTGGAATTTGTGCAAAAATTATAATATTAAAACAACAACAAACTGGTGGGAACATCAGCCTGAAAAAGTCACCGAAAATCAGATGGTCAAGATCTTGTGGGATTTCCGTATACAAACGGACAAAATACTGGCGCATAATACACCAGACATCACACTGGTTGAGAAAAACAAGGTTACAATCATAGATATTGCAATACCAGGTGATAGCAGGGTCGCCGAGAAGGAACATGAAAAAATCGCAAAATACCAGGACTTAAAAATCAAAATTCAACGACTATGGCACAAACCAGCAGTGGTAATTCCAGTGGTAATTGGCACACTGGGTGCTATTCCAAAAGAACTGGAATTACATTTAAAACAGTTAAAAATTGACAAAATCACCATCAGTCAAATGCAAAAAGCCGCACTGCTTGGATCTGCACACATATTACGAAAATACGTTACAACGTCCTAGGCCCCTGGGTGGGGCCCGACTAGTAACCAATGCCAAATCCGGCGAAACAACTGGCCGCTGTGATACAATTGTATAATAATAATTTTAATAAGTTAAAAATTGACAAAATCACCATCAGTCAAATGCAAAAAGCCGCACTGCTTGGATCTGCACACATATTACGAAAATACGTTACGACGTCCTAGGCCCCTGGGTGGGGCCCGACTAGTAACCAATGCCAAATCCGGCAAAACAACTGGCCGCTGTGATACAATTGTACAATAATAACAATAATTTGTTGCTTTGCATGTAAACTGAGAACAACACCAGAAGAACTGGGCTAGATATTTTCTTATAACTATGCCAGTTGAAATTTAATCAGTTTTTGGAAACATTAAATTGGAGAAACCTAGTTTAACCACTGGACTATGAACTCATTCAATCCTTGATCAAGTAGATATTTCTTTGGATTGGCATTTAGAGTACTTTGTTTTTAACTTTACCTTCTTTACTGCTATCCTTGTTTGTTTTTTAAATGTCATGAAAGCATTTGCTTGTCACCTGTGGACAGTTTTATTTTCAATAGAGTAGATGTTTTGTAGCAATAACAAGGAAGGAGGGAGGAGGGGGAGAGAGAAAGAGAATATATCTGTATATGTCTATTGGACATTTTCCCATAATCTATAAATAGAAACATTTCATCCCTTGACACTTTTATTTTTCATTTTCTTTTACTAATTTCTTCAAATATCTTTTTAAAATATTCTAGTTAATCTAGGATCTCTTAAAGCTTTCTAGATCAAGATTTTTCTTTCTACCTAATACTTCCTTTTCTCTCTCTTCTTTCCCCTTTATTCTTGTATAGGCCTAACCAAAGATGGCAATAATGAAAATATTGATTCACTTGAGGAAGTTCTTAATATTTTAGCAGAGGAAAGTTCTGATTGGTTTTATGGCTTCCTCTCATTTCTCTATGATGTAATGACTCCTTTTGAAATAGTAGAAGAAGAAGAGAACGATGCAACAGATGATGTTGATAGTACGTCACAGAATGAAGGGGTTCAAGGAAAAAAGACATGTGTTATTGTGGATTTGCAGAATCAGTGACTTCGGTTCATGGAACAGTTCATTGATGAATGGAAATGTCCATAAAATTAATTAAGTGCAAAAAGGTGCTGGAGTAAAACAGGCAAATCCCTCTTACGGACAGATCAGTTGTATGAAGACTTGCTGTCTAGACTCTTTTAGATAAATACAGTCAAAAGATAAATAACATTTGTCAATATTAACCCAACAGTATTCTAACTAATGTGATTGGTTTATGTCTGCCTTTGCACAAGCTCTATAATAATAGCCTACATTACTAATCTGTAAATGGTTCTTTTTTCTAACAACTGTTAATTGGCTGTAAATATTTAGGCATGTCTGGCAAATTGCGTATCTATTAATATTCTAGATTTTAAGATTCTGCCTACCATAACATCAAATTAGAGAACTATTATTGAATTTAGTATCAGTAATTATTTCCTAATTTTTTAGTTTCTTTGATTTTACAGAACACAACAGTTGTTAGCATTTGTTATCTGGCTAATAAGCTATTTATTATTTAAAATAAAGCAGGCAACTTCTATAGATTTTTAAAACGGGCTTCAGTCACTTCTTCATATATTACTATTCTTTTAAAGGCAGTTTGTTTGTAAAAAGAAGTGGATATTTTATGAGAACAAAAAACTGTAAATAAATAAATATACCCCCCCACCCCACCCATGTATATATGTGTTTTTTTGTAATTCTGAACATATTAAAGATAGTCAGTACAAACTGACTTTCAAAGTGATGGCTGACGGGTTTGATTTTATTCCTTGTCTTAACCCTGGCCTTATAATGAGGTAATTGATTATTCAGACTCTTGAAATCCAACTAGTTCTCAATGCCTATGTTTCTGTGCACTGGATTTCCTTTCTGGAAAATGTGAACTTTGAGAAGGAGAGAATCCAATATCCTGCTTTACATGCACATCGCTGAATAAATGCTGAACTTTGCAGATCATGGATTAGTCTTGTAAACAGTAGCAGCTTTAATTATTTGTACTAACATTGCTGTATGGTTTTAAATAATATTTACAATTTACAAGAGAGATCTGTAATTTTTGTTGCTTGTCTTACTTGATAATACTGAGCATGTAATTGTGAAAAGCTGCTTTTAGTTTCTGCTTGTTTTGCTGACATGCTAATATGTAAATAATTTGCATAAAATCTTTCATTTTTATCTGTTCAAATCAAAACTTATCAGCTGAACCCTGGATTTCTGTGACCACCTTCAACTGTATCTGAAACAAGCAATGAGTTTCCAATCACATTATAAAATACTTTTTGAGTTAAATGAATAAACATTCCAACCATGTAATATATTTTGTATCATTAGCTATTATAGAACACCTTAATTGTACAATAGATCTTGGAAGTCAACATATAATGAATAGCAAATGAATTGTAACAAAATGATATTTGTAGTATAGAGTTTACTTTGCTAATTCTTTTCATATATACAAATGTTTGTATCATTGATACTGCATATTGAATTGATTTTTAGTGTATCTTAGCTGTACTCAAAGATTCCCAGACTCATTAGGAAGGGAAAGTCAGAATAAACTTGCTGGGTTCATGTTCTCATGTTACGTTCTTCCCTTCACATTTATAGAGCAAGGCTTGAAATAGCCTGGATTATTTATGAAAGCTCATGGAATATAACTCTGTATAAAAGGGTTTTAAATTGTTTATGAAACTTAACAAAAATAGAGCAAGATCTTTCCCAAATATGTGAGAAATTGGTGGAGGTGGATTGAAGGTTACAGATTATGAGAGATTCTTCCCACTCAGATGGCTATTATAGGTAAGTCTAAATATGCAAATAGACCCAAATTCCTATTTGTAAATGGTCTTTATTCACAACCTATTAACAGATAAGTCAGGAAGTCTTGGTCCTAGATTATTTATTAAACTAACATACCATATTTGCTTTTAAAATTTTAAATACTTTATATTTTGGGCAGATTAAATATAAATAATATTTCAGTTTAAATCTTGCTAAGTGGTGGAAAAACGTTAAAAATACTTTGCCTCAATTGCCTAATATTTAAGACTAACTTGGTATTGTAAGATTTTGCTAAGGGATATAATCTGTTATTTCATGAAATTGATTTATAATTTTTTCTGAATTCCACTTGAAACAATGGCACTTGGCCAGGCACCAAACATTAAGAGCCCAATTAGGTTTGAGATAGAATGGAACAGAGAACTTAATAAACTTAACTGAGCTTTTCAGAACTTTATCATACACAGTGTGGGTATAACCTCCAATTCTGTCTAGAACAGTATTTTCCATGCTGCAGGATTTCTTTGGCTTTGGATGGGTATAGTCCATATAAAGGATATGCTCCAAAAATTAAGTACTATAAGATCATGACCAAACTTTTAAGTTACATCTGCATTGTAATATTTTCTTATTTCACATTTTACATTTAGCAATTTTTTAGCAATGTTTACATTCAAGCTTTTCAAGGATCTTCTAAGCTTGGTCTAAAATATAATGAAAATCTTTGATAATACGCAAAATGCTGTGGGAAAGGAGGAATCTGTTTCATTTCAACTGTTCAAGTACAATCAGCAGTACTGACAAAAGCTGGGCGGAGTAGTATTTTGGCATGAATGGGGGATATTAAATTGTCTTCAACTTGTGCCCCCTTGTCTTTTTAAACACGTCTGAGATCTGGGAGGCCTCATGACCTTCCAAAAAGTTTTGTAGACCTGGCTTTTCTCATAAGCATTGGGATAGTGTGTGGCTGGGAAACCTGTCTGTTGGTATGAGGGGTGTGCTGTTTGGGGACATCAATAATTTTATGTAGGGGTTATGTTTTTTATTATTTTCGTATATTGTTTGTAAGCCATCCAAGATGTTGATACATAAGATGTATAATTACAGATCTTATAAATAAACATAAAATAAAATAAACAGTTTAGAATCATGGGATAGGTGTGATGTAGCTATTACTTGTGCAGCTTCTTTAACACTTCTAAAGATAAGAACAATTTCAATGCTGTACTTATCTCTATGACATATATATGAATTACTTGTTTACAACTGATTACTCTCAAATCAGATTTCTGTGAACTATTACCAATTCATATATTCATGTGTCCAGAATACTTTGTTAATGTAGTTGACATAATGTCAGAGCCCAGATTGCATTTATTTAAGATTTGTTTATAAACATATTTTATCCTAAATATATCTTTCAATCCAATCCAATGACTGCAACAAATTAAATCTCAGTACAGTTATAACTAGAGATAATTGCCAAAAGGAAAAGTGAAATTGGAATTCCAAGTCTGGTAACATGAATAAACTAATGTCTACTGGAATAAAAATTGGGATGTTTTTGAGGTTTGAGGTTTATTGGGATTTATATGCCGCCCTTTTCCCTGAGGGGACTCAGGGCGGCTTACAACCACAGGGGAGGGGGGTGCAAGGTCAAAAACAAAACAATATGTGCACAAAGAAAAAATAATAAAACACAACTTTCATTCAGCAATCAAACACTCGGGCGGGTAATTGGAAACCTATCCCCAGGCCTGCTGGGAGAGCCAGATCTTGAGGGCTGCGCGGAAGGTCTGGATAGTGGTGAGGGTACGGATCTCCATGGGGAGCTCGTTCCACAGGGTCGGGGCAGCAACAGAAAAGGCTCTCCTCCGTGTGGTCGCCAGTCGACATTGACTGGCAGATGGGATTCGGAGGAGGCCCAGTCTGTGCGATCTGATTGGTCGATTTAGGGAGGTAATCGGCAGAAGGCGGTCTCTCAAGTACCCAGATCCACTACCATGGAGTGCTTTAAAGATGGTCATCAGTATCCTAATGTTTCCTTATCCTGCTTTATTATCTGTAAAAAAAATCTCTTAGTCAAAAGGAGATATTAGGCAAATATTGTGTATTGAGCTTTTTCTAGCTTTACTGAATAATGAAAAATATAAATGTAGACTATTAATAACTTCATGGTGAAATATTTCTGGTGGAAATTTTATTTTTTAATTAGTGTATGAAATTTTCTAAAATAATGTTTGCAACCTATTTCCATTTTTAAAAATTCAGGAGTAAAACCTGGAGAGATTATCAAGAGCAAAGTCAAAGGTACTTTACTACCAAGCCTTAGCAATGTTTATTGCTTATTGAGCCTGATGCCTGCAGTGCATGAGTTTTGCCATGTTAATAATTATACCTACTAACTTTGGATGCTATTATACAAATTTCAAATATGGCCTATTTTTCTAAACAGTTTTTCAAAAGACTCAAGCAGTTTATTATATTTATATTATGTTTTGGCTTCAATAGCTCGGTACTTTGCATTGTGCTTCCAAAATATATAACATTTTTATCACTATGCCATAATAGAATCTCTCCTGAAAACAGTTCTGTGTTATAAATGTATAGAAGCAAGTTTCCAGGTGCATCTCATCTAGCTGGAGAAAAAAAAATGCCTTTATTGAGATCTATCAGCTGGAGTTATATATAATTATAATCTCAAAAACACATACTACTCTTATAAATTATCTTTCTAATGATATAAACAAGACTTTGGATTTATTCATCCTGATGCTTGCCAAATATTTAATTTTTGTCTATCAGATGTGTAAACTCTTGGTTTATAATTTTACTCATGCAAAACATTTGGGCAAGCAATATAATCAGATGAATTGATAGGTTCCCCATTTTATTTATGGTAAATGAAAATGTGTTTACATCCCTTTGAGTAGTAGTATACTCTGAAAATATATAAGGGATTTATGGGATAGTGATCAGCCTTTCCTAGTAAAGAATAATACTGTTGAGAATTGTTTTATATGTATATTTAGGATGTAATAGTGACTATTTTAGCATAGCATGAGGATTTGGAGGGGGGGGAAACTATAGGATAGAACACACACTTTATTTATAATGCCATTTGACATTAATACATTTATCTTCAATTATTCTTAAGAGTTCCAACAGCTTTTGGGGTTCAGACAAGGGTACTAGAAAAAATTAAGGGTTGACAATATCTTGGCAGATTGATGAATATTGGCCTTGATGGATGCCTAGTGAGAATAACCATTTGCAAAGGTCTTTGATTTCATTTGTCTGTCTTTTGTTCATGTTGATGATTCAAGACTATTTTTCCTTCAACTGAATTCACTTATGGTTTTGGAGTGCCACAGTAATTGAAAATTATGCAAAACAGCTATTTTCAGGAAATAATCATTTATGCATGTGTCAATTGTTCACCCTTACCTCACTTCCATGGTTGCCTAATGAATATTGTGTATTTTGAGATACTCCCGACATGGAAGTCAGTATTTGAGTCAGTAAATTTAGATTTGATATGCCTTATAGCACTAACAAATTAATTGTATAACACATTTTTTATATTTTATATTTCTCAGATTGCAGTCAGAAAAAAATCTTGTAAATATTAATTTATTGGGGAGTAACATAATCAAGTTTAACCTGAGTAACATAGATGTGCACCTCAGTCTCTTCAAAAATTACCTAAATCTATTAAAAATAGTGCATTCTTTTCTTATTTTATCATCATAAAACACTGATTTCTAAAAATGTTTTACTAGGTCTGTATTAGGTTCAGTTAAATTATGGTAATTGAAGTTGACTACAAGAGGATATTTTTGATGTTGGACTAACCACATTCAGTGTCTATCATGTCATTAAGTCGCTGAAGTTAATACCAGTGCTGAACTTAACATTTTCTAAAAAAAATGACATCAATATTTCCCAGCTGGTTCCTTGTGGATGTATAGAACCTACACCTCACAGATGGCATAGTCATTGCTATCCTTCCTTCCTTCCTTCCTTCCTTCCTTCCTTCCTTCCTTCCTTCCTTCCTTCCTTCCTTTCTTTTTTTCTTTCAACAGCTAATATAGCCATCCATCTTGTAGCTGTGAATCTGGATGGCCTAGGCAAAATTACAGTACCTCCCCCCAGCAATATAGTATATAAGTAACCAAACAATCAAAATAACAGTAATATTGAAATTTGAAACCTCAGAATAAACTTTTGCGTAGCTTAAAATACAGTAAAAAATTTAAAACAAAATTTTAAAATAACAGTTCTTAAAACAAATAATATTAGAGTACCAGCTTAAATAACTGATATCTGAGCAATGACACATCACCAAAACATTTTCACTTGAGACTAAAAAGCATAGTAAAATCCATATCAAGTATACTTCACTGAGAAAGATGTTCCATAGACCAGGGGTCCCCAAGCCCTATTGGTTATTGTTTGAGAACACACAAGCAGCAGGGGAACTCACAAAGCTTCATTTGCACAAGCGGTGGACACGTGCAAAACCATCCCTTCCCCCCACTGCCACTGCTGTCAGTCTACAGAGCTGGAAAGGTTGAGGACCACTGCCATAGACTGCTAATGAAAGGGCCTGATTTGAGTAAACTGCTATACCTGCAGCATATCTCTGATTTCAGTATACATAGTACATATAACAAAGTGGTAAAATAATAGAAAGCAGAAATAAACTGGGACCCTGTATGAAAGTAACAGAAGACTGAGGTATTAGTCTTATACTACCCAGTTCCATTCAGTAGTCTGCTTGTAATTATTTTAGTTTTGCAATTCAATCACTTGTCACTGTCATTTGCGCACTTCACAGTTCTCTTCAGACAAACAGAGTCAATGGAATAACCTTCAGTAAATTGCATGTCTCACATGTCTCTCTTAACAACAGTGTCACTTAGTGCAGATCCCAATTGTGGTCATTAAACAAGAACCAAACTGTATTATATTGTGTAAGTATTGTATAAAGATAACCCTACTACTTAAGAAGACAGATCTGAAAACAATTAATTTTAAATACTTAAGTAGGAAGAACATCAACAAGGTCAATGAAACAACGCTAAGAGACACTTCCCCACAAAATAAACAAAAGGCAGAAAAGGCTATACATTATGTATATTTTCTGCTTCTACTAATATTGTGTGAGCAGCTTATTTTGAAGTGGAAACATGAGTTCATGATTTGAACTTGGAATGGATATGCATTTGGCATGCTAATCTAGTGTTTTTTAAATACCTATTAAAAATATTTTCTTTTTTAAATAATGAAAAAGTGATCAAAGAATCAGCCAAGAAAACAAAAGAAAAGCAGCAATTAAAGAAAGAAGCCAAAGAAGAAGAAAAGAAGAAGACAAAGAAAAAAATTGAGGACTTTGATATAAAAGATGAGAAAATTGATGATAAATCAAAGAAAGATTCTCATAAAATTAAGCAAGACAGAAAAACTGGAAAAAATAAATCAGAGTTAGACAAAAATCATAAAGATAAAGATACAAAAGTATTAGCTAATGGCAAAGATAAAGAAGTAAGGAAGTTAGCAAAAAGTATTTCTAAAGCATCTGAAGAAGATAAAAGAAAAAAACCAAAGTAACAATTCTTAATCTCTGAATAGTGCTTGAGTTAAAAAAAAAATAAAGAAACCATTGATATTTCATCTGTAATACAATTTTTCTTGAGTTGGTTGGAATAAACAAGAATACATGCTTATTTCCACCCGAGCCTTGGTATATGTGTGAATTTATAAACATGCAGTATTCCAGTTCACATAGCTTGTTTACACATATTGTATTGTTATCAGTTATACAATGGAATTTATTTTTGCTACTCAGTATGTCGCACAAAAAAGGCTAATGTAAAAATAAAGAGACTGAAATGTTTGAAAGAAGTATTTAATTTAGAACAATATTTCATACCAATTCTTAGAAGTGTAATGGAAAAATAAACTTGGATTTGGTTCTCAGGTTTCTGTCTTTGTATGTGTGTATATGTGTGGGCAGTGCACAGACATCCATCATATAAAGCATGGATTCAATAACCTGTAATATTCCAGATGTTACTTATTTTTGACTCCTACCATCCCTCACTATTAAGCAAGGTTGGCTGGACTACTGGAATGCAATTTCTATAATAACTGGGATGCCATAGGTTGCCTTCCCTGTTACAGGTTTATCACAATAAATGACCTCATTAGATTACATACACCATAATATTTTCCATAATGAATTATTTAACTGTATCAAACACGAGTTGTTTGAAAATATAAACCATGACAGTGAATTTAGAATGCATAAACTTGATCAAAATACTGATTTCATCTACCCTTTTGCAATACTTTTTCTATAATGTTTGTTGCTTAGAAAACCAAGGGGTGTTAGGGGAGAAAATTGAATTTTATGGTTGTATTACAGTTTAAAAAAAAACACCATTGAACAGAGTCGTCATTTGCAAAAAGTAATGACTTTTTAGAATTCCTTTCAACCAAGAAGCCTTACAGAATAAGATGTACTTCAGAAACATATATGAAAAAATAATGGAGATATCCAGGCCACATTTCGGAGGAATTTTAAATAGTTAACATTTTGAACATGACAATAAAGCAAGCGTTTTCATAATGGCTTTGAAGTTATGCACTGAATTTGCAAATGTATAAAATATTATATTTTAAGTGACTATGTGAAAAATAGTAACTACATGTATGCAATTTAGAAAGAAATGTGGCATGTTTTATTTTGAGAAGATAGTTTTAGTGATTTATTTAAAAATATTTAAAAATATTTTAAGGGTGTGTGCTTGAGGTATGCATTTACGGTATATAATAGTATTGATCTAGTTGTTTGATACAAATTCTTAAAGAAAATATTAACTTGAAATAGAGGCAGATAAGGGAGAACAAAATGAATAATATGCAACCACAATGATCTTAGTATTTCTGTAATAGTATATTTTTTGCAGTTAAATAAGAGATAGAAAAGAATTTCACAATAGAAACCTCTTTGAAAATTTAAGAACTTATACATGAGCCAATGGTGATGTCATTTGTCAGGGAAGAGAAAGGTTATGTAACATTTTCAGAAAACATTTAGGAATAACGATCATATTTTCAAAAGGCATTTTTGTCTGGCCATCAGGAAGGACCTGTAGACACTGTCCTCTGTAATAAATGGAAGGCACCCAACTGCTTAGATGTATAGATAGTCCATGGAGTCTCACTGTAAATATTTTTAATTCATTTTTGAAGAATTTAAAAGAGTTTTGAATGAATTTTTACTTTTATGACATGTTACTCTACATTTATTTTGTAATGTAGAACACTGAAAATAATTCATATCCTAAAAGGAAATAAGGTAATGAAACCTGTCACTTATGCACATTCAGTTTGTTTATTTGAAGAGATGAAATTCAATAAAAACATCTGAGCAGAAGAATTGTTCAATTCCTTTTTATTCAATGTTAGAATATTTAGTTACAAATCGGCTATCTAAGAAATACAGGTAGCAATACAGATAGTTCTGGCTTAATAGTGGTAATTAGGAGTGACAACTCTTTCATTAAGTGAGACATGTGACTGCTGACTTACAGTGAAAGTTGCGGCAGTTCCAGTTAATGTTGTACAAATCCTGCATAATGGTTAAGCGCAGCTTTATGTGATCACTGTTTGCAATTTCCTGCTGGTGAGGGGATCCTTGGTGATTCCTGAGCTTAGTTATTTTCTTGCAGATGTTTCATTATCCAAATTGGGAAACATCATCATCAGCATGATGATGATACGTCCACAAGAAAACAACCAAGAACCTTTTATTTCAACCCTGAGCTACAAATATTCTCCTTATTTACTCTGCTGGTTTCATCATTGATTTTGCCTATTGGAAGTTGGTGGTGAAGGTTGCAAATGTGAAAATGGGATGCTGCAGTATTTGTTAGTTGGTTGCCAGCACCAAGTTGCTATTGTGTTACCATTAGGATGCTGCAATGACAATAATTACGAGGATCAGTTGTAAATCTTCCTGTTCAGCATTGTTATAATTGTGAACAATTGCTGAATATGTGTTCATAAACTACTTGAAATAATTTAAGATAAAAAATAGTAAAAATCAGAATGTACTCTAGTTTACTGTCCCTTAAGAATTAGTTATATATGGGAACATTGAAAATTTAGCTATTTCTCTTTCCTGTCTAACTACAAAAGTACAATATATAATCATTTTTTGTGCTATGTACATAGCTCCTTTTTGTCTGTATTTCTTGCTGCTGGGTGTGCAGTATGAATATAATTCATAATCTCCAATGCTCAAGAAACCTCAGGAATTATACTGTTAAGTGAAGCAAAAGATTTTTTTCTATTCACTTCCAGCAGGTTAAGGTCTACTATAACATCCTTTAATCTATTGTATTTTATTCATGAGTGGATAAGAGGGACAGAGCTAGAAAATGTTGAGAGTAACAAATTTAAGGTTGTACTAAATGACATTGTACTGCTGGTTGATATTTGATCTCTAAAAATAATGCACACATATAGACATAATTTTAAAGAGATTTCCATGAGACAGTGGTCTTTTAATGTCTCCCATTGTATTCTAGGCATCTATATTAGAAATCAGTTTGGGAATATGATATACAAAATGTTCAAAGGAAATTGGGAATAAAGCCAGTGTATGCACATACAGAGCAATTCCTTTTAAATAGTTGATTTAAAAAAAAAAAGTATTATAATTTTTAAACGTATGTTTAAAACTTAAATTGAAGATGACATGATTTTCTGGAGGTGGTAAGTATTTTTCACCTTGTTTGATGTCCCCCATCTTAATTAATTAATTAAATTTATACATCTCCCATCTCACCCTATGTTATAATAATGATACCTAATTGGATCAAAATATTGATGCAGAGATTAAAGTTAATGTTATAACTAAACAATGCAGGACTTAAGGAAAGATCTGTCCCAGAACAATCAATACCAAGAAGTGCTGAAGAGGTTATCCAACCTGCAGAAAAGCCACATGTGAAAACAGGTGAGCCCTTAATAATACAAAAGCTTCAGAACATGAGATCTGCAATTACAACATTTCACCACTATTGCAAAATTACATTTATTCTGTGCTTCCTATGAGTTTTTTCAGATGTACAACATTATAGTTAATTTCTATTTAATATGATCTTTGTTTTTACAGTTTCTTTAGCAGTGAAGCTTTTTCCCTGATTGATATAATCTTCAGAAATTATTCCAAAATCAATATTTCATAAAAATGAATTGCAAGTCAAATATAATGCATATTTCAGATGTAAAATGGCAGCTACAATTAAAGGAAATTGGCTAAGATGTATAACAATTTAACTTTTAATTTAATAGTTTAGTTAATAGTTATACATGAAATGAGAAGAGTTTTTAAATAGATGCTTTGAAATATCAATAAAACATCCTACTTAAATTTACTAATATAGAGATATATACAAAGGGCCACCGTTCAGGAGATGGCCAATTTAAAATTTGCTGCTATTGTGGGTACGTTTCAGATATATTACATGAAGAGAGTGATTTGCTGAAATTAATACGCCAGGTGAATGTAGAAATTTTGACTAATTGATGAAATTGCAAAGATGAAAATGCTAGAGTTATTTTCAAAAGCTGCAAATTGCATAACAAGAATATACAACTGAAGGTTCTGGCTTGGATAATCACTCTTAGGCCTTGCTCATTGGTGGAGCTAAAAGGCAAGCCACCTTCGAAAGCTTTTAGTGTCCAGTCTTTACATATTGAAAATGGCATTCTAACAAATACTTGGACTAAAGCCATTTAAAGCTTTATAAAGTAACAATTAAAGAGGGCTTTGAAATAAATTGGTAACCATTGTAAATCATAAGGAAGAGAGGTTTTGCAGTTGTTGGAATTTCTAAGTAATTTTCAGGAAATCTCTATGTAAAAACATAGTAATCTACATAATGTCACAGCCATATTAATATAGTGCTCATGGGATGCAGTAATTTGTTGGAAACATAATGTAAACATCTATGTTTACATTTGACCCCATGCTGATAACACTATTTTAATCCTGGAATCTGTTCAGAGATCTTAAGGTTCCCTTAAAACCTGTTGTCTTATCAAAGACAAGCTATAATTAAGTATTTTGCTTGTAGGCTATGCTTGCTTATCCTCGGATATGTTAAAATACAACCTAGAAATGTATTAAGGTGAAAATTTCAAGAGTACATTTTTACATTAGGTAACAAATTCCATTCCAAGCCCTGTATATAGCAAATTTGCTTACACTATAAAATGGATGGATTGAGATCAGTTGCCTTATCCTATTTACTCTCTTTTCTTCACCTGAAGTTTTTTATTATGATTTCTTTTTAATACACACATTTGCAAAATACATAAATTGGTAGCCAAATGCATACATGTAGTATGTTACAAAAATATATATATTCTATCTTAGGTTAATAGTATTGAATAAAAAAATTGTATCAGGAACACAATAAAAAGAAAATATTTGTTGAATAAGATTAAATGTAATATTTTCATTTTATTTGCAAAAATCAAAATGTTTTGCAGTTTTTTAAAATTTGAAAATGATATCTCATTTGAACTTGCTTCAACTTATTCCAGGCTCTGGAAAAAGTTGAAGCAGGTTTAAATAGTGGTATAAAAATCCAAAAAGCAAGATGTAGCTGTTTTGAGCTCAGATATAGCATATGTGTCAGTTTTTAGTTTCGTCAGATCATTGGAAGAAGCTTTAAGTATATTTTAAAAAGTTGTAAGAATGCTTTAAAAATAGTAGAATGAACCAACATCTGAAATGCCAGTGTAAAACATCGATTACGTAGTTGAGAGAGACTCACAATTACAAACTATTTTAAGGGTAAAACATATTAATTTTTCTCTAGATATTTATTTTCCATTTTCTGCTATTTCAAATTCTGTTCATACTTTTCAGTAATTTGTGATATATTTTCTAAACTTATGCAGAACACGTACATGTTAAAACAGAACCTGAAGATGAAATTGAGGCCTTGCTACATGAAGTTCTTGACTCACAACTTGGTATGAATGTATCCTAGATTCATTTCCCCCCAAAATGTTTGGATTCTTCCCTTTTTTTTTTTTTTAGAAAATAGTTTGCCACTACTTTGATCTATGTAAGATAGATTATAACATACGTTTCTGTTTATTCCTCTGTTGCATTGACAATTATTTCTTTCTGAGGTGGAAAAATGTTGTCTTTGCACAGCATATAGAACTTTCCCATGATAAGAATAAATGTTTCTGGCATAATCTATTCATAAATGGACAATAAGGCATTAGACAAAGTAGACCGCAACCTACTTTTTGGTAAGATACAAAAATGTGAGATGGAGAGCATCATTACCATGGATATGTAATTGGTTGATCAACTGCACTCAACATGTAGTCCTCAATGAAACTACATCTACATGGAGAAAAGCATGCAGTGGGATACCCCAAGGTTTTATCTTAGTCCCAGTACTCATCAATATCTTCATAAACAATTTAGATAAGAGGATAGAAGGGGAGCACATTAACTTTGCAGGGAACATCAAGCTGGGGGAAGTAGCGAACTCTTTAGAAGATAGGCTTAAATTCCAGAAGGATCCGTACAGACTTGAACACTGGGTCCTATCCAACAAAATGCAGTTCAATGATGAGAAAAGTAAGGCTTTAAACTTAGACAAGAAAAATGAAATGCACAGGAATAGAATAGTTGGTACCTTATCAGCAGTATCTGTCAGAAAAGGATCTAGGACTCCTAATGGACAATCATTTAAATATGAGCCAGCAATGTACTGCAACTGCCAAATATCCAGCGCAGTTCCAGGCTAGATGGGTGGAATCAAAATCATGTGAAGTGTTAGTATTTTTATACTGCTTTGGTAAGGCCAGTCTTGGAGTACTGCATCCAGTTTTGGTCACCATAGTACAAAAAAGATGCTGAGACTCTATAAAGAGCGCATAGAAGAATACAGAGATGATTAGGGGGCTGGAGGTGAAATCATATGATAAATGGTTCCAATATCTAAGAGGTGTCACACTGAAGGGGGAACGGGACCTATTCTCCAAAGCACCTACGACAGGACAAGAAGCATAAAGTGTTAGTACTAGTATATAAAGCCTTGATAAGACCACGCTTGGGATATTGCATCCAATCTTTCTCACCACAATATAAAAAAAGATGTTGAGACTCTAAAAAGAGTGCAGAGAAGAGCAACAAAATTATTAGGGGACTGGGGGCTAAAACATATGAAGAATGGTTGCAGAAATTGGGTCTGTCTAGATTAACGACAAGAAGGACTAGGAGTGACATGATAGCAATTTTTCAATGTCTAAGAGGAACTGCCACAAAGAAGAGGGGTTCGACATATTCTCCAAAACAGAAAAGGCAGAACAATGGAGCAATGGATGGAACTAATCAAGGAGAGAACCAACTTAGAACTATGGAGAAATTTCCTGACAGTGAGAAAAATTAGTGAAAAGCTTGCCTCCAGAAGTTGTGGCTGCTCCATCATTGGAGGTTTTTAAAGACAGCCATTTGTCTGCATTAGTGTAGGGTCTTCTGCTTGAGCAGGACATTATACTAGAAACCTCCAATGTAGAATAGAATTGAATATTAACTTTATTGTCACTTTGAATGTACACTAATTGCCATACATTAAAATGAAATTTCATTGGATACAGCTCAAAGAGTCACCACTTCAATATACACTAAATAAACATGATTAACTAAATAAAAAATAAATTATGTATATACTCAATATAATACATGACAGTGATGTGTGGTGAAGTTTATACCTGGTGAGGTTCAGCTGGGCATCCTTTTGCGAAGCAGCTCAGCAGGGCAGCGGTCGGCCTCGGCAGGGGGGATTTGCATCACGGGAGCAGCCAAGCGCCCGGGTCTGCAGCAAAGGCGCTTGGCGGCTCCTACGATGCAAAGTGCCCCGATGCCGCCGCCCACCTGCTGCCCCGGCCTGTGGCCGCTGCTTCTCCAAGCTCCGCCGCTGGAAGTCCCGGATCACCTCTGGGGGAAGGCTGGGTGAGAAGCGGAGCGAAGCTTCTCTGCACTATGCAGAGGCTCTCGCAGGAGCACGTGCCGGCGGCCTGGAGCGGCCCCGGCTGCAAGACAAGGCAGCGCTTAAAGCAGCCGCTGCCGCCGCCACCACCCTTCCTTCACCCGGAACGCCCCGCCGGGCGAAGGAGGAGTGGTGGCGGCGGCACGGCTGCTTTAAGCGCTGCCTTGTCTCGCAGCCGAGGCCGCTCCAGGCCGCCAGCCACTGGCACGCGCTCCTGCGAGAGCCTCTGCGTAGCACTGGGAGGCCGCGGAGAAGCTTCGCTCCGCTTCTCACCCAGCCTTCCCCCAGAGGCAATCCGGGACTTCCAGCAGCGGAGCCTGGAGAAGCAGGCCAGGGCAGCGGGCGGGCGGCAGCAACGGGGCACTTTGCATCGCGGGAGCCGCCAAGCACCCAGGTCTGCAGCAAAGAGCCAGCCTCCTCCTCGCCCACTCCTCTCTCCTCTGAAGCACGCCCCGCCCAACGTAAGCGTGCTCAAGAAGACATGATTCGCTGCTTCCAGATCAGGAGGCGGGAAAATTAGTGCCTCTTTTCCATCTGAACTTTTTTGCCTTTTAACTCTTTCTTAACTTTTAGAAGGCGAAAAATTCCTCATGGAAAAGAGGCCCCGAGTTCTCTCGCCTCCTGCTTTGGTTAACACTAAGCAGACACCAAGCCACTGTGACCTGGAATCTGGTAGCAACTATCTTGGCTTTAATTATTTTAAAAAAAATATTTAAATTTCTTTTTCCTGAGGAGACTGGTGAGGCTCCGCCTCCCTTGCCTCTAGTGACTGCATGTCCCTGATACATGACATACAGAAACAACACAGTCTGGTTCGGATGTACATATGTACATGGCGAGAAAAACAAATCTTGCGAGTTTACCAGTTGGATGGCATAGGGAACAAAGCCATTACAGAATCTGGTAGTCCTAGAAATACTTTGAATATCCATTCCAACTTCTCTTATTCTATTATTATGTAATGCTGATTGAGCATTACATAATGCTCAAACCTGATGTGAGTTTATGAATGAATGAACGATTCACTAAGATGCCAAAATTACCCATTTTAATTTTAATACCCTTTACTTTTGTAACAAAGCACAGATTAAAGAAAAATATACACAAAAATGCACAGACTAATTAAATTATTTTTGTAGAGAACAAACTATATTTAAATCATATTTGTTCTGAAATATTAAAAATATTGAAAATTATATTGAAATACTTAAAATTGTAAACTTTACAAACTTAAGCATCACTGTTTATGCTTTTTTATTAGGCAAGATGCAATTTTTACTACTGTTTAAATGGATGGTTGATTTAATGAAATTAAGGCTGTTTACTGAAATTCAGTCTTCTCTCTTTTTTTTTTTTCAAAAAAGAAAAAGGTGAAATAGATGTAGAAAAAGTTGAAATCGAAAAAGATGAAGTAGATGAAGACCATGAAGAAACAGATTTTCAGGAGGAGGAAGAAAAAGAAGACAATAATGAAGTATCTGAAGAACCCACAACAGAAGAGACTTATGATAAAGAAATAGAAGATAAAATACCTGAAACATCAGAGAAATCAAGTTCTACCCAAGAAGGTATCTCAATTGTAGAGAAAAATAAACATATCTTAGATATTTATGTAGCATTTAATTTTCTGAACCAATTCAGAGAGGCATTGAGGGTTTTGATGTTTAATATGTATGTAGCTCAGTGTTTGTTGTAATTGTTCACTTACAATGCAGTCTATGCTATTGTATTTTGTATAGTGTGTGTGTGTGTGTGTATTTATGTATTAAGGCAAACATATATATGTTTTTATGTACCTTTTTTCCAGACTCTTATTTATTTATATATATCCTTTTTACATACATACATACATACTTAGGACTGTCTAGGCACAGGTTTTGATTCATGCTTGAATTGATTTTACACTTAGATAAAGGCATGGGTGTATTCAAATGCAATAAAAATGGAATTGTAAGAAAACCTGCATAGTTCTAAGACTTGCTCACAATCCTTGAATTCTAATATCTGTGTATCATATCGAATGGACTTCTAGGCTTCACTTGTAAATTAATTTAATTTAGTAAATTTAAATTTCACTGTATTTTCCGTAATCTTTGTACATATTTAAAAAGAAACATTTCATTTTCAGAACCTGCAAGTCACTACCAACCCAAGGATCAAGAAGAATATGACACTGATGGTATCTAATGTCTTTCATAATTTGATATAAGAATTAGATATAAGATGGACATATAAAAATGTTTTAAATTAATAAATAAACTAATAACTTTCTAGTGCTATCAAGTGACTAAGTGCTGAATATGCAGGAACTGCAAATTACTGTATTTTTCAGAGTATAAGACGAATCTTTTTCCCTCAAAAAAGAGGGCGAAAATCTGGGTGCGTCTTATACACTGAATGCAGCATTTTTTTGCCTCCTGAAACCCCGCCCCCTTTGCAAAAAATGGCTGTGCATAGCCTTTAGGAGGCTTCCAGAGTGCTCCTGGGGCTGGTAAGGGTAAAAATGAGTGAGAAATGGGCCATTTTTTGCTCATTCCCCCCCGCCAGCCCCCAAAAGCACTCTATAAGCCTTCTAAAGGCTAGGCATGCCTTTTTGTTTGGCAAAAAATGGGCCTGTTTACAAAAAAAAAACCAGGCCATTTTTTGCTTGTTTTTGGGTGTGGGCCACAGCCCTCAGAAGCACACTACAAGCTTTCTAAAGGGTATACATGCTCTTTTTTTTGACAAAAATGGGTCTGTTTTTGCGAAAAAGACTGTTTTTTTCTTGTTTTTGCCCCAGCCCCCAGGAGCACTCTACAAGCCTCCTAAAAGCTATGCATGCCCTTTTTTTGATGAAAAATGGGCCGTTTTTGGGAGGTCTGCAGAGTGCAAAAACTTTTTTTTTAATTTGCCTCTTCAAAATCTTGTTGCGTCTTATACTCCGGTGCATCTTATACTCCGAAAAATACGGTATATTCAACACTTTCAGTGAAATTTTTATATAGAAAAAAAATGAATCTAAAGGACCAAGGACTCTTAAATCTAAAGTTTTGATAAGAGTTTCAACAATTCAATTACAACATAAAATAAATTTACTTTATATTATTTTAAGTAAAATTTCTGACTGAGAAAAAATTAATTAGTACACTAGGAAAAGGCATACACACACACACACACACACACACACACACACGCTATCTGTACAAAAACTGTCAGTGTTTGAATTTCACACATGCAAAATTGCTACTGTGAGCACTAGTTGGAGATTTGTAGAAGATTTTCTTCTGGGTCGAATACAGATTTCTTTCCTGTTACCTTATTTCCCTGAATTTTTTAACTATTGGTTTATAATATAATATGGCATTTCTAATTTTCAGTTTTAAATGACTATTCTCCTGTGGAAGAAGACACAAATGAGCCAGAAATCCCAGGTTTGTCTGATTTATATTACAATAAAGGAAATATATTTAATGATTGTTAAAAGTACGTAATAGATTGGTCAAAAAAAAGTTTTTACTATCCTTTAATTGTATAATCAGCCTTTTCTATTTAAATGATCAAGACTAATAAGTATCTTGCTTATTTTTGGTCATAAAAGATAATGTTGATAGAAAACAGTTATATCTACTTCTACCTAGAACCTAAGACGTCTTTCTGAATTTAGAAAAAAACTCTCTTTGGTTGCATGCACTGATTTCAACCTTGAATTTGCTTATCTCCATCTTAAGAGGAGAATAACAAATTTCACACATACACAAACACGAACTGTATATTTGAAAAGAACATAGAAAAGAGAATTGATCATGTTCTGAAGTATGTTCCTTGCTACTTGTCAGTAGTTTTAAACCTGAAGAAGTAGAATTAATTTTTCTTGACATATTCATCTTTGGGGGAACCAAAAGTTACTTCATGATATTATAAAACTGTGATAATTTCTGACTTCTTTGAAGAATGTGACTGAGCAGGAAAGAAAGCATATGCACTCAGTCTTTTAAGCTTCTCCTAGAGAGATTGGTCATTTCCAGTTTTGTGAATCAAATAGAATTAGTAATGTGAAACTATGTATAAGTGTATGGAATGGTATGGTTGGAGAGAAAATGATTTTATATGTTTAAACAAAAAATTGTAATTGCAATCAATACTGTAACACACTTTCTAGGTGGCAAGTAAAAATGAGGAACACATCTGTGAAAGCGTAGTGGCTTTCATCCATTTAGGAATCAGTATGATACAGGATTGCGGTGGCTCAGTGGCTAAGACACTGAGCTTGTCGATCGAAAGTTTGGCAGTTCGTATCCCTAGTGCTGCATAACTGGGTGAGCTCCCCGTTAGTTGTCCCAGCTTCTGCCAACCTAGCAGTTCTAAAGCACATAAAAATGCAAGTAGAAAAATAGGGACCACCTTTGGTGGGAAGTAACAGCGTTCCTTGCGCCTTCTGCGTTTAGTCATGCCGGCCACATGACCATGGAGACTTCTTCGGACAATGCTGGCTCTTTGGCTTTGAAACGGAGATGAGCACCGCCCCCTAGAGCCAGGAATGACTAGCACATATGTTCGAGGGGAACCTTTACCTTTACCTATGATACTTAAGGGTGTGTGTGTGTCATGATTTCCATTTTTATAACTACCTCTGAAAGGATATACTTTCTGAATAAGATTACATAACATCATGTTTCTTCCAGATCTTAATATTCTTCTCATTTGCAGAATCTGGTCCAGGAAATGCAGAACAGCCTGACCATATAGAAGAAGAAGGTATCTTTTTGCATGGTTTTCTAACAGTATTTCAGTAGTGATTATCAACATGGCATTGTTTTCCATTATTAATCTGTCATATCAAACCAATAATTCCATATTTTAAGTCTCTTTCAGTGAATGCTGGCTTACTTTTGCATACCCAAAGTTTTGCCCCATTTGACTCTATTGAAATTCTGTGGCTATGTGATGTTTACATAGACTTTTTCCAACTGATTGGTATCTTATGCTGATGGAGATCTGTTCTGTTGGCTGAACACATGGGAGTGATGTAGAGAAACAATGATAGAGCGCTAAGTGGGTAGGAAAGAGCTGGCTCATCAAGTTTGTAAAACCTAATATGTCAGTGCAAATAAATTGCCAGGCCAAACCAGCCAGAAACAATGTTGTGGCCAAAGGTCTTGATACACTTCCAATTTTTCCCAAAGAAAATGTGTTGTGAAGTATTTTGAAACAAGGAAATGGCACAAGGAAATGGCATTCACCATTTTTATTCCAGAATCCACAGAGCAGATACTTTGCTTTTAATGCATAACGTATTATTGTAAACAATGTCTATATATAATTGTAAGTAAGAGAAATGATATGTTTTAACATATGATCTACTTGTTCTATAACAGAAAATTTTAATTCCTAGCAAGTTGCCACTCAATGTTTAATTTTAACGTATGCAATTTTTTTTTAGAATTAGAGAGAGAAGACTTCAATGAAAATACTGGTATGTAGATTACTATTTCCTTACTGTGCATTAAATGTTTACAATATCTATATCTAGTCTACTCAACATTTGAATGTAAATTGACCAAGAAATCTATTTAATATTTTCCTCTGCAGTTTTTCAAAATAAGTAGAAGTACACTGACTCCCTGATGTGTGATTTCACTCACAAAGAATAAAAAATGTTTTTTCTGATAGTTTACAATTACAAGAAAATGTTATCAACATTTTTAGTTAATGATAGAAATTGTTCTGTTGTTACAATTCTAATAATTGTTTTACATTGTATTTGTAAATTTATGACACAGAGCACTGATAACCAATTTCACACTTCCCTTCTTTTTAATGAAAAGTATATTTTTAATGCAAAGCTATTACATTCTAATTGCAGTCTCTGTTTATATAAGACATAATATATTCTTCATCTGTGAATTCTGTATCTATACTTTGTTTTCAAATAGATAGTAATGGCACTTTTATTTCAGATACATAACATTTAATTGAACACATATAAACATAGCCAAAGTGAAAAAATATCACAATTAGAACAAGGTATTGTAATTGTTACAGAATCATTTATTGCTGGATTGCAAGTACCCTACTTAGTAGCAATAGCAATAGCAGTTAGACTTATATACCACTTCATAGGGCTTTCAGCCCTCTCTAAGCGGTTTACAGAGTCAGTATATTGCCCCCACAGTCTGGGTCCTCATTTCACCCACCTCGGAAGGATGGAAGGCTGAGTCAACCTTGAGCCAGTGAGATTTGAACCGCTGAACTGCAGATAGCAGTCAGCTGAAGTGGCCTGCAGTACTGCACTCTAACCACTGTGCCACCTCAGCTCCTTACCAGCTGCAATGCTTACTTTTAACTCCTGCTAAAAAGCACAGCAGAAACAGGAAATTGTACATATTCTTACTTATTTAATATTGCATGATGACTATATATGTGTATTTTCTATATCCTGTATAGAGTAGAAAATATTGGAAACATCCATTAATTAAGGATTCTTATGTGGATGCATAACGTGAAATAAAACACATACATTAAATAAAAATATAAAATCTATAAAAATCTGATTTTGAATACATTGGTAAGCAAGAACATAATGAATAATATCTCTTGAACTACGTTTCAGGTGGAAATATAGTAATAAAATAGTTCAAACATCAATTATACAATGAACTGAAAACTCTACCTATAGCGTGCTTCCAGCTATAGCTTCATCCTTTTTAAAAGAAACTACTTTTGGAGAAAAAAATTGTTAGTTATGTTTTCCTAAAACTTCCATTTTCTTTGTTACAATAAATTTACAGAAACAATTGATCGTCCAGAACAAATACATGAACGTAAGTATAAATTGGTCATTTTTATTTCTGAAGATTTTAAGGCAATACCCTATGAGGAAATATTAATTTTTAGCTTTCATTTTCTGGTTACTGCCACCACATTTTAAAGCAAAGATTCACACAAACAAAATAGGTAAGTATTTTGTGTGGTCAAATACTTTCTGACGAACAAGATCCAAGTGATACTGGTTCGCAGGGCATTTGCTCCAGAAGAATCTAAATGGGGTTGCTTCACTGAAACACCACTTTTTCTGTATGTCAAGTGTGACATGTTAAAAAAAGGGGGGGCTTGAAACCACAGTTGCAGTTGTCATTATGACACTGTGATTATGTTCCTCAGAACATATGGAATATATAGTTTGAGCAAGATGGCTATTCCCTTGTATTCCCAGAGTCAAAGTTCTAATCACCCTTTTGTTGTGTGGAGCATTTGTGGACAACCTCAAGTGCTCTTTTTGTCCAAAGAAGATTACAAAGATCTAGTCTATTCACCAGTTCTTCATTCCTCTATAGTCATTCCCTCTGCTTTTAGTGGAGAATTCTTCTAGGTCACTACTGTATTTCTTCTCTGGAAATCCAGCCTCATGAAATTGAATAGGTTGTATTTTCAAGTAAGCATGCATGGAATAGAGTTTCACAAAATAAAATGAAGAATAAAATGAAGAATAAATGTTCCTTGAAAGTATTTGTGATTATTTCTTGTGAAAGAACATAGAACAAACCAAACATTTGGGGCATAGCACAAATTGCCATCCCATCCCTCCCTGGTCTTTAAAATTAAACACTGTGGTACAAAAAAAGTATTCTTTCTCTTACCAGCAGTAGTTGATTTCTCAAAATGCTGAAATATTTGAACGCTTCAAGTTTAGAGAAATAAATGAAATATTCCTTTTTTATAGGATTGTTGAATACACATTGAACTGAATAATCAACCTGACAGACACTGGTTTTCCTATTGTTATTTGTTGAAACCAAACTGAGATGAAAATTATTCCCAAACTTAAATATATTTTACATATATTAATAAAATATATTAACATATATCAGTAAAAAGGAAAACTATATTTTTATATTGTACTCTGTTATTTATAGTGCTTTTAAATGCTGTAACCTGAGATGCACAGCTTTATATCAAATAAATATGCAAATGTTACCATTAAGAGTATGGAAAAAGCCTTATTCATCACATTAGCCATTTTGGATGGCAAGGACATGACTTTATTCACTTCAGCAACAATCTAAAAAAATCATTGTTGAAATATGCCTTATTGTGCCCTATGAGTTTTCCATAATAATATATTAATAGAGATTTTATTGTTTCCTTAGGTGATGCAGATGTTTCAGATTCTGTTACTGAACCTGTTCAATCAGGTAGATATCCATGAATTATCTAAGATAAAAAGAACTGAAAAAGAAATTATTAATTATCATAAATATATGGTTGTTCATTTATATGCATTTTATACAAACAATTTTGGAATAAACAAATGCAGTATTGCAAGAAAGCTTCATCATATAATTTGGAACCAATTAATATAGTCCTTGACGTACCACCATAATGGAGCCTGCCTATTGCAATCATCAATGGTGACAGTTATAAAGCAGATTATCACATGCCCAAACCAATTATTAATTAATTTGTTTGATTATTCATTCATTCAATTTCTATAGCCATTCATCTAAGTCATCTAAGTCAGTAATTCTGGGCAGCTTACAATTCAAAAATATGTTACAATTGAAATGCTAAAATATTTTAAAACAATAAAAATAATAACTAAATAACTAAATACATGCATGCATGCATGCATGCATACATACATACATACATACATACATACATACATACATACATACATACAGTAGGCCAGATATTTGGCCAATTAGCAATACGCCAGGAAATAGGGCCCTTAACACATTTAGCTCCTGGGCAAGGGAACATAGGTAGGTTTTACAAAACCTTACAAAAGACTAACTGCTTTCATTCTAATCATCCCTGCAGAGAAACCTTCAGTGACCTTTTTTTGACTTTTTCATTGACTTTTTTTGTGGCAATTGTTAAAACCACTCAGCATTGTCATTAAGTGCATGCACAGTCATTGAGCAAATGCATGGTCGTTAAGAGGTCATTATGGGGCACTATTCCAAAAACAGGAAGTAAATACCATGTTTTGGCAAAAACTTTATAAATTGTGGTCATGTAACTGCAGGATGTTGCAAACAACTGTAAATGTTGACAGACAGTCAAGTGACTGAAATGCAGCCAAATGATTGCAGGGGGAGCAGGTATAGGATTGTTGTAACTGAGTTGTAAGTACCTTTTTGGGATTCATCATAACTTCAAATGGTCGCTAAGTGATCTATTGTAAGTTAAGGACTACCTATAGAGATTTTGCACATTTTGACCAGTTTTAACCAAGTGTGGTTATTCCTCTCGAAAGCTTTCACGTTTGTATATTCCTTGGTGTTTATTTCTATTTTTTATGTATGAATGTGTGCAAATAAGCATGGGTTTTCCAATTATTATGTGTGAAGTCCTTGGGAATAGATTGGGAATTAATTATTGCTTGAGTGAGAAAGACAGCATTATGAATTATCAGGAAAAACAGAAAGAAACAGCAAATGTATGTTCTTAAGTCAACTTGTTGCAAACATTTAGCTCTGGGACCCAAGCTTTGATATGTCCAGGTAGTCTTTGAATTACAACCATTCATTTAGTGACCAAGTTACAATTGCACTTTAAAAAGTGACTTATGACGTGTTACCCCTGCCCCGTGCATGCGCATGCAACACCCACCTATGGCACAAGCCAGCTGATTTTTGGCTTCCGGAGTGCTGGGGGCAGGGGTGAGTTCCTGCCAGTTCTAACCTCTTCTGTAGAAGAGGTTCCACAAATGTACAGTGCCATTGTACAGTGCGGTTCCAGCTCCCTCCTCCCGCCCGTCCGCAAATCATCAAGATGATGAGCAAGAGGAGGAATTCTGGGAGTTGAAGTCCACAAGTCTTAAAGATGTCAATTTGAACATCCCTGGGGTTTTTTTCTAAAGGGCTAGGGGTGCAAGGGTCTTGTAACTTGATAGCTTTAAGACTTGCGTGTTTCAAAAGCCAGAGTTCCTGAGCCAACATGACTGGAGGAGGAATTCTGGGAGTTGAAGTCCACAAGTCTTAAATCTGTCAAGTTTGAACACCCTTGGAGTTTTTTTTCTAAAGGGTTAGGGGTGCAAGGGTCTTGTAACATGACAGCTTTAAGACTTGCACACTTCAATGCCAGAGTTTCTGAGCCAACATTTTGGTTGCTAAGCAAGAGCGTTGTTAAGTGAGTTTCATCACATTTTACAAGTTGGCCACACCCACCCAGTCACATGGCTGGCAAGCCACTCCCACTTGGTCACATGGCTGGCAAGCCACTCCTACTCGGTCACATGGCTGGTAAGCCACTCCCACAAAGCAGGCCACACCTACAGAAGGGGTTCTAAAAAAATTTGAAATCCACCACTGCTTATGACCGTTTTTCACACTTAAGAATTGTTGCAGCATCCCCATAGTCACCTGATCAAAATTGGTCATTGACCTGTATTTATGATGGTTGCAGTATCCTGGGGACATGTGATCATCTTTTGCGACCTTCTGATAAGCAAAGTCAATGAGAAAGCCAGAGTCACTTAACAAAAGTGTTACTAACTTAACAATTGCAGTAAATCACTTTTAGCAAGAAAGGTCATAAACACTCATTTAATTATCTTCTCAGCAAAAGAAACTTTGGGGTAAATTGTGGTTTTAAGTTGAGAACTAAAGTTGTAGTTGTAAGTTGAGATATAAAGAAGCAAAAAAGGGGTAAAATTTGAATTGGAGGAAGTCCTGCAAAGAACATTAATCACAGCAAGGGTTAAGTGAGACGAATTTGGAACGTAATTCCTACCCATCATTTCATTTTGCATTCCTTTGCAGCAAGTTGGGGAACAATTAAAATTTCCATTTCCCTGTGACTCTAATCTTTTGGTTTCTGTTAATGTTAAAGGTGATATGTGTCTCTAGACCAGACACTGGGGTGTTATGGTTAGCAGTTGCTATTTTGTATTTGATCTCTATTTTTATTTTGCTATACTCTATATAATTTGTTTAATCTAGCCCTGATAATTCAGAATAAGGTATTACTCATCAGTTTCTGTTATTGAAATTACTGAGTCTATTTCAAGAAACAAGTGTACATAATTTAAAAATACCATTTTTTCCCAACTTGTGTTCATAGTACACAAGGAGGAACATAAAGAAGATCATGTAGCTGCTCAGCAACATGATACAGGTTGGTATAATATTTGTCCATTCAAACTAGTACTTTGTATACAATAGCATTAGTAACTGTATGTGACCAAAGCTGCTGCTAAAATACATCAATATATATTCTGCTTTTATATTTATATGGTATAAGCAGAATTATTTTATAACAATGTTCATTTGAGTTACTTTTTATCAAGAAAATCACTATGTACACTAGAAGTTGTCCATGAACAGTAATATACAGCCTGAATGTAAATAGTAACAATTGGCAGTTGCCAATATAACTATTAAATATAACGATCTGTCTATGGATTGTTTGAATAAACCCAATTTTGGCAGAACGTTACCCTTCTTTGCCATGTATATTTGCACCATTTCATTTCTGAAAAAAGATTATTTTAGTAATCCTATAATGTTATAATAACATCTGCAAGCTTGTTTCATAATAATTGACTAAAAAACTTTGAATTACAGAAGTTCCTGTTCACGCAGAAGATTATACAGAGGATGATGTAATTGGTAAGTTACCTCTTCACATTCTTATCTTTAATTAGAAGTAACACTGTGCTCGTAAGACACATAAGACACATTTGAAATAAAACTCATAAGCAAATTTGAGGTTTGTTGCCAAAGTTAAATGGATAACGTTTTTTCTTGACAAATACAGAACCATAGAGTTTAGGAATTATTTTTCTTGGAGTAGAAAAAGCAATTAGAACAAGGCAATAATTGTCATTTTTATTGATATTGATCAATAAAATTGGTTGATTTTTTATGTATTTATAGCATTTTTTTATTCCTAAGAATCCTATATTTTTTCATTGTGTTTATTCAGATTAACAATTCAACATCTAATTTAATAACATCATTTAATAAAACAGATGGTGATACATTTTTAAAAATATTGATTAGTCTTTAAATAATGGAATAGATAAAACCATGAAATTTGAACAAAGGCCAGACATAAAGTCTTTGAATTGGACAAAAACTATATTAAAAATGAGATAATTATAAAATAGGATCATAGATACCATTAAACAGATGACACTGCAATAAAAAACACGTGTCTTTAGAAGAGTGTTAAGTTATGCTCATTTTTGGGAGCTACTGAGCTGCAATAGGAACTTTTCAAATCTTATGCCATAATAAATTTATACAGTATTTTAATTTTCAAAATACATTCCTAGAAAGCACATAGTTATTGATGTGGCATGCAACAGCCATATTTTATGAGATGTATAGCAAAATATGATATGGCGTAACTTATTATCTCTCCTATATTCACTGCACTTTTCCATCCACAATATAGCAAAATCACCTCAAATCTTCTACGTTTGTGGCTCCTATTAGTATGAATTCTAAGCAGTACTTTAACAAGGACAGACACGTCGCAGGGGAGTTTAATGTGTGTGATCGCATAGATAAATCCGGAATTATTTCCTATAAATTTAGCCTTTTACTAGGAAGTTGATTGCCAGAAAACAGGAAATGTGGCTTCATTTAAACAACCAGTTTTGCATGTTTTTCAAGATTGGAAAATATACTGAACTGAAATTCCAGAAGCCCCTTTCATTTTCTATATTCTTTCTCTACTACAAATTTTGAAGTTTCTATTTTTGAACTGAAAAGTATATTAATACTTATAGATCTACCAAGAACTGAAGTGAAATTGCTATTTAATCAGTTTTTTAATGTTGCATTTTTTCATGTGAGGCAAATAATGGCTTATAGAGTGTTGGTTGGAGTTTTTTATGTGTAATGTTCAGTTATTGTCTAAAAAAAGTCTACAAAAGGAATTATTTGTTTAATAGCATTATTTCTTTCAGTTTTAAAAATAGTTTAGTTTTACATGAGAAAATTTCATTGCATTTAATTTTAGCTAATATTCACACATAAATTTCAGTAGTAATAAGAATCTGGCAATTTTTATTCATCGTGGTATGGATTATCCATACTATTAAATAGTAACAGTTCAGTACAGGTAATGTTCTGTTTCAGGGTGATATGCCCCCACACATACTTACAGTATTCAAAGCTGGCAATGAATTTTAAACAGATAACAGTCAGATGTGTGAGACAAATGTCTAAGAGAGCTTGCCTGAACAGTCCAAAAAACAATAACATAGACAAATACATTCCAAGAGTCACAGGATGCCAAATTGGGTAGTTAGTTGGTCCAGTGGTCAATGTCGGGAACAAAAAGCAAGAACTAGAAAGTCAAACAAATGTCTCTAGCAAAGACTGCAAGCAAAGGGGCTAACTAAAGCTAGTTAACCAACTGGCTACAATTACACATGCCTTGCCCTTTTCTTAGTGAGAAGCCTCCTTGGGGAATGTTGCTTAGGTCATGTTAGGATTTGTCTAGACCTGAGGCTTGGAGATTGTGCCTCATCATCTGAGCGCTCCAGTTGAACAGGAGATCCCTATGGCTCATCAGCCTCCATTGAATCCTAGCTTCCTGATTCTTAAGACTGACCATCTTGAAGCAAAGGCTCAGCTGGAGAAATATTGTCAGATGCCAAGTGAAAATTGTTAAATCCTAATGTAAGTCTTCGACTTACGACCGGCCACAGGTCCTACTTACGAATGACAGCCGACTCCAGCTGAGCCATGCCTGATTGGCTAAGGTGCCACTGGCTGAGCGTGGGCTGTTTACACCATTCCTATTGGTCGCCCTGCTTGACAGCTCCTGTATAAATAGCTGTCAAGCAGGGCGAGGTGCTGAACTCTGTATATAGTTACCTGTTAGCTGGTTCTGTTAAATAAAGCTGTTCTTCGTTACCTCAGCCATCCCACATCTCTTCAATCAGCTCAGTCTTCAATAAAAGTCAAACTTTGAATCATGGCTATATAAGAGTCCTCATTTTGTGATCACAGCTGGGTTGGAACTGCTATGTGAAATAGTCACTAAGTGGTCAATTATATAGCCACAACTGTGCTTTCCTTTTCTTCACTTCCCTGCCCTTTGCAATGTTTCTCTCAGAAACAATGCTAGGATATCCACTTCAAAACTGACAAGACAATTAGTTTCACACCTTTTGCTTTTGTTTGCCTCCTAAATTTCCTGATCCTTTCGAATACTCACTCAGATGTTGATATAATTAATAAGAAAGGAATTAATGTTTATATTTGACATTCAGTGGAGAACAAGGGTTTACAAGAGAGTAAGCAGGTACATGATGAGGAATACACCTTGAAAACAATAGCAGGCAGCTGTGAACACACTCAGCAAATAGCCAGTATATTCACCATTGTTTGCCTGCTTATAATCTTGAAATCCCTTCCTCTCCAATATTTCCACTCTGCAAAGAGGGAGAGAATAAATCAGACGCAAGAGAATGCCTACAGAAATCACGTGTATTTTCTTGTCGTCGTCCCCCCCCAATGCAGATTTTGGCTGCATATATAAATTCCTTGTTTGTGTATATCTATCTTCTTGTAATCAAGAGCAAGAGTTTATAGAAAATAGCTATTAGGGTGTTATTAGTGGCTTCAAACTATGAAGTTGATGTTTATTTTTTCATTATATTTATTGTTGTAAGTAAACTTGATTTTTAAAAAAGTCTTACCATGTATATTCAATAACTATTGTATGGATTTACATACAGTATCTCTGAACAATAGAAAATGTCAAAATTTTGTTTTAAAAGATGTTCCTTTTATGGGTTAGTCAGGAAAACACAAAGTATTAATATATAATTAATAAAATATCTATATTAATTAATGTAGGTGTTTTAGGTATTCAGGTATACATGACTTAGTTTGCATTTTATAGCATAGCTCCTTTCCCCAATATAAATGCTGAGAAATATATCAGGGAGATGGTTCTTCTTAGGATTAGGACACAATCTGCTGGGACGCATATCTAGCTTGGCTATAGACTGGACAACTGCTTGAATGAATCTTACCTTCTTAACCAGATGTGAAGATGAGTTGATGTGAAAGCTTTGTGGACAGCTTATAGAGTAATTGATATGCATTTCAACAGTAGTTTTGATGATACAGGTCCTTCTACTGTATCTTATTTTGTTACAGTGTCTGAATATGAATGTTTAGTTCAACTGACTTATATTTGAAAATTAACTGGCACATGGATTTGTAGTTCCATTCTCATAATTTTTCTCAAAAGACTCCAGGAAATAAACTACTCATATTTAGTTTTAGTTTTTTTTTTTTAGTTTAGTTTTATTAAACATTTATAGGCCGCCCTTTTCCCTGAGGGGACTCAGGGCGGCTTACAATAATAGGGGAGGGGAGTGCAGGACAAAACACAAAAAGAAAATGTGAGTAAAAATAATTAGTGGTAAAAACACAACATTAATTCAACATTCGGGAGGGGCGAGAGTAAAGTCTTATCCCCAGGCCTGACGGGATAGCCAGATCTTGAAGGCTGTGCGGAAGGCCTGGACGGTGGTGAGGGTGCAGATCTCCACGGGGAGATTGTTCCATAGCGTCGGAGCTGCAACTGAGAAGGCTCTCCTCCGCGTAGTCGCCAGTCGGCACTGACTGGCGGATGGAATTCGGAGGAGGCCTACTCTATGCGATCTGATGGGACGGAGGGAGGTAATTGGCAATATTTCTCTGGTTTTGGTCTTGAGGCATCCATAATGGTTCCATATCTGATGCTATCAATACCCTTGCACATACATCTTACTTAATCTTGTATGTATATAATTCCTGCTATTCCCAACATGATATTTGCCTTGACTCTTTTTGGCACAGTTTTGTGCCATTTGAAGGTATATCTCTTTATGTAAAATGTTTGACATGATAGAACAAAGGAGAATATAAGTAATTTTAGATGTCTTTTCTATTTAAACATTGGTTTGCCATTTTTTTCTACCTTCATGTTCACGATTTGAAGATTGGTAGCAGAAATAATATATTGTGATTTGGAGATAAAGACCTAATTCCAGTCTATTTGTTTTCAACTTCATTATTCCTTCTGCCCTTCAGTATACATATAAACTACTTTTTCAAACATTCTGCCACAATGTCTAAGATCAAATTTGTTCATTCTTCGGATACTCCAGCTTTCATAAATATGAATATATGTTGGATAATTTTCCTTCCATCATAATGAGAGTTTTTTTTTAATGTATATCTAATAGGTGTCTCAAAGAGAGGTGGGGTAAAAGACTGTTGGATTTCTGTGATCATTTCAGTTTGAAGGGAGTGTCCTTTAATTCTGTTATTGTCTACCTTTTCCCCTAGGTAGCAACTTTGTGCTTAAACAGTATTTGTAATAAAATTAACCATATTACAAAGTTGCATATTTATATTAAAGATTATTTCTAAATCACCTGTTTTATGGTTGGTCCTCTAATTTAGATCTCCCCTTATTTTTCAGATACTTAACGCTTCAAAAAGACTCCCTACATCAGGAGGACCAGCCTAAACCATATTCTACACAGTGGCAGCAGATGTTTGTTAAATTTTTCTATGACATAATTAATGGAGCTCAGAAAATTAGTGGTGGGGGGTAGACACTAAAAAGTGTTTTACAAATTACTTTATGAGACCATTCCATTTAGAAATTCCATTTTTAATTCATTTCCCATAACTACTAATATAACATAAAAATGTGAAACCTTTTTAAAAGTACTTAATATGCATGGCAAATTTCTTTCTTAAAATGATCCAAGAAATGCAAAATATACTTCTGAAAATTCCTAAAACAGTGAAGGATTACATAGCGCAGTGGGTCTCAACCTTCCTAATCCCACGACCCTTTAACACAGTTCCTCATGTTGTGGTGACTCCCAACCATAAAATTGGTGTCTCGGTTTCTAAGACAATCGAAAATATATGTTTTCCGATGGTCTTAGGCGACCCCTGTGAAAGGGTCTTTTGACCCCCAAAGGTTGAGAACCACTGACACAGTGCCATAGCACATAGTTGACCTTTTAGTATGCCAATTAACTTTAGCATATATTTAGAATACTAATATTCACTTTTAATATTTTTGTAGCATTTAGTATATAACATGGGTTTTTTTTACCTCTCCCCTTATTAGTGGACAAACAATTTTATCTGAATCTTAATATGTGCTGTTCACATAACTGTAAATGTGCTATTTATAGTGTAACAGTAAATTATGGATGTAATCTGATTTTACAAAGTTTTAAAATGTGAACAAAATATTATGGTATATTTACATGCCTTCTGGCAAAAAAGCTAGTGAAATAGGACTGTGAAATAATTTTGACTTGGACTTCTACATACTAATTTTGTATGCCATTATTTATCTGACATTAGCCCAGATAAAGCAAATAATTCAATCATGGGCCTATTCCAAGAAGGTCACTAAATATATTTTTTACTTTTTTATGTTTTAATGGACTGATTCTTCTAATGAAACTTTAATATTGAAACACAAGGATTTTCCTTCTCCTTTTGTCTTTATTATTATCTCTGCTACAGTTTCACATAAAATGCTAGGCAATTAAATATTGATAAGTGATGTCTTTGTAACTTCTTATAATAATAGAACTTCTGTAAATAAGATTGAAAAGTAAATGATCTTAGGCTTACAGTTTAATCATTACTGCTTGTACCTGCTTTACCAAAAACTGTTTGTTACCTAGATTTCTTAATAAATATTTAGTCTGCTTACAAAAGATGAATATTAACTGACGCAGTGTGTAAAAGAATTGTTCTCAGTCTGCTGCATAATTAAAAGATATTCTTTCAGAAAAAAATAAAAAGCAGTTACATTTCAAACTGAGATTTTGGTAGGAAATATATACTATTTGAATCCTTGAGGGTTCACAAGAATAGCAATAGAATATGTGGCTTATATATTTTAGGAAATGATTGGTTGTAACTTGATTTTTTGAGAAAAAAAATAGAGATAAATGCAGTGCATTTTTATTATGTTGAAATCCAAGATAGTAAGGACTACATAGTTTGAGTGTGTACGTAGTGCTTTATCAGGTATTTCTATGGACTTGTTCTCTTCTTCTCAATTTCTCCATCTATGAAAGAGTTCCCTGTAACTGCCTTGGTCTCTTCCTATTCATTGTGTATGCACAGGTGCTGTAGCAAATGAGAACACTGCTAGAAGGACTATGCCATATACATTTATAATACTTAGGAAGCAATCTGTTCATACAGATCGAGGCAAAGTATTATTCTTCATGGAATTAAAATTGTACATTTCTAAATGACAGCAATACATTTTATAAAGCCATAATTTTAAGGATAATTAAGATTATTTTGGGTAAAATAAATTGAATTTTTGTACGATGACTCTATTTTTGAAATAGGATAAGATGATTGTGCTGTGATCAAATTTTCTGTTATGCTACTATGTTTTTCTTGTTTACATAAGTGTGCCATGGAGACAAGGTGAAGGGGACTGTTAATATGTACTTTTTCTTCTGTGTTAACATTTGCTGCAATAAAATACAGGAGAAAGTTTAATGAATCGAGTCTTTTTTTTTAAAAAAAAAATACTGTTATATACTTTAGTGATTGGTCATTAAATCATTATAAAGGTTAGAAAAAGACCATTCAGGAGGAAGGCAAAGCTAGAAACAATTCAGGGAAACAGAAAGAAAATAAAACATAATATGGCCTTAACTATTATTTCCAGAATATGTCATGAATTGTATTATACTAAAGGTATAACTCAAACTGTTATTTAACACATTAGGACCATTTGTTTCATATCGACATTACAGAGACTTGTGGCATAAAGATGGATTATCTTTAAGGTTACTGCACAGAATTCCTTGCATGTGCTGTAGAACTAAACCTAGCCAACCATTGCTGAATTTATTTCACAAATTATGTTTATTTGTTTATATATTATATTGTATACCCAGACTGCTCTTTGAAAAAATTTGATGGTTTAGAAAGAAAGAAAGAAAGAAAGAAAGATAGATAGATAGATAGATAGATAGATAGATAGATAGATAGATAGATAGATAGAGTAGTAATTAGAACTGAATTTATCTTATCTGTTCACTGATAAGGGCACCTTAATTTATGTCCTGGATAACAAATGTTGCCTTCCTAAAAGTGGTATAGCAATCTCTGTAGAATTAATAGTATTGAAGACATATAAAGCAAATCTAAGCAAACCATATAAAATCTAATTTAGATTAACAGTTAATTTGTAAAATTGATCTAGTAATTAGTAATTAGTAATTTAATAAATTTATATGCCGCCCAATCCCGTAGGACGCCGGGCGGCTTATAGAAACAAGATAAAAGTTAAAAATAGAAAAATAAACAATTTAAAAACAACACGCCATACATTCCATCTAGGTGGGGCTGGACCTTGTTTGTGAAGTCAACAGCCCCAGGCCTGCCGGAATAGCCAGGTTTTAGTGGCTTTTCGGAAGGCCGAGAGAGTGGGAAGGGTCCGGATCTCTACGGGTAGATTGTTCCACAGGGCCAGAGCAGCTACAGAGAAGGCCCTCCCCCGAGGGGCTGCCAGCCGGCATTGTCCGGTCAACGGCACCCGGAAAAGGCTCAACCTGTGAGATCTTATCGGTTGTTGGGAGGTATGTGGCAGGAGGCGGTCTCTCAGATATCCAGGTCCTAAGCCATGTAGGGCTTTAAAAGTAATGGCTAGCACCTTGAAGCGCGTTCGGAGACCAATAGGAAGCCAGTGCAGCTCACAGAGGATAGTGTAACATGGGTGTATCTAGATACACCCATTATCGCTCGTGTGGCTGTATTCTGGACCAACTGTAGTCTCCGAACGCTTTTCAGGGGCACTCCCATGTAGAGTGCATTACAGTAATCGAGCCTTGAGGTGACGAGGGCATGAGTGACCATTCGAAGTGCCTCCTGGTCCAGGTAGGGCCGCAACTGGTGCACCAGGCGAACCTGGGCAAAAGCCCCTTTGGTCACAGCCGACAGGTGGTGTTCTAACGTCAGCTGCGAATCCAGAAGGACACCCAAGTTGCAGACCCTCTCTGAGGGGTGTAAGATTTCACCCTCCAGGCTAAGGGATGGAATGTCTGAACTATCCTTGGGAGGCAACATCAATAGCCACTCGGTCTTGTCTGGATTGAGTGCAAGCTTGTTCGCTCCCATCCAGACCCTGACAGCCTCCAGGCACTGGCACATCACTTCCACCGCTTCGCTGAGTTGGCACAGGGCGGACAGATACAGTTGGGTATCGTCCGCATATTGATGATATTTAATCCCATGCCGGCGTATGATCTCACCCAGGGGCTTCATGTAGATATTAAATAGGAGGGGTGACAGGACCGAGCCCTGCGGCACCCCATATTTGAGGGGCCTAGGGGTCGACCTCTGTCCTCCTACCAACACCGACTGCGACCTGTCCGAGAGGTAGGAGGAGAACCACCGTAAAACGGTGCCTCCCACTCCAACCTCCCATAACCATCGCAGAAGGATACCATCTGATCTGATCTGGTTCAACACAACAAAAAAAATAAATTTGATTTGACTTTGGTACCATATTTTTCGGTATATTCAGAGTATAAGACACAACTTTTCCTCTAAAAAAGAGGGTGTGTCTTATACACTGAATACAACATTTTTGGCCTCCTGAAACACTTCCCCTTCATAAAAATGGATGTGCAAAGGGTTTGGGAGGCCTGCAAAGTGTTCCTGGAGAGTGGGGAGAGCAAAAGGGGGCATTTTTTGCTTATTCCCCCCCCCAAACCCCTAAGAGCACTCTACAAGCCTCCTAAAGGCTATGCATGGCCCCTTTTTTGGCAAAAAATGGATCGTTTTTGCTCATCTCCCCAAGAACTTTGCAGGCCTGTCAAACTCTGCATGCCCCATTTTTCACAAAAAATGAGATGTGCAGAGGTTTTGGGAGGTCTGCAGAGTGCAATTTTTTAAAAAAAAATTTACCTCTTCAAAATCTTGGTGCTTCTTATACTCCGGTGCATCTTATTCTCCGAAAAGTATGTTAGATATTTTTTCAGATATATTCAGAAAATTTAAGCAAACTCACTAACTTGTTTTATAAATGTGATTTGGTATGAACATTTCATAAGCATCAAATCTCCAAACTGAATATTTGAGTAGCAAATGTGCTGTTATATAGGAAACTGATCAAGACTGGGATTCCATCTGAAAAGGAAAACTATTTCAAACTTTGTTTTCAGATGTGTTGTGATTCTTGTTGATGATGGTAATGGTACTTTGTGTCATCTCAAAGCCTCAGCCAGCAGTTCATATAGCCAGCAGTAATAATCAGTAATATGCTTTAACATGGGCAAAAGCTTTTTTCCATACATTGGTGTTACCAGGAGAAGCCTCAGAAGTGAAACGAAGCAAATCAATGCAGACAGCTTGATATTCAAAGCTGAGGAAAGCACACTGCTTTTGGAAGCATTTCAAAGGAATGCTTTGCTCAAAGTATCATCAAAGCAAAGCAACCCATTTAAACTTTGCACATCCTTAATTAACAACACATGTATATTTTACTCTGTGTACATTATGATTCCATGCTATTTATTTAAAGACAGCATTTTAATAATTTAGTGAATATACACTTGAACTTGCGTTTAAAAAGGATCAAGATGATAAGAATTTTGTTTACCTATTCCAGGAGATGGTGAAAAGGATACTCTGCAAAAAGAAAAAGGTAAGCAATTGAAAATACAAACAGTTCAAAAATCTAAAATTCCTGCATTGGTAAGAATAGATATGAAATAGTCTAATTTTTTTCTGCATGTTTATTTTTTGGGGGGTGGGGTAAGTAAGACTTACTTTTTTGGGGTGGGTGGGGTCTAACTTGAGAAAGTAATGATCGCATCTTTAAAAAATACTTTGGATACCATTCTAGGATTTAGGAGGAAAATGTTTCATCTATATAATCTGTATAATTACAGATATCATGTTCTCTATTGGAAATGGCACTCAGGCAAATTTTAAGACTACTCTTGTCCCTAATATATCATTTAGACTTCTTGATTTACAACCTTTTTTGTTTATTTAAGATTTAAGAAATATATCCTTTTTCACATTCTCCCCCTCCCCCCAAAATAGAAAGCCTCAAAAGACGATAATAATTTAAAAGCTTGGCCAACTAGATGCCTATTGTGCATCACACGCCATTGCTCCCTGGCATTTGCAATTTGGAAGCATGCTGTTCTCATGCTAAAAGACAAACAAAGAGACAACCCTTCAAATTTCTGAAATGATCTATCATTAAATATACATTGTTGAAGATCTCTAGTTTTCTTACTAATCTTATGCTGAATGAGTTGAGTCAGCTACACTTTCAATTTAAAATCAAATGGGTAAGAAATGAAAAGTTTTGCTTTGGCTGGCAGTATTGATACCTTTTAATTTATTATTATGACATAGTATTTGAACAGAAATATAGCAAGTAAAACGGCTACTACGACTTCCAGTGAAATAAGAAATGCTCTGTAGAGGTTGCATTCTTAAGGCAGCACTTTATTGATTTTGAAATGTATTGTAAAAGTTATACCATATGCAGATATATGAATTGTATGCATTTAAAAGAACAACTGAATTGTGCAAGCATGAAACGGCCCCACCTTATTTATTTCTACATAAATTTTATATGTATATATACATACGTACATGAATGTGGGTATATGTATATATGTATGTATGTGTGTATGTATGTATGTATGTATTATGTCACAACCCTGGTATGCCCAAATATGGGAAGAAGCATACTGCTTCCTTTCTCTGTCTATCGGCTCATCACAAGAGACCATCCAGACAGAAAGCCATTATTTTTACTGTTGCCTTTGTTACATTTGTGTTGTATTTGTGCTGATAAATAAATAAAGGGAGACTAGTATAGATCTATTTCAAGCTATTTAGCTCTCATCAGCTAGCCATACCCTTACTGGGATTTGAACCTGTGCTGTACCAGGGGTTGTGACATAATACATACCTATTTCCCTGGCTTAGCTGATAAAGAGCCTGTGGCTTAGTGGCTAACACAACTGCTAATATGTAATACAGCAAAGGTATAAATCCCAGTAAGGGTATGGCTAGCTGATAAGAGCTAAATAGCTTGAAATAGATCTATACTAGTCTCCCTTTATTTATTTATCAGCACAAATACAACACAAATGTAACAAAGGCAACAGTAAAAATAATGGCTTTCTGTCTGGATGGTCTCTTGTGATGAGCCAATAGACAGAGAAAAGAAGCAGTATGCTTCCTCCCATATTTGGGCATACCAGGGGTTGTGACATAATACATACCTATTTCCCTGGCTTAGCTGATAAAGGAGGAGTGCCTGTGACTTAGTGGCTAACAAACCTGCCTAATATGTAATACAGCAAAGGTTCAAATCCCAGTTCGGGTATGTCTAGCTGATGAGAGCTAAATAGCTTGAAATCGATCAATACTAACCTCCCTTTATTTATTTATACAACACACACACACACACACACACACACACACACATGTATGCAAACATACACACACACACATTTGTAGATATTAACGGGTGTAGGTATGCTGGTCTTGTATTCAGGTTTTCTCGCGTGTAAGATTGAGATTGTCTTGGCAACATTTCAGCAAGGCCTCACTCGCCATCTTCAGGCTGGTGTTTTCGAAAAGTGAGACCTCGCCGAAATGTTGCCAAGACAATCTCAATCTTACATATATACATATGTATACACACACACACACACACACACACACACACACACACACACACATATGAATGGATTTCTGAAAGTGGATACACTTTTTTACAGTCATACACAAGACAGGTTGCTTTAATGGACCATTGAGACATTTTGTTTGTACCAGATCCAACCATTTCTTCTGAATCCTCTTCAGAATGCACCGGAATATTATACAATACTGGCCAATGTAGACATCTGTCATTGTTTCCTTGTCCAAAAACAGGATACCATATGGTAGAATGTGAACTCAATGTCCTGAAGTTTACCGGTGTTCTTGGAAACAATCTATGAAAATAGACCTCCCAAATCTTTAAAAAATATTATTTTATTTTCATGCATTCGTCTATGCAATCAATCATATTGAGCTAAAATTCTGTAATATTCAAAATACTGAAATGTAGATGTATTTAAATATTAAGAATGGACGGACTAATAACACTGCTACATAGAAATATAACTCCTACAAATACAGTTTTGACAGCTGAGAAATATATATGTAAAATAGCTTACAGTAACTGTAAATATTTCATTTGGCAAATTGGTTTAACAGTTGGTGATTTTGGAGTTCTGGTTAAAAATATCTACAATTTGTCTTATCAGCCATAGTTGTGTTGAATTCTATAATGGTAAGGTCCTTGAGTTTTTGTTTGTTCTGGATTAATTTTCCCCATACAAAAATTTTGGAACCCCCCCTTCATATGCCCAAACCAGCAGGGGGGAAATGCTTTAAAAATTGGGGGAAAGCATTGTGCGGATCAGCTGTAAGCCATGCGATCATCAGAAGCTTTCCACCACATTTTTTAAAGCATTTTTTCCTGCCTATTCGCACAAACAGACAGGAAAAAAATGCTTTAAAAAGGGGGGGGGAGCTGACAATCACAGGGATCAGCTGTAAACTGTGTGACCCTTGGAAGGTTTTGTTTTACTACTGGTTCGCAGAACCAAGGACATTCGTCCTTACCGAACCAGGAGGATTTCACTCCTGCCCCCCCCCCCCCAATTTGCAATCCTTGTTTCCTGATGTAATGTTTTCAATGTTAATATTGGAGACTCATAATCTGAAATTTCAGGACCAGTTTTATTTCCAAGGGCACCTCCGAAGGACGGAAAAAGATACTGTACACAGAAAGCGACCATATTAAATTCAATAATTTAGATTTTATTACATCAAATTTATTTTTTTGTCTTTATTCCACCCACTGCTTGGAGGGAGAGGCTTTCTTACTTACAGTATTTATATTTTATGTTCATGTTGATCCCCTATGTGTATATTGAGACCTCCAAACAATAAAAGCTATAGCTCTGCTACTTACCACATTTGGAATAGTAAAAACCAGAGAGGATAATAGGACTGGCAGAAAGGCAGGAGAGAGATCTTTGGAAGTGCAACTGTGGGGCAGGTTTGGGGAAAGGAAGGAGGAGACCGAGAGAGAATGGGAAACAGAAGCTGATACCAACATACAATTTTTAGTTTGCAAATTATGGATGTAAAAAGTATTTTTCCTTCCAAAGGAAAAGTTATTTATTATACCAGAGTTCCTGAGTTGTTCTAAAGTAATCTCCAATATTATTGAATTTGGTGGAAATTGTGTGTGTTTTTTATGTTCTTTCATAGTAAAGAAGAAGAAACCAAAATTGCTCAATAAATTTGATAGAAGTATTAAAGTTGAACTTGATGCTGCAGAAAAGCTACGCAAAAAGGTAAAATTTGGTTTGAAAAATTAAAACTGTGTGTGTGTCTGTTGGTCAGTCGGTCGGTCCATGTAGCATGCCACATTGCTAAATTAATTGCTAGTAAACTTCTTCTGGGGGAGGGGAGAAAAGAGTATGTGAGTGGGCATTAGCAGAAAAGTTTTAATAGCTTTGAACATTCATCAACATCAACATGCCAGTAATTGATATAAAATCAATCTTGTCTTTGGAATGATATTCTTGCAACTATAGAAGTTAGCACAAGCCATTTGTCATAATTTCTTTCAGATAAAGAGGATTTTTTAATGATACTGTAAATATCTCATGTTAATTTCTTAACATAATGATCAGAAATTATTCAAAGTTAATACCCTCTTAAATAATTATATTTTAAATACCTATTGAGGCCTTTTTAAAATTTTCCTAGAACATTCCTTTTAAACCAGAAACTACAGAATTTTGTTTTCTTCCCTGAATGTATATCATTATTTGTATTTCTTTTAATGATATTTTAATAATGGATTTGCAAAATGTCTTTGTATCTGTTCTTAAAAATGTATATTATATATTAAATACAAAATATTCCATCACGGTTCCTTGACACTTTAGGTTCTGCTGCCTCCAACTTTTGTCCATTTATATGTGTTGGGTTCCAATATTTTATATTTCCTTGTTTGGGCCTTGTGGGAGTCAGCATCCAACATATCTGGTGTGCAGTCTTACTTAAATAATAATTGTAAGGATTTATCTTCTTTATTGATAGCATATCTCTACCTGACTTTCAGGGGAAAACAGAAGAAGCTTTAAGGGCATTTGAAGCTTTGGTAAGCAAGTATCCCCAAAGTCCTCGAGCAAGATATGGAAAAGCCCAGGTAAAAATTAATAAAGCAAAAAGTTGTGCGTGGAAAATCAAACTATGGTATATCTCATTATATATCCAAGTTTTTTACTGATTGCAAATAAAGTAAAGCAAATGAAGTAAAGTATTGATATTAGGAAATAAAGAATTGCATTAGGAAACAGCTTCAGATTTCATAATCTATCACTTATTGTATTCTTTAAAATGCAGTGATATCTTGGTACTCATCATTAATTGGTTCCAGGATGTGTGATGAGTACCAAAAATGATGAGCACCAAACAATTTTTCCCCATAAGGAATAATATAGTGTGTCACAAGGCAGCTGACACTGACAAATTCTAGCTTATGCATTGAATACCAAACAAATAATGAGTACCAGGACAACCTTTTCATATCAAAATGCACTGGGTACAAAATTCAATGAGTTTCAAAGCAATTGCATACCAAGCTACCACTGTATATAGGGAGAAAATGCAATATTATCTCATAGGTTAATTTGATAGATTATGGGTACATTATTTTGTTGTAACTAAATTAATTGGACTTTGACAAATTCCTCTTAACTGAGAGTATCTTCCTTTATTTCTCTCTTTTAATAAGTAATCAGGAAATTATATGTATCAGAATTGGCAAAAAAACAAGTACAGAGCATAGTGAATTGTTGTGGCCCGGCAGGAGCCGTTGGAGCTGCCGCCAGACTCCGACAGCGAGGGGTCTTATGAGTCGGCCTTGGAAGAGGTGGAGGACCCTGGACAGGGTGTCGACTCCGAGCAGGGCGAGGAGAGACTGGTTGGCCACCAGGTGGCGGCAAAGCAGTGGACCAAAGGGAATGTTCAGGAAAGCATTTGGGAGTTGTATCAAGATGCATGCAGGCGCAGGGCTACTGGGTGTAAAGAACAACTGAGTACTTACAGGAGATGATTACGAGCAGCTGTTGCTCGTTAAGGTCTCCTCCTGCTGATAAAAGAGACTGCTGGTGCCATGCCCTGGTTGCAGAAGTCAACGTTCTCGTTCGCGTTCATAAATCGAGAGAAGCCAACTTGGATAAGTGGCTTGAGATAGAGAAGCCTGGTTGCAGTGTTGTGTGAGTTAAAGGACTTTTGCCTGAGCAATTATCTTTGTTTCTTTTGGGCTCGCAGGCAGGAAGAGCCGGGACTGATTAAAACATTCTTTCATACGTCTGTTTGGCTTTCGTTCCTGAACGGAAAAGGGGGGGGGGGTCAGAACAGTGAATTATGGAATTTAAGGGCCAAATTGTAGCATGGCATGAAAAGGATTCTGGTGGGAATGATCACCTTTTCTGAGGCCAAAATCTGACTTTGAAAGAAAGCATTAATAAAATTGGGATTGGGAGGGAGAAACTTAATAAAGAGTGAATGATTTTTTTCAATGTTATTTGTTTGTCCTACGGGATTGGGCGACATATAAATTTATTAAAAGTTAAAGTTAAAGTTTTTCATTTTGTCATATTGAAAATTCCAATTTGCTACTAGCGTTTGTATGGATTTGGAAGCAAGCTCACATTTTCCAGATTGGTGGGCACAGGTAGCTCTCTGATTCTGCATGTTACAAACCTCTGGATTTCTAAGGGAGTTCCCTTGCAAAATCTTTATTGCCTAGAATTGCCATTTCATTATTTTGTGAATGAGATTAGCAATAGCAATAAGACTTCTATACTGCTTCACAGTGCTTTTACAGCCACCTCTAAGCGGTTTACAGAGTCAGCATATCGCCTCCAACAATCTGGGTTCTCAGTTTATCAACCTTGGAAGGATGGAAGGCTGAGTCAACCTGAGTTGGTGAGAATCAAACTGCTGGCAATGGACAGAATTAGCCTGCAAAACTGCATTCTAACCACCAAACAGAAGAAGCTTTAAAGACATTTGAAGCTGAATAGTTCTGTTTATGTGTGAGGGAATATTTGATAGTTAGCCATATCCAACAAAGTTGTAGTCAGGGATAAGTAATGAAAAAAATAGATTTTTGGATCTAAATAATTGAAATTAATATGTTTCTTTCATGGTATTAGAATGATCATTAAAATTTATCCTAATAATATTGGCTAAACACAGACAAGGTACTAATTTGGATCCAGTATTATACCTTTCATCTTCTTGTATTGCACTGAGTGAATGGAACTAAGTCCCAAATACCCATTTAAGTCAGCTCCAAAGATCGGAGAAAGAGAGATATAGTTGGATGGTTCAGATAACTTAAGTGGCAAGGAGTTGAGTAGAAATTGCAAATATTAAGGGCTAAAGTTATATAGGTGATGGGGGGGGGGAGAATTCCTTACATAACCCTACACAGGGCTACAGTTTCCCCTTGTCCTGTAAAAATTGAATGGTTAACTGCTTAATTATTAAAAGCAACACCACTTTGCTCCTACTTCATCAGCTTTCACGTTTTCCCTGAAAGAAGGGAACAGGTGATATAATGTAACACTTCCTTACATCATGAGTAGAAGAAGCTAGCTAGCTCATGCCTTTCCTCTTCTGAATGCCTTTGAGCTTCTCACATTACAAGGGATTAAGACATGGTATTTACCCTCCTACCCTTCTCAGGTGATGTAATCCTAAAATGAGAGTGTGTTCCCTAACCCTGCAGTCTGAAATTATCTGGTGAAAATGTACAGACAGTCCTCAATTTATGACCATTTGTTTAATGACTGTTCAAAATTATGAAGGCACTGAAAAAAGTGCCTTACAATCAGTCTTCACACCTACAACTTTTGCAGTATTCCTGCAGTCACATAATTGTGATTTGGGTATTTAGCAACTGGCATATATTTATAATGGTTGTAGCGTCCCGGAGTCACATGATCACTATTTGTGACCTTCCTAGGGGGGTTCTGACAAGCAAACTCAATGGGAGAAGCTGGATTTGCTTAATGACTATGTAATTTGCATAACGACTCCAACAAAAATGGTCATAAAATCAATTGTATCTCATCTAACACGCGCTTCGCCTAACAACAGAGGTTCCGATTCCAACTGTGGTCGTAAGTTGAAAATACCTGTGCTGTGTAACTTCTTTAAGGACATCAGTCTAAAAACCCACAAAAGAATATATTTAAATCCTTAAAACCTAGTAGCACTCTAGAGTCATTCCTGACTCTAGGGGGTGGTGCTCATCTCCGTTTCAAAGCCAAAGAGCCAGCGCTGCCCAAAGATGTCTCCGTGGTCATGTGGCCATGACTAAACCTAAGGTTCCCGGAACACTGTTACCTTCACCAAAGTGGTCCTTATTTTTCTATTTGCATTTTTACATGCTTTCGAACTGCTGGGTTGACAGAAGTTGGGATGAGTAACGGGAGCTCACTCCGTTATCTGGTAGTAGGGATTCGAACCGCCAAGTTGCTGACATTTCTGAGTGACAAGCTCAGCATCTTAGCCACTGAGCCACCACGTTCCTCTAAAATGCAGACATGATACTATTCAAACTTACAGAATTTATTATGAAATTACCTACTATTAAAACACAATAGTCATTTTAGATGCATTTAGAATACAGAAGCAGATATTTTAGGTTTTTTTTCAGCCTTCTGTCCCTTTCGCTGCAAGGATCATCTTAAGTTCAAAGTCATTTTACAGACATCTCAGAAAAAAACAACAAAAGAAAGGAATGCATTGAAAATGTATTGATTGTTTTGAAGCAACAGTGATATCTGGATATAGACATGGCTTTCAAAGTCTCAAAATAAGTTCTTAGTTTTTGATGATTTAACAGTGTCAGAGAGTTGAAGTCTCATTCTTCCTTTTGTATTCAAGAATTAGGTATCAGTTTTTACACATCAAAACTTTAGAACTCACATAATGGTGATTTTGAAATAAATGTTATAATCTAACAGCCATTGATTAATTTAACTTGTGCTTTAAATTTGATAGAAATTTCAGTACTAATTAATGCTTTATTATCACATACAGAGTGAGGATGACTTTGCTGAGAAGATGAGAAGCAATGAAATACTACAGCGATCTATCACCACCTATGGTGAAGTGGCCAATCTGCCAAATGTCCCTGATGTTCTAGTAAAGATGACACTGAAACGGCGGGCAGACAGGCAGCAGTTTCTTGGTAAGTTTCTGAAACTATACTTACCAGTGGCCCAAATGTTGAAAAATGTTCCATGTTTTCATATCCAGAAATTTGATATTCTTGTGCAGTTTCCAAGCTCCGAAGCTTATGAGCATCAGGCAGGATGGAAATTTATTAAATTAATTTGAATACCTCAAAATACCTCTCAGTCTCTTAAATGTTTATTGTAAACCATCTAGAGTCATTTAAAGTAGGTAGGATGGGTGGTGTATGAAAGAAAGAAAGAAAGAAAGAAAGAAAGAAAGAAAGAAAGAAAGAAAGAAAGAAAGAAAGAAAGAAAGAAAGAATAGATGATGGATGGATGGATGGATGGATGGATGGATGGATGGATGGATGGATGGATGGATGGATGGATGGATGGATAATCCTGCAACAAATTTCTATTGAATCTGAAAGTGGCATTTGAAGAAAATTGCATTGGACAAATTATCACTTAAGTAGCAATTGTTAACTGACTGGTATTTCAGAAATTCCTAAATTCAGCAATTCCTACAAGCCAGTTTGGTCTAGTAGTTAAGGTACAGGCTAGAAACTAGGAGACAGTTCTAGTTCCCACTTAGGTATGAAAGCCAACTGGGTGACTTTGAGCTAGTCATTCTCTCTCAGCCCAACTCACCTCATAGAGTTTTTGTTGTGTAGAAAATAGGAGAAGGAAGGCATAATCAGGTGGAAGGAGTATTAGATATGTTTGCCATCTTGAGGTAATTATAAAAATAAATGAAATAATAAATAAACAAAATAAATCAGATAAAAAAATGAAATAATTCAATGAAATCTAATGTTATGAACTAGTAATTAAAATTAACGGCTTTTGTGAGGAGTCAGGGTGTATCCAGCCTCACTTCTTTTCACTGCACAAATGCACAATGTTACCCTCTTTCTGCCTGAGATTAGAAACAAATCACATTAGTTCCTGAGAAGTATTTGTCCTCATGAATTTCTGCCTACGTCTCGTCTTTTTCAAGTTATACCTAAGAATGTCCCAGAGAGTAACTGAAGAAACAGGTTAAGCCTATTCAAATCAGATAGTCCAATGACGGCAGGATCTTTCCAAGTTGCAGACTTTTGGTAACTGTTATCACTTTCCCCTCTGAGAACTCATGTTGGGGAAACGATAGGTGGAGAGAAATGTTTTTCTGTATTTGTGGGTCAAAAGTGCTGCAGCTGCACTCTTGCCAGCTTTGCCAAATGCTGTGGAAATTTGAAGGTGTGCTGAAGCTGCCCGACTAGAGAATTCTTGACTCATGCTGAAAATCTTCTTATGCTTTTGGGAAGGCTATGAGTAATCCTCACAGCATGTGCTGAAGCTGTCCAGAACATAAGTGGCCAATGCATATAGAGAATGCTAAGATGAGCCTTCTCCTGCAGCTTAAAGCAATTGGAGGTAATATAAACTGTTTTGTCAAAGTGATTCATGTTACCGCTCACATCTACAAAGAGAATCTGGTCACCTGCTTGCACAAATCTCTTTGTTAAAGTGAATCAAATACAAGGCTAATGCAAATACACCTGTCTGTTTCCAGTGGCTAAAATTGCAGTGTACAGGCTTAAAAACTGAAGTTTTATTGTGCAAAAATAAATAATTTTCACAAAATGCATTTCAACTAATCATTCCCAGGAGCATTATATTACATATATAATTTACATTTGAATCATTAAAGGTAGTAATTTTCCTAGTTTTATTCTGACGTAGCCTATGTAGTTTCAAAGATATACAAGCAGCAAGCCTTTCATTAAATAGTGTGATAATTGTGAATACTGTGATTAAAGTCAGTTTATTTATATCTATAATGGATGCAGTTGAGAAAAAAGGCCAACAATTTGGAACAGGTATTATTGTCCAAAAAGAGAATGGTGAAAATGCTTTGATTGTGCACTAGAGGTCTCCAAAACACTAAGCAATGCAAGCATAGTTTTCTAAGGCCTTAGAAGTGTAAGTTTTACACATGTTCTAATGTTTAATAGCACATAGTCTGTTTTATTATTAAACAATCTTAATTTATTTTGCTAGCAAAGTTCCTGTATTCCAAGTTGCTTCTTCATGTATGTAGCCAAGTTGCTTTTTTATTGTTTCCCCATCAAATTAGGTCGCATGAGAGGTTCGTTAGTTACACTACAGAAACTGGTTGACCTGTTTCCTAATGATACTTCATTCAAGAACAACCTTGGAGTGGGTTATCTTTTAATTGGAGACAACAACAATGCCAAGAAGATTTACCAGGAGGTGAGCTTCTATTAAGTACAGATAAATGATTCCAAAAATAATATATATGTGATTATGCAAGTCTTTATATATAAGAACCATGCATTAAAATAACCTAGGTAGTGGATAAAAACACTAGCTATAAGTAATTAATTAATTGTATTGCCTATTTATTTTCACAAATCTAGAAACATCATTTGGATATTCTCTAAGGCATTAATGGGCAATGCCTATAAGCCTTAAAAGTAGTTTTTGCTATTTATATGCTTTTTTCAAATTTTAGATCCTTAATTTTTATATTTTTTACTCTTTTTTTCTTCCATTTAGATAAGGATGACATATTCAGGGCAACACCATAGCTTTCTTTAGTCAATCAAACCCAGCTATGTGACAGTACAGCTACAAATAAATTAAGCAAGTTGAGAATGAGGATAGTGCTTCTGAAATAATCATGTCTCAATAAAAGAGAATATTTGTAGCTCATGAGGTTGAAATGAGGGGTCCTTGATGTTCAGTGAACTTGGTTATGTTTTTTCAGATGTTTCATTACTTAAACGAGGTAACATAGGGGTGTCAAACTGGTGATCCACGCGCCAGATACATCACGCGTAGGCCATGCCCACCCTAGCTCCATGAAGGGGAAAACCATGATATGTCATGTGACAGCAACATGACACTGCAAGTTGGACACCCGTGAGGTAACATCATCAAAACACTGATGATGTTACCTAATATGGGTAATGAAAAATCTGCAAGGAATAACCAATAATAAGTTCAGAGAGCACCAAGGACCCCTCATAGTCATCTCTCTCTGTTGGTCTGTCAATCTGTGTCTCTATCTATCTGAGAAAAGCAATCTTGCATGGTTTTCATGAGATTTTATGAAATTTTATTATTTATTATAATAGCAGCGCTGGCACCATGGCATCTCTGAGTGCCATAATGTTTCACCATAATATACTCCTTCACATACATGAATTGGAATAAGAAGTTGTAGGTGAGCTGCAAACTGACAGAAATCTTTTCTGTCGTCTTAAAATGCTTTTAACTACTGTTCTCAATAGCTTTAACTAGCAAGATCAATGGTAAAGTCATGTAATCTGTCAGATGTTAAAGAGCCAGATGTTAACAGCTTGACTTCAGTGTTATTCAACCCTTCAATTATTCAGACCTGTTTTTTTTAAAAGAATCTCACTCCTTCAGTGAAGAGGCTAAGTAGTAAAAATTAAATCAAAGAATTATATGTCTTTAACTGGAAATCAATCTGATGGGAAATGTGCCCTATTTCTGGGAAATGTTTTATGAGACCATCCATTGTATCACAGCTTGGAGGCAATGTTAAAAAAGGGGTAGCATTTCACTTTTTCCCCCCATTATATATTTTTCTTTTTACTGTCATAGTCTGGAACTGAACACGATACATTAAAGATACTCTTTGTAAGAAATCAAAGCTGCTTTTGTTTTCAAACAGCAATTGATCTTGTTTTTACTTTTTTCAAGGGCTTCCTCTGTTGTACAAGAAATCTGAAGACATGTTTTCGCTTATTCAGGTTATGCTAGTGCTCCGAACCGTGCATGTAATGGCTAATGGAGTCACTTGACTATTACAAAGAAAATTCTCCTATCAAACAGACATGTGGTGTTCTCTGTACTGTTTGACACCCCATCCTCCATTAAATCCATTGTACAGATATCAAATCCAACATTCAGAATTCTTAAAATGCATCTGAATAAAATTCATTTCTATGAGAAATTTCATTTCTACTGTATTCCATCTGAGAGGCAAAAAGAAAATGGTACCGAAACCACTGTCTTCCATTGATATTGAGTTTTTTTCTTCTTTCTTGTAACATTTCACATCTGCTGCCAAGTTTGAATTTCTCTGTTTCTACTGGAGAAGAAAGTGACATATAGCAGGGACTTGAACATCATGACAACATCACTTTCTGCTTTTTAAAAATTTGTTTATTAGATTTATAGTCTGGTGCTTTTTGTGTGTGTAGGAACTCAAGGTAGCAAACATTGTGGTCTTCCTTCCTATTTTTCTTCTGTAAGAGCCCTTTGCAGTTCATTGGACTGAGAAAGAGTGACAGGCCCAAGGGTCACCCAGTGAACATCTATGAGTAGGGTAAACTACAGCCTAGGCCTCCCTACTCATAGTCCAGAACCTTAACCAGTACACTCATGGTCTGAAATAGCGCACCTGAACCAAAGTTCCCCAGGGGCTGAGTAGGGACTAGAATCTGAGTCTGTCAGCTGCTAGTCCCATTCGAGAGTTCATAATGCTATGAGATAAAGAAAAGAGAAGGACTGATAGAAAAAAGTGCATCTTTAGGTTTTCTAAAAGGCTATAAATCGATGTTTTAGAAAGCTACAGAAGTGAAGCCGTAATTATTATTTGTTTTGTTCTCCCTTAGGTTCTAAGCCTGGCTCCTAATGATGGGTTTGCGAAAGTTCATTATGGATTCATTCTGAAGTCAGAGAACAAGATTGAAGAAAGCATTCCTTATTTGAAAGTAAAATTTACATTACGACTTTTATCTTTTTCTATTTCAGAAAACAAAAGATGTTGCCCAAAGAAGGGCAATTGGGATGTCATGTATTGTATAGGATCCGATGTGAAATACTTAATAGTAGAGATGTCTTAAAGGCCATTGGTGTGTGCTATGTATCTCCAGATTTGGGACTTCTAGTAATCATATAATGTTTTTTCCAGTTTTCTAGCCACCCTGTTCAAAAGCTAATTCATATTTCCCTTTTTGTGACGGTTTTTCTGAAGTAATCCTCTTTATGGTAAAATAGTACATTAACACATGTTGAGTTATAGGCAACAATGTTTTTCACCTATGAACACTTGGGAAAGAAGTATCTTGTGTTGCAGGGAATAGTTGGCTTGGAGATCTCAATACACTGATAATGTTAGGAATGATTTTAAAATGACTTATCAGGTAATTGATGGGGTTTCTTTTTTTTTCTAGGAAGGTCTAGAATCAGGCGATCCTGGCACTGATGATGGCCGCTTTTATTTTCATTTGGGTGATGCCATGCAACGAGTTGGAAACAAGGAGGTAGGAAGACTACTGACTTCATTTGAAAAAGCAAACTAGACCACAGCCATAGAGGGGAGGGGTAACTTAGTCCTAAAGACAAGGAACCTGACAAGAGAAGACGAACATCCCTATCTTGCTGTACAGGAAGTACTTTGCTGCCTCTTCAATTGTATGTTTTGATCAACACTCAGAACTTAACTAGAGGCAATGCTATTAATATCTTTAACATTGGAGTGGCTGTTCTGTGCCTATAAAAAGTTTAACAAATGAATAAATAGCTGGCATGGAGGCTTTGGCTAAACCTCTGACTAATATTTATTCCTTATACTATAATTTCTTTCCAGTTATTAAAAGTTGCAGCTGAACAGAAAAGTGGCATTCCCTTCCTTCCCTTCCTTTTAAGTTATCCCCTCCCTATTAAGTTTAGCCCAAGTTTTGGCTAAAAGCCATGATTTTGGTACTAATCATGCAAATCTATGGAGGAATCATGCAAATGCTATTTCAGAGATGGCTTATTGCACATAGAATCCAATTGACAACCAGTACAAATCACAAAGCATAGACATTATAAATATAATATGGCCTGCACATTACTGTTTAAGCCACTGGATTTTGGACTGTCTGTATCTTCCAAATGGTTTTCAGGGAAAGCCCTATGTAGATTACAGTCCAACCACAAGGTGATTAAGGCATGAATGATTATTAGAATGGCCTTTTAATCTAGGTTAGGGCACCCTTGATGTGCAAGAGAATCTATGGAAAGGCCCTCCTCCTGGCCACCTTCTGCAACCTGCTGTTCAAAAGAACTGTGAGTTCAGAAGGACCTGCAGATTGCATGCTAGACTCAACCCAGATTCTGCACTCCCATTAAAAGCTGAAGAAGAAAAATCTCTCATAGCTGGGCCCAAACATACACAGTTACTCAGTCTGATTACGTTTAAGGTCCAGCTTGTTCCTCTTCATCGAAATCTTCAGTGCCATCAAGCACTGGGATATGACTTCAACAGCATCATTTAGCCAGCCCACAATTGAGATATACTGTTGTGTATCGTTGATATACTGAGAATATCTGGGCCCAAACTGATGGATGACCAGACTCAACAGCCTTATGTTGATGTTAAATGGTGGGAGAAGAGTATTTAGTCCTGAGGTTTCCCATAGATCAGCTCAAATTATCTTTTTCCTGTTACGAACATGACAAATCAGGCAATCAAGCTGTGTTTATTTGGTATATTCATTAGTTTCAGTGTGATTTATATTGTATATGTTATTCAATGGATAATCTAGTTTGGAACAAAATTAGTGTTCATGAAAAAAGATCTCCTTTGGTCAAAACATGCCACTGAATTTATCACTATGAGTCAGTTCTGAATGAACACAAAGAAATCCTGACGATGTTCAAATTCAAGATTTCATCAAAGAAAGCAATCAGTACATAAACATTTGTAATCTCCATTACTAAAAATATATGTTCATTATCTAAGGTTGCAGTCAGGACTAAAAATTAAGCTACTGATGTTTTGAAAGATTAATTAAAAATCAGTACTTTTACATAACTGGCTAAAGATTTTTTTAGTTAAACTGCTCTTAGCTATATAATGCCAAAAATGGATACAAGCATTCTTAACTGCAGTTGTAGGAAATATATCCTTCTGGTCTGACTCTCTACTCCAGGGGTATCAAACTCAATCCGCCCCCGCCCCCCAAACCCGGCCAGCCCACAGAGAAGTACAGTGCTGATCCAGCCATCAAAGAAATCCAGTTTGACACCCTGCTGTAGTCCAATCTTACCATTTGAATAAGAAGGTGTGAAAAATAGTTTTAAATGCTTTTGATATACTAGCAATGCCTTATACAATATAGGACCCTATAACATAAGAGTTCTGAATTCTGTGCTTTAAAAAATACAATGTAACTCACCTTCAAATTGCCCTGGTAAATCCAAGGAGATCAGAGGTCTTGAAAAGTTGAAGTGAAGCACATATCTTTTCTCATCTCCATAATTATAGTTATAAAGGGGTTTTAATGCAATAAAAATTGGCATAGGAAATAAGCTCCTGCTTATTCACTAGGTGGTGGAAGATGAGGCTTTTCAGAGCCCTTTGCACTATCCCAAATAGAGAAGCCAAGTTTTGACTTTCATGCTTGACATTTCAGTTAAATGCACACGAAGGAGTTCTTATACTTGATGCCACTCCAGATAACTGCTATTCATTCTTTTGGTTCTGACAACATTATTCATAACAAAGTAATGCTTGTCTTTGTTTTGCCAGAAGAGAAGGCATAAAAGATATAGAGAGCCCTCAGAAACATTATGAGGCGTAAGAGGTATGCATTGTTGCAAATAGAGAACATTGCAGAGATGTGGGTAAAGACGTATTGAACAGGAGAATGAGGAAATCATCTCACTTTTCATTATTCTTTATTCCAAATAGAATTAGAGGCCTCTTTCTCTTTCCTCTTTTATTTCATCCTGGTTACAGATCATCAGTGACAGACATTGGATTTTTTGAGTCCTGATTCCTTTGTTTCCAATGTATTTCTGCTGCTTCATGGGTAACAATAGCTTCTATATATGATCGTGGTTTTATTACATCAATGCCTCAAAAGAAAAAGTTCACTCATTCGTAGTTGACTTATACAGTTATATTAATACTCGTTAAATATAATGCCAGTTAAAGTGATATTATAAAATTTTGGAAATATGAACTACAGTAATAATTTGGAACTAATTTTGTAAAAAAATAACTTTTCTCCAGGCCAGATTAACATTGCTTTCTTATAAATCACAGTAATTTCAAAAATGGGTTTCAAATTATGTATTATGTGGACAAACAATAGAGTGAAGCAAATGTTCTTCTGCTCTAATGCTCAACATGATCATTTCAATTTTAATAACTATTGATATTTTATTGTGAAAAATAAGTATCATTAGAAAGCTGGAAATAATGACTAAATTATTATATTTCTTATTAACTTGCTTTTTCTGTTGAAATGCAGCAACTGAAAAATATGCTGTCAAATTTCAATCTTCTAGGCATACAAGTGGTATGAACTTGGGTACCAACGAGGTCACTTTGCATCTGTCTGGCAGCGTTCTCTGTATAATGTCAAAGGCTTAAAAGCTCAGCCATGGTGGACAGCAAAGGAAACTGGTTATACAGAACTGATCAAGGTGTGCAATGTTGTTCTTCCTTTCTCTATAGAAACATTAGACTAAGTTGATTTTAAAATTGCTGCTTTGTATATTTTAGAATAAGCCCAATGAACATAACGGAACGTACTTCTAAACAGAAGTGAATGACTGTCAGTTCTGGTTTCTATCCTAGCCTCAATTTTTTTATTTCTATTTTTGTTTTGCCTAATTTAATTTCTGCTTAAACTGTGATTTTAAAAAACTTGGAAAATGTGTATATTTTGCATGCATATTTCTCCTTGGATGAATCTCCTTTCCCTCTGCCTCCTGCATACACAGCCTAAGCCAGGAGGCCCTCTAAGAAATGTAACTTTGGATGTAACTCTTTATCAATCCAAACAGAAAAGTAGTTTTTTAGGGAAAAAATATTAATAAAATGTGTTCTGTTTGTTACTTTTCCTAATGAACATGGTCAATTAGCCTGCTTTTTTTAGTCTATTTTTGGCTCCTACCATCTGGACTAGTCCTTACAGTTGTTTTTTTTTGGGGGGGGGGGTAAAGATTTTTGGAAGTGGTTTGCCATTGCTTCCTTCTTAGAGCTAAGAGAGTATGATGACCTGGAGCTGAGCATGAAAACAACACAGCCAGAACAAAGGCTTAACTCCCTTTTATTGTTCCAACTTTAGCCCAAAAGTTCCACCATTCACTACAAGTCCAGGAGCCAACCCCTAAACACGCACCTCCAATAGGTCCTGGCTGCTATTAGTCCAGAGGAGCAGCGCAGTACTGAGAGCAGCTACAGTTCAAGGAATTTGGTTTCAAAGAGAGTTCCTTGTCCCAGGAAGAGTTCCCTGGGACTGCAGCACCACCTAGAGTATAACTGTATCACTGTGACCTCACACTTAGCCAGGCCAGGCAAGCAAGGCCAGGACGCCATACAAGGCAAGCAAGACAAAGTGTCCAGACGTCAGTAACAGCACCTGAGAAAGGAAAAAAGCAATGCTTGTTCCCGACAAATGCCCCTCCCAATGGCGTCTCCCTAAATCTCATTCCCCAGGTAAGGCCTGTGAAGAGCAGGACGCCCTTCTCCTGAGATCCCACTTCCTCTCCATTCTCCAAATTCGGGGATCAGAGGGAGGAGGTAATTGCTTCATGGTAGAGCTCCATCGCTTCTCTGTTCTGCTGCCTGCCCTTTCCTCCCCAATCACTGGCGACCCTTCCCAGGACCGAAGGACCTGGAATGCCTTGTCCTGCTCCTTTGATCGTTCTTCTGTTGGCCCTAGCTTTGTCTCGTCCTCCTCCTTGGACTCAGGCTCCAACAAGGCCATGACAGAGAGAATAAATAGTCCAAGATCACCCAGCTGACTTTGTGCCTAAGGCAGAAGTAGAACTCACAGTTTCTCAGTTTCTAGTGTGATCTCTTAACCATTGCACCAAACGTATGCTACACTGCCAAAGATATAAATAGAAAAGATAATTACACTTTGATTTAGCATCTAGTTACATAGGTTTGCACTAAAATGAGAACAAATTAATTTCTCACTACTGTATTTCTATTCCTGAATAATCCTTCAAAATATAAGACTGCCCCAGGCAAGACGTACTTATAACTGATAAGATTTATTTTCTTTCTTCACTGGAAGTTAAATTATTTCATCCTAGTTGAAATTGCTTTACAACAATGTATTGGAAGAATTAGATTGCATAAGTATGTTAAGTAGCAAACACAATGAATTGCATTGTTGGCCCATGAGTTGGATACATAAAGATAGCTTCAGTAACTCAATAATTCACACTAATTACTAGGAGGCAAGCCTTTAATTGCTGAGTGTTGTAATTAGTGGATAACAGGCCAATCTATGTTTCCTTATGCTCTCATAACTCTTAGAGGTTTCAGTGGGACATTTAATTGCATATGGTAGAGGATATTGGACCAGCTGGATAAATGGAGAAATCAGGCTAGATTGAAAGAACTGAGAAATATTTGTACTCCTTGGCAATAGATGAAAAAAGTATTTATGATTACTACACTACTGTTCCTTAACTACAATTTATTTGCTCTAGTATTAATCTTACATTTAGAATATCATTTGCTGGAAGTTTTATTTTTGATATACATCTAAGACAGGCTTACCTGGAACTGGTTCTCCAACTGTATATCTCCAACTATAGTCACATTATTTGGGGGAAGAATACTACATTTATGGTCTTGCAATGCCTGAAATACTTTTTTTAAAATCACGTTCAAAAATGCACTGTCCTAAATAGGAAATTTTTAATTTGTAATCCCAAATCACTTATGAGAACACAGAATTAGGAAAGATGATCCACGTCAAATTATAGGAGGGACATTACAAGTTTTGTAATTTTGAGCTATTCAAAATTTTAAAAGACGATGCAGTAAAAGTGCTGCACCCAATTTGCCAGCAAATTTTGAAAACTCAATGGTGGCCACAGTATTGGAAAAGGTCAGTTTACATTCCAATTCCAAAGAAAGGCAATGCCAAAGAATGTTCAAACTATCACACCATTGTACTCATTTCACATGCTAGTAAAATTATGCTCAAAATCCTATAAGCTAGGCTCCAGCAATATGTGGACCGAGAACTACTGCAAGTACAGGCAGGATTTCGAAGAGGCAGAGGAGCTAAAGATCAAATTGCCAACATACGCTTGATCATGGAGAAAGCTAGGGAGTTCCAGTACTTCTGCTTCATTGACTATGCTAAAGCCTTTGATTGTGTGCATCACAACAAATTGTGGCAAGCTCTTAAACAGAATCACAAACTGGAATTAAGATTACCGGAAGAAATATCAACAACAAAGATATGCAGATGATATCACTCTAATGGCAGAAAGTGAAGTGGAACTAAAGATCCTCTTGATGCAGGTGAAGAAGGAGAGTGCAAAAGTTGGCTTGAAACTCAACATTAAGAAAACTAAGATTATGGCATACAGCCTTCTCAATTCCTGGCAAATAGATGGGGAAGAAATGGAAGTGGTGACAGATTTTATTTTTCTGGGCAGATGGGGAGTGCAGCCAAGAAATTAAAAGACTTTTGCTCCTGGGGAAGAAAGCTATGGCAAATCAAAGCAGAAATATCATTCTGCAACAAAAGTGTGTATAGTCAAGACTATGGTTTTCCCATTTACAATGTATGGCTGTGAAAGAAAGGCTGACCACCAAAGAATTGAGGCCTTTGAACTATGGTGCTGGAGAAGACTCCTGCGAGTCCCTTGGACTGCAAGGCGATCAGTCCTAGAGGAGATCAACCCTGACTGCTCTTTATAGGGCCAGATCCTGAAGATGAAACTCAACTACTTTGGCCACCTAATGAGAAGGAAGGACTCACTGGAGAAGAACCTAATACTTGGAACGATTGAGGGCAAAAGAAGAATGGAACAACAGATAATGGGGTAGACGGAGTAACTAAACCAGTAGGCATGAGCTTAATTGGGCTATGGGTGATGGTAGAGGACAGGAAATCCTGGAGGAACATTGTCCATGGGATCGTGAAGGGTTGGACATGGCTTTGCAGCTAACAACAACAATTACTAGTCACCCTTAAGCATTTCAATATCCTGTCACAGGTTTGCATTAAAATTGCTAAGGTTTCATTCATGTGTTCAAGAAGAACTTGGAAGGTCCTCTGCTAGAGATGCTTCCGTTTGGATTTCTGCAAGAAGCAGAAGGTAGGAAATCCAAACAGTTTCCTACAATTCTATAATTCTATGAGGAAATAAAGGGGTAAGTGTCCATGGGCAGAAATATTCAACTATTGTGGGTTTTAAAAGCAATCAAGGAGATTTTTTTTTAAAAAAAAGTGTATTCTAGTTTTTATTTTATTTATCTTATTCTAAAAATATGAAATATAAGATAAAAATCATGACTTGGTCTAGTTTAGGCAGACTGGGGAGTTTGCTTGTTACCACTCCGTCTAGTCTTCTCACTATTACTTTTTATCAGTTCCAATTCCAGTTATTAATTTCTGAGATTGATATAGCTGTCCATCTCTCAATAAAATGACTCTAGGCAGTTACAATGAAAAGAATTATAAAAACAATTAAAAATAATTAAAAATTGTTAGATCAGGTAATGGAGAGGCACACTCAGGCTTAGGCAACAACAGATCTTTATTTTAACAGAACAAGTATGTACAATCCAGCAAAGGGTCAGTCTGACAGCAGCCATTTTATAGGGAACTGTCAGACCCTTCGACCAATGAGATTGAATCTCTGTTCTCGCCGGAACAGAGGACCTTGGTGGAAACCTTTATGACAGTTGCTAGTATCTAACACCCCTCCCCTCTTAGATGGAATCAACTGACTGGTGACGTAGTCACGCAGGTAGGTGGGCTTTTTGGTAGCTCTGCTAGACCTGCTCAGTTCAGTCGGAGGGTGTTCTTCAGACAGGTCGGACGGACTTGTTGGCTCTGCAGCTTCGCCTGATGGAAGCTCCTGGAATCTTTCACAGGCCGCGGCTGGAGTTTCTAGAGCCGGTTCGCTCGGAGCTCGCTGCGAGCCTGCAACACAAGTAGATAAGTGTTGTGACTCAGCAGAAGTTTGCTGTGAGTTGAATCGGGATGCAGGAATAACAATGCAGCTGGGGCTCATTAGTGTGGTCTTCTGAAGATAAAAGGACTGATGGTGCCACGCCCTGGTTGCAGAAGTCAACGTTCATCATTCATCAGTCGTGGTTTGTTTGTGAGAGACACTTGGATAAGTGATTTGCTTTCTGTAACCCTGATTCAAGGAGACACTTGGAGAAATGATTTGCTTTGTAAGAGAACTTTGTTTTTGCATTCTGTTATCTTCTTGCCAGAGACTTTATTTATGTTTATTTTTGGGTTCGCAGCCAGCATGAGCCGAGGCTGATAAAGAAAAGTCTGCCTGACTGTTGTCTGTTAACGAGCGGAGAAGGAGGGTCAGAACAGATTGACTTCTGCCAAAACAAGCCTCCATTTGATTAATTATGGAGCAATTAATTGCTGAAAATAGGCAAATGGCTCAACAGATATCGTTGTTGGCGGACCAAATTACACAGCTGCAGAGAGCTGCAAACCCCCGCCCCCAGCCAAGGAGGAAGTGCCCAGTAGCCATGCCTGATAAATATGATGGGAGTCAGGCCATGTTTGCCGCGTTTCTGGGACAATGCCAGCTGTTCCTGAGTTTGAGACAGAGGACTTTCCCACTGACCGGACGAAGGTGGGATTCATTATCAGTTTGCTCTCAGGCACAGCTGCCTGTTGGGCTACCCCCTTGTTAACTCAGCCAAGCCCTTTGTTGGATGACTTCCAGGCCTTTTGTCAGTACTTTAAATGGATGTTTGAAGATCCTATCAAGGGGGAAACATCAGCTAGAAGTCTGAAGTCACTGCAGCAGGGGAGTGGTTCCACATGGAATGAACCAGCTCTAATGGACACGTTCCAGGATGGTTTGTCAGAGGCCTTGCAGGATGAACTGGCGACATTCGACGCGTTGGTCCACTTGTGCCTCTGGATAGATGCCCGGCTGCAGAGGCGAAGGCCTCGCCGTGCATTCCAGGGGACCACCAGCATGCCGGTTCAGCAAGGGACTGCAGTGGACTGGGAGGAGCCCATGGAGTTGGATGCTGTCAGACCTAGAGTGTCACATACTGAGATGGACAGACGACGTGCTGAGGGATTGTGCTTCTACTGTGGGGATCTTGGACACGGGGCAGGGAGTTGCCCCAAGAAGAACAGAAGGGTTGCGCAGACTGCAGCTGTCCCTCAGCAACGCACTATCATGTCGGACAACCAGCACGTTTGTGCAGCCATGATACCCCATTCACACAAGGTAGCATGCATTCGGGGAGTGTGGAATCCCAGGGCAGATGCCCTGTCTAGTAAAGTAGAGAACTCTGACCCTGCGAACTCTCTTCCACCTCGGACTGTTCTACCCGTTGCATCCTGCGCTGCCGTTTGTCATCCCGTGAGCATGCAGTCTCTGATACGGGATGCGCAGCGGGGTGACGACTGGGTGGAGCGATGAAAGGCGGAAGTAGGGCCGGCGTCCCCATGGACTTTGGAAGGGGATCTTTTGACGTATCGGGGCTGGTTCTATGTTCCCGCAGGGCACATCCGTAGCCGGGTGCTCTCACAGGTTCATGGTGCTCCTGCATCGAGACATTGGGGGTTTTTCAGGATTTTGCACCTGGCGTCCCGTCAATTTTGGTGGCCCCATCTGAGAAATGACGTGTGGAGGTGCGTGGAGCCATGTGCCCGGTGCCAATGGGCCAGGTCTGCAAGGAGGGCTCCGCCAAAATTCCAGACTTTGTCGACTCCAGTCCCCGCAGCACTGGACTTTGTTTCTAGGTTCCCAGCGGGGTACCAGTGTCTTGGACTGTGTTCCATGGAGGCCATCACCAACCCTTCTGGGCTACACCCTGATCGTCGGAACCGGGGGAAGGGCCCTGCAAGATGGGAGTGTGTGGTGGCTCGGCAGGAGTCGGTGGAGCTGCCACCAGACTCCGACGGCGAGGGGTCATATGAGTTGGCCTTGGAGGAGGTGGAGGACCCTGGACAGGGTGTTAGGGCTCGGCCGGAGCTGTTAGAGTGGCCACCAGACTCCGACAGTACGAGGGCTGGTTGGTCGGCCATGGAGAGGGTGGAGGACCCTGGACAGGGTGTTAGGGCTCAGCCGAAGCTGTTAAAGCTGCCGTCACCCTCCAAAAGTATGGGGGATGGTGGGTCGGCCTTGCAGAGGGTGAAGGACCCTGGACAGGGTGTTAGGGCTCGGCCGAAGCTGTTAGAGCTGCTGTCAACCTCCGACAGTAGTGGGGCTGGTGGGTTGGCCTTGCAGAGGGTGGAGGACCCTGGATGGGGTGTCGACGCTGTGAAGGGCGGAAGGAGACATGGTGGCTACCAGATACATAGGGAGTTCCGGCTCAAGGGGACTATTCCTGCAGAGGTTTGGGACTCATGAAAAAGGCACCACAGCAAATGCGTGCGGGCCATCTTGTGGACAAGCCATTCCAACCGCATCCAGACTATCGGAACCCGGGGAAAGGGCCCTGCGGTGGGGGATAGTGTTGTGACTCAGCAGAAGTTTGCTGTGAGTTGAGTTGGGATGCAGGAAGAACAATGCAGCTGGGGCTTTTTAGTGTGGTCTTCTGAATATAAAAGGACTGATGGTGCCACGCCCTGGTTGCAGAAGTCTTCATCGTTCATCGTTCATTGGTCGTGGTTTGTTTGTGAGAGACACTTGGATAAGTGATTTGCTTTCTGCAACCCTGATTCAAGGAGACACTTGGAGAAGTGATTTGCTTTGTAAGAGAACTTTGTTTTTGCATTCTGTTATCTTCTTGCCAGAGACTTCATTTATGTTTATTTTTGGGCTCGCAGCCAGTGTGAGCCGAGGCTAATAAAGTTCTTTCCTTTTAAGTCTGTCTGACTGTCGTCTGTTAACGAGCGGAGAAGAGTGGTCAGAACAGATAAGTATCCCGGTATTTTCAGGTTTGAGTTGGCTGTGGAAGGAGTGACTTCGTGCTCCTTTTGGGTAGGGCTTTGGCTAACTCGTACAGGAGTTACCTCTGGCTGCCTAAGAGTGGAGTTGGAGAGGCGGCCACGGAGTTGGTCAACATACCTTCTCCAATTCCAACCATCCTCAAGCTCTATGAGATAAGAGCAAGACCCGGTGATGCTTATCACTGTGGCAGGAATCCACAGAGTTCCCCTGGCATAGTTGTGGGCGTAAACTGAATCCCCTATGCTAAAATTCCAAAATTTGCTTATTGAGTCTGGGGGCGATGCGGCAGAATAGTTTGGGTGTAGCTGGTCTAAGTGGGACCTTAGTCGGTGACCTATGAGAATCTCGGAAGGGCTTCTCCCCGTGGTAGCACTTGGCATGATGTGTTGAATTACAAGATAATGATCAACCCGTGTTTGCCAATCTCCCGCGCCCATCCTGGATAGGGCCTCTTTTGCAGATCTCACCATTCTCTCCACCTGACCATTGGAGGCCGGATGGAATGGCATGACCAGGGCATGTCTGATTCCCTGTGCGGCTAAGTAGGTCTCGAATTGCATGGCCATGAATTGGAGCCCGTTGTCAGAGACCAGGACATCGGGCAGGCCGTGTGTGGAAAAAAGTCTCCGTAGTACCTTGATAACCACTTCTGCTGTAGTGGAGATCATGAGGACTACCTCTAGCCATTTCGAGTAGGTGTCCACAACTACTAATAATGTCTGGCCATGAACTGGGCCAGCAAAATCTCTGTGCACCCTAGACCATGGTGCTTGAGGTCACTCCCACTCCTTAGCGGGTGGCTCTGAGGGAGCAGGTCTGGACTCCTGGGATGGTATGCAGGTAGCCACCCATTCTTCGATCTCCCTGTCCATGTTAGGTCAGCACACATAACTCCTAGCCAAAGACTTTATCCTGACAATTCCAGGATGCCCTACATGTAAAGCCTCTAATACTGCAATGCGCAGTTTGGGTGGAACAATGACCTGGTCCCCTCACAACTAACAGCCATTAATAACAAACAATTCATATCTTTTACAATAGTACATCTTGAAATCAGACAGGCCCCTTGGACCACCCCCTCCACACCCAGGTCAAAACTTGTTTGATCGTGGAGTCTCTTACAGAGTGACAGCCTTGCAGCCTTGCAGACTAGGGTCTCAGGGGTAGGATCCACAAGTAGTTCTGGCAGTGGGCAGCAACTCAAAGAATTGGCATGCCCCAAGGTTGAGCCTGGTCGATGGACGAGGCAATAGGTGTAGGCCACGAGGAAAATAGTCCATCTGGTCATTCGCGGTGACAATAACACAGAAGTAAGCCAGTCCCCAGCCAGCAAGCCCAGTAGCAGTTTGTGGTCCGTGATGTGTTCAAAATCACGGCTGTAGAGGTACTACACTGGCCACTGCAGCCAAAGCCTCACGGTCCAGGTGGCTGTAGTTCCGCTCGGCAGCGGACAAGGTCCTTGAGTAATAGGCTATGGATGTCTCGGTTCCATTGGGCATGCGGTGGCTGAGGACAGCTCCGATGCCAAACAGTGAAGAGTCGCAAGTTAACACAAGTGGCAGGGTCTGGCTGTACTGGACCAAGAACATGCCTGCTGACAGAATTTGTCAATTTGTCAATTTTAATAGATTTGTATGCCGCCCAATCCCGGAGGACTCCGGGCGACTTACATAAAAGACAGTTTAAAAAAGAAGATATAAAAAATGTAAAATATAAGAGAACAACTTAAAACAGAACACAACATGCATTCGATCTTAATGGGGCTGAAGGTCAATCAAGATCAGCAGCCCCTAGGCCTGCTGGAACAGCCAGGTCTTAAAAGACTTTCGGAAGGCCTAGAGAGTGGGGAGGGTCCAGATTTCAGGGGGCAGTTCGTTCCAAAGGGCCGGGGCAGCTACAGAAAAGGGCCTCTTCTGAGGAGCCACCAGACGACATTGTGCAGTCGATGGTACCTGGAGAAGGCCCACCCTGTGCGATCTTATTGGGCGCTGGGAGGTTTGCTGCAGGAGGCGGTCACGGAGATATCCAGGTCCTAGGCCATGTAGGGCTTTAAAGGTCTCTTTACCGTGGCAAATGTGGCAGCTTCAGCTCTGCCCCAGGACCACTTCGCGTTTTTTGCCAGGAGACAATGTAAAGGCTCAGCAATGGTGCCTTTCTGTTTAAGAAAGACGCTATACAAAATAAGGAGCTCGAGGAATGCCTGCAGCTTGTTCTGATTGCGAGGTGTAGAGGTGCTTTAATTTTCTTAGTGGTTGGGTGAATCCCAGAGCCATCGATGAGGTACCCTAAGAATTCAACCCTTGGCATGTTAATTTGGCATTTTTCTTTTTTGAGACGGAGGCCTTCGTCTCTAATTCTGGTCAAAACAGTTCTTAAACGTTTGAAAAGTTGCACCTCATTTCCAGCCGATACGAAGATGTCGTCAAAATAGGGACGACTCCTGGAATCCCCTGCAAAAAGCCGTTCCCTGACACTTTGGAACAATCCAGGGGCAATACTAATTCCAAATTGCAGGTGGTTACATTTGAAAGCACCCCTGTGCGTCACAATGGTTTGGGCCTCTGCCGTAGCGCCATCTACAGGCAATTGTTGGTATGCTTGCGCCATGTCCAATTTAGCGAATACTTTGCTGGGGCCTAAGGAATGTAATAAATGCTGTACAATGGGTACAGGGTAAGCACTTTGTTGTAACACTTTATTGATTGTGCACTTGTAGTGGAAACCATTATGACAGTTGCTAGTATCTAACAAAAATATTTTATAATTATTATAATTATCATCTTTATGGGCATATTTAGAAACAACATACTGGGTCTCAGCCAATGTTTATCTTCAAAAGATATTTATGAAGCCTACGTATAATCTAACTTCCTAGAAATAAAGAGGTTTCTGAAGCTACAACTTACTTTTAGTTCCACCTTAAATTATTTTTAAAAACTAATTGTAGTAGAATCTGGTAATTGCTAAGGGAGATGTTTACAGAAACACTGCTACAGTTGGCACTTCACTGTACTATCTAGTTTATATGTGCAAACTATATGAAAAAATAAAAATATAAGTAATATACCTGGACTATAACAAGAAACTAATACAGTAATTGAATACTATAATTCAGTGGTTAAAGCAATTTATCCTTTGAACAACATTGGTAACTGATTTTATCTAGCTGTGGTGGTATAATGTTTAGAATGTGGTACTGCAGGCTAACTCATTGCTCACTCCAGAAGTTCGATCCTGATGGGTTCAAGGTTGACTCAGCATTCCATCCTTCCAAAGTCAGTAAACTGGAGACCAGATTGTTGGGAGCAATGTACTTACTCTGTAAACTGCTTAGAGAGGGCTGTAAAATGCCATGAAGCGGCATATAAGCATAAATGCTATTGCTATTACTATTACTATTGCTTTGTATGCCTAACAGCAAAAGTTCTTGCTGCAGCAAATATCTATTTTGTTTAATTGATATTATATGTTGGGTGCATAGCTAATACAGTTGTAAGGTTGCCTAAGGAATCAGAAAATGATAAAGTTGTGGAGTCATTAGAAAAGAGTATTTGTAATTTATCATATTTTGCATGTTAATGCACTGTAAAATTATTACAATTTTTGAACAAAAATAATTATAATAAAGACCTTTGTTTTTGCTACAAGCAAAATGTGGCATAACAGAATAATAACCAGCTTAATAAAGATGATATTTTCATTAATTTTGAAAAGGCTTTATGCTTCTATTACAGCTATTTTTAATGCCAAGAAATTTAGGCAAGTTTGCTGTTCATAAAATCTAAATTAGCTAGTGTTTTCCTCTTTCATGTTTCCAACTTTGGCATTCCAGTTACCAATCACAACAGCACATCTTGCTTGCATGTTCTGTTGATTTTAAATTGGACTTGATCCTAAAGTCCCCCTCTTTTTCGAAATCAGCAGTTAGAACATAAATTTGAATGACTATCATATTATTGGATTGTCCAAAAAATAGCCCTCCCTTGGGTAAATCAAAAGCAAATTAAAGTGGAAACCATTCTGGTAATATTGGAATAGTTATGCTACAAAGATAATTGAAAATGAGAAACTATGGGAGGCTATATTTATTTTTGAGGAGAAATAGCTAAAAGAATATGCAATGTATAAGTATAATCTTTATTGTCATTGTACTTAAATACAGCGAAATTGGTTGTGTGTGTTTGTGTATGTGATGTTTTGTCCTATTAGTCCTTAGAAAAAAACTGGAAGGTGATCCGGGATGAAGGACTTTCTGTAATGGATAGAAGCAAGGGCCTCTTTCTTCCAGAAGATGAAAATTTACGAGAAAAGGGTGACTGGAGCCAGTTTACTCTGTGGCAGCAAGGTACACAACTCATTACTTTTCTTGTCTGTTCCAGTGTCCCCTTTCCATGCTAACAAAAGGAAGCAACTAAAATGTTAAAGGGAAAATATGTTTTGTGATGCTAAAGAGCAGGATAATGAAAACTGAAGTGCCAGGCCTATTATTATTATTATGTAGTTAATCTTTGGTGAGATTCACAGCATTTGGGGCTGGTTGGTAGCGCAACAGCTCGACCCCTAACCAAGGACCTAGGAACTGTTAAGGTAACATCAGAAGATATAAGCTATTCCAAGTAGGGTGGTTTTTTGTAGAATCAGAATGTTCAAGTCAATATTACTATTATTATTATTTGCAACAACAGAATTGTATCACAGCGGCCAGCTGTTTCGCCAGATTTGGCATTGATTACTAGTCTGGCCCCACCCAGGGGCCTAGGACGTCGTAATGTATTTTCATAATATGCGTGCAGATCCAAGCAGTGCGGCTTTTTGCATTTGACTGATGGTGATCTTGCCAATTTTTAACTGTTTTAAATGTAATTCCAGTGCTTTTGGAATTGCACCCAGTGTGCCAATTACCACTGGAATTACCATTGTTGGTTTGTGCCATAATCGTTGAATTTCGATTTTTAAGTCCTGGTATTTTGCAATTTTTTTCATGTTCCTTCTCGGCGACCCTTTATTATTATTATTATTATTATTATTATTATTATTATTATTATTATTATTATTATCTATTATTATCTATTATTATTGTACAATTGTATCACAGCGGCCAGTTGTTTCGCCGGATTTGGCATTGGTTACTAGTCGGGCCCCACCCAGGGGCCTAGGACGTCGTAACGTATTTTTGTAATATGCGTGCAGATCCAAGCAGTGCGGCTTTTTGCATTTGACTGATGGTGATTTTGTCAATTTTTAACTGTTTTAAATGTAATTCCAGTGCTTTTGGAATAGCACCCAGTGTGCCAATTACCACTGGAATTACCACTGCTGGTTTGTGCCATAGTCGTTGAATTTCGATTTTTAAGTCCTGGTATCTTGCGATTTTTTCATGTTCCTTCTCGGCGACCCTGCTATCACCTAGTATTGCGATGTCTATGATTGTGACCTTATTTTTCTCAACCAGTGTGATGTCTGGTGTATTATGCGCCAGTATTTTGTCGGTTTGTATACGGAAATCCCACAAGATCTTGACCATCTGATTTTCGGTGACTTTTTCAGGCTGATGTTCCCACCAATTTGTTGCTGTTTTAATATTATAATTTTTGCACAAATTCCAATGGATCATTTGTGCTACTGAATTGTGCCGCAATTTATAATCAGTCTGCGTGATTTTTTTACAGCAGCTGAGTATATGATCAACAGTTTCATCAGCTTCTTTGCAAAGTCTGCATTTGGCATCATCAGAGGATTTTTCGATTTTGGCCTTAATGGCATTTGTGCGGATAGCTTGTTCTTGCGCAGCCAGGATTAGTGACTCTGTTTCTTTCTTTAATGTACCTGTTGTTAACCATAACCAAGTTTGTTCACTGTCCACTTTATCTTTTATTTTTTCCAGAAATTGACCATGCAGTGCTTTGTTCTGCCAACTCTCCATTCTTGATTTTATCACATCTTTTCTGTATTCTTGTTTCGTCTGTTGGGCCTTCAGTAGATTTTTGTTCTTTACTTCGATTAATAGATGTTCTTGACTTTCTTTTAAATAATCAGCCAGTGCATGTTTTTCTTCTTCAACTGTTTGCTTCACTTGTAATAATCCTCTGCCACCTGATTTTCGGGGCAGATATAGTCTATCAGTATCACCACGTGGATGTAAACTGTAGTGCATTGTCATTAGTTTCCTGGTTTTTCGGTCCAAAAGGTCCAAATCAGCTTGTGTCCAGTTAACTATACCAGCTGTGTATCTTATATCTAGTATTGCCCAGGTATTTATGGCCTTGATTGTATTTCCACCATTCAATTTAGATTTCAAAATTTTCCTAACTCTGTTGGTGTACTCTCGTCTGACAATAGTTTTTACTTCTCCATGCTTGATATTATCCAACTGCAGAATGCCTAAGTATTTGTAGGCTTCATTTTCATTGCATTTAATTAGTTGGCCATTGGGCATTTCAATTCCCTCATATGCAGTGATTTTGCCCCTTTTTATGGATACAGTGGCGCATTTTTCCATGCCAAACTGCATTGAAATATCGGTGGTGAATACTCGGACTGTGTTTCAATTCATCCATATATAGTAAATGCGAATTTTTTTCAGCTTCTTTGGCTGTTTGGTAGCCTAATTTCATTTTTTTAAGATTGCTGATAGTGGGATCATAAGTTCTTCAGACATCTGTTTGTTAGAAGCAGCTATTTCTTCCTTAGGTTTTGCGTCCATCGTAACAGCATGATTTTTTAGCGCATCGATTAATTCCTTCTGCAGAATTTCCCTTGTCAGGGTGTCCCCTGCAGAAGTAGAAGGGAGTGATGATTGTATTTTAGCAGAAGGCGCTGGTGAATTTCCGGCACTTTTCAATGCAGGGGAGAGGAGGAGGGGGAATTTTTGCTTAGAAGCCATCTCAAACTTAATCTTCTTTAGTCAGTTAAAAAGTCCAGGCAGTCCAATTATACAGCAATTGCTATTTGTTTTGATAATAAATCACTTCTTGGTAATAAATCACTTTTAGGCTTCGCAAAAGTTCTATCCGAGACACGCCCCTCCTACACAGCTCGCACCATTTTTATAGAACTTTCAACAAGTAATCAGCAGAAGGAATTCTTTGCAAATGGAGCTAAGGATTTATACATACAATTAAGATGTTCACAGGTATTGGTTCAGCTCGGCTTGAAGTCCATAATAAATCATTGTGCTGAGGATGAGCGAAAACCTTCGTTCTGCAACAAAATATAGAAAATATAGAATTGTATATAAATCCCGGCTCGGAGCTGCCATACTACAGCCGGTGCTTTCCCCCTTCCTCCCAGCGTTTAGGCTGAAAGGGCTAGTTGGAAAGCTTCCGATGCATAGCTTCTCATCTCTCTCTTCTAAGTCTGAAGGGAGGATAAATAAACTGCCAAACAGCTTGATAGATTGCTGTTTAGACATATTAACGACGCCAGGATTCCAGAGCTGTTAAAGATAACAGCCTTCTGTCAGGCTCCGCCCACCAGAAGCCAAAATTGCTTTTATTTCTGAAGTTCTACTTTCTTAACTTCCTGTGGTGACATTACTGTGCTTAGAGCGGAGGAAATGGAGCTCTCCTAACCTCTAACTCTAACTTCTTAGTTTGGGCTCATTTTTGAGCACTGTTGATCCTGAAGGGGCCAGCAGATTAAAGGGGATACTCTGTAAACATTGGGGTGATAAGGCAAATCCCCCAGCGGATAGGAGAAACCCCCTAAATGGACGAGGAACTATCCTGCCATTTGGTTAGGACCAGCGATGGTGACCACATAAGAAAGAAGGAAACAGAGAGGGAAGCAGTTGAAATTGGGATATTTGTTACTATTGCTGACAACCGAAAGAGGAGGTCAACGTGAAATTGGCAGAGAGGGTGAGCTGGAAAGAAGGAGACGCTGGGAAGGAGACTGGGTTTGCAGTTCAATTTTGCCGAAAAGAAGTGAAGCAGAGACGCTGAGTTCGCTGAGTTGGAAGGGACAGCCCGAATAACTTGAAGGAATTGGCCAAGTGAGAACGAAAACCCAGCATGGACAACAGGAGTAAAAAATAATATTTGCCGAGAAGATTTGGAAAGCTCAGATTGTTTAACAATTGGGTTGGTAGTTTAGTTCTTTTTGCTTTTACTTCTTCCTCTTCCGTCTGCTGTTTTGTTTTCCCCAAAGACTTGATATTTATTTGCCTCGGAACAGTGTCGGAGAGAGAGGAATGTTTTGGAAAGGACCTTAATTCTTTGCTGGATATATATTTGTGTGTGTGTGTGTGTATGTATACACATACATACATAGAGATAAATTAACTACTAGAATTGAATACCTGTATAAATGATAAAATTAAGAGACATCTTTTGGTATAAGATAATAGTGTGGTATATAAATCTATGATATATATTAATTAAGGACTAAAATAGAATTGAATACTATATAGGAATGTTCAGGTATTGAAACGTGATATTAAGGAAGGTTAACTATTGTCAAATATTGAAATATACAATTGCTTATATTATTGATATTACTGATAAAGTAGAAGTAAAGTAAAGTAAAACTTATATGCAATTGTGGGCAAGGATAAATAGGGGGATAAAAATGGCAACTTCAATAAATTTAGTGAAAAAAACTACACCCAATGTGATTTCAGCCACACACCCTTCCTCAAATCAAAGATCAATTGAGAGTGCGTTGGGGTTGGAGAGAGGCGAAAAGATGGCAGGAACAATCGGGCCAGCTCCAACAATGCAGAGTATGCAATTGATGCTCCAGATGATACAAGAGACATTGACAAAAAGCCAGGAAGTGACAAATACTAATCATGAAGAGACAAGGAGGAATCATGAAGAAATGAAAAATGAAATGGGAGAATTGAAAGGAACTATCAAAAATGTAGATGACAAAATTGAAAGTATACAGAATGCCTTAGCAATTAATGAACAGAAAATCCAGTGTATGGAAGAAAAAATAGAACAAGCAGATCGGAAGATGGGAAAAATGGAATTGGAATATAAACAACTTAATAAAGAACTAGAAATATCAATAACCCGACTTGAAAATGAAAGAGCTGCATTCTACCTAAGATTCTAAAACATACCGAAAGAGAAGGAGGAAGACCTGAAAAGAAAAATGATTGAAATTTTCACTGAAATTCTCAAAAGAAAAGAACAAGAGTTGAGAGGAGAAGTCGATGAAGCTTATCGGGTGCATACTAACTATGCCAGAAGACATAGTCTCCCGAGAGAAGTGCATGTAAGATTTGCTAAAAAACAACGAGAGATGAAGTCTACAAAAAAACTAGAGAAGAGACTATTACATTACAGGGAAAAGAGTTGATCACGTTCAAACAGATTCCACAGAGAATTCGGGAACAACGTAGGCAGTACCAATTTTTAACAAACCAGTTAAATAAAAATAGAACAATGTACAGATGGTTGGTACCAGAAGGGGTTCTGATATCTTGGCAAGGAAAAAGATATAAGATAGAGAATACAGAAGAAGCACAGAAATTCTATGAAGAATATAGCAAAGCGGAAGAAGAACAAAGAAGTAAGGAGGGACTAGAAAGTAGAGGTCGAGAGGAAGAAACATTAGGTGACAAGGAAAGAAACAGGAGAGAAGAACAGAGGCAAGAAAGAGAGAGAACAGAGAACGAAGGCGCGAGAGGGAAAAGTCAGATACAAACTAGAAGTTAAAAAAAAAAAAAAACCAGCTAAAGATAGATCAAGAAATAACAATTATCTCGATAAACTTGAATGGACTGAATGCACCCCAAAAAAAGGGGCCCAGATGTTTAATAAACTTAAGAAATTGAAAGTAGATATAGCCTGTATACAGGAAGTAAGAATTGACAGGGCTTAGATTTCATCTGGGCTACGTAATCAAGTAGACGAAATTGAAATAGAACCAAATGAGTGGGCAGACCAATTTAATAATTCAAAAGGAATTAGCACAGAAAATTAAAGTAGTCAGACTGAATTACTTGGAATAAGTCATCAAATCAGGACGATGGCTGGCATATAGACTGTAGAACGAAAGAGAAAAAAGGAAATGATACGAAACTATATGGGTTTGTGGAAATACCATCCCCAAGAAAACATAAACTGAGATTTGAAAGAGACACCTATAACAATAGAAAAAGAAAGGGAGGGGAGAAGGAAGGAGATGAGAGGAGGAAGGAAGTAGAGAAGGGGGGAAGAAGGAAGGGAAAGGAGAAGAGGGTGGAAGGGAGAGAAAGAGAAGGAGAGATAGTAGGAAAGGAAGAGGAAGAGTGGAGGAGAGGTAAGGGAAGAAGAAAGAGGTAAGGAGAGGTGGGTGGAAGGGAGAGAAAGAGAAGGAGAGAAGGCAGGAAGGGGAAGAGAGAGGGTAGGAGTAGGGGAGAGGTAAGGGAAGAAAAAAGGGGTAGGAGAAGAGGAAGGAAGGAAGTAGAGAAGGAAGGGAGGGAGAAAAGAAAGGGAAAATAAGGTGGTGTTACAACAGGCGCTAGGGATGGTAAACAAAACAACTCAAACTGTATATTATAACCTTTTAAATGGAATAACAAAAGTATAAGAATGGCAAAGAAAAAGAATAACTATGTGAATGTATACCTATAATTGTATGTAAGAGAATAAATGACAGTAAGAATATAAAACACAATATAGGTAAACAATATTTTGGTATAAATAGCTAAGTATAAATAAATATAGAATTGTATATAAAAATGGATAACGAATAAGGAGACCATGAATGCAAGATGGAAAACTATAGAAGGGAAAACACTAACTGTAAAGAAACCGATACGGAACTGCTGTATGATATATGATGGAACTTATTGTTCCTATGTTGTTTTAAGTCATGTGTTTGTTTTTGTTGATGTGTTTATGTGTTTAACATAAAAATTTAAAAAAAAAACTTTCTTTTAGTTGGTCATAATATTCTGTTTAGAAGATTAATATTCCGCAAAGCATGAGCCCATCACCACTGTTATAAAAAGACACAGAATTTCATTTATATTTTTATGAAATCCTTCTTTGCATTTCCTTAGGGAACTAAACATTATCCTCTTTCACAAAACTAACCAAGGCAAATTAAGCGGTAAGAGAGACCATGGAAGGGAGAGCAAAACTGGACCAAAGTCACTCAGGAAACTTTGTTCTTATCTATAGTCTTGATCCTGCAACTAGATTTTATGCAATATTCAAATAGCTCTTCAATGCTTCCCTCTCAATTCAATAAAAGCAGGTTCTAGGTTCAGTGAAAATTTATTATGAACTATCCATAGATATTAGGACATATCATATAAAGTAGTAGACAGCCTGGTATTAAATCTGTGCCAAAGCAAAATTATTTTCAAAGAAAAAAAGTTATCCGTCTCTGGATAGATGGATGCTAACTGTAATGAGTGTGGAGTATGAGTTATATTCTGTATAAAAAGAAATACAAAAGTATTGCACTTCTATACTTGGATACAGAGGCCAATTCGATTAGAGTTAATCACCCCTGGATTTTTGGATGATTACACGTTTAAATCTCTTTCAAGCGCCTATTGAGCTGACATTTTCAAATCCCCAGTATGACTATCTTAGATTTTTTTTGTTGGGGGGGGGGGGTGAAATTCAGATTACCTGTGCTTAAACCATATTTTTCCTCTTTTCACTCTAGGGAGAAAAAATGAGAATGCCTGCAACAGTGTTCCAAAATCATGTGCCTTATTAGAACGTTTCACAGAAGCCACCGGATGCCGAAGAGGGCAGGTACTGTCTGGTTTGTAGAGCAGGTCCATAGATAGATATGAAGAAGTATCCATATATATTGGGCAAATATCCAACTTCAAAGGGCAAAGTGTGATTCAGATGCCACATGGGCGCACCTATAGCTTCTGTTCTGAACATCTTAAAGCAAAGAGGTCTTCTCCTGCGATTGCATATTCACTGCAAAAGACAGCCAAGTGAGTGAGGAATGGCAGCTGCTTTTAGCTGCTACACTTGTAAACATGTGCTCTGAATCACATGCTGCCCTTTAAATCCTTCCTCCCCTGCCCCCGCCCCCAACTGAGATTAGATTGATGCTAACCCTGCTGGCCTTAAAGACATGGTTTTGTCATCAAGGATCCAGCTGTGTGGCAAAACCTGTTAGGTTGATTTGATGGTGGTAGATTTATTTTTACTCAGCTGCTGATTACATGACTGGGAGTTAGTTACTTTCAACTCTTCAACCAGAATCATGTACAGTATTTAGGTTTAGGTTTTAGGTTTATTCGATTTATATGCTGCCCTTCTCCCAAGAACTCAGGGCGGCGTACAACATTAAAAGAAACACATAATACAAAAGTTAAAAAGAGATTAAATAGGATATCCCAAACCCAATTAAAATTGACAATGACATTTCTTTTAAAAGAATTCAAATTCAAATTAACAGTAATCAATAATTTGTTTTGTTTTGTTCAGGCCAGGCTGGCTTGCTGGAAAAGCCAACTTTTTAGGGCGCATCGGAAGGACTGGAGGTCGGGGATTATATGAAGCTCCGGGGGCAGCTCATTCAGAGGGAAGGCGCTCCTACAGAGAAGGCTCTCCCCCTGGGGGTCACTAGCCGACACTGTCTGGCCGACGGCACCCTGAGGAGGCCAACTCTGTGGGATCGCACTGGACGATGGGACGCTACCGGTGGCAGTAGGTGGTCTCGCAGGTACCCTGGGCCTAAGCCATGGAGCGCTTTAAAGGTCATAATTAGTACCTTGAATTGCACCCAGAAGACAACTGGCAACCAGTGCAGGCCACCTAAAAGGGGTGTAACATGGGAGTACCTAGGTGCCCCCATGATAACCCGCGCAGCCGCATTCTGGACCAGTTGAAGCTTCCGGGTGCTCTTCAAGGGCAGCCCCATGTAGAGAGTGTTACAGTAGTCCAGGCGAGAAAGAACAAGGGCATGAGTGACTTGTGCACAGAGCATCCCGATCCAGAAAGGGGCGCAACTGACGTACCAGGCGAACCTGGTAAAAGGCCCCCCTGGTCACGGCCGTCAGGTGTTCTTCTAAACTAAGCCGCGTGTCCAGGAGGATGCCCAGATTGCGGGCCCTCTCTGAGGGGGCTAAAATTTCTCCCCCTATCATCAAAGATGGACCAAGATGCACAAATTGGGATGACGGAAACCATAGCCACTCCGTCTTGGAGGGATTGAGCTTGAGCCTGTTCCTCCCCATCCAGATCCGCACAGCCTCCAGGCATTGGGACATCACGTCGAGGGCATCGTTTGGGTGGTTTGGGGTAGAGATGAAAAGTTGGGTATCATCAGCATATTGATGATACCGTACCCCAGTGGTTTCATATATAGGTTGAATAGTTGGGTATCATCAGCATATTGATGATCTCACCCAGTGGTTTCATATATATGTTGAACAGGAGGGGTGAGAGAACCGACCCCTGGGGCAGCCCACAAGTGATGTGCCTCAGGGTCGATCCCTGCCCTCCAGTCAACACAAACTGTGACCGATCCGATAGGTAGGAGGAGAACCACCGTAAAATGGTGCCCCCCACTCCCAATCCCTCGAGTCATTGCAGTAGGATACCATGGTCGATGGTATTGAAAGCCGCTGAGAGGTCTAATAGGACCAGGACAGAGGAACAGCCCCTGTCCCGGGCCTGCCAGAGATCATCGACCAATGCGACCAATGCTGTCTCCATGCTGTATCCAGGCCTGAAACCCGACTGAAACGGATCCAGATAGACAGCTTCATCCAGGGACTGGGGAAGCTGACGTGCTACCGCATTTTCAATAACCTTCACTACAAAGCGAAGGTTGGAGACTGGACGATAGTTGGCTAAAGAAGCTGGGTCCAGGGAAGGCTTCTTAAGGAGGGGCCTCACCACTGCCTCCTTCAAGGCGGTGGGAAAGTATTTGAGATGGGTAGCTATACAAATTGAATAAATAAATTCAGTACTTGAGATGGGTGGCTGTAAAAATTGAATAAATAAAAATATATAAAATAATGTACAAAAAGGTATAATAAAAATATAAAATTATACATTTACAATTCTTATATATAGTGGGGAGTGTAGATGTAGATGTATATGTGTTACTGTAACTTGTAAATATAATTTACAAAAATATTAAGAAGGATATTTGTCTGGGAGCAAATGCTAAAATGAAATCTCTGACTTTCCAATTTACTTTTACTGAATGTTTATGAGTGAGTCAGCATGGTATTTGTTATATATAAATGATACAATGATGTTTGTTTTTCTACATAGTCTATGATTGAAAACAGAACAGTACCTGTCCATCACAGCAGTCAATAAGTACAATTGATCTAGAACATAGGTGTCAAACTTGATTGCGTCACATGACGTATCATAACTTTTTTACCTTAATGGAGCCAGGGTGGGTGTGGCCAGCACATGACGTATCTGGCCCACGGGCCGACAGTTTGACAGGCCTGATTTAGAAGGAGATACAACTAATTTTGGATATGCAAACCTTTACATTATACATACTGTGGCTAAAATCAAGTTTATTTCAAATAGGATTATGTTAACATAATTGCTTATTTATAAAAAGTGCTGACCATAAACTGATTTGATTGAACTGTCTTTTGGGATTGTGTTTAAGGCCAACAATATGATTCAGCTTCAGAAATCAGTTAACAAATTGATTGTTTAATCATCTACAACCGTAATGACACCTAAATATCCTTGGTTATGGTGTTAAAAAAAAAACCACTTAAGTAGAGTTGGTTTTCATTTGCCCTTGGAGGCAGATTACAAGACAATTCTAGCTGTTGGCTGGACTGGAAAAAAATAGAAGCAAATATTTTCTATATTGCTGTTGTGAAATCACCTAGAATCAGGTTTGATTGAAAATTTTATGTGAGTAATGGAGAAAATTAAGACATTTACCGTATGGCTCTTTACACTATGATTAATAGATGCAAATAAAGCCACTGGTGTGTGTGTGTGTGTGTGTGTGTGTACACACACACACACACACACACACACACACACATACATACATACATATTTTCTTACGTCCTTATTTTTAAAGTGAAAGCATAATCCACAATAGACATTCAATGACATACAGTATACATAAAAGCATGTGCCTATGTTGATTAAATGGAATTAGAATAGTTCTAGGAGACTCAATTTTAATTAAGATGCTATCGTGTGTTCTGAAGGGCATAAATTCATTTTCATCCATAAAGCTGTTCTCAAGTAATAAGCTTCAAAACTTCAAGTAGGGAGCCTAACATAAACTTTAGTCATTTTGGTTGGTTCAGTTATATATAGTTTATTTATATTTCTAGAAGGTTGATATAATTGAAGTGGGTTTTTGAAAATCAACTGAACATCTTTGTGCAGATCAAGTATTCTGTCATGCACCCCGGGACTCACGTCTGGCCTCACACAGGACCCACTAACTGTAGGTTGAGGATGCATTTAGGCTTGGTCATTCCTAAAGAAGGCTGCAGGATACGGTGTGCTGAAGAAACCAGGTATCTTTTCCTCTCCTCACAACATATTTTTTTCTAGAGTATCGAGAGCCATGATGCTAAGAGCTGGTATAGAATCCAAGAGAAACATCTCCATTGTAAGCTAAGCTAGCAAAAAAACCATCAGAGAGAGTAGTACGAATATAAATCTTAGAATCCTGCTTATCTTCACCTAGTCAGGTCTACTACAGTATCTGTACTTAACAATATCTACATAGCGGAGATGGGTTGCTCCCGATTTGGCCTGGTTCGACTGAACTGATAGTGGTATTTTGGCCTGGGTCGCAGAACCGGCAGCGACCCAGGCTGGCCATGCCCCCAAACCGGTTCCCTGGTCACTGCTGCCATTGCCAGCATGTTTAGTAGTGCTTGTGCATGTGCAGTTCACTGTAAATTGTTCTGCACATGCGCGAAGAACAATTTACATTGAACTGTGCATACACATGCGGCTCACATCTGGAATGCGTGCGAAGTGAACCGGTAGTAAAACCGGGAGCAACCCACCTCTGCTACATAGGCATTGAATTAGGCATCATGCAAGCTCCTGCTTCATCTGAGTGTCATATAATTTTGAGATTATTACCATTGTTCTTAATGGTATGCAAAGTGAAGCACAGCTTTTAGCTTCATAATTGTTGTGCTATGCTATGGGGCTGCAATCCAAACATTCTTTTTTGCATGAGTGCCCACTGAACGCCCCTCCCCTCCTTTAAAAAAAGTGAATTTGAGTGGGGAAGGTAAAGAGTATTCTGAGAAGCTGTGATGATGATGCAATGAAAAATAGGGGGATATACAGTAGGGGATACAAATAAAAAAGTCAAGATGGCAAGCTGCAAAAGTGTAATCGAAGCCCTGTTCCTTTGTAAGTGCAGGGTACAGTTGCAATGCATGTAAAAAAAGAAGAAGAATTATTTCAATCCCATAGTTGCAGCTATCTTTATGACTGTTTTGACACACATGCATATGCATGGATAACAGAGTTTATTTCCTGGCAAATCGGATTCATATGATTGGTCAAATTGTGAGGGTGCCAGTATTAGGCTGTCAACATTCCTGGTGTCCAATGGCACAAAAAAAACCCCACCCCTCTCTCCTTTTTGGGTTACTCTTGTTAATTCAAGACTAAAAACCAGCCCAGGAAACGAGAGCTAATTTCTAATATCACTTAACAGCTGACACATTGCTCTCTTAGTTCATCTCTACATAATATAAATGAGTTGAAATCTTTGTAATATACCTTACAATTTTGTCTTGCCTAGTCTTGATTGGTGTTTTTTTCAACTGTTCTTGCTATAATACCTGTTTGAATGTTCAGCAACTTCAAAATGTGGTATTATTTCACACAGTGTTACAGTTTTTTCCTTCTTATCATGTGCATCTCCCACGTTGCCTTTATTTCCTTACCTATTATCCCATAATGTGTCAGTAGATGGGACTTGTGCATTTGGAAGTGAAAAAAAATCCAAGGAATAAGGCATAGTTGCAAACACTATTTCAGATTTTTTTTTTTCTTATGGAGAAATAGTACGCATAGTACATTTTCTGTGAAAGCCTCTGGGTCAGTATAAACAGGTTAACTCCCATCAAGGTTATCAGTTTTTCACTTGGTAGAATGAAAGATATAGTAACTACAGGAAGTCCTCAATTTAGAACCACAATTGTGACTGGAACTTCTGTTTCTAAGTGAGGGAGTTGTTAAGTGAGTCATGTCTGATTTTATGACCTTTTTTCCACGGCTGTTAAATGAATTACTAGTTGTTAAATGAATCACGCAGTCATTAAGAATATCCAACTTCTCCCATTGACTTTCCTCATTGGAAGTCAGCTAGGAAGGTGAATGAATGACAGTCATTTGAGGCCAGGACTCTGTAACAAATATATGTTGGTTACCAAGTGCCCAGATTTTGATTATGTGACCATGGAGACACTGCAACAGTTCTTAAATGTGAGGTCATAAGTCAGTTTTTTCAATGCTATCATAGGTTCAAATGATCTTTAAACAATAGTTGTAAGTCAAAGAGCACCAGTAGGATACTATAGATAAACCATGTCACTTTGATCAGCTATGTAGATTTTGCATCTAGGATGTAGATACAATTGGAAAAGTTTTGAGTTCTCATAGGCATCAGGTAAAATATAATTTGTTTTTTTTTCCATTTCAGATTCTGGGAAGAAGGGAAGATTCTCATTTTTGATGATTCTTTTGAACATGAAGTATGGCAGGATGCTAATGCTTATCGGCTGATATTCATTGTGGATGTCTGGCACCCAGAGTTAACATCACAACAGCGACGCACCCTACCAGCTATTTAAGTAGTCTTGAAGTTTTTCCCTTTTGAGCGTCACACTGTGTGCTGAGAAGTACAACAAAAATTAAATGCAACTGTATCAAGAATGTGTAAGGACTTTAAAGCATCCTGTTCTGTGCACTGCCCAATTACAGCACAGATCTGAATGCTCTGTATTCATGCTGCAAGTTGGAATTCTATGCCTTCATCAGCCAAAGAACATCCTGTGCTACATTTTGAAAGAAAACTTGTGCCAGATTTTTTTGATATATATTTTTGGAACGCCTTCACGTAAAAGCCACCTTCAAAAGCCTGAATGTAATCATAAAGAATGCAGATTTCCAGACTGTGCAATTTCTAATCATTATGAGAAGGTTATTCAGAAGCAGTATTTAGTGCATTGTGTCCTCAAGCACTACATCTACCACTCATGATAAAAGCAACTATAAGCTCTTATAGAACAAAATGAAAATTCATTATTGCTATCTTTTATAATTCTACATTGGTTTCGTCCAGTGGATTTGTAGTGTGACCTGTAGATAAGAGGAACAGGTGGCTTTCTATTTTATTTTTGATAGATAAAGACATTTTTTCATCAGAAATAATATGTATGGATACTTTTATTCTGTTCTATTTTAACCACTTTCTTTTTCAACTTTTCTTTTAGTTCTCTTTTTATATTAATTTAGAAACAGTGAAGCCTTCAAGCAGCAATCTATTTTACTGAGGGTAGCTTTTTCCTTCCAAGTCAAAGGATGAGTAAACATTACCTTTGTCCAATTCTAGTTAAGAGCAAACTTTATCCAATTTTGTGTTTATTTCTATTTTCATTATAACATAAAAACATATTTTAAGCTTAGATAAAGTACATACAGGCTTTAGGCTGCAATTTTTTTCACCAACTTTTTAATGCAGTTTTTTTTTTTAAAGAAACTTTCTTAATCTAAAGCTTGATTAAGAAATAATTGATATCTGGAGCCATTTTGTAACATTTTTGTTTTCAATTACAGCCAATTTCATATCATACATGAAAATAAGACAGAGAAAGTAACATATAAATATAGTTCTGTGGTGTTTGTTGGTATTCCCATTCATGAATGATCGTGAAACTTTTTTAATGATTTATTTTCATTCAACCTAACAGTGCCAACCTTTGAATCTCTTTTCTCTTTTTTTGCTATTGAAGCCACTATATAATTTTACATTCATCTCTGATGATGCAATAAACAATACTGACATTTAAACAGCTTTGCATAGATGTTTCAAATTACGACCACTAAGACTAGTTATAAGCAATTAATTGCTCATTGTCAAAAGGTATAGGATTGGTGAAATTTTATGCAGAGAAATGTGCCAAGGTACACATTCCGAATGTAGATCTGCAAAATTTAACAGGTGCTCCTGGAAATAATTTCTGGTCATAATTCGTGCAAAATACAGCATTTCATAGATTGAATAATCTCTTAATCTGCCTTGATTGCTGTTTGTTCCTTGCTATGACAAAAGTTGTCAAACTGAGGGTTGGAAACATCTTAAAGAGTTCCAGAGTTGAAATAATGTATATTGTCTGAGGTTTGATATTCATGCTAATACTAAAAATTGTATAAATCAATTTTCCAGCTGCCTCTTTTTCTTATCACAGCCACAAGGACTGTGTAAACCGCCTACAATTCTTCTTCTTTTTAATTATTTATGTTATAGAAAACTATGTTGTTTGGCGTCTCTCAGAAATATTATTGAGTCTTTATTCGGCATCTCTGCCAAATAAATAGTATATCTTTTGCAACTTGCTAGTCTGGTAGCAGCCCATCAATAGTGTACCTGTTTCTTTGGAATTCCTGTAAAATATGCAAGTTATAGAATTTCAGTTTTTTTAAAAAAAATATTTTAAATGACTAGTCTTCCATAATGGATTTTGGGGAAGGTAAATATAGAAAGCAAATAGCTAACTATACCCAGTCTGCTGATTAAAGTTTGGAGCACCCTTTTAGTATGATTCTATTGTTGCTATAAAAAACAAATATGGGCCAAAAATAAATGATAGATGGTGTGGAAGGTGCCTCTAATGAATATGCAAATTTATGTGTCCTTCCCATTAAAAAAGATAGACTCCCATTTAATTTTTTTTAATTTCAAATAAAATATTTTATGTAGTAAAGTTGCAAGATTCTATCATTGCTTTTTGATATATAATTTGTTATTCAGTAATTACAAAGAGTATTTTATAGAAAAGAATATCTATAGCTCATGATAGAATTGTGGAGTTCTTGGCATTCTTCGGACTTGGTTCGTTTGTAGATGTTTCCTTACCCAACTAAATAACATCATCAGTAGGGTTCATCTGTCAGCAAACAATCAAACTCAGAGAATACCAAGACTCCATATTTATTTCATGTACAACCCTAATCAAAATAAAATTATTAATTTAATTCCTGGGAAGAGGGGTTCTCATACACATTCATTATCATTTTAGGATGATATTTCAAAATTTAAGAATGCTTGTGGTATGGCATTCTGTGCCTTAAATTCAAGAGCTTTCAAAACTAGTGCATGGCTGCTGGTGTATGTGCATGGGTGTACAGATGCGCAGAGAGAGACAGGCCCTAGAGCTGTACATCCTTTAAAGAGAAGCTCTGGACCTTATGAGGAACAAGGCCATCATCTCTATAGTATTAATGGATTAAAAGCATCTTTTTATTTTCAGGATTCCCCGTGAACTAATGCCTTATAGCAGTAACTGCTCCATTTTTAATTCTGGTGCAGAAAATTCAAAAACAGATGCATTAATAAATATGCAAAGGCTCAAGGTTCATGCTTTGGTAAAGTCCAAAGCATTATTTCCAAATAATTTTACTATCCTAACACATGCACCACATTCTGTTTCAGTATCAAATCTGAGTTTTGACTCAAAGTAATGAAGCACAGTTTCCTTGAACTACTGCTGCTAGCAACCCTTAACTGAAAAGTATATTGCACAGGGTATACATGTTTCGGTTTTGACTTTTTTATTTTAAAGGTTATTATACTCCTCTATGTTACTGTAAGAAGCATATTAAAAAAGTGATGCACTGTACAACTGCAGACTTAAAGCGTATTCATCCTCAACCTTAGTAATACTAAGATTCTTCAGGAAAGATATTCCTGTGATATTTTCAAAGTATATTATAATGTTCACACAAGCTTATTTACTTCACAATTTCAGGATTTATTATCTGAGTTGAAATTGCTACCTTGAATGTCTGTGGATTTTATGTATAGCACACCAATAAGATGTCTGACTTTTTTTTCTTTGTTTTGGCCACCATAAACGTTAAAATCTCATGCCCAACCATTTTTGTCCACCGCAGGCATAATTGATTGGTACAATATCCTTCTTGGGATTATTGAGTGGGTACCTAAATTTACAGAGCTAACTGCCAAACATTGATCAATAGCAATAACCCGAACCCATGTGGCATGGAAGAATCTGAGAGGCAGCTGAAATCAGTGGATGTAATCAATTAGTGTGTAAAACCCACTGAAAGCAAGAAACATATGTGAAAGTGGTGAGTAGTGAGTGAAAAAAGAACAAGTGCCAAACATTCTTTCATTGTGAAAATAAATTACACATGTCTTTAGATAGGTTTTTAATGCTTGTTGAAGCCTGTTTTCAAAATTTACAATGCATTTGGTCATTGTTTTTGGAGGGTATGACATCCTCCTGAAACATAAGTGCAGCACATTTTCCCTAAATCATACATTGATTAAAAACTCACTTGCTTGGTTATGATTAACAGTTTTCATTGTTGGTTCCATGGCAAAAAAAACAACAACCAAAAAACGTTGATTTTTGACCCGGACAAGCTGTGGTCCAGAGTAAGCTTCCTTTATGAATGGAGACCCTGTATTTCACTTAGAAGAAAGGACTGATGGAGCATTACTGGTTTCATAGAAGAAAGAAAGTCATACTCAGCTCTTGGACAATAGCAATGTTAATTAAAGTATATTATATCTGTAGAAAAATGTACAAGCAATATTTTAGCACTGTAGATTAGACAATTCCTGAAAAATCAAGTCCCCACTAAAGATGTTTGATAGCAACATATGATTTGATTCATCATTTATGGCCACTGCTGAAAAACATCACTGCTTCAGACCACCACCTAGGAGTTGCATAGCCATCCTTGGTCAATGGTGATTAAACCTCTTTAGAATATGGTTTAAATATTCTCTGATTAAAAATTGCTAAATACTGCTATGTCATATTTTGATATCCAACTGAAGTGCTTACTGTATCTGAAGAAATAAAATGACAATAAAAATAATGTTGATATAACTGATTTGTTAAAAAAAAAAAGTGTTTGAATTGAATGGAGCCCAAAACAGAACAAAGTTAGCATAGCAATCTGTTCTTTGGCTTTTGATCTCTGGATATTTTATGATTTATTCCACTTTTCTTTCTAATGGTAGTATATTCAATAACTGATCCCAAGCTTTTTCTTTCTATTATAAACATAACCAAATATGCAGTCAGTAAACCTGACTTGGCTAGATCTTTAACTGATTGCAGGAGAAAATATACTTAAGGGAATTCTGCTGAGCTCAATTGACCTAAACGAGAAATCCTCAATTGGAATATTAATCTCCCAAGACATTCAAGACACCCTGCTTGTGTTTGCATGTATTTCACACATGCCAACTTTCCCAGCTGGGTGCCCTCCAAAAAGGTTAGATTACAATTTCTACTATCCCTAGTAAATATGATCGATACCATGCTGCTGGTGATAATGGAAGATTAATTAGGAAAAACTTTGGACGTGATACTTCTGTGCTGCAAACCAAGCTTGGCTTCTTACTGCAATACTTAAGACATTTTTAAAGTGGTGGTGTAAATACATATGTATGTGTATATGCACAGGCATGCATGCCTTCTAATTTTTATTTAAACAAAACTGTAAATATCTGCCTAAACAATACGAGAGGACTTCAATGGATTCATCTTTCAGTGACAGATCACTGAAAGCAATCTGTGTTCCAGACATTATTAATATAATGCACTCTTATAAAAAAATTGTTTTACAATCAGACTTGTTCACTTGTTATTCTGGGCCACAAGGAATAGTTTACCTCTGGCTTTGGACACAGACACATGGCTGGTGATAATCATTACTTGCTCCACAAAGATGGAGTGCTTGGGGATTTTTTAAGCTGAATGCACATTAATGTGTATTAAACTTGTCATTCGCTTCAGAAGGATTGTGGACCACTGAAGTCTGAAGATACAGCTGCATTTCACAGGGCTTTCAATCTCAGTCTAGAGCTAGTAGTGGCTGGGTGTTCTCATTCACATTCTGTTCTTCGTGCTTTAATATGCCGTGTTCCACCACAGATTGAGACCTGAAAAAAGCAGAATGGTAAATATTGCTTAGAAATTAAATAGCATGCCTGTTGTTTGTTGCTATTGTCTTTTCGGACACAAAATTCACACAAAGTAGCTGGCAGCTGTATATTTTTCCACTCCTGAAAAAACCTGGAAGCCGATTTGGTTCAGGTACTATTATGAGAACTCTAAATCAGAGGTCCCCAATTCCAGCAACCAACATGCCAGCAACTGGTTCACACAAACAAGTGAAGCCCCATCCATGGCATGCAGGTAGCATGCAAAACCATGTCCCCTCTGGTCCACCGAAAAACCTTTCTCCATGGAACTGGTCCCTGGTGCCCAAAATCTGTTGTCCAATAAATCTAAACCTTTGACTTTGGGACAGTCTTAGTTCAGATAGGAAGGAATACCATCTCTTTGCAATGGAGAGGTGGGGAAATCCGTTCTTTTCAAAGAATTGTTTTAAAATAATGCCAATGGCAGGTGAGAAGTCTGTGTACTGCAGTATTTTATCACACCAATTTTCAAAGAATGAATGTAGCAATAACTGAATAATATTCCAAAATGCTGTGAGATCTACTACACAGAACTGAATTAATGGTGGACTGTGATTCATTCATGTTAAATGTCATTTATCCATTAACTAAATTTAAAAAGTAGATATTATATTCTACCTAAATCGTCACCAGCAGTTACTTTAACACTATTACCGGGTAAAAATAGAAATGCCACCATTTTCTCTCTTTTTTAAAACTATTAATAAAAATTATCTTGGGAATAGGAAATCAATTCCAGTTGTTTTCTTTCCAAGGACAAATGATCTCTTCATTGAGAGAAAGGGGAGAGGCTGCTTTGCTTCTATAACTTTCTAACCTTCAAATTAAGTCTTTGATCATTTGCAATGAATTGAAAAGACTTACTCCTTTATCAAAGCTAATTTGCAAGATAAAGATTTGAGCCTCCGACTCATATTCGAATCTTAGGCTCAACTAAGAAAACGGCATGGAATGAAAAGCAAACATATTTCCTATGATTAGTTTGTCCTTTATGAATCAACCAAAGTAATATAATATTATAATAATCTAGGTCCGTGATGGCCAACCTATGCCATGCGTGCCAGAGGTGGCACACAGAGCCCTGTCTGTGGGCACGCATGCTGAAGCCAGCTGCTCTTTTCTGGGTTTTGGTGTGCGCATGCCACAGAGGGGGCATACTTGAAAGACCAGCTGTCCGTGCACATGTGTGCAGCAAAACCTGGAAGAGTAACTGGCTGCCACATGCATGTGCACCAGCTGGCTGCTCTCTTTCAGGTTCCAATGCTCTGGCGCATGCATACGTGCTCCAGTTTTGGCACTCAGTGCCAAAAGGGTTAACCATCACTAGGTAGTTTACTGCTAAAGAAAGAATAATATCTCTGCTATTCATGATTCTACACACTCGAACATTGGTCTAGAAATCCCTTTCTGTAATTCTAGGTTAATATTATACCAAGTTTTTTAAAAAACCAATCTATACCTGCTCCCTTAAAGATCAAAATGTATTACTCATTCTTGTTTGTTATTCTGAGGAAGGGAGGCTGCTGCCAAAGTGTAATCATATTGATATAAGAAATTCCCAGCAAGCCAAGTCAATATTACCAAAGGTTGACGATACTGGACTTTGTACCTCATGGACATCTAGAAAGCTACAATATTTAAAAACTCCTAAATATTATTGTCCTCCTGCTGTGCATTTTGCTTTGTAGAGAGTAGATAAGCTATGAAACAGGCCAGGTAGTTGTCCTAAAATGCTTTTCCAAAAACTGAAAAGTTCCAACTGGACTTTCTTTCTTTTTTTTCTTTGAAAACATTTTGCTTCTCATCCAAGAAGCTTCTTCACTTCTGAGAAGCTAAATGAAGCATGATCTTGCTTGATTAGAAGTTGATAAGAAAGTCACCTCTCCTCAAGAGGCCATTGCTTTATCCTTGACTTTGTGACAATTTTAATCCAGGCTTCAAGTTCTCTTTTAGGCTCATAGCTCCAAAGGATCCTGGAGAAAACAGAATTATCTAAGAGCTCTTTAGGTTGGATTCAGGCTGGGGCATAGCACCAAGACAACATTAATCACTGTCGATAATTGTTCTGTTGTGAGAATTTGAGGAAGAACAGGCTCTAACTCAACTCTAGCAAGATTAAATGGCTATAGGTTTTAGGCAGGAGTGAGTTCCTACCGGCTGAACAACCAGTTTGCTTCACATGTGCTTTGTGCTTGTGCTTAGTTTAGCAAAAATTGAATTTCCACATTGCAAACAAGGAAAGGAGCAAGGAACACAGCTGAAGGGCGGCAATTCAATCTGCTGCCAATGATCAGCTGGGCTTCAGAAGCAGAAATAAAGGCCAGTATGGCAGGTTTTCACAGAAACAGAGAACCGGTTCGCTCTCGGCTTGTAATCAGAGCTAACGGTTTGGCCAAACTGGGCGAAACCGGTAGGAACCCACCACTGGTTTTAGGGACCACCACATCTGGAGAGTTTCCATCAATAACTGTGGATGTTGTACCCCTCTGACAGTCTGAACTGGTGTGTCATCTAAGGGTGCTCCTGAGCTCCCACAGGTGGCAGCTGTGGCCACACTGTTGTACTTCTTTGTGGATTGAGTTGTTCTGCTCATAGTTACTCATGTATTAATGACTTCCTGATTGGATTATTGTAATATGATGTGTGTGAAAATGCCCTGAAAGTGTATTTTGAAACCCAAAGCTGGTCCAGAATGCAGAAACCCAGAATGTTATCCCTAGATAATATCATATAACATCATTGACCTGGGTTTGCTTCCAGTAAGTTTCTGGGTGCAATTCAAGGTGTTTTTAATCCAGTCTGAAGCCCTTTATGGCATACATCTAGGTTAGTTGAGAGACTGCCTGATTCTGGTATTTTCTCTGCATCTCACCTGATTCAGCATGGTAAGCAAGTTCCAGGTGCCTTTTGTGAAATAGTGTTTTCTTATGAAGCAAACCCAGGTCAACTTAGGAGGCGTGCCTTCTCTGCTCTGATACCCGCACCATGAAACAGCCTTCACCCTGAAGACTGGGTGGTCCTAACCTGTTAGCCCTTTGAAAGAACTCAAAACCCAGCTCTTCCCTCAGTCCTTAGAACTAGAATGTTAATAAACATTTGTGGTTCTGCCCTTATTATTTGAGACTTTTTTTTCTGTATCTATTTTCTATATGATTTTTCTACTCCTTTTATGTACTTGTTAGCTGTCCAGAATTGTTTGAGCAGTAAGAGAAGAAGTCATATAAGTTTGATAAATTTGCATAATTATAGCTTTGAAGTATAATCCTCCTTTTTTATCTGTAAGCATATAACAACTTTCCATGAAATATTAAATAAATCAAATTCAGCTTTAAAGTTAGTTTCAGTTTAATTTTAAAAAATGTGTAAAACCCCAATCATCAATTCCCCAGCTTTTTATTTCTGTCCTATTGTTTTATTTCTGTCTTCTTAACAGCCTTATTTGCTACAACCAATGTGTGGGAGAGGGGGAGGGAGGAACAGAACTCAACTGTTCTGTTGAGTTTAGTTGAGCTTCGTGCCTTTTAAATTATGACCAATCGATCAGGCCACATTGCAAAGCTTACAAATGCAATAGCAGAATTGGAAGGGACCTTGGAAGTCTTCTAGTCCAACCCCCTGCCTAGGCAGGAAACACTATACTGTTTCAGACAAATGGCTATCCAACATCTTTTTAAAGACTTCCAATGTTGGGGCATTCACAACTTCTGGAGACAAGCTGTTCCACTTATTAATTGTTCTAACTGTCAGGAAATTTCTCCTCAGTTCTTCTTGCTTCTCTCCTTGATTAGTTTCCACCGATTGCTTCTTGTTCTACCCTCAGGTGCCTTGGAGAATAGTTTGACTCCCTCTTCTTTGTGGCAACCCCTGAGATATTGGAACACTGCTATCATGTCTCCCCTAGTCCTTCTTTCTATTAAACTAGACATACCTAGTTCCTGCAACCGTTATTCATATGTTTTAGTCTCCAGTCCCCTAATCATCTTTGTTGCTCTTCCCTTTCCAGAGTCTCCACATCTTTTCTGCATCGTGGTGACCAAAACTGAATGCAGTATTCCAAATGTGGCCTTATCAAGGCATTATAAAGTGGTATTAACACTTTACGTGATCTTGATTCTATCCCTCTGTTTATGCAACCTAGAACTGTGTTGGCTTTTTTGGCAGCTGCTGCACACTGCTGGCTCATATTTAAATGGTTGTCCACTAGGACTCCAAGATCCCTTTCACAGTTACTACTGTTGAGCAAGGTACCACCTATACTGTACATGTGCATTTCATTTTTGTTGCCTAAATGTAGAACCTTACTCTTTTCACCATTGAATTTCATTTTATTAGATAGTGCCCAATGTTCAAGTTTGTCAAGATCCTTCTGTATCGTTAGCCTGTCTTCTGGAGTGTTGGCTATTCCTGCCAGCTTGGTGTCATCTGCAAATTTGATGAGTTCCCCATTTATTCCCTTATCTAAATCATTGGTGAAGATGTTGAAGAGTACTGGGCCTAAAACAGAGCCTTGGGGTACTCCACTGCATACTTCTCTCCATGAAGATGCAGTTCCATTGAGGACTACACGTTGAGTGCGGTTGGTCAGCCAGTTACAAATCCATCTGGTGGATTTACATTCACTTGGCTCTCATCTCTAGTCTGTCCCATTTTCATCTAATTTTTCATCTATTATACAACTTTCCCAGGCTATTTGTCTTCCAATGATTTATTCCTGCTGAAGAAAATATTGGGGGAAAGAGTTCCTTTCCAATCTGTGACTATTGATTTTCTTGTCAAGAAAAACAGTCTTTTTTTCATTGAGAGAACTTTGACAAGTTTTAAAATTTCCTCCTGTGTTACAGGTTGTTTCATTCCAAGTTTTTATTGATTTGATTACATCGGTGTCTGAGTTTTAGCCATAGCATTTCTTGTGGAAACTTAGGAAGGGCAGGAGGGAAAAATCCATTACCAGTCTTCTCAATGACCAGGTAAACTATATAATAGATGGCTATAGACCTAAACAACTTTGATAGTGACTTCTAAATATAGCAAACAACTTGGGGCCTACTATTGATTTATCAGTTATCCCACTTGTGTGGCTACAATGAAAGACATTTGTATATGAGTTTTTTTTACTATTTAAAGAAGATAGCATATCTCAAAATCTAATACTATTTTGTGATATTTGTAATAACTGTGAGTGAGCTAGTTCATACATACTAATATTTTTAATCGTAATGTTTTCTAGATACATAGCCATGCTTTTGTGTGATGTATAAGTGTTCATGCACATAGTGATGAGATAAAGTAGACTGTGAGCCACAAAGGTTTATGCAATATTAGATGTGTTAGTTTTAACTATGCCAAAAGACTCTTGATTTCTGCCATGTCTCTTCCCAAAGAGTTTATAATCCAAATTATAGAGAAAGAGGGGATGGAACTGAGAATTTTTACTGATTTATTAGTTTTTTTTAGTCTGCTTTTATTACTTTTATTAGCAACTCAAGGCAGCAATGGGTCAGCAAGTTGGCCACAGTGAGTTGTCCCATTCCACAGCAAACACACATAATACTACATTCTCTTCCTATTTTCTCCAGGACAGCAACCCTATGAGGGGAATTGGACTGAGAGAGAGTGATTGGCTCAAAGTCATCCAGCTGGCTTTCATGGTTAAGGTGGTACTAGAACTCACAGTCTCTTGATTTCTAAGCCAGTACCTTAACCACTACACCAAACTGGCTTTCTCCTGGTGAAACATCCTATTATAATATCAAAAAATTCCATTTCATTTTTATGATCTACAGTTCAAAAATAGTTTATTATATTTTAGACATTTTTTCCCACTGAAGTAGTGAATATTGAATCTAAATCTTTTCAAGTTATATGGGACTCCAAGAGTGTTTATCAAGTCCTATACCCTGTATCCACATCTGTTTAATTCTTGATCATTATTATTTAGAGAAAATAAACATAGTTTCTTTGGATTTCTGTGGCTGTTCAAGCAAACCCAAATAAGATCATTGCTCCTTTAGACCTTCTTTATTAGCATGGATGACCAGAAGCTGAGCATAAAGTGCATCCTTCATTGGCACATTCTTTGAAGTTTAAGTTGAGCAGGCCAAATACCAGCCTATATACATGGTTATGGGGGCACTTGCCTAAACCCTGAGATGTTTGAAGAACAATATTTACCTATGTTAAGCTTGCTTTAGAAGGAGAAATTCCCAAAGACTTGTGGTCATTTTGAGAAGAGAGAGATGGAGGAGGAGGATATGTAATGTATGTAACCATATTTTTTTTATATCAGGGTGACCATTCATGAAAAAAGCCTACCGGCTTTTGGTGCCCACCAGCTTAATACTTCACCGGAGATTCCACACAGAACCTACAATTTGAAAGGAAGACCCATTTACACCATTATTGTGGTAGAAGAGATAAATATTAAAATTCATATTGAGTTGTAGATTTTGTCAATGTCGTTTGGAAATCTGCAGTTGATTTGGTATGGTTTTCATGCCAAGTGGTGTGGGTTTCCCCCCACCCCAAGGTGCCTACTATAGTTTCTCTATACTGTCAATACTTCTTTCTCTTGCAGTGTGGGGCAGCACACAAAGGACAATTAAGTTGTCATAGTAACTACAGTTGGAAAAGAAATCTTTTTAAAACAGTAAAAATGCAGAAAGTATTCTCCAATAAGAAAAGAAATGGATTTTTTCAGCCATTTTATTTATAAGGTCCTCCCGGGCATAACAGTTTTAAAGTGCCCTTCTAACCATGATATCCGCAAGGGGGTCAAAGTGTGATATTGACATGAAATCAAGCTCCACCTCTTTCACGAGTTTGTGGTCACCATTTTGACTTTTTGATTCTTCTTTCGGGCAGACACCTCTGCCTCTAAATATCTATATCTGTGATTTAGGATTAATTTTAATGTACATTTTTGTTCACAAACATTACAAGAATACAACCAGCAAAGGTCTCCCAAAGCCTTGGTATCTCCAATTGTTTTATCAAATTGATATTGAATTCACAAAAGAGAAAAATATTGATTTATGCATACATTTAATTAAGAATGGAATCCAATTGAATTGAAGTGTCACCCAGTTCCACTATTCTTTGAAGGGTAACTGCCAGCACACCATACAAAAATAATTCAGAATAATTCAGAGGAAAACCAATGGGAATCATCATTCTCAACACTCATATCAAAGACATCATCTAGAAACTATAACACTCCCATGCATACAACCAACAGTATGGCTCTGGCATGTATGACACATTTGTCATAATAATAGCAATAGCAAGAGCAATACCAGTTAGACTTATATACCGCTTCATAGGGCTTTCAGCCCTCTCTAAGCGGTTTACAGAGTCAGCATATTGCCCCCAACAACAATCCGGGTCCTCATTTTACCCAACTCGGAAGGATGGAAGGCTGAGTCAACCTTGAGCCGGTGAGATTTGAACAGCCGAACTGCAAAACTGCAGTCAGCTGAAGTAGCCTGCAGTGCTGCATTTAACCACTGCGCCACCTCCGCTCTCACAATAATGAAGGAACAATTGAGAAAACACATGAAACTATCAGCAACATCTTTAAAGGATAAAATTCACAAGGGAAGAAGAAAATAACCACACACTACCTTTTCTGGATATCTTCTTCAGGAGAGGAAATGGCAGAAAATTAGAAAAGCAAGTCTATCGAAGAATCACCCACACTAACCACATGCCCCATTACCAAAGTAACAATCCAATCTCCCACAAAGGGATATATATATAAGAACATTACTCAGATGAGCACAAACTCACTACAGCAACCCAGAATACCAAGAAAATAAATCAGACTTGCTATTCAACCTCTTCCAACAAATTGGATACCCATGCAATTTTATCAAAAAGTACCTGACTATTCAACTCACTACAATACAATCAACACAAGTTATGAAAAGAATAATAGTACCATGCATTAAAAAAAATCAGAAATAACCAACAGGCTCTTAAACCACACAACAACACAAATAAACTAAAGCACTTCGAAACATCTTAAGTAAATCAAAAGACTCAGTAGCCCAAAAAAGAAAGAAAAAACATTAGTCATCTACAGCAGGATAAAACTGTAACAGCCACTAGGCAGGACAAAAAGGCAGAGGACTAGCAGTCTTCACATCCATGAAAATAAGGGTCAGAAGATGTGGACAAACTCAGCTATGATTTCAACAGGGAAACTGTAAACATTCTAAATTAATCTTAAAAAATGCTAGGGAATTTCTGGATGATTGGTACCCAGACAAATAAGGGATCAACAGGCACATAGAGATAAACTACATTTACATACCATTCAAAAAGGACAATAAAAAAGCTAAAAGGGGGGTCAGATTACCTCTTCATCAACAATCAACACTAAGATAAAGAGGAATTAACACAAGGATTAACATCAGACAAACATTCAAGCAATAAACAATACCCTAATTAAGGAAGTAGCAACTCAGACAAATAATCAAATAGTAAACAACAGGCTGATCAAGGCAACACAGGGTGGGGGAAACACCCTCATAAATACTGACAAAGAAAGCTACTATATTTAAACAGAGAGCAAACTCCCTTCTCTTCAAGCACTGAAGATGTCAGCTAATCTGGTAACAAAATGTCTGCAAGTAAACAACTAAGCTCAGAGAGCACCAAGATTATCTGTTCAGCTGTAACTTACATATATTCTCTTCTATTAAAATTAATATTTTTGTATTTAAATGGCCATAATAATCAACATAATATAATATTCCCTATCACCAAATATATAATAACTATAATATTTTGTATTATATTGATTATTATGTGCAGCAACAAGAAGAACTGAACATGAGAAGTGTTTGTTATTTGTTTTCTATTATTTAGAGTTATACTATTCATATTGATGGAAAAATTGCAATAGAGCACAATCCTATGTGTGCTTATTCAGAACAAAGTCTCATGATATACAGCTAAAATTACTCTCAAATAAATGCTAGATCTGCTCTGTGCCAGTCCAATGCAGAGGTGGTATTCAGCAGGTTTTGACCAGTTCAGATAGCGAAAACGTTGAGTAGTTAGAGAACCAGTAAATACCACCTCTGACTAACCGTGCCCCCATCTATTCTCTCCTTTCTGAATGCCAGCTGATTGGGAGGAAATGGAAATTTTGCAGTAATCTTCCCCTGGAGTGAGGAGGGAATGGAGATTTTACAGTATCATTTCCCTGCCACGCCCACCAAGCCAAGCCACCCCCACAAGCCATGCCCACAGAACCAGTAGTAAAAAAAATTGGATCCCACCACTGGTCTAATGCCTTAATAAATGGCAAGCCTGATTTCTTCATGAGGGATAATCCAAAACAATGGAACCGTAATAACAAGTTTCTAGCCTTGGCTCATTTCTGTGCATGAAAATGAGGGAAAGAAATACTTCTTTGCAGGATTATCGTACATAATGTTTTGGTTCTGGTAGGAAGAGGCAGTCTAGCAAGTACCTTGGTGCCAAGCTATAAGTCACCAGCAAACATTTTGAATGAGCCTTCAGTATAGATATTACCTGTTTCTGGTAGCTACCATATTGAATACCAACTGCAGTTTCAGAGTGCTTTTTCAATGCAGCCACTGTACAATGCATTAAAATACTCCAAATGCATTAGCGATGAGTAAATCCTTAACTGCCTAACTATACCCAACTGTCTCCTTGTGGTCAGGGAGTATCAACAGCCAATACCAATCAGTAAATCCATGAATCCCTGTCTTTGAAATGATGAAAAACAGCTCTTGACTTTCCTGTCATATTCATATAAATTATATTCATTTAAAGAGGGATCATATTTCCCCTTTAGCTTTCTTTTTGTACGAAAACATTACAAATTGCTTCAATGTTTCATCATTGTTTTTAAATCTCCTAATCATCCTGTCATTACTGAACCTGTTCTAATTTGCCTGATCAATTCTTAAACAATTGTGTTCATAGTGCTCAAGATGTATTTTGGTCACATCCAGTGGTGGGTTCCGTATCCTGGTGCAACTGGTACAGTGTAACGGGGCCCGGCATCTACCACATGAACCCGTGTAGCATGTGCATGTGTCCTTACCTCCTGTGACACCTCCGCAACGCTCCAGCTGCTCAGCGCGGAAGTGCCAAAGAGCTCAAATACAGGTAAGGAGGGTGGGTGGGTGGGTGGGTGGGCCCTCCAGAGCACCATACTGGAACAGTACCCGGTGCTCCTGGCAGACACCGGTACGCTCGTACCAGGGCATACTGCCTGCAACCCACCACTGGTCACTTCCACTGCTGATGAAACCTAAGATTGTATTTACCTGTGTTTGGCAGCATATTATGCTATCAGTTATTTTTTAATTTGTAATCAACAGTATAACCCAACCCCTTTTATATGTGCCTTGGATTCTTGTTTCCTAAGCAAAGAATTTTACATTTGAGTTTGGTTCATGTCATTCTCTCAATTTTAGCACACATTTCAAATTTATCAAAATTATTTTGAATTTTATGTCTGTTTTCTGGGATATTAGTCCACCTGATTTTGTATCATCTGCAAATTTTATAAGCATTGATTTCAAATTATTAAAAAATGAGTTATCCCAGACCATAATTACAATATTAATGAGTACAAGGATTGGGACTAAATCTTGTGGCAATCGACTCAATACTCAATAACACTTTTGTGCAGCCCACACTTAATTAGATTACTAATCAAAGTAGCCTAGCATATTTATTTATGCATTTGATTGATTTGACTGCCACTTTGCCAACTGATGCTGGATGGCTTAACAAATATGTCTAAACATTGTAAGGATCAATAATCCAAATAACTCATATTAGCACATCTTTACTGAAATCAAGATATATATCAAGATATATAGCATTTCAAAAATTGATTAATTAAATTATGCAATAAAAATGTGGTAACCTAAAATTTATTCATTAGTGCCCATGCAACTTTTTGATAATTATCACATTGCTTTCAAACTGCTTAAAGATCAATTATGGCATAAACTGCTCTAGAATTTTATCAGATATCAGAATATTATAAAAACTATAACTGTCATTAAAAGTAGTGGTGGTGAATAGTACATCGGCAAATTTAACTTTTTAAATTTCAGATCATTATAGTTTCAGAGTTTATTTTACTCTACTGCATCCATGATAAAGAGATTCCTTTCAACCCTGTTTGGTGTGATCAAAAGGCACCCAATCACTTGTTATGTACAACATGACACCATGGTAAGCATTAATGTACCTAGTATATTCAGTGGCGGATTAAGGCTCACTGGTGCCCTAAGCACTGACCAATCTTGGTGCCCCTCCTTTGTACATACTGTAAAAATCTTCATTGGCTTTTTTTCTCTCTCTCAACTTCGGGCCTGGTCCCCTAACCATGTGCTTAGTCTGCTTAATGGTTAATACACCGCTGAGTATATTTGACACCAGAAGCACATCAGATTTAATATTCCCTTCCTTTGTTGTTGAGAGCCACTTTGCTCTAATGGTTAAGGTACCAGGCTAGAACTGGGAGACCATGAATTCTAAGACCTAAATCAGTTAGGTGATCTGAACCCAATCATTTCTCTCAGACATAGGAAGAAATAAATGAATTTTTCATTTTATGAAAAATTTATTTATTTATTAAATTTATAGGCCACCCAATCCCGCAGGACTCTGCCAAAATATTGCCAAGAAAACCGCAAGGGTAGTCACCAGGAATCAAAATAGACTTGAAGGCACATTTCCTCTGTATCTGCTGCACCTATTGTCAAGCAGCTGATCAGCATGCAGGCAGCAGTAATCTGACTCCACACCTCCCATACCTTCCTTCTATATTCAGCTGTGCCCCCTTATTGCTTGCATACAGAGAGGACTCTGTCCCCCATCCCCGTGATAAACTACTGATGTTGAAATGAAAGCGATAGAGAATAACCCCAGGAAGATCAGTTGTCATTGATAAAGTCCAGGAACATATTTTGTGTGTGTGTTTGTGTGTGTGTGTGTGTGCGTATGCATATGTGCATATATAATTTTTATTCTGCATAAAATAGCATTCACAGTGCTTTACACCTGTTTTCAAAATGAGGAGCCAGTAACATTACTTCCAAGGGCATTCCTCTCTGGGCTGCAAAAATCTATATAAACAGTAGATGGCAAAGTTTTCAAAAAAATTTGCTTGCTCCTCATCGTGATTTCAAGATTTCAAGCTCAGATATATTTCCTAATCCTCTAGTTCAAAGAGAGAAAACAAGCAAAATTCTTCTAGATGGAAGCTTTTTCTTTAATCTTACCTTTTCATGAGTTTTGGAGAGCATTCCCTTTCTAGGTTGGAACACGAATGCTTCACATGCATGGCGTTGTAAGATGTGTGAGTGTAATCATTCTCATCGCTGTAATCCGGTCCGAGTAACGTCCGAGCCCATGTGCCCATATCATAGGGAGGAAGAGTCCCTCCAAACTCTGAAGGTAAGCAATCAGGGTGTATGAGCTGATGAAGGCTGTTAAGATTGTTTCCGTGAAGAAAGATCTTTTTAAAAACAAAACAGGTATTAGATGTTGTTAGTGTATTTGTGCCATTCCAATAATCAAGATTTTTGTAAAAATAAGAAAAAAAGTACATTAATAGCAAAAGAACAATGGAATTGACCTTTATGTAAAACCAGGGGTGGTTTCCGGCAGAGACTACTGCCGGTTCGCTCAGATATGTGCTGCGCATTTGCACATGCACTTGATGTGCGCTGCATGCGCAGTACAACTAGAAGCAAAAAACGAGATGGTGGTGCATACGGCACTGCCTGGAGCACCGGTTCGGAGTTGTGGCAGGCCTAGGTCACTGCCAGTTCCAGCAACCCAGGCTGCTAAGCTACTACCAGTTCGACTGAACTGGTCTGAACTGGTAGGAACCCACCACTGTGTAAAACCTACCTTTGAATAATGTTTAGAAAGCTCTACGGGTAGTTCTGGACTTACAACAGTTTGTTTAGTGACCGTTTGAAGTTACAACGGCACTGGAAAAAGTGACGTGTGACTATTTTTCATACTTATGACCATTGCAGCATCCCCATGGCCGCATGATTCACATTCAGATGCTTGACAATGGACCAACATTTATGACAGGTGCTGTGTCCAGGAGTCATGTGATCCCCTTCTGCGACCTTCTGACAAACAAAGTCAATGGGAAAACTAGATTCACTTAACAACCATGTTATTAATTTAACAACTGCAGTGGTTCCCTTAACAAACATGACAAGTGAAGTCATAAAATGGGGCAAAACTCACTTAACAAATTTTTCACTTAACAACATAAGTGAGAATTTTGGGCTCAATTGTGATCATAAGTTGAGAACCAGCTGTACTATTGTTTTGCAAAAATAATAATAATAATAATAGTGATTGGCCTGTTCAGTCAGCTTTTGTTGTTTTCATTGCCTTCTGATTTGTTTGCAGGCAAATAATTTTGGTCTCCCTATTTGGACATTCACACATTCAACAAGAGGTTTACCTTGTGAATGACAACAGAGTCCAGCCATTATGCCGAAATTGTTGACCACCAACTCCAGATAAAATCAGCCCATTTTCCCTGAAACTTGTCATGTATTTCAGCTGTTTCCTGATGTATTGGACTTCAGCTCCAACTAACAAGTCATATATCAGGAAACTGAGAGAGGTAGTTAATTGCACTCCTATTCTGCTACCTATTTGTTTTAGTATTCTTTTCATTTTTGTTCTCTGTCTCTTTTGAAAGATATTTTTAAGCATAGTCATCATCTTATTGTACTACTATCTTATTAGAAGGTGATACATATTTATATATGTATAAGAAATCTGTCAGCCATAAAGCAAGGATTGGATAACATCAATCCAATGAAATAATTCTGTGTTTGATTATTGAATAAACAAATGGTAATGAAAATATAAACTGTACAAACATGGATGAGAAAATAAAATGTTAAAGAACAATGATGTTGAAGTTTCCGTTCCATTTTGATTTTGATCTTTGAAGTTCTTCCACCATGAGTGCAGTACAGGGATCTCCAACCTTGGCAACTTTAAGACCTCTGGACTTCAACTCCAGAATTCCTCAACCAGCTTTGCATTAAAGGACATTGACAGAAAGCTGAGAAACCATTGCTATGGACACAGAAAACTCTGGGCATGAGAGAGCAGCAGCATCTGAAACCAAGTTTCTTCAGGTAAGATTCCTAAAGAACCCTAACCTTAAGTATGTCCAAACCTCTGAGCAACTATGTGCTCCTGCAACAGAAGTGTATAGAGGACACCTAGATTATCTCCAAATGGCAATACACACATGGTAATATCATGATGCAATATTTCACCCTTACGTATCCTGCATTCTGATATGTGATAAAAGTTAATGGTGTTTGAATCATGATGTCACAATGCATTTTTGCATTTGCTTCCCCCTTGTCCTCCCATAGATCCACATGCCCTGCAATCAAACAACAATGAGAGACTACAAAACATAACGCCATACATAGCAAGAAATTAGCACCCTCCACCTGTATTGCTCTCATAATAGGATTTTTAAAAATCATCACATTGAATTGACCTGCAATTTCTCACATCCAATATAACAACGGATGTCTTTATAAGATTTTTATATATAAAATTTACAGTAATGTTTTCTTATTGAAAGATTCTTGCCTCATTATGGATGAATGGACTCTACATTAAAAAAAACCCCATAGTCTAATCCTCTCCATGGCTAGGCTGGTATAAGTATCATTAAATTCAAAAGATTTTATTTCTATGGAACTATCTGTAAAATTGCAGCTTGCTAATCTGTGTTCACAATGTTCCTCAATTTATTATAATTTTTTTAAAAGATTTGTTCAAGCAAATAGACTAGAGCCACATTACAACCAAATTGCCTCTGTGGCTACAATGCTTTCCATTAGAAGAATTGCATTTACAAGTAACTCTTTTAAACCATACATATGAATGAATTATATATTCATAAGTAGATAAAAACATCTCCATTATGCTTTTTTCCTGCTAGGATAAAATAATGTGTCCCAAAGTACAGAAAAATAATAAAAAATAATAGTCTCAAAAAGGAAATAGGGAAATATTGAAGAAAGGGAAATCTAAATAAATCTAATTTGTTTAAGCATCATTTGCTATATCTCAGGATACTTTTCTAAACTTTCAAACAATTCTTCCTTGCTTTTATCATGTCCATATACTGCTTTGTACATGGTCTTATTTTTCTTTGAATATCTCAGGTAACGGTTCCCTTCGCAAATATGTGCTAGTCATTCCCAACTCTAGGGGGCGGTGCTCATCTCTGTTTCAAAGCCGAAGAGCCAGTGCTGTCCGAAGATGTCTCTATGGTCATGTGGCTGGCATGACTAAATGCCAAAGGCGCATGGAAATAGGTGGTCACTATTTTTCTACTTGCATTTTTACATGGTTTTGAACTGCTAGATTGGCAGAAGCTGGGACAAGTAATGGGAGCTCACTCCGTTACTGGGTGCTAGGGATTCAAACTGCCAAACTGCCGACCTTTCTGATCAAAAGCTCAGTGTCTTAGCACCTGAACCACCATGCCACTTTGAATATCTTATCTTTCACTTTTCAAAGATATTCTTAATTTTAGTCAACCACAATTTTTATGGTGTTGCTTCCTTCTTATGAATAGCTTTTATAACTTTACAAACTCTTGCTTACTATTTCTTACTTTTTATTTAGCATAATTTTGCATTTCCCAGCAAAAGAAAAATGGATGTATACTTATGCATTCATGCATCATAAAAATAAATATCTCAAGTTTTTTTTATTTTATAAAAGCATTTGAAGTTTAACTATTATCAGTGATTTTGCTCTCAGCTGGTTACATAAAAGACAGCATACTAAACAGCAAAATTAGAGATTTCTCCCAAGGTTAAAATGTTTGGAAAAAAGGATTTGAAAACATAGACTTGAAATGTTATCTATCCATGTGTTTAGCAACCTATTGTGTCCTGGATTTTTTTATAGATCTATTGCAGATAGGGAACAGGATGAATAATCCATGACATTAAAAGGACATTGGGTTGAAAAATAGATAATTTTATATTTTACATAAAGTTGCTTTTTCCATGTGAATATGATGAAAGATTTTCTGACACTTGGCTTGGAATCTGGAAATAATTCTCTCCTGCTGAAATAGTGATTAGATGTAGGCTGCTGACAAAATCCAGCTGAGACTTCACCCCTTGTTGCAAACCACAAAGAGAAAAAGGAAGAGGCAGAGAAGAATAGAAATTCCCTAATATCACGTGTAGCCTTGCAACACACAGACTTGTTTCATTTTCTCATTACCCTTTTCCGTGTCTTGTCTTTGAGGAAGGGCTTGATTAGAGTATAGAGAGCATGGATGTACCACGGCTGATTCACAAAATGGATGCCTCCAAAGCGAGCAGGAAAGCTGTCCTGTGGAGAAGAAAGAAACAGATTCTAATTAACAGAGACTGACAGAGATAAACAGCGGGGCCTGTTGTCGGAAGTCAGAGGAGAAGGAGAAGTCAAAGGAGAAGTCTTGGCTATTAATTGGTGCATTTGAGACACAATTCAACCACGCAGCCATGCTACACTGTGCTTTAGTCCTCGATTTGCTCTTTTATACAATAGAACAAATTTGAAAAACCCACAGCTGGGGCTTACTCTCATCCTAGTTCTATTTTCATGAGAGTTTGTATATGTGCATATCTATCAAGCATGAATATGACGTGGTTTGTGGTTTGTATTTCCCAACGGGCTCACAGAACTAAGTCCCATTAGACATCTACAGGCATGATTTACCTCTTCACCCTGTGCCTTTGCCCTTCCTCAACCCTTCCTCAAGGCATTGTTTCAATAGCTGAACTTTCTGGGTGAATGAACGGGGCATAAAGGATAGAGGAAGGTGTTAAGTGAAGCTGTCGAGAGGGAGGAACAGCAACAGCGCCATGGCAACTGACACAAATGCCTGCTTTGGGGGTTCTGAACAGATACCCAACAAATTAGTATGCAGGTAGAGTCAAGCTTTTCAGAGTCAACAACAGTAGGATTCTTTTTCAGGTAACCAGAATGCAGCATCTGAAATTATATTTCTCATAGATCCTGTTAAATCAGTACATTAGATTCAGAGGGAAACAGGGAATAAACTAACAGCGAATGTATTCATTCCAAATGCACTTAAGATGAAGGGCAAATTTCTTCTCTTGAGATTTCTGAATACGAGAGAGCTGTGCATTCAACAGAACCAAATAGCTGTCTTTACAATATACTACTCAATTATTCATTTATTTAACACATTTATAACCTGCTTGCTCCAGATAAAACTAGCCAGTAGCAATTTACAATATAAAAACAAAACATTAATAATAAAAGCTCACCAGTAGAAAAACAGAATTAAGCTCACAAAGGACTATATAAAATTCAGAAACTGTAGGTAACCAGAACATGGCAAGCAGGCTCCTTTTGGGATTTCTCAGAAAAAGCAGACGCCTTGTTGAATGTTTTCCACAGATCCAATATTTTGTGTAGAACACCCTGCAAGAATAGATGGATTGAGGCCAAATTTCTTTAAAAAGTAAATGAAATTCCTACCATTTCAAAACAAATGCATAACTTGAACACCCTGTTCAAGCAATCAAATTCAATCATAGTTTTAACTCTAAAACTGTGACCATCCTAGACCAAGCCAAACCCCAAAATGCTAGGGAATGTCTAGAAGCTTGGCCTTCTGACAAACTAGCCATCAATCGACACATAGCCATAAGCAATATTTACCGGTATATACTATGCCAAAGAAATAATCCACAAGCCAAAAAGAGGACAAAAAATACCAAAGCATCTCCCACCACCATTCAGCACCTAGATGAGCATTGATTAACTTCAAGAATAATATCAAACCAATAAGGAACTGCCAAACAAGCCAACAATAAACAGCCCAATCCTCTAAAACACCCCCACCAACACTGACAGAGCAAGCCACTAGAATATAAACTGAGAACAAACCCTACTCCTTACTAGCACTGATGATGTTACCTAGTTTGGTAATGAAACATCTACAAGAAAACAACCAAGCTCAGAGAGGATTAAGCGTCCCTCATTTCAATCCTGAGCCAAAAATATTCTCTTTTATCATATCTCTTTTTCTATTGCACCTTAGAGCAGGTGCAGTATCCTCTAGGTTTTCTGATTTTCTGTTTAAGAGACCCTAATGGAATGCCTGTTGCTAGGTTATGCCTCTTCAAAAAAATCCTGTTATAAACATTTTCATTCTGAATATCTTTGCCAGCTAGATGGAAATAGAACCACAGAACTTAATAGCATATGATTAATCCTGTTAAACCATTTCTTTCATACTTTTCACTGTAGGAAATAAAGCAAGGAAAAATCAAACAGGAAGTCTTTCTTCATAATACTTTTGTGACATTAGTTTATCACACCTTGTTCATGAATATCACTAGCATGTTAGCTGCAAACCTTTACTTCCTGCTGGTAAATGAAGCACTTTCTTGATCTGCCCACATGCTCCCATTTAGAAAATTATATTCAGTTTCATTCTTTTTAGCATGAAAGTCAGCATTATAACTGAATCAAATATGCCAAGAAATTAGGAAACAAGAAAACAGCCAGTCTGTGGGTTTGGCAAAAGCTAGCAAGCAACACAGATGGGGGAACAAAAAAAACCTGATGAAGGGAGGGAAGGAAGGAGGAAAGAAGGAAGGAAGAAAGGAAATATTACAGAGATAATCAAATTTAATATCCTTAATTTAGTTTCAATTCATTTCAGCACTGCCTTTATAGTTATTGTCAGCATTGCTATTGCTGGCAAAGAACATTTTTAGGATCATCTTTAATTCTGAACAAATGAAGAGACTAACAAATGAAGGCAATCTGATATTCATCCTCTAAATTCCTCTTACCCATTCAAAATGCTGAGCAGTATTTTGACTATACCCAAATCTCATCACTTTCTTTAATATGGTATTTATAATGTTACATTAAAAGTATAAGTAAAACTTCCACTGAAAGAAATCATCCCAAACCCATTAATTTTCTGTTAGATTAACAGAAAATGCAAAAATGCAAAAAGGATGAATCTGGTAAATACAAAATGTACAAATAAGGAAGAATATATGTAGCTTAGGGATGAAATGAGGGGTGCTTTGTGCTCTCTGAGCTTACTTGTTTTCTTGCAGACGTTTCATTAGCCTGACTAGGTAACATCATCAATGCTATTGAGGAGTGCTGTTTGCTGTCAGTTTATATTCTGGTGGCTTGCTTGTCTGTGTGGATGGGAATGGTTTTACAAATCATTTGATTGGCTGTTTATTGATGGCTCTTTGGCAGTTTCTTGATTGGGGTATTGTTTACTTAATTGTTGATTTGAAGTTAACCTTCAACTTAATCTATGCTGATTTGATTACTGATTACTGGTGGAGAGGTGTTGGAGTCTTCTTGTTCTCATTTGGACTGATTGATTGTTTCTTTTGCATTGACTATAGATGTTGTTAATGTCTATGAGTCTATTGAGGATGGATTTGTGAGAGTGCCAGAATTCTAGAAATTCTCTGGCATTTTTAGATTTGGCCTGGTCTAGGGTTGTCACATTTTCCCAATTGAAACTATGGTTAAACCTGTCTATATATTGTGAAATTAAATATAATTTTTAATGAAAATTTTTTCACACGTCTCCACCAGTAATCACCACTCAGATCAGCATAGATTAATTCCAGCGTTAACTTCAGACCAACAATCAAGAAACTGCCAAAGAGCCATCAGTAAACAGCCGAACCAAAGGATCTCTAAGACCTCCCCCAGAATATGAACTGACACCAAACTCCTTATTAGCACTGATGATGTTACCTAGTGAGGGTAATGAAACATCTACAAGAAAATAAACAAGCTCAAAGAGTACCAAGGACATCCTAAAGAGACTTCTGCTTAACCATCAAATGAAAATCTTATGATGATCACAGACTAGCTTAAGGAGGATGGGATACAATCAATTAAAAAGCATAAATGGTAAATCAGAGTCCAAAATAATATCAATTTTTAAACAGTTAGAGCAGATAAAACAGAAAGTACGTATATATTAAAACAAGAGTGTAAAAGGAATCTAGAAGAATTAGTTGGGTGTAGGGAAGTATAAAAGTTAGTATGTTGCAGACTATATCCTCACATTACTAGATGTTTGCTTCCATCATCTGTGTCAGCTTCTGCCTTGCTGTTGCTTCAGCTGTCATGAAACGGGGAGGGGGTGGTGGTATTTGGGAGGGGTTATTCTATGTGCTGGAGGAATGTTCTAGTATTTACCAGATGGTTGGATTACGCATGCGTGAGTGCTTCCTGCCTGGACCAACGGCCTCGACATTCCATCTTCGTGATGTCTTTTGAAGTTATCTCACACCTGACACTTGAAGGACTTATGATTGGCCTGAGGCTATGATCCCAAGGGGTGGGGAATGGACTATTCTATATATCAATTGCTTTCGCGCCTAATTAAACAGACTTCGCTTCGCAACTGCTCGCTAACCATTTGTAATTAGTAAAAGTACTTTTGATTTCCAATACCTGGAATCTCTGGGTCTTTCTTTCCTAATTATATAATGGAGGGATGCTGACAAGAAGCGAAGTCTCTTTAAAACCCTTTCCAGGAGACCTACGTCTACCTTGAAGGGAGGAAATGTCTTCACCGGTCAGGGAAGAAGAGGGGGCCACTTGTGATGTGGATACCAGCGGGGCCGGCCCTCCCAAACTTTCGCTTCACGAGCCCGGACCTCCCGACCTCTCGCTTCATGAAGATTTGTTTCAACTACAAATATCAAGCCAGCCTGATCCACCCCCCCCCCCCCACGATGGTCCACTTCGGTAGGACAAAGAGAGGAAGAGGCAAGCTGGAATGCAGGGGTCACCCAAAGGCAACCCCGACAACGAACGCTGGAGACGGGAGCCGTAAGAAAACCCCAGAGGAGTGAATTACCTGATTACTGGGGACAAAGGTATTTTGGGGAAAGAGGTGGGGAAGATGAGAAAGACTGGAGGGGCTGGGAACGACAGTACCCACGCGCGGCTTCACCCCCCCCCCCTCGACCTGCTTCACCCCCTCCGGCTAGAGGTTTTGCTGGACCGGGGGCCCCACCTCCCCAAAGACACAGGATGGCCAAAATCCCTCCCCTGCCTGTGCGATACAATGGAGATTCTGCCAGCCTGGCCTCCTTTATTATGCAGGTTTTTAATTACATGGAGATTTATGGCCGTGATTTTGAGACGGATGGTATGAGGGTGAGAATGGTTCTCCTATCCTTAGACGGCGAAGCGGCTACCTGGTCCACGGCTTTACATATGTCTGCCTCCCCCCTCCTGGGGGATTTCAATCGATTTATGGAGGCTTTCCGATGACGCTTTGATGACCCCTTGACCGAGAAGCGAAGCAAATTGAAATTTACAACCCTCGAGCAGGACGATAGGCCTGTCGCCCAATATATCCAGGACTTTCAATGCCTGTCCCAATACATGAGAGGGTGGGGCGAGGACGCCCTTTTGGACAAATTTGCTTTGGGCTTAGATGAAGACATTTATCAGCAGTGTGTCAATCGCAATCTGCCCAGACGTTTGACCACTTGGTTTGAACACGCAGCTGACGCTGAACTCGACTTAAACAGGCTCCATTGCGCCAAAGAGGAGAGAAAGAAGAAGAAGGAGAAAGCTTCTAAGAGCACCCCCCCTCCAGGCGGCAAATCGCAATTCAGACGGAGAGGCGAGGGGAAAGGGGCCCCTTCAGTGCTCTCCAGACCCATAACATGTTTCCGTTGCGGGAAATTGGGGCACACCGCCCCCGACTGTCGTGCTAAATTACCCATCACCGCCCAACCCCCGCCCAAGCGAGAGGAGAAGTCTGGCAGAGCCTCTGACAAGAGGAAGAAGGAAGCTGCCTTTGCTGTGGACTCCAAGCCCCCCCGTTTCGGCCAGGCATTGGAGTCCTCCTCTTCTGAGGACTCCGATGACGACACATCGCCTCATTGGGTGAGTTCAAACAAAGGGCCCCTGCTAATCCCCATAGAGTTAAAAGTTCCCCCTGAGGGGCAACCAGCAACCTTTCACGCCTTGCTCGATTCGGGTTGCTCCCGATCCATGATCAACCCGGCCATGGTGGAAAAATTGGGTCTCAAATTGCGTACTTTGAAAACCCCCATTGTGTTTTGCCAGATAGATGGATCCATTGCGGGGGGGGACCCGCCCATTTCTTTACGGAGCCCTTGGAGATGAAGATGGGTTCCCACACTGAACTAATTTCTTTTGTAGATGCACCTGGCATGGACAGGCCACTAATTTTAGGCCTCCCTTGGCTCCGGAAGTGGAACCCTCACATAAATTGGCGGACAGGCCGCTTGCGCATTCGCACAAAGGAGCCTCCGGAGGGGGAGGGCACTCCTGGGCAACCTATGACTGACACTCCTGAAGTGGCCGCTAGAGGGCAGGAGAGGATTGATGGAGAGGAGAAAATTCCTAAAGAGTATTGGGACCTTAAGGAGGTTTTCAGCGAAAAGTCTTCCAACAAACTGCCACCCCACAGGCCTACTGACTGCTCCATTGACATCTTACCCGGGGTTAAGCTACCAAAACCCCAAATATATTCCATGTCACCCAGGGAGATGGAGGAAATGCGGACTTTCATTGATAAAAATTTGGAACGTGGATTCATTGAACCTGCTCGCCCCAAAGTGGCCGCCCCGGTGCTTTTCCGTGAAAAGAAAGATGGCTCTCTTCGTCTATGTGTGAATTTTAAAAACTTGAACACCATATCAGCTCAGAATGTCTACCCGCTCCCGTTGATGAAGGACATGTTGGCCCAGCTGGAGAAGGGCCGCATTTTTACTAAATTGGACCTCAGGGAAGCTTATTATAGGGTCCGCATAAAGGAGGGAGACGAATGGAAGACTGCTTTCAACTGCCCTCTTGGTTGCTTCCAGTTCCGGGTCATGCCTTTTGGCCTGCAGGGGGCTCCTGCAGTCTTCATGCAATTAATCAATGAGATCTTGCATGACCATCTCTACAAAGGAGTTATTGTATATTTGGACGATATCCTTATCTATACTCGCACTTATGACCAACACGTCGCTCTTGTGTGCACTGTTTTGAAAAAACTCCGAGCCGCTGATCTTTATGCCAAATTGTCTAAGTGTGAATTTCACCAAACTAAAATTGACTACCTTGGATATCACATCTCCCCTGCCGGCATTGAGATGGACCCTGAGAAGGTGAGGGCAGTCACTGAATGGGACGCGCCCAAAACTCGTAAACAGTTACAAAAATTTTTGGGCTTTGCTAATTTCTACCATCAGTTCATTCCTTCTTTTGCTAAAATTGCACTTCCTATAACTAATTTGCTCAAGTCAAAGGGGGAGCCGAAACCTAAACCTAACAAGCCTCTGGACTGGACCATGGAATGCCAGGCGGCTTTTGAAAAACTTAAACGTCTGTTTGCCGCTGAGCCAGTGCTAAAGCATCCTGACCTGGACAGGCCGTTCGTCGTCCAGGCTGACGCCAGCGACGTCGCCGTTGGGGCCATCCTGTTGCAAGCCAACGACCAAGGTAACCTACAACCTTGCGCGTACACCTCCTGAAAGCTCACAGACACGGAGAGACGTTGGGCAGTTTGGGAGAAAGAGGCTTTCGCGGTCCGTTGGGCCCTGACCACGTGGTGCCATTTCCTGGAGGGCGCTAAGCACCCATTTGAGGTGTGGACTGACCACAAGAATTTGGAAGCTTTGAGAACGCCACGCCGTCTCTCCCCCAAACAAATGCGTTGGGCCCAATATTTCAACCATTTCAATTTCACACTTAAGTATATCCCGGGGGGGGGGGGGAAATTTCATGGCAGATGCCTTGTCCAGACTGCCTCAATATAATTGCTCTAAACTGAGCATCGTCCAACCGCTCCTAGCGGCTCCGGTGGTCACGCGCCAGCAGACCCGCGCCAAAAAGGATGTGCCTCAAGATCTTCTTTCTGACCTCAAGCTAGCGCTTCCTCACGACGACTGGTTCCTGAACCATTGAGACGAGTGCACTATGAGGGATGATCTGCCGTGGATAGGCGCCAAATTGTACATCCCCGCCTCCCTACGCCTCGTGGTCCTTCGTCGCGCACATGATTCCAGATTGGCGGGTCATTTTGGATTCGTGAAAACTTTGCATCTAGTGAAGAGGCAATTCTGGTGGCCCTCGTTGAAAAAGGACATTGAACATTATGTGGCCAGTTGCCCAGTTTGTGCAACCGCTAAAAGACCGCCGGGGAAACCACAAGGGCTGCTCCAGTCTGTCGCTCGCCCGGTTGCCCCTTGGAAGGAGATTTCTATGGACTTTATTGTTGAGATCCCCGAAAGCCAGGGGCATACGGTCATATGGGTGGTCACCGACTTGTTTTCCAAGCAAGTTCATTTCGTGCCTTGCCACAAAATTCCTTCCGCTAAGGCGCTGGCTAAACTCTTCATTTCCCACATTTACCGTTTGCATGGAGTGCCCGATCGCATCATCTCCGATCGTGGTGTCCAATTCACATCTAATTTCTGGAAGGAATTTCTCAAACGTATTGGCTCCGCCCAGGGCCTTAGCTCCGCCTACCATCCTCAGACTAATGGCGGATGTGAACGAACTAATTCCGTTCTTGAGCAATATTTACGTTGTTTCATCAATTATCAACAGGATGATTGGGTGGACTTGTTACCACATGCTGAGGTGGCCTACAACAATTCTGTTCATTCCAGCACGGGTTTCACCCCTTTCCGGGTCGTTTACGGTCAGGATTTTGTTCCTATTCCTGAATTGCCTCGGGACCAACCGCAGGTTCCCTCAGTTGCGGACTGGAGTGAGCATCTCAGTCGTGTTTGGCTGTTGACCCTCTCCACTTTGGACGCTGCACATAAGGCCCATAAGAAACAAGCGGATAAGAAACGCTCTCAGCCCTATGAATACCGGACTGGTGATTTGGTTTATTTGTCAACAAAGTTCCTGCACACAACGCAGAAATCAAAGAAGTTGGGGCCCAAATATGTGGGGCCGTTCCCCATTGTAAAGGTCATCAATCCTGTCTCTGTTCGTTTACACTTACCCAAACACCTCAACCGGATCCACCCGGTGTTCCACATTAACCTCATCAAGCCTGTTCGGGTTTCCCACTTGCGCCCCCCCGATGACCCTCCGCCTGCTCCGTTGCTAGTTGATGGGGAACGTCACTTCGAAGTTCGTGAAATTCTTGATTCCCGCAAGCACCGTAATCGCATCCAATACCTGGTGGCTTGGAAGCATTTTCCTCCCTCCCACATGGAATGGGTTGATAAATCCCATGTTCGTGCTCCCCGACTGCTTCAGAAATTTTATGCTGCTTACCCTGACAAGCCTTAATTTTCTCTCCCCCCCCCGTTTTCTTTTTCTGTTTTGTTGTTTGTCTGTTTGTTTGTTTTTTTTCTAGGCCTGACAGCCTTTTTCCGGGGGACGGCCGGATGTCAGCTTCTGTTGCTTCAGCTGTCATGAAACGGGGAGGGGGGGTTGGTATTTGGGAGGGGTTATTCGATGTGCTGGAGGAATGTTCTAGTATTTACCAGATGGTTGGATTACGCATGCGTGAGTGCTTCCCGCCTGGACCAACGGCCTCGACATTCCATCTTCGTGATGTCTTTTGAAGTTATCTCACACCTGACACTTGAAGGACTTATGATTGGCCTGAGGCTATGATCCCAAGGGGTGGGGAATGGACTATTCTATATATCAATTGCTTTCGCGCCTAATTAAACAGACTTCGCTTCGCAACTGCTCGCTAACCATTTGTAATTAGTAAAAGTACTTTTTATTTCCAATACCTGGAATCTCTGGGTCTTTCTTTCCTAATTATATAATGGAGGGATGCTGACAATCTGATAGATTTTAAGGACTGCTATGCACAACCTGGCAACAATATATGTTGTCACAGGATTGGTATCTGAAAGCAGTTGCTATCTGTAGAATTGCTCCACAAGCCCTGGATATTTGTGCAATATTAGTGAGATGATGGTAATAGAGATGTTTCTGTAACCCAAGCGCTAGAGAAGCACAAGATCTGTTGGTGGCAGAAATAAAGAAGTTTGCCATAACTTTAAAATAAGGAAACATATGTTTTTACAGAATATGAAAGGAATATGTTCATGCTGATGAAGCAAAAACTATTGTAATAAGCTGAAACATTTATTTTATTGATAATGGTTGTCTAAATTTTGAACTAAAAGATCTGTAAAAAGGATGGAAAAACCATGCTCTCTGTGGCTGTTCAAAGCACCTTGACAGCTTTGAGTGAATAATTATATTTTGACTCTCCACCGATTATCTGGTGATTTTGACTAAGTTCCTAGCTTGAAAACAAACAAAGAAAAGGAAGAAATCTCATCTTTCTGACACTCAGAGGTGGGTTCTTACCAGTAGTAACTTGGCGACCTGGGTCACTGGAACCGCCAGACCCCTGAACTGGTTCTCCTATGGGGCCCCTATCTTGTTTTTCGGTTCTGCACGTGCACAGAACAATTTTCAGTGCAAAAAGTTTTTTTCATTTTTTAAATTTTTGTGCATGCGCAGAGCTTTTTATTTGCAAATGTGCATGTGCATGGAGCACACATCTGGCGTGTGCATGGGTGAAGCCAGCGTGCATGCGCAAAATGTTTGAGCTATTGAACTAGCAGCAACCCACCTCTGCTGACACTCTCATAGTTGTGCAATTCCTAACTGCTTTTTACTATTTATACTTTGCAAATTCAGCTTAATACATCTTTAAAAAGAGGAATCAATTTTGCATATACATTATTGCAGCATTACAGACTTCTGTTATAACTCGAGAGTCAGTTTGGTCTAGTGGTAAAGGCTCTAGGCTAGAAAGTGGAAAACCATATACCTCCCTTTATTTGTACATTATTGTGACATTTCCCTCTAAACAAGTCTCTCCAGAGGCAATATATATTTTTAAAAAATAAGAACCTTAAGATGGCATTTACATCATGAATGAAGTTTACTGGTGTACAGAATAAAGCAAAGAGAATGACATTATGCATAATAAATGCCCCATGCTATTCCAAACAAATCTATATGCAGTAAATCAATGATAAAGCAAGCCATTATTCATTTACAATAAATACCAGAACCAAATAATGTGGTTGCTACCCAATAATTAGTTATAGGAAAAATATAATCTATCCCTGACAGTAGTATCAGATAGTACATATTTGTGAATGAAGATAAATTGCACAGGAGGAAAGACAATATTCATGCAGTTTGTGAAAGAGGAAAAACACTATTGTTTCATTCTTCCATTTTTCTTCCTCAGCAAGACTGATTTCTGCTTTCTTCACTACACCATTAAACAATCTAAATATCAAAGGCTGTTGAATTTTACCATTCTGGGAACAACCATAAAGCATTACATTGCAATGTAAACACAGCAAAAAAGGCAATGAAAAATTTATGCCAATTCCAGCTGTCCTTCTCCTCAAGCAACTATCATAAGTAAGTTATGTAATTCTATTTTAAGGATTTGTTTCCTTAAGCTGGGTATCAATGGCTAATTGCATGAAAGATCCATTCACAGGCACAAAGTATTTTGACCAGCCATTTTCACAACCCTTTTAAGAACCAGTGTACAACTTCTTTAACTCTGTCTTACTCTTCCCCTATCACTTTATATTTCTTAATTCATTCACCATATACTTTAAACTTCATAACAGACCTATTCTGGACTATTAGAATAGACATTGAATTTTTATACTTCTTAGATCAGTGTTTTTCAAACTTGGCAACTAGAGCATTGGAAATGATAGTCACATGACTATGGCTGATCGCAAGCAGCACAGCAGTATGGCAGTACTAAAGCAGACACAAATTTATCAAAATTTAATCTCACAGGGTTAGGGTTAGGGCTAGAGTGGGCTCTGGATTTTGCATGCATTGTGAAAATGAGCCCATTTGAGGTATGTTGTTTCAAAAATTGATGCCTTATGATGTGTTATTTTGTCCTGTTGAAGGTTGCAAACAGACACAAGAGATTGAGTAGTAGATAGATAGATTAATATACATGCCAATGCCATTGAGTCTACGTCATTGTTGATGATTCACAAAAATGCTACATACATTTTTCTCAATATCCCCTTTTTTACCAAACTAGGTAACATCATCAGAAAAGAGCTCTGATTTTCATATACTAATGGATTACCCTGTCAGTGTTGACCAATTGTTTCACAAACAGGGTTTTGATTGGTGCCAGATCTCTTCAACTTCAGGCAGAGAAGGGTTACTCTCTGCACCCCTCCCTCAAATGTTCTTTAAAATACAGAGTTTTCCAGCATTCCTTTAGGAACCTCCAACATGCAAACTGTAGCTACTAATCCTAAAATGAATCCTCTTTACTTGGAGCTTCAAAATTTGCTGTTTGCTGGGAAGATGTGTAGCTAAAAGTCAGTCTACATTTAGTGTACATCTGACTTTGGGGATATTTTTTTCATAACCAAACAAAAGTGCATTTTCTGTGCAAATCACACCCCTTGTTCACTGAATCTGGATGTCACAAAGCAAAGCCCACATTTTGTAATGAACCCCCACACTCTGTTTTGCCTGGCAGAGTGCTGCAGGAGACTGAGTGCTGTCACACACCCTGGCCATGCCCACCCAGCCATGCCCACCCAGCCATTTATTAGGTCAGAGAATTGGTTAAAAAGTTTACAGCCCATCACTGGATATAGCCATTATTTAGGCTCCTTCTTTGCCCATAATGCTATCAGAAAAAAATATCTTTATCCTAAAAGAATTGGGTGACACTCAAAGATGCCATCTGATCGTAATGGAAATTATTTGAAAATCAAGGAAATGTGTGCATGTTTATGTATTTGAATCAGGGGTGGCTTCCAGCTGCTGGTGCTGGTGGTGGTTCGCTCAGGGACACGCTGTGTGCTCACACACTTGATGCACGCTAGGCATGCATGCCAGTACTAAAAAACAAGATAGCAGATCATTTAGGGCTGCCGAAAGAACCAGTTCGGGGGCATGGCAGGCTGAGTTACTACCTACTCAGCTGAACTGGTCCAAACCGGTCCAAACTGGTTTGAATCGGTCTGAACCGATAGGAACCCACCCTCTGATTTGAATGTATCTGAATGTGTGGATATAAGAAAAGGCTTAAATATTATTTACTTTGGTGCTTGAAATGTGCTGTTCTATTCAGCTAATGTTTGGGGCTTTTAAATGCCCAGCTCTTTTTATTTCCCCCTCCCGGGGATGTCCTAAAGGCCAGGATGATCTTTTGGGAGGTTCATGGAAGAACACTGAATGAGAGGCTTCCAACAACTTTTCTCTGAAACACAAAAGCTATGAAAAAAAGAAAATTATACCTTATTCCCTGTAATCATAAACAATATTTGTCAGCCTTTCAAGGTAGATTATATTAGGAAACCAAAGTTTTGAATGCTAATACTATTTCTATTATAAGTTTACATTAAAAGAATTTTGCAAATCTGAGTTCCCTCCCATCCTTTATGTTCCAGAGAGCTACAAGTTAGGTCTGAGACACTTTCTCAAATTACTTTCTGCCTTGGACTCAAATTTCTTCTCTGATCTTGTCTTTGTTGTTGCTCATCCTACTGTTCTTCAAGTTTATTGCTACTGCTCATTTTATCTCATCATTTTCCTCCAAATTCTACACAAAAATAAAATGATGTGCAAAGAGGACCTGGACAAAAGTATTGTCCAATTTAATGGAATACACTTTCCAAAGATACTCAATTAGAGAATCTCTTTTTTTCTCTTCAGTATTTTAAATTTTAAGATTTTACCAGCAGTATCATAGAATGCAACTTTGATAGGTGTCTCAATTTCACTCATCTTGTCCTTTTCTATACTTTTATTACCTGTTATTATTATTGCAGAACAGATTGGTCAGGTAATGAGAGTAATAATGTTATTTTATGCCCAATGTTGCACCACTTATGAAAAGTGAGTAATAAATCTGAATGCAGGAATGCAGGTAATAAATTTTATGCAGAAATTTAATGACCCGACTTAACACTGCCCTGTCACAATTAGTTTGGTTTACCTGTTCTATTAAGTTTTGGGAAACAAACAAAACAAACATAATTGTTAGATTGGGAAATGGAAAGGCACACATAGGCTAATGGTAACAACAGCTCTTTATTGTGACAGAACAAGTATGAACAATCCAGCAAAGGTTGAGTCTGACAGCAGCCCTTTTATAGGGAGCTGTCAGACCCTTCAACCAATGAGATTAAACCTCTGTTCCCGCCGGAACAGAGGACCTTGATGGAAACCGTTATAACTGAAGCTAGTATCTAACAATAATGGCTTGAAAATGAGCAAATATTATCCTAGTGATTGGTGCAGCAAAACCATGTTTATAGCCTCTGTACATGGTTTCATTGGCAGTACCTATATCTCAAATTATCTGTACGTTTTCTCTCAGCTTGTAAGAGCTCATGAAGGCCTATCTATAAAGCTACAATTTTCAATGATAAGGATTAATGTGCAGTTTTTAAACCAATTGATAAAACATATAATTTCTCATCATTCCAATATCCTTCTGATTCTGACACTTTAAAAACAAATCTTTTAAAGTTGACGAGCATTTGGAATACAGCATTCTAGAGTAACACTTGCCCCAGAAATAGTATCCTGAGAATGTGACAGGTATGGCAATAAAAAACAGAACAATGCATGTTTTCCTGTGCCTTTGGTAAACCCAACAACAATACATTTCTTTCAAATACTGTTCCTGATAAGAAGTTTATTACTATTTAATACATTGCTATATAAAGAACGTGTCTGCATAATTCAGATGCTGAACAAAATATAAATGACACCAACTACTTCACCTCAAGAAAGCTTTACTTTTAATAGCTGTTGGTTGAATTGTGGTAACAGCAGATGTTTTTAATCCTTTGTCCAAACAAAATGTTCCAAAACTACTATTAGCCTTAAACCAAATAGAAGCATAATTCACTCTTCGATCCTTCAATCATTGGTTTTCAAGACTGCAAAAACTGAGCTTACATGCAGCAGATTTAAACAGTCCTTTCAGGAAGTGATAGGATGGACAGGATGGGATTTCTATATGTTCCAATGCCCCACATAGAAAAAGCAGAATAACACACAGAAACACAAAATAACTGGCATTTTGAATTCTAAATCTGTGTTGATCCAAAATTGAAATTATTAATTACACCCACACTTGCTGTTCAGTAAGGCATATTGCAACAGCCAATTGGAAACTTCCAATGACTACATTTATGTTCCAAAGGTCATAGGTTTATATTATCTGCCTTTAAAATACTCAACACTCACAACAGGGATGCTAGGCATATGTTCAGAAGCATGATAAATAAATTGTTGCTTTTAAAATCCAGAGAAGTTTTATTATTGGTGCATAAAAACTGCAAATTATTATTATGCATAAGATGTTGGAAAATCTTGGTAGCATACAGTGTTGACTATATTCTCATCAACTAACTATGCAATGTGTAGCTAAGTCACTCTTCTTACATCTAGAGCAAAATATAACATGTAAGTAACATTAGGAATTTATGATTAAATAAGACAGAGGCAAATAGTAACCTTCTGCACAAAAGTGCTCATTTCCTATCAATCAACTTGGGACTGCAACTTAACATTCTTTAGAAAGCCCAATGAAGGACCCAATTGTTTACACACACACACACACACACACACACACAACTATAGTATAACTATATTACGGTATATACACAACATTCCTCTCAACAAGGAAATTTATCAATGGTACATTAGGGATAAAGAGAAACCAGTATTCCAGTATTATTTCAATTATTTCACTTTTGCCTTTGAAAATACTATGTAGCTTTTTTGAATATTATATAATTATTTACATCAGGCACACTTCTAGGAGAGGGATCCTTATTTTTATGAACTACAATATAGTAAGTGAATAATACACTTTACTGAAGAGTCTTAGTAAGTACTATTCAAAAATAAGTTAAATAGCATCTTTAACAGATAAAGCATTTCAAACATTCTTATCTGAAGAATCCTTACCAGTGTATCAAAGATAAAACATTTAAACATGCCTCACTTTAACTTAATGTTATTTCAATATTAGATAAACTAAGTACTTTTTAAGACTATTAGATGAATTACGCAAATTCTGGATAATTGCAGCTATTTAGGAGTATTGATAAATATTGCTTAGCTGTTAAAATGCAATAATTTAGAGACTTCCCATGGATGTTATTGCAAATTATACATCCCTAAAGGTGTTGGGTAGTATTGCAGGAAAGATGGCAGCCAGACAGTATAAGTTAAAGGTAGAGGTTCACCTTGCACATACTGTATGTGCTAGTCATTCCTGGCTCTAGGGAGTGGTGCTCATCTCTGTTTCAAAGCCAAAGAACCAGCACTGTCCGAAGACGTCTCTGTGGTCATGTGGCCATCAAGACTAAAAACCGAAGGCGCACGGAATGCTGTTACCTTCCCATCAAAAGTGGTCCCTATTTCTTTACTTGCATTTTTACGTGCTTTCGAAATGCTAGGTTGGCAGAAGCTGGGACAAGTAACAGGAGCTTACTCTATTACACGGCACTAGGGATTTGAACTGCTGAACTGCTGACCTTTTTGATCGACAAGCTCAGCATCTTAGCCACTGAGTCACTCCTAGCATTGTTGCCTAGTTCAGTAATGAGATGTCTGCAAGAAAACTACCAAGCTCAGAGAGTGTCAAGAACCCCACAGTTGGCTATTCCCAAAGCACTTAGTGATGCAAATTTTTCTGATCTGAAAAAAAATGGTTGTGGATTCAGCATTTCTTTTCCTAGTATCCTTAGGTTGCCTACAGCTGAAAAAGCAGCCTCATTCAAATGTTATCATTGATAGAATCTAATATTTAAAAGCAAACCACATATGTTGCTCCCACCATTCTAGGAATGTTTGTTCATTTATTTATGGATGTAAACATAGGCAACATATCCACCTCTGACTTTAATAGTTTAGAGACCTTTTTGTTTTAATTTTTTTAAAAGCTATTTGGACTTATAATAATGCAGACTGATGCTAACTCGGTCTCTGTATACTTATTTTATCCTCCATTCAGCACATATGCAGACATTCAGTATACATGTGGTATATATTTTGTCTGACAGATGTTGCAAATTATTAATCCCCCTGAAGTCCCATGGATTAAATCTTAAATCTCTAAACATTTCTAATTGCTGCAGCATGCAGTATAGCCCTGTGGTAAAAATGACTCACAGTTTCATTGAAACAAATAAGCATCAGACTTTCTTAATTAAGCCTCAAGTTTCAACGTGATTTTTCTATTTAAAAAATCTATTGATTTTTTAAATTATTTCTGTACTTGACAACAGTGTTCCTGGGAAAAAAGAAAAGAAATAAAGCCAAGGTATTCATCAAGGTATTACACTTTCTTCTGTGCTACATACCTGTAACCCTTCAATGGCCAGTCTGAGGATGGAAGGGGTCAATTTGGAGGCTTGCTTGAAAGAAAAATTACTCCAGTCTATAATTAGAACAAAGCCGTTTATCTGAAGCTCTTGATCTTCAATCAGAACTTCCAAGGACAAGAGAATAGCCCGTAAAATATCTACGAAGCAATTTCTAAGAATGGGAGAAAAGAGAAAAAATCATTATTGCTATCTTGAAATCATTCAAAAAATATCTTAATCATTCTTCATAAACTGGAAGCAAGAACAAAACAAAACCACTTGCTTTTGTGGCACTACACAAATGCAGCTCATTTTCTACCAGTAGAAATTGTAACAAAGTGATGGCTTTACTTCTTTGAACCTGTGCAAAGTTATTTTTTGAGTTTCTTCTCATTATTATGTATAATAGGCATTGTTAAAATGTCAAGATATAACAACTAAAACAAAATATTTTGAGAGTCTCATGAACTATGGAGAGAATTGAGAGTCTCATGAACCATGGAATTTTCCAAAGCAAAAAGAAAATAGTGTTTGGATATCAAAATAGAAGTCAGGATTAAGGAGAAAATATAGTAATTATAGGGCTGGGGAAATTTATTTTCTTCTCATCAGAGCTAATGATATTACAATTTACTTTTAATGCTTGTTAACTTTAATTTGCTGGCATAAATAAATGTGGTTCCTTGTACTAGATTTTTCATTCCTAATCTTTGTAATTGCTATCCTCAAAGTTATGATTCAATAAATCATAAAATTGTGGGACAATATATTATTATAGTAAATAATATAATGGCAGTTTTAGAAATAATCAGTGGACTGTAATGAACGCAGTGAACAAAGTTATTTTCCAGTTATATCTTCTGTCCAGAGATGGGTTGACAATTTTTTTACTACCTGTTTGGGTGTGCTCCTGCACGTGCTCACGAGACTCTTCTGCATGTGCACAGAAGTGTCTGGGTGGGTGGGCGCAGTGTCCCGCCACCACTATTACTGGTTCGCACTATTGGGACTGAACCAGAAGCATCCCACCTCTGCTTCTGTCCTTCCACATCATTCTTGCTAACCCAGGAGCAAGGAGGCTTGGCAATGAGGCTTTTAGATCTACATTGGACTCAGGGGTGGGTTGCTGCCAGCATTACTGCCAGTTGGGTGTGCACACTGCCAGTTTCGGTGACTCAGGCCAGCAAACCACTATCGGTTCAGCTGAACTGGTCCGAACCAGTAGGAACCCACCTCTGATTGGACTAGAGATGGAATCCTATCAAAATTACATCTTACTCAACAATACTTCCCCACTCCATGTGATAAAAGTATATGAGTTAGTAATCTGGTCAATGAATTCGAATAGACAATTCAATTTTATCCTTGTAATTAATAACATTGATAGCAAAATGATAAGCAGGTCCTCCTATTCACCCCAATACTTTCACCTCCATAAATGGTCTCACTTTCAGGCTGCAATTTTGTCTCACTTAGTTTTTAATGAAAAATTGGATATAAAAATAATTTTTCTAATTAGCAGTAGAACAAAAACTCACCTAAAAGTTGGAATGATTGAATTAAATTTCAAATTATCCCAGGGGACAGTAGCAATTTCCTGATAAAACTTTCCAGGCAGTTGAATTTGAAAGCCAAAGCAATACCAGCAAACTCTTCAAATGGTGGAATTTATATCATGATTATTATGCATGAACTAAAAACACGCTCACTAAAATGGTTTTTAATATAAAATGCAGCAAGGTGGAAGCCAAGGGAAGTTTGACATATTAGTGCGGGCACTATGTCGAAGATTCTAGCACTAGACTTTGACTGAAAACATGACTTTCATAAGCTTCAGCAGTAATTCTTAAGGAAGAGTTAATATTAGGTATGGATAAAGATGAAAAGATAATTGAAGTTTTGAATCAATCACATAAGAATAAGACCGAATACATGGCACCCATGACATTTTTACAATGCTATTCTCATTGCAATTTTCCAACTAACTCTTTAAAACCCATAACTGCTTTTAATGAGAATCTACCTTTATTATTCATAATTAATTTATTATTTATGCAGATTGGAATCAAGTATGAATGGTGCTTCTATTACAAATAGAGAAATATTATGAATTACATTGAAATTCTGTCACTGCCAGGACACACTTCCTAGTTCTTCCAAAAGTCCAAATACCAAATTGCTGGTAGTAGCAAACCAGACTGAATTAGACACACACTGTAGACAGGCACTGTTTTAATTCAAATTATTTTTCCCTTAAGCAACTCATGAGCATGTGATATCTGATTTCTACTTGCAGTGCTTTGTTTTTCGATGTCAACCAATCAGCAGCCCCTTTTGCAATTTAGCTGCCTTCCAAATGCATTCTCCCAATGTATACTTTTATTGGCATCTGATTTCTGACCGCAGTAAACATAAAAGATTCATTTAACAATTTTTCCTAAATCACCATTAATGGATTGAGGGCACAGGTGTCAAACTCATGGAGTCACATTGCCATCATGTGACATTTCGTGGCTTTTTTCCTCTTCGTGAGCTGGGCTGAGCGTGGCCTGTGCATGATGCATCCAGCCCATGGGCTGCCAGTTTGACAACCCTGGTTTAGTATTTATAACTTTAGCACATTTTCTTTAATGTGCTAAAAGTGAACAACTTTTTTAAGTCTGAAGTTACATTTTGGTCAAGGGAGGTAAGATAGGACAAATGTTCAATTTAACTCTATATAAATGTAGTTATTATGATTTCTCCTCGTGTCTCTAATACATTGTTGTTGTGTCAAATTAAAAATTTAGTGGTCATTCTGAATGGGCTTGGGGCCACATCTGAGACTTTTATAAACTGCAGACATTGTCATCACACTTTAATTTGCCAACAGACTTTCTACTACCAATCATTTTAATTCAGTGACAAAGACTTTGAGAATGATAGGACGAGATCTCTCAAAGTGCTATTTATGTCCTCTGTCATATCTTTCTTTAAAATGAACATTTTAAAAATACTTCAAATATTATTTCAGAGCCTCTTTCTATATTTTACTCAGCTTTATAATGTTCTTATCAGATTAGAAACTGTATAGTTCCAAATATAACTAATGTGTTTAGACAATCAAGATTGTATTTTCACTACAATTATACTCACGAAGAAGGGATTTGCCTTTTCTCATTGACATGGTTGATTTTTTTAATGGATCTTGTTATGTGTCAACAACTTGTGTATTAGTTAAATTGAAGAACATCCACAAATTTATTCCCAGGTCTGAAGTCAAAACTCCTTCCTTTTTTCTCTCTGTAAAAACCAATATCATGCATGTATGGCTATTACAAATTATATTATGCATGTATGGCTATTGCAAATTATATTAGAACTGTGGTTAGGATAAATTGAAACTACAAGTCATTATATGTAATAATGGTACTGCATGCTGGAAGATTCTTAACTTTGTGCCAACTGATCTTTGCAAAGTTGTTATGACTTTCCCTAGGTTGACTGGTTACAGCCTGCCTGCTCTTGGTCTGGTTTTAAAAATATTTTGTTCATCTGTTAAAACTCTGTTGAACTTCAAGTTTAAGATGCATGAAAGGGATACATCATTTAATGATTTATGCCAGATTAAGTCTGTAAAGTTTAAAAAATCAACTCTGTAAAACAGAAGCATATAGGTTACAGATGCAAAGAGAACAATCTGTAATATTAAATGTTATACAAATATTTTCATTGTACCGCTTGGAACACAAAAGAAAAGCTATGGAAAAATACTGTCATATAGCGATTAACAATAAACCGTCTTCCTTGAACCAATTCATAGAGATGATGGAGAAGATTGTAATCAGATTTTACTCAAATAAAAGCAATCATTCACTGGAATTCATAGAAGGGTTTCTTCCTCACCTCTCAAATAAATCTGGGGAAATGGTAAAAGAATGCAACCCTCGCTACTTTTAAATCACAAAAGGAAACCTAGGAAAAGAAAAGTTGTAAAAAAAAAATCTACCAGTCATTCTATGCCAGGCCAACAACTGCCTGTTTGGGCTGTATATGTGTGCATGTTGATTTTTTTTTAACCTTGTACTGTATGTGTACATTTAGTTTCACAAGTGTATGTACCTCTGAATGAGTGAGTGAGTGAGTGATATTTCTCATTTGTCCTTGTGTTTTTTTTTTTGAGATGCTATCTATTTATTGCATACTGTATTTATATCCTACTTTTTCTCTAGAAGGTCAAGGCAAAAGGCTTATTTCTTCCATTTTATCTTTATAAGAAGATCTCTTTAATTATAACAGAATGAAAGAAGCATAAACAGTCTAGACTCTAGCCCCGTGATGGCGAACCTATGGCAGGGGTGCCACACATGGCATGACGAGCGCTCTCTGTGGGCATGCAAGCCATCACCGAGCTTAGCTCCACCATGCATGTGCGCACACCTCTCACCAGCCAGCTGATTTTTGGGTCTCTGCCACACATGCGGGAGATGCGCATACATGTGGGGGGTCAGGGGGCATGCATGCGCGGGCGCAGGGTGAGTGCCCCTCACGCTCCATTTTTTGTCTCAAGAGGCTTCAGGGAGGCCTGCTAGGCCCAAAACCGGGCACAGGGGTCACGTACACATGCTCAGGGGAGCATGATGGTGTCGTGTGCATTGCATTATGGGTGTTGGCACATGCCTGTGTGCTGTCACACGCGTGCACACACTTTCAGCATGCGAGGACAAAAAAATTAGTCATCACTGCTGTAGCTTATAAACTGAAGAAAACTTGAATTTAGAATTATTACTGAAATAATAAAGGGTATGAAAACCATACTTTAATAAAGGATGTTGTAACTGTATAATATAAATGTGATTATATAAAAACTATGAAAGTGGAGTTTTATAGCTGTTAGAAGTATTTTTTAAATCAGGCAACACTAAAAGTTTAATGAAATCCTTTGCAGAAATGACTGGAAATTAAATACAGTAAATCTTTCAGTTTTTAGAAACAACCAAGGACTCAACATTATAGATTTTTATAAGAAAACACTTCTTTGATGAAATAGCAAAATGAACACAAATTACATGAATGTTTAGGCTTATTGGAAAGAATATATATATATATATATATATATATATATATATATATATATATATATATATATATATATATATATATATATATATATATATATATATATATATATATATATATATATATATATATATATATATATATATATATATATATATATACTTAAAGTCACAACCCCTGGTATGCCCAAATGTGGGAGGAAGGTCACACTTCCACTCTCTGTCATTAGGCTCGTCACAAGAGTCCATCCAGACAGAAACCCAATATTTTTACTGTTGCCTTTGTTATATTTGTGTTATTATTTGTGCTGATAAATAAATAAAGGAAGTCTTCCTTTATTTATTTATCAGCACAAATAATAACACACACACACATATATATATATATACACACACACATACATACATGCACACACACACACACACACATACACACACACACATACACATACATATCCTTTGTCTAATATTTTTTTCTGCCCTATCCACCTAGTATAATTTAAAGAGATAGCTTAATGAATTATTTTGGAGTCATCTGAACAAAAGCAAGGGAAACATTGGCATTTCATTTATAAATCAAACCATACCTACTGCTCACCTAATTAACACCAGCACAGCTGCTAATTAAATAGTTTACAATACTCAGCTACATAATTGGCCAACAGATTGAGTAAGGCCTTTGCTACAGGCAGTAAGTACTTTTCAAAGGCTTGCATTCATAGCCTATTAATGGTTTATAAAATATTCAGGCTGACAAAAGTTCACAATTTTTTGGAAATATGCTGTCAGCACCATTCATTTCCGTTCGGAGATTCTTTTATATCACTTTTCAATAATTCAGGAAGTAATATTCTTACTTTCTTTTTTCTTACTACCTTCCAATTTTAGCTTCATGTGCTACTTCTTCATTGTAACTAACTTATTTGTTGTGATTTTTTAAAAGAAACAAAACACAAATTGACTTATCCTAGCTCAGGGGTGTCAAACTCGTGGAAAATGGGCTGGATGTGTCACATGCTGGCCATGCCCATCACTGGTTTAGCGAAGGGTGAAAAAGTCATAATACATCATGTGACAACAACATGACAATGTTATTTGACAATTTGAACCAATTTCACCTAATAATCAATTCCCCCCTATTTCTTTAATTGAAATCAGTACTGACATGATTCCAATCTGCTTAAATCATTATAGCAATAGCAATAGCAGTTAGACTTATATACTGCTTCATAGGGCTTTCAGCCCTCTCTAAGCAGTTTACAGAGTCAGCATATTGCCCCCAACAACAATCCAGGTGCTCATTTTACCCACCTCGGAAGGATGGAAGGCTGAGTCAACCCTGAGCTGGTGAAATTTGAACAGCTGAACTGCAGAACTGCAGTCAGCTGAAGTAGCCTGCAGTGCTGCATTTAACCACTGCGCCATCTCGGCTCCTTATAATTATATCATAGCTCCTTATCATTATATGTCAGGTTCAAGAAACTAGGAATCAAGGCAGTTGAAATGACTATCCAGGTTTCTGGATGTTAACACTCTCTACAAGAATCTGAACTACTAACAGTCAAAGCACATTGGCGGTTGATAAGAGTCAATAAAATCCAAGGTGGACTGGACTTAGATCTTTTTTGAGAGTAAAGTGACTGAAGACTGATCGTGCACTTGACCCTTCCCTTGGGCTCAGCCTGGTCATCTTCTACATCATGTTTAGAACTTGTATTACAAGTCAACACATTTTAATATATAGGTAGTCTTTGACTTACAACCACAGTTGAGCTCAAAATTTCTGTTTCTAAACATGACAGTTGCAAAGTGAATTTTGCCGCATTTTAAAATCTTTCTTGCCATGTTAAGTAAAACATGGAAGTTGTTAAGTTAGTAACATAGTCGTTAACTAAATCAGTTTCTTCATTGATTTTGCTTGTCAGAAAGTCACAAAGCAGTAAACACAGGACCACAGGACAAGACAGCCACCATAAACCAGTTGTCAAGTGTCCAAATTTGATCACAGGGATGCTGCCACAGTCATAAGTGAGAAAAATGGACACAAGTCACTTTTTCAGCTGCTGTTGTAACTTGAATTAGTTACTAAATGAATGGCTGTTAAGTTGAAGATTATCTGTACTTCCTGGTGGATCAAATGTATCTAAGATTATATTAGTCTTTGACTGCAATAAATCAACCTGAATTGAATAGAAATATGTTTTTTAGGGTTCTTTAATGCTCTCAAAGCTTGCTTGTTTCCCTGTGGAAGTTTCATCCCCAAACTAGGTAACACCAGTGCTGCAAGAAAACAAGCAAGCTCAGAGACCCCTCATGTCAACCCTGAGCTACAAATATTCTCTTTTATTAGTATGATTTTAGTAGGACTTTTCATCATAATGTGCAATAGAGTATAAATAGTAGCATTTAATCTAGTTTAGAAAAAAAGACACAAAATTGAACTATAGGAATGACATATTAAAACTGATAGAATGTATGCATCCATGCATAAATGCACTCATGTTGTTTTTCTGTATAGCAGTCTTTGTTCATTTAATATTGTATCTTATTAATTTTCTGACAATTACTTACTCTAAAAATAATTAATTTTCTGACTGGAAAAGGCAAGTTTTTTTCTTCAGGTTCTAAATAATTCAGGATTTAATAATGTTTACAAGAATAGAAGTATAACAGAAGTTCACTATTCATGATAGTATTATAGATGCTTGCATTTTATCACTAATTTTTTTTATAATAATTTGTAATGCTTTGCATTTTATTCTAAAAATCCTGACCTTTCTTTTAATCAGCAAAATTAATCTTATTTAATTGGTTACACATGATATTTGTAAAAAAAACACCAAATAATAAATTTAGGTAGCCCTCCCTTAACAATGGTAATTGGGTCAGAATTTTTATCTCTAAGTGATTCAGTTGTGAAGTGTGTCATGTGACTGCACCATTTACCAATGGAAATTCCAATAGTTCCAGGTACTGTCATTAAACAAATCACTGTGGATTGTTAAGCAAGGATAACATATGCTTTTCAATCTCCAGTCAGCTTCATCATTGGCTTTGCTTGTAGGAAACTTGCAAAGATGGTCACAAATGGAGATCACATGACTGTGGGACACTGCAATGTCATAATTGGGAGCTGGGTGCTGAGTGCCTGAATCATAATTACATGACTGCCAGAAATGTAAATACAAGAACCAATCATAAGTATCACTTGTTGGACTGTTATCATTTTGAATAGTCACTGAATGAGTGGTCATTAAAGGAGGAGTTATATAGCCCGTATAGTTATGCCCAGCTATTAAGAAGTGGAGGAAGTGCTAAATTACACTTTATTATAAAAAAATTTATTCTCATATCAGAAAGGATTTAGGCTATTCTTAAGGAATTGCAATGATTCCTGCCTCAACCAGAAGAACCTCATTATTCTTTATGGTTTTGGAAGTCTTCTGGCAAATATTGCTAGTCAGATGTGTTGGATTATAGTTCTCAAAAATTCAAAAAAAAATTAAAAAGCAGTTATTCACGAAGGCACCATAACCGAGCCTTCCACCAATGACCTTAAAAGCGGAGTTAGTACACATTGGAAGAACTGTTCCATTGAATACCAGGACCTCAAGCTAATCATTCACAATATGGTTTGCAGTAGCTTCAGGATAAAATAGTCTTTCGAGATTATGGAGAATTGATGTGGTTAATTGTACACATTGCCCAGTAATTTAACATGATTATTCTGCATCATTTAAAGCCTCTGCATCATCTTCAAGAGATGTAAAGTGCAGTAGAATAATTAGGACATGAAATTACTACTGGTAAGATACTCACACTATAATATAGCTAATCAATTAAAACTGAACAGAAATAGTCTTAGTCATTGCAATCACTATGAAATCTAAGCACCAAACAAGATCCATGAATATCCTTAAGACAGATATTTCTACTTTCTTTTCTTGAGACCTCATCACATTTCACAATGTCTGTTTTTCTTAGCTTTCTGGATCCCTTTAGCTGAAAAGCTACAAATTGTGGCAGGATTAGAACTAATTTATCCTGTAGCCTAACAAAACCAAGCATAAAACCACTTTTTATCTCTTCAAAAAGCATTTTCATGAATTTATTTATCACCAACTTCCTTTGCCCAGAGCTTATCTGTTAGAAACAGATAGATATTTTTCATCATAGAAGATATAATGCACAAATGCACTTCTCTCTTCTTTGTTTTTTTAAAAAAACCAAAAGATATTTCTGTTAATTACGGTATCTCATAACTTGATATTTTCAAATTTTTCAAAAGCACATAGCTACCACAAACCAATTTGGAAAAACCAATAAATTCATTGAATCTGGATCGATTTAGCTTGAATCACTAGTCTATTATATAACTCAGTGTTTTCTATGCGTGGCAGCTTTAAAACATGGCGACTTCTGATGATGCTGATTGGGAAATAAAAGTCCAAACATCTTAAAGTCGTCTACTTTGAGAAACACTAATTGCAGGGGTGTCAAACTGGCAACTGCAGGACGTATGGGTCATGCACAGGCCACATACACATAGCTCGATGAATGGGAAAAACATTGTGAAATATCACGTGACAGCAATGTGACGCCACAAGTTTGACACTTGTGTATTAATGTATTCCTTAAATAATGAATAGTTTACTACTAAGTTTACTACTAATTTGTATTAGAAAGGATTTTAATGCTTGATTACAGAGCTATTTTCATGTGACTTTAATTTCTGGAGTCTGCTAACATTTTTCTTGCTGTTCTTATAATCTTCTCAGTTATGATGTCTTTGCTACTTGGCAAGAGGAAAAAAATGAATGTCTGTGTTTGCCACTGAAACCTTTTAAAGCTGTGCAAAAGTGAGAATGGAATTGTTTTAATCCTGGCAGTAAAATATAGAAATGGAAATTATATTTTCTCACTATTTCTCACTACACATCCTTGTTTCTTATTTTGAAGTGATTTATCAAACAGGAAAAAAGAGCATTGATCTGGTTCAACTAAATAGACTTTATCATAATAAGCATCTTCATCCCTTCCTTTTTACTTTCATAGGTATCCGTATAATGTTAGGTTAAAAGCTTATTTTTTTTCCTTTTGCCACTATTTTTTAAATTAATTCTGTGGTCAAAAACAGGGGTATCAAACTGGCAGCCTGCAGGCCATGCTCACACCAGCTCTGCAAAGGGGGAAAAAAGTCATTAAATATCACGCGACAGCAGCATGACACCACGAGTTTGACACCTGTGGACTAAAGATATTAAATGTAGGGCTTTAATCAAAATATAATTGATCTAAATTAAAGATTCAATATGTTGCAAATGTTTTTGTTTACACTACAAGTAGAAGTCTTGGCATTATGTATTTAATAATAAAATATAGAACTTAAAACAGAGCATGGGATTTTGCAAACTTTGTTTTTAACTATTAACAAAACCTTGCAATAGTAAAATAATTCTTCATTTTAATAGAATTTCATAAACACCTATTGACATTCAGAAAGTTTAAAAATATTGTTCTCCTTCCTTCCTTCCTTCCTTCCTTCCTTCCTTCCTTCCTTCCTTCCTTCCTTCCTTCCTTCCTTCCTTTTCAAATAATAGTGATGCTTTGCCCTTTCTATCCCAGTCACTATGCAATTCAAATGGTTAAGTATTTGACATCTTGGATTAATAAAGTAGAAGTTATTGGACCTACTGTTATGGAAAGATTGAGGTAAAGACGAATTTTCCTCTCAACACCTGGGTTATTCAACCTTCTTTTAGTCATATAGAATCTCCAGTATTAAAATCAATTGTAGTCAGCTGTATTATGACATTATAAATTATATATCAGTGTAAATATGGTTTCAAAAGGAATTGTTTTTGAAAATAGATAAAAGGTAAAGGTTCCCCCTGCAGATATGTGCTAGTCTTTCCCAACTCTAGGGGGTGGTACTCATCTCTGTTTCAAAGCCAAACAGCCAGCAGTGTCTGAAGACGTCTCTGTGGTCATGTGGCCGGCATGCCAAAGGTGCGTAGAATGCTGATACTTTCCCACCAAAGGTAGTCCCTATTTTTCTACTTGCGTGTTTTACGTATGTGCTTTTGAACTGCTAGGTTGGCAGAAGCTGGAACAAGTAATGGGAGCTCACTCCGTTATGCAGCACTAGAAATTCGAACCGCCAAACTGCTGACCTTTCTGATCAACAAGCTTAGCATCTTAGCACTGAGTCACTGTGTCCCATGCTTTTGAAAATATATCTTCCCAATACCAATAAAACAATACTTTAATTTTACTAGGCAATATTTCCCATTGTGTTGAAATCTGAATTATGCATGTGAAATAGTAAATACACACCTGAAGCAAGATTTAAGCACATTCTTCATTTATCATGTTAAATATTAGATAAGTCAAATAATTGGCAAAACAATGCAACATTTGAATAATATTTGAATTGTCAATTATATAATAAATCATTTCCTAATGAATGTTGTATTTAAAAAAAAGATAAGGATGCTATCTACATTTACCTACTCTGATCCCAACTGGCTGCAAAGAGCAAAAGTATCTTTCTGCCATAGTGATCGCGGTTTTCTAGCACTCCTGGGAATCCATCAATCAGAGCTCGTTTGATCCCTGGATCATCAGCCTTGAAATTTTTAAACATATCCAGATTCAGCTGCCGATATTGGAAATACTGAGCCAATAATCTGAAGGCATCTGTTTGATGAAATTTTCTGGCTCGAAGAAATCTCAGGATGAAGGCATCATCTGTGCGCAAGAATCCAATGTCAGGTCTTGTGATGATCATGTCCCTTACTTGCTGAATATCCTGGTGCAAAACATCTGGGTTTTCATTAAGTTCCAGGCGGGCTTTCTCTATGATTTCTGGACTGAGTCCAGTATGCAAATGGGTCATGTCTTCAAAAGTTGCTTTTCCAAATCCTTAGCTTTAGAAATAGGGTCAGAATATGCAATGGCCCCATTCAACTAAGTCTATGTGGTGATCCATTCAAGTGCATTTATCTCTTGCATTATATTGAGTGGGGGAAAAAATTCACAGGTATTTCCCTTCATATTCCCAGATATCCATCCAAGGTACAAATTTGCATTCTCTGTAAAACAAATATATAGATAAAAATCAGTAATTGTGAATAAAGTGAATAAGCACATTGAATAAGCACATTTCAAAACTCTCTATCTGCCTTTTTACTGCCAGTCTAGATCTGGTTAAAACTGAAAAATGGAATAATACATTACCATCAATTCTGTGCCTCACATACATCATGATGAAAATATAATTGCATTGAGCCATCAGCACTATAGATATTACATTGATTTAATATTTAGTATTATGCTATTGCTCTTATTTAACAAGAATAAAGTTAAAAATGGAAGACTGGGAGTGTGATATACATATGTATTCTGAGAATTAATAACACTTTTTGTAAATAAAACCTGCTTTTCTCTTGCTAAATGGAATTTCATTCTTATTGCTTCCAACTTGCTTCCAGAAGTTGTGAATGCTCCAAAACTGGGCATTTAGGGGTGGTTTGCTGCTGGTTTGCTTCATCCAGAGGGGGCAGACTGTAAATTGACCATAAATTGGTTTGCTCATGTGTAGAACATGAAAAAAATACTAAAAAACATGCCAGCAATGGCAGCACTGTTCCCTCTAAGGTGCGCGGCTGCGCAGCTGCGCACGTGGCAAGAAAATCCCGCGCAGCAGTTTCTATCTGCCGCGCAGAGATTTCTGTCAAAGCAAACGCGGGGAAGTCCTTTGCAGGCGGCTAGAACTGGCCGCCTGCAAAGGACCTCCCCAGACTTGTTTTGAAGAGCACGGCTCTTCAAGTCCATGTTCGGGGGATCCCTTGGAGAGGGGATTCCTTCCTGCGAGACCCCATCCAGAAAATGCGGGGAGCGGCAGCGGAGACCCGGGGCTGCTTCTGCTGCGACCGCTGGACTGTGGGGCTGGGAAGGGGGCGGGAAGAGCGGCGGGGCTGGCGGGGCCAGCGGTGGCAGGCTGGTTGGCTGCCTTTCCACCGCCGCCCCCTCTGTGCGGCGGCTTTAGACCTGCTCCCCCCTCCCTCCGCCGCCCCCCTAACTTGAACCTGGTCCGCAGAGGGGCGAGCGGGCGTGGGGGGGTCCGGCACCTGCGTTCTGGCGCAGCCCAGCGGACAGGGCACTGCACGAGGGGGCGGGCGAGGAGAGGAGAGGCGGGGCGCCCTGCCCTGGTGGCTTTTACTTTCCGGGGCCAGGAGGAAGGTATCCAGAGTCAGTCTGCCTCTGAAGATGGGGTTTTATTTGCAACCGGGCATTCAAAGATTCTCCGATAAAGGAGGATTTAAGAATTGATACTTTAAAACGCAAGTTCTTCTCACGCTCCACTAATCTATCAAGAAGGGAAGAAGGGGGAATCAGATGCTTCCCCCTTCACTAAAGAGGCAAAGGTTTCCAATTGTCCAGCAGCCTTCGTGGCAAACATTTTTTTTTCCATTTTCTTGAGGAAGTTTGACTCCGGCGGTTTCCGTAGTGTTTTACTGGTGGGCTTTTCATTTTAGGAAGGGATTTGGTCCTACATCAAGATACATTTCTGAAGATGTTATCAGTACCTCCTTTCTGATTTTTATTTTGATTTGCTTGTTTGTAAAGTAAATACCTTACTGGTTGCAAGTAGTATGAGGTCACCATTGGGTTTCTGGACTAGAAGATCCCATTGATCTCTCCAAGTGGGTCTCCTGTGCTTTCATTGGGAGTGTCACAACTTCATGCACTGTTCCTGTCTGGGGCTGCATCAGAATGAGGCTCTCCGGCTCAGTTTCAGGGAGGCTCTCCTGGCACCGGGCGAGGGGGGCATCCAAAAGAGAAGATTGGAGTGGAAGTTGTCTAATATGTCTAAGAGTTGCCTTGGATGAGATAGATGTGTGGCTATATAAATTTGATTAATGAATATAAACTTTATTGCTCTTACTGTTGCAGTATATGATTAGGAGGTATATCTGCTTGAACATGTATGTTTATACATACTTACACACATACAAATATTAAAGTCTGTTGTGGGCACATATTTAATGGAATGGCGAGGATTGGTTTAAACGGAAGAATTACAAAGTGAAGTAATGGACATTACATAATCTATTGTATGTGTTTATGTCTTTTTTCCTATTTACTTGTTTAAGCTTTATTCTAGAAAAAGTTTTTTTCTCTTTATTTTCAAGATATTTTTAAATCCTTTGGGGCAAATAGAGAAATGTAGGTATAGTAATGAACATGGCTGACTTCAGAGAATACAGCTTGATATTTTAATTATAGGAAGTTTAAAGCCAACCTGTTTGTTGGCTTTAATTGAAATATTTTCTATATTGGCTTCAATTTTGGTCCAGTAAATTTATTTTTATAAGTGGAACTAAAATGAGCAAGCATGATTAACGTTAAGTAGATAATACAGAGTTTAAAAGACATTTTGGTTAAAAATTTAAACCTTTAACTTCTTCAGGAAAAATTTCAGATTCCAACTGTTTATCAAGCAACAGTAAGAAATCATTCTCCTACATCTGCTGCCACCTCCTCCTCCTCCAACAGCACTGCCGGATTTCCGCCCAATGCTGCGGGGGCGCCAGTGGGAGCTTTGGCAGCTTCACCTCAGCCGCAGCGCTGGGCAGCAAATGTGTTGGTGCTGTTGGAGGAGGAGGAGGAGGAGGAGGAGGAGGGGGAGGGGGAGGGGGAGGGGGAGGAGGAGGAGGCAGCAATAGCACCTGAGGACAGGACAAGAAGCAATGGAAACTTGTCAGAAGGAGACTCAAGCTGGAAATAAGGAGAAATCTGACAGTAAGAACAATTAAAATCAATGGAATCTTAATTCATTTGCTACATGTTTTCAAAAGACTGGACGGCCATTTGTCTCAGATGATATAAAGACTCCTGCCTTGGACAAGGGGCTGGACTAGAAGACCTCCAGTATCCCTTCTGATTCTATGATTTTAAAAACCACAAGCTTTTTACAGCTCGCTTGCAACTTTACCAAATTTAATTCAGCCATTTCCTTTTGTTATTAAATGGGTATTGCTAGTTCAATGCACATGCACTCCACTTTTAAGATGCTGAAAAAATCCCCATGACCTGCAACAAAATTCATTCTTCCACTCTTATCTTGCCCTAACTTCTGATAGGTTCCTGAAATATAGATCTACAAAATTTAGTGAAAATATTTCTATCTATTTTAATACAGACTCGTAAAACAGATTGGGACAAATGACATTAGTGCTCTGGGATAATAGCAGGTTTACTCTATTTGGATTTTCAGATAAAAGGTATCTTTTGTGCTAAGTTCTAACAATGTAGTTCTCTAATGTAACTATGAAACAGTCCAAATATATAATTCCCCTCAGGGAGGAATTCCACAAGTTGAAGTCCACAAGTCTTAAAGCTGTCAGGTTTGAAGACCCCTGGGGGTTTTTTTCCCTAAAGGGTTAGGGGTGCGAGGGTCTTGTAACAACAGCTTTAAGACTTGCGTGCTTCAAATGCCAGACTTTCTGAGCCAACATTTTGGTTGCTAAGCAGGAGCGTTGTTAAGTGATACTGATATTATATAACACTTTTAATTAAGTGGGTACCTTGAATAAACATAACTTTGAGTTTCAAATAATACTGATTTCGTTGTTGTCTTAGGTAACATCTGTGAAAAAAATTCAGGTGCTCAGGCATGAAAATATGCTGCTCAAACACTATACTTTTCTGCTCACACTGAAAAAAAATTAGAGGGAACATTGAATGGCAGTGGCGTGGCCAGCCTGGTTTGCTGCTGGTTCTGCGACCAAGGCCAAAATACCACTAATGGTTTGCCCAAATCAGTGCAAACCAGTAGCAACCCACGTCTGTTGGACATCAATTTGTCTGAAGTGGTGTAGGGTTTCCTGCCTAAGCAGGGGGTTGGACTCGAAGACCTTCAAGGTCCCTTCTGTTATTCTATTCTAAACAGATCATAATTTCCAAAGAATCATACTCAGAACAATTTTCAATATTAAAACAGTTCTTACTAATCCCCAACAAGAGATTGTTCTTTCAAACATATGCAAAATAATTTATGCAAAACAGAGATATACATGTACTTTGCACATACTGTATCTCAGTGTACAAACCAGTCTTCTTCTAGTAGGAATAATTTTTAACATCCAAATCCACAAAACAGCCTTTGATCTCAGGAACCTCCCCTCCCTTCCTTCTTCCCCCCTCCTCCATAGACTAAGGTAGATGGATTGCATTCCTTGATCTATTCAGATAGCCACAAAACCTTATCTGAACACTTCTGAACAAAACTATTCTAGAGAATCACACAAGCATGGCATTGCAAACTACATAATTGTTTCTGGCGAAACTCTGAAGCAAGATTAGGAAAGATTTCTGTTGAATACATGCAAATTACCTAAATTAACACATTGAGGTGATTCAGTCAGTTTCTTCTGGAGAGATTCCTAGACTCCACATCAGTGATGTGCGGTGAGGTTTATGGCTGGTGAGGCAGTGACACAGGGGTTTCAAATTTTTTTAGACTTGTGGACTTCAACTCCAAGAATTCCACAGTCAGGCATGCTCAGTTCCGATTTAAAGCGACAGCATTTTTTCTCCTTTGCGAAATAAGTTTTCCTTCATTCTTTTTCTTCTCCCTACCCCTCCTTCCTCCCTCTCTCCCTCCCTCCCCCCTCTCTCAAACAGACACACGCATACAGAGAAGTTGGCTCCCTCTCTCACTTAATCTCAAACAAACACAAACACAGAAGTTGGATTGGATATATTTTCCAATGGCTTGAAACCAGCTCCTCTGCCATAGCCCCGCCCATTCCCCTGCTGCCTTCCGATCTGAGCCTTTGATTGCAGGTGGAGCCACGTTGCCTTTTCAAACTTGTAATCAGTGAAGCTGGGCTTATATACTTTTATCCAGCTCTGTGTGTGTTTGTGTGTGTGTGTGTGTGTGTGTGTGTGTTTGAAAAGGCAACGTGGCTCTGCATGCAATTCAAAAACTTTTTGAATTCCTCCCCTCCCAAAACACGCACCTTTTCCAGCTGTTTCAGAGAGGATTTCAACTCTGCTCTTGCCTGCCATCATGAAAAGAAAAATAAATGTAAAAGGAAAAAGGCATGAGCTCTGAGATCAGACTGAGCTAGCTGCTCCCAGAGTGTCTAAAAAGCCTCTAAAAACACCCTTTACAGGAGGCAGGAGAACCACGTGCCTCATCTACATAAGGATTTTTTTGGCTTTTAACCCTTGCTTAGCTCTGCTCGAGTGATCATAAAGTCAGACTAAATGAGGCACCTCGTTCTCCTGCCATCCCCTGTAGAGGGCACTTTTTAGAGGCTTTTTTACACAGTTAAGCACTAAGTAGAGTCATCCACTGTGACTCTGGCAGCAACTAGCTCAGCCTTTTTCCTTTTACATTTTTTTCTTTTCATGATGACAATGGTGAGGCTGTCTCCCCTGCCTCCCCTGACTGCACGTCCCTGCTCCACATCTCCCACAACTTTCCACATATTCCAATGCAGAAAGTCAAAGGGATCATCCCCTCTGTTCAAACAAATTTCTATGTGTCTTTATATATGTATGAATTGCAACATATATAGGACTCTAATAATTTGTTTAACTCTATATTGATGACAAATCCACATATCCATGGTAGAATGAAAGAGGGCAAAGGAAGGAAAGGAGAGGAGGCAGGAGAGAGGAGAGGAGAGACTATAGTGAAAGTGGAATGATTACTGGAAGAGAAATAATTCCATTTTCATTCTAGTTTCTTTCATTTCTTTGCTTTTCTTTCATGTCCATTTTTCTCCTAGGGTTATTTTTGAACCACCATAAAATTCCCCGTCCCAAATTCAGAACTTCTTTTCACTTTTGTATTCTCATTAATTGTCTAGACTTTCATCATAAACAATTAAACCAGTCACATTTTTAAAGCGATTCCCTTTTGTGTTACACATGAAGATCTTACGATGAACCATGCATTTATCCAATACAAATATAATGTCTGAGCAGATGGTCATCAATCCAATTACCATTGACTCTTGAATATGCAAATGGCACAGTCACATTCTTGAATTCTTTCTTACTCGCTCATTCATTCATCTCACTTCACAGAAAACAATTGTTTAACTTTTTTTCCTGAAGTATGATGCAATATTTGATTATAGGCAGAATTTTAGGCTGATACTAGTCTGCCTTCAGAAATGAAACCTAGAACTCTCAAGATGGCAGAAAATCCTGAGTGCTTCCAACCAAAAACCAGGGCAAGAACCAGTGAGACTGCATCAAAAATGATTTCCTCTTCTACAGTTCCTTCATGAAGAAACCAAGTAAGTTTCCCCTAATAAACACAAAGGTGAATCCAGATTCAGAGGTAACTGACATTCCTGTTTGGGCCTAATAAGCTTTAAAAGTACAAAAAAAAATTTCTTTTTAAATAATCTTTATTGGTTATACATTTTTTTAAAGAATAAAACATACAAATATAAATACAATTTTAAACATACAAAATTCTTTTTGATAAGAGTCTTATCCATAGAAGAGTAAAGACAGACTGGACTTTTAGTAAAAGTTTTACTTGTATTCCATCTTAATCATTATTAAAGCTGAACTCTGAGGATCGTATCATCTACTCAGCTATCCAAAAAGGTCAGCTCACATGCCTTCCCTGATTTAGCCCTGCTGTCATTATTTATTTGTTTGTTTACTGCACTTATGTGCCTAGAGGTAAGCCTAGATGTAGAACCGAGGTGGGTTGCTCCTGGTTCAGCCCAGATTGTGTGAACCGGTAGCAGTGGCAGCGGGAAGCTCCGCCCACCAACCCATATGCTTCTGTGCATGTGCAGAAGCTTATGCGCATGCACAGAAGCTTATGTGCATGCTCAGAAGCACTGTGCGCCTGAACCAGTCGTAAAAAAATTGGCAACCCACCACTGATGTAGAAATCCACAAGGGAATGCTGTGCTATGCTAACCAGCTTTTGATCATATTCAATAGATCATAGTAAGTCACAGGAAATTTCAGACTTTACCAATTGAGCTGGTGAAAAGAAAGAAAGAAAAAAGGGGAATGTGTGCTAAAGAGATGGCAGCTGGTAATATTTCCAACTGCATGTGTGGTACCAAATAGGGTGACTTGTGCTAGCAGATCATGACGTTAAATATTTCACATAAGTAAATGAAATGTCAGGTTTACTGTTTTGGTAAAATGTCCCATTTTACATGGACACATATAAAATCACTAAAAAGTAAATAATGTACATCATTCATTTTTACATCCCTTCTTTCATTCTAACATTTGGCCTTAAGGCAACATGTAGGCAGCCAGAATAATCAATATTCCTTTGAGGTTTCCTGATAGTATTATTAAATATGCTATTGGCTATTGTAATGTGTTCATTTAGTGGCTGAATCATGCCTACTGGTTATTTCATTCATAAAAATTCTTGAATGCTATAAGGCATTAAACAAAAAAGTATTTAATTTTCAGCTTTAACAATTAACATTTATCATTCAATATAAACTGCTACACGTTAATTAACCTAACAAAGCTTTAGACTCCTATAGTATTGTTATAATTTGTTTACAAAATCTGAAGATACAACTGCCAGGTATTTAGTATGAAACCATCAAACCTGGAATGTCATAAGGCAGGGCCATCAAACTCACATTGTCACAGCAACATCACATAACATATTTGAACTTTTTTCCCCTTTGCTAAACTAGGCAGGGGCAGAGCCAGCACATGATGCATCCGGTCTATGGACTGCAAGTTTGATACCCCTGTCATAAGGTATCAATATGAGCTGATCCAAGTGGTGTGGTCTTTGCAATTGACAGATGGAAAATTTAGCAATGAGCAGATTTTCTAAGTGCCATCCAATATTTTAATTTATGCCATAATTTTTCAATTTAAGTTTTTACATCTTGATAACTTATGTCCTTCTCCTGTCCTTTATCTGCCTTTCTACTAGTCCCAAGAATTGCCACATCAATTACCTACACTTTCTTCTTTTAAGCCAATTATATCTGGTGTGTTACGAGCTAAGACTTTATCAGTCTACATTCAGAAATACCATAATATTTTACACCATGTTCATTTTTTACTTCTATTTCAACTATATATACCCACCAATTTTTCATTACTAGTACATGATAATTTTTACTGATGTTCCAGTGAATCATTTTGGCAGATAAGCTTTATTGTATAGTTTGTAGTAATTACAAAATAAATGTAATTAGTTTGTATGATATTCTGAATATATGAGCTACTTTTTCCTGCCTCTTTGCACAATCTGCACTTTGAATCACTTAAAGATGTCTCAATTTTGGTGTGGTTTCATTAGTTTGAATAGTTTGCTCTATCACAGCAAAAAGCAAGCCTTCAGTTTCTTTTTAAAATATTATTATAGAGTAAATACTAGTAAAGTACTACTTGTGAGAAGATATTACAGTATTTAACTGGAATTGAATAAATTTTATAGTTACCAATTCTACAAAAATCAGTAACAGTGCTTACAAAAAGAACTCTTCAGTATTTTAACATAATCTTTGTCTTCTCACAGTAGCAGAAATCAAAGTGTTTTAAATATATTACAGTTTAAGGAATTAAGAAATGAAAAAACTAATATTAAGACAGAAAATGCATATAAATAAAAATATGCATTCCATATATATATTCCATATATATATTCCATATATATATTCCATATATATATATATGTATATGTGTGTGTGTGTGTTATATTTGTGCTGATAAATAAATAAAGGGAGACTAGTATAGACCTATTTCAAGCTATTTAGCTCTCATCAGCTAGCCATATCCTTACTGGGATTCGAACCTGTCTGTATTACATCTTAGGCAGATGTCTTAACCATTAAACTTAAATAGATCTATACTAGTCTCCCTTTATTTATTTATCAGCACAAATACAACACAAATGTGGCAAAGGCAACAGTAAAAATATTGGGTTTCTGTCATGATGGTCTCTTGTGACGAGTCGATGGACGAATAGTGGAGGCGGTTAGCTTCCTCCCATGATTGGGGCATACCAGGCGTTGTGACACTAAATATATATCTGGATGGTCTCTTGTGACGAGCTGAAGGACAGAGCCAAAGGACAGAGAATGGAAGTAGTGATCTTCCTCCCATATTTGGGCATACCGGGGGTTGTAACTTTATATTTTATCTATATATCTATATATCTATATATCTATATATCTATATATCTATATATCTATATATCTATATATCTATATATCTATATCTATATCTATATCTATATCTATATCTATATCATCTATATCTATATCTATATCTATATCTATATCTATATCTATATCTATATCTATATCTATATCTATATCTATATCTATATCTATATCTATCTATCTATCTATCTATCTATCTATCTATCTATCTATCTATCTATATATATATAATGTTATATTTATGCTGATAAATAAATAAAGGGAGATCTATTAGATCTATTTCAAGCTATTTAGCTCTCATCAGCTAGCCACACCCTTGTTGGGAATCGAACCTGTGCTCTATTGCCTCTCAGGCAGATGTGTTAACCATTGAGCTACAGAGCTCGGCTCCTTATCAGCCAGCCAGGGTGAGAGGTATATATTTAAAGTCACAACCCCTGGTATGCCCAAATATGGGAGGAAGGTCACACTTCCACTCTCTGTCTTCGGCTCGTCACAAGAGACCATCCAGACAGAAACCCTTTATTTATTTATCAGCATAAATATAACAAATGTAACAAAAAGGCAACAGTAAAAAATATTGGGTTTCTGTCTGGATGGTCTCTTGTGACGAGCCGAAGACAGAGAGTGGAAGTGTGACCTTCCTCCCATATTTGGACATACCAGGGGTTGTGACTTTAAATATATATATATATATATATATATATATATATATATATATATATATATATATATATATATATATATATATATATATATATATATATATATATATATATATATATATATATATATATATATATATATATATATATATACATACATACATACATACATACATACATACATACATACATACATACATACACATACACATACACATACACATACATATATATATATACACACACACACACACACACACACAGATACACATAGATACACATAGATACACATAGATACACATAGATACACATAGATACACACATACATTCATTCATTCATTCATTCATTTAAATACAACTTCCCAACATAATACTTGTTTACTCATTATTCACAAGTCTACACAAAATTAACATATTTAGCAATATCAATAACACTTAGACTTACATACTGCTTCATAGTGCTTTACACCCTCTCTAAGCAATTTAGGTAGTCAGCATATTGTCCCCAAATATCTGGGTCCTCATTACCAACCTTGGAAGGATAGAAGGCTGAGTCAACCTTCAGACAGTGAGAATTGACCTGATGGCAGTCAGCAGAATTAGCCTGCAATACTGCATTCTAAACACTGCCCCACCATGGCTCTCTGATTAAATCTAATCATAGAATTATTTGGTCAAATAACTGATTTATTTGAAAAAACTGAAGAGATAAAGTTTCTTTTCTACTCTTTTTTATTTTTCACCATTTTTATAATTTCTTTGTATTTTTAAGCTGTCTGCAAGATTCCATCTATTTATTATAGTTGAGATCACTGAAATAAACTAGGGCTAGAATTCTAATTTAACAAGTACATGTGTCATTAAAAATTACTTGTAAATATAATGCTATTCACAAAAATGTTTCAAAAATCATGTTATGAACGGTTGGCTGAAAAAAACCAAATACATTTTCAAAGGCTTACCCGGCCCTAATTGCTTTATGTGAAATATTAATGTAGTTTATTTTTTTAGTGCTTTGTTGTTTTTCTTTGTGACTTCAACATTAGGGGAGCCCCCCCCATCTTAGCTAGAAATGACCTAAATTGTAGCCAAATGTTCAGGAGATCATTAGGTTTGAAAAGCTGTGATCACTATTTTACAAGTCTAACACAATATTTGATAATGTATTCACAAATGTTTGATGTAATGATTACTATTACACCAATTATAATACTTACATTTCACCATCTTATTTATTTATATCCTGACTTTATTTTATATTTTTGTAAAGGTACAGAACAATCCAACACATCTTCTTTCTCCTATTTTCCCCACAACAACCACTATGTGAGGTGATAAGTAGATAGATTAGATAGATAGATAGATGATAGATAGATAGATAGATAGATAGATAGATAGATAGATAGATAGATAGATAGATAGATGGATATAGATAACATAGACATAGATGTACTGTAGATTATGCATAGATTAGACATAGACGGTATATACATGAGAGAGAGAGAGAGAGAGGAGAGAGAGAGAGAGAGAGAGAGAGAGAGAGAGAGAGAGAGAGAGAGAGAGAGAGATATTTATATAACAATAACTAATATTTACCATTAGTATAAGTTCAGGCCTATGTCTATTGCAATAAATTACACCAGTGACTTACTGTTTATGTGGAACTATTTGACTAAATAGCAATAACACTTAGACATATACCACTTTACAGTGATTTACAGCCCTCTCTAAGCAATTTACAGAGTCAGCATATTGCTCCCAAAAAATTGGGTCCTCATTTTACCCACCTCAGAAGGATGGAAGACTGAGTCAACCTTGCGCCTGGTGAGATTTGAACTGCCAAATTGCAGTCAGTCAGCAGTCAGCAGAAGTAGCCTACAGTACTGGACTTTAACCATTGCACCATCGTGACTCAATATTACCATAATGGCAGATAGGATGTGCTATTGGTTTATTTGTTCAATTTATATATCACTTTTCATTCACGAGCACAAGTTGGAATGTTGGATTGAAAAAGAGTGATTGGCTCAAAGTGACCCAATGACCTATGGTTTAAATCTGACCCTCCCTAAATCACCACACCATGCTGGTTCTAAATCACTATATTACATATACTACACTGATATAAAGCTTTTATGGAAATGTCAGGCTAGGGTTTCTTTGGTTTAGAAGTCATCAGTTATACATTGTTTGTCAATAAATTCAACAAATATTTCTCACCTTCCCCAAAAAATATTCTGTACCATGTATAAAATTCATCTCTCAGTTACTATCACGATATCAGTGATAGTTTTGAAGGCCCAATTGTGCTGTTTTGAACTGAAAAACTATGCTTAATTACATCAATATGTTATTGCCAATCTAGTTTTTAAAAAGGTTAAAGAGCCAAAGCAAAACAATTTCTTATAATTATCCATGCATTGACAATCAAATGTCAGAAAACATTCTTTCTCTCTTTTAAAAATCTTCTCTCGCGTTTGATTTCTTGCTCTTCATTTTCAGAACAGGGATGAGTCAACAAAACAGGGAAATTATTAATATACCTGGTATAATTTCATTAAAAATGAAAGCCACAACAAGAGCTGAATCATTGAAATCAAACCAGGAAAATAATTTGTTGAGTGATACCCTGTTACAAGCTGAAAGAGAAAACGCATACGTGTGTCTCTTCTGCATGACATCATGCTGTTACATAACATCATTTTACTTGTTGGCACTGCACTAACTTTTAATGCACTAGGACAATCTGTTTTATTGTCTCAGTATACCATGTAGCCACAGGGAGCTTCTCCTTCCATGTGTGTCTCATATTTGTCTGTCCCTTCCAAATATAAACCAACTGCATTTAAGAACAAAGAGCAGCCATCTGTTCTTTAACTTTAGATTATTGTTTTCATCCATTGTCCTCAAAGAAAAGCCCAATAAAAGATTGCCAGTATTAGAAATATATTGTACAATCGTTGTATGATTTCATGGCATTTAGTTATATTTATTAAAATTTTGACTTTTATACTCCCTCTCAACACACCCACCTACCCACACACTATTCTAACTCTCCTATACTTTGACCTTTTTTCTGAATTGTAACCTTCAACTGAACTTCCCCACTTAAGGCTTCTAGAAATATTAGTATATATGTATGCAAGCATGTATGCATGTGGTTATTTTTTCTGCTCCCCTCTGAGAATGTAAAGATGCTCAAATGTAACCTCTGTGGGAGTTTAAAAGAAGAAGAAAAACCACAAAAGTCCAGGAAGAAGAGTTAGGTAGTGGGGTGAAGGAAAAGCTTAAGAACAGATGGATTGCAGACAAGAGCTGTCCACAGAAGATAGTGCTGAAACGCCGCAGCCATGGCATTGCAACAAAAAGAGAGAGAGAGAGAGAGAGAGAGAGAGAGAGAGAGAGAGAGAGAGAGAAATGGGAAAAAACAAAAGCTATTGCAAGAACAGAAAAGATGCATCTCAAATACCTTTAGAGTGTCGTAAAGCTCCACCCTGGATGTGGTTCTTGGCTCATCGATAGGGATGAGTGTAAGACAGCTTTCGCTCTTTGCAGCCTCAACAGAAGATTTCTCTAAAGAACTGTGAATGAGCAAGCTCTGCCTCCACGGGGCTATGCATTTTTGGATTGGATGAGTGTGTGTGTGCTTCTCCATACGGCAGCAATCATCCCTCCTGGGTCCTAAAAACCTTCTGTCTTCAATCCAGTCTTATAGCAGAAGAACACAATGCACATATGACAATAAGATCTCGCCTGTCTGACAGATGATTCCAGAAATGTCTTCCTGATATGACATGCTGAAAACGATATAGGAATATGTTAGGGAAAAGAAAAGAATGGAGCCCTTATGCAAAAGAGGCTGATGCTGCAATGCTGAGTATTTGTGTGTATTTATTGTGAAAGCTAAGGCAATTGGAGATATGATCTTGAGAAAAGATATTTGTATAGCCGCATGTTATGAAGAACACTAATAAAGCTGGAAAAACCACCATCTGTGTAGTAACTGTGTGTTCCCAAAGGATGTATTTTGCTCAGCACCAGCTATTTAAAATGTCATTGAAATTCAGCATGTTGCAAACATTTAAATCTCCATAAAGCAGCTTCCTTTTTTCTCAGTGAGGAACTTCCAGGTTATCACCCATACAATCTGATTGAAGAATTGTATATTATGAGCTTAATGGTCTCATATATAAAAGTAGAAGAAATGCAAGGAGTTACTACAGGAATATATTTTCAGCTTCGTCCAAAATCAGAATTTACTGGTGGAAATCTAACTAATTTACAGGGTAGCATCAAGGAGCTATAATTCCCATATATTACACAACAACAATGAAAAATATTCCCATACTCTAAATAACATTGCTAAAATCCTTATTATTTGAATGGGGTGTGTGTATTGTGTCTGTGGACCACAAATCCCATCTACTTCTAGTATTCAGGACACATTCCTGGTCTCAAATATTCTTTAACTTTAAGTTTGTATACATTGCTTTAAACTGTAACCAGTAGATATTCAGGATTCTAAGGTAGTATGGGAACTAAAGTTGATCCTGCAAGCTGGATGACTGTTGGAAGCTACACTTAATTAAATATTATTTGGAGTTAGGTATATGGCCCAAATCTCAACTATAGCAGAACAACAGTTAGATTCACACATTATGATAAGCTACTGCTAGTATTAACCAATGACTGCTTAAACAAGCATACAATTAAGAAAATAGGGAGGAGGAGGAGGAATAAGCTTGAGTTGAGTACCATTATGTTAATACATAATTTGCTATCCAGTATTTTAATTCATTATTGAAATATGTAGCACATATGAAATCAGTATGCTAGTCCTTCATTCTCTAGACCAGCAGCCCCCAATCTTTTGGGCAGCAGGAACCAGTTCTGTGTAGAGAGGTTTTTCCGTGGACCAAAAACATAGTTCCTTGTGCTGCCTGCATCCCACGGATGGGGCTCTGATTGTTTGCGTGGCCTAGTTTCTGGCATACCACAGACCAGTTGGGGACCCCTGCTCTAGACTAATGGAATATATTTGTTACTCCAACACAGGGTTTAAATTCAAATTATTCTCCAAACACTGGGGGAAACTAACCAAAGAGAGAAGCAACCTAGAATTAAGGAGAAATTTCCTAACAGTGAGGACAATTAACCAATGAAATAGCTTGCCTTCAGAAATCATGGGCACTCCATCACTGAAGATTATTAAACTAGACAGCCACTTATCTGAAATAATATAGATTCTCCTGCTTGAGCAGGGGGCTGGACTAGAAGACCTCCAAGGGCCCTTCCAGCTTTATTCTATTCTAACAGGATGTAATGTTTCTACCTCATCTTAAAAGTGCCAGATAAGTTGGGAAACACCCAAATGACTACACTATACAGGACATATATGCAATGTTTCATTTAGAGTCTATGAAATATTTCAGTGAATTATAACCATATCATACCGTGGTGGCACAGTGGTTAGAATGCAGTACTGCAGGCTACTTCTACTGACTGCCATCTGCCTGCAATTTGGCAGATCTCACCAGGCTCAAGGTTAACTCATCTTCTGTTCTTCTGAAGCAGGTAAAATGAGGACTCAGGTTACTGGGGACAATATGCTGACTATGTAAACCAGTTAGAGAGGGCTGTAAAAACATTCTGTATGTGTAACTTTTTGTGAGATTGATAGTTAATTTGTATAAATTTGATTAATAAATAAATAACATATACCTACAATAGGATGATCACTCTTTATTTTTTTCTGATGTATTATATACTGCTGGCTACCAACCATGGAGATCTACAGGTAGGACAAATTATAATGAAAATTCAGTCTGTTAAATACTTGTGCTATGATTTTGTGTTGCAACTGCATATGGGGCAGAATTTCTAATATAGATACCAATTGATATTGTGCAAAAAACCCAACATTTAGTGGAAATATCTATGTACAGAATCCTGCAAACAGTTTCTATTTTTCCCAGGATCCTTTGCTCTTTTTAATGAGCTTGCTATATACTAGTATACTATAAAATACTCATATGAAATAAAGTACTTAAGCATCAATTATAATACTACAGATTTTTGTTTCATTTTACTTTTTTAACATTGATGTACTCTGCCAAATTCTACTCTCATATTTTTTATCTTGAAAGCTTAAATGAGTTGCTTACTATACAGATGGCATTTGACATTCACCTGAATACATCATTCTTTGAGAGAAAATATAGGTAGGCAATTTTGAATCTTGTCAAATATATGCTGCATATATATTATATTATGGTAGTTTGCACTATCGGCCAGATGTTTAGACTTGATTTGGCAATTAACACCAGTGAGTTGGGGGGTAGTTATGTTTAGGAAAATATTTGTTTGGAAAAACAAATGCTATGATCTTAAGAAGTGTAGTTTGAAAGACTACACTTATTTGAAGATAATGTTTACAGAGATTTTTTGGAGTTTAGTCATCTTCTTTTCTTTTACATAAGTCACTAAAGCAAATGATAATAAGGGCTGGCTTCTTCTGAAGCAGAAAAGGAAAGAGCCATGGTGGCACAGTGGTTAAAGTGCAGTACTACAAGCTATTTCTGACTGCAGCCAGCAGTTCAAATCCCACAAGGCTCAAGGTTGATTCGCAAGCTTGATCCTTACGAGGTCAGTAAAATGAAGACCCAGATTGTTGGGGCAATATGCTGACCATGTAAACCGCTTAGAGAGGGCTGTAAAGCACTGTAAAGCAGTATACAAGTCTATTGCTAAATGTTTCATTTTGTTGTCAGTTTGTTGTAGTGATGTAAATAATGGCAGTCTATGCTTCAAAAAATTTGTTAGGTTTCAGATAGATACAAGCAAACATCTTTTTGCTATTCATAAGAACTCAAGTTTTCTCAGGCTTCTACCACAGCTTGAAAAAAAGATGCTGTTGCCTTAATGAAGTAATAATAAAAATATTTTCAATGAAATGTTTAAAGCAATTATATATTTTTTCAGTCTGTCAGGGGAGTTTGAAAAATCTCATAACCACTGTAATAAATAGCAAATTGATGTTGTATTTACACAAGATTCAAAGCAATCCTGAATTACTTGTGAAGCATCTACTATTTTAATAAATAATTCAAACATGTATAATTATATATCTAGAATTTTCAAACCTAATTCTGTAGCCTCAAACTTTTTTTTCTTGTTACTGTAGAATTATAATCATGAAACATTCATTGGAAGATATGTTGACATTGTGCTGCATAAAATTATTCAACTCATACTTTATAGGACTTAACATTACCTGAAACACATGTTTTCCTTTCAGAAAACAAGTTATGATTATAGTATGAAGAGTGGAAAATACTTTGTTCATCTGACTAGAAATAAAGCAGTAAACATTATTTCCATTGCTTTTATGCAAATGTACAGTATATCATATAACCTTCCCTTAGAATAGCTGTGAATTGAAGAAACTCTTTACCTTAGAGATGGACTGACATATAGTGGATGACATTCCAGTATGATAATAGTATCTTCTGTGATATTCAATAATTTGGAAGTTTAATTTTGGATTTAGAGTAACAGTAGAAGGCTAATTGTCATCCCTTGCTTTCATTCATGGGAAAGGTGTAAAATCCTTGAACAGATTTTGTGTTGGGTGATTCCTTAGTTTGTGTTTGTGCCTGCTTCTTCTTTCCTTTTTCCAGAATCTTTAGTTTTCTTGAAACTTCACACCCTAAACTTAATAGGGGTAATTGCAAATTATGGGGGAAAGAGCCTTAAAAGCTAAAAAGGCTGTGCATGAACCCTAACTAAGTCTAAGTCTACTACTAAGTTTTCGTTACTATTACTATTAATCTTCTCATTGTTCCTATCACCCATCTCCTCCCACTTATGACTCTATGACTATAACTTTTTTGCTTGTATCCTTATAATTTATATTGATTGTTTCCTAGTATGATTTGATTGCTTATTTTTACCCTGTAACTATCATGAGGTGCTGTCCCTTATGATTCATGATGAATGTATCTTTTCTTTTATGTACACTAAGAGCATATGCACCAAAGACAAATTCCTTGTCTGTCCAATCCAGGGGTGTGTTCCTGCCAGTTCTAACCTCTTATATAGAAGAGGTTCCACAAATCTACAGTGCCGTTTAGAACCAGTTTCAGCTCCCTCGCCCCGCTTGTCCGCACATCATCAAGATGAAGAACGAGAGGAGGAATTCTGGGAGTTGAAGTCCACAAGTCTTAAAGCTGTCAAGTTTGAACACCCCTGGGCTTTTTTTCTAAAGGGTTAGGGGTGCAAGGGTCTTGTAACTTGACAGCTTTAAGACTTGCATGCTTCAAATGTCAGAGTTCTGAGCCAACATTTTGGTTGCTAAGCAAGAGCGTTGTTTCACCACATTTTACAAGTTGGCCACACCCACCCAGTCACATGAATGCCAAGCCACTCCCACTCAGTCACATAGCTGGCAAGCCATTCCCACAAAGCAGGTCACACGTAAAGAAGAGGTTCTAAAAAAAATTGAAACTCACCACTGGTCCAATTGCACTTGGCCAATAAAGAATTCTATTCTATTCTATTCTATTCTAATCCTAATCTTTGTTTTAGTTCTCTACATTTTAATGCATTGGAACAGACTGATGGCCTTCCAGTGCTGGAATAAGATTCTTGTCAGTTTCTAATGTGGAATGGTGGGAGGGGAAGACAGTGACCCTTGAACTGACCTGAATGCTGCCACCTTCCCTACCCCTCAATGGATTTTTTTACATTTGTATTGGTATGGTCCTCCCACTTGCCTGGACTCATATTTCTGATTGAATGATATTTTTGTATTCTATTTAGCATTGAACAAGAATAGGATGTCCTTGCCAGATAAAATGATTCAGAAGGATTATCAGAAGGATTTTCTCAACTGAGATTTTTTGTTAATAGAAAAGAGCTAATGCTCTGATATACCTTGCTGCTCACACTGATGGGTTTTTGGCACGTCTCCTCCCAAGCATATCTGTATTCCCCCCCCCCCCCCTCAGATTGAGTTGAAGCATCCTCTGGATGCATTCATGGCATTTACTACCCTGTTACCCTGAAAATAAGATCTCCCCAGATAATAAGCCCAATCAGAGTTTTGAGTCCATGCACTAAAATAAACCCTCCCCCCAAAAATAAGCCCTCTCCAAAAATATTGCAACACAGCAGCAGCCATGAGTTGACCATGCTTGCTGCCTCCTGCACCCCAAAAATAATAAGACCTCCCTGAAAATAAGGCCAAGTGCTTATTTTATGAGTCAAAAGAAAATAAGACCCTGTCTCATTTTCAGGGAAACACGGTAAGTTTTACTACTTTTAGCAAAATTTAGTAATTTTAGTACTTTTAAAGATTTTGCAATCCATTCAGCTATTGGGCAGATTGGAAATGAATGAATAATAACCCCTTTTACCTTACAATTATAAGTAATATGGTTCTTCCTCTGAAACCTCCCAATTGTGTGGCTACCTCCAATAATGTTCATGTCCTTTTTATGTTTGGAACATGATACTTTACTCACATGGAAAGGTAATTCATTGGAACACCTATATATGTGTGAGCCAGATGTTTGTGACAGTTCTCCGGTCTCGATAGTAGCAAGGATTGCCTGCTGGATGGTGCGGGAGCTGTGGGAGGGGTTATGGGGTCTACGGTTGCGGGGGAGGGCCGGAGCATTACGGTCACTATGGGGAGGGGCAGGTATGACAGGAACTTCAGGGCTGGCCATTACCAGGGAAGGAGGGTTCACTACATCACAGAGATCCCTCCTTCCGGCCCTGTTAGTTCCACTCCAGGGCCAGGTGGCGAGAATTGTCAGGGCCCTGGTCTCAGGCTGTTGTTGCTAAATGCCAGGTCTGTGGTTCACAAAGCTCCCCTTGTCCGGGACCTAATTTTAGACGAGGGGGCAGACCTGGCATGTATTACTGAGACCTGGCTGGGCCCAGAGGGAGGAGTCCCCCTCACTGAAATGTGCCCAGAAGGTTTTCAGGTGCTTCATCAGCCACGACCTCAGAAAAGGGGTGGGGGAGTGGCTGTCATCGTCCGAGTGTCTTCAGTTCCTCGTAGGATCCCTGCTCCGGAGTTTGTCGGGTGTGAATCCCTGTTGATGAAGCTGGACCTTGGTGGTCAAGTGGGTCTGTTGCTAACGTACCTACCTCCCAACAGCGTTGCAACAGCCCTTCCCTCGCTCCTCGAGTCAGTAGCTGAGTTGGCGGTGGAGTTCCCCAGACTTATGGTTCTGGAGGATTTCAACCTGCCTACAATTGGTGAACGCTCTGATGGGGCACAGGAGTTCATGGCTTCCATGACAGCCATGGACTTGACCCAAGTAATTCAAGGTTCGACTCATTCAGCGGGTCACACACTTGACCTTGTATTTCTTTCGGAGCAGTGGAGATGTGATCTAGAGTTGAAGGGCATTAAAACCTTGCCCTTGTCATGGTCCGATCACTTCCTGCTGAGGCTTGACTTTTGGAAGCCAATCCCCCACTGTAGGGAGGAGGAACCGATTAGGTGGTTCCGCCCCAGGCGCCTGATGGACCCAATGGGGTTTCAGACGGCGCTTGGAGAAATACCTGACACTATCGTCCACAATCCGGTGGAGTCCTTAGTCGCTGCTTGGAATACAGCGGCGGCAGGGGCTCTAAACCAGATTGCCCCTTTGCGACCTCTCCGAGGCGGCGGATCCAGGAGGGCTCCTTGGTTCACCGAGGAACTCCGGGAGATGAAGCGCCAAAAGAGACGCCTAGAACGCCGCTGGAGGGCCAGTAAATCTGAGTCAGACCGAGCACTGATGAGAGCCTTTATTAGAGCCTATCTCGTGGCAATACGGGCGGCGAAATGTTCACACTTTGCCGCCCTTATTGCATCCGCCGAATCGCGCCCAGCCGCCTTGTTTAGAATAACCCGCTCCCTCTTGAAAGGGAGGGATGCGGGTGACCCTCTACAGGGTAGAGCTGAGGAATTTGTTCAGTATTTCACAGATAAAGTCGCTCAGATTCGGACAGAGCTGGACTCCAATTGCACGATACCAGCCGAGGTACCGGGGGAGGGTCTTGAGCATGCTTTATGGATTGAGTTTCAACAGGCTTCTCCTGATGAAGTGGACAAGGCCATGGGAGCGGTGAGTGCCTCCACTTGTATACTGGACCCGTGTCCCTCCTGGCTTGTCTTGACCAGCAGGGAAGTGACACGCGGCTGGATCCAGACGATTGTGAACACCTCTCTCCGGGAGGGAATCTTCCCACCCCTCCTAAAGGATGCGGTGGTGAGACCCCTACTGAAGAAACCGTCTCTGGACCCAGCCATTTTGAGCAACTATCGTCCAGTCTCCAACCTTCCCTTTGTAGTGAAGGTTGTTGAGAAAGTGGTGGCCTCGCAACTCCGACGGTCCTTGGATGAAGCCGATTATCTAGACTCTTTTCAGTCGGGTTTCAGGCCTGGTTACAGCACGGAAACTGCTTTGGTCGCGCTGATCGATGATCTCTGGCGGGCCAGGGATAGGGGTCACCCCTGTATCCTTGTGCTTCTTGACCTCTCAGCGGCCTTCGATACCATCGACCATGGTATCCTTCTGCGACGGTTGCAAGAGGTGGTGGTGGGAGGCACCGTTTTGTGGTGGTTCTCCTCCTACCTCTCGGACAGGTCGCAGGTTAGTCGGAGGGCAGAGATCGACCCCAAGGCCCCTAAAGTATGGGGTGCTGCAGGGTTCGGTCCTGTCCCCCCTCCTATTTAACATCTACATGAAGCCGCTGGGTGAGATCATACGCCGGCACGGGATTAAGTATCACCAATATGCAGACGATACGCAGCTGTATCTGTCTGCCCCGTGCCAACTCAGCGAAACAGTAGAAGTGATGTGCCAGTGCCTGGAGGCTGTTAGAGTCTGGATGGGAGCAAACAAGTTGGCACTCAATCCAGACAAGACCAAGTGTCTTCTGATGTTCCCTCCCAAAGATTGGCTAACTGTTCCATCTCTCAGGCTGGGGGGCGAAATTATATGCCCCTCAGAGAGGGTTCGCAATTTGGGAGTCCTCCTGGACCCACAGCTGACTTTAGAACACCATCTGTCAGCTGTGACCAGGGGGACCTTTGACCAGGTCCGCCTGGTGCACCAATTGCGACCCTACCTGGATCGGGAAGCCCTTCAGACAGTCACTCACGCCCTTGTGACCTCAAGACTGGATTATTGTAATGCGCTCTACATGGGGCTGCCCTTGAAGAGTGTTCGAAGACTCCAATTAGTCCAGAATGCAGCCGCGCGAGCGATTGTGGGTGCACCAAGGTACACCCACGTTACACCTATCCTCCGCGAGCTGCACTGGCTACCTATTAGCCGCTTCAAGGTGCTGGTTGCTACCTATATAGCCCTACATGGCATCGGACCTGGGTACCTGAGAGACCGCCTCCTGCCGATTACCTCTCTCAGACCAATTAGATCGCACAGGTTAGGTCTCCTCCGGATTCCATCTGCCAGCCAATGTCAGCTGGCGACTCCCCGGGGGAGAGCCTTCTCTGTTGCAGCTCCGGCCCTCTGGAACAAGCTCCCTGTTGAGATCTGGACCCTTACTACCCTCCCGGCCTTCCGCAAAGCCACCAAGTCCTGGCTGTTCCAGCAGGCTGGGGGGAGCTGAGAAGCATCTACCTCCACGGAAATTGTGAATGTTGGTTTTGTTTTTAATATGTTGTCTTTGTCTCATTTCCCCTCTTTCCCTTGTCTTTTGTGAGCTGCCCGGAGTCCTCCGGGAGTGGGCGGCATACAAGACAAACAAACAAACAAACAAACAAATAAATAAATAAATAAGGAGAGCTAATTCTGTGGATTTAAGGCATTTAGGAGATTTTTCTAGGGAGACCTATCCCTGAAAGAGAAGAGACAGTTCCAGAAAATGGAGTTATCGTGAGGAATGGAAACTGATTATACAGTTGTCTGTAAGCTGCTTTTCTATTCATTTCTAAATGCTGCAGAAAACATGCTAGCTTTCCAGATTCCAGGTGCTTCCCACATATGTGTCTGCATTCTGAAGTGCGATTTTGAAGCGGCATCTCCAAAAACTGTTTGAGCTTTGTAAGATTCATGAAGCTTTATTTAGAAAACATCATAAACATATGATCATTGCAAATGAAACACTTTATGTTGATGTAAATACACATGCACAGTTTCAATTTGTCTGAATGCAGCGGGAACAGTAAATAATTTCTGCTCTTGAAGGATTGGATTATATCGAGGTTTGTGCCACTGAAATGAACAGATGGAGGACATGACCCTTTTTGAAAAAAAGCCATGCAGTTCATACAATTGAGGTTGAATAGCCTCTGTGCTGAACAGAATCAGACTGCCAGTTTTTCCCATATAAATCATAGAAAATCAATAAAGCAATACTGATTTACCCCTCCTAAGGAATGATTTGTTTTGCTTCCCCTACTCTAGGGACAAATAAATGTGCTACTGCAGCATACTAACACAAAATAGGACAGGAAATGAAGGTGATAGTTCAATACTGAATCTCTTTCCCAGTGTTTTAGTTCTTCCAACATTTAATTAGAATAAATGTATAACATGCATCAACAGAAATATTGTATTGATGGAAGTAAGGTTATAGTATACAAAGTGTATTTTTGCATAATATATAAGATGTACAATCTAGTTCTAAATATGAGTATATGATCTCTTCCACAATCACATTAGCTGCCATTCAAATATATTGTTGTACAGTCAGTCACCCAGAGTCATTGGGTATGAGATGGTTGGCAAATAAATTTAACAAACAAACAAACAAACAAACAAACAAATCTTGGATTCAGTGCTGGTCTTTTTTTTTTTTTAAGCTCCCTGGTATATGAGACACTTTACCATATTTTCCAGGTGCAGACTGGAAAGTCAAATGGAGTTTTTGCAATTGCCATTTCCATCTTAGACATGTTGTTTTAGTCATTACAATTTTTAGGATTTATTTTTAATTATTTAATTTCTATGCCACTTATATTATTTTACAGATAACTCAAGGCAGCATTTATTCATCTTCATTTGTCCAGACAGGATGTTACACACTGGGTTTTATTAAAATTGCTAAAATTAAGTTGTTTTAAATCATCCTGAGATCTGAGTGGCAATATGACACTGGTAGTGGAAGGAACACTGATGGTGGTGAAGGGAACATTGTGGTACAAACAGCTTTCAACTTTATGAACTGCTCAGCTTTTTCATTACAGTCAGGAAAAGAAGCCAAAGCTATAATAGAGTGACATTTCACTCTATGCGTTTGCCTGAAAAATAAATGGACTGTTTAGATCAACGTTTCTCAAACTTGGCAATTGTAAGATGTGTGGACTTTAATTCACAGAATTCTCAGCCAGCACAACACTGGTTTAGATTATGCTGTCTGTCACCTCTGATCTGCTCAGTTTTGGGAGAAGGTTTCTGCTGATGAAAAGAGAAACTTTTGAATTGCTCCACCACCAATTGGATTGGAAAGGAGGTGGAGCATAGTTTCCAATAAAGTTTAGAACTCTTTTAACAGCTGTTGCCACTGGAAGCCCAAAAGCCCCTGTTCCTTTTTTCCCCAACTTTATTAATCTTGGGTGGGGGGGGAGAGATATGGAGATAGGAAAAGCATGTGATGCTTGGTGGAATTATGAAAGTTCACAAGACCAGAAGGAGAGAGGGAGGTTAGAGTGGAATATAGGTAGTCCTCAGTTTAGGACCTTGGTGACTGTACAGGTAGTTCTCTAGCCCCACCTCAGTCACATGACTGTACTTCAGGCACTTGGCAACGAGGCCTCATTTATGACCATTTGCAGAGTCCTGCAGTCATATGACCATGTTTTATGATGGTTTTGCTGAAACCTGGAATTTGCTTTCAATTTCCGGCAAAACTGAACCCACAGTAAACCATTGATTTCCTTAAGGTACATGGATTTCCAATCATGGCGATTTACTTAACAACTGCTTTGAAAAAAAATCATAAAATCAGATCAGTCACATGATCAACCAGGTTTATGACTGTTGTGAGTTACCACCATGACGAGCAGGCTTCATTACACTCATAATATGTAATTATATAAAGTGTTAATACCACTTTATAATGCCTTGGTAAGGCCACACTTGGAGTACTGCATCCAGTTTTGGTCTCCACGATGAAAAAAAAGATGTGGAGACTCTAGAAAGAGTGCAGAGAAGAGCAACAGGATAATTAGGGGACTAGAGGCTAAAATATATGAAGAACGGTTGCTGGAATTGAGTATGTCTAATCTGATTAAAAGAAGGACTAGAGATGACATTATAGCAGTGTTCCAATATCTCAGGGGTTGCCACAAAGAAGAGGGAGTCAAACTATTCTCCAAAGGACCTGAGGGTAGAACAAGAAGCAATGGGTGGAAACTAATCAAGGAGAGAAGCAACTTAGAACTGAGGAGAAATTTCCTGACAGTTAGAAGAATTAATCAGTGGAACAATTTGCCTCTAGAAATTTTGAATGTTCCAATAGTGATAATTTTTAAGATGTTGGATAACCATTTGTCTGAAGTGATGTAGGGTTTCCTGCCTAAACAAGGGGTTGGAGTAGAAGACTTCCAGGGTCCCTTCGAATTATGTTATTCTATTCTATAATCAAGGACTATCTGTAGTTAACAACCATCTGATCAGTTGCCCAGTTTATTTTCTCATGGAGAGGGTGGAACTGCATTGTGGAGATTTTTCTGCATTTTTATCTTTTGATGGCTTTGTTCCACAGTTCTTCTGAGGAAGGACATCCAGAATCCTCAGCAACTTCTGTATTTCTTACATTTTGTCTGGTGCAAAGAATAATAAAATATTTTTAAAATCCTTAGAATGGCTATATGTCAAGCAAGTATGTCAATGTTATTTTGAATTTTATTCCCAGAAGGTAATAGAGTAGAAAACAAGCAACATGCAGCAGTGAAGATCCAGGTAAAGAATGGAGGCAAGAGTGCTGAAATCTAATATCTGGTGAGGCTAATTGAAGGAGAGACCAAACACAGATTTTCAGGCAAGGCTTCTTGCTACAGTCAAACAATAATTTGGGCATAATGTTATGTATTGACTTTTATTATGGTTCATTGCCAGATGTTCAACTGGATTTGGTATTTTTGTTGGCCTATAGAGTCTTTCCCAAACACTTGGGACAGGCAGATGTGGATATTTGATGGTCTTACAGATATCGTAGCTGTTCCGAGTAATGCCGCCTTTTTCAATTGACTGATGCTGAATTTTATCCATGCCAATTGGGTTCAAGTGGTGCTCCAAGCACCTGCTACTACTCTACTTTCATTTGCCACAGTCATTCTATTTCTATTTGCAGGTCTTTATATTTTATTAGCTTCTCCAGTTCTTTCTTTTCTACTGTCTCCAGATACTGTCACATCTATTATCCAGCCTCTTTTTTTGTCTTTCTTATCAACAATTATTATGTCTGGGTGTTAATTATTATAACATTTGTTATTATTTCAATTTTTATCCCACCTTTTTGTCCAGAATGAAGAAATATATTTCTTATTGGTTATTTTAAGGTTATGTTATTGTTATCAGGATAAGTAGAAGATAAATCAAGAAAAACATATCATTGGACGATCTGCAATAGATCCAAAGGGTGATTAATTGCCATTGTTCCAACAAAACCAATCAATAAAATGTTTTCTAAATTAGGGAAGTCATGACTCATTGTTGTGTATATGACTGTGATATGATCAGTTTAGGTTTCCATAGTACGGTCATATGCAAAATAATGAATAAAATAACATAGCTTCACCTCTTGACACACTGTTTTGCATTATTTTCATCTTAAGTTTCCATTTTTAAATAGGCTTATGTGAAGGATGGAAGAAAAAACGCACAAACTAAGGTCTGCATATCACTGGGCTCTTGACATGAGTCATCCTTACTTTACCATGTTTGGCTATGTTGATCTTCAACATTGTACATTTTTACTTCACTTAAGGCTTTAATCATTTCATTTTCCTCCTGTTTGTTATTTGATTATTTGTTTAGGGGAGGAATTTGGCACTGTACTTTTTACTTTTTCTAAATCATTCTTTAGGGATGCTGTGGCTCAGTGGCTAAGATGCTGAGCTTGACGATCAGAAGGGTTGGCAGTTCAGCAGTTCAAATCCCTAGTGCCGCATAATGGATTGAGCTCCCATTACTTGTCCAAGCTTCTGCCAACTTACCGTGTTTCCCTGAAAATAAGACAGGGTCTTATTTTCTTTTGACCACCACCCCCAATGTTGCTTAGGCCTTATTATCGGGGGGTGGCAGCATAGCAGCGCAACAAAGCTGCCATGAGGTGACCACGCTCATAAGCAGCCACCCGGCAACCCCTTTTCTAGCCGGGCAGAGCACCACTCACCGACCTAGTAATATCCCAAAAGTGCTAATCTGTGTGGCGCTCTGCCCAGCTGAAAAGGGAGGTTGCGCGAGCACCTGTTCTGTCCCAGCTCATGTGCATCCCAGCTTCACCATGCACTGTGCCAGCTCTCCCTGCAGGGCCAGGGCACTGCCACTGCTGCGCTGCCACTGCTGCCGTCGTGCTCCGAGCATAACCGGCTTCCAAACTCCAGAGATCCACTGCTGAGTCTTCTGCTCTGGGACTACGCTCTATGGTTGTGGGCTTGCTGCGGGAAGACTCTCTGTCCCACCAGTGTCTTCCAACAGGGCCAGGGCATGGTGAGGCTGGGAGGCACGTGAGCTGGGGCAGAACAAGTGCTCGCGCAACCTCTCTTTCCAGCCGGGCAGAGCGCCACGCAGCTTAGTGCCTTTGGGATATTACTGGGTCAGTGAGTGGCGCTCTGCCCGGCTGGAAAGGAGTGTTGCCGGGTGGCTACTCATGAGAGCAGCTGCCCAGCAACCCCCTGCTCCAGCTGGGCACAGCGCCACCCACCAACCTAACTGTATCCCAAAGGCGTCAAGCTATGTGAGCGCCTTTGCCTTCCTCCCCGGCTCCTGTGGCTTTTCTCCTTCGGGATATCGCTAGGTTGGTGAGTGGCACTCTGCCTGGTTGGAGGGCGGGTTGTCCAGGGGGCTTATTATTGGGGGAGGGCATATATTTTTGCCTACAGGAAAAATATGGCATGGCCTTATTATCAGAACATGTCATAATTTTGGGGAAACACAGTAGCAGTTCGAAAGCATGTAAAAAATGCAAGTAGAAAAAATAGGGACGACCTCTGGTGAAAAAGTAACAGCGTTCTGTACAGCTTCAGCATGTAGTCATGCCGGCCACATGACCATGGAGACATCTTCGGACAGCGATGGCTCTTCGGCTTTGAAACTGAGATGAACACTGCCCCCTAGAGTCAGGAATGACTAACACATATGTGTGAGGGGAACCTTTACCTTTAAATCATTTTTAGTTTTGAGAAAAGAGCTATCCCTCCAAGTTAGCCTTTTACAGCCATGGTTCCTTCTTACTGATTTTCTAAATCAATACAAATATACTCACACAGCCTAGTAAATTAGTATTGCTGAACTAATATAATAGCATGAGAGGCTGAGCCACAAAGCTACAGTAGTTAAATGTTGCTGCTGTTTTGGAACGTGTCTGTAAGACAAATATCAGTTTTAGATCAGAATCACATAGCAGTTCAGTTTGATTATCTGCAGCTCAGTGTTAGGAAATAATCTGTTCCTTATTAAACAAATATAGCTCATTCATCTTTTATAGGCATGGGTTTAGGCAAATACAAGCATGGCCTGAGGTACTAATGTTCAAATATTTTGCTAATTCAGGCATTAGCATTTTACTAATAATTTTTACTAGTCATTTTGCTACTTGGATTAGACTTTTCCCATTTCAGTATAAAACTGAACATATGTAAGAGTGATCTAAAAATCATGCAAGGCTGGATAATCTCTAGCAACATAGGGCATGTATGCATCTGTTGTACTATTCATTAACTGATCTCATTTTAGTTTGTTCTTATGGACTGTAATTTCCCCTCTGAATTATCTACCTTTCCACCTCTTGTCGGCTGTGACCAGGGGGGCCTTTGCCCAGGTTCACCTGGTGCACCAGTTGTGACCCTATCTGGACCGGGAGGCCCTTCGGATGGTCACTCACGCCCTCGTCACCTCAAGACTGGATTACTGTAATGCGCTCTAAATGGGGCTGCCCTTGAAGAGTGCTCGAAGACTGCAGTTAGTCCAGAATGCAGCCGCGCGAGCGATAATGGGTGTACCTAGATACACCCATGTTACACCTATCCTCCATGAGCTGCACTGGCTTCCCATTGGTCTCTGGACACGCTTCAAGGTGCTAGTTGTTACTTTTAAAGCCCTACATGGTTTAGGACCTGGCTACCTGAGAGACCGCCTCCTGCCATTTACCTCCCAAAGACCGATAAGATCACACAGATTGGGTCTCCTCTGGGTGCCATCGGCAGGTCAATGTCGGCTGACGACCCCCCAAGGGAGGGCCTTCTCTGTTGCTGCCCCGGCCCTATGTAATGATCTCCCCATAGACATCCGGACCCTCACTACTCTTCCGGCCTTCCGTAAAGCCACTAAGACCTGGCTGTTCCAGCAGGCCTGGGGCTGTTTATCAGCATCCAGCCCCATTTTAAGTGGTATGTATGTTGTGTAATTTTAAAATAATTATATTTCTATTTTTAATTTTATATTCCCTTGTTTGTCTGTAAGCCGCCCAGAATCCCCTGGGAGTGGGCGGCATACAAATACCAATAAACTTCCAAACTTCCAAACCCATCTGATTATCAATTCGTGTTGTCGCCCAGCAGGAGCCGTTGGAGCTGCCACCAGACTCCGACAGTGAGGGGCCTTATGAGTCGGCCCTGGAGGATGTGGAGGACCCTGGACAGGGTTCCGACTCCGAGCAGGGCACAGAGAGAGACTGTTGGCCATCAGGTGGTGCCTGAGCCTTAGATCAGTGGGGAGGAGACAAGAGAGTGTGATCCAGAAACCACCTGTGAGTTGTTCCGGGATGCACGCTGTCAAAGGGCTACTCAGCATCAAGAACAACTACATAATTACAGGAGGTAATTACGCTCAGCTGATGCTCATTAAGATCCTCTCCTGATTATAAAAGACACTGCTTGTGCCATGCCCTTCTTGCAGAAGTCAACGTTAGGGACTAACAAGAAACAAACTTGGCAGGCTGGATTGCTGCCAGAGTTTGTTTGCATTGCTGCCAAGGTTTGTAGGACTTGCTGCCAAAGTGCTTATCTCTTTGTTTATTTGACTTTCAGCCAACAAGAGTCTGGACTGATTAAAAAACATTCTCATTTACGTTTGTCTCGGCTTTCGTTCCTGGAGGAGGAAGGAGGTCAGAACAAATTTGTATAAGATATCACAGTCATTGGAAGTTAATTAAGTTTATGTAGACTAGGATTCATTTGTCATCTTTGGTAAATCTTGGAGAAAGGATATTAAGAAGTAGCTGGAGTGAAAACAAGGTGATGAATAATTGATCTATAAATCAACACCTTTAAAGATGGCTACTGCAGATTTAAAAGAAATTTATTTTAAATATTTTCTGTTACTTTTAAGGACAAAAATCTCTCTCAAGGGGTTTGAAACAATAAAATTTAAAAGTATACACTAAGCCTATGAAATTATAAATAGCAAGCCTTTGCAAAATGCATACTTCAAAAAGCAAGCCAGCATTCAAATCTAAGCTTGCTACCTCAACAAGCCAATAAAATTCAGTCAAAGAAGAGTAAGAATGAAAGCTTCCGTATTTTTATAAAAATTTATGATAATGGGACCTAATTTTTCTATCTTTGGGACTTACCTAAAGCCATGGTGGCCCAGTAGTTAAAATGCACTATTGCAGGCTAAATCTGCTCACAATGGCAGTTGTTTTATTCCTTAGATCCTTACTGGCTCAATATTGACTCAGACTTCCATCTTTCCAAGGTTGGTAAAATGAGGACCCAGATTGTTGGGGCCAATATGTTGACTCTGTAAACTGCTTAGAGACATAGATTTAAATGCTATTGCTATATAGCAAAGGCCTCCTCCCTTATCAATTTAACTTTCAGCATCACCTGCTACTGGTCTAATGTCATTTGGTTTTTATCTTACTTATTTGACATACTTTTTACATGAGTTATACATTAAGATGCATTTTAATTTGCTCAATATTAAAGGTTAGATAAAGGTTGCCCTAGCACATATGTGGTAGGTGTTCCCAAGTCTTCAGGGCATCATCTCTGTTCAACGCTGAAGACCCAGTGCTGTCTGAAGACATCTCCGTGGTCATGTGGCCAGCATGACTAAATGCCGAAAGCACATGGAATGCTGTTACCTTCCCACCAAAGGTGGTTTCTATTTTTCTACTTGCATTTTTACATGCTTTTGAACTGCTAGGTTGGCAGAAACTGGAAAAAGTAACGGAGCTACTTTATGCAGTACTAGGGATTTGAACCTCCAAACTGCCGACCTTTCTGATGAACAAGCTCAGCGTCTTAGCCACTGAGCCACCGCATCTATAATTTGAAAATGCATCTCATACGAATAAAGAAAGTATAAAGCTCTGAAAAATGAACATATGAAAAGGGCATTCATTATTATTATTATTATTGTTGTTGTTGTTATACAATTGTATCACAGCAGCCAGTTGTTTTGCCGGATTTGGCATTGGTTACTAGTCGGGCCCCACCCAGGGGCCTAGGACGTCGTAACGCATTTTTGTAATATGCGTGCAGATCCAAGCAGTGCGGCTTATTATTATTATTATTATTATTATTATTATTATTATTATTATTATTATTATTATTATTATTAAATTGTATCACAGCGGCCAGTTGTTTCGCCGGATTTGGCATTGGTTACTAGTCGGGCCCCACCCAGGGGCCTAGGACGTCGTAACGTATTTTTGTAATATGCGTGCAGATCCAAGCAGTGCGGCTTTTTGCATTTAACTGATGGTGATTTTGTCAATTTTTAACTGTTTTAAATGTAATTCCAGTGCTTTTGGAATAGCACCCAGTGTGCCAATTACCACTGGAATTATCACTGCTGGTTTGTGCCATAGTCGTTGAATTTCGATTTTTAAGTCCTGGTATCTTGCGATTTTTTCATGTTCCTTCTCGGCGACCCTGCTATCACCTGGTATTGCGATGTCTATGATTGTGACCTTATTTTTCTCAACCAGTGTGATGTCTGGTGTATTATGCGCCAGTATTTTGTCCGTTTGTATACGGAAATCCCACAAGATCTTGACCATCTGATTTTCGGTGACTTTTTCAGGCTGATGTTCCCACCAGTTTGTTGCTGTTTTGATATTATAATTTTTGCACAAATTCCAATGGATCATTTGTGCTACTGAATTGTGCCGCAATTTATAATCAGTCTGCGTGATTTTTTTACAGCAGCTGAGTATGTGATCAACAGTTTCATCAGCTTCTTTGCAAAGTCTGCATTTGGCATCATCAGAGGATTTTTCGATTTTGGCCTTGATGGCATTTGTGCGGATAGCTTGTTCTTGCGCAGCCAGGATTAGTGACTCTGTTTCTTTCTTTAATGTACCTGTTGTTAACCATAACCAAGTTTGTTCACTGTCCACTTTATCTTTTATTTTTTCCAGAAATTGGCCATGCAGTGCTTTGTTCTGCCAACTCTCCATTCTTGATTTTATCACATCTTTTCTGTATTCTTGTTTCGTCTGTTGGGCCTTCAGTAGATTTTTGTTCTTTACTTCGATTAATAGATGTTCTTGACTTTCTTTTAAATAATCAGCCAGTGCATGTTTTTCTTCTTCAACTGTTTGCTTCACTTGTAATAATCCTCTGCCACCTGATTTTCGGGGCAGGATTAGTGTATCAGTATCACCACGTGGATGTAAACTGTAGTGCATTGTCATTAGTTTCCTGGTTTTTCGGTCCAAAAGGTCCAAATCAGCTTGTGTCCAGTTAACTATACCAGCTGTGTATCTTATAACTGGTATTGCCCAGGTATTTACGGCCTTGATTGTATTTCCACCATTCAATTTAGATTTCAAAATTTTCTTAACTCTGTTGGTGTACTCTCGCCTGACAACAGTTTTTACTTCTCCATGCTTGATGTTATCCAACTGCAGAATGCCTAAGTATTTGTAGGCTTCATTTTCTTTGCATTTAATTAATTGGCCATTGGGCATTTCAATTCCCTCACATGCAGTGATTTTGCCCCTTTTTATGGATACAGTGGCACATTTTTCCATGCCAAACTGCATTGAAATATCGGTGCTGAATACTCGGACTGTGTTTGTCAATGATTGGATTTCTATTTCTGACTTTCCATAGAGTTTCAAATCATCCATATATAGTAAATGCGAAATTTTTTCAGCTTCTTTGGCTGTTTGGTAGCCTAATTTCATTTTTTTAAGATTACTGATAGTGGGATCATTGCGATGATGAAGAGAAGAGGTGAAAGTGAATCACCCTGGAAAATTCCTCGCTTGATATTAACCATTCCGTAGATCTCATTCCCTACTGCCAACTCAGTTCTCCATTGTTTCATCGCCTTTTCAGTAAAGGATGTAATATTTTTGCTAATGCCAGTTGTTTCTAAGCATTTTATGATCCAACTATGTGGCAGTGAGTCAAATGCCTTTTTGTAATCAATCCAGACCATATTCAAGTTCGTTTTTCTGTTCTTACAATTTTCTAATATCATTTTATCAATTAGAAGCTGATCTTTTGTGCCCCTGCTCCTTCTTTTGTTGCCTTTTTGCTCTACTGGCAAGATGTTTGTTTCCAAATAATCCATCATGTTATCTGCAATAATGCCTGTGAGTAATTTGAAGGTTGTTGGCAAGCATGTTATTGGTCTGTAGTTTTCAGGTGTTGTTCCTTTAGTTGCATCTTTCTGAATCAAGTATGTTTTTCCAGTTGTCAACCATTCATCAATTTGGCCCTTTTGTAAAATTTCATTCAGTTGCCTGGCCAATATTGCATGTAAACTGGTCAGATATTTGAGCCAGAAACCATGTAATTGGTCCTTTCCAGGTGATGTCCAATTCTTTACCTTTTTAACTCGATTTTTGACCATCTCAGTTGTTATTTCTAATACTTGCATTTGTTTGCTGCCAATGCTTTTCTCAGAGTCATGTATCCACTTTGCTTCCTTGTTGTAGTCCTTTGCATTTTCCCACAATTCTTTCCAGAATTCAACTGTGGCTTGTTTTTCTGGTTTTTCACTTTTGGTGTCACCATTCACATTAAGACTTTGATAAAAACGCCGTTGGTCTGATCGAAATTGCTGATTTTGTTTATATTGGATGATTTGTGCCTCATATCTTTCAATTTTTCTAGCTATCGCTGTTATCTGCTGTTTTACAATCTCTACAGCTTCATTGATGTTTCTTGTATCCAATCTATGTCTTCTGATTAGCCGATCTATGATTTTGTTGTTTTTAAGCCGTTGCTTATGCATGTTCTTTAAGTTACTAGCATCTGCTCTAAAAAAATTTATTTTTTGTTCTAAACGGATTTTCCACTTTGGCTTTGATGCTTTTTCTGTTGTGTGACTAGGTACTTTAATTTTAATGCCTAGTTCATTAGTTACTATTACAGCTGCGCTGTACATTAATTGGTTTGTTTCCAAGATGGATTCCGGTTCAATTGTTGAAAACACTGCATTAACCATTTTCATGATAGGGGCCAAAATTTTCTTAGGCACAGTTTTTAGCGATGGTAAACGTTGCCTTTCCTCATTAAGCAGAAAATGCTCCATGATCTTATCCTTCAATTCTTTTTGTTTTTGAGTTAGTTCATCAGTTGGTTCAGTGATAACTGGTTCTAGTGGTGGTGATGTTATTTCCCCCCCTAGAGCTTCTTCTGGGAGTTCTACTATAATGTCTTTAGTTGTGTCTTGAATATCAGTTATTTCCGCTTGTGATATTGTTTTTTGGGTTTTGCAATTTGCCTGAATTTCCTCATGTTCAACTTCACTAAACATTTTATTCCGTATAATAAATCGCCTTTGATCTGCTAGTCGTTGTTCACTAACATTTGAATCTGGATATTGTTGTTTCCATAATTCATACATTCGCTTTAAATAGCCTCTTTTTTCTGGCTCTGAGTTGTAGTAACAGGCCATTATGGCACTGCACTATATTTTTGTCGTTTTGTTGGCTGGTCCACTTGTAGCCCACTTGTCGATGGATGTCCAGGGACCCCAACATCCGCCGCGGCCCTTGTTAACCCGCGCGACGACCGATGCGGTATGGAATTCTTATTTGTTTTTTTCACCATATTGTATGGGTTGGCGGGTTTTTTTTTTACGGGACCAGATACCAACCTGACCCCAACCCTCCTCCTTTCTCATCCAGGCTTGGGACCGGCAACGGCGGAGTTGTTATTATTATTATTAATAATAATAATAATAATAATAATAATAATAATAATAATAATAATAATAATAATAATAATAAAATTTATATGCCGCCCAATCCCGAAGGACTCCGGGCGGCTTACCAAAAAGAGGGGGGAAAAAGACACATAACGAACACATAACGAGAAAAAACAGTTTAAAATCGCAACACCACATACATTCATTTTAATCGGGGCTGGACCTCAATAGTGAGGTCAACAGCCCCAGGCCTGCCGGAACAGCCAGGTTTTTACAGCTTTCCTGAAGGCCATGAGAGTGGGTATGGTCCGGATCTCTGGGGGTAGCTGATTCCAAAGAGTCGGAGCAGCCACAGAGAAGGCTCTCCTCTGGGGGCCCGCCAGCCAACACTGTCTGGCTGATGGCATCTGAAGGAGGCCCAATCTGTGGGGTCTTACTGGCCGCTGGGAGGTATGTGGCAGTAGGCGGTCTCGAAGGTACGCTGGCCCTAAGCCATGTAGGGCTTTAAAGGTAATAACCAACACTTATATCGAAATGTGGGACCAGTTCATACTGGTGAAGATGATCCTTCAATAACTTGGTCTTAAAATAGTTTTAAAATCTGAGTACTTTTAATTTGTTTTGAAAATGCACTGCCAGTGTTATTGATTCAAGTTTATTTTTAAGGGAAGGTACAGTGAATGGTGGCTGTAAGTGTGTGATTAACCCCTTTTCTCTTTTTATACCATCTGAACTTTTTACCCCAATTCTTTGATACCACTGCTTGTCTTCAGGCTATTAGTGAGGACCTACAACACTAGTTGAAGTTTCCAGACATTTTCAAAGGTGGCCCACATAAAGCACGTTATAATACTCCAGCACAGAAACAATAATGGCAAAATTGTCTTCTTCATACAGAACAGGGAATCTAGTGCCAGATTCATAATCATACAGGTTACATTTTAGCTATTTCCCCCTTCTCTAATGCAAAACTATCTCCAAATCCTCATTCAAAAGTCCCATACTGTCCCTGACATGAATAAGGGGAAAGAAAGGTGGAGTGCTCATAAAAAGTGCATTCTGTGAAAAGAGAATATACTTTTCATCCATCACATTGTTGGATGCTTGTCCTAGATACTGTATATATAGAATAAAAACAAGCTTTTGTTCTTTTGGGGAAAGAATATGTTTTGCATTGGTACAGAATTTATTGTTTTGCTAAACTTAGGTATGTATCTGGTCAAGTGAATTAATAATTAGCTTTCCCCATAAAACATCACCATATCTTCTCATACTTTGAAACTATCTCACTTACCTTATAGCTGTTGTAAAAGATGCTCTCTGTGTATTACCTTTAATTTGTGATTGTAAGGTAAGACAAAAGGCCAACAAATAAAGAGTTTGTAACTGTCAGTCAGTCAGTCTATCCATCCACCCATCCATCATTTATTCAGTATCAAAAGCATAGCGAGCAGCAGAGAGTTGCAAGAGAAAATTTCTTCATTCTGTAAAACAAACTCTTAAAAATTAGCTATAGTTCTAGAGATACTATAGGAATTGGAGCATCATAGTTAAAAAGTTTAAAGGAATGCATTTGATCTTCTTTTACAGAGAGAAATGAACACTCATGGATTTATCCGTTGCCATGTATTTGAGCATCAACCTGCACAACAAACACCCAGCATAATTGCTGACCAAGTAGCCTCCCAAATTGTTTCCCTCTCTAAATCCCTTAAGGGTAAAAGAGCATTCAACTACCATCAACAAAGCGCTCTCAGCTTTTTGACAGTTGGCTCTAAAACACTCTAAATTCACCCATCATTTTTCTGTGGACAAAATCAACACAGCCATCAGCAGTCTGAAGTACCAGGTTTTGATGGCATCTACTCTGAATTTCTAATTCATTCTGGGAGACTAACAAGGAATTGGCTCTGCAAATTCTTTTCAAACATACTTTCTAGCAGATCTCTCCAACGGAATTCAAAAAAGCCAAAGTAATATCACTTTTGAAACCTGGCAAACCACAAGACAGAGTAGAAAGGTATCACCCCATTGTCCTTCAGAGTTCTTGTTACAAATTTCTGGAAAAACGTATCAAAACAGAATTTGAACCATAATAGACACATTTCTGCCTGTGGAACAAGCTGGCTTTTGTCATAATCGCAGTTGTGTTGATCAGGTGCTGAACCTAACAGGACATATTGAGGCTGGCTTCCAGCGAGGCTTAAAAACCACAGCTATGTTCATTGACCTTACTGAAGCCTACGATACTGTACGGAAGAAGGGTCTGTTTTACAAACTGAGTCACATCATCCTGTGTAAAATCCTCTATTATCTAATAAACAATTCCTTCTTACTTTTGTTCCCATCAGTGCACTTAATATGCAGACTCATGGTATAATTTAGAATTTATGTAGATGATGGCATCTTAAAAATAAGGTACATTAAATATGTAGTATGCACTGTCCTCCTGATTTCTGTTTATATATTAAAAGCCTCCAGCAGTTTGTTCCTAAGTAGGGGGGGGGGGGACAGTAACCAAAAAATCCTACTTTCAGAATGAGAATTGGCAAACTACTGAGGATTATATATAACTAATATAAAAGTAAAGAACAAAATTGGGTATCTGAGATTGTGGCATTATTTCTTTTTTGTTCTCAAACTTTCTTTGGCATAAGATTTCTGTGACTTAAACTGCAAAGGATTTACATTGGCCCGGTTCGGCTGAACCGTTAGTAGCGACGGCGGGAGGCTCCATCCACCTGCCTGAATGCTTCTGTGCATACTCAGAAGCATAGTGCATGCGAGCGAGTGTGCGAGCACGAGCGAACCAGTAGTAAACCAGTTAAAGTAGCAACCCACTACTGGTTTACATTATATTAATACAGAAATAAAATAAAATGATAAAGGCCAACTTCTGGAATAAAAGCAAATATGTGGAAAGAGAAAAATGAGTTAAAGCTTTTATGGTCCAGGTGGAGCTTATCTCTTTATCCCAGCTTAGGATGGAGCTTGAAAACTTTCTCTTTGTTGTTGACTACACCATTTTATGTAGATTATAAATGGTTTATAACTATTAGCATTTATGTCGATTATATTCCACTAGAGCTATCTGCGAATATCTAACATATAAAATTTTAAAATAAATAATCTGCATAAATAAAACTCAAGTCACCCAACTAATTAAAATGATACAGCCAAGTATAAATTATCTTTCTTACATCCATTAGAAAAAGACTTATACAGAAGATGTTGAAATGAACAATATCAATCCCTTACCAGTTGCAGTATTAAACATATATAATATAATATACCTCAGATTTAATTCTTAGTATTATCTACTCTTTCAAGAAGTGCACAAATGATGATGCTCCACAATGGTTTTCTTTTTATTCCTTTCTCAGGACGATCATATATTCAGAGACAATCTGAAGTCTTCTTACTTGCCTCCTGTAGAGAAATGTGGTACTTTGTTCTTTGTGATGTACATCCTTTCAATGGACATCCTTTCAGCTTTCAATCTGAAGTTTGCTCTGCTACACTCATTTACATCAATCTACTCTTTGAGTCACACAAGCTGTTTCCATTTATGGAGACAGAGACAGGAGGGAAGGGAAGGAGAGATGATAGATTTAATATAGATATATATAGAGGGGGGAGGGAAAATAGATTGGGATACAAATAGATATGTAAAGAGATAGAAGAGAGACAGATAATAGATAGAGATAGATATGTAAAGATAGTGAGAGAGAGGGAGAGAGGCAGAGGAGAGAGAGGGAAGAGGAAGAGAGGGACGGCGGGAGACGGAGACAGAGATTTTCTTATTGGTTGAGCACCTGAAGGCCAGATGGGGAATAATGAATGGAAACTAAACAAGGAGAGATTACAAGGAGAGATTCAACCTGGAAATAAGGAGAAATTTTCTGACTGTGAGAGCAATCAACTAATGGAACAGCTTCCCTTTGGAAGTTGTGGAAGATTTATCTCTGGAATCTTTCAAGAAGAGATTGGATTGCCATCTGTCAGAAATAGTGTAGGGTCTCCTGCTTAGGTGGGCGTATTTCTTCCATCAACCGGTTCTCTGAACTGCTTGGAAAGTTAACAACCGGTTCTCCCGAAGAGGTGCGAACTGGCTGAATCCCATCACTGGTGTGTATATATGTGCACATGCATGCACATTTGTCTGTGTTTATTTGCATAAATCAAAAATGATTTGGAAAAAGTACTTTGTGCTTCACATATATTTTGGGATTATAGCTGAGTTAACATGCTAGGCCATTATGTTGAACTTATTAAGCAATAAAAGGCTATCTGGTTCCAGATAGCCTGCTAAGAAGAATGAGATGAAGATACGTTTAACAGATTAACAGAGTTGGAAGGGACCTTGCAGGTCATCTATTCCAACTCCCTGCCCAACTCCCTGCACAAGCAGAAGACCCTACATCTGCCTCTACCTAGGATTGAACTCACGGCCTTCTGATTGTGAAGTGAGAGCTCCACCTCTATGCCACAGCAGCAGGTGTTTAAATATTTTCGCTTATTGATTAAGGATTCTCAGACACTCAGGCTCATTTTATCTACATTTTTTATTGTCCTACCATAACATTCAATTTTAATCATTTTAAATGTTGTTACATTTGTTTTTATTGCTTGCAGAACCAATCAAAATTTAATTATCTTTCCTTAGTTCAATTCTTTTTACTGTCAGTTTGTACTGTGCTTTATTGCTTATTATTTTACCATTACACTGATATCAAAGCTTTTATTGAGATGTACTGGTTAGTTGCCAAAACAATAATTGCAATAATAATTACCACTATATTAATAACATGCCCTATGCCATCGTTTTAAAACTATGACTCGCTGCATTCAGACATTGTACGAAGTTAAAATAAAAGAAACTGTATTATGGTAAAATATGAGCTATGATGGGCACCTTGTCACCCTACATTCACATGCAAGACTAATTTATGTGGCCCTTGGAGCTTCTTCTAACCATCTTGTAAAAATTGACAGTGAGACTTCTGATGAGTATTCATGACAAACCAGGTGTCCCTGCTTGAATGGGATACTGTCTACAGCAGAGATTATGGCTGAACCCAGGATATGGACTGGAGAAGTCTGCTAGGATCAAGGAGAGAAGGTAAAATAACCCACATGTATTCCTTACAGTGTTCCTCATGAATAGATTCCAAGAACAGAGGTTTTTGAAATGGGCTGAGTTGACAGGCTGAGAGCCAAGAATTCTATCTTAGAACAATTATTCAGTGGAACAACTTGCCTCCAGAAGTTGTGAATGCTCCAATACTGGAAGTTTTTAAGAAGAGATTGGATAACTATTTGTCTGAAATGGTATAGGGTTTCCTGCCTAAGCAGGGGGTTGGACTAGAAGACCCCCAAGGTCCCTTCCAATTCTTCTATTCTATTCTCTTCTTTGTAAAAAAAAGCATAACATATACATTTAAGGATGCAACAAACATATTTTAATAAACAACAAAAGGAGTTTTAAAGTGATGATTTTCAAAAGTTAAAAATGAATTAAAAGTCCAGATGAAATGAGAATTCATAATTAAATATATTAATCCTACCTGTGGAAACTTGTGATTGTTTTGGTTGGCTGGAAAGATAACCTGATAAGAAGGGCCTTTGAATACTGGACACTAGAAGAAACCAGAGGAAGCTGAAGATTATTTAAAGAAGATTACCACTCAGTTTAGACATGTTAATACAAAATGGAACAAAATATTTTAACAGCAGATGCTTTTATGGGGCCTGGGACTCATGGATTGAGGAATTAATTTTCAAAATGTCTAACATCATAAATAGATAATGGACAATTATTGGTACAGAAGAAGAACAAATTATAATGGATAAAACTGTATTCCATTTTATTTTATTTTTTATTTTTTAAAAGATTTTTATTAACAAACATGTAAAATACACACACACAAAAATTAGACATACACCACATTTATACAATACAGTGCGAACATGAATTTCCTGTTTTTTATATTATCAATTATCAATCGGTATCGCCCACCTTATATTATTTCCCCTTCTATTGTATTTCATTTAGATTTCACCATTCTTAACCCTCTTATTTTACTCATAACTATTATTTTTGAGTGTTGTTATATTCTTTCATTGGTTTTTGTTTCTTTCCTCCATCCACCTATGCCATTTATCCCATATCTAGTAGAATTCTGATTCTTCCTTTCCCTGTATTTCTTTAGTTAGTTTATCCATTTCGGCACAGTCCATAATCTTTCTTATTATTTCATTTTCATTTGGGATTAATTTGTTTTTCCATTTCTGGGCAAAGGCAATCCTTGCCGCTGTAAGTATATGTAATATTAAATACTGGATTTCTTTTTTTTATTTCACCGACATAATTCCTAATAAAAAAACCTTCAGGTTTCCATTCTATTTTAACCCCTGTTATTGCCTCCAGCCAATTTTTGATCCTTTTCCAAAAAATTTTTGCCTCATCACAGGTCCACCATAAATGATAATATGTTCCATGTATTGATTCGCATTTCCAGAATTTTGGGGAGGTATTTGTTGAAATTTTAGCTAACCTTGATGGTGCCAGGTGCCATCTGTAAAACATTTTGTAGTGGTTTTCCTTGTATGGGACTGATAGTGTCATTTTTAAATTTATTCCCCAAATTTTTTCCCATTTGTCTAATTCAATATTATAGCCAAAGTTCTGTGTCCATTTTATCATTTGTTCTTTCACAATTTCCTCTTCCAATTTATACTTCAGGAGGAATTTATATATTCTCCCTATGATCTTTCTATCTAGGCTTTGAATAATTTTATCCAATTCGTGTGGTTCTGTTTCGATGCCATATAATTTAGTATCTTTATTGTATTTAGTTTTGATTTGGATAAGGTGACCAAATTTTCAGATTGGTAAAGAGGAACACCTTTGACGGGGGGGGGGGGCTTGATTAAAAATTTTATATGGAGCAACAAAAATTTTCATACAACACAAAAATAGTATTGTAATATTTTTTTATTTCAACATAACTACAATTTACAAATATAAATTGTAACTGTTGCCAAACATCAAAATTCTGATCACGTGACCATGAGGATGCTGCAATGGTCGCTGTGAAAATGGTCGCTAAGTGTGAAAAATGGTCATCAGTCACTTTTTTCAATGCCATTGTAACTTTGGTCACTATACCACCTTTCTTGCCACAGTTCTTAAGTGAATAACTGCAGCTGATAAGTTAGTAACATAAGTGAATCTGGTTTCCCCATTTGACTTTGTCAAAAGGTGATTACATGACCCTAGGACACTGAAACCATCATAAATACGAATCTGTTGCCAAACATCAAAATTTTGATCGCGTGACCATGAGGATGCTGCAACAATCGCTAAGTGTGAAAATGGTCGCTAAGTGTGAAAAATGGTCATCAGTCACTTTTTTCAATGCCATTGTAACTTTGGTCACTAAGCCCATTATACCACCTTTCTTGCCACAGTTCTTAAGTGAATAACTGCAGCTGGTATTTTGTATTTTGGGTAGAATCTTTTTTTAAATAGTCTAAGACAATTTAAAAGAAGAATCCACACAGAATAAATTGAAGTAAAACATTTCAAACTATTCCACACAGAATAAATTGAAGTAAAACTATTTTTAAAAAATTCTATGCACAATATATTTCAAAGTATTTTGCATAGAATTTTTAAAAATGGTTTCACTTCAATTTATTTTGGATAGAATCTTTTTTTAAATAGTCTAAGACAATTTAAAAAAAGAATCCAAACAGAATAAAACTATTTTAAAAAACCCTATGAACAATAAATAAAATATTATTTTAAAATACATTAAAACAATAAAAGAAAAAAACCCAGCTCACTTACCAGCATGCTTGCACTCCAAGTCAATCCAGAATGATGTAGATGTTAATACAAAGAACTGAGCAAATTAAAATGGTGAAATTAGTCAGGGAAATATTTTTCAAAGAAACTTTGCCACCATTTTTCCCACATGAGCCAACCTCCAACCTCCGTGCCCCTCCCCTCCGGAAAATACAGAAAGGAACACTCGCGGCTTCTCTAGCCAAGTATTTCCTGGAGCTCTATGGTACTTGGTCATTTTTTCTTATAAAATGAGGTAAAAAGGGCGCAGGGGGGTTCGTTTTCTTGCTTTAATGTTTTAATATCTTCAATGAAAGTACTGAGACAGAGAGAGAGGTTAATTAGACAGAGTGTCTTTTGTCTTGCCCTGGTTAGGATTTCTTAAGCAAATCCAACATGAAGCTTTCAACATGAAGCCAGAAAATCGGGACTTTTTAAAAACGCCCTGGGAAACGGGACAAATTGTTATAAATCGTGACTGTCCTGCCAAAATCGGGACATCTGGTCACCTTAGATTTGGAGGTAAGTTAGCCGGTCAACTTTCATGTTCTGATCTGCCAATTCTTCAATTGTTTTTAAATTTCCCTGTCTATCAATTAAGTCTCTGTATTTTAGGATTTTGTTCCAATCTGTAAAATTTGGGTGAGTCATCCTTTCTGTTGGTGATAGCCAATTTGGGATTTTCACATAGTGGATTTTTTTTTATTTTGAACCATTGTTGCAGTAAGGCTCTTCTGATGAAATGATTTTGAAAGTATTTGTGCATTTTATTTTTATTATCCCATAGAAATGTATGCCAGCCTGCCTGCAGGTCATGGCCTTCTAAGGTAAGAATTCTTTTATTCTTTAGCTCTATCTAGTCCTTCACCAATGTTATTGTTACTGCTGATGCATATAAATCCCAATTTGGTAATGCTAAACCTCCCCTCTCTTTGCTGTCTTACATTGACTTTAGTTTAATCCTCGGTTTTCATCCCTGCCAAATGAACCTAGCGGTTATTTTCTTTAATTCTTGAATTCTTCTGGATTAATAGGTGCAGCTTGCAACAGGAATAGGATTTTGGTAAGATATTCATTTTAATTGTTGCTATACGTCCCATAAGTGATAACTGAATATTCTTCCAATTTTCTAAATCTTTCTTTATTTGTATCACTAATTTATTATGATTATCGTCTTTAATTGTGGAACATTTTGCTGACAGCCAGATCCCCAAGTATTTCACTTTCATAGTTAATTGCTGGTTCCAGTTCCTCTTCTTGCTTTTTTGTCATGTTCTTGGTTATCATTTTTGTTTTGTCTTTATTGATCTTTAGTCCTGCCACTTCACCATATTCTTCTAATTTTTGAATTAATTTCAAGCTGGATTCTAATGGGTCCTCTAGAACGAATACTAAGTCATCGGCATAGGCTTGGACCTTATATTCTTCATTTTTGAGTCTTAAACCTTTCATTCCCTGGTCTTTCCAAATTTCATTTAGTAAAATTTCCAAAGTCAATATAAACAGCAAAGGAGAGAGGGGGCTTCCCTGTCTGACTCCTATTTTTTATTTCAATCTTTTCTGTTAGATCTCCATTCATCAGAATTTTGGCTGTCTGAGTGTTATAAAATCCTTCTATCATTTTTATACATTTTTCTCCAAATTTCATCTCATCCAATAGTGTTGTTATCAATTTCCAGATTACGTTGTCAAATGCTTTTTATGCATCAAGGAAAACAGTACCATTTGCTTTTCTGGATGCTCGTAATACTCTATTATGTCTAGGATGACTCTCGTATTATTTTTAATATATCTGTGGGGTAAAAATCCATTTTGGTCTGGATGTATTCATTCATTTAAAACCTGTTTAATTCTTCCTGCCATAATTGCTGCAAATATTTTATAATCGGAGTTTAATAATGAAATTGGTCTGTAATTTTGAATTTCTTGTAGATTGGTTTCTTCTTTTGGGATTAGCGATATTATTGCTTCAGTCCATGATTCAGGTATCTTGGCTTTTCCTAAAACCTCATTAAACATTTCCACTCCTAGCTCTTTCAATATTATTTTGTTATATTTGTATAGTTCCACCGGTATTCCGTCTGGTCCTGGGGTTTTATTATTTTTCTGATTTTCCAGGACTAATTCCACTCCGGCTAACGTTATTGGCCTGTTTATTGCCTCCCTTTGTTCTTTTGAGATTGGTGTTATCTTTTCTATGTTTAAATATTGTTTTATTTTGATTTCCTCCATACTATCTTGTGCATATAGTTTTGTGAAGTATTTATGAATGATATGTTTCTTTTCTTCCGCTTTGTAGTGAATTCATTCCTCATCATCCTTTAATTGATATATCGTCCTTTTTTCTCTTTTGTTCTTCAGTCTATATGCCAGCCATCGTCCTGGTTTGTTGGCTTGTTCATAGTAATTCTGTCTGACTACTTTAATTTTCTGTGCTAATTCCTTTTGAGTTATTAAATTGATCTTATGTTTTATCACCTCTATTTTTTCCTTTTTAGTTTTATTCTTTAGATCTTCCTGTAGTTCTTCTTCGGCTTCCCTAAATTCTTTTTGCATGGCTTCTTGTTGCTCTTTTTGTTTTCTAGTTTTTCTCGCCATGTAGGCAATCGTAAGGCCTCTTGTATACGCTTTCATAGTATTCCAGAGATTTTGAATTGAGGTGTCTTCTTTTTTATTTATTCTAAAAAACAATTTTAATTCTTTCTCCAACATTTCAGTGTATTCTATTTCATTTACAATACTTGAATTCATCATCCATCTTTTTCTTCTTCTTTGACCTTTCCATCTTAATTTTATTGCCCACTCATTAGCTTCTATTTCAATTTCGTCTACTTGATTACATAGCCCAGATGAGATCCAATATAGAGATTGATGGGGGTTCGAATAAAAGGTATATTGCTTTCTTGTTTTGTGCCTTTCTCTCCAAATATCCTGTAGTTTATATTCCATTGCCATCTCAAAAAAGGATTTGGGTAATGTATTTTTTTTTTTTTGCTTTCATAGTCCATTTTTTTATCCACTATTGCATTATAATCCCCAACTAAGCAAATGTTTTCATATTCTAATTCATTTATTTTGTTGTGTAATTTCCTATAAAATTCCTCTTGTTCCTGGTTTGGTGCATATATGACTATTAATAATATCGGTTTTTCTGTTGTCTCTACTTCAATCATTAGCATTCTGCCTTCTTCATCTGAGTAAACTTCTTTGGAGTTTATTTTTTCCTTTATATAGGTTGCTATCCCTCTTTTTTTATCTGCCAATGCTGTATATAATTTCCCTAGTTTTTTGTTTTCCAGTAAGTTCCTATGTTCACTTTTAATATGCACTTCCTGGATACAGGCTATATCTACCTTCAATTTCTTAAGTTTATTAAACATCTGGGCTCTTTTTTTGTGCATTCAGTCCATTCAAGTTTATCGAAATAATTGTTATTTCCTGATCCATCTTTAGCTGGGGTTGGGTTTTTTTACTTCTAGTTTGTATCTGACTTTTCCATCTCGTGCCTTCCTTCTCTGCTCTCTCTCTTTCTTGCCTCTGTTCTTCTCTCCTGTTTCTTTCATTGTCTCCTAATGTTTCTTCCCCTCAACTTCTACTTTCTAGTTCCTCTTTACTTCCTTGTTCTTCTTCCCCTTTGCAGTATTCTTCATAGAATTTCTGTGCTTCTTCTATATTCTCTATCTTATATCTTTTTCCTTGCCAAGAAACCAGAACTCCTTCTGGTACCAACCATATGTACATTATTCTATTTTTGTTTAACTGATTTGTTAAAAATTGGTACTGCCTAGGTTGTTCCCGAATTCTCCATGGAATCTGTTTAAGCGTGATCAACTCTTTTCCCTGTAATGTAATCATCTCTTCTCTGGTTTTTTTGTACACTTCATCTCTTGTTGTTTTTTTAGCAAATCTTACATGCACTTCTCTCGGGAGTCTGTGTCTTCTGGCATAGTTAGTATGCACCCGGTAGGCTTCATCGATGTCACCTCTCAACTCTTGTTCTTTTCTTTGTAGAATTTCAGTGAAGATTTCAATCATTTTTCCTTTCAGGTCTTCTTCCTTCTCTTCCGGTATATTTTGGAATCTTAGGTAGAATGCAGCTCTTTCATTTTCAAGTTGGATTATTGATAGCTCTAATTCTTTATTAAGTTGTTTATATTCAAATTCCATTTTTCCCATCTTCCGATCTGCTTGTTCTATTTTTTTTTCCATACACTGGATTTTCTGTTCGTTCTCACTGTGGCCAATTCCTTCAACTTATTCAGGCTGTCCCTTCCAACTCAGTGTCTCTGCTTCACTTCTTTTTGGCAAAATTGAACTGCAAAAACAGTCTCCTTCCCGGCACCTCCTTCTTTCCAGATGACCCTCTCTGCCAATTTCGTGTTGTCCTTCTCTTTGGGTTGTCAGTAATAGTAACAGATATCCCGATTTCAACTGCTTTCTCTCTCTGCTTCCTTCTTATGCGGTCACCATCGATCTGGTCCTAACCAAATGGCAGGATAGTTCCTCGTCCGTTTAGAGGGTTTCTCCTATCCAATGGGGGATTTGCCTTATCACCCCAGCATCTACAGAGTATTCCCCTTAATCTGCTGGCCCCTTCAGGATCAACAGCGCTCAAAAATGAGCCCAAATGAAGAAATTAGAGTTAGAGGTTAGGAGAGCTCCCTTTCCTCCACTCTAAGCACAATGACGTCACCACAGGAAGTCCCCTGTATTCCGTTTTAATGTGGATGAAGTACAATACTTTTATTGATTATACATCTCCATCTGGTATTTATACAAACCTGTAATTATGAGACAAATAGTAGATATTTCCTTATATAATCTTACTCAAGAAAACTTGTGGTTTTCTGGTGTCAGAATATTTGTTATATAAAGGCTAGATAGAAAAAAGTATAGTTGAAAGAATATACAATATACAAATATTTCTATGTATTAGAAATATGCAATGTGTCCTCCAAATTTAGTTGGCAAAAAAAAAACAATTAAAAATGAGGCATTTGGGGCAATAGTATGTTCTGAGGAATGCTTCATTAAACAATGTGTAATCGGCTTGATATTCATTCATGCACTAGTGAAACTAATTTGTTTGAGATGAGATGTTTAGCCATTTTCTCAGAAATGAACATCATCTGATTCATTATCCAGTTGCAACTTGTGCTTAATGGTAAACTGCCCTGCTGGAGCTATGTATTACAAATTCACATGATCACTTTTCTCTCACCTTCTTCGAGCCTGAAGAACAAGGATTAATAAAGGTAATAGAAATTGCAAATATACTAAAAGTAAGAAAATTAGCAATAGCTGTAATAACATATGATCTCAAGAAATTTTGCCTTGCCAGTTAAAGAGCAAACACCTAACCTAACTTAGTTTGAAACGGCTTCAAAATGAAAGAGATTTTCACACCCAGTAAATAATATTGGGATGTTGCTTTGAGGAAGAGTGACAGCTGAGGCGTGGATAGATTAGAAATAGCAAAATCAATATACACAATGCTAATGATTTCCAATACTCTCCCCTCACTGAGTATCTAGGATCCTAACTATCTGGCAGCAGGCAGATTTGTTGGCCAGGACCTTAATCACTACTCCAAACTGGCAGTATCTGAAAATTTTTGTCACAAGGCAAATTGTTCTAACCATGGACAACAGCTAAAAAAACCCTTCCTTGTTCTACAAAGTAATCACTGCACCCCCACTCCCCCAAATGAATTATTGTTGAAGTTGGTAGCACATAACGTAATACATAGGGAAAGTGTTATCAATTTTATATTTTTATAGATTTTTTAAAAGAGCAAGCTGTATTGCTTTGAGGAATGAGCCTTCTAATTCTAATGTCTATTTTAATGGAGGGGGTGGGGGAAGAAGAAGAAGAAGAAGAAGAAGAAGAAGAAGAAGAAGAAGAAGAAGAAGAAGAAGAAGAAGAAGAAGAAGAAGAAGAAGAAAACTGAAATTTAATTCTATCATTCTTTTTTTGCCATTCAAGTATTTTATTTTTAATACAAATTATACATATTATTGGAACAAAGAGTTGTCCAGGTCTTTTCTTTTACATCTTCTCATTTACATAGTCCTTTTTACATCAGTTTTGTTTTTACTTTCTGCTAAATTATTCTCTTCCATTATTTTTCATCTTTATGATTATTTTTTCTTAATACATAAACGATATCTTCAATTGCCCCTTCAAAGTTACACCAAATTTTCCTTTCTTATTTTCTCCATTGGTATATTTTGCTATAAACAGCATACATTATCTAATTCAATTTAAACCTAGAGAGCATTTCTTTCAATTTTTTTCTACAATTAACAATGTACTATCACTTTTTTATTTCTTAATTAGTTACTTCACAATCACAAACTTACTACTATTCTCTTTACCCTACTAATGTTGTTCTTTTTCCCTTTATTCCTCTTTTAACCGTTTACTCTTGGGCTCTCAAAAATTCCAGTTTTAATTCTTTTTCTTCTTCTCTCCCTTTCACCTAACTTCTTTAGAAGTAAACAAACATTCTACAAAAGGACAGTGATGATCCATTTCCTTCCTATTGCCAAGAAAATCACATGTATTTATGTGTGTACTCAACAAAAGCTGAAGTCAACTTGAAGAGGAGGCACAAGAGCCAAATCAAAGCTTGTCAGTTCTGTCCAGGTGACGTTGAGAATTCTTGGTGAGCATTTTTTGTTCTTTACTCTAAATACTGTTCAGAGATGATGCAGACCATAGTATTTAAACTGACATTTATGGTGATTGACATTCTCCAAATAGTTGTTCTAAACATGATGGAATTAGGGGGGCAAAATCAATCAATTTTACTGGCAGTATGTGAGATGAAGGTCAGTTAGAACTTACTTGGGGAAAAATACCACAATCACAGACTTCTGTTCAACCAGCTGGAATAGTCATATAGATCTGACCTCTGACTTTTTATACTAGCTTCAATATTTTAGCTTTGCACTTAATCTCTGGGCTACACTTTGTAAATTCTATATCTCTTTTTTTAAGAGTGGATAACCTATAATCTCAGGTCCACTTTGTTTAAGCTCCTTTTTGTGTCCTCTGAAAATCTCTGACTCCACCACTCAAATTCAGCAAGTGCAGAAAATTGGTCATGTGATTTTCTCCTGTGTACAAGAGGAAGGAAAGAAGGATTAATCTCTGGCAATTTTTGTGATTCTATCATAGCCTATTTGCATAATACACTATGTCTAATTATACATAAGGTGACCAGATTTTCAGATTGGTAAAAAGGGACACCATTGACCGGGGGGTGGGGGGTCTTAATAAATTTTTTTAAAAAATGGGACTTTTTAGTTAATGCTACCTTCAATCCTCATGAAGGAATAATCCAATTGAATTGATTAGGAATAAGATGTTCTGATAGAATAAATGGTCTATGGTTCTTTTTTTTAAAATTATTTATTAGATTTTTATCCCACCTGTCTTATTTTTACAAATAACTGAAAGGCGGAAAACATACCTAATCTTCCTTTTAATATTTTCCACATAACAACAACCCTGTGAGGTGGGTTGGGCTGAGAGAGAACGACTGGCCCAAAAGCAGGACTTGAACTCATCTTCCCTTGGTGTGTAGGCCAGCCTTTTCACCACTACACCGAAAGGCTTTCATTTAGTAGGAAGACATGGAAGAGGTTTTTTTTAGTGTAATGAGGGAAATGGGGGGAAATTCGGCTTGAAGCAAGATTTCTGGGATAGGGTCTTTCTTTTTTGGGTTGGCTTTAATGCCCACCTCTTGGCATTCTGGGAGTTCTCCCCTGGGAAGGAAGCTTTGACAGAAATATTATTTTTGCTCCACTACAAAAGGCCAAAGTGAGAGGGAAAGGCACTGATGGTTGGAGGAAGATGAAAAGTGAACTTTAATCACATTTACTTTTCATATTTCTCACCTGCTTAATTATTTTTATTAGTTTATCAGAATATAAAAGACAAAAAAATGAAAATAAGGGGAAATTAAGAGTGGAAAAAGGGAAAAAGGAGAAAGTGTGTGGTAGAAGGGGAAAAGGGCGGGGAGGCATTGACTTCTGACTCTTTTTTAGCACAGTAGAAGATAATAACATTACAACCTCAACTTTTTACTTTTACACAATAATATATACTACCCAATTCTATAGCGACAAACTATCTAATCAGGAAAACCAAAATCAAAGTTTTACTCCCCCTCCCCCGAAGCACAAAAGGGGTTTCCAAGTAGAAACAAAATTAGTTGTGTTCTTTAATCAAAGCAGTCAATTTTGCCATCTCTCCTAATTCCATCAACTTTTGCAGCCAACATTTCTATATTACTTTGCAAGCATTATTTCAAGAAGCCTTGTTTGCCATCATTCCCTTAAATCAGAATATATTATTATCTTCATTCAGCAGATGGGGGTAGGTACCTTAACTGACAGCTGTACTTTCCCTAAGGTCACCTAGCTAAAATGACATTTAAACTGGAGACTTTGACATATCAGCTCCAGCTTCATAGCCTTACAGTGGAAGGGGTGTTTGCACTCATCCCCCTTCTTACGGAATTTAGCTGTTGGACTACAGTTCTTATTTGAATCCCAATTGAAACCAAGGGCAAAAACGAAAAGAGAATATTCTCTGAGAATGAATTAAGCAGCCTACAACTTTTTACTATCAGAGAGCTAACTCACTATCTGGTTGCCTAAAATGTACTCTTAGCTTCACATTCAAGGGTTCCTTTCTTTCAATAACATCCCAGTTTAGAAGCTGGCAAGGAAGACGTTTGCTGCCGTTGCTGCTACTGGGAGCCACAATCCTTTTGTGCTCTGCTAAAATCTCTAGAGGGTTAGCCGTGCATCACAGCCCACATTCACCCTCCTTCTGCTCCATAATCTTTCAGATGACACACATTTCCTCATCTAAGGCAATCTCTCTGCCTACATGCACACACATACATAAAGTCATGAATTATATGAAAGCACGTCTTCGGACAAATCCCTAATACAGCAGCCTCCGTTCCCCATGGGACGAAAAAAACAATCAAAAGATGGTTGTCTGAGATGACCAACCAATGTGCTCGTGGCACTTACTGTCTGCAAACAAAAGAGGCTTTCCCAACCACCACCCATTCTCTGGACGGGTCAGGCTTGCATGGTTCCTAACAGGATACTAAAAATCTCCAACTCTTTTTGAAAGGAGCCCAATTATTGAGAGGAGCATGTAGGAGTCCTAAAACTTGCATGGGACACTCTGAGTGCACAACATCCTCAGGTTCCCATCCTGTGGAGAGCCTACCCTCATCCCAAACCGTTCGTTAACATCTCTTTATCAACCGTGTTGTCTTAATCTCTCCCCACCCATCACCCATCCCCATTCCTCCAAGGAAAATAGCCGCTCAATCACCCCTTATCTTTCCTTTTCCATCAATCGCGCCTCGTGACCATATTGATAACTGCCAAAAGCTGAGCACCCTTGTGTCTTAGCAATAAGGATTGGGGTGGGGGAGGCGCGGATCGCAGCCTTCACAAGACAGAGCAGAGAGGTGGGAGAGGGGACACTCCACTGGTGTGGGGGGGAGGAAGAAAACCAACCCCGATCATCCTTTCTATCCCACCGCAACAGCCTCAGAGAGTTCAAGTCCTGGGCCCTTTGGCAGGAAAAGAGCAGCCCCACTGGCCTTGCCCCAGTCGTGGCGCCTCTTCCGGAGCTTTATATCTGCCTCCGATGGATGGCAGCGCCATAGGGGAGTCGTGCGACATAGGAAGAAGGAGAGGGATATGCGCGGCATGGGGAGCGTCCACCCAACAGTGTCCGCAGCTCCCACCAAGCATAAGGTGGCCAGATTATAACACGGGGTGACTGATGATAGTTTGAGTGGGCGTGGCTGGCACAAACTACCGTCAGTCACCCCGCACTCATCAAAACAAGTCCGGGGAGAGTAGGTGTTGGGCAGGAAGGCTTCTGGGGTTCTGGCGGCTCCCGGGTGGCGATCCCACCGCCATCCACTCATGGCTCTTCCTGCCCGGATGCCCAAAGCCTTCCAGCCCGCCTGGGGCTAGTCAGCTGCGGTGCAGCCAATGGTGGGCAGGAAGGCTTCTGGCGGCGATCCCACTGCCATCTGCTTGAGGCTCTTCCCACCCGGACGCCCAAAGCCTTCCAACCCACCCGGGACGAGTCGGCTGCGGTGCAGCCGGTGGTGGGCAGGAAGGTTTCGGGCGGCTCCTGGGCGGCGGGTGTCCGGGTGGGAAGAGCCGGTGGGGGTGGCAGTGGCATCTTCGCTGCGGAGCAGAGGCACAGCAGCGCCAGCAGCAGGGCAGCCTCCATCGGGCAGCGAGGTGAGCTGCGTATGCGAGGCTGCTCGCCAGCCCGCCCTGCAACTCCTGTTAGTGCTCAGCAGCGCGTACCTGCCATGCAGCCTCCAGCCCCACAGGCCGTCCTCCCGGCACACAGCCACTATCATCCTGCAATTCTTTGGCGGTGTTGGTGGCAGTGGCGGCCGGGAGACCTCCTCCTCAGCCACCGCCATCTTGGCTCCCCCTCCCTCCGAGCCCCCTTCTGCCGGCTTCCCTCAGGCCCCGCCCTCCTCTTCCCTCGCCCTCACACAGCGGGTCCTGGCTGCACTGCCAATGCCCATCCACTCACCCATGAAAATCGGGACTTTTTTAAAACATCGCGGGATGCGGGACAAATTGTGAAAATTTTTAAATCAGTCGTCTGATTTTGTGCATAATATATCCTTATTCCTTTGCACGCCAACCATTCTGTTGAGCATTTTCTATTGTCCTTTCCTTAATAACTGTCAATCTCTTGGGGCTCCTGGCTATTTCTCTCTCTCCATTGTAGTCCCACCATGTGATTGGAAGCAGTTGGGACTGGGTTGCTGGAACACTTGTGACCTTTTTCATCCAATGCCCTGTTGTACAAGCAGTAAGGTACATCACTGAAACTAGATATTAAATGCTGGCCTCCCTCTCTCTTAGGAATGATCTTTGTATGCTTGAAGTGTGAATTTGTAGGGAAGATTTGGAATTTTTTGCATTCACAATACTGCACTGAGTTTTGGTCGCCGCAATGTAAAAAAAGATGTGGAGACTCTAGAAAGAGTGCAGAGAAGAGCAACAAAGATGATTAAGGATTGGAGGCTAAAACATATGAAGAACGGTTGCAGGAATTAGTTATGTCTAGTTTAATGAAAAGAAGGACCAGGGGACACATGATAGCAGTGTTCCAATATCTCAGGGGCTGCCACAAAGAAGAGGGAGTCAAGCTATTCTCCAAAGCACTTGAGGGCAGGACAATAAGCAAGGCTAGAACTTAATCAAGGAGAGAAGTAACTTAGAACTAAGGAGAAATTTCCTGAAAGTTAAAACAATTGATCAATTGAACAACTTGCCTCCAGAAGTTGTGAATGCTCCAACACTGGACGTTTTTAAGAAGATGTGGATGTCTGAAGTGGTGTAGGGTTTCCTGCCTAAGCAGGGGGTGGGACTAGAAGACCTCCAAGGTCCCTTCCAACTCTATTATTCCATTCTATTCTATTTGTACATTAGTTGTCAATGTTATTAAAAACATTATGCAACACATCTCAGATATGTTGCATTCATTTTTTTTCCTTTTATTTCCTTTGAAGGCTTTTTCAAGACTGATGGATGCATACATGTCTATAAGAGGAGACAAAATTTATTAACACTATATGGTCTTTGTATATCCTCAGGGCATGGTATGCCTCTCCTCTTATTAAATAAATGCAACTGAAGTTAATAGAAACAGTAAAACCTAAGATTTGGTTACCCTATTGATCCATGTAGCTCATTATTGGTTGTACAGTTTAACAGCAGCTCTTTAAAAATTGCCATTAATAACTTTATATTTAGAAGCTAGAAATCTCTTTAATGTGAGGCATATGGTTGGTCATAAGCTAAATATCTTCTCTTGAGCAAGTTGAAAAATATTCATTCTATATTATACTGACAGGGAAAAATCAAAGGAATCAGATAGCAGCTACAGCCATGCAATTTAATTCCTGCCTATTGTCATATGTATCACACCTAAAAAGATGTAGAAATTTCATTGCACAGGTTTGGCCACCCATCATACCACAGTATAAAATATATATTTCCTGTCCCAAACACACTTATGGGTGTGTGTGACACTCACTCTATTTCCTGTCCCACTGTTACTGCCCTTAAAAAATGTAGTGTGGATTACTTCAGAGTCAAATAATAAGTTCATAAACATGTTATTGTTGCAATTGCTGTAACAATTAAAAGCATTCTACAAATATATTCAATAAATCATAACAAAAAAAATTATCGAGGGAAACAAATCCTTGGCTTAGGACAACATGTGAGTATTGCCATGGCCTTTTATCCTCTCAAATTACAGTTCTGCATAATAATTAGCTATGAGACCACACTTCTAATTTGTTTGCTCTTCTTTCATTCCTTGGCTTGCCAAGGTGTGTCTCTGTCAAGTGAAGAAAGAAGCAAACAAAAAGGTTAGGCATCTTCTAAAATCCTCAAAGATATGGTAAGAGGGTATGGTAAAATTCTCTCCTGTGATCAATCAGGAGGTACCCAGAGGACTACATTTTCTCCTGTTGACTTTTAAAAAGCATACATGAGGGTGTTATCACAATAATAGAAAGATTCTCCTGGGTCTTGCAGAATTTCTTCTGGGAAATAATTGCTTGCCCATTCAATGTTGGTTTTAGTGAGCAGAAAGACAGGCATCTCTCTGCCAAAGCAAGGTGACTTTCCTGCTTAATTCTTGTTAAAAGAATTTTTTATACCCCTTGTTTAAAAAGCATTTTAAAATGCTATTTATGAATATTTCCCAATATAGGTGCCCAAAAACTATTAGAGTGTAGTTATACTTGTATCATCTGCTAGTACAGTGTTCCTCAACCGCAACAATTTTAAGATGTGTGAATTTTAATTCCCCCAATTTCCCAGCTAGCTAGCTGTAGAATAATCTCTATAGAAAGGAATTTTGACCTACGGCTGCACAGGTTTCACTTAATTAATGGGTTGAGTCTTCACAATGAAGACTGGGGATTTAAGCAAAGAAGACAACAAATCAATCAAATGGTTTCCTCACATTTTATGACAGCTCACATAGTTCTCAACTTACAACATTCGTTTAGTAATTGTTCAAAGTTACAGCAGCCTTGGGAAAAGTGACTTATTTAGTTTCAGTTTCAGTTTCAGTTTCAGTTGTGTTTATTTATAGGCCGCCCTTTTCCCTGGGGGGACTCAGGGCGGCTAACAACTTATGGGAGGGGAAGACATACAATAACATAAAAATACAGTGTGTAGTTAAGATCAAACAACATTCATTCAACATTCGGGCGGGGGCAAACTATGATCTTTACCCCCAGGCCTGGCGGGATAGCCAGATCTTGAGGGCTGTGCGGAAGGTCTGAAGGGTGGTGAGGGTACGAATCCCCACGGGGAGATCGTTCCAGAGGGTCGGAGCTGCTACAGAAAAGGCTCTCCTCCGCGTAGTTGCCAGCCGACACTGGCTGGCAGATGGCACTCGGAGGAGGCCTAATCTGTGGGATCTTATGGGTCGGGAGGAGGTAATTTACCTGCCCTTGAAGTTATGACCATTGCATTGTCCCTGCAGTCACTTGATCACAGCACTTAACAACTGACCTGCAATGCTTTGTGATCACATGATCACCATTTGTGACCTTTTCAGCTGGCTTCTGATAAGCAAAGTCAATTGGGGAAGCTGGATTTGCTTAATGACAGCATGACTCACTTAACAATCCCATGGTGGTGTTTTGCCTAATGACTGTGGTAAAATAGTCATAAAGTCAGTCACATGATAGAAGTTCCGATCTCAATTTGTGGTTGAAAGTGGAAGACAGCATGTCTTTGAATATTAGTAGTGTGGGTTAGTAGTTATGATGTTGGTTTGAGCTCCAAGCTCAGCAATTTGGTTGCAAACATTTCATCTGCATGAAACGTTTGCAATTTCATGGGGACGAAACATTTGCAACCGAATCACCAAGCTCAGAGCTCAAACCAACAACACAAAGACACCATACAGCCTATGAAGATCTGCTTACTCTGTAGTCTTTCTACATTGGTATCATTTATTTTGTTTTAATGAAATGGAACCTTGGCGAAATTGTGTTGTTATCTAAACTTGTTTAGACTTAATGTTACATAAAGAAACTGCTTTGTCATAACAAAAAAGAATTCTAACTTACTTTTTCTAAATTAAAAGTGATGGAAGGCATTATCTCCTTGATGAATGAAATGCCAACAATATTTATGTTATTTATATTTTATAAGCTATGTTAGCATCCTGGCTGCCATTCCTCTTCTGAAACTTTTTTAAAAAAGATTAATAATATTTTGTATACTATGAAACACTTCTCTGGAAGCCATAAAATGTAGCATTTCTGATTATTATTTTTTTGCAATATATGTAAACTTGACAGCCTTTTATGTAATTTTAAGCTAAATGGATCATTACCACAATTTATTGTGAGTGTGTGTGAGTGAGTGTATGGAATTAATGTGGGCAATATCTCTATCTAGAAATCAACAGAGGCACCTGGCAGCTTTTATTCTCTGGTGAATAGGATGCCAGTGACCCCTGTGGTTAAATGATTTATTATGTCAGACATAGTTTCTGCAAAATGATGCATGAGATCAAGATTTGTTAATGAAAAGTGATGCCTGAAGGAAAGCCTCTCTGGTGTAGGGCCATAGGTTCCTACTTTTAAGTTTTTGCTATCTATAATGATGCACAAGTCCGTAGCTACCTCTTGGAACTGTGATTCCCCACTGTTAATATTTTACACTGTGTTAAAAAGTTAACATAATTTTCTATTGATTATATGAAACAATTTGTTGCATGTAAAATGATTTGTTGCATGTAAAATGATAATTAAAGGAATCCTAAATCTGCACTGGGTGATCCTAAGATAATTTTACTAGCATTGAAATAAAAGGTATTGTATGATAATTTGCATTAAGTTTCCCATTTTTTGTTATTGGGGTGAAGATTGATGTCTTCCAATTGGTTGCCCACTGTGTTGTTCCCTAGATTTGCTGGCATGGCTTGTTAGCACCTTGAATGATTATTCTTCTGTTGCTTGCCATATTTCATTGGGTATTCCATCAATTCCTGTAGTTTTCTGATTTGGTAATGATTTGGTAAAATGCTGATCTAACTTCGACTTCTACTACTAGATATTCCTATAAGTAAGGAGTATCTTCTAAGGAATATTGGATGTTATGATATCATATGATCATATGTACATCTCTACTGTATAATGGTTGAGTATACCCTTCCATCTTCCTTTGATCTCCTTTGAATCAGTTGCTCTCTGTCACTCGGCACCATTAACATACAAATTCAAAGTGGGATCACCTTCTGAGTTTAGAGATCCTTTTAAAGACTTTCCTTGTTTTACCGTGTTTATTTCCACCTTCAATGTCTTTAAAGATGTTGTTGTACTATTGCTTCTTGCCCCTTTTAATAGCTCTCTGAAATTATTTGTTAAGTTACTTTCTAAGTAACTTTATTTTTGTCTTTCTTGGTTTTGAGTTCTCTTATCTTCTTGGCAAGAAGGCATGATGTCTCAACAATTAAAGGCACTGAGCTTGTCAGCTGGAAAACTGACTGCCCAGGTTCAAGATCAGAGCGTTGCATGATGTGCTGAACTCCCATTACTTGCCCCAACTCCTGCCTACTTAGCAGTTTGAAAGCATTCAAATGTGAGTAGATAAATAGGTACCATTAATGAGAAGGTAACAGTGTTCCGTGCATCTTGGCATATAATTTTGCTGGCCACATGACCACAGAAATATCTTCAGACATTGCTGGCTCCCTTGGCTAAAAAACAGAGATCCACACCACCTTCTAGAGTCAAATGTGACTGGACAGAGAATATCTTTACTTTTATCTTCTTGGCAATTTCTAAGACTTAATATAGCCATACCCCATAAATGTCACCATTATTCCAAAAAACCATCAGCTATTCCTCAATCGCATGTTGGCTGCTATCTGACCTAAGGGGCTCATTATCCAACACGCTATTGTCAATTATTTTATATTTTCTATCCATATGGTTTTCCTTCTTGGTAAAGACAAGGAGCAGTTCACTTTCTCCCACACATTTGTCTCTTGCTATATCATTACTGCCCTGCTTGCTTCAACTGAGCAGATGGGCTTCATATTTACATCTTGGGGTATCCTATTGGGAATATAGACTCTTCCCAATGTTCTTCATTCATCCTTCCCAGGAGCACTCCCCCGCCATGATGAAGCAGCACAGCGGGACTTGAAGAAGAGTGATTTCAGGTGAAAGGGGAGATTTTAGAAACTATGTATATAGGATAGTAAAGAAAGATGTTATTTCTAAAATCGCAATAAAAATTTAATTTCTCAAGAATATTTTGAATATTTCTAAGAAAGCTGTTCTGGAACTCTTGAAAGAAACACATATCAAATAAAGTAACTATGTATTTAATATTATTGTTCATAATATTTTATATACCATTTAATATCCACTTTGTTAAATTATCAAGTATCTGTGAAATTCATCAGTCTAACCTATCTCTCCTAAAAATGTCTCCAGTTCTAAACAGATTTATAAGGAAAGGTGTTTCCAGTACAATATAGTGATCATATATCATAGCCCAACTTTCTCATTAGGCAAGAAGTTTTAGGGATTTCAAACTGTAGATCATTGTCAAGGTTATTGAAGGCTGATGGTATTTTCTGTAATAGAATAACAAGTTGCACATATATACAGGCTGAACATTCAATGAAGAGTTCATATTACTCTCCTACAAATACTTTTCTTCCATCAAATTTTCAGATAAATTCACAATTACAGGTAGTCCACAACTTAGGACTGTAATAGAGCCCCAAATTTCTGTTGCTAAGTGAGACATTTGTTAAGTGAGTTTTGCCCCATTTTATGATCTTTCTTGCCATATTTCTTAATTGAATCACTAGAGATTTTAAGATAGCAATTAGTTAGAATAGTTAGAATCACTAGAGTTGTTAAGTTAAGTGAACCTGGCTTCCCGTTGACTTTGCTTGTCAGACGGCGGCAGAAGGAGATCAAATTACCACAGGACACTGCAACCATCATAAATATATGACAGTTGCCAAGCATCAAAAATTTTGACCCATGACCATGGGGATGCTGTAATGGTCAGAGCAGAGGTGGTATTCAGCCAATTCTGACAGGTTCTGGAGAACTGGTAGCGGAAATTTTGAGTAGTTCGGAGAACCGGAAAATAGGCTGGACTCACCCCCACTGTCTCCCAGCTGATAGGTATTGGTATAGGTATTTTAATATCTTCTTCTATGATCTTCTTTTGTTGCCCTGAACAGGAGAATGGAGCTGGAAAGTAGGTTAGTGCGGAGGAAATGGGAATTTTGCAGTATCCTTTGCCTGCCATGCCCACAAAGCCACACCCACAAAGTCAAGCCTTGTCCACAAAGCCACGCCCATAGAACCAGTAGTAAAAACATTTGAATCCCACCACTGGGTCAGACGTGTGAAAAACACTCATAAGACATGTTTTGACTGCCATTGTAACTTCAGTGCCATTGCACAGGATTACCTGTGCATAGAATTTATCCAGATAGTCCAACCTCAAAGGATTTCAAAGGTAACAGCTCAAAGGGCTCAAAAATTGTCCTCTCTTCATTTGCTGAGAAAGACAAAAGGAGAAGCCACTTATCATTCAAGAGTTGCAGGACATGCTTGGGCATGATATGGCAAATCACCATGTCTTCCTGGGGTTATTGAAACACAATCCAAGCAATCAGCTCTCCCTTTGTCTGTTTTAAGAAGCATGGCCTCTGGGAACTCACCCTGCTCAACTTACAGAAACCTGAGACAAGATTTCAGACAAACGTTTAAAAGAGTAAAGAGGCTCTTTGTGATTATCTTGACCAATCTGCTGACCTCATAACAATATTATTTTTGTCTTCAGTCTAAACACCTTTTACTGCACTGAAGTGACAAATTGCATGATTTTCATTGGATATTTGTTGGATACAATCTAGTGTTCAATTAAATAAACATCCTATTTTACAATTTATTGGGAGGTGTGTATTGATAGATTGTATGGAAATGTTAAGAACAATGGAGAGGGTTTTAAAGCTTAGACTTGTAGCTAAATCTTATTTAGCAATGTTAACATTTTGATTGAGATACACTGACCTCTAGTGGTTCTTCACAATTTTCACTGTTTACATGAAATAGGTACACAATAGCTGTAGGTATGGTGGGGGGGGGGACCTTTTTAAATAATTCTTTCTAGAATCAAAGTTCAGACATACTTGCTGTTACTTAAAATGAGAGAGCAGAAGAACGAAAATTAAATACAAGTATTTGGTAGGGTCCTATTTCAAAGTGAATGTCAGCCCCTATCTTTAAAACGCTCAAATCTCTAATCATCTTAGATCTTCAAGTATTATAATATATGAACATCTGGATTAATAAAAAAATGTCAGCTTATGAAATATTAGACAACATTGGCACCCAGTGGCTGAACACCATTAATCACATGATATTCCCTTGAGGTGTAACTAATTCAACCTTTTTTAATATTGTTTAAGATATTTTGCTTTCTTAGAGCTACTATGCTGATGAGTTTTTTAAAAAGGGTGTTTAGGGCTTCTATACATAAAAAGAAAAGTTACATTATAACAGTAATTTCCAGCACCATAACTTCCACGGGAGGTTAATTTACAAATCACCGGTTTTCATTTAGCTGCACTCTCCCTTCTTTCACTTAGAGCTGCTCAGATATTTCGGATTACAGTTTTCATAATGTCCATTCATTGAGGGTGCTGATTGAAAAAATAGAAGAAATGTGATTCAGAATATTTGCAGGTGATTAGGTGACATACCTTCAAGGTACACCAAGATTAGGACACCAAAGTTATAAAAACTAATACTACTTTATTATAAGGTTACAGCAGAGGGGGGGTGTTCACATAATTTTACCACCGGTTTGCCATGCACCAAAACTATGACCATGAGCATGCACATGCTCTCTTTGTGAGTGTGTGCGCCCTCTGCGCACGTGCGCACCCTTCCATGCATGCACTTTGCTTGCATATGCAGTGTGCATGGATGCACGCGGCTTAGAAAACATTGCTAAATAGGACGGTATAGACCTGGGGACCTCATCCACAAGGTCACCAACCACTACAGGTTCTCCCGAACCGGTTTGAACTGGCTGAATACCACCAATGGGTTACAGTAATGGACTCTTGCAAGTCTGAATGTTCTTCACTGCTCTCTCGCCTTATCTCCATGAGGACTAGATAAAATCATTGCAGAGATGCTTTCTCAAATTACATTTCCTCTTCAGGTTCTGATTTGTTTTACATGACCATTGAGCCAGATTGCCTTTCTTTGAATCAAACTCAGATCCTAGTGATTTCATGAAAGTTTTCTTCATAACAATTTGGAAATTCTTTTCTTCTGGACTTTTTTTTCTGTTTAAATTTTTCATATTCAGCCTAACCGCTTGGACCCTGGTTTCCCAACCATATAATGACGAAGTTTATTTCTGATTAGTTTTGTCTAGTATGAACAGGTTGATATAATTCCTAATAACATCTGAGCCAAACATTATTTACATTAAAATTAATTATCCAAACATCATTTACATAAAAACATTTTAATACCCAGTTGATTTATACTTATTTGTTCATTCGAGAGCACTTTTTCTTTCATTTTTCTCCCATCAATTATAATTCTCTGACTGGTCTTAGAGTAACTGGCTGATCCAGTTCCTCAAATAAGCTTCCATCACTGAGAGCAGACTTGAAACTTAGACTTACCAACATTTTAATTACTACACTGCTGTGATAATTAAAAGAAAACCATGCAACCCACTTTACTCTCTTTGTACAGTTATCAGTAACTTTTCTGTTCAGGCAGAATGCAGTCTTTCCAAAAAAATATTTGGGAAAACAAGACAAGACCATAACACTATATGTTGATACAGGGGTGAAATCAACTTACCTTTGCTACCGGTTTGCAAATGTGAGTGCACGCTTGCTTTGCTTGCACGCACCACCTCAGTGCATGCGCAGAAATGTCCATTCATGCGCAGACCATCAAAAATGGGATATGATGACGTCTGGGCGGGTGAGCGGAGCATCCCTCCATCAACGGATAGAACCGGCTAAATAGCACCACTGTGTTGATATATACACAGACACGAGTCATAGCAGCAGCTGGATCAAAAGACAAATTTAGATAGGTTATTGACTAGATAAAACAACCAAGGGCTGTCCTGGTAGATTAGCCAAAAACAATTGCTGGGCCTCTCAAATTCTGTTGTCAGCATTGCATTGCATGCTTCCTGCAATGGTCCATCAGGTCCAGTGGTAGGTTACAGGTGGTACGCCCCAGAATGGGCATACCATAGCCACCCCAGAGCACCAGATACCGTTCCGGTACAGTGCTCCGGAGGACCCACCCGCCCGCCTGAGCTCATTACCGGTGTTTAAAGGCTTCTGTGCTTTCACGGAGGTGCATGGTGCATACAGCATCTGCGCAACGCTCCACGGAGCAGCTGGAGCATCGCGGAGGTACTAAGATGCATGCGCGCACTACACATGTGTGCACGCGTACTGTGTGCATCCATGAGGACGCCGCCGGCCCCATTCCAACTGTACTTGTTGGAACGGGATTTGCAACACCCCCCCCCCCCCAAATCAGGTCAAAGTATTTGATTCAAGCCTGAGTCTCCTTGATGTTCATGAATTGATCAAATTGACCAAAGTACAACCAGACTGAAGTCTGATACCAAACAGAATATTCCTTCTTTTTTTATATGACATAAAATTATTGATATTATTCTGATCAAATGTGCTTGCCAAAACAGGAACCAAACTGGATGGAACACATGTCCATATTGTATAATATTGTGATAATTTACTACTGTGCCAGATTCGTGCCTGATGGAGATGAAGTAAACACTTAGAAAAATGAGCACTGTGGTGGTATCTTAAGAAGGCCTTTAGATGGCAGTCTAAGCTTAAGGCTCTCAAAAAAAATTAAATTTCAGGAAAAAAATGCATATAAATATTTTGCTCTGGCTGTCTTAATTTTCCGGCACCAGCATAACAAAACACAAGATTGATCTTTTAAAGAAAAATAACCATGAATATTAAAAGCCCTGGTCATGTGGTTGGCATGACTAAATGCCGAAGGTGCACGGAACACTGTTACCTTCTCACCAAAGGTGGTTCCTATTTTTCTACTTGCATTTTTACATGCTTTTGAATTACTAAGTTGGCAGAAGCTGGGACAAATAATGTGAGCTCACTTCGTTAGGCAGTTATAATAATGTCCTGGAGTCCTTGAGTGCTGGGGGAAAAGGAACTTTTAAATATAATTAAAATGTTCATTTTTTTTTTTTTTACTCTAGGGTTCACCATGGAGCAAAATCCAATTCCAACCTAGAAAACTGAACTCAAATGTCACCTGCATTTTAGAAAAATCTGAAAAGAAATTAACAAGTAATGCTTGTGTTAATAAATCTGTATAAGAAAAGAACACCATAAAAGAGAACCCATAAAACTAAATGAATTGTAATTTCAATAGATTCCACCAATATACAAAATATCTTAAGTCTTGGATAGGACTGCAAACTATATACTGAGTAGTGCAAAACTAACGATACAGATCTAACTGTGTCCTGCCATTAAGTAATTTGTCATGTATTGAAGCAAAGACGTACCATTCTCCTGTAAAGTTAAATATAAAATAATGGAGGGGGAGAATCATTAAGGGTGAAACAGTGTCACTTACTTAGATACAGCCAATACAAACTTCCTTTCAGAAAGAAGACAAAGACCAGCCTGTCTTCTCTAGAACAGTCACCAAAGGCATGGTTGTATGCAAGTTAAATAGTTCACTGCCATAAGGGATGCTCACACTTCTGTAAGCCGCAACAATTCTACAACTAAGTCTGCCTAAATATGAAACTCAGCAAGCAATGGCTACTATTTCCTTGCAAAAATGAGGGGGGCTTGTGTTAGAGCTGTGAAAGGAAGGAGTCAAAATTATGCAAGATTCAGACAAACAAGAGATAAATGATATGATCAGTTTAATCCTATACTTTTATGCTTTGTGAAGGAGTACATTGCTAGCTATCTAGCACTGTGTATTTATGATTAAAGGGATTTAAAATGACATTTACCTCCTGCACTAATCCCATTTATTTTGCACTAGCTGGATACCTGTGCTTCATGACAAAACTATGTGATTGGGCAATGCAGGGAAAATCCGGTTCACTCCGGTTAAATCTGGTGACTCAGTGGTGGTCGGTGATTGAAACACATAGGGGAATATCGCTGCCGCTTTGAGTCCGGAAGCAGTTCCATAGGTTGAAAGTGTAGACATTTTGGTGAGGTACCGACATTTAGTGCTGTAAGGAGCCCCAGCTCCTGAGTGAAGGAGTGGAATGTCTGCCAGTTTGGACCGAGGTAAAAGAATGGGAGGCAACTGGCAGCTGGAACAGAGGTCTTTTCAGGTGATAAGGGGAGTGGAATGTCTAACTCCTTAGTATCAGACCGTGTTAATTACTGTATCAGAATTACTAATGATCTGATGGTCATTTTGAAAAACCCGTTATTAGCGAGAAACTAGAAGCCACGAGGAACATAGGTGCCAAATTTCAAGTTTGTAGGCTTTACAGTTCTGGAGATTTCATGATGAGTGAGTAGTATTTGGCTTTTATATATACACCCATATTTTTCAGAGTATGAGACGCACCAAGATTTTGAAGAGGCAAATTAGAAAAAAAAAGTTTTTTGCACTCTGCAGACCTCCCAAAAGCAATGTTTTTGAAAATGCGCGAAAATAGACCTTTTTTGTGTCCAGGAGGCTTATAGGAGGCTTATAGAGTGCTCCTGGGGACTGGAGGGGGGCAAAAAATGCCCCATTTTTCACTCATTTCCCTCCCTCCCCTCTGGAAGCCTCCTAAAGGCTATTCATGGCCATTTTGGTGAAGGGGGCAGGGTTCCAGGAGTCAAAAAATGCTGTATTCAGTGTATAAGACGCAGCCAGATTTTCACCTCTTTTTTGAGGGAAAAAAGATGTGTCTTATATTCTGAAAAATATGGTATTTAGATTTCTCCTGAATGAAATAGAAATCATGGCACAGTTTCATTAGCGGATGGGTTAACAATAATCTGCATTTTCTTTTCTATTCAGGAAATGCCTGGATTAACTAAGGCTTCTTAAGCACAGAATGTGCTTCTACATCAAAAAGTGGGAGGAAAGATTGAAGACAAGAAAATAGCCTTCACAATATTTTGAAAAATGTTGAACAAATAGAAAACAGTGAACATTGACTAGTCTGTACATATTGAACCTCAAAGTAGCACCTGTTAAGGTGTTGTCTCTTCTCTAACATGAAGGGAAGTTCTCTGACTGCCCAAAGTGTAACTTTCCCTGAGGTATTAATATTCTGTTCCCATAGTTTAACAACAGTATGACAAAATTAATTATGAAGACTCAGCTCCATCAGAGGCCAAAAGATTGAGGAAGGTTGAGATGGGGGAAAGGGCGAATAAGCTGAATTCATGCTTCAGAACTATGGGGATGACCATACGTATTAGCAATAAGCCAAGAATTTTAGGCATCCAAAAATATTCTTTTTCACAGATGGGTTTATCCGTGAGGATATAAAGTAAGCTTAACATCCAAGTACCAGAAAATACAGGGCGGGGCATAACCTTTTCCTAGGGGGTCACAGCAAGATCGACAGCAGTTTACAACTTCCGCGACACCTCATTTTAAAGCCCATAAAAAACTGAATTGAATGAGCTATTAAATGTTAAATTTGCTTTAAGAATGGCTGGAAAATTCGATTCGGAAGAACAAAGGATCATTGACAGAATAAAATGCATTGCCTTTCGAGAGGCTCGCGATGCTGGAGCGACGTTTATCAATCGAAAATGGATTGCAAACAAATTGAAACGTCATCCGGATTGGGTTACTGATAATTGGAACAAAACAGCCCAAGAATGTTTCACAAAATTTGGAGAAGGGCGTCCTCTGCAACTGTCCCAAGAAAGCAAAGCCATCATTGCAACTGGCAGTCGCAAACAACGAAAAGGAAACCGAAAAGTGGCCCAAGAAATCCTTCAAATTCGTGGAAAACGAGTTGATCAAAGGACAATCGGCCGATATCGAGAACGAGAAGGTTTGAAGCCATTCCACGTCATTTGCAAACCATTGAAAACTCAAACACACGTTCAAGATCGGCTTTGGTTGTGCGATTGGTTGTCTGAATGGACCGAGGAAGATTTTCTTCATTTGGCGCCATCTGACGAATTCTTCGTTTATGCCATTCGAAAACCGAATTTCCAGAACGATCGAATTTGGGCTAAAGACGTCGACGACATCGCCAAACATGAACGATATCGACAAATCGTTCGCAATCCGACTTGCATCGGGATTTTCGTCATTTTCACAGCCAAGAAACTGCATTGGGTTTTGAAAGATAAAGGGGAATCCTGGGATGGCAGTTATTTCCGTGAGAAAATTTTATTGGAGAATGTCATTCCATTTCTCAGTGATCCAGACAATGTCTTGGTGGTTGGTGAGGCTGTCTTTCTTCATGACAAAGCTCCTTGCATGCGTGCAAATGCGACTCAGCAATTGTTAAAGGAAAACAATGTCGAATTTTGGGGCAATGACGTCTGGCCGGGAAATTCGCCAGATCTCAATCCGACAGAGAACATTGGGGCCATAATTAAGGATGAAGTGGAAGCTCTGATGATTCAGGAGCAAGGTCAAAATCGATATTCGGTTGAAACTTTGAGAATGAATTTGGAAACTGTGTTGAAAAATCTGGAAAATCGAACGGAACTGTTTGAAGATTTGTTGTGTTCTTATCCACCTCGTTTGAATGCTGTTCGAAGGGCTAATGGTGGTCATACTGACTATTAAATCGTGTCAATAAACTCAGTTTTTGATGGGCTTTCGAATGGTGTATGAATTATTTGTGTTGTTATTACAAGTGTTGCTGTGACCTCCTAGGAAAAGGTTATGCCCCGCCCTGTAAATACTTCCTAAACTCACTGAATTCAGTGGTGCCATTTTGTTTTTATTAATGAATATTTGTGACGGAATACAGGAACCACATGGACAATGAACCTAGTGAGTATAAGAAAAGGCAGCCTATCTCAGGGGTGGGGATGATGGGAAATTTTTTTAAGAAACATTCCATCTTAGATATTGATTGTACGTTTGTCTGGGAACTTGAACATTTTCAGTTCTTAAGATTATGTTTTTGGCCAACTTTAAAATATGGAATCCATGTAGCTCTTGCTTCTTTAGTTTGCCACTATTGCGAGACTTGATATTATGCCAGATATATGACAATTCATATTTTACTTACTTTTGGGCTTAGAGGCTATGCAACAAGAAATTGTATACAATAATAATTGAAGAAGACAATAAAAGATAAAATAAACTAAGATGGTGTTCTGGCCCCCCTTCTCCGTCCAGGAATGAAAGCCAAAAGCCATGTAACTAAAAAGGTTTCTTTTAATCAGTCCAAGCTCTTGTTGGCTGCAAGCCCAAATAAACAAAGATAATTAGTTCTGGCAGAAAGTCCTATAACTCACACCAAAATGCAAACCCGGCTTCTCTATATCTCAAACCACTTATCCAAGTTGGCTTCTTTCGGTTTGTGAACGCGAAAAAGAACAATCACTAGAACGGGAACGGAATGTTGACTTCTGCAACCAGGGCGGGCACCAGCAGTCTCTTTATACTCAGGAGAGGATCCCAATGAGCAACAGCTGCTCGCAATCATCTCCTGTAAGTACTTAGTTGTTCCTTCCGTTGAGTAACCCTTCGACGGGGTGCATTCTGCAACAACTCCCAAGTGTTTCCCTGAACACTCTCTCTGATCCAATGCTCTGCCACCACCTGGTGGCCAATGGCTCCTGCCGGGCCACAACAGATGGCCACACTCAATCAGCTAGAATCAAATGCACAAGGGAACAAGAATAATTCCACTGCCCTGAGAGTAAGAAAGATGTTGCATTCCTTTGTGAAAAAAGCATCTTCCAGCGTGCCGAGAATGGACTGCTCCCAAACCTCAATTCTGTGTCCTTCCAGGGGAAGTAGAATTCTTAGCAGATCTTCTCTAAATGTCTAAGCAGGATGAGCAGAATCAATTATGGGAAGTGCCTTACAGTATGTAACCTAGCACCACATCATATACGGCTTTGCAGGTTATGACTGAACCTTTGAATAGGAACTGTAACCTTATTAGTGACTAATGTAGTTACTCCAACATTCATGCTTTCCGGCACTGGCTGAGTTTTTCCATCAGCACTCTGGCTGCTGCATTCTGGACCAATTGTATTTATCAAATCATTTCAAATATAGTGATATACGCCAGCGGTGGGATTCACTTACCTTCCCTAGTGGTTCGCAAAACTGAGCATGCGTGTGTGCTTGTGCATGTGCATGTTTTTCTCACACACATACCTCATCTGCACATGTGCACCGCCTTCTGTGCATTATGTTGGGTGGGTGGGTGGAGCCTCCCGCAGCTGCCACTACTGGTTCACCCAAATCAGAGAGAACCGGCTGAATGTACACTGATATAATGTAGAACATGTTGTAGCATGTGCTAATCAAGCTATGCATTACCATTACCAATCAGAACTCAATTTTTAAGTAATGTATCTTAAGAAAGAACAGTGAAAGTGTGAACAGTTTGGTGCAGGCCACTCATTCTTCTGAATTCTGAATGGTATTCTGATGATCAAGTCACAATACCTTACATCCTACTGGTCTTATTAGATCTGATACAAGATTAAATATACTTGACCATCAGATATTGATATCTACATTATAATTTAGAGACATTATTAGAGCATTTGATTGATTTAAATATTGTTGCTCTTACTGTTCTTATGCAGTATTCTGCAGCAAGGTAGATTTCAGTTTTAGAAGTTTCCTCTTGTCGGGGTTGCCCGTAAGTCTACCAGCCCATTTTGTTTACTTTGTATATGTTTACTTTGGATATCATGATTCATGATCAGAACTTCCAATAGCATTGTTGTGCTGATGATACTCAAGTTTGTCAATCTTTTTAGCAATTGATGGTCATGCAATGTTATTTGCAACTAAATGTCTTGTTAGTATTTCTTCTTTGATGTGCACTCCCTAGGGTTACAGTATATAAAATAGGGGGTCATATAAGTATTTTAAATAAATGAATATGATATTTCTATCCATCCATATTATCTTCTACCTATCTATTTATCTATCTATCTATTTATCTATCCATTCATCCATATTGTATTTATCCATCCATATTGTATCTATCATCTATCTATCTATCTATCTATCTATCTATCTATCTATCTATCTATCTATCTATCTATCTATCTATCTATCTATCTCTATCTAACCATCCATCCATCCATCCATCATCCATCTCTCCATCTCTCCATCTCTCCATCTCTCCATCCATCAATCTTCTAACTCTATCTATCTAATCATCTACCTTAGGATGTGAGCCATATAAATCTCTGTGAATATATTATTCTAGAGCCTAGGGCAGTGATGGCTAACCTTTTTGTTGTTGGGTACCAAAAATGTGAGGGTGCACATGCGAGGTGCCAGCACCCATAATGCAAAGAGGGACAACCCCCCCCATGCTCCCCCCATACATGCTGCACTGCTCGCCTCCAAGCTGAGCCTGGTATTTCCTTCCGGAAGCTGGGAAATGCCGTTTTCACCATCCTCAGGCTCCAGGAAAGCCCCAGGAGCCTGGGCAGGGTGAAAAACAGCTCTGGAGAATTTCCTGAAGCCTGGGGAGGGTGAAAACAGCATCCCCTGGCCCCCTGGAGCCCCCCCCCCAGAAGCCAGAAATGGATGGTTTCTGAACTTCTGGTTGGCCCGCTGGACCCATTTCATGCCCTCCCCAGCTTCCAAAGGCTTTCCTGAAGCCTGGGAAGGGTGAAAAGGGCCTCCCCCAGCTCTCTGGAAGGCCAAAAAAATCAGCTGGCTCACGTGCCGGCAGATATGGCTTCATATGCCACCTGTGGCACGCATGCCATAGGTTCGCCATCATGGATCTAAGCATTCCAAATGACTGGATACACCTCCTGGATTCTAAAAAATAACATTGTATAATAGACAGTTATATATTTCTTTATTTGGCTTCCAGAAAATAGCGAAGTAAATTAAAAAATAGAAAATCTTGACATACTTGACATAAATACTGTTAAAACAAACCTCTCTCTAGATCTAGAACTATTGTGTTTCATCTAGAACAGTTTTTTTTTATGCTGGGTGGAAAATTCTGGGAGTTGAAGTTCACAATCTTAAAGTTGCCAAGTTTGAAAAACACTAATCTAGAATTTTATTTTTACCTTTTGGGTGCTATTCATTGTAGACATATGAAATGCACCGGAAGAGCCCAAAATAGTCTTGGTTACTAAGCTAAGGGCTTTTTGTGGGTCTTCAGTGACTCACCATTGTTTCATTTTATTGAGCATAAGTAGTCTCTTGATTACTCTTTTCTATTTCCTTCTCTCCTAATTCAAACATATCCAGCATATAAAAGCAAGATTTACAACACTCCAGGTAGTACTTTTGTGTTATAAATATAACATTCCCCATTAAATATTGATACACACACCACATAATATAAAGGCTTTTCTTCATCATATCCTTCTAGACAGTGAACTCTTAAGAAGAAGTCAATGGAAAATATCATATTTAAAAACACAACTCCAAAAGTTACTGTGTCAAATGTAATACTGTGGGTGAGATAAAAAAAAATGAATAATAGTAAATTATTTTGGTGTTGCTTTATAATAGAAGATGTGTCTTAGTTCTGGTCTAATTTAAAAAATGTATATACCTATAACTGAATGCATCAGTATGAAGCAATTTAACAAACATTATTTTATAATGTGCCCCTTGAAATGGGATTTAGCTCCTACCTTCCTGACCCTTCGAAAGGGCCTGGAAACCTGTCTCTGACAAATGAGTTGGGCACCTGATGAGGTCTAATCACTCTGGAGGTGGAAGTGGAAAGTAGACTAGGAGGAGATCTCACCTCCATCATTTACATATCAATCTCTTTCTAATCCAATTTTTTTTGATAATTTTAATGTTGAATGCTTAATGTTTTTAAGAGTATAGCTGTTCTACATTGTTGTTTTATAAAGCTGTAAGCAGTCCAGAGTCTTTGACAGTGACATGAGAACCATATGCATTTAATAATACATAAATAATAACTGATGATACCACATCCTGTTCTTCTGGAGGCTCTCTCCAGAGTTCTCATATAGATTTTGAAGAAAACACTGAAAACTAGAAAAAAAAGTTGTCTAAAAAGGTCAAGTCCAAGGAGAGTCCCTTAAGAAGCTTCATTCAAGATAAGGACACCACCCCTTCCTGCAATGAGGCCTTAATTATACTTTGTTCTGACCTAGGCTTCCCAAGAGCATGAAAAAAACTCTTTCTCCTGACAAAAAACCCTTTTATTGATTTACTGTGAATTCAGCTCATTCACATCCAGCAAAGTCTTTCAAGAGAGGATTTACAGTCACAGACCTTATCTAGGCCGATATCTGCAAAACTTGGCAAGGAGTCTCGGAGAGTCACAAACCAATTAAGCAAAATAATTGTCTCCTGCAAACTCCACTCCTCTTTTATTTCCTCTGGGAGGGCCATTCATTGTCCACCTGTGGCCTTATTCCCAAGCCAACCCCTGTTCTTTAGCTGTTCCCTTCATCTGGCAACTCTGTGCATGAGCACACTGGGAACAGGCTCCAGCTGCTCATCCACCTTGTTTAAGGTGACCAGATTTTAAAATTGGTAAAGCGGGACACCATTGACGGGGGGGGGGGGGTTCTTGATTAAAAATTTGGTCCAAAAGCCTCTTTCTCCCAGCATGCACCCCACTGATTAAAGTGCTTTCTTTCGCCCGCATCAGAGCTCGTGCGGGCGAAAGAAAACACTTTAATCAGTGGAGTGCCGGGAGAGAGGACTGCGTCGTGCATTCTCTCCAAAAATCAGGACTTTTTAAAAATGCCATGGGACACGGGACAAATTGTTAGAAATTGGGATTGTCCCGTCAAAAGCGGGACGTCTGCCTTGCTGATGTCTGACTCTGAAGGCAGCTGATAGCTGGCATATGACTCTGGTCCCTCTCTGCCTCCGACACAGAGCCCTCATCAGAGCCTCACCCTAACCCTAACCCTAACCACAGATTCCAGGACTGGCCCATGTTTCTCCTCAACCTCTTCACTGTCTGAATCTGCTGCTAGCTCCGCTGGCCACTGGCGGGCCATAACACACTCCTAGGAGCATTAACCAAGCAGAAGCTGCATGGATCCAGCAAACAGGTGGCAGAACTCGCAAACCATTTTTTTTTTTTGCTTCACCTTCACAATCACAAACTTTTATTTAGTATTAAGTATCATTCACAAATAGTGTTATCTTCTAAAGCCCTATAAACTAGGAGAAGAGAGATCTATGACCTTTAGCGTTTTAAAAGAAGACAAGATCAACCATTGAAATATCCATAATATAACTGAAGTTGAGGGAAGTTAAGGACTATTTCAGCTGCCAGCATCTGAAAAGAAAAAAAACTAGGCTTAAAATTTAACTAGAGAATGAGATATGAAACCTAATGGAGACAAGATGATATAATATATCGTTCTGGAATTTATTGCTGCAATGGCCTAGGTCCTACCTTCAATCAAAATATCCAACCCAGAAAAAATATAATTCTGAAAGAAAATAATATAAAATGGAACAATGAAAAAAGCAAGAAAAGTGAAATACAACTTTGAAATTGAATAACCTATCATTTGTACACACACACACACACACACACACACACATATTGCTTATCCAGTTTTGTGACTAAACATCCAAAGAAATTAAAACTATTCAGATAAAAATACTATTTTTCCAAAACGTATCATATTCTCTCAGTACTTAAGCTTTGGAAATTGATCAAAATCACAAAAGACATATTAATTTTTATCCTCCTTTGCTGGAATGAAAGACAAATTCCTTGAATTTCTCAGATTATCTTGTCAATTGATCTCAATAGGTAGATTACTGATCTCTGAATAAAGGAAATTAGTACAAAGGAGCCATGGTGGCACCGTGGTTAGAATGCAGTATTGCAGGTTGCCTCTGGACTTGGACCTGTGCTGGACCTGTACTGGGCAGTGCTGGTGCGGCGGTCTGCACGGTCTGCGCCTCGCCCTGAGGAAGGGGCGGTTGAGTCTTCACAACAACATCTGCCGGGACTGGGCGGCTGGTCTTTTGCCGCCACTGCAGTCCTTCTAGGCCTCCCCCCTCCTTCTCTCTTGGCACGGCCTCCTTCCTCAGGGAAGGGGCAGTTGAGTTTTCACAACAATGTCTGCTGGGACTGGGCGGCTGGTCTTTGCCGCAGTCCTTCTAGGCCTCCCCCCCCCTCCTTCTCTCTTGGCACGGCCTCCTTCCTCAGGGAAGGGGCGGTTGAGTTTTCACAACAATGTCTGCTGGGACTGGGCGGCTGGTCTTTGCCGCCGCCGCTGCAGTTCTTCTAGGCCTTCCCTCTCCTTCTCTCTTGGCGCGGCCTCCTTTCTGCTTCGTTGTTGCCGCTGCAGGCGACGTGCAGATGATGGCGGCATTTTCTACTAACTCTCAGTGCCTGCAACATCTTTTGACTGTGCCCGCCTGGCTTGTTGAGCCCCTGGGGACCTTTTTGGATTGCCACCAACCCGGAGGGGGAGAGAACGACCTGGGTGCCCATCGAGGTTGGGCAAATTGGGCGGCTGGCTACAATTTCCACCACCATGGCCCTTCCGGATGCCCCTTTCCCCCCTCTCTGTTTGGCTCAGCCTTTGTATTAACGCTACCTCCTTTCTCTTCCGTTTGCTGTTTGATTGGACTTCTTCCCTTGGTGAGTTTGGTGAGTTTCTTCCTCAGCCCATCATCGCTGCTGTGGAGCCTTTTTCTACTCCTCCTGCTTGTCATCTGGCTCCTTTCCATCTGGGCTTTTGAATATCCAGTCTTCTTTGGGATTTCTCTGAGACTTGCTGCCTCAGCCCCAGTCGCTTTGATTATTACTAGCCGCGACTGCCCCGGGAATACCAACACCATCTTGGACAGCACTTGCTTAATTCCACCCACTACAGTGCCTTGGACTTTGGACAAGTGGGGGTGCATGTAGGAAGGCCTTCTGCTCCCCTCAACCGCCCCGGACTTTTTGAACCTTCTCAGGCTTACCGGAGAGGGGGAAACAAGACACCCCCCTGTACGCCTCCTGTGGACTGCTGCTGGGTTTCAACCACTTTAACCATCTTAAACATTAAGAACTACTTGCACAACTCCTAACATCGCGCGAACTGCTCTTGCTAATTTTGTATGTGAAATGTATGTGGAATGTATGTTGTATGTATGTGTTGAGTGGTCCCATGCTTTTAATTTATTGTTTTACTGTATTTCTGTATATTTAATATTAGTGGGGTATGCATGTGGAGAATGTTAGGTCAGTATGTATGGGGGGATTGAGAGTGCAGCCTGGTGCCCCCTCCACTGAGTGCAGAAGCAGAAGTGGATGGAGGCCCAGATCCACCTCTCGTCCCAGAATGGGTAGTATGAATGGCCTGCCAGGGAGAACGGAGGTCATGGGAGGGGAAGTGGGGCCTATGGGTGCGGGGATGGGCTGGTGCATTCTGGTCATAGTTGGGAGAGGCAGGTTTGATGGGAGTTATAGGGCTAGCCATTACCGGGGAAGGAGGGTTCGCTACGTTACAGCGATCCCCCTTTCCGGCCCTGTTAGCTCCACTCCAGGACCAGATGACGAGAGTTGTCAGGGCCCTGGTCTCAGGCTGCTGTTGCTAAATGCCAGGTCTGTGGTTCATAAAGCTCCCCTCATCCGGGACCTAATGTTAGATGAGGGGGCAGACCTGGCATGTATTACCGAAACCTGGCTGGGCCATGAGGGAGGAGTCCCCCTCACTGAAATGTGCCCAGAAGGGTTTTGGGTGCTCCACCAGTCACGACACCAAAGAAGGGGTGGGGGAGTGGCAGTCATCATCCGAGAGTCCTTAGTTTCTCGTAGGATCCCTGCTCCAGAGATTGTCGGGTGTGAGTCCCTTCTGGTGAAGTTGGACCTTGGGGGTCAAGTGGGGTTGTTACTAATGTACCTACCTCCCAACTGTGTTACAACAGCCCTGCCTGTGCTCCTCGAGTCAGTAGCCGAGCTGGTGGTTGAGTTCCCCAGACTTATAGTGCTAGGGGATTTCAACCTGCCATCGCTCAGTGACCGTTCTGATGAAGCACAGGAGTTTATGGCTTCCATGACAGCCATGGACTTGACCCAAGTAATTCAGAGTCTGACTCATACAGCGGGTCACACGCTTGACCTCGTGTTTCTCTTGGAGCAGTGGAGACATGATCTAGATTTGAGGGGCATTAAGATCTTGCCCTTGTCATGGTCAGATCACTTCCTATTGAGGCTCGACTTTCAGAAACCAATCCCCCACTGTAGGGAGGTGGAACTGATTAGGTGGTTCCGCTCCAGGCGCCTGATGGACCCTATGGGATTTCAGACGGCACTTGGTGAGATACCTGACTCTCTGGCCCACAGTCCGGCGGAGTCCTTGGTCGCTGCTTGGAATATAGCGGCAGCAGAGGCTCTAAACCAGATTGCGCCTTTACGGCCTCTCCGCAGCAGGGCTCCTTGGTTTACTGAGGAACTCTGGGAGATGAAGCACCAAAAGAGATGCCTAGAGGGATGCTGGAGGGCTAGTAACTCTGAATCCGACCGAACACAATTAAGAGCCTTTATTAGGACTTATCTAGTGGCGATACGGGTGGCAAAATGTGCGCATTTTTCCGCTCTTATTGCATCTGCAGAATCACGCCCAGCCGCCCTGTTTAGGATAGCCCGCTCCCTCTTGAAAGGGAGGGATGCGGACGAACCACTACAGAGTAGAGCTGAGGAATTTGTTCAGTTTCTGTCGGATAAAATCGCTCGGATTCGGATGGACCTGGACTCCACTTGGACGGTACCAGCCGAGGTACCGGGGGAAGGTCTTGATCAGATTTTATGGAGTGAGTTTCAACTTGTTGCTCCTGAAGAAGCGGACAAGGACATGGGAGCGGTGAGTGCCTCCACCTGTTTACTGGACCCGTGTCCATCCTGGCTGGTCTCGTTCAGCAGGGAGGTGACATGTGGCTGGCTCCAGAGGATTGTTAACACCTCTCTTCAGGAGGGATCCTTCCCACACCCCCTAAAGGATGCGGTGGTAAGACCCCTACTTAAGAAACCTTCCCTGTATCCAGCCATTTTGAACAACTCCGACGGACCTTGAATGAAACAGATTATCTGGATCCATTTCAGTCAGGTTTCAGGCCTGGTTACAGCACTGAAACTGCTTTGGTCGCACTGATCGATGATCTCTGGCGGGCCAAGGATAGAGGACACTCCTCTATCCTAGTGCTTCTTGACCTCTCAGCGGCCTTCGATACCATCAACCATGATATCCTTCTGCGACGGTTACGGGAGGTGGGAGTGGGAGGCACCGTCTTAAGGTGGTTCTCCTCCTACCTCTCAGACAGGTCGGTGTTGGTTGGGGGACAGAGATCGACCCCTAGGTCCCTCAAATATGGGGTGCGCAGGACTCGGTCCTGTCCCCCCCTCCTATTTAACATCTACATGAAGCCTCTGGGTGAGATCATATGCCGGCACGGGATCAAATACCATCAATATGCGGACGATACTCAATTATATCTGTCCGCCCCATGCCAACTCAGCGAAGCAGTTGAAGTGATGTGCCAGTGCCTGGAGGCTGTCAGGGTCTGGATGGGAGCGAACAAGCTTGCACTCAATCCAGACAAGACCAAGTGGATGTTGTCCCCCAAGGATGGTCCAGACGTTCCACCTCTTAGCCTGGGGGGTGAAGTTATACACCCCTCAGAGAGGGCCCACAATTTGGGTATACTCCTGGATCCACAGCTGACATTAGAACATCATTTATCAGCTGTGACCAGGGGGGCCTTTGCCCAGGTTCGCCTGGTGCACCAGTTACGGCCCTATCTAGACCGGGAGGCACTTCGAATGATCACTCACGCCCTCGTCACCTCAAGACTGGATTACTGTAATGCACTCTACATGAGGCTGCCCCTGAAGAGTGTTTGAAGACTGCAGTTGGTCCAGAATGCAGCTGCGCAAGCGATAATGGGTGTACCTAGATACACCCATGTTACACCTATCCTCCGCGAGCTGCACTGGCTCCCCATTGGTCTCCGGACCCACTTCAAGGTGCTAGTCGTTACTTTTAAAGCCCTACATGGTATTGGACCTGGCTACCTGAGAGACCGCCTCCTGCCATTCACCTCCCAACGACCAATAAGATCACACAGGTTGGGCCTCCTCCAGGTGCTGTCGACTGGACAATGCCGGCTGGCAGCTCCCCGAGGGAGGGCCTTCTCTGTAGCTGCACTGGCCTTGTGGAACGAGCTACCCGCCGAGATCCGGACCCTCACCACTCTCCCGTCCTTCCGTAAAGCAACCAAGACCTGGCTGTTCCGGCAAGCATGGGGCTGTTGATGAATATCCAGCCCCATTTGATTGAATGGATGATAGATTAATTTTAACAATTGTATTTTTAAATTTTTTATATGTTTTTACTTTTGTTGTAAACCGCCCAGAGTCCCAAGGGAATGGGTGGCATACAAATCTTATTAAAGTTACAAAGTTACAAAGTTCACAACCAGGAGTTTGATTCTGACCCGCTCAAGTTTGACTCAGCGTTCCATCTACCAAGCTCACTAAAATGAGCACCCAGATTGTTGGGGGCAATATACTGACATTGTAAATGGCTCAGAAAGTGCTATAAAGCACTATGGAGTGGCATATACATCTAAGTGCTATTAGAATTGTTAAAAGATTTACCATAGCTTTAGAAATATTACTAGTAAAACACTCAATTGCCCTATTCAGTCTGCAGTATTAAAAATTCAGGTCAGAGCTTTGAACAGAAATGGCAGAGAACATGTACAAAATCAGATTGCATACAATGTTGAGTTTACATTTAGTTGATGATAGCCATCATAATTTTTCTGCTGCAATTGTAGTTGTGAAGAATCATTCATGAGAGTTATAGGAAATAGTGAATGTTTCTTAAGAATAGGTTAATTTATTTATTTGTATATCCTACTGCTTTATCTCCATATCATGATAATATATTTAGAAATTATACTAAAATTATATTTCAGTTTTATAACTTTTATATTAAACAATTATAATTTTGCCACAATAGTCATTTTCTGTTTTTTGTTTTTTTTTATTAAGCTTCTCAAATCAATTTAAACTTAAATGAAGGAAAGTATTATCTTAGGACAACAACAAGGCAGGAAATTAGGGAAAGAGGGGGCAGTTCAGAGTTGGGTTGCTAATTTTTTTACTACTGTGCTCCTGCATGCTTGTGCGCAATGCTTCTGCGCATGCGCAGAAGCATCTGGGAGGGTGAGCGGAGCCTGCTGCCGCTACTACCGGTTCGGCCAATCCGGGCTGATCCGGCAGCAACCCACCTCTGGGGCAGTTTCTAGGTGTAATGCAAAATCTCGCTATGGGTAGGCAAAATATGAATGCAAAATGTAATGTAATGCAATGCATGCAGCCTATACCATGTGATTTATAAAGAGAAATTCCCATATTCAATCCTTTGTGTACACTGTGAGGGCTGAAAAAGAAAAGTGTCAGATAAATGTTTTCCAGCTCTTCTAATTCAGATCTTTTAGCTGGAAAAGATAACCAAGGCCTCAAGTGTTCAAACCATGTGGCGTTCCATAAACTCTGCTACTATTTCATAATTAATGAGTCTTTGTGGTGCCTAATTTAGAGATGTGGGGCTTTCACGTCTCTGTCTTAAGTTACAGTCTTTGTTTTTCCTATTATAGATTGTTCATATGAAATACTTATTATCAGCAAGAACGTTTCCTTTAAATCATATTTGCCCAACATGTTTTTTTTCTTGCACAGTCCCCCAGGCTGATCCCCATGGTTTAGTCATGCAGTTGCAAAAGGCTGTAAATTCTTGTAACAGCCATGTATGGTTTTTTTTCTTTAAGTTCCTGCTTTTAATATTAAAGAAAGCATTAATTATATTTCCCTTGCTTATGCCACCGTCTTACAGCTGGGCTGTATTAACCCTTAGTGTAATTTTCAGTAGAATTTTACCAGGGAAGAAACTGACCCAACATATCCTCAGGAAGGACTTAAAATGCAGAACATCTTGTTTCTGTTGCATTGCTGACATATTGTAAACATAATAATAATAATTTTTGAATCACACTTAAATTGCCTCTCCCTATTACTCATAACAGGAGTGTGAAACCACCAGGATAAACAGCCCAGAATATGGATTTTCTATGCCCTAGATATTCATCATACAACTAGTTCATTCAGGTTGTATGTTCACACTGGATTCTGAGAACTGTAGTCCCATACAGCTAAAGGGCACAAGATTGAGAAATCTATGGTATAAGCAGAAGGTTCCTGTACCGGTTGGTACTGGTTCGCTGCATGCGCATTTCGCGCATGCATTGCTCTCTTTGCAGTTGACTGTAAATTGTTCTGTGCATGCGCAGAAACATGCCAGCAACAGCAGAAGAGACCAGAGAACTGATTTGGGGGCATGGCCAGCCTGGGTCACTGCCAGTTTTGTGACCCAGGCCAAATCACCACTACTGATTCAGCCGAACCGGGAGCAACCCATCTCTGTTATGTACACATATACATATCTAACTCAGAGGTGTGTTGTTCGGCTCAGGCAAACCGATAGTAGTGCCAGTGCAAGACTCCATCCACCTGCTACCTCTGATCTAACTGATAGCATCAGTGTTTGGCTCTTCCTCTGCAGTTGAAACCAGTTAAAAATTATGTATTCAGTTAGTATCAATAAAGAAGAATATTTTTAGTTCAGAGTAGAAATGAGGGGTCCTTGGTGCTGTCTGAGCTTGCTTGTTTTTTTGCAGACATTTCATTACCCTAACTAGCTAACATCATCAGTGATAGTAAGGAGTGCTATTTGCTGTCAGCTAGTTAGGGTAATGAAATGTCTGTAATAAAACAAGCAAGCTCAGACAGCACCAAGTACCCTTTAGTTAGTATGCACTGAGGAATTTGGTATTCATCTAAACTTATGCTGTTCCAGGTATAGCAATTGTTCCTGGATCCAAAAGCATATGGAGCAAGGACTCCAAAAGCAAATTCTATGTTTGCTATGTGAATGCTATGTGAAGTCCAGAATGCTATGTCAATATCAGACTCCAGCTACTTTTTGAGCACCATTCAACATTTACTCATGGACCCATATTTGCTTTTTGAAGACTCTAAGGTATTATGAGAATACTCTAGCGTGTTTTGAGAGTATCACTTTCCAGTCAACTTATGAGCATCATTCAACATTGCCCAGCAATAGAAGAGACGACCCAGCAGGGTATACTTTGCCTAGGACTACGTCAACTCTGGAATTAGTCCTATCAAGAAATGAATTCATATTAATCCACTTCACAGTCATGGCCTCTAAAAGTTGTGAAAGGTTTATAATTTTTCACTACAATTTGTGAAAGGTTCATTAGTGTCAAAATGGACAAGAAATTAAATCAGCTTCAAAGTAATATGTAACACATGAGCCAATTCACAATATGTACAGTGAATAAATATATACGTATCTGTCTCAAGAAATAGGCCTTGTTAGAGAAGCACATAATTTTCAAAGTTCTTAGATTGTATTTTTTCAAGAACTATTATTGGCTATGAAATAAAGGTTCTTTTTGTTATGAAGTGATGTTAATTTATGTGCTCAAACATTTTTTATAATACTTAATCTCTCAATACATATAACAAGTTATTAATGTTTTTTGCAATTTGTCAACATCCATATAAATTTGAAGTATGCTGCCCACCTATACCAATACAACTATCTTATCCTGAGTTGTGGCAGTGCAGTGGTTAGGATGCATTACTGCAAGCTACTTCTGCTGACTGCTGGCTGACTGCAGTTTGGCAATTCGATTCTCACTGGCTCAAGGTTGACTCAGCCTTCCATTCTTCCGAGGTCAGTAAAATGAAGACCCAGATTGTTGGGGGCAATATTTTGACTCTGTAAAGCTCTTAGAGAAGGATATAAAGCAGTAAAGTGGTATATAAGTCTAAGTGCTTTTGAAAATAGCAAAAAAATACTGTTTACTGGTTTGAAACTTAATATTTATTACATGCTACAAATACATTTGGCATCTCTAAATGTAAAAACTATGCATTATCAACATAAACTTCATTTGAAATAGAGAGCAAAATTCTTCAACAGATTTCAACTGTGATTAAAAATAAAATAAAATAATCCTCAATTGTTTAACTGAACCATGTAAAATATAACAAGAGAACCAAGAGGAAGTTGTAACTCCCCATCTGATAAATAGCTTTCCCTGCCTAACTATAAACTGTACCTGTGAACATATTTTCAAGGATCAAGATACTAACATCACCCCAGGGATGAAGAAGGAAAACTACAGTGGGAAAGGAAATGACTAGATAAGAGAGAGTGTAGGAAGCAATAAAATTTCACAGTGATTATGGAAATCTAGTACATGCCTAATTTTTCATTTAGAGAATCAGCTAAAACACTAATCAATTAACAAAAGTTTGTGTTGAAAAAAGATTGATGCTCACTTCTAAAACTAACTTGTCAGGACACATGACAAATCAGAAGAGACAACATGCAGGAAAAAAAATCCACCAGCTTTTTTAATTGTGGTTTAATAACACTGAATTATGCCTAATTTGTTCCTTCAGTTTTTGCCTACAGCTATGTTCAGTTGGGTGTGTTTTCATTTGTACCTGGGTGTGGCTTGGACTAACTTTTTGGGTATGGTTTTAGAGCACTCTGAATTTGTAGGATTTATATTTTCAAATTAAATGCTAGTTAACATTAAAATGGGAGAGATACAAATAAGAAAAAGAAATGTAAAACATATTCTAAAAGTTACATGCAAAATAAAATAGGTTTAATCATCTTTCTTAAATTATATCACTATATTAAAAAGCAGGTTTCAAAAGATAGCACGAGGCTGTTTACTTGCCAACAACCCCTGATTTTATTGCAGATAAAGTATCTTACTCAGAGCTGCTGGTGTAAAAGCTTTCGTTTATTTCGTTCAATCTTTCTTTCTATAAACAGATGGAAGAAAATATGTACATTAAAACTGTGGCATTTAGGTTTTTCAGTGTGTAATCATAATTGTATAATAACATATGCTTGTAGTATGTCTGTATTATAACCTCAACTCTAGAGCAAGTAAATTAATGTGCATAACATTAAAAACGATCCTTTTATTTTACTACTGATTTCCATCTGTAGTTTTTTCTACTAAAAGAGACCTGTTTTACGTTTAAGGTTTTCAATTAAAATGGAATACATTTTCTGTGCCACATACTAATCAGTTGTTCCTTTATGAACACTCTTAATGGCATGTTGCTAGCATTTATTTATTTATTTTTATCAAACCTGCCGCAGAGAAGTGTAGGCAGACTGTTTGCTCTACTCCATTCCTTCCCAACCTTGCCCTGGAGATGCCCAGGATATGCAAGTTTGGAACAGGTTGTTCTGGTTGTTTCAGAAATCATTTGACCTCAAAAAGGAAGCCTTCCACTACAGTATATATACAGGAATAATAGGTACACTTTGCTGGATTTTGAAGTTCAGTTCTCTATTGGTAGAGGGAAAAAAGCAACACAAAAATCTATGTAGGGAAGAAAACTGTTTGCAAAAATGCTCTTTGGGGGAAAGTACATTGCAGTTTAGGAGAAATGTGTGTAATTAGTTGTATAGTTTTTCATGGAGATTCTTCTTTTAAAACATTCGAAACTGATACAAAAATAGGATGACACTGTTTAGGATTGGGAAAATGATGAAGTAATCAAATAAAATGTGACTGATTTTCAGGATCCTGGGCATATATTTTTGAAATGGCACATGCCAGTATATTATTTCTTAAGCAGGGTTGCTCTTCAGTGTCTTTAATCTTTGCCAGCTAAAGAGAAAATGTATTATTTCTACCAAAATTAATCCAAATTTGCATGGTCAGGATTCAACTCACCAAAACCCTGATTCAAATTTTCTGAAAATGTTAATTTTGTGTCAGCCAGTTCAAATACCAAGCATATAGACTCAGGCAATTTCAGAGGGCAGGTGAGATCTTTAAGGTGATTCCTCATCTTGGGGATGGGAATGTTCATGTGTTATACTACTATGACTTCCTTATCTCTCTAATATAGGGGTGTTTTTTTTTTGAATTATCAGGATAGAAAGCCAAAACGTTATCAGATGAATTATTATTGCTGTTTTAAAATATATGGGTAAGCAATCCTATTCCACTGCAAATTGCATAGCCCAGAAATCAGGATCTCAGTTGCAATACTAGATACAAATGTTAAGTCCTTGGACTTCCGACCTGGGCTGAACTGAGTTTCACTGATTGGTTCCATCTAAACATAACCGCGGATTGGATGTCTGCTCGATAGTGGTCTTACAAATAGCCGTCAGACAGCCCCTTGTTTGTCTATCATAGTTCTATGCTAGCTTGTTAATAAATGGTACAACTGCAACTTGGAGTCTGGTGTTACCTCGGCTTGCGAACAAAGCACTGGCAACGAAGGTGGGATCTGGGGGGAAGGAGTGTTAAGTCCTCGGACTTCCGACCTGGCTGAGCCAAGTTTCATTGATTGGTTCCAGCTAAACATAGCCATGGATTGGCTGGCCGCTCGATAGCGGTCTTACAAATAGCCGTCAGACAGCCCCTTGTTTGTCTATCATAGTTCTATGCTAGCTTGTTAATAAATGGTTCAACTGCAACTTCGCGTCTGGTGTTACCTTGGCTTGCGAACAAAGCATAAATATAAAGGAAACCAAGGGTACAGGATACTAGCCACAAAATTCTCAATTAAGAACTGGATATGCAATGCCAGACCATGAGACTGGCTATTAGAACAAGTATGTTTGATAGTCTGATATAACTAGAGAACTATCATGGCCCCATTGGAACTTGGCTCCAAGGAGGAAGATGAGATGGAGCTAGGGCCAATGGAGGAATGGCCAGAGGACAGGATGAAGCAGTCCCAGATGCCTCAGGCCTGGCAAGGGTCACCAGCAAAGGAGAGAGGGCGCAGGATGACCAAAAAAAGAGGGAGGAGAAGGAAGGCAGTGGCACAAAAGAACGATGGAGCTCTGGAGATTACCAATTACCTCTAATCACCTATCTCCCAGTACAGAGATTGGAGAAGAGGCAGGATCAGCGCAAGGTGACCTGACAACTCAGGAGGCGGTTGCCCCACCCTTCTTCACAAGCCTTACCTGAGCAATGAGATTTAAAGAGATGCTGTTGGGATAAGGTGACCAGATGTCCCGATTTTGGTGGGATAGTCATGATTTTTAACAATTTGTCCCGTGTCCCAGGACATTTTTAAAAAGTCCCAATTTTCTGGCTTCATGTTGAAAGCCCAGTGGATTTGCTTAAGAAATCCTAACCGGGGCAAGACAAAAGACACTCTGTCTAACCTCTCTCTCTGTCTCAGTACTTTCATTGAAGATATTAAAACGTTAAAGCAAGAAAACGGACAACCCCCCCGCCCTTTTACAAGAAAAAATGACCCAGTACCATAGAGCTCCAGGAAATACTTTGGCTAGAGAAGTAGCGACTGTTCCTTCCTGGATTTCCTGGATGGGAGGGGCACGGAGGTTGGAGGTCAGCTCGTGAGAAAAAATGGTGGCTCCTCATTTTTCTTTGAAAAATATTTCCCTGGGAGACTAATTTCACCATTTTCATTTGCTCAGTTCTTTATATTAACATCTACATCATTCTGGATTGACTTGGAGTGCCTGCCTGCTGGTAAGTGAGCTGGGTTTTTTTTAATGTATTTTAAAATAATATTTTATTTATTGTGCATAGGATTTTTTTAAATAGTTTTATTCTGTGTGGATTCTTTTTTTAAATTGTCTTAGACTATTTAAAAAAGATTATATCCAAAATAAATTGAAGTAAAACCATTTAAAAAAATTCTATACACAATACTTTGAAATATATTGTGCATAGAATTTTTAAAAATAGTTTTACTTCAATTTCTTCTGTGTAGAATAGTTTGAAATGTTTTACTTCAATTTATACTGTGTGGATTCTTTTTTTAAATTGTCTTAGACTATTTAAAAAAAGATTCTATCCAAAATACAAAATACCAGCTGCAGTTATTCACTTAAGAACTGTGGCAAGAAAGGTGGTATAGTGACCAAAGTTACAATGGCATTGAAAAAAATGACTGATGAACAATTTTTCACACTTATCGACCATTTTCACACTTAGCGACCGTTGCAGCACCCTCATGGTCACACGATCAAAATTTTGATGTTTGGCAACAGATTCGTATTTATGATGGTTTCAGTGTCCTGGGATCATGTAATCGCCTTTTGTGACATTTTGACAAAGTCAAATGGAGAAACCAAATTCACTTATGTTACTAATTTATCAGCTGCAGTTATTCACTTAAGAACTGTGGCAAGAAAGGTGGGCTTAGTGACCAAAGTTACAATGGCATTGAAAAAAGTGACTGATGACCAATTTTCACACTTACCGACCATTTTCACACTTAGTGACCATTGCAGCATCCTAATGGTCACATGATCAAAATTTTGATTTTTGGCAACAGTTACAATTTATATTTGTAAATTGTAGTTATGTTGAAATAAAAAAAATATTACAATACTATTTTTGCGTTGTATGAAAATTTTTGTTGCTCCGTATAAAATTTTTAATCAAGTAGTAGGCTGAAAATCTGGGTGCGTCTTATACACTGAATACAGCATTTTTTGCCTCCTGAAATTCTGTCCCCTTCACCAAAATGGCAGTGCATAGCCTTTAGGGAGACTTTCAGAGGGTTCACCGACAAAACCGCGAAGCCCTTATCTGCACCGACATAAGCGCGGAGGGCAAATCTGCGCTGTCCGAAGCGCTAAGGAAAAAGGCAACCCTAGCGCGACGACATAAGCGCGGAGGGCAAATCCGCGCCTTCCGGAGCACTCAGCACCCTAACCCTAAACCTAACCCTAAACCTAACCCTAAACCTAACCCTAAACCTAACCCTAAACCTAACCCTAAACCTAACCCTAACCTAACCCTAAACCTAACCCAAACCTAACCCTAACCTAACCCTAAACGTAACCCTAAACCTAATCCTAAACCTAACCCTAAACCTAACCCTAAACCAAACCCCTAAACCTAATCCTTACCTTAATTTAAATCGGCTTTCTGTCGCCACGCTGTTGTCGCCACGGTGATGACGTTGCAGTGATGACGTCACGGCTTTAGTGACGCGGTTTTGTCGCCTCTATTTTGACGAGCGCGGTTTTGTTGGGCCACGCTTTCAGAGTGCTCCTGGGTGCTGGAGAGGGCAGAAATGAGCGAAAAATGGCCCGTTTTTTTGCTCAATTTTGCCCCCCAGTCCCCAGGAGCACTCTATAAGCCTCCTAAAGGCTATTCATGCCCTTTTTTAAAAAAGCAGGTCGTTTTTGACTTGTTTTGCCCCCCCCCTCACCCCCAGAAGCATTCTACAAGCTTCCTAAAGGCTATTCACAATAACGGGCCCATTTTTGGGAGGTCTGCAGAGTGCAAAATCTTTTTTTTAAATTTGCCTCTTCAAAATCTTGGTGCGTTTTATACTCTGGTGTGTCTTATACTCCAAAAAATACGGTTCCCTGTAGGGATGCTGAAATAAGAGTAGCAGCCACATAGATAGACTGGATGACAAAAGATTTAATTTCAAGTGTGAGATTTGGGGAAAAAAGAGCCAGATGGTTAAATTCTCTCTGTCACATTGGGGTAAATTAGTGATGCCTTAACCAACCAGGGGCAGAATTACTCCACACTGTCCTTAGATGTAACAGAGAACAGAATTGAGTTTCAAAGCCCAAACAATAGTTCCCTCACACTGGATTTCACTAGAGTGTAAACTTAAACAACAGAAATTGTATACCACCTGGATTTAATGATGATTTGGTAAGCAATTGGCCTTTCAGAGAAGCAAGGTTGAAGTTCATTTCCATATCCATGACATTTTTTAAGTAATCACATTAACTAGCAGTGCCTTGTACTTGGCTAACTGCTGAAAACAGAGGAATTGGTTTTTCCACGGACCCTTTAGCTTGCAACAGCCTTTGTTCAGTTCAGCTGTGAAAGGGAAGGACGCCTCCTTTGCAGGGTTTCACTGCCTCCGAAGGCCTGCCTTCCCCAGGATGAATCGCTGGAGCTTTGCAAGCAAAGGGGCTACATGGCTTGATTTCAAATCAGTAGGAATAAGGAAGTGCTAGGCTAAACACCAAAACACAGATACATCAGAAAATACAAAGAAAACTCTGTGAGGAGGTAGAATGAGAATGAATGGGGTAGTATTGCACACTCTTGAATATTTGACAAAGAAAAATAGGGACATTTGTTTCACTGCCAAGTGAACAAGAGCTTCATAGTATGGAATTGAATAAGCTGGTTCTAGAGGGCCTGGTGATGTGCCTCAACAATGAATTTGTGAAGTATCAACATTGCCCCCCCCCCCCCCCGGCTCCCAGCCATGCTGGAATGTTAATTTTCCAATATATAGATATAGTTCTATACACTTTTATTGCCACACAATAACTCCTTTTCCAAATACTAAAACAAGAATTATATATTCACTGTACACACTGCTGTGGGATATTGATACAAATTCCAGGTGCATCTTTAATATCAAAATTGGCTATTTTGAGTATGTTAATTTCAGAATTGTATAAGGAAAATTCACAGAAATCAGTATTTTCTGAGCACACTATGAAAAACTATTACAGGTAGTCCTAGACGTATGATGGTAATTAAGCCCAAAATTTCTGTTGTCAAGTGAAACAGTTGTTAAGTTAATTTTGCCCCATTTTAAAACTTTTCTTGCCCCAGTTGTTAAGTGAATCACTGCAGTTGTTAAGTGAGGAAAGATGGCTGAAGAGACCAGCACAACTCCTTAAGTATCTGAGGGGATTCCACACATCAAAAGTTTAAGATTTGTTGCCTATTGTCCCAGAGTGCACAAAACAGAATAATAGCTTTAAGTCACAGAAAGGCATCTAAGATTCTGTGACTGAAGTGACTGATTATGATCTGATCATAAAATCAACTTCAGCTGGGGACACCAACAGTAGTTTGATCTGTAGACCATGAAATTTTAAACTAAGGACATACTGTCTTCTTCCTCATCTGTAGACTATGAAATTTTGAACAAGCAAACTGTTGGGATGAGTACACACTTCTGCTGCTCTCTCATTGCCATTGGCAATGGTCCAGAGCTCCATAATGACAAGCTGGGGCAGGCAATGTGGTGAAGATTTTAATTCATAACAGGATAGGTGATCTATCTGTTCTGCTTCAGGTAAATGACAATCTGTTCCAAATTACTCTGAAATGTCTCAGGATTGGGCTTCTTATAGATCTAGGGAACAGCTTTGAGTTACACTATTAACAAAAATATGTGGTGACAAATACTAATCTATAGCACATTTTAGGGTGAGTTTTCTTTCTAGTGAAAATGGAACAGCAATGCTAATTTAATGTATTTCCATTATGGCTGCATTGCTAAAATTTGTTCTAAATCAATTAAGAAAGTGTGAAAAAATTAATTATTATGTTATCAAGTTTTAAGTCCTAGGAAAAGGTGCTTGAACTTGTATCTGTTCTGAAAATTTTCTCCTAATTTCCTATTATTATTTAAATGCATTAGCTATTCAACTCCAGTCAACTCTATTACAAACCAAAATGCACTTTGTAACTACGCCTTCCATCTAGCATTTAATCATATACTAAAGGTAGCACTAGAGTTCCCAACAGCTGGAATTTTTTTTGCTGTATGATAAATTATTTGTAACAAAGAATAGTCATTGTCAATTTCAATTGTCAATTGTCAATTTAATAGGTTTATATGCCGCCCTATCCCGGGGGACTCAGGGCGACTTACAAATACGAATGAATAAAATAACACACAGGGGAAGATACAAACAATACAAACAGTTTAAAAACCCAACATACAACCAGTTTAATTGGGGGTTGAACCTGATTTGAGTCAGCAACCCCAGGCCTGCTGGAACAGCCAGGTTTTGGTGGCTTTTTGGAAGGCCATAAGGGTGGGGAGGGTCCGGATTTCTGCTGGTAACTCGTTCCACAGAGCCGGAGCAGCTACAGAAAAGGCTCTCCCCGAGTGGTCGCCAGTCGGCATTGTCCGGCCAACAGCACCCGGAGGAGGCCTAACCTGTGAGTTCTTATCGGACGTTGGGAGGTGTGTAGCAGGAGACGGTCTCTCAGATATCCACGTCCAGTGCCATGTAGGGCTTTAAAGGTAATCACCAGCACTTTGTAGTGCATCCGGAGACTAATAGGGAGCCAGTGCAGCTCGCAGAGGATAGGTATAACACAGGTGTACCGAGGTACACCTGATATCGCTTGCGCGGCTGCATTCTGGACCAACTGCAGTCTCCGAACACTCTTCAAGGGCAGCCCCATGTAAAGTGCGTTGCAGTAGTTGAGCCTTGAGGTGACGAGGGCATGAGTGACCATTTGAAGTGCCTCCTGGTCCAGATAGGGTCACAACTGGTGCACCAGGTGAACCTGGGCAAAAGGGGGAAGATGCATTGATTCTGCATCTATCTAAACAAGGTCTTTCTCTGTCTTTTATATGACTTATTAATATCTTTGAAAGAAGGAATTGAAAGCACTTTTTCCAAAATGATGTAAATAACATATTGAAAGAAATATTGTGCACTTTAGAAACAATAGCTCTATAAATAGGGTAGGATAATCAGAGACCTAAGTAATCATTTTTTAAAAAGCCAACAGATTCACCAGTTTCAAATATCTTTGTCACTTCTTATTGCTACAGTTACAAACAGCTAACTAATTGGACATTTAATGGTTTATATATGCATGGAATCCTAAATCTTCTGTCATTATTAATTCATTAGCCATTCATTGTAATTATCCTTCTTGTAATGAATTCATTTAGTATTAATCTGAATGTCATACATACAGGTCTGCTGTAGGTATTGCCATATAATTTAGCATTCATTATTCCAGCTTTAGGATGAAATATTAAACATTGTCAGAACACCTACACTTCTATCAGCTTTTTATTAAGATGATCACTATTATTTATGAATGATGGGAATTTAAATATTACACAAGTGTGGTCATCATTTTCTCCTCTCCCTGCTTGATGGTATACTTGGCCTGTGTCATATATCTACATGGCCTTGATCTAACTAATCAATACCCAACTTCCTTATCCTGAAATATGTCACCACATACCTTAATCATTGGCAATTCGTTATTCACAGATCAAGATCACAAGTGTTCAGTATGTGTCTGTGATGGAGGCATTATGAAGATTTATGAGAGTTATTCCAGAATCTGAAGGAGGAGTACATGGTTGAATAGCAATTTAACTTATTTAAGTACACATATTCATTGACAGAATTAATCTGTACCAAAAAAAAATCTCATAATAGTAATGAACCATTTTTCCACAGCAAATACAAATCCTGTGACTTCCACAACAGTTTTATAACTTACAGTTCTTTTTATAAAAGCTATATTTAAAAAATACAGAGACAAACATTCTAGAAAGTATGTCATTTACTGGAACTTATCATTTCTTTTTAATTTGTTTTGTCCATTAATTTTTAAATGAGACCAAATGAAAGGAATGTTCAGGAATGAGATGAGGGTGTGCTGGAATTAATCTTGTTTATTTCAGCTTCAGTCCAAAAACTGAAAACTATTCCTTGAATGTTTCTGACGCACTGTATGTTCACTTTCCCAGAAAAAAAGAAACAATAGTGAACTAATGACAAAAATCCTAGAAGGTAAGGGGAGCTAGGAACTAGGAAACAATCTCACCTGCTTGCTTCCAAAGAATGTCCTGTAACTGTCCAGCATTATAATTATTTTGTGAATAGGGACCTCTTCCCCTACTTATTGCATCACGGTATGGCATGCCGGTTTGACAGCTGCAGGTAGAAAACCATTACAGAGGGTGGTGAGCACAGCACAAAACATTGTGGGCTGTCCCCTGATACCACTAGATGAGATTGCTAGGGGTCGCTGCCTTAGAAGAGTGAGGAAAATCCTCAGGGATGACTCACACTATGGACGGCACTTCTTTACCCTCTTACAATTGGGAAGGAGATATAGAAGCATAGCCAGCCTCACAAACAGGCTGAAGAACAGTTTATATCCATGGGCTGTCCTGAATGCAAAATAACATCATAACTACGTAGTACGATGGACTTGCAGGGCGCAACGTGTAACATGTTCACACTGGTGCAATAGGACTGGGTGTTTGTTAATATTGGGTTAGGGATTTTCTGTCTTCACTGTGAGTTGTATTGTGTGGGGGGGGGTGCACTGAGGGAGCTCAACCATTCTCATAGTACATATGTTGTGCACTGACAAATGAATAATTCTAAAATGGCAGCTATTTTACGAGAGGACTAAACATGCTCAAAATTCCAAGTAACCTCATAAGCCCAAAGTTAGTCTACCTATTTTAAGTTAAAGTGAAGTTAAATGAATTTTTTACAACTTTAATTATTTTCTCCAAATAAAATTAACTTTCAGGACCTAATTTAGAGAGTTAGTAACATTTGCAGGACAATCCTATATAGGTCTTTCCAGTATTACCTATTTTTATAAATGATTATCAAATCAAACCTTTATTACACCCTCCAAATTAAAAAAAACTATATAGAAATACATACTCTTGAAATATACTGTATATATTCAAGTAAAAATGGGCATAAAATAAATAGCATCACAAACATAATATAACATAACATAGGTAATAGTGATGGCAGCAATATCAATGATAATAGATAGATAGAACAAATAGAAACACAGAAAAAGGGAACCTCAGATGATAGATCAGAATCTTGATGTCAACTCACGAAGTTTCCCTAACCTGCTCCTGATAGAAGAAGCAACAAATAAGCGTCCTAATCTTTACTAAAGATTTGAGACATATGATTTGAGATGTAGCTGTCTGCAAATGAGCATATATTAAGATATTTTTTATAAAAGCAAGCTTGGTGTAATGATTGAGAACTGTATTAGAAACTAGGAGACTGTGAATTCTAGCTTCATCTTAGGCATGAAAGCAGGATGGTTGATCTTCGGCCAGTCACTTTCCCTCACCCACCTCACAGAGTTATTGTTGTAGGGAAAATAGGAGGAAGAAGTTGTTTTAGGGATATTTGCTATCTTGAGTTTCTTATAAAGTATTAAAGGTGGAATAAAAAATATAAAAAGTAATATCCTCCCAGGATTGCAATGGGGAGTGCCTCCAACCTGGCCAAGGTGAAGTCCTGGCAAAATGTCAGTGTTAGGATGAAGGAGAGATAGGATGATGGTACATACCTATTTGAACAAGAAACACTGACTATAGTATTGGATACTAGGCTTAGACTGATTTGGAAATTAGTGCCCAGTTGTGCTGCTCAAGATAACTCCTAGCATTTTCAAACTTCAATGGTCAAAGGAGAGACCTAAAAAATGGAGTTTGTTGTTAGTTCTTGTTAGCCATATTGATTTAAAATGGTCACTGAGAATCACTGGAGCCAGGGGATAAAACATTAACTAGCAATTAATAAAATAGTGCCAGGCTCTGGCAACTACATAAACCAAAACTATCTCTAATTCTAAGGCTCTGGTTGATGAATCTTAGCACAACAAGCAGTTCTTATAAATTTGGGCTGACCTTGGATAGGATATTAAGTACAAATTTTAAGTACAAATATGAATACCACAATCAACAAAAGAAATAATCTTGCAAGCTGCAGGAATAAATTGTGTTCTCTTTCAATGGAAAAAATCTCAAGACAACCGAATAGCTCCACTGAACAATACCAATCCAATAGGAGAAATGTGTGCTCCAAGATAAGGACATCTGGAACTACACTCCAAGGTATTTATAAGCACGCACTTGCTCTACTGATGTCCTGTTAATTTGCCATTTGTGCATCTTATGGTTGATTGTGCAAAACACTAGTTATTTTTTTATAACTTATTACAAGTTGTTCTTTGGACGAGAGAAAGCCAATGTTCTTCTCAATCCCACCTGGGAGACAGACAAAAATTACTATATCATCTGTATATAACAAAGCTGGAATTGCACCATCAGTTAATATTGGAAAGTAAAGAATAAAAAAGGTGAGAACCTGAATTATTAAATTAACATATAGATTGAAAAGTGAAAAGTGAAGCAGAATGTGTCCTTGCCATATCCGTCTGAGTGGTAACAGCTCCAGAAAAGAGAAATATGGGTATAAGAATGGAACTGAAGTAAACTAGATACATTCTACAAATAAGTCAGTCTTCTTTATTTCAATTTAACTTGACCATCGCTACCTATATACAATTGGTTTTTCAGGCATGAGCACTATGAATTCTTCTGTCATTGTAGTCTTCATAATTTTTGGTTACTGAATTCAGGGTACAAAATGTATTCATTTATTTCTTTGTTTTGAGGCTTACATAATTTGGTAGAGTTGTAAATTTCCACATGATAAATCCTGCCTTTATCACTTAGTAAAATATTCATCATAAAATGCAGTATTGATCACAATGTGTCCTTTTTATAACATTTATCAGGAATACTTTGTGACATTTTCCCCATAGATATTTAAGATATGAAGGTTTGATGTATAAGATCTAATAGGTCATTTCCTCCACACATTCTTAGATTTACAGAAGCAACCACAGCTTGATAGTAATCTTATAAAAGTAAAATGATTTGTTTATTTAAGACTTTTAATGTGACCTATATCCATTAGTAACCTAGGAGTTCTTAAAGAGACACCTGCCTCATTGCAGAGGAACAAGGTGCCTGCTTCTAAGAGTCTCTTATGAATTGTATCTATGGAGTTCATTGTCCCTATCAGCCTTCCTTGCTAGGTGAGAAGCATTCCCTGGACTAGATCAAGTTTCAGAATGCTATTCAAATGCCATCCACATACTGTAGAATGGAAAACTCTGAGCTTTTAAAAAATATATGTGTGTGTGTTTGTTTGTGTGTGTGTGTGTGTGTGTGTATGTATGGTGTCACAACCCCTGGTATGCCCAAATATGGGAGGAAGCATACTGCTTCCTTTCTCTGTCTATCGGCTCATCACAAGAGACCATCCAGACAGAAAGCCATTATTTTTACTGTTGCCTTTGTTACATTTGTGTTTATTTATTTATCAGCACAAATGCAACATATATATGTATGTATGTATGTATGTATGTTTACTGCTTCCATTCTCTGTCTATCGGCTCGTCACAAGAGACCACCCAGACAGAAACCCAATATTTTTACTGTTGCCTTTGTTACATTTGTGTTGTATTTGTGCTGATAAATAAATAAAGGGAGACTAGTATAGATCTATTTCAAGCTATTTAGCTCTCATCAGCTAGACATACCCTTACTGGGATTTGAACCTGGACTGTATTACATATTAGGCAGCTGTATTAACCACTAAACCACAAGGTTCTCCTCCTTTATCAGCTGAGCCAGGGGAATAGGTATGTAATTAGTGTCACAACCCCTGGTATGCCCAAATATGGGATTTCCCTAATATGTAATACAGCCCAGGTTCAAATCCCAGTAAGGGTATGGCTAGCTGATGAGAGCTAAATAGCTTGAAGGTTGGACAACCCCCCCGCTCTAGATTTAGAGAAAGAGAACAAGAAGGACATAATGGAAAGCAAACCACTCAAGCATTAACAAAGGGGGATCAACTTGTTCTCTCAGAGGTACAGGAAGCTAAGGAACAAAGACAAGACCGCGTGGTTACTAGACGAATGGAACAGGAATTAAAAAAGCAACAAACACAAGCCACCGTTCAGGAGCCTACAGGCGTTACATCAGAAGCAGTGGGAGAAGCCATGCCAAAGGTTAAATTCCAAGATGTTCAGATGGCTCGTAAAAAGCTTCAGGGGGCTAATGATGGCAACTAAGTTTTTAACTTGGAATGTCAATGGTTTAAATTCCCAACAGAAAAGGAAGAAAATTAACCACTATCTTAAACAATTTAAGAATGGTATAATTTGTTTGCAAGAATCTCATATTAGATCAACTGATCAAAAATACCTGATTAATATAAGACTTGGACAACACTTTATAGCTTCTGCCACTGAGAAGAAAAATGATATTGTAATATACTTAAGGAAGGATTTGAAAGCTGAATTAATTGAAGCAGACCCCCATGGAAGATATATTGCAATAGATTTGGTTTTAGAAGGGAAAAAGACACTACTATTGGGAATATATGCCCCCAATCAACAACAAGATAAATTTTACAAAATGCTTCATGCTAAGTTAGTACATTGGGACTTTAGATCCTGTATATTACTGGGTGACTGGAATGGCGTCATGATACCAAGAAAAACAAGAAGGCTCTCCGCCAAAATATCCAAAAGCGAGCAAAATTACCTAAGTCCTTTTTTGATATGATAGAGGATTTTGAATTGAGAGATATCTGGCGAGAAAGGAATGCAGAAGAATATGACTTTACTTTTTTCTCTGATAGACATCAATCCTTTTCTAGGATTGATTTTATACTAACAACCAATGATTTGTTTTCTAGGGTAAAGAAGACGAAGATATGCTCCAGAGCTTTATCAGATCATAATCCAGTCTGGATGGAGTTGGGGGTGGGGATGTGAGCAAGAAGATCTTGGAAACTGAATGAAAACTTATTTATATATGAGAAAAACATTAATGAATGTAAAAAGTTGCTAAAAGAATATTTTGTTTTTAATATGAACAAGGGTACATCTATGGAAATGGTATGGGATGCAAGTAAAGTGTACATGAGAGGAGTTCTGATAAATATGAATAGACTACATAGATGCAAACAGGGGGAAACGAGAATTGAACTTGAGAATGAAATTAGAAAGAGAGAGCAGGAGCTAATCTTAAACCCAGGAGACAAAAAGATTAAAGAAACAATCACATTATTAAAAGAGCAATTTAACATGTTAATGTCAGATCAGGTGGCTACCAATTTGTTATATGCAAAACACAACACTTTCTGTAATGCAAACAAATTTGGTAGATGGTTAGCATATCTGATTAGGAAAAAACAGAAGTCTCGTAACATATCGAAATTACATTTTAAAGGAAAGGAAGTGTATCAACAGGAGGAGATTCAAAAGGTTTTTCGTGAATTTTTTATAGGATTGTATACAAAAGATAAAATTCAAAGCTTAGATATAGATAGATACTTGGATAAAGAAAAAATATCGATAGTTAAAGACAAGCAGAGGGAAAGACTGAATCAACCAATAATCTCGGGGGAAATCCTACAGGCAATTAAACAGCTAAAAGCAGGGAAAGCACCGGGTACAGATGGCTTGACAGCGGTTTATTACAAAAATTTGCAGTTAGAAATGGTAGACCCGCTTAAGGAATTATTTAATAAGATCCAAGTGGAAGGAAAGGTACCCCCATCTTGGAAGACAGCCTTTATATCTCTGATCCCCAAAGAAGATCAAGACCCTACTCATCCAAAAAATTATAAACCCATATCATTACTCAATATAGACTATAAAATCTTTACTAAAATACTAGCAAACAGGTTAATGTTGGTTATTCAACAATTGATTCATAACGATCAAACAGGTTTTATTCAAGGGAGACATATGAGAACTAACGTAAGATTAATCCTTAACACATTAGAATACCTGCAGTGCTTATACTTTTAGATGCTGAAAAAGCCTTTGATCGAGTGAATTGGTAATTCCTGTTGAAAACATTGCAAAAAATGCAAATAGGGGACCACTTTTTACAATCAATCAAAGCAATATATCAGGAACAAACAGCCCAAATCATAATTAATGGAAGCTTAACAGATTCATTTAAAATTGAGAGAGGCACAAGGCAGGGTGTCCCTTATCCCCACTATTGTTTATTATAACTTTAGAATTATTGTTGAATAAAATACGGGGTTTAGGGGACCTACAAGGAATCAGGATTAGGCAGCAAGAATACAGAGTACGGGCCTTTGCGGATGATTTGGTTATAACATTAACACAACCACAGGAATCTGGTAAGGTCTTAATGAATATGATTAATCAATATGGTCAAGTGTCGGGATTTAAAATAAACTTAGGGAAAACAAAGATATTAGCTATAAATATGAATACTAAACAAAGGGAAGAACTAGAAGGAATGACAGGATGTGAAATAGTTAAAAAGGTCAAATACTTAGGAGTTTATATTTCAAACGGGAAGTTATATAAGCATAATTATGAACCACTGTGGTATAGTATACAGACAGAGATGAAAAAATGGGAGAAATTACAGTTATCTCTGATGGGAAGAATAGCAGCAGTGAAAATGAATATTTTACCTAAATTTTTATTTCTTTTTCAAACGTTACCAATACTTAAAAATTTGTTAAAATGGCAGAAGGGTATTAATACATTTGTATGGGTAGGTAAGAAGCTGAGAGTAAAACTTAAAATAATGCAGGATGTGCGTGAAAGAGGAGGTTTGAAATTACCCAATTTAAAACTATATTATGATGCAGTAGTTTTATCTATAATTAGTGATTGGATCAACTTAACAGATGATAGAATATTCATTATTGAAGGGTATGATTTGGTATATGGTTGGCATGGTTATTTGCTATATAACAAAAAGGTGGATAAGAATTTTAAAAGTCATATTTTAAGGAATGCCTTACTGCGGGTTTGGAAAAAATATCAATATAAACTAAATGATAAGTTACCTATGTGGGCTATCCCTAGACATGCAATAGAAAATATGAACATAGTACAAAAACAGGATATAATTACTTACAGGCAGCTTCTTACTGTAGAAAGAGGTGTACCACAATTGAAATCTTTGGATGTATTAAAAAAGGAAAAGGTAATTCAAACATGGTTTCAGTATGGGCAGTTACAGGCTAGATGGAAAATAGATAAAAAAACTGGCTTTATGCAAGTCAAAGATAATTTACCTAATTTGTTTGAGACCAAAGTTCAATGCATATAAAAAGATTATATAATGTATTACCGTATTTTCACGACTATAAGCTGCACTGAAAATCCTAAAATTTGATCCAAAACCGGCAGTGCGGCTTATAACCCGGTGCGCTTTATATGTGGAAAAAGATCTCCCAGCTGCTTTCGCGGCCCCCTGGAGCGCCAAGAACCTTCGCGTTCTTCTCCGCTCCTCGCGAGTGCAATAGATGTCCAGAAGCGGCTTTTGGGGCTAATGGGGATTGGATTTCCAGCTCGATAGCCCCTGCCGCTTCTGGACGTCTATTGCAGTTGTGAGGAGCCGAGGAGAGTGCGGAGAACAGCGCGAAGGTTCTTGGCACTCCAGGAAGCCGCGAAAGAGGCTGGGGGAGGCGCACGGCTTGGTTTCTCCTCCCTGGACGTCGCAGCAGCAGCCCCAAGCACACCGAACTCTGTGTTTTTCACATCGGGGTGTGCTGCAAGAGCATGCCGCGATGCGAAAAACACAGAGTTCGGTGCGCTTGGGGCTGCTGCTGCGACGTCCAGGGAGGAGAAACCAAGCCGTGCGCCTCCCCCAGCCTCTTTCGCGGCTTCCTGGAGCGCCAAGAACCTTCGCGCTGTTCTCCGCTCCTCCTCGCGACTGCAACAGATGTCCAGAAGCATCGGGAAACGTGCGGCTTATAACCCGGTGCGCTTTATATGTGGAAAATTTTGAAAAATTAACGTTAATTGATACTGCGGCTTATAATCCGGTGCGGCTTTTGGTCGTGAAAATACGGTAATAGAAATTGACTCTGAAACAGAGCTAGTTAAAGACTGTATGATTAAATGGGCTCAAAATGTTGAAGAACCAATAATGCTGGATACATGGGAGAAGATATGGGTGAGAAATGTAAAAATTACACAAGCCCAAAACTTGAGAGAAAATTTTTATAAGATGTTTTACAGATGGCATCTAGATCCCCAAAAAATGGCTTCTATGTATTTGAATTTACAACCTAAATGCTGGAGATGTGATTGTATGGACGCTACATATTTTCATATATGGTGGACTTGCAAAAAGGTTAAGGCATTCTGGATAAAAATATGGTGGATTATGCAAAATGTTCTTAAAAAAAGGATAAAGTTTACCCCCCAGCTATTCTTGTTAGGTATAATTACTGACTGTACAGCAGTAGAGATTAACTTGATTTTACACTTGATAACTGCAGCTAGATTGTTGGTAGCGCAATACTGGAAGAAGGAAGATTTGCCTACTATCCAAGAATGGACATTGAAAGTTACAAACTTAGCAGAGATGGCTAAAATATCTGCATATCTTAAGGACTATTCAAACAAGAGATATAAACGAGACTGGAAAAAATGGATTGACTATATTCAAAATAAATATGGGTCTAGGAAATTTCAGATAGCTTATGATTAAGATCAGGAATGATACAAATTGTTTATAGTTAGCCTAGCAAGGAGGAGCTAACTCAATTTAAAGACGTTATTAATTTTCTACTTTCTCTTTAAGTATATTTTAAACTGTTTTTGTTAAAGATTTATACCTTGTATTGGTTCTGGGAAGTCAGGGGGAGAAGGTTGGGGGGGGTTGGGGGGAGGGGTGGAGGGAGCGGAGTTTACTAGGTTGGAGGAGGGGTGTTGGATTTTAAGGTATTATGATTGTACATGTATAGTGCTATTTTTTCTTTTTTATGTATATTGAATAAAAATATACCACCTGAATACCACCTGGCTGAATACCACCTCTGTAGTACTCATTAGTCAAGAGTTCACCTGGAAAAACAGCACATCCTTGTTGGTTAGTAAGGTTCAACAGAGACTTCATTTCCTTAGAGTTCTACTGAAAAATCAGGTGAAACAACAGCTGATAACTTCTTTCTATCATTCCAAGATAGAAAGTGTACTCACATACTGTATTACAGTATGTTATGTTGGTTTCACAGCTGCGGACAGGAAGGCACTACGGAGAATGATCAATTCGGCATAAGAAACCATTGGTTGCCCCCTAAAACCGCTGGAAGACACCACTAGGTCTTGCTGTTTCAGCAGAGTAAGGAAGATACTTAGGAATGATTCACATCCTGGCCAGTGTCTCTTTTCACTTTTACCATCGGGCAGAAGACACAGAAGTATAGCCAGCCTGTCAAACAGGTTCTACCCATGGTCTAGACTCCTAAGCACAATATAGCATCATAAACAGATTAATATGATGAATTTCATTGGTGCCAGGGTAGTGTGAAATATGCATATACCATGATATAAGGTCATACACCAGAATAATATACATGTTGCACAGAATATGATGTACATATTTGTATGACTAGTTGTTGTATTTTACTAACTACTTATATAAGGATTATTCTTATATTATTCATGTTGTCTAGTATTATTGTATGGACTGCACTAGTAGAGGCTAAACCAATTTCATTGTATACATGATGTACAATGTCAATAAAGGCTTTGGACTTTGAACTTGAAAAGTATTTTTCTTGGAAATATGCAATGTTACTGGCATGTCAGAACCCTCAATTTCAGTTTTACCACTTCTGGTATTACCCTCAGCCTTTCAACATGTACATTCAATGCAAAACTTCATTTTCCTGTGAAACTAGTACATTACAACAACCACAATTAATCTACATATGTTTACTTTTATATAATCCTGGTCATAGAGCTTCTTTTATGTGTTTGTCTATCAATCCCTCCTACCCCACAAAAGAATCTCTCAGAATCAGTTGGCTCAAAGTTGGCTCAAGGGATGGGATAGGATAGGGTGGGAAGGAAAGGAAAAGGAAATCATCTGTACATAAATGTTGCCATAAACAACAATATAAGCAGCATATCATGCTTTGACTGGGATCAATAATCTTTTTTATTATCAAGAATAACATTCTGGTTGGATTCATGTATCACATACTCAACTTTCTCTAATTTGGTACCCCCTTCTCTTCAGTGGTACCTCTATATACATATTTAGTAGGGCATCCATTTACTCCTTATAATCTCTTGACCATTGTAGGGCTAAGCCTAGCTGGGATTTTTCCAGATCTTTGATGGATGTATATAAAAACCAGTGGCTAAGGTACTAGGATAGCAACTGGGAGAATGTAGTTCTAGTTCCTGCCTTCAATCGGAAAACTGGATGGGTCATTTTGGTCCAGTCACTCTCTCTGTCAGCCCAACTCACCCTGCAGAGCTGCGGTTGCAGAAAAAATAGAAGGAGGAAGGAGCATTAAAGTACAAATCACCCCTTGAGTAAAGGTGGAGTTGAAAAAAAATCTAAATCTAATCTATTGTATTCCCACCAAAAAAGGGAATGCATTGTGAAAAAGTAGAGAAGTATTTTCCACTTGGACAATTTAAAAAACCCGAATATTTCAGATTTTTTTTAAAAAAAAAATGTAATGTATCTCACTGCAATAAGAAAGAGTGGTGACCAAGTTATTTTGCTTGCTGCCCAGATGCCAACTCTCAAAGTCAGTTCTTTTCTTTCATGGATACATTATTTAAGCAGAACTCAAGTGAAAGACTATTTGCAGAATAGTAGGATAGATCCCAAATAAGTCTAACTGAATAAATAAAGAGCTTGTATGCTACTCCTTACTTTCCCAATTGAGGAAAAAAATCTCTTTCGAAATGTAAACAATAAAAATAAATCCATATTTAATTATCATTTATAATTGCACATACTAAGAACAGAAAGTAGCAGGTGGTGCAAGCCCAGATGTCTCTTTTCTTTAAAACAAACAAAATATGTTTGGATGCAGGGAGTACAGTGCTTGCAGAAGAAGAAGCACTCATTATTATTAGTCACAAAGTTCTGAGCCCTTCTCAGTGGTGCTACCATTTCAGTCACAGCAAATAGCCTGCAAGGGCCATCTGTTGCTCTGTTGAAATCTTTGAATAAGAGGGAGAAAGAGGAGGAGATGGTTGATAAATCAGAGCTCTCCTGAAACATTTATATGCATAAATATTACATCTGAAATAGCTCCATGTGACAGAAAAGAACAAGGAGTTCTTCTATTCATACAGAGGGTGTCAGGAAAGAGCCAGCAGAATGGTCCTATCTCCATAAGACCTCTTGAGTCTGAACTATATTGATAACTGTTACTGAAAGAAATCCTGGTGGATGCTGTGACTGGAAAAAAAATAAGGCTAAAAACTGTCTTATTGTAACCCAGGAGACTAGATCTGTACTGGGTGGATATCATGGTTCTTTAGGCATGAATCTTCACCACATTATCTGAAGATTACAAGGAGTGAAACTCAGATTTTGATTACGGTTGCAAATATGAGTTCCATCATGATGCCACAAATGTGTTATATCTGGGTATGCGAAACAAGGATCCAGGGCCTTAACCAAGCATGAAATTTATCCCATAACAATAATTAATGTTATTTATTTTTATTTTATTTATTAATAAAAGTTAGGGACACTCCATCTCACTCCCAGAATGACTTTAATGCACTTTGCAAGGTTGTTTTAATGATAAACATGTAAGAATTCTAAAACAAACTGTACATTTGCAACAAATAAGTGTTTTAAATATTTTTTCATTTTTATCATTTATATGGTTTTGATCCTAAGTTTCCCTTAGTAATTTACAGTAATTCAAAATCATCTATAGCATTAAAACACAAATATACAATATAAATATGACTTAAAAATCAACATTAAAATAATGACAAATAAAGTTTCAGTATAATTCGCGCTCTACATGGGGCTGCCCCTGAAGAGTGTTCGAAGACTACAGTTGGTCCAAAATGCAGCCGCGCAAGCAACACTGGGTGTACCTAGATACACCCATGTTACACCCATCCTCCGCGAGCTGCACTGGCTCCCTATTGGTCTCCGAACGCGCTTCAAGGTGCTAGTTGTTACTTTTAAAGTCCTACATGGTTTAGGGCCTGGCTACCTGAGAGACCGCCTCCTGCCACATACCTCCCAACGACCAACAAGATCTCACAGGTTGGGCCTCCTCCGGGTGCCATCGGCCGGACAATGCCGGCTAGCAGCCCCCCAGGGGAGGGCCTTCTCTGTAACTGTGCCGGCCCTGTGGAACGATCTACCCTTAGAGATCCGGACCCTTACCACTCTCCCGGCTTTCCGAAAAGCCACCAAGACCTGGGATTGGGCGGCATACAAATTTTATTAAATTTCAAATTTCAATTAAAAAACTGAAAACTATTAAAATTTAACAGCATGAGAAAATAGTGCTCTCTCATCTGGTCCTGAATATGCCACTTTTGAAATAGGATTCTGTGCCAGGACATCACTACAAACAAGATCCTGTTTCTAGAAACTATCTACCATACCTCAAAAGCCAGGGATATTCAGAGAAAGCCGAATTCTTGAATTCTGGTTCTGAACAATTACTTTTTTGTATGGATGTTAATAAAAATAGTATCACCAACATGGTTGCCAATGTCCGATGATGGATATGGCACAGGAAAAAAAAAGAAAAGGAGGAGGAGGGAGAGGGAGAGGAGGAGGAGGAGGAGGAGGAGGAGGAGGAGAGGGAGGAGGAGGAAGAAGAGGAGGAGGAGGAGGAGGAGGAAGAAGAAGAAGAAGAAGAAGAAGAAGAAGAAGAAGAAGAAGAAGAAGAAGAAGATTATTCAAAAAGCCCTAAAGCCACCTGTGTCCCCACCAGTATTGAATTCAAAAAATCCCTCACATATCTTTGATCCTCTGAATGCATCATCTTTCAAAACATATTAAATATACTCAGTTGGATACATGGACTAGCCATTATGCATTTTGCATAGTTTGAACCTCATTTTACTAAGTTTTATTTTGCCAATATATCCATTGCAAGTATATCCATTGCTAATACAGAACATCAATTGCTGCATTTGATTAGATAAAATAAAGCAATCAGGAATTCAACTGATGATTGCTGGAGTAACAACATACAAAATTTGTATAATTTTCATAGTGGCTTCATAAAGATGTCAATATCATGAAAAACAAAATAAGAGTCACTCCTGCAGCATTCTCACTAAGGAGCACAGTGATAATCTTCTTTGATTACACTGGTTTTCTTTAAAAGCATTTTTAACTAATATGACTCAGAATCATTAAAAGATAAAAATCCTCTACCATGAATTTGTATTTATAAAATCCATCTATAAATATATTCTAAGGCAACAGTAATAAAATCTTGCAGTAATTTATTCCTGAATTTCTTAAATACATACAACATTTAATTATTAATGCATCCTTAAATTCACTTATCAAATTTGTACATTTCCATTTCACTAAAAATCCACCATAGGAATAAAAACATGTATAAATAGATCAAATAGAAAACTATTTAGAGAAAATTGACTCAGAGGCACAAAATAAATAAATACATAGAAAAGGGGATATAGAGATTGATTATGATATTGAATGGTAAATTCTTCTTTCTCCACTAACTGGAGTCCCCGTGAGATGAATGCTGCAAAACTTTGGCTGGAGTGAAAAATGAACAACTGTTTGTATACCTTCTAAGAACTGGTGCCAGGCCATGGGTCCTACCTGATGAAATGCTGCAGTGATGCATGTGTTAGTCTTTAAGATGAAACAAGACAAAGTTAACATAATCACCACTCAATTAATATTCTGCCTTTATTTTATAGAGCTCAAACTGTGTACATAATGCTGGTGCCTCCTATTTTTTCCACAACAACAATTCCTCTGTGAGGTGCTGGGCTGAGAGAAAAGGACAGGCCCAAAGTTGCCCAACTGGCTTTCATGCCTAAGGGTGGCCTAGAACATATGGATATGACGTGCATGTGGAGCAACTCAATGTACCATGTGTTTAATGGTTGTGTGTGTCCCTGCATTTTTGCCTGACAATTGGAAGAATAGAGTCATTGTTCCTCTACACAAAGGAAAAAAATACAACAATGAGTGGGGGATTAATTTGTTCAGTGTGTCTGGAAAGATGTTTGCAAAATTCTGATTGAAAGATGACCATTTGGGAAGTGCCCTGAACTTTAGGCTGGTAGTGGATATGAAGACCAGATTTTTGTTCTTATAAGGTCATTGCAGGATGTATATGAATATGAGAAATTAAGATTATTGAACACTTGTTGATCTAGCGAAAGTCTAATGTAAAGTCAGGGTACTTGAATTAGGAGACTATTTCATTTTTGCTCAAATGTAGTGTTGAAATTAATGCTCTAAGAGGATAGGTGATGCTTTCTTGAATGTTTAATATATTTATAAATAAATGTAGAAAAATTGTTATGATAAAATTATAGGTTGGAAATGACAATGTGTGTGTATTTTCATATGCAATTGATACTACATTGTTGGTTCAGTAAATGGTAGATTGTATGATTTAAGTGAGAAGTATGGATTTTAAAATTAATGTCTCAAAGATCATGATTGCTGCGCTTTCAGGAAAAATTGAATGACCAATTGCAAATTGTACAGAAATGGCAAAAAACAAGGGAAGTAGAAAAATGTATGTATCTGGTACAATGTAGGCCAAAACTGTAAAACAGATAAGTTTGGAAATGTGCAAACACAGATGTAAAGATAGTGATCAGTATGTGATCTGTTACAAGAAATGAATGTTTGTCAAAATAAATGGCTGCATTGAAGACCTTGCTTATTTTGTTATATGAAAGTGAGAGTTAAGTATGCCAGAAAAAAAGGTAAATTGAATGCAATGAAAGCAGGGGAATCAATATAGCTGTGATCTAAAACAAGAAGGGTAGAATAAAAAAATAAATGGGTACTGAATGACTATGGACTGGGTACAAATTACCTAAGGTGACCAGATTTTCAGATTGGTAAAGAGGGACACCATTGACCGGGGGGGGGGGGGGGGGGGCTTGATTAAAAATTTTATATTTTGTCAAAAGGTCACCCCAGGACACTGAAACCAGCATAAATACGAATCTGTTGCCAAACAAAATTGTTATCACGTGACCATGAGGATGCTGCAACGGTCGCTAAGTGTGAAAAATGGTCGCAACCATTGACTTATAAATAGACTAATGTTCTGAAAACCTGACTTAAATTACTATATATTTTAAATAGCTGTAAAGCTATGCTGAAAAAGTTGTTCTCAAGGTATTGTGATAAATTCAATAAAAAGAAGGGAATTCTTCATGATCTTAAGGAGAAATGAAAGTATTGGATAGTAAATGGGCAAATAAAATTACCAATCAAAGAGAATATTTGCACCTCAGGGTTGAAATGAGATGTTCTCTCCTACTCTTTCCTCTTCCTCTCTTCTCTCTCTGTCTCTCTCATCCTCTTTCTCTTTGTCTCTCTTCTCTTTCTCCTTCTTTTCCATTCTTCCTTCACTTATTCTTTCTTTCTCCCTTCTCTCTCCTCTTTGTCTCTTTCTGTCTCTCATCCTCTTTCTCTTTGTCTCTCTTCTCTTTCTCTCTCCTTCTTTTCCATTCTTCTGTCAGTTTCTCTCTCCTTCTCCCTTCTCTCTCCTTTGTCTTTCTCTCTCTCACCCTCTTTCTCTTTGTCTCTCTTCTCTTTCTCCTCCTTTTCCATTCTTCTATCACTTTCTCTCTCCTTCTCCCTTCTCTCTCCTCTTTGTCTCTTTCTCTCTCTCTCTCTTACCCTCTTTCTCTTTTTCTTTCTCTCTCCTTCTTTCCTACTCTTCTGTCACTTTCTCTCTCCTTCTCTGTCTCTTTCTGTCTCTCTCCCCTCTTTTTTCTTCCTCTCTCCCACTCTTTTATCACTTTCTCTCTACCACCCAACCTGTCCCCATACTTATCTTCGACTGATCATGTTTGCAATAATTTCTAAATAGCCGCAGTTCCCTTACCGGATCCCTCGCTCAATCAAACACACACACACACACACACAAAACCATTTTTCTCCAAACTTTGGTCACAGCATGGTTCTGACTTCGGCTGGTGGGAACAGCTTTCTCCTTTCCCTGTCCAGTTTGGAAGCGAGTCTAGCGGAGAGCTGTCCCCATCCCCGGTGACCGGGGTGGAGCGAGGGTAGCGAGAAGGCAGGTCCGGCTCTTCTTGGCTTCTGCCTCGCCTTGCAGCATACAAGAAACGGCTCGTGTCACAGATAAAAAGAGGAGATCGCGACAGAGAAAGAGCATCCTCCATTAGCGCTGCGCTCCCTCCCTTCCCTACTTCTGCACCCAGACTAGTTTCCCCTCCCGCCTCGGAGGCGCCCCGCTCACCATCTGCTGATGGGCGTCTCCGGCGATCCCCCACTGACGGCGAAAAAAAGGCCCAACACCACGCAGAGGGCGGAGAAGAGCAGCACCTTCCTTCACGCCCTGCGGAGTTTCTCGCACACAGGACGGGCGCAATCTGGCAGACACAGGGAAAACTCCGCAGGGCGTGAAGGAAGCAACGTGGCAGCGGCGGAGCTGGGAAGGTGCTGCCCCCGGAGCCCAAGGGTGAGCAGGCTGGCACGGGCTGGCAAGCGGGCACCTTTCTCGCACACAGGATGGGCGCAACCTGGGAGAAACAGGGAAAGGCACCTGCTCGCCAGTCCGCCCGCCCACCCTTGGGCTCTGGGGGCAGCACCTCCCAAGCGCCTTCCTTCGCACCCTGCGGAGTTTCTTGCACACAGGACGGGCGTGACCTGGCAGACACAGGGAAAACTCCGCAGAGCGCGAAGGAAGCAGCGTGGCAGCAGCGGAGCTGGGAAGGTGCTGCCCCCGGAGCCTAAGGGTGAGTCGGCTGGCGCGGGCTGGCACCTTTCTCGCACACAGGATGGGCGCAATCTGGGAGACAGAGGGAAAGGCGCCCGCTCACCAGTTCGCCCGCCCACCCTTGGGCCCCTGGGGCAGCACCTCCCCAGCACCTTCCTTCGTGCCCTGCGGAATTTCTCGCACACAGGATGGGCGCGACCTGGGAGACACAGGGAAAACTCCGCAGGGTGCGAAGGAAGCAGCGTGGCAGTGGCAGAGCTGGGAAGGTGCTGCCCCCGGAGCCTAAGGGTGAGCCGGCTGATGCGGGCTGGCGAGCGGGCACCTTTCTCGCACACAGGGAAGGGGAGGAGGGCGGCGGCTATTTCAATAACCCTGCGCAGGTTACTAAAGGCCCTCAGCAGCAGCAGCAGCAGCCGACGATGACGACGACCTCGCGCGACGGTCCTTGGGAGCGCTGCGGAAGCCCTGCCAAAGCGCCCCTTTCCCAGCTCGGAGCAGGATGAGCAGCTAGCAGAGCCTTGTTTAAAACGACGGTCGTGGCCGCTCGTTCGCTCCGCCGCTCTTGTGTGGAGGTCTGAGGAGGCAGAGGGGTGGGAGGGGCGCGAAGGAACCAGCGCGGCGGTGCTTGGCTAGCGGGTGCCTTTCTTGCACACAGGGAAGGGGAGGAGGGCGGCGGCAGCTGTTTCACTAACCCCGCGCAGGTTACTAATTCCCGGTTTACTCACCAGTGAAGCAGCAAAACAAAGCAAACGGCCGCGAAGGCGAAATGAAATGGAGACTCCTGCGACTCATGCGGCATGCTAAGCGGACTCCAGCCAATCAGCGAGCTGGCTGGGATGGAAAACTTTAAGCACACTGTGTTTTCCATCCCAGCCAGCTCACTAATTGGCTGGAGTCCAGGCCAATCAGTGAGCGGCAGGCTGGGCTGGCTTAGATTTTTAGAAATAGATGGGGGAACTAACGAGCGAGCTAGCGGCAGCTGATGGGTAGGGGAGCCAGCGAGTCCCAAAATAAAGCGGAGGTTTTTGAGAACCGGGCGGGACGCGGGAAAAATGATGAAAAGTCGTGCCTGTCCCGCCAGATGTGGGACGTCTGGTCACCCTAAAATTACCCCAAAATTAACTGGCAGATAGGCAAGACCTATGTATGTTAAATTGATTTGGTCATGTATGAAAAAAGAATAAGGAAATAATTGTAAAACATATATAATGGAAAGCCAAATGTGTTAAGAGGAGGGGGAAGTCTAATGAAGTTATATAGTTCTGGAGATAAGCAGATCCTGAGTGATTTGAGATCTTCTTTAATTACATAGTTAAAAGATTAAAAATCACTGATATATGGAAGTAAGGAAAGCAAGAATATTGATGATAGAAATATAAGAAGAGATATAGTATTTGCTGCAGATATAAATTAAGTTTAGTTATATTTCTTTTTCTTTCTGCGGTCCACATTTCTTAAACTTACTATTTCTTACTCCAAGTCTGTGTTTTCCATAATGTTGCTTAATCCCACAAAATATATTTTAGTTGTAGGAGCAGTGTGGAATTATCAAAATGAGATTATGATTTAATGTTTACATTTTAAAACTTACAAACTATTTTTCTAGAATTTGAGCTGTTATTCTTTGAATAGTAAAGCCATCCATTGCATATGGGAAGATGAGTTGCTATCTCCTATGGAGAAACTTATGCCATTCTATGTATATTTAAAGTAATTTTCTCCTTTATTAATGTAGCTTTCCCACTGTGAAAAAAACAGAGCGGATAAACATGTATTCAACAGCACCTATAGCTACCAACTACCATACTGATAGTTCTAGACTTACAACCACAACTGAGACACAAATTTTTGTTGATAAGCAAGACAGTTGTTAAGTGAATTTTGCCCCATTTTACAAACTTTCTTGCCACAATTATTAAATAAATCATTGCAGTTGTTAAGTTAGTGACACTGTTTTTAAGTAAATCTGGATTCCCCATTTACTTGGCTGGTCAGAAGCTTGCAAAAGGTGATCACATCACCCCAAGACACTGCAACCGTCATAAATGCATGCCAGTTGACAAGCATTCAAATTTTGATCATGTGAAGATTGGGATGTTGTAATGTTCATAAATGTGAAAAATGGTCATAAGTCACTTTTTTCAGGATTGTTGTAATTTTGAACAGTCACTAAAAGAAGGGTTGTAAAAGACTACTTGTACTCCTGATTATTCTCAATAAAACTTGTTATGTTTTAAATGTCTCCAGTAGATGGTGCTGAAAGCTATAAACTCAATCAGCAATAAAATCCCATGATATTTTGATTCATAAAAATCAAAAGACAGGACTACAAGATTAATAAAACAGGAAAATGAATTGACTGATCCATTTTTTCACACAACTACACAAAAAAGGCATAACAAATTTGTGAAAAGACTCAGAACCAAGATTTTACAGGAAGGCTACTCATGTAGCCTTTACTTCAATTTTTACACTTCTCCCCCCACATTTTTAATTGTGAAGTTTACAACAAAAAAGTATTTTTCAATCTACCAAAGGTGCGTTTTCAAGAAGCAACTAGACTTTCTTTGTTTTTCCTTGATGATGTTTCACTTCTCATCCAAGAAACTTCTTCAGTTCAGAACTGAAGAAGCTTCTTGGATGAGAAGTGAAACGTCTTCAAGGAAAAACAAAGTGCAGTTGCCTCTTGAAAAAGCACCTTTGAGACAGCCACAATCTGGATGACTGAGAATCTCCATTTTCTAAATGTAATACACAAATATTAGATGGTGAGAAAGGGGGAAGTAATATTTGTCAAAGTCTGTACATGAAGTAAAATGGAGACAGTAGGAAATATAAAAATGTTCTGAGGTATTAGAGCAAAACTGAGATTAAACTACAGGGAAGTTAAAACAAGCTATTTAGTCAATAGGAAAATACCTAGAAAACCCCAAATATTTAGCAGAAAAAATGCAGATATATATGACCAATAGCAGATAAAGTGAATATTTAACAAATTCTGACTTGGTAAAATGCATCTCAGTGGCTTTACAGGAATAATAATTTTTCCCTACCTACATCTGTACTCTATTAAAATTATTGCTCTGTTATGCAAAGAAATAATGTAACAGAACATTTATAAAGATCAGGATGCTCCCTGCAATAAGACACAAATAAATTAAACATGTTAGCCACCTAATGTATTTGTTTGAATATAAAAGTGGGTTATAAATGAAATGAAATAAATAACTTTTTGGTTGTATGGCTTGTTTACTCAGAAATAAATGCCATTATGTTAATAGGGCTCAGTTCCAATTATGGGCTGCAATTTGAATTTTCTCAAGCCTCTATGAGATCTGACTGCCAGGATTCCTGTTATATTGTTTTACCAGTAATCCAGCATAAAATATAAAGCAAAATATGTTATGGAACCTTTTGTACCATATTCCCCTCCAATTTAAGGGGAAAGGACAACAAAAACACATTGATAAAGCCTTCTTCCCTCCATGCACAGGGTCACACACTCACTAACTCTCTCACACACGCTTGCACGCACACATACACTGGGTCTCCTGTCTCTGTGCCACTCCCCTATTGTTTTCACTATAACTGATTCTGGCAACAGCTCTTTAGCACTTTGGAAGGGGCTTCATTAGCACTGGGCCATTGGCCAAAAGGAATCCTGAAAAAAAAATTCATCACATGGCTTCTCTTGTTCTTTGGATAAATGACAGCTTTGGCTAAAGAACAACAACATGAAGGAACACTATACAAGCCGAAAAGGAACAGGGCAGCCATCATGTGAAGTCCTGCAGATAATGTGGGGACTCCCTGAATTCCACATGCCCAAAGGGCCCTGCTGGAGAAGATTGCAATTCAAATATGGCTACCTGAACAGAGATGACAGGTGGGTTTTCAAAATGGAGGGTTTAAAGTTAAAACAAAACAAAACAAGTTAACACTAGCAGAAAGGGTAGAACAAGCATAGTCACAGTCTGGAAGACATTGGAATTAGGAAACGGCCACTCTTCTTCTCTGCCTGTCATAGATTTATTCTTCAAAATATTTATATAACAAGGTGCCATATTACTATCTGTTCAGGTCCTAGAAACTTTTTTTTTGTTTAGAGATGAAGCGATCGTGCTCTAAGGTTTGCAAAGGTTTGGAATTTCCCATCACTAGTTTTATTTCAGCATATTAAACATATTGGAACGGTTACTCATGGTTTCGCTTTGACTCAGATCTGTGTTATCTTAAAATGATATTGCAGGTCTGAAATATTACAAAAATAAAGCATTTAAGCCATTTTTAAATGCACCATTAGGAAATTTAAACCTTTAAAATTACTTTTCATTTTCTAAATCACAATTTTTGCATTAATAATAAAGACAAGGAAAACACAGATTTTTTTAAAAAAAAAATCATTCAAAGTTGCCAGTAGAAAATTGAGGACCAAATAAACACAGTGAAAATTTATGGAAACTGGAAGAATATTGCAGCAAGAGAGAAGCAGGAAAATAAACGCTCCAGCCATCACCATGGCATGGTTCCTGATCCTTGTGAGTGTGTGTGCAGAAGAGAAGGGGGGTTTGGAGTAGCAAAGCCCTACCTCTAAGTACTTCTGAGTCTGGGAGGGAGGGGGAAACCCCAGGAGCATCAGGGAAATGAGATATGAGCTTCAGCTCTAAGAAGGCAGCCGCCTTGAGCTTCAGAGGAAAAGCAGTGAAACCACCTTTATAGCATTTTCAACAGAGCAGGAACTGAGCTGAAAATTAATCGGCCCACTTCCTAAGCGTACTCCACTCCCACCTGCCCCCCCACACACACACACACCAAACCCATAGCTCAAAGGGATACAGGAGGATTTTACTGCTCTCGGAAGAAAGGGCCTTAAGTTCTCTTAGACTGGGAATAACTGTTAAATACTCCTTGGACAATTTTCTTCCTGGGCTTGGAGAAACACTTTAAGGGCGTAAGCGTCAGTTTGGTTCAAAGACGTTTGTTGTTGTCGTCATTCCTAATCTAAACTTCAATGTGAAACCTAGAAAAAGACCTAGTAAATATTTTTTCCACATATATTATGAGGATTTAAACTTAAAATACAGCTTGCAAAGAAGTAGTTTATAATAAATTTAAACAGACATTTCTAAAAATGGAAAATTCCGTATCCTTTTTTAGTTTCTATAAACTGGAACTATTTTTACATTTTTTACAAATGCTAAATCTTCAAGCAAGTTTGTTTTTCAAAGGTTAATATATTCTTATTGTTGTGGCTAATGTAAAATATATTAAAACTACTTTTTTGTTAAATTACTAGTTGAGAGCACTTTTTTTAGAGCTTTTGTCATATTACCATATAGAAAAACATTTTTTCAGGAAAAAAAAATCTGAAAGAGTTGTAGCTCTTTGAAACTGGGTTTGTTTTTTTTGTGAAAGCAAACATTTTTTTCCTTCTTAGTTCCCATTCAGTTTTGTGCTTGCCAGCAGAACATACAGCATTAACCAGCCAGAATATTGGTTTCATATACGGTCCCACATTTCTGTTCCCCAGGATCAGTGGATAAAACAGTGAATAAAACAGTTTCGCACGTGGAAATCCATTCACATGATATTGCATGTAGCCATTGATCTATTTAACTTCCTGACTCACAGTCATTTGGAGAAATGCTTTAAAGAAGTATTGGGTGGGGGAGGATGATTGTGCACCACAGTCAACCAATCAGACATTTGCACAGCCACACTCTAAGAAATTGAGAAGCTCTGAGCAAGCAGCATTGCACTTAATGACTTATTTTAGATATTTTTAATTTTTAACCATGAAATAGCACACTTGAAATTCAGTGATTTGTAGTGGACATTCAGTACTCTAATCCATAAGTGCAAATGGAAATGGAAATCCCCATTTCAACCACATCTGTAACAGCGGTGGGATTCACTTACCTACCTACTAATTCACATAGGTGACAGTGAGTGCTTGTGCTTTCTTCGCTCAAATGTGCCGCATATGTGCATGTGTGTCGTGTCTGAGCGTGCACACCGCCTTCTGTGCATGCACAGTGCTTGATATTACATTGGGGTGGGTGGCGGAGCCTCCTGCAGCCACCACAACTTGATTAGCCCGAACAGGAGAGAACCGGCTGAATACCACCTCCGATCTGTAATAGATGGACAACAGGCCTGATGCCTGTGGTAAAATTATTATGCTATAAAGATAGGGTGACCAGACGTCCCGCATTTGGCGGGACAGCCACGCCTTTTCATAATTTTTCCCACGTCCCGGGGCATTCTCAAAATATCCCGCTTTAATTTTGGCGCCTTCTCGCTCGCTCCCCTGCCCATCCGCTACCACTCGCATGGGCTGGGTGTAGCAAGTGAGCGAGCGGATGGGTGGAGAACGAGTGAGCCGCTCATTCGTTCCCCCGCCCATCCGCTGCCGTGTGCATGGGCTGGGTGTAGCGAGTGAGCGGGCGGATGGGCGGGGAGCGAGTGAGCCGCTCATTCATTCCCCTGCCCATCCGCTGCCGCTCGCATGGGCGGGGTGTAGCGAGTGAGTGGGCGGATGGGCGGGGGAGCGGCTCGCCTTTCCAGCCCCACTTCCACCCGGACAAGCCATGGGAAAGCCTCCGCCTCTCGCCCTCTCCGAAAAGAGCCACCTGTGTGTGTGTGGCCCTCGGCGGGGTCTGGAAGCAGAACCTTTCCCCAAAGCATCCCTCGTGCACTTCGGGGGCCGGCGGGCGAAGCGAGCACAGCAGCCGGAGACTCCCCTGTGGGACCACTGTTCCCAAGGCAAGAAAACACCGCGCAGCACTTTTTAACTCCCGCGCAGCCGCAGTGATTTGTTGTGATGAGCACGGGGCGACTGGACTGACGGTAAGCCCCCGCCATTACCGGACTAACTGCTGCTGCATCCTCCTCCTCTAACAGCACCGCCAGATTTGCTGCCCGGCACTGCGGCTGAGGTGAAGCCAGCAAAGCTCCCACCGTGCTTTTGAGGAGCCTTGAGGCCATGGGAGCCAGTAGGAAGGCGGCGGAGGGGTGGGAGCAGGAAAAAAGGCCCGATGGCTCCTCAAAAGCATGACGGAGGAGGAGGGGGCAGGGCCGTGGTAACGCGGTGCCCAGCTCAGGTGCTCCGAGCAGAGGGGGAGGAAGCACCACTGCTGCCATGGGCAGGAGCTTTGGCGGCTTCACCTCAGCGCCAGGCGGCAAAAATTTTAATCAAGAGCAATCCCCCCCGCCCCGCCCCGCCCCACCCGCCAATGGTGTCCCGCTTTACCAATTTTAAAATCTAGTCACTTTATATAAAGACCATCCTAATAACTGTAAATCCCAACAAAAGTAGTAATTGTCTGCATGCTGGCATATAGGATTAGAGTAACACCTGAAAGCTCCCTACCTGGCTGTTATTCATTGTAATTTATAGAGCAGAATCTTAAACATCCACTACATAAAAATTCATTATATTGAATGCTCTAAAAATAAAACTCAGGAGAGAAACTAAACATTTTGGTTACTTCTTAGAAACCTGTATATTCCAAACCACAGACATGCCATATTGATTATATAGGGATGAAATTTTATTTCCAGTTACCTGGAAACAAGCCCCACTGAACTTTGCAGTCATGCATAAGGTTTTATTATAAAGATACTGACATTTGGGCAGATCCAAACCACAAAACACTGTCAAGGAAACTGGGACTCAATAAACAGATCTGCATGAGTTATTTTTCAAGGGGCAAAAAAATTATGAGGAAGCTGCAGGCAGATCTGAGCTGTTTTTAATTTACCCACAAAACCAGAAAGTTATTATCAAAAATTTGTTACATTTACATATCGAGAATGCTGAACTTAAAAAAAAAAGATGAGCAGGCAGAGTACAACGGTTCCGTTCTGCGAAACTGAACTGTTAAGAACAATCAATCAGGGAGACTTCTAGATCTCCTTTCATATTCAACCAATTAAATTGTCATCAAATTGGAGCATCCAGTGATATGAAATAGGAGTCTCAGCTAATGCAATCTGAAGTTGTAGACCGCCTCCTGGGACTAGGCCAGATGCCTGATAGGTCTTAAAGCAAAAGGATTGGCTGCCTTCCCCCCTACATTGTGGCACTAGTGTATTTATTCTCTGACTCCCCCCCCCCACAATGTGCCATCAGGAAGGCTTATATTTGGCAGTGGACTAAGATCCCTATCTCTAAGCTGAAAAAGGGTTCAGTGCTTTGCAGAAATAATGCTTTCCACACACATCAAACCTCTCTCCAGATGGAGCTGCACCAGGGTCCCTTCCAGCCATTGATTCACCTTCTGTTCTAACTTGTCACTGTCTTTTTATTTTCTTTTTCCACCACCTCCTTATGACCTGCTCGCCTTGCATTTTGGAGACTCTTTCAGAACTTTGGAATTCTCAGAGTTCCACTTGAATAACACCCACAGGAAGATACCACACATTGTCAGAAGACACACACCCCTCCCCAGTGCCTAACAGATTGCAAATCAAGGGAAGCAAGAATGATGAATGTAACCAAACATTGGAGATTTCCCCCTCTATGTCTGCACTGCCTACTCTTCCACCTAAAGCGTTAAAGAAAGAAAAGGGCTTGGCGCATAGACTGATTGCTAAAGGAGGAGGTTTGGCAGAAGCCTGGAAAAAGAAAAACAGTGATAATGGCAAGTAGCTAACATTGCAGAGCTATTTCTTTTAAAGCTCCCACATATTGTTTTCTCTAATGAGTAAGGGTTAAGATCCAGGCTTTGACCTGGAGGTTCTTAGAGAACATTTTTCTTACTAGGTAAGTTGAGTCACGTAAATGGTCCAATCTGAAAATGTTTGATAGTTATAATAATATGGAGAGGGAAAGGATTAAGTACCTTTGTGAGGCTTTGAGTTGGCCAAGTAACAACCAAAGATTTTCCTGGTAAAATAACAATGCACAGGTGTCAATCATTTTTTCTAATGGAAAAAAAAGATGGTTCTCAGTCCATTATAATCTAAGCATTGGAGAACAAAACATAGGGTTTGAAACTAGGAACAGCTACACATAGGGCTTGAATTGTAGAATTTTCACTATTTAGTTTTCTTCGTCATTAAAGGCATACTTACTATCTGAAATAAAAGTATCCTTTCAGAATTGTGTCCTTGAATCTCTACCATTGAGCCTTTTCGTTGGAGGCTAAGCCTGGGAAAATCTGATAAAATCCTTTGTTTTGGACATTGATTTTGAACCAGAGGTAACCTAAGTTGTATACAGTTTTATATAAAAGTTCCCCTTTTCAGTTACACATTTGGGGATATTTGTCATGCTACAAATGTATTGCAAATGCATTTGGAACAAAACACCTTTTAAAAAGGGTTAACCCTTTCTAGTAATCCAGCAGCCAGGACAAAATGAATGTGGAACAGCAGTGAGCAGTCACTGGAAGGGAAGGGGAATTCCTGCCATAGCTCACAGTAGCTAATTGCAGTGGAGGCATTGGCCTACAGTGAAATGAGGTGCAGATGGTGAGCCAGACAGCACATCTGTGCTGGCAGAAGTTGAAAAACACTACTTTAAAATGGACCAAGAAAAGATAAGTGGAGGTTGTCCAGAGGCAGATAAACATTGTACATTTCTTGGTCTTGTAGATTAGCCTCGCGATATCCGAAAATTGTACCAAAATTTACCAAACATGTACCAAAGCTTTGCTATAGGTTACAAGTCTGTTTCTGAAAAATCAAAACTGTTTTTTACTTGTTTATTTATTTATTTTTGTTTGCTGCCCAACTCACCTTAAGGTTACCGTATATACTCGAGTATAGGCCGACCCGAATATAAGCCGAGGCACCTAATTTTACCACAAAAAACTGGAAAAGTTATTGACTCGAGTATAAGCCTAGGGTGGGAAATGCAGCAGCTACCGGTAAATTTCAAAAATAAAAATAGATACCAATAATGTTTTTGAATATTTATTTCAAAGAAAAACAGTAAACTAGTGGTGTATTCAATGAAATACTTCACTCACCTCATGATGCTGATGTCCCGCTGTGATGATGATGTCCTGTGCAGCCGCGGGAGCGATGTCCCGCCTCCTATGACACACGGCACAGTGATTCCTATCATTGGATCACTGTACCAGAGGAGGTGGGACATCGCTATGTGGCTGCTTGCCATAACAAGGAGGAGGTGGGACATCGTTGCAGAGCGGCAGGAGGGGGAGGAAGGGGAATCATAAGACAGCCCTGCATTACATTAGAACGTGAGGAGGGGGGATGGTGCGGTGCGCGCTGCGCGGCAAACTGACACAGAGGGAGGGGAAACTCACAGGGGCACTGGGCCATTCACGAGTGTCACCCAGCGGCATGGCCCCGCCCCTTTTTCTCCTCCATTTCGGGCAAATTTTTCACTGACTCGAGTATAAGCCGAGGCGGCTTTTTTCAGCCCAAAAAGTGGGCTGAAAAACTAGGCTTATACTCGAGTATATACAGTACTCTTTTGGTCTTTAAACATTTGCCTGACACAATGATCACAAAGCTTGGTTGAAAAGCTGGGTAGAGTATAAGCAGAGGTAAAAATGGCTATTCGTGCTTTGAATCATAAATGGGACCATACATTGATTCTTTACCTGATTGTTGCTTGTCACAAATGAGTGAGGGACACTAGTTTCAACTGCTATATAAGTATATATCTGACAAAAAAAGAAAAAAAAAGTTTAATTATCAACAGGCTTATCAGCATATCTTCAAAAAACTATAGTGTGTCTTCTAAAATTAAAGTAGTGTTGGTAGAGAACCCCTAGCTGTAATACACAGAGCACAATAGTGTTGATTTCTGAAGTATAGTGACCTACTTTGCTCAAGAAATATGAACATATGCAAAGTATCACAAAATGGCAGTCTTCTCTATATGCATGATTACCTTCCAAGATCCGAGTTCTTCCGTGTACAATGAAGTCAACCAACTAAGGAATCTATCCAACTATCAACACAAAAGAGATGAAAATATTTACATAGATTGGAATCTAATAACATAACTTAAAAAGCACAAGTCAAAGGGAAGGATGGAGAAATAATATTATAAATTACACAGTTCCATTGTTTCCTGAATCTTATGCTATACATACCTGAATAAGTAAAATACATCAATAGATGGATGGGTGGGTAAGTAAATGGAGAAGTTTCTCTCCCATGAAATTTGCAATCTAAACCTCAGATATTGATGGAGAAGAAGTAATGAGCTGAGGGACATAAAAAGCAAGTTTTATGTAGCCTGAACTGAAATCCCAGTTTCTAGGATGAACATATAGTTATCACTACTTCCAAACATTAAAAGAATTGTGTGATTGGTTTTAAAAATGAATCCTAAAGAAGCATGTCTAGTCAAATTTTGTATGTGTGAAGCTAAATTGAAATTGTGTGAAGAAATTGTCAAAAAAATCCAATAAAACACCAAGTATATTTTAAGCTTGCAGCAGTTTCAAACTTACTTCAAATACCAAGGAATCTATGCTCCATACCTAATACATACAAGTCAACTATGATTTGATGAAATAAATGAAAATTAAATTGAGTTTCATATCATGGAAAAACTTTGACACTGGATTGAAGTGGAATTGGTATGAAATAATTTATATGTGAATATTCTTCCACCAAGTTATAACCAGCTGCTATGCAGTATGATTCAGGGGAAAACATCCTGCAGTTTTTCTACTGGTTGCCAATCAACAGAAGATTTGCTTCTGAATTTTATTTCAAATGAGAAGAGAAATCAGCAACCTTCCACACTAAGGATGTTTCAGTCAAATTTCAAAGGGAGATATGATGAGGAAACTTCTCCCTTTGAGCTTCTTCAATTATGAAAAGTATGCAGTGAACGAAGCTTCAGAGTTATGGAGATTTATTTATTTATTTATTTATTTATTTATTTATTTATTTATTTATTTATTTATTTGTCAAGCATATACAAGATAACAAGAATAGGTATGAACATAAACAAGAACAAAGGAAGTAAATACAGATAAATGGGGACAGTAAGACAGAAAAGGTAGGCACACTGGTGCGGTTATGCACGTCCCCTTTATGGTCCTCTTAAGAATGGGGGAAGGTCCACGGTAGACAGTTTGAGATTGAAGCTGTGAGGGTTTGAGGCTGTAACGGTGGAGTCGGGTAGAACATTCCAGGGGTTGACCACTCTGTTGCTGAAGTCGTATTTTCTGCAATCAAATTTGAAGAGGTTTACCTTGAGTTTGTATTTATTGTATGCCCATGTGTTATTGTGGTTGAAACTGAAAAAGTCATTGACAGGCAAGACATTGTAACAGACAATTTTATGTACTGTTTTCCAAGCCCAAAATTTCAAGCCTGGTGGCATAAGCTATTCTATTGTGAGTAGAGGAGTGGAGTTCTCTTCTCATGAAATACCTCTGAACCTGCTCAATCATGTTAATGTCCAATATACAGTGTGGGTTCGAGGCAGACAAGCTGTATTCAAGAATTAGTCTGGCAAATGTTTTGTATGCCCTAGTTAGCAATACAATGTTACTGGAGAGGAAGCTTCACAAAATTAGGTTAACAACTCTTAATGCCTTTTTGGCAATGTTGTTACAGTAAGCTCTGGGGCTTAGATCATTTGAGATGAGTACTCCTAGGTCCTTGACAAAGTGAGAGTCATGTACGAGATCGTTTCCACCCAACTTGTATTTGGCATTCTGATTTTTATTACCAATATGTAGGACAGAGCATTTATTAGTTCAAATTTGAAGTTCCCAATTGCGTGACCATTCTGACACATAGTCAAGGTTGCTTTGTAGGGCAGCAGCATTGTCAGTGGTGTTAAGTTATTTTACGTCATTGGCGAAGAGGACATAGCTCCTTTTAATATGATCGCATAGGTCATTGATGTAAAGCAGAAAGAGTGTGGTTCCTAAAACGCTGCCTTCGGGGATACCACTGTTAACTGGTGCCGGATTTGATAGGGCCCTCCCTTTTGACTACTGCCTATTTGACAGGAACGCAGCTATCCACTTGTGCAGGGATCTGGAGATGCCGTAAGAACTTAGTTTCAACAGTAGCTTGTCATGCACCACTGAATCAAAGGCTTTGTAGAAGTCTATGTAAAAGAAGTCTATTACTTTACCTGGTCGTGTTGTGTGGTCCAAATATTTCTGCAGTGTAGGAGTTGCAGATACAGGACAAATTTTTTCTGAAACCAAACTGTGTGTGTTTCTAAGTGGAGGTTGATGGATTGATTATAATTGATTCCATAACTTTACAGATGATGCAACACAGTGAGATTGGTCTGTAATTTTCTACTAGACTAGGGTCTCCCTTTTTAAAAATAGGTATGACTGTGGCTAATGACCACAAGTTGGGCAAGGAGCTGGTTCTGAAAGATACCTCATAGATTGTGTATAGAGATTCGGCTAGGGCAGTGGCAAGATTTTTCAAGAAGTAGGCATATAATCCACCAGGGCCAATAGATAGGGATGGCTTTAGGTTATGTAGTGCCATTTCAATGTTATTGACTGTAAAATCAATGTAGTAAATCGTTAGAATTTGTTATGGTATGGCTAGGAAATCGGGGCGGGAGGGGGGCACCAGCCATTGCTGTCAACAAAAACTGAGCTGAAGAGGTATAGGAGATACCTATACCTCCTATATAGATATAGGAGATGCCTCTACGCCATCACCTTTCCTGTAACATAAACTCAAAAGAAGTCCCAGAAGAAGATGGAAAGAAATCTGAAAAACCCTGTGAATAAATGAGAAAAACAAAAATAAGGAAATAATACTTTTGAGAAATTACAATTCACAATATTTCACTCCCACTTTTTTTTAAAAAAAATGGTCTGGATAGATCTCCCAGAGAGATCTAAGTTAATATCTACAGTCAGCCATGAAATCACTGCATAATCTTGAATTCTCAGATGAATCCGTCACATAAGATTGTTGTAAGGATCAGGGAAAGGAAGGGCATGTGCTGGCCTGATATCCAATTAGATGAGGAGATAAAATTACATATTGTAACTGATGCACACTTAGAAGAGATAGAAAATCTCCTGGGATCATCCACAACCTGCTGCTACCATTTTTATTCATATTTCATTCAATCAGTTGTGGGATAAGGATAAGACTACTAGCAAAAAGATATCTTATACAAGCTGAATGGAAGAATAAAATGCCACTTAATATTTAGACCAAGGAACATTATCTGAAAATGATTAATCCAGTTCAAAGGACTATCTGTTCTTAGTCCAGATTTTTCCACTTCGATCCTCTGGATCTTTGGACTGGCTGTATCATTCTCAACCAACATAGCCAAGGTGTACATATTACTGCTATGCTCTCAAATATAAAATGATGTTGGGGTGGAAATCAGGGCATGGCAGATTCTCACTGATGTACATATTATGTAAAATGTAAAGAGGCAATAATGTATGGAATTTTCTGCTAAAATTTTAGGAAATGGTCAGAGGTAGCATCATTCATACACTGGATAAGAAGCTGCTGTGTAGCAATTTGATTATTTTGCCTAGGCCATATTGTATATTGTGAGGTCTTCACAGTTGCAGCTAGTTCTTTCCATCACCTGATATCTGATAAGTTTGAAGTAACAATGTCAGAAATTCAACCTGATACGCATCTTTTAAACCACAGCACCTCCCCAGTGTAGAGAGATTTTTTTTGTCTTTTTTGAATATGAGGAACTTAGTTCTAAGGTCATTCTGCTTTATTCAAATGTTACATATGCTCTGGCCCATCCTCTACCCTTCTGAACTTCAGTAATCCAAATAGCTAATTGAAACAGCATATTTTGCTTCAGGCACTAAACTACATATAGTTTACATATACACAAATTGATATGGCTATGGTTTTTCCAGTTGCAATGTATGCCTGTAAAGGTAGGACCATAAGAAAGGCTGAGCGCCCAAGAATTAAGGCCTTTGAACTATAGCGCTGGAGAAGACTCCTGCAAGTCCCTTGGACTGCAAGGCAATCAAACCGGTCAGTCCTAGAGGAGATCAACCCTGAATGCTCTTTAGAAGGCCAGATCCTGAAGATGAAAATCAAATACTTTGGCCACCTAATGAGAAGAAAGGACTCACTGGAGAAGAGCCTAATGCTGGGAAGATTGAGGACAAAAGAAGAAGGGGACGACAGAATGAAGTAACTGGATGGAGTCACCAAAGTAGTTGGTGTGAGCTTAAATGGACTCCAGAGGATGGTAGAGGACAGGAAAGCCTGGAGGGATGTTGTCCATGGGGTCACAATGGGTCGGACACAACTTCACAAGTAACAACAACAAATAGAAGAATACCAATAACCCACTGTTTTGCAAAATTACATACTTACGGCAGTTTTAAGGATTTCTTCTAACAGTAAACAAAAAAGTATCCATATCCATGTTCCAAACTGCAAGTTGCAAACAATAAATCTTAATTATGGTTAAATGTCCAAATCTGCAAAGATGGAGGGAGTCAGCTGTGAATTGGTTCAGATCCTGCTTATATGCACTGCCTATTGATACAGCTGCAGAAATACATAAATTAGGGTGTTTTTTTTAATTTGTTTGTGTCAGTACAATCAGTCCTAGCTCTTTCTTAAGAGCATTTCCAGTATTAGTGGGCTTACTGGCAACCATCTTATTAGCATCTCAGATGCAGGTGGCATCTGGAAAGTTTTATTTTAAAGGACTTTTAGCATTGTGCTTAGGTTAATGAGAAAGCGTTACTTTAAAATATCTCGGCTGTTCTCCAAAGTGCAGTTCAGTCTCACGACATCTGCTCAGTGGATACTTGTTACCTTTGGGTTTATTCAAGCAACCTTCTGAATAACCTTTTTGTTAGCAGCTTTCTTTATAGGCTCTGCGGCAGGAGGGCAAATAGTTCCTAGTAGAGGACATTTTCTCTGCTGTCTTGAATGCACAATTTCTTTGGCAGTAAAGCTTTATTGGCTTCCTCAATTTTCAGTCTATGCCATGGCCAGATGCACCCAAGGAAAAGGGTACTCAATGTTTCATATCTGGCCAGTTCGGGGAGGGGAGTTTGACGCTACAAGACATGCCATGAAAATGCTGACCCTTGACTTTTAATCTGGGCACTTTAATTGCGCAAGACTATTTGCAATCAAAGTTCTAATCTATTGTTTATTCACATTTTGGAAAAGAACAATGTTTTGACTTGTGTGTTTATGTGTGTAATTACTTGGTAGAAATTGTAATTTCTTCCCTCCCTTCCTTTCCAGAATCTTAGTAAAGATATTCAGGGAAAGGTTTAGATTATCTTCAGTCTGATGTGGTAATAGGTATTTTTTCTATATGCGGCATATGATAATAATGTAATCATTTTTTCAATTAAATATGGAAAGGACTGCTAAATAAAACGCACCTCACAGAATCATGTAATGAACAGAATTATTTGTTGTTGCTGAAAACAGAACCGTATATAGAATTCTCCCTTATTTAGAATTACAAATATTTCAGATTTATTCCTAAATTAAAGTAAAATCTATCCTGTTTCTACTAGAGGATCAAATGGGGTTTTTAAAATTACTTGTGTTTCTCCAAAAATGTTAATCCACATATACAGATTAAGATGTTATAGAAGCATATGCATAAACCAAATCCAGGCAACTGGAAAGGTCATTCTCCTACATGATGTTGCTAAAATTGGGTTATGAAACTTCAGCAATGGAACTAATAGTTAACTGTTTTTCAATGGTCACATTTATAAAAGCAATACAAGTAACGGACATTACAATCCCAAAGCAGGGTCATAGTAATGGTATAAAGAAAGCTACTGACAGTTCAGCTCACATAAATTTGTTTTAGGTAGTTATTTCATTAAGGTAAAAAGGACAATATGTGTACTTGCATAAGCACACTCTATCAGTGAAAATGAAGACGTAGTTGTGGCATCATAGTACAATTTTGAGTCAACAACTTTGGTTAAAACCGTATTGCTGCATTTTTATGACTGGCAGTTAATGGTTTCTTGTTTTTAGATAATTCAATAGCAGCTGAAATATTTTTAAAGGTTTTATTGAATTTATTTTCATCTGTTTTAAAATTGTTTTTATCTGGATGTTTTAAAAATTCCTAATTACATTGTATAACTTTCAAATTATTAAAATAAGTGAAATGTGAAGACATTTTAGTAGATATTCTAATTGGTCTTCACTCTTCTAAGAAGCAATTAGTATTTCATTTTAATTAGTGTAAATATTTTTCATTCTAGGTTTACTTAGCTTGTTAATTGCTTTGAATCATTTTTACTACAAAGTAGAATAGAACTATTATAAATAAATAAAGGGCTTTATACATTTCCAATGATGTGTGGAACATGTACTAATACACAATAAAAACTTTTAACATACATATACACTTTAAGCACTTTCAAGATTGCTCATTCTTTAAAGGATTTTCACAACTACACTGTTTCCCAGAAAATAAGACCTCCCCAGATAATAATCCCAATTGGGCTTTTGAGTACATGCGCTAAAATAATCACTCCCCTGAAAATTTTTCAGCACAGCAGCAGCCATGAGGTGACCATGCTCACTGCCTCTTGCACCTCAAAAATAATAAGACCTCCCCAAAAATAAGGCCAAGAGCTTATTTCAGGGGTCAAAGGAAAATAAGACCCTGTCTTATTTTGGGGCAACATGGTAGAGAACTGGAAGAACTGGAAACTATCTCCGGAATTAGAAGTTTCTGGTTAATGTACATATGGTCAAATTACAACCTACTTAAAAGTCTGTTTAAATATTATTAGTTCAGTTGCATACTATGCAAAATGATGGGTGGTGTCATGATTTAATTTAGGTTGGGCATCTTCAACTGGGTCCATGATCTTTCCTGAAGCCAAGACAGAGAAGGTTTAAAGGAGATGGAAGAAAAGAATGAATGTGGGGTATCACACACTGTACAGGGGATTTTTTAAGGTACCATTTTCCCAGTGCAGTTGTGTGGTTGCCTAGATATTTTGCAGAAGAGGAAAGATGTTCTTAAAGAGTATTGTATTTAACTCCTTTCTCCCTTTAAAAAGCTCAGCTGGACACCTCGATGAACTTGCTTCCTTTTCTTTCCTTTGAGATGTTGCCAGGTCAGAGTTCAAAAACTAGGCATGCTGCAGTGCTATTCTATCAGCTATATGAAAATGAAGGAACATCCATATTCCTATTAAAAAAAATAAGGAGTAAGCATCTAAAATAAAACATATTTCATGTAAGGATAAACAGGAGTCAACCCATTTCCTTCCTTTGCTTATAGGCACTTATTTTTTTTTAAAAAACATCCTGAATGATAAATTTGATGGTATTCAAAAATCTAAGAATTTCTAATAATTTAAAATTCCCTTAAAAAGTCAATCTGCTCCTGAATTTCCAGGATTCATTTACAAGATAATGTTCCTGAATGCTAAATTGTATTGACCTTGTTACAAGACAAACACCAAACTTCCTCTGCACTAAAATAAAGAGGCAAATTGTGCTTGCTTTTTTTGCATTTCTTCTGGGCAAAGACACCCAATTAACCTTTATGGAGCCTAGTTCTGGCAAGTTCCTGCTCTTTGGGAAAGTGAGCCAGCCATCTGTGTTTGGAGGAGAGGGGGCACATATTGTGAATACTTATTTGAAAACAAAATGGCCTGTAAATAGATCCTAAAGCTAACCAAAAACAAAAAGAATTCAACTGATGTCACCTAGCAAATTTAAGTACAGTCACAAGGCTTCATGTCTGCCATCAAAAAACGCCAAGCAAACAAAATCTCAGTGCGTGCAAGCTTTCTTCTGCAATGACATATGCTGATTGTGGAGCATGCTGAGCTCATGAGTAGCAAGCCCTGAAATGACATGTGGAAAACCAGCTGACCTAAGAACGCATCACATGGTAACAAGTGCTCACAAGTCTGTACGCTAAAATAAAGTGTACATTATTTTCCAGCAGGTGTTTCAAACATAGAGCAGGAGCTCTTCTCCCACCCACACACATGTACAGTAAAAGTCTAGATGAATGGTGGGATTCAATTTTTTTACTACCAGTTCTGTGGGCGTGGCTTTGTGAGCATGGCATGGCTTGGTGGGCGTGGCTTGGGGCATGGCAGGGGAAGGATACTGTAAAATCTCCATTCCCTCCCCACTCCAGAGGAAGATTCCTTCAAAATCCCCATTTCCTCCTGATCAGCTGGGACTCGGGAGGCAGAGAATAGATGGGAGCGGGGCCAGTCAGAGGTGGTATTTAAAGGTTCTCCGAACTACTCAAAATTTCCGCTACTGCTTCTCCAGAACTGGTCAGAACCTGCTGAATACCACCTCTGGTCTATAGGTGTTTATTCAAATCCCTCAAAGAGATCCTCATAAAACACCCGCATTGCTTAGGTCCAGATTTCAAGATCAGCACGGCAAGGGTCACTGGGTAACCAAGTCCAACGGGCACAAGTGAAGTCCAGGATATCAGTCCAAAAGTCAAATAGGTCAGAATATATTGCACAAGCAGACAAGTCACAGATCTTTTTTTATAAATAACTCAATAATAAATAATCCCAATAAAGAGCAGAATGTGAAGAAATACAAAATATTGGAATAACTCTTATGGCTATATTTTGACCAGCTTTCTTGCATAGAATGAAATATGTTAATCTAAATAATTTCTGAATTTATTGATGAATGGATCCCTGCATGTTAGGCCTAAAACAACTACCTTTTCTTGTAAAAAGAGGTTGGAAAGAACTCCCTGTAATCTATTCATATATTACTAAAACTCTCATTGTTTGTCATGAACTTTAATAGATCAAAACAATGTATCAGGACAATTTTGAATCAAGAAATTTCAAATGGGTTAACTTTAACCTATGACTTCCGAGGAATGCTGTGACTGCTTCAGTGCTACTGGCTACTGCTGTGCTGCTGCTGCTGCTACAGTAATATAAGCTTCATCTTCAATATTCTGTGACAGTTTTCCAGCCAGTCTAGCAATACATTTCTTCCCCATAAAGCAGTAGCCACTTACTTGCCTATTGGGAAGAGAAGGGAAGAAAGGGGGAGGGGGAATTCAGATGCTGCCTGTCAGCTTTTAAGCTTCCCACAAGGAAACCCAATGGGGAAGCTGGCAGAAAGTACAAAGTTGCTCCTGCTCCTTTTGCTTTTTTGCCCATCTGTGGTCGTTCTGTGGTCCTTACCTCTGTTTAGGTTAGGAAATCTCTCTGAAATGATGAGCCAGTTAGAGCATGGATTGTCTAGTATTAACTCAATTGCTTTGCATAGTTCTAGAATATAATGATAGAAAATATGGATCATAAAATTAGAAAATGTGGTTCTTTGTAAGGCCCATTCAGAACAGCAGGAAAATTCAATACCAGGATACCCAGGAATAGATGTTGAGATACCAAGTGATGGTTATTTATAAACATGGATTCTTCTGCACTTTTCAAGGAATGACAGCACTAAAATTACTAGAATATATTTTCAGCATTAGTAATTTTAGTGCTGTTATCATAAGCAGGAGAAACATTTTTTCTAATATGTTGGTGTTATAATGGGGAGAAAATCTCAAATTAGCTCCATTGAAAAGCTTTAAATATTTCCACTTTGAAACAAACCAGAGAACAACAAAACAACTACTTAGTGTCTAATAGTTTCCCAGTAGGTCACTCAGCCTTACGAGATTTTTAATTGTCCTGTAAACAAGCCTAAAATCAGAAAATACTTTCCATCGTGGTGATAGTTATTCTATCTAGTTTCAGATAGCAAGAATGATTAGATCAGTGTTTCTCAATCTTGACGACTTTAAGTCCTGTGGACTTCAACTCCCAGAATTCCCGAGCCAGCTCCACACGACTTAAAGTCGCCAAGGTTGTGAAACACTGGATTAGATGAATTGTTCTGTGCAGCCAGTGAACTCTCATTTATCAATAACAATTTCATCACTGACATTCTGTCATTTACTAATCCCTTTGTCTCTTACCATTCAGTACACAAGATGTAGCATCATTATGCTATTTTCATAATTTTTAATTGAAGAACCCAATAAAGAAAAAAACCATAAAAGAAAATAAAGATAATAAAAAAATAATGGAAAAAAGTGAAAAAAGAAAATTAGAAAGAAGCAACTCCCAATCACCTTGAGAGTGGTTATAGATTCATTTATATTTTGTTTTCTCTGCATGAAGTTACATCATAATTTCCTTCTTTCCATAAACTCATGCTAGGCTCAGGCCCTCTTTCTCTAAAGTTTGAAAGCCGGCATCCCAATCCTAGGTCAAATGCCTAGACATTTTTTGGCAAAGATGCCATCCCAACAGAGAATCTGGTTTGCATTTTCACCTGTTCTTTCCACACCATCCTGTAGTTCGGAAATAACAAAATGCTGTTTGGACTATAAGACCACATGGAACAGATGGAATGTACAAAACACGGTAGGGTTTTTTTGATTTAACTTTAATCAGCACAGATTTAACAAATGCACTTTAGGCGGAGAAACTGTTATTTTCTTTTGGTTTTAAACTCATGCTGCTCAGGCATATTCCGCTGTTCTGGTACCCATCTATAGAATAAGGCATTACATGGAAGAATGTCCTACAATTGCCTCATAGATGCTAATTACAATACTTCCCAGGATGCCTAGCTTGCCAGCATCCCAAGACTCCTTCAGAGCTTCTAATCATTAGAGTTCCCTGGGTTTCTTACTTCATTCCTTGCAAGCCATCTGGTCTCTCTGAATTGCAGCTGTAGCTAGTTCTCCTCCCACCAGTCACACCTGATCTTTTGACATATGCACCTGAAACAACCGCTGCTCTATATATCAAGCATTGTAACCTTCAAATTAGTTGGGCTTTTCCAAAGCTGGAGTGGAGGTGGAGGAAAGAAAGAAAGGCAGAGGGAAAAAGCTATTTCTTTTGTACTATCTTAAAGGAAAATAGGAGGAAGGTACATGTGAACGAAAGCCTCACAATTACCTTTTTGAGTAGCAACTAATAATAATAATTGGGTGCAATCCCAAAACATCTGGAGCATCATTTGAACACCCTCGGCATTGACAAAATCCCCATCAATCAATTGCAAAAGGCAGGTTTGCTTCAAACAGCTTACATGCTGAGACAATACCTTTAATACCATTAAGCATGAACATCTGCCTATCCCAGAACCTTGGGAAGGGCTCCATAGGTGGATAAAAATGCCGACTCTGATTTAAACATCTGGCTGACTATGCAATCAATCATAATGAATCCTTCAAAATATAGGAAGAAACCAGATATTTTTTTGTTTTTGTTTTTTTTAAAAAAAGCAGCTCCCTTTTTGTTGATTTGGACTGATGCTTATCTTCACCTCCCAAATAATATACACAGATTGAGCATCCAAAATTATAGAAAGCAAAGAAAGATATATAGATATTTGGAGGAGCATTGTATGACTAAAATAAAATGGGAGGCAATAGTATTGTAAACCTTATTCCCCAGGGTTCAAATTGCATTCTTTACCAGTATTACCCTAATTCAGGATATTCTATGTATCATGGGTTTGCAAATACCTTAATTCTCAAATGAGAATTTTATGAGTTTTTTGTAGTACCAATGCAGTTACTGGGCAGTTATTTGGGGAAAGGCAAGTCTTTCTTATATTGCTGTTTTCATATTTTCTCATCTTGCATCTTATAGTACATAAAAGTGGCATGTGTTTCCATGAAGAAAAGAAGCTATACTAATTAAAATTAACTTAAATTAAAAAGGTTGGCCAGTTGAGATAGTTCCCTATACCAGTGTTTCTCAACCTCAGCAATTTTAAGATGTGTGAAATTAAACCCACGCTGGTTGGGGAATTCTGGTTTAAATCTACTTATCTTAAAGTTGCTGAGGCTGAGAAACATTGATCTAGGCCTAACAGGTGGAAAAATGTCTTTCTTTCCCTGTTCTTTAATTTGGTATCCTTCAAATGAATTGGAATTGGAGTTTGGAGAATTTCCAGTCAGTATGGGTAAAGGAAGTATCAAGTGAAGAAAAAAATGCCTCTCTCATGCAAACTGCATCACAATACAATACATCATTGTATTAAGTATGAATGCCCAATGGCAAGTCTTGTTTTGCTCACTCCTTTCTCTTTTTAAAAAAGGAAGTCTGCTCAAATCAGGTTATACTGACAGTTTCGAAATTCAACAAATTCGAAATTCTGTATCACCAAAGACCAAACTGGGACCAATACATACATTGTCTATAATCTAAAATTATCTACTTCTTGTAAATGAATATGCCATTGTTGACACTGTACCTTACTGGTTTATAAATTTTATATACATTTATCCAGAAATAAACATCACAGTATGATGTGGGGAAAAAGCAGTTTATGGGGAAATGTATGGCTATCACAGCATGAATGATGCTGCATATAACCTAGATAGTAAATTCAGATTTCTATGGTAAGTAGGATTTTGGGTGTCAAGTATATTATATCACATGCACATTTCTAGATATATTAGCTGGCCATTTGAATCAGGTCATGCAAAGTCATAGGCAGATAGTTCTGACGCTGAAGCTCCCTTTCTGTCACGCTTAAGCTATTTTAAGAGCCAGTACTTATAGAATTTGGAACTTCAGCTTAGGGGATTTGGCTCATTAATTCCTTCCTTACCCCTTGAACTCCAGGCAGCTCGTGAATAATCAGCCTCAGCTTGAGTCTGTTACACAAAGAGGATATTGCTGACCTACCATACAGGGATATTATGAGGTTGAATGGATTGGGGTTCTTGTGATCTAAGCTTGTCTTCTTAGCATGAAATAGGGGGAAAGATACATGCATCCACCCTATCTAAAATAATCAGTACAGAATAAGGTTTATGTACTTAAATGGATGAGTTGACCTACCATAAAATAATCAGATATGAAAGATTACCATTAGTAAACTTATAATGTGATAAGTTCAAGGTCCTTTCTGCATGCTGGGTAATATTGATCAGATTGATCTCCCCTCCCCCCAAATCTTTCTATTGCAGGATTTATGTGTAGCTTGGGAACAGTTTAGGTATCAGAGGCAGTTATTGGCTCAGCTATTGATCCAGAAGAAGATACTTTTGGAGAGTTTCTCTGGGACTGTGTCAGGCAGGTTATTTTCTGCTGTGAGAACGTCAACTATATTCTGCCTTCCAATTCCAAAGATTTCCTTCCTTCCAGTCAAGGCACCATGGGGCCTTTACCATCATCCTTCCCAACCTCTGCAACTGTTCCAAGACAAAGTTTTGCAACTGGTTGCTCATTTATTTTGTTGCAAAAAGAAAGTCCAGCAAATAAAAAAATCAGAGCAAGAGAGAGGGAGAAGGAACATTTTCTGTGCCTACTCATTGGGCTGAAGGCAGCACTGGTCATCAACAGAAAAGAAAAAGAGCACCAATAGAGAAGGCAATAGTAAAAGAAGTAAAATTTTGGAGAAGAAGGCAGTATGTGTATTCGATAGGCTCTAAAATGGCCAAGCAGCAGTCCAGAGATTCAATTATCTTGAAGTTTGTTGTTAAACATTGCCAATCCTGTAGGCCAGGGGTGTCAAACTGGCGGCCCACAGGCCAGATGCATCACACATGAAGGGGAAAAATATCATGATACATCACATGACACCATGAGTTTGACACCCATGCTGTAGGATCTCTTTTCACCTTTGTATAGTACATTTGGAATCTTAATTATTTGAATTAGCATGAGAAAGTAAAGGATTCAGGATCCAAAGAATATTGGTTAACTGAGAAAAGCTAGTTACCTCATCTCAAAACTTAGCAATAAGAACTTTACAGGTTGATTGTAAATCAACAAACTAAATTCACAAATTATTTCATGTTATGAATACATTATAATGAGATTTTCCCCTGCAAAAATTTACTCTATGTGCAAACATTCCCTATTGTTCTCCCAGAGTTGACAAAAGGGTTCAAAATACATCCCGTAACTTCTTCCCCAAAAGAACATTTCATAATCTTTCAAATTGCCATCCATTTTGAATCAATCAAATTCAAATCAAAACCTGAAAAGAAAATGAATGAAAACCGGCAAATACTTTAAATTCTGTCTCCCTCAGTAATTTCATACAATTAGCATCCAGTGCACTATGACATTTGGTAGACAAATTATAATTCAAATAAAAGAGCAATATGAGTTGGCGTTTGATTAGATTTTGAATGATTCTGAACTAAACGAGCATTTTTAAAACTGGGAACAATTTCATTAATATCAGTAACTGTACTGATAATTTGTTTCAGATGGTTGATCTGGGAAGATTCAAGAAATTGGACCGTGGCAGCTAACATTTTACTACACCATACTGATTGAATGTAGCAATTCAATTCAATTCATGATGATGTTATCTATTCAGTACCGAGTCTGACTCTTGACAATTCTAATGGCCAGGTCTTTCTACAACTTCCAATCTTGTACTATTTCTTTTGAGTTTCTCTATGCTCTGGCTGGTGTCACGGTGCTCTTTGACAGCCTGGTTTCCTTCACTTTAATTCAATTCACACCAAACAAAATATGAATTTTGAAAGGCAGTGTAATTGTATGCTTCAATTATTTTTTAGAAAGTATTATTGCATTTTCTATCCTATTAAATGTTGCTTTATATTATATATTTTTATTTAATAGATTTATATATCCACAAATCTCATAAACAAGCATATTAACAATGAAAACATAGAACACAGAAACTTAAATAAAAGGTATTAAAAATCAAGAATATGGAGAATAACAGTAACTTGACACCAACTTGTAGGCTCAGCGTGGGATGCCCAAGGTTGATAGAAAACCAGAGCAGATGGCAGCCAACCTCACCTCAGAGGAAATGATGCTCCAGAGGTGGGGTCACAGCAGAAAAGGCAACTCTCTGATAGATTGAACTTGCAACATATCCCACACTTGCTCAACTGAATGGGACAAGTAGATGTAATTGGGAAGAGGCAGTCTTTCAGATAACCTAATCTAATGTCATGTACTGTAGAGCTTAAAGGTCAAAACCAGAACTTTGAATTACATCCAGAAGCCAACCAGCAGCAGTTCAGCTCACAGAATAAAGGTTCTACATGTGCAATTGTACGGATCAGTGGTGGAATACAACCAGTACGCCCCAGTATGGGCGTACCGGTGCCTGATGGGAGCCAGGGACGTGCAGTCACTAGAGGCAGGGGAGGCAGGGTCTCACCAGTCTCCTGAGGGAAAGGAAAGAATTTTAAAGAATTTAAGCAGCCCCAAGCCTGCTGGAAAAGCCAGGTTTTAATGGCTTTGCGAAAGGCCATGAGAGTGGGTAGGGCCCAGATCTCAGGGGACAGCTCATTCCACAGGGCCGGAGCGGCAACAGAGAAGGCCCTACTCCTAGGCATCGCCAGCCGGCATTGTCCCGCTGACGGCACCCGGAGAAGGCCTTTGCTGCAGATCTGGGTCTTGGCGGCTCCCGCAATGCAAAGTGCCCCAGTGGGCACTTTGCATCGCGGGAGCCGCCAAGCGCCTACATTCCTGCTGCCCCAGCCTGCAGCCAGCCCAGCACCGAGCGGGGAGGAGGAGGAGGAGGAGGAGGAGGAGGAGGAGGAGGAGGAGGAGGAGGAGGAAGGCAGTGAGTCCTTGTGCCGGCTGGCTGGCCAGGCAGGGAGCAGGTCGGGCAGCAGGATTGTTCATCGAAAGAGGCAGGGGGGCAAGGCGTCAGAGCATGGCAGCGGCAAGAAGCAACACCCTCGCCGCTGTGTCCAACAGGCGTCTCACGTTTATGTCCACCATAAATGTGAGACGCCTGTCAGACACAGCGGCAGGGATGTGGCTTCTCGCCGCTGCTGCGCTCTTGCCTCACCAACGGTAACCCTCACCGCACGTCACTGCTGGGAGCACCAGGAACCGTTCCCGTATGGTGCTCCGGAGGGCCCACCCGCCTGCCCTCCGTCCTTACATGTATTTGAGCCGATTGGGGCTTAGGCGCATGGAGCATATAACACCTGTGCGATGCTCCACTGAGCAGCTGGAGCATCGCAGAGTGTTGTGAGCAGTAAGTATACATACGCGTTCTGCATGCGTGCATGTGATAGATGCCCAGCTCCGTTGCACCCAGGGACGTGCAGTCAGAGGAGGCAGGGGAGGCAGGGCCTCTCCACTGTCATCATGAAAAGAAAAAAAATAAAAGGAAAAAGGCTGAGGTAGTTGCTGCCAGAGTCACAGTGGATGACTCTGCTTAGTGGTTAACTGCAGGAGGAGGCAAGAGAACCACGTGCCTCCTATAGTCTATCTTTATGATCACTTGAGCAGAGTTAGGCAAAGGTTAAAAGACGAAAAATTCCTTATGCAAAGGAGGCACATGATTCTCTCACCTCCTCCTATAGAGGGCACTTTTTTAAGAGGCTTTTTTTAAACAGTTAAGCAGAGTCATCCATTGGGGACTCTGGCAGCAGCAGTTTTTGCCTTTTTCTTTTTACATTTTTTACATTTTCATCATGGCAGACAAGAGGAGAGTTGAAATCCTCTGTGACACAGCTGGAAAAGGTATGTGGGTCGGAGGGAGGGGGAGGAGTTCAAAATTAATGTAATTTATAAGTAACTTTTATTGTAAGTAATTTGTGTGTGTGTGTGTTTGTTTCTTCACTTCATTCAAACAAACTCTCTCTCAATTTGAGAGACAATTTGTTTGAGAAGAGAGGGGCAGCCTTGTTTGAGAAGAGAGGGGCAGCCCACCAGCAGAAGCGGGTCTTAACCACCTCTGCTGGTGGGCTGGCACTTTCTTTCTTTTGCCTGCTGTGCCCCCCTTCTCTTTCTCCTCTCCCCCTACCGGGAGCCCCATCCTGCTCCCCTCCCCTTTCCTCCTCCTCCTCCTCATCTCCTCTTTCTTCGCCGGCTGCCCCAGCCAGCCAGCCCTCCCACCCCCTGCCCAACCTAGTCCCCACGTCTCGCGTCTATGGCGGACACAACGCCAGAGAGGCCAAAAGCCTTTTTCTTTGCCCGCTGTCAAGAAAGAGGCTTTTGGCCACTCTGGCGCTATGTCCAACATAGATGTCGGACATAGTGTCGGTACTCATGAGTGTGGCTCGGAATGGCAAGCTCTCTGGTGGTGGTGGCTCTGGCGGTGGCAACAGCAGCAGCAGCAATGGCAGGAGCCCAGCCAGATTCACCAAAAGTGGCACCAGCAGCAACGGAACATACTCGGGGAAGGGAGAGCCAGAGCGGCTGCCCGGGTTTGTGCTCCAGCTGCCGCTTTTGCTGCTGCTGCTGCTGCAGCCACCAGAGACTCTGAAGGCAGCTGATAACCGTTGGACAGCCCTGGCCCCATCTCTGTCTCTGACACAGAGCACTTGTCAGAGCCTTCCCCAGACTCCATGACTGGCCCATGTTTGTCTCCAACCTCCTCACTGTCTGAATCTCCATGAAGCTCAAAGTCCTTTATTCCCTGGTCACTTTCCAACTGGATTATTGAAATGTAATATACATGGAGCTGGAAAAGCACCTGGAACAGAGGTGGTTGCTACTGGTTCGGCCTGGTTTGGCGGAATCAGTAGTGGTATTTTGGCCTGGATCGCAAAACTGGCAGCGACCCAGGCTGGCCATGCCCCCAAAACTGGTTCCCTGGTCACTACTGCCGTTGCCAGCATGTTTTTTAGTAGTGCACGTGCAATTCACTGTAAATTGTTCTGCGCATGCACAAAAAATAATTTACATTGAACTGTGCACATGCGCGCTTTGTGAAGCGAACTGGTAGTAAAACCGGGAGCAACTCACCTCTGACCTGGAAGCATCTGGCACAGAGTGTGGCTGCATGGACAGTTATGTACATCCCTAGCAATGGTGGATTCCAGATCTCGTTGCAACTGGTATGGTGCAACCAGTGACATGCGGTGAGGTTTATGGCTGGTGAGCAAACGGGAAAAAGCCGCCCCGGCGCTATGTCCGACATAGAGGCGGGATGCCACGTCCGACATATAGGCGTCCCGCCTCTATGTCGAACATAGCGCCGGAGCGGCAGGGCGGCTTTTGTCCGCTTTCAAGAGGCAAAAGCTGCCTTGCCGCTAACTTTACTCCAGTCATGTAATGCGTTGATTGTGGTAAAACATTCAATTGCTGTTATTTTTACAATGGGTTAATGTTAACAGAAGTGTCATCAGCTAAATGAGAAATGTGAGCTATATGTAGAAGAATCTATTCCAAAACACTTGAAGGAACTTCAACTGTTTGCTTAAACAAATTAACAAAAAATCATGTCTTCTTTGTGGGATATTGGAAAGATTCCTGACAGCAAGTTAATGTGTCTTAAAACTTCATGGCGACTTCCTCTTTTCCATATATCAAGTAGTGAAATAATCTTTCATTTGCCTAAGGCTGAATAAGATGTATGAACATGTACTGGGGGATTTCAACCTGCCTACACTTGGTGAACGCTCTGATGGGGTGCAGGAGTTCATGGCTTCCATGACAGCCATGGACTTGACCCAAGTAATTCGAGGTTCAACTCATTCAGTGGGTCACACCCTTGACCTTGTATTTCTTTGTATTCAAATGTTTTTTTTTTCATTTTTTCATTTTCATTTCATACAGTCACATATATACTGTGCATGATTGGGGCCATATAACATTGGGCAATAAACACAGCCATCCTTGTCAAAATTACTCCCCAAAATACAAAACCAATATACCACTTCAACCCTCCATACACCCTTTCTTTCTCCCCCCTCCAACTTTCCTTTCTCCCCTCCAACATTCCCCTCTCCTACTTCCCCTCCCCCTCTATCACTCCTTTCTCCCAATACACTCCCTCCCTTCCATCTCACCCTCCTTCCGATCCTCTCTCCCACCCTCTCTACCCCTCCCTCTTCTTTCCCTCTGCTCATCCCTTCGGTGTATTTCTACTATCTATCGATATATTCAGCTTATTTTTACACTAAAATTAAAAAAAGCAACAGTATACAAGTGCAATCATGTTACTTTAAAATCTGGCACATACTATATTTCCCCCCTCCCCCCTCCCCCCTATGACCCCACCTCCCTTCCCCCCTCCCGACTTCCCAGAGCCCGTACACGGTATAGCTTTTTATCAAACACAGTCTAAGATGTATTAAAACCAAGAAAATTAAAAAAAAATAAAGAAAAAAAAGGGAAAAGAAAAAAGAAAGAGAAGAAAAAAGTCAGTAAAATCTCTGCGTTGAACTCAGCTTCTTACCATTACACAAACTTTAAGCAATTTACATTGTTCCTAATCTTAATTGTTTGATTACCTGCAGGATTTCCCCAGAAGTTATTTGTTGATTCAGCTTTTGCCTGTACTCTTCTCTAGCTAGGGGCCTTATCTCTTTATCTAAGTATCTGTCTATTTCTAAACCCTTAATTTTGTCCCCTTTGTGCCTCCTTCCTCTATAACACAATTTGGATACATTTCAAATTTTTCTTTTGGTATCCTCTTCCAACTCTTTTCGTTTTTGCCCTTGTTTATGTCTATATATTTTTTTTATATTCATCAGTACTCCTCTCATATATGCTTTACTTACATCTCCTACAAATTCCCTGAATATACCCTTATTCATATTCAGAACAAAGTATTCAGATAGCAATTTTTTAAAATCATTAATATACTTTTCATATCAAAATAAACTCCCATTCGACCTCCAAGACCTTCTTGCCTGCACTACCCTTCCCAATTCCGTCCAGACTGAGTTATGATCCAAGAGAACCCTCGCCGCAATCTTTGTCTTCTTCACCCTAGAAGATAAATCATTAGTGATTTGTATAAAATTCAAAGTTGTCCATCAAGTCTTTTTCCCTTCTAGAATTAGGTCTAATGCGATATATCTTCCAAAGGGATCTGCTTCAGTTCACTCAGCCTTAATGTCTTTTCTTAAGTATACAACTATACCATTTTTCTTTTGCGTAGCAGAGGTCACAAAATATTGACCAAGTTTGAGGTTGAACAGATATTTTGGATCAGTTAATTTAATATGAATTTCTTGCAGACAAGTTATATCATTCTTGAACTGTTTGAGATAGTAAAATATTTTCTTTCTCTTCTGTAAAGAGTTCAGACATAACTCCTTGATCAATGGCCGATGATTATTGAGGTTGTTGCAATTTGCCTTGTTTTCCCATTCGTCTGGTAGTCGTACTGCTAGGTCCTTGTTCTCTGGTCCCTTGCCCTTCCGGAAGGAGGAAATGGTGCTTTCTGTCTGGTAGTTGTGTGATTTGCTGTTTATCTTGTCCTTCTCGTAGTCTTTCTCCAGATCCAGATGATTCAGGGTGTCCCACTTTCAGGGTCTTGTGATAGAAATCTCGGGCTTCCCATACAGAGTTGAGACGATATTTTTGCTTATCAAATGTAATTATAATACCAAATGGCACATCCCATCTATACTGTATCTGATGGTTTCTGAGTTCTTCCACTAGAAAAGCATAATCTCTCCTGGCTCTTAGCATTTGGGGTGGTATTTCTTTCAAGACAATCAAGTCCTGTCCGCCAATTTGTAGCCTGGTATTATAAGACTCTTGTAGTATCACGTTTCTAGACTCTCTTGTAGTAAAATATATAATTACATCTCGAGGAAGTTGTCTCTGTTTTGCCGCCCAAGAGTTAATGCGATAAATTTTTTTGATCTGCCAGTCAAAGTTGATCCCCGGTCTTCCCACCAGACGATTAAAGGCCTCTGAGAAAATCTGCTTCAAGTTCTCCTGTTCGTTTTCACACAGCCCCCTGACTCTTATTGCAAGCTCCATCTGTTTGTAGTGTATCATAACAATTTGTTTTTCTGCGTTTTCAACTTTTTGTTGCACCACTTCAATTTTGGATGTCAAGTTAGTGTTGGCTTCATCAAGAACCTCTAGCTTATCTTCCATTCCAGCAACATATTCTGTCAATACAGTTACAAGTCCCAACATATCATCCTTTGTTTTGGCAATCCTAGTATCAAGCTTATCATATAAGTCTGCATTAAGTTTCTTTATCTCCTCTCTAAATTCTCTAAGAGTCTCCAAAAAAAATTCTTTCGTTAGCAAATCTCCAGTAGGGGGCGTAGAGGGTGAAAGCTGCAACTTTGTGCCAAGTGCGTGAGGTGTATTCCTAAAAGGACATCTCCCCGACTTTGATTTTGATGCCATTATTTCTTTTCTTCAAACAATTATTCAACAATTATTCAAACTCTGCTGGCCCGTTGTGTAGCTTGCGAGAGAAGAAAGTATTAAGTCCCCCCTTTATTTGTTCTTAGAAGTTTTTCAAAAGGTTTCAGAAAAGAGCATTGTAACAAAGCAAGTTTCAAAAGATTAGCATTGTAATGAAACAGTTCATATTCATCTCTGTTTAGAATGTCTCTATATTAACAAGGAGGCTTTTACAGCTTTTAAAAGTTGATAAGACTTTTTAAAAGTTGGTAGCTCTTCAGAGAAACAAAACTAATTAGTCAGAGAATGCTATCTGACTGTTCCTTTGATCTTTCTCTCTGTCGGACAGTTAAGAATGTGGCATCCGCCATTTTAGGAGCTTATTTTTTTAGAAACCCGATGCACAAAGAAAGCTCTTTCTTTTTTAAAAAAATAAAAAAGAAAGGGGAAAGATAAGGTTCTCGGGTACGGACTCTGCTTGTATTAATCTCAAATAGATATATCAAAAATTGTCCTAAGCGGGGGTTCCTTACTTTGCGCCGTAGTGGTTATGGCAGAAGTTCCTGGCTCGGAGGTGTGATTCAGCCTTCGGTAGGCCCCCCTTCCGTTCGCAGCAAAAAAAAAAGCTGCAAACTTCAAAGAAAAGCTCTTGCCAGCTGGATCTCTCTCTCATCTTCTTTGCCTGAAGAATGAGTTTATCTACCAGGTATTTAGGCAGATAACGCAGCCAGGAACCCGGGGACAGCTCGTTAAGCTGCCGCCATCAGCAAGGTCCCGCCCCGGAAGCACTTGACCTTGTATTTCTGTCGGAGCAGTGGAGATGTGATCTAGAGTTGAAGGGCATTAAAACCTTGCCCTTGTCATGGTCTGATCACTTCCTGCTGAGGCTTGACTTTTGGAGGCCAATCCCCCACTGTAGGGAGGAGGAACCGATTAGGTGGTTCCGCTCCAGGCGCCTGATGGACCCAATGGGGTTTCAGACGGCGCTTGGATAAATACCTGACACTATCGTCCACAATCCGGTGGAGTCCTTAGTCGCTGCTTGGAATATAGCGGCGGCGGGGGCTCTAAACCGGATTGCGCCTTTGCGACCTCTCCGAGGCAGCGGATCCAGGAGGGCTCCTTGGTTCACTGAGGAACTCCGGGAGATGAAACACCAAAAGAGACGCCTAGAGCGCCGCTGGAGGGCCAGTAAATCTGAGTCAGACCGAGCACTGATGAGAGCCTTTATTAGAGCCTATCTCGTGGCAATACGGGCGGCGAAATGTTCGCATTTTGCCGCCCTTATTGCATCCACTGAATCGCGCCCAGCCGCCTTGTTTAGAATAACCCGCTCCCTCTTGAAAGGGAGGAATGCAGGTGACCCTCTACAGGGTAGAGCTGAGGAATTTGTTCAGTATTTGACGGATAAAGTCGCTCGGATTCGGACAGAGCTGGACTCCAATTGCACGATACCAGCCGAGGTACCGGGGGAGGGTCTTGAGCATGCTTTATGGATTGAGTTTCAACGGGCTTCTCCTGATGAAGTGGACAAGACCATGGGAGCGGTGAGTGCCTCCACTTGTATACTGGACCCATATCCCTCCTGGCTGGTCTCGACCAGCAGGGAGGTGACACGCGGCTGGATCCAGACGATTGTGAACACCTCTCTCCGGGAGGGAATCTTCCCACCCCTCCTAAAGGATGTGGTGGTGAGACCCCTCCTGAAGAAATCGTCTTTGGACCCAGCCATTTTGAGCAACTATCGTCCAGTCTTTCTGTTGAGAAAGTGGTGGCCTCGCAACTCCGACGGTCCTTGGATGAAGCCGATTATCTAGACTCTTTTCAGTCAGGTTTCAGGCCTGGTTACATCACGGAAACTGCTTTGGTCGCGCTGATCGATGATCTCTGGTGGGCCAGGGATAGGGGTCACCCCTCTATCCTTGTGCTTCTTGACCTCTCAGCGGCCTTCGATACCATCAACCATGGTATCCTTCTGCGACGGTTGCGAGAGGTGGGGGTGGGAGGCACCGTTTTGCGGTGGTTCTCCTCCTACCTCTCGGACAGGTCGCAGTCGGTGTTGGTCGGAGGGCAGAGATCGACCCCAAGGCCCCTAAAGTATGGGGTGCCGCAGGGTTCGGTCCTGTCCCCCCTCCTATTTAACATCTACATGAAGCCGCTGGGTGAGATCATACGCCAGCACGGGATTAAGTATCACCAATATGCAGACGATACGCAGCTGTATCTGTCTGCCCCGTGCCAACTCAGCAAAGCAGTAGAAGTGATGTGCCAGTTCCTGGAGGCTGTTAGAGTCTGGATGGGAGCAAACAAGTTGGCACTCAATCCAGACAAGACCGAGTGGCTTCTGATGTTCCCTCCCAAAGATTGTCCAACTGTTCCATCTCTCAGGCTGGGGGGCGAAATTATATGCCCCTCAGAGAGGGTTCGCAATTTGGGAGTCCTCCTGGACCCACAGCTGACTCTAGAACACCATCTGTTGGCTGTGACCAGGGGGGCATTTGCCTGGGTTTGCCTGGTGCACCAATTGCGACCCTACCTGGATTGGGAGGCCCTTCAGACAGTCACTCACGCCCTTGTGACCTCAAGACTGGATTATTGTAATGCGCTCTACATGGGGCTGCCCTTGAAGAGTGTTCGAAGACTCCAATTAGTCCAGAATGCAGCCGCGCGAGCGATTGTGGGTGCACCAAGGTACACCCACGTTACACCTATCCTCTGTGAGCTGCACTGGCTACCTATTAGTCTCCGAATCCGCTTCAAGGTGCTGATCGCTACCTATAAAGCCCTACATGGCATCGGACCTGGGTACCTGAGAGACCGCCTCCTGCCGATTACCTCTCTCAGACCAATTAGATCGCACAGGTTGGGTCTCCTCCGGATTCCATCTGCCAGCCAATGTCGGCTGGCGACTCCCCGGGGGAGAGCCTTCTCTGTTGCAGCTCCAGCCCTCTGGAATGAGCTCCCTGTTGAGATCCGGATCCTTACTACCCTCCCAGCCTTCCGCAAAGCCACCAAGTCCTGGCTGTTCCAGCAGGCTGGGGGGAGCTGAGAAGCATCTACCTCCATAGAAATTGTGAATGTTGGTTTTGTTTTTAATATGTTGTCTTTGTCTTGTTCCCCCCTTTCCCTTGTCTTTTGTGAGCCGCCCGGAGTCCTCCGGGAGTGGGCGGCATACAAGATAAATAAATAAATAAATAAATAAATAAATAAATAAATAAATAAATAAATACTGGTTTTGTGGCCATGGCTTGGTAGGCATGGCAGCGAAAGGATATTGCAAAATCTCTATTCCCACCCCACTCCAGGGGAAGGATATTGCAAAATCTCAATTCCCACCCCACTCTGGGGCCAGCCAGAGGTGGCATTTGCTGGTTCTCCAAACTACTCAAAATTTTTGCTACTGGTTCTCCATAACTTGTCAGAACCTGCTGAATTTCACCCCTGGTTCCCAGTGTGTGCATGTGCAGAGTTGCCAGACAAAGGGAACAGTCTCCCAAGGGTTGACTTGGGAGTAAGGCCACAGATGGACCATGACTGGCCTCTCCCATAGGGAATAAAAGAAGAGTGAAAAGGGAAGGGTGTTTGCAGGATTCAATTAATTCATTCCTGCATTCTTTCCATGTATTGCAGAGTCTTAAAGATATCGGCCTGACCACTCTCCAAATCTAATAAAGGTCAGTAATTGTGAACTATCTTGAAAGACTGTGGGCCAGAACTTTGCTGGAGAGGAATTCACTGTAAATTATGGTAAATAAAAGGGATTTATCGGGACTAGGACTTGGCTTCATGCTGCAGGGAAAGCCTAGGTCAGAAGAAGCCTCTGTCCTCAAGTAGGAGTCACAAGTCTAGAAAGAACCTCATATTGCACATGTAGGGTCTGTCTGGAGTATGCAATTCTAGCCAGAATCAAAAATGGTAAAATCCAGTCGGAAAGAAGGCGGGGCTTAGCAGTGAGAAGACGGAGTTTCAGGCTATTCCTGAAATTCCTCTATTCCGAAGGATTTTTGGACGGGTTCTTTGAACTCTAGCTGTCCCGGAGACGACAGTGAAGGTGAGGAGAGACCCAGGACCTCAGAGACACCCGCAAAGTCTCGGGGGGGGGGGGGGGTATTAACTCCTCGTGCCAATTCCTTTCTGGATTAGCTGCGTGCTAACTGAAACTGCAGGTTGCCCCTAAGAATGGTAGAAGTGATGTCATCTGGTAAGCTGATTTTATTATTCAAGAGAGACTGTCCGCATTAAAAGCTTAAGCTAATTGAAACCAAAGAATAGAAGAATTTAGCGGCGAATTGGTTTTTTTAAAATGGATTTATGGCTGGTGGCTACTTTACTACTTAAACGCTTCAAGAAACTCTCCGACATCCTCCCCCCTCTGACTCTCCCTAAGTGGATCGTAAAGTTTATCTTCTACTAATTAGCCCTTCACGATCTGACATCTTTATTACCTGGCTCTGTTTACGATCAGATAAGATTGCTCAGCTTGCAAAGAGACTAAGAAAAGTGCTTCGAAGTCTGTGGGAAAAAAAGAGCTTGCAATTTTTAACTGCGACACATCATGGCGTCCCAAAATACCTCTAAGATTTCACTCCAGATTCTTTTTTCCGCATGTCGAGAGCTTTTTGACTCCTATCAGAGACTGGAAAGAAAATTGGATCATCTGATTTTAAAATATGAAGTAAAAACTGAGATCGTTGAATGTTTAAATGTTCCTGAAATACAAATGGAAAATGTGAGAAATGGTGTCTGGTCTATCTCAGAGGAAGAAAGGAGGGGGGGAGCTATAAAGAAGACTCATTTAAAGAGACAGAGTGCAGGAGGAATGGAAAATCCACCCTTGAGAATTAAAGTCAATTTGAAAAATTTTACAAGCCCGGGACAACATTATTATTTCATCACTGACATTCAGAGTCCAAAGGTGCGAAGATATCTTTGTCTGGATTTGCTTATAAAAACATTTGGTAAATTTATCCAACGAATGACTATTGGACTGAGAAAATCTCGCTGTTGGAGGGACACAGGCTGACAGATGGGAGAATACAACTTAAAATTAGCTAAATCTGATTACTTTAATTTGTAATAGATATAGCTGAATAATAACTAACATTGATGGTAATGTATATAATATGGAATTGGCTAATAGACTGAAGAATACAATTGAAATCTAGCTAAACCTAATTGCTCTCTTTGTAACAGATATAGCTGAATAATAACTGATATTGATAGTAATGTATATAATGTGGAGTTGATATGATATATAACAATTGGATATGAGAAAATATTTTTGAATTATACATAAAGAGTATTAACTACAACAATTATTACTATTATAAAAACTAAATAAAATACATACAACCAAATGTTAATCAATACTGGGAAAATGTTATGATATATGATATAATTAAATATTATGGATGTTCAGCTAAAATAGGATATGAGGATTTGATGCTAATAGAGGATTTTACAAGCAAGTAAATGAAAGGTCAGCATGTGTTATGGATTAACTCTTTGGCATAGTTAAGGATGAAGGATGTTTAAATAACTATAGGTAATTAAAACTGAAGGTAAAATGATGTTAATATGGTAAACATTTGAGTCAAGATATTTGAATTAATATGAGTTAATGGAAGAGAAGCACCAAAGCATGTTGTAACCAGCTGATATACTTCTTTTTTTTTTATAATAGATACCTGTGTTTTGTTTTCCTTTCCTGCCTTGTCCTTTGTAGTTTTTGTCTTTTTTTGTTTTATTTTTTCTTGCCTTTTCTTTTTGTTTTGTTTTTTCCCCCCACTGGTGTGGGTAGGTATTGTTCAAGATTATTACTTGTATTAATATTTTTAAATAATAAGTACAGTCAAATGAAAATGGATATATAATAATGTTTGAGGTAATATGAGTTATGTTTGTTGATTGTGGAGGATCTGTAATCGATTGATACATTTTCTACAGATGTAAAGAAAGATGTTGTACTTGTTTTACTTAAAATTAAAAAATATTTATAATAAAAAAAATGGTAAAATCCCAGATCTAGAAGAGCCCAAAACACAAGGCCACTCAGTCTTGCCAGAGTTCAGCTGAAGCCTGTGATGTCCCATCCACACCCCCATACTCTCCCGGAACCAGGATAAAATATCAGAGGGATTGCTTAGTTTGTCGGAGCAGAAATATATAACTTGGTATCATCACGGTATGGATGATACCTTACCTCATTACAACAATAATCTCATCCAGCAGCTTCATGTAAACATTAAATAGACAAATTATCAAACATGGCCAAGCCCCACATAACAGTGATTGATCCAAACAATACCAGCCATGGTACCAGCCATGTAGAAAGAAAGCAAACTAGCACAGTACTGTGCTGCCCAGAAACCCAGAGAGCTGATCCAGAATGATACCATGGTTAATAATATCAAAATCCACCCAGAGGTCAAAAAAAGATAGCTCTGCTCATCCCTGCCATCTTCAAAATGTTGCTTTCCTGTCCCCAGTACCAATGGCTGATGTTATCAGCTGTCCGTCAGAAAGGAATTTACTATATGTGCTATATGTACTTACTAACTGGTTTTTTAATCATTCTTTAGCATATAAATTGTTAATGTTTTAACTTTTTTTTTTACTGCACAGATGATTGGACAATTGGGTTTTGGTCTTTTTATAACCAAAGGAATTTTACAAGATAAAAGTAGAAATAAATTTATATTTGATGAATAAGAGTGAGGGGGGTTGAGGAGGAAAAATATTTTTGTTCTTTTTTTTGTCCCATACAATTCTGCCTCTTTTTAAAATGCCATTTGCATTTTTCAGGTACTGCCAGAGCTGGAATCTCCAACTGTGTATACGATTCAGTTCAGCAAGCACAGCTACAGAGCCACTGAATATGCAGCATTGTATATTCTTCTGCAACTACAGTGTATCTATTTTAAAAATAGTAGACATCACAAAAACTTTAAGCAAAGACATGTATCCTTTCATCAGTGCATTTATACATTCCTCTATAAAAATGAATACTTGCATTGATTGGTGTAAATAGGGCTTGTTCAAAAATAAAATGAGTGACTGCCATATATATATATATGTTTTGACTGAAAAAGCAAGATATAGATTTAATGTACAAATAAATGCTATGTTTCAACTTCAATACATAACATCTCCAAGCAAGAATAGGAAAGCTCCTTCAAAATCCTGAAAGGTCTGTATCAATCTATATAGAGAACTTTCTCCAATTCCCCCTTCTATATTGGATTACAATTCTCCCAATGTTCAACCAGTATTGGCCTTGATAGCTGGGCATAATGTGAGTTGTACATAACACATTGATTAAGCTGGGCAAGTCTAGTAAAGGCAGACTTGATTCGTTGGATCAATATCCTAAAATTAAATACGGGTATTATTTGCTAATGATATAAATGTTCTCTTTCTCTTTGTTTCCTGGGAACACTAACATTATTATGAATTCAGTGGAATTACAGAATGAGCCAGTAGGTGAACATATCCAATTGTGCAGAAACATTTGCTGTAATTGAAGTTTGGCATTCTGTATGCTTTGTCATTCTTCATATATCCTCCATATCTGGGAATTTCTCAGAGGCTGCAGCAGTGGTGAAATTGAATTTTTTTTATTGCCGGTTCTGTGGGCGTGGCTTAGTGGGCGTGGTGTGGCTTGGTGGATGTGTCGTGGTGGGTGTCGCAGGGGAAGGATACTGCAAAATCTCCATTCCCACCCCACTCCAGGACAAGGATACTGCAAAATCTCCATTCCCACCCCACTCCAGGACAAGGATACTGCAAAATCTCCATTCCCTCCCCACTCCAGGGGAAGGATACTACAAAATCTCCATTCCCACCCCCTTCCAGAAGAAGGATACTGCAAAATCTCCATTCCCTCCCCACTCCAGGGAAAGGATACTGCAAAATCTCCATTCCTACCCCACTCCAGGGGAAGGATACTGCAAAATCTCCATTCCCACCCCACTCTGGGGCCATCCAGAGATGGCATTTGCCGGTTCTCTGAACTACTCAAAATTTCCACTACTGGTTCTCCAGAACCTGTCAGAACCTGCTGGACTTCACCCCTGCTCTGCAGGTTTTTGAAGACCATAGGGCAGAACGTAGCTGCTTCCAGAAGAGAGAATACTGGGTCAAATCATCCCTGTGATGCACATCCAAGTCTTCTAGTCATCCCTTTCTTTGTGAAATGACACTGAAGATCTGGGATGTTGGAAAGCTGAAAGATCTCCAGACCACTGGCTAACTTGAAATGAAGCCCAGTTAATTCCACCCATGTGCAATACTGAAAGCATTACTATTGTACCAAAGATACTTTTCTGTGTGCCAGAACAACCTGACCTGACCCCTTCGATTGCCCGACCCTTCAACCGCTGGTGTGCTGCTGCAGGGCCAGGCTAGGGACAGGGTTAGGGTTAGGGCTAGGTTTAGTTAGGGTTAGGGTTAGCTAGGGTCAGTGCAAGGGTTAGGTGTAGGGCTAGGGTTAGATTTGATTAGGGTTAGGTTTAGCGTTAGGGTCAGGGTTAGGGCTAAGCTTAGGGCTTAGATTAGGGCCGATTAGGGTTAGGGTTAGGGTTAGCCTTAGGGGGAGGTGGAGGGGTGGGGTTGCTAACCTGATGACCTGCCAGTTTGCTGCCACTGTCTGAGAGCGTGGCAGCTCAGCTAAGAGTGGGGGTTTCCTCCCCCCCGCCACTAGTTCTAGTTCTTAGCATTGTGGGAGCAGTCCTCTGGCATCCCCTGTTCCTGTAGGAAGCTGTGCTTTGATCTTAGCTAGTTGTGGCCCATGGCTGGCTCTGTGATATCTGCTGCCTACGGCCTGCTAGCCTTCCAACTATTCCTCCCCCTATCATCGGGGAGTGAACTGGGACTTATGACTCTGTTGCAGGCCCTTGTGGGTTTCCTGTTTATGCCCTTCCCGGTCATCTTTCATCTCTACTCCATCAAAGAGAGTGGGCAATGGACAAAGAGGACATGGCTGAGGAGTTTACTTCCCCCTCCAGTTGCGGTCATTATACTGTTTTGCAGATTTTGGACCCTACCCCTTGTGGGAGAAGATCGGGATATCAACTCCTTCTTACACACTTGGACAATTCTGAGCTAATTTTTGCTTTGGTACTACTGCGCGGCTTTTAAATTTTTTGTATGGTGAGTGTTTGGTATGAGTGTGGTTGACTGAATGTACCCACTTTTTAACTATATTGTTGTTATTCTGCTTTTAAATTGTCTGTGGGGATTGTGTGATAGTATGGCTGTGTATGTCTGAGTAGGCTGGGACCATTGCAGGGCACCTCCTGCACTGAGTGCTTTGCAGAAGTGTCAGGGGGGCCTATGCCTAATCCCAGCCTTAGAATGTCTGGTTCAAAGGGCCTGCAGGGGAACGCGGTGTCCAGGGGGGAGGGGGCAGGGACCATGGACACAGGAGTGGGCCGGAACATTAAGGTCATAACAGGGAGGGGCAGATATGGCGGGGACTTTAGGGTGAGCCATTACCGGGGAAGGAGAGTTTGCTACATCACAGAGATCCCTCCTTCCGGCCCTATTAGTCCCACTCCAAGGCCAGATGGTGGGAGTAGTCAGGACCCTGGTCTCAGGCTGTTGTCGCTAAATGCCAGGTCTGTGGTTCACAAGGCTCCCCTCGTCCGGGACCTAATTTTAGATGAGAGGGCAGACCTGGCATGTATTACTGAAACCTGGCTGGGCCCGGAGGGAGGAGTCCCCCTCACTGAAATGTGTCCAGAGGGTTTTCAGGTGTTTCATCAGCCACGATCCCAGTGAAGGGGTGGGGGAGTGGCCATTGTTATCCGGGAGTCTTTAGTTCCTCGTAGGATCCCTGCTCCGGAGCTTGTCGGGTGTGAGTCCTTGCTGGTGAAGTTGGACCTTGAGGGTCAAGTGGGCTTGTTGTTAACGTACCTGCCTCCCAACAACGTGACAACAGCTCTCCCCTCGCTCCTCGAGTCAGTAGCCGAGCTGGCAGTTGAGTTCCCCAGGCTTATGGTGCTGGGGGACTTCAATTTGCCTTCGCTCGGCAAGCACTCCGATGGAGTGCAGGAGTTCATGGCTTCCATGACAGCCATGGGCTTGACCCAAGTAATTCGGGGCCCGACTCACTCAGCGGGTCACATGCTCGACCTCGTATTCCTCTCGGAGCAGTGGAGTTGTGATCTTGGTTTGAGGGGTAGTGAAATCTTGCCCCTGTCATGGTCGGACCACTTCCTACTGAGGCTTGACTTTCAGAGCCTAATCCCCCACTGTAGGGAGGAGGAACTGATTAGGTGGTTCCACCCCAGGTGCCTTATGGACCCTCAGGGCTTTCAGACGGCACTTGGCATTGTACCTGATGCTCTCGTCCACAGTCCGGCAGAGGCCTTGGTCGCTGCTTGGAACTCAGCAGCGTCGGAGGCTCTTAACCGGATTGAGCCTTTACGGCCTATCCGAGGCAGTGGATCCAGGAGGGCTCCTTGGTTTACTGAGGATCTCCGGGAGATGAAACGCCAAAAGAGACGCCTAGAGCGCCGCTGGAGGTCCAGTAAGTCTGAGTCAGACCGAGCACTGTTAAGGACCTGCATCAGAGCTTACCTTCTGGCAATTCGGACTTCTAAAAACACATATATTCCCGCTCTGATTGCATCAGCCGCCTTGTTCAGGATAACCCGCTCCCTCCTGAAAGGGAGGGATACAGGCAACCCTTTACGAGGTAGAGCTGAGGAATTTGTCCAATTTCTCGCGGATAAAGTTGCTCGGCTTCGGGCAGACCTGGACTCCAATTGCGCAGAGCCAGCCGAGGTACCAGGGGAGGGTCTTGAGCGGCATCTATGGATTGATTTTCAACTTGTTACTCCTGAGGAAGTGGACAAGGCCATGGGAGCAGTGAGTGCCTCCACGTGTGTGCTGGACCCATGCCCCTCCTGGCTGGTCGCGAACAGCAGGGAGGTGACACGGGGCTGGATCCAGGCGATAGTTACCGCCTCCCTTCTGGAGGGGTTCTTTCCCCCCCTTAAAGGCGGTGGTGGTGAGACCCCTCCTGAAGAAGCTGTCTTTGGATCCAGCCATTCTAAATAACTATCGTCCAGTCTCAACCTCCCCTTTGTCAGGAAAGCTGTTGAGAAAGTGGTGGCCTCTCAGCTCCGGCGGTCCTTGGATGAAACCGATTATATAGACTCCTTTCAGTCTGGATTCAGGCCTGGCTACAGCACGGAAACTGCTTTGGTCGCACTGACCGATGATCTCTGGAGAGCCAGGGATGGGGGTCATGCCTCCGTCCTAGTGCTCCTTGACCTCTCAGCGGCATCGATACCATCGACCATGGTATCCTTCTGCGACGGTTGCGAGAGGTGGGGGTGGGAGGCACCGTTCTCCGGTGGTTCTCCTCCTACCTCTCGGACAGGTCGCAGTCGGTGTTGGTCGGAGGGCAGAGGTTGAGGCCCCTTAATTATGGGGTGCCACAGGGTTCAGTCCTGTCCCCCCTCCTGTTTAACATCTACATGAAGCCACTGGGTGAGATCATTCGGCGGCACGGGATAAAATATCACCAGTACGTGGACGATACACAGCTGTATCTGTCCGCCCCGTGCCAACTCAGCGAAGCGGTTGATGTGATGTGTCAGTGCCTGGAGGCTGTTAGGGTCTGGATGGGGGTAAACAGGCTTGTACTCAATCCTGACAAGACCAAGTGGCTTGTGTTTTTCCCTCCCAATAATTGGCCATGTATTCCTGCTTTGAAATATTTTCTTTTCTTTTCATAACACACACTCATATGTATACTATACATAGCCCATATCATATAGTATTAAATAATAATTACATCAGTTCCTCTTGTCAACAATGCCCCCCAAAATAGGAACCCATTATAGCTCTTCTGCTCTCCATACACCTCTTTCTACTACCACCCTCCAACTTTCTATCTTCCTTCCATCATCCCCCTCTACTCTACTTCCCCTCCCCCTCTACCACTCCTCTCTCCACAATCCACTCCCCCCCACCCTTCTCATCTTCCACCCCACCCTCTCTCCCATCCCTCTCTGCCCATCTTTCTTCTTTCCAACTCCTCCTCTCCCTGGTGTATTTCCGCTACATGTCAATATGCTTAGCCTATCCTATTTTTAGAGAAAAAGTAAATAATAGTAATAGTAGTAAGAATATAAAATAAAGAAAGAGAAAAGAAAAAAAGAAACAGTATACATGTGGTGTCAAATTACATTGAAATCTAACACATCTCATCTAACCTGATATATATCCCTCCCCCCCACCCGACCCCCCGACCCCCCACAACCTACCCCCCCCAGCTTCCCAGAACCCATACACGGCATAGATTTTTAACAAACACAGTCTAAGATATATTGGGGGGGGGGGGGGAAGGAATGCGAAATTAATAACATCTTTACATTGATCTTAGTTCCTCCTTGCTAAATTAACTTTAAACAATTTAAATCATTCCTGATCTTAAACATAGGCTATCTGGAATTTCTTAGTCCCATATTTATTTTGTATATAATCAATCCATTTTTTCCAGTCTCGTTTATATCTCTCATTTGAGTGGTCTTTAAGATATGCAGATATTTTAGCCATCTCGGCTAAATTTGTGACTTTCAATGTCCATTCTTGGATTGTAGGCAAGTCTTCCTTCTTCCAGTATTGCGCCACCAACAATCTTGCTGCCATTATTAAGTGCAAAATCAAGTTAATCTCTACCGCTGTACAGTCAGTAATTATACCTAACAAAAATAACTGAGGAGTAAACTTTATCCTTTTTTTAAGAATATTTTGTATAATCCACCATATTTTTATCCAAAATGCCTTAACCTTTTGACAAGTCCACCATATATGGAAATATGTACCATCGAGAGAACCATATCTCCAACATTTGGGTTGTAAATTCGAATACATAGAAGCCAACTTTTTAGAATTTAAATGCCATCTATAGAACATCTTGTAAAAATTTTCTCTCAGATTTTGGGCTTGTGTAAATTTCACATTTCTTACCCAGATTCTTTCCCATGTGTCCAACATTATTGGTTATTCTCAACTTGCATGAAACCAATTTTTTTATGTTTTCCACCTGGCCTGTAACTGCCCATACTGGAACCATGTTTGAATTACCTTTTCCTCTTTTAATACATCTAAGGGTTTTAGTTGTAGTACCCCTCTTTCTAGGGTAAGAAGCTGTCTGTAAGTAAAATTTATGTCCACTTTTTTGTTGTATAACAGGTAAGCATGCCAGCCATATACCAAATCATGTCCCTCGATATTAAGTATCCTATCATTATTAAATCAATCCAATCACTGATTACAGATAATACTACTGCATCATAATATAATTTTAGGTTGGGTAATTTCAAACCTCCCCTCTCACGCACATCCTGCATTATTTTTAACTTTACTCTCGGCTTCTTTCCTGCCCATACAAATTTATTAATACCCTTCTGCCATTCTAGCAAATTCGCATCTTTTTTAAGTATAGGTAACATTTGGAAAAGAAATAAAAATTTGGGTAGGATATTCATTTTCACTGCTGCTATTCTTCCCAACTGCAACTTGTCCCATTTTTTCATCTCTGTCTGTATACTATGCCAAAGTGGTTCATAATTATACTTATATAATTTCCCATTTGAGGTTAAAATATTAACTCCCAGATATTTGACCTTTTTAACTATTTCACATCCTATCATTCCTCCTAGTTCTTCCTTTTGTTTAGTATTCATATTTATAGCTAGTATTTTTTGTTTTCCCTAAATTTATTTTAAAGCCAGACACTTGACCATATTGATTAATCATATTCATTAAGATCATACTAGATTCCTGCGGTTGATCCAATATTATAACTAAGTCATCCGCAAAAGCACACACTCTGTATTCTTGCTGCCTAATCTTAATTCCCTTTAGACCATCCAAGCCCCGTATTTTTTTCAGCAATACTTCCAAAGTTATAATAAACAATAGTGGAGACAAGGGACAACCCTGTCTTGTACCTTTTCCAATTTGAAAAGAGTCTGTTAAACTTCCATTGACTATAATTTGAGCCATTTGTTGTTGATATATTGCTTTGATTGATTGTAAAAAACTTTCTCCTATTTGCATTTTTTGCAATGTTTTCAGCAGGAATAGCCAGTTAACTCGATCAAAGGCTTTCTCAGCATCCAAAAATATGAACACAGCAGGAATTTGATTGTTCTTTCCCAAGTATTCTAGTGCATTAATAATTAGTCTTACGTTACTTTTCATTTGTCTCCCTTGAATAAAGCCTGTTTGATCACTATGTATCAATTGTTGAATAACCAACATTATCAGGGATATAAAAGCTGTCTTCCAAGATGGGGGCATCTTACCTTCCGTTTGAATCTTATTAAATAGTTCCTTAAGAGGTTCTATCATTTCTAACTGTAGATTTTTATAGTAAGCTGCTGTCAAGCCATCTGTGCCTGGTGCCTTCCCTGCCTTTAACTGCTTAATTACCTGTAGAATTTCCCCCAAAGTTATTGGTTGATTCAATTTTTGCCTGTGTTCTTCTTTAACTATGGGTATTTTCTCTTATCTGGTGTAGTTGTGTAGTTTGCTGTCTATCCTGTCCTTCTTGTGCTCTTTCTCTAGGTCCAGATGGTGCGGGATGTCCAGCCTTCAAAATATTATGATAAAAATCTCGAGCTTTCCATACTGAGTTAAGACGGTATCTTTGCCTCTCAAATGTGAGTGCTAGGCCAAATGGTGCGTCCCATCTAAACTGTATCTGGCGATTTCTAAGCTCTTCAACTAAAAAAGAATAGTCTTTCCTGGATCTTAGCATTTGAGGTGGTATCTCTTTCAAAACAGTCAGTAGCTGACCCCCAATTTGAAGCTTAGTTTTATAGGACTCCTTCAGGAACAATTCTTTCATTAGTGGGTCACCTATAGGGGGCGTAGGAGGCAGAGACTGCCTTTGTGCCAGGTGTGGGCGATGTGCCAGAGCTTCTAGGAGCCGAGGAGGGCATCTTTAAAGTAAGATTTAGCTTAGAGGCCATTCCAAGTTTTATCTTCAAACAACTAATAAAACTCTGCTGGCCAGTTATGCAGCTGTGGAGCGAGGTGATAAATCACTCCTTTCCCTTGAAGTTTTAAAACTCCGTAGAGAGTTTTTTGAAGGTAGAAGTTCAAAACATAAACATTGTTACGAAGCAGTTCAGCGAGCTCGTCGCCATTTTAAGTGTCTCTTTAATAACTAAGTTATCGGAAGAAGGTCTTGTAAAAATGAAGCTAAGATTTAAACAAACAATTAGGGGCTCACGCATACCAGTCCTGCTCGCCTTGGAATCAATAAATCAAGTTTTGTTCTGAGGAAGAGAGAGCTTGCTTCATGCTGCAAATTGCATCTGGAATTCCCGGCACGGAGACAGTTCTGCCCTCAGCTGGCCCTCCTCCCTTCGCAGACACAAACTGTGAGGATCAGATGGCACTTTGCTCAACAGAAACAGCTCACCTTATCTCCTTGCCTGAAGAATAAGGTAAACAAACTGCCAGACGTCTGATAGATGATCATCCGACAGATAACGCAACCAGGAATTCGGGAGCAGCAATAATGAGCTGCTTCCATCAGCAGGCTCCTCCCCGGAAGATCCATTGGCCATGTATTCCATCTCTCAGGCTGGGGGGTGAAATTATACGCCCCTCAGACAGGGTTCGCAATTTGGGAGCCCTCCTGGACCCACAGCTGACTTTAGAATATCATTTGTCGGCTGTGACCAGGGGGGCATTTGCCCAGGTTTGCCTGGTGCACCAATTGCGTCCCTACCTGAACTGGGAGGCTCTTGCAACAGTCACTCACGCCCTTGTGACTTCAAGACTGGACTACTGCAATGCGCTCTACATGGGGCAGCCCTTGAAGACCATTCGGAGACTTCAGCTTGTCCAGAATGCAGCCGCGCGAGCGATTGTGGGTGCACCTCGGTACACCCACATTACACCTATCCTCCGCGAGCTGCATTGGCTGCCTATCGGTCTCCAGATACGTTTCAAGATGCTAGTCATCACTTATAAAGCCCTACATGGTATTGGACCTGGGTACTTGAGAGACCTCTGCCAATTACCTCCCAAAGACCTATTAGATCCCACAGATTAGGCCTCCTCCGAATTCCATCCGCCGGCCAATGGCGATTGTCGACCACCCGGAGGAGGGCCTTCTCTGTGGCTGCTCCGGCCCTCTGGAACAATCTCCCCGTGGAGATCCGGACCCTCACCACCCTTCAGGCTTTCCGCAAAGCCGTCAAGATCTGGCTGTTCCGACAGGCCTGGGGCTGATGAGTTCCCATCCCCACTCGAATTGTGTGGCTGTTGACTGTTTTTAAATTGTTTCCATATTTTGTTTGCTTGACGTTTGCTTTTTTCTGTATTATTCCCTTCCCTTTTGGTTTGTTAGCCACCCTGAGTCCCTCTGGGAATAGGGCAGCATACAAGTGTAATAAACCTTGAACCTTGAACCTTGAACCTAAACCGGGCTTTTAAGTAAAAGTTTTCATTAAATAAACAGTAATAAATGCTGTAGCAAATTATTCTAATGCCTTACCTATATGGCAGACATACTGTCCAAATTTTATGTTCATGACAAATTTGCAAAAGTAAATTAAGCTATCAGTGATTTCTTGACAATACAAATATCATGCTGGTTTTCAGATTAAAAGTAAAATAGCATGGGCAACAGATTTGCCCAACTTTAACATTAAGATTAAATCTACAATCAAAAGCATATATACACATTATTTATTCTTGGATTTTCTTCCAAGAGTGCATATTTAAGATCTGAAAATACTCAATGTAGCCAAAATACCGCATAGACAGCTTGCTGATAATATAATGCTCCACAAGTACAAAAATTAAATAATTGTTAATTGTAATTCAATTAGTTTGACTTAATTGCTTTGGTTGGTAATGGAGCATTTTATTGTTATTGTAACATCTTCACTGTGGCTTGTGGGATAAAGTTGAAAACAGGCGTTCTGATTAGCATTTCAACCATTTATAGCTGTTCCATTTATCACAGGAAATAGATTACCTGAAGATTATCTAAATTTTGCATTTTGTGACAATTACATTTAATGTCCTCCATTACTTTAGATGCATTGTATATCATTTTAGTAACTTGTAAATAAGGTATAAAAATATGAGTCTAGCAAACCTGAATGTAATTAATTTTTTAACAATTCATTCTATCTTGTAATATTCTCATAATCAATTTTTTTAAGTTTGTCAATGTAAAGAGAAAAACCACAGTGACATTCTCCTTTGCAAAATTGCTTGGGTATTTCATTCTGCATTTTTTGTTTTTAAAAAAAGGAAATATGTTTGTTTATGCACTTCAGTCATTTTAATTAAATAAACTTCTTTGTTATTTGTAGTTTTAATTAAAGGAAAAATCTAGTCTCAAAGCAACAAAACAATTACACTATTGATTTGGAATGCTGCCATGGATTTCTATTGTTGAGGATTTATTCCTGACCACGGATGGCCAAAAATGACAGAAAAATCTTTTTGGAATTTTTCAAGTGAGTTCTACATAAAGAAGATTTCTCTGCTTTCTGTCAGCATGGACCAGAATCTCAATCCTATACTGTTTTCTTTTTACTGATATTCCTGAAGGAAAAGGGAAATACTGTAGCTGATATCAGAATCATCAAACAGTTTTACATATTAATAAAATCAATACAAATTTCTGGCTACTACACAGCACATCCTGGACTTCTTTCATCTGAGAAAAAATGAACAGTAGCTGAGATTATTGGACTGTGTAGTGTGTAGTTTAGCAGCAATAATAAAAGCAGTCTCCACCTCACACATTTCCTCTTATATTTCCTTTTACATACTTGGTGTGGCTGTCACTTGAAGTATGCGTCCCAAAGGTATTCCTTTACAATCTAAGACTCTATGGAATTTTTTTCTCTCTCTGAAGAAACATTCATATGATGGGGCAACAAATTTTTGTCCATGGCATCAGTTTTTCTTTCTGAGAACCGTTCGTTGGCACCACAGTGTGAGTCATTTTGCAGAATGACCTGAAACTACCTGCTGTGCGAAGTCAGCATTCCATATTTAATATACTAGAGACATAAGGCATTTTCCTACTTGTAGGCTACCGAATCCTCTGCACGACCTACTGACTGTGGATTTGAGCTGCCTCAGCCATCATATTTAGAATAATTTCATCTTCAATTCACTTGTGACCCTCCAAGAAAGCAGCCTAAACTTGTGGCTTCCTCCTCAGGATTTAAAGTTATTTCTCCAGTTGCTTCCAACCCAAGCTGTGCCACGTATCTTTCTATGGTGTCTTGTGTTGAGGTACATTTAGGGACAAAGGCTGCCCTGGTTCTATTGGCCCCGGTGGTGGCTATTTCTTCCTAGCTAATCATTGCCAATGGATTTTCAGAGTCTTCTGACAGTGGGAAAGTCAAATCTCTTCCATTGTCTCAAAGAATTCTTTCTCTCTGCCACCTATTTGTCAATCTTGACAGATAGTTACAGCAACAGAGTTGGAAGGGACTTTGGAGGCGATCTAGTTCAATATCCTGCTCATGTAGGAGACCTATACTATTTCTGACAAATGGCTGTCCAATGTCTTCTTTAAAGCCTTCAGTGATGTGGCACCCACAACTTCCAAAGGCATTTATTCCACTGGCTGATTGTTCGCACTGTTAGGAATTTTTCACTTAGTTCTAGGTTGTTTCTCTCCTTGATTGGTTTCCACCCATTGTTTCTTGTCTTGCCTTCAGGTGCTTTGGTAAATAAGTCTGACCCCCTTTTCCTTGTGGCAGCCCTTCAAGTATTGGAAGACTACTATCATGTCACCACTGGTCCTTCTTTTCACTAGACTAGACATACTTAGTTCCTGCAATTGTTCTTCGTATGTTATAGCTTCTAGGCTCCTAATCATCTTTGTTGCTCTTCTCAGTATCCTTTCCAGAATCTCAACATCTTTTTTCTATTGGGGTGATCAAAACTGGATCAAAACTAAGTGGTTTTAGTAGGCCTTTATAAAGTGGTACTATTAGTTCATGTGATCTTCATTCTATCCCTCTGTTAATGCAACAGTATAATATTAGCTTTTTAATGCAGCAGCAAATGACCCAAATGCCTTGGCTCAGAAAGATGACTAAAAAAGCATGGGATTGGGGGTGGTTACTCTTTAGCTACCAGGACTCCTATCTGCCAAACTCTGTTGGTTGTAATTGCACAAGACTTTAGAGAGTTGAACTGATCTGAATACAAAAGCATTAAATCAAAGGGCTAATGAACAACCTGCCCTACTGTATTTTAAACAAATGGGAAATTTTGTGTCCAGAAACTAGCAGAAAGAAGCCTGTTTTATTAATTAGTTCCTAATTAGCAGCTCACAGAAAGTATCTCTTTCCATCATTGGGACTGGCAAAGAAGTTGTCAGAAATCTTTCCTCTCAGCCTAAATATCTACTGATTGGTAATGGACCCTATTTCAAGACAAAGAGAGCAATCTGCACTGATGTGCTTCAATAAAACATGTTATGGTACCCTAGTTTTTAAAATACTCTTGTGTTGTTGGTTTTTTTGCTCCCATGGAGGATGGTCAAAAAAGATGCATTTTGGAAACATGAAACCTCATCTATGCACTTTCTCTACTACCTTTCACATCTCCAAATTTCAGGAGCTGTATAAAGTAATAATGCTATGGAAGGTAATAAGGTAGCCCCTAATTACTGCTCCCCTGGATTCTCTTCCCTAGGGACAGCCTTTCCAAGAAATTACATGTATAGACACCTGGCACTGTGAGATAGAGAGGCTCACCATGGATACTGGTCTCCATTCCCAGTCTGACTCGTGCTCCTGGGATCCCGAGACCTATTCTCTAGGATGTTTCTCCAGATGTGCATTAGATAGACTGTACTGTGAGCCATTCAGAAACAGTTTCACATATCAAGCTTGGAAAAACAAAGAGGTGGAGAAAAAGGATAGTTTTAATCAGCTATTTACAATATTGCATCATGACAGATAAAGACAGCTGTTTGTTGACATCAGAAATGATAAATAGCCTGAAACATACATGTTTTTTTCAATGTGTTTACTGGCAAAGAATGCGGGCTTAGGATTTCCTTATCCCACATTCTAGTGTGCTTTTTTAAAAATTGCTTTAAAATAAATAAAATAAAGAAATTGCAAATATTACAGCATGTAGGGAACTAAGTTGAACAAATATCCACTTAGGAAGCTGAAAGCTTACTGGGACATATGCATAAATAAAGGTGATCTTCTTTTTACATTATAAATGCTGATTGGAAGGAAGACACCTCTGTAGGTCAGCTTGTCCTTTACACTGTGAATAACTTGATGGAGGCCACTAAACCCAGCGGCCTATAGCAAAGATAATTGCTTTATATTCCCTCACCTTGCATGCTATATTTATAAAGGAAGGGAACACGAAGGAAACATGGAAATTCAGCACGTAAGATTTCAAGTTCTCAAATAAACTGGAAGAGCTCCATTGCAACCTATCACACAGAGCCTGGTTGCATTTTATTTTTTTCCTTGTATTTGCTTAAAGAGGGGTAAATGATGTCTCTTGCGGGCTTTGCCATGTGACTTGTAATGGGTAAATGTAACTCCACTGAGATCAGACCTTCACAGGGACATAGGACATACTTCCTAGCCTGTCATGAAATATACCCCATTGACTTATGATTAGCCCCTTGAGTAGGGATAATTATAAGACGAACAGATCTCAGGTTTATTTCCTGATTGGTTCAGTGGTGGGTAGGACTTCTGTCTCTTAATGAGAAAGCCATACCAGGGAGGGTTGTGTGTTTCACATCCTATCTTGCACTTGCTATATTTCACATGAATGAGATAATTTGACTGCAGATGAGGTAACGGTGTGACTTGCCCATGAGCTGGACAAGGTTACCATATGATCATTCATGTAAACTTACAGACTGCTCCCCAAGGAGCCTGACTGACAGCTGTGTTTGGGTATTGTGTTGTACTCAGAGGCACAGAAAGGAGAGGAGCTGGTGGAAGTAATGCCACAGCCTCTCTCTTGTCTTAAAGGAGGCAGACCGCTGAGAATTTGTCACAGAAGCCAGGCACCACAATAATGGATGCTTCAAATCCAGGATCAGTAATAGGCGGAAAGTCTGCATTGGTTGCTACAGTAGAAGCCAATGTAGGATACTTCTGAAGAGCAATTAGAGTCAAAGCTGCTCTTTATAGTTTGCCTGACTTGGTTGTAAGAAGTACTATGTGGGCATGTTAAGTATAACCTTTTATTAATTAATGAAAAATTCATTCCAAGAACTTTTTTTATTCCCCACAAACAGTTCTCATGAGGGACTATTCATATTGTTTTGTTTTCCTACTGCCTCCCATTTCACTTGGGCTCAAGACTTAGCTATCAGCTCCATTTTAGACAACTTGAAAAGCACATGAACATTCTCCCATTTTGCTACAAGCTACATTGAGATGCCCTGAAAAATCAGGAATCTGAAACAAGATTTAAAAAATGCAGGGTGGAAGAAAGATTAACTGTATGTTATCCTTTTACTCTAAAGGAGATTAATGGAATTTACTCTTTTAAAGAAGTTTATCATGTTGGAGTATATGGTGTTATATCAATCCTAGAAAATTCTGGAAGCCTTATATTGATGGTTTTCCCAATCTGATGTATTATAAGCATATTAGAATTTTAACCCCACAATTCTAAGACAGGGTGCTAAACTGGGAGTTCAAAAGCATTTGGACGAATGGAGGGTTAGAAGAAGCTGATTTTAGTTCATAGGCATCTGGTTTCTTGATGGTTAAGTTATGAAAGGACTTGATTTCACTGGGTCTCTCCAAGATTTTTCAGCATCATTGGCATTAACTTTTATCATGAGTTTTGGGAATGCTAGGCCAAGAATACTTGTACTTTGTATGCATGACAATATAGGCCAAATCTTTTCTAAGGAATGATTCTAAGAAGATTGTTAATGCAATATTTTTTCACTCTGTCTTTGATTTATACAGTGCATCAAGATTCCATGTTGTCTCTATTTCCTTAAACATCTTTATGTAAATGTTTAGAAAGATTGTTGATGAACATTAATAAAAAGGTAATCAATTTGAGAATTTTTGCTACAATATGAATCAGGTGGGGGTGAAAGAAGCAGCTATCATATAAAATAGAACTAGGAGCCCATGAAAATTTCCAGAGCACATACCATCCATTGAAGTTTAAAGCAGTGATAAAATACCATTCCTGAAACAGCATTTACTTTGTAACTAAAATTGTACTAGAAAAAGATGCTATGATCACAAATTCTAAATGACAACATTTTGCAATTGAATCCAGTATTACATCAGATTTTTGCATAGAAGGCACTTTGACTAGTAGCGGTAGATTGACCTTTTTGAAGTTCTATACTCTCCTCTCTCCATTTTTAAGTTGGTTCCAATATCTTCTTTATGAACAAACATGCGATAGAAAAGGAATACATAAACACTTTTTCCACCAAGCTGATGTTGCCAAATGAGAGCAGAATCAGGCAGCAGAAATACTTCTTATTTGCTTATTCTCTGCCCTATTAGCCTGAGGTGAAGTATTCTCTTGATCCACTAATAAACATTTTAATGAATTCAAAATTTCCTTTATTTCATTCATCTTAATTAAAATTATGCTTTTCAATTAAATTCTGAGAAACCTATCAGGAATTTCACCAATGGGAAGAGTGCTAGTTAAGCATAGTAGACAAGAAACATGAAATAATTCTCATTCAGTGCATGTTCAGGGAAACTACTGCAATGGAAACTGATTATACATTTTATAAAATACTTTTATTCTGTACACATGACAACATTTAGATCTAATGGGCTTAGCTTGGCTTTCACCTCATCTAAATGGAAACTCAATCGACTGTAATGAATGTGCCTCATAATCATTTCCAATGGGCAGAAAATCTGAAGAATGTTGAATATCAATAAAGGAAAATATTTGTAGCTCCTCATCACTGATTACCTGGTTTGTTACCTGGTTTGGGTAATGAAACATCTGCAAGAAAACAATCAAGCTCAGAGACCTATCAGTTTTGAATATTCCAGCTCTTTTTGAGACCTATTAGTGACAGGACAGAAGGTCGAACTACCCCTCGGGGGTAGGTATACGTGTCTTCTATAATATATCATAGAGTTTTCAAATATCTCTTATTACCTTTAATCCATGGAAATATTTTGCTAAGCATGTAGAATTCATAGCAAGTCTACCAAGAAAATTGGCCGCAATCTGGGACTTATTAATTCAGAATTTGTGCTGCATCTTTAGTATGGAGAATACAATAGCATAACTCCACTCACAACCGTTTTTAATATCAAGTGTTATTTGGACAGAGCTAATTAAGTCAACAATTAAGCAATAATGCTGTTAAAATTTGGTGTGTGTATGCGTGCGTGCATGCGTGCACACATGGACACCTAAGCTTCTTTATGTCAGCTTGATTCCTGGTGACTGCTTGGACAAGTCATTGCAGTTTCCTTGGTAACATTTTCAGAAGTGGTTTGTCATTTCCTGCTCCTTAGGGCTGAAAGTGATTGACTGGTCCAAGGTTATCCAGCTGACTTTGTGCTTAAGGCAGGACTAAAATTCACCTTCTCCACATTTCTAGTCTGATGTCTTGACCACTACTCCAAATATTCATTTTAAACTTAATATGATTATTACTCCCTACAAATGGGTGTGAAATTTAAATCTCATCATGAGATTTAATATTGTGTGTGTGTGTGTGTGTACGTATGTATGTATGTATGTCATATATGTGATCAAAGGTCATATCTAACTCTGTATTTTGTTTATCCACAGTTCCTGCTGGTGTGTTCTTGTCAGGCAAATGTGGTTTGTGACAAGTTGCAGAAAATTTATTCTACAATGTTTTGAATACAATCTTGATGGGAGACAGAAATATCACAACTCGCTCACTTCATTCTCAAAAGCAAAGAAAGTTGAAATATAAAAAAGGCATGGTGCAATCAGAAACCAGGATTTTATAGGAAAGTTTTTCCACATTTAATACGTCTTGAAAGCCAGATATTTTCTACTTCATGTTGTTTATGTTGTGGTTTTTTTTTTTGTAAATATGTAATACTTCAGTTAAGAAGGCAAACTTTTACTTTAGAACCCTTGGGGGCACTAACATAACACCTGTCAGCAGTTCCTTAAACCAACCATATCACATGGCAGCCACAAAGCATAGCCTAGAACCCCAGGGAAAATGCTGCTGGTTTAAGAAGGGGCAAGGAAAGCTACAGTGGCATCTCAGCAAAGTCCAAAGAATTTTTCTTTTCTTTTCAGATCTGAAATGGTGTAAAACCTTAATAACCAATGAGGTAAGGTTCCAAATGAAAAGTATCTGGGTTCAACACAGATATCTTTAACCTCTTGTTATAGAAAAATGAATTATATTTGTAAACAATTGGCAGCAGGTAAAATTGTCAACAGCTGAACAATATATTTGTAAGCTGCATTCCTAGAGGAAGAGCAGGTATTTGAGATTAGAAGAAACAAAGGGATAAACACGCTTGCATAGTAATTGCATGGGGAGAAAGAGGCTAGCAGCAGTGAAGGCAAGAGAAGCAGGTGAGCACCTAATTATTTTTAAGGCTCATGTAGGGAAAGTATTGGAATTGCCGGAAGAGACTATTATTCTATAGACAAAGTCCTTGGTATTCAATAGCCCTTGACCTACTACTGACATTAAATGGGTATTAAATGATAGGGCTATGCAAATTTTTCCAAAGAGGTACTTTAAAACCTGGGGGAGCTCATTCAAAATACCATTTTTTTTGAATCATTAAACTAGCTGAAACTTTTTTTCAAGAGTGCACACATTTGGTTAGAAACTGTTCTGGTTGTCATCTAATTAGGCCTGCAAATCAATGGGGAGATGGCCATCCATAGATGGCTGCTTTCTATATTTAATTAGTCTATTTGTAGGATTCAATTTTATTGTCTTTCTAAAACTTTCGTAAAATATTCTTCATGTTTATATATATAGCTACAGAATGGCACCATATTGATGTGGACCTCTTTTTCCCTAGTTGACATTACCTGGCTGTTAGATCCAGCTGGAAAGGGATCGTCGGGATCAGAGTTGGGATTCACTTACCTTCCCTACCAGTTCACAAATGTGAGCACATTATTTTTGCGCATGCGCTGTGCTCATGCATTACATTAGGTGGGTGGGCAGAGCCTCCTGCAGCCACCGCTACCCGTTTGCCCAAACAGGAGAAAACTGGCTGAATACCACTGGTCAGGATCCCATCTATCAGGGAATGTCATCTGGCAGGACTCAGAAGAAGCCCTTTATGTCACGGTGCCTAAAACATCATTCCCCTCTAGATATCACTGACCCTGTCTTATTGGCCATTGATAAAGCCTTGAAGATGTGGTTTTTGCATGGAGCTTCAGGTCCTGGATGTCTGGTTGAGCCTGTATGATGCTTATGTTAATTGTGACCTGTTTTTTTCTTAGCTGCTAAATACATTGTTCATGATGTTATTATATAGTTTTTATCTTGTTTTAACTATTGTTAGCTGCTCAGTATCATGCTTCAGATTGTTCTATAGCACTTTTTGAGAGGGGTATTATCAATTACATTACTGTACACTATTATATTCCAGGTAGCAAAATGCATCAGATACACTTCTATTTCTACCCGGTTTTCATAACAATTCTGTCCTTACTTTGTTAAGTAACCTTCTAGAAACCTTTCTCCCTTCTGCCATCAAATATCAAATGTTTTCCAGAATTTATGGTATGAGCAAGTTAAAGGGTTGTTATTGCATGATAAGCATTAGTTTTATTCTGGCTCTACTTTGGTTACAACTAAGACACAAATAACTGCAGACTTGACAGCTGACACGCAAACACCCATAACAGCTGTGTTCCTGGCAGAAAGTGCAAAGCAACTTGTAGAAGAGGAATATGAATAAAAATGCCTTGTATCAGCAGAGGACTCTACCACATCACCTTATATTATCCTCTGCAAGTGCCACAAGGAGGAATATAGGTTTGGACAGTGGTGGGATTCAGCTGATTCGCACCACTTCGGGTGAAATTACACACCCCTATCAAAGTGGACCCTTGGTACTGTGCTACAATGGAGAAATGAGCAATGAAGCAGCCAGTGCAAGGAAAGGAGAAAGCTGCTTTCCTCTTTCTTCTCCCTGCTTCTCCTCCTTCCCTTGTACCAGTCACTCCATTTCCCATTTCTCCATTACAGCCCAGGGCAGTGCCCAGGATCCACTTTGATAGTGGGTGGTGGTATTTTAACAACTGTTTGTCCAGGGTCAGGTTGGGCCATGCCTCCCATGACAGCCAACTTGACCTTGGTCAAACCAGTTGTTAAATTATTTGAATCCCACCACTGGGTTTGGATCATTACTATTTTTTTTCATCATCACAATTTTGTTAAAGTTTTTTGCAAACCTGAAAACTGGCACATTGAGGGTATCTGGAATTCTCCAAATCAGAGATAACTAAAACACTGGAGGATGGTTGTTGGGTTGGGGCAAAACAAGTATGTTAGAATAATTTTATTTTTCCTATCAGGTATCTAGTACAACATAATAGTAGATTTATTATTAGCATTGCTAGGTGCTTTTTCCTCTTAAATATTTTGCTGGAATTAATTCTCAAGCAATAGTGCATAGGTCTGTAGACAAATATTTATTGGATAGCTAGGAGTCGGTTATAATTTTATTGTGCATACTCTTTTCTTTCAGCCTCTCTTAAACATAAAGGTACAGTAATGCATAAAAGTAGATTTCTTGTGGCTATACTACTGAATCAGCTCCGAATCCTTATAGAAACTTATGTATTTGGAAAAATTAAACCAAATTAAAATGAATTTTAAAAGCCCTGGATATGGCCAATATCCAGGATGATAGAATGAGTTTGTAATCAAACCTGAACAAGTTGGACAACTGGGATAAAGTTCTTCAACAGAGAGAAATGCAAGGTATTTTAGGGGAGAAAATGTTGCCCATAAAATAACTCCATTGTTTGGAAACATAACAGCTAAAAAGGACTTAGATGTGGTAATTGACAACAAGCTGAACATAAGCCAGCAGTTTCAGACAGCTGCTAGCAGGGAAAATAAAGGTCTGGGCTACATTAGAAGACGCATGGTATCAAGGACACATGTAATGTAATCTTTCCTCCTTATTCAGCACTAGTGAAAAAACACCTGGAGAGCTAGGCACCACATTTCCAGGAAGATCTTGATGAGTCAGAGAAGATTCCAAAAAAGCCAAAATGATAGAGACTTAAAGACATATTCATTCAGGAATGCTGAAGAGACTTGTAGTGGTCACTTTGAAGATAAAAGACCAGAAGAGATATGATAACCATGGTTGTTTACCTATAATAAGATGGTCAAAAACTATTTTCCGTAGCCACAGAAACTAGAAGAAGAAGTAATAGATATAAATAGATTGATTGATATAAGATAGGGATATCAAAAGAAAACTTCTAAGATAGTATTACATCTCAGAGTTAGCACAAGGCTGCTAGCTGAAAGAAAAACCCCAGCAAATGAAGCTTAAACGTAAAAGTGGTTCTCCATTGGTAAAATTGTACATAGTGTTTATGGTGTTTGAATTGGAAGGATATGGACTAGGCAGTATAAATTTGGCATCAATATCTCAGAGAGATATAATTTTTATTCATCAAAAACCTGGCATTCGAGAGAAGAGAAAAGGAATAATTGTGTCATGCTAGGCAGTGGCCACCCCAGAATCTGGGTTTGAGAGAAAGATGCCTCCATGCATATTTATATGTATTTATATACGTATGTCTCTTATCTCTGAAACACTGCCTATACACACACACACACACACACACACACACACACACACACACACACACACACACACATATATATATAAAAGCTGTGAGCTTTATAGAATGTTGAGTAGTTTTTTGAGGAGGCGAACATCTTGTAACACCTTCATATGACACAATTTCATATAATCATAGTATAATATATGAAGAAAAGACAATATTGGAGGGTTTTTAAAAGGGGGGAGGAGAGTAGTTGCTTGAGTCATTACAAGACAGAACTACCCACCTTCTCGAGTTCTCAGCAGTCTCTATGGTGCAGGTGTAACTTTCATTTTGTTCTGTTCTTCTTTGCATTGGCACTAGACCTCAGATCTTGCAGAGTAACCACTTCCTATCTGTTCAGCTGCTTGTCTTTTCCTGCCAGCTAATTACTATTCAGATAAAGTCACACAGAGACAGCACAGGGCACAGTCAACTAGAGAGAACAGATTCCATTGACCTCAACCCTCTTCCTTTCTTCCAATAAGATCCTCTCAGTCTGCATCCACCCACTCTGTGGAAGGCAGAAAGAGAGATGGCAAATGAAATCCAACTGCTCCTCAAACCTCCCCAGTGGGGAAGCTGCGGAGGCAAAAAGCAGTTTCCAGGGATAAGAGCTCAAGCAGATAGTTTTCCATCATTCTGACATTTCAAACAATAAAGGCATCCAGAAAGTACTGAATGAGTTACCCAAAATAAATCCAGGAGGGTAAGGAGTAGTTTTGTTTCTCAGAAACAGAGTTGAATTGGAAGAGAGCCAGTTTTATCTAGGGGTTAAGGCACCAGCTAGAACCCAAAGGTTTGAGTTTTGGTCTCACCTTAGGCATGAAAGCTGGCTAAGTGGCTTTGGGCCAGTCACACTGTTTCTCAGCCCACAGTGTCAGGCTTCGGTGGCAAACTGGTCAGTCAGTTCCTGTCACAATTGATGAATAAATGCTTGATCTGAAAAAAAAGCACTCCCTGCAGTTGTGAGAAAATACTAGGAAGAAAAAAAAAATAGAAAGGAAATCACTATTGTATTGGAGGCATAGTACTTCCTTCTGCAAAGGAGAAATGCTGGACACTTTTCAAATTCAAGCCTTCTCTCTGATATGTTTAAAGCAATAAAACAAAAGAAAAATTATCAAAGAAAAGGGAAATATGGAGATCAGGTGTGGAATAAAGCAATAGGGAAATGACAATAATGCAGCTACCAACCTGCACTATTTTCCAGTGAATGTTACATAGCCACAGCATGAGATGTGTGTCATATAGAATAAACAGGACCATAAGAGAAAAAAAACCTGTACAGTCTGATTGTTCAAGACAAGTGGGGTTGTTTACACTGGAAGCACATGGAATTATATATTATGTATTATATCTCCTGGCTAGTGGTTGTCAGGATTTGTGTACTTGAGATACAACTGCTGGATAAGTGATGTTGAAGAGCTGGCACTTGAGAAAGAGGTTTTGCTACAGGAATCAAGGGGGGGGGGGAGCTTTAAACTGCCCTAAGGACATAACATGTGAAAAGCAAATAAGGAGCTACTCTGGCAACTGCCCCCTCCCCAAAGAAAATTCCTAGGAGGCAAGCTACAGAAGTACAAAAGCCAAATCCTTTCAATTACATGGCTCAAACCAGGATTTGGCTACTCAATGTCAGTACTTCACACACTCCAGATGACCAGTCAGCCAATCCATTAAAAAAAAAGTATGCAGAAGCCAGTTCTGTTTTCCTCTGTTGCCAAAAGAGAGCTGTAGGGTGAGTGAAGAGGTCAGGGACCAGACTGGAGGAAATAGTCCCACAGGAAACTGGCTGAACCAAGGGAAGCCACAAGGTTGTCTATTGGTGCTTTCTTTTTCTGTATTACTTATCGACAGAGTTTATTTAACCATGACTTGTTAGGCTTAGGGTTGGCTAGGTTTACAAAATACGCTGTTCACACAGTATGCAAAGCCAGACTATACAAGTCACATTGGCTAAGCAAGAAACCACTCAATAGCTTTAACTTCAATAAAAAGAAAAAAATGCAAAATAAAGACTTGTCTCACATTTTTTTCTCCCACTTTCAGCTTTAATCGATCACGATGCAATAAGGCAGGCAGTGCAACACACTTCCTTGCTCTTGGAATTCATGTCTAAGGGCAAAGGAAGGGTATTTCTGCAATTAGAGCAAACACAATGGGTTAAATGGCCAGAAGGACTGCCTGAGAAGCTGGGAAATTCTCCAGAGTGTGACCTTGTTTATTCAAAACAAGAGGAAAATAAGTTAACCTCCGGGGCAATAAAAAAATGTGGAAACAGGAAAGGGTCAATTCATGTAATTGCTCTGCTTTGCAATTTAAATAGTTTCATGGGGGCTGACAAATCTGAGGTGTCTGTTCTGGTCTTCAGCATTTTCAGGATTCCAAGGTTGTAAAGCTCAAGGCTTTGTAAGATAAGGGTCCCAACTAAATGTGCAAGATTGCTTCTTGCGCTTGCATCTTCCGGAGCGGGAGTTGCTGTGAGCAGAATTCATGAAGGAAACCGGATGCTTCCCCATCTGTGACAAATGGCAGATACTCCTTTCCTCTTGCTGAAACAGGAAACCTCCGTCTACTATCCCAAACACTCTGGTCTTCTCAAGCACAAGTTGTTTGAAGATGCATGTCCTTATTCATCCAATTATGTTTCCTTCCTCTCAATGTGGTAAGTTCAGTCAGAGAAGATCCAAGATTATGGACAAAAATGGCAAGAAAGAGAAGCTACAGGCCTCTGTATAACAAATGGGTCTGAACTGAGAAAATTAACTTGTGGACAAAAGGCGTTTTTAGCAAGCAGGGATTTTCTAGACGTATTGCTGCCAGCTGCACTTGAGTTAATAAAAGAAGAAGAGGCCAAAGGGTAATAGGCTTTGGCGTGCTCATAAAAGGCAAATAACACAGAGTTCTACATTATTCTCATTTTCTTTATCCCATGAAGAAGGGAGGGAGGAAAGAAGGAAGGAAGGAAGGAAGGAAGGGAAGGGAAGGAAAGGAAAGGAAGGAGGGAGGCAGAGAGGGAGGGAATATTTTAGAAGGTATAAAAGATAGAAGATGTCATCAAGAGAGGGAAAAAACTACCTGGGGGAGGATAGCATTTGACATAGACACCTTCTGTAGCACCAGATGGAGACTAAAGTTATTGCCAATTCCTGCCGAGTCAGGAAAGGAAAGAGATGACATAATAATGAGGTGATCACAGGCATAGAGAATCAAGGGAAGGAACAAAGGCAAAGTGCCAGGAACACAAAAAACCAAAGTTCTGCACTGGGGCATGAGAATCAAACCCTCATGTAAGATAGGGTGGTCAGCTACTAAGCCTTGGAACAATAATAAAAACCCTAGATGATGTTTTCAGAAAGCAGATGGAAAAGTATTATGACCATGTTGTAATTATATGGCGGCTGAGGAAAAAGAGGCAACCCTGAGAATTCCTAGCAATGGAGCCATCTTCAGCCTCAAAGCACACTTAATACTGTGCTCTTAATAGTTGAGTACAAGCAGAGGTTTTTTTTCCTTTCCTGAAAAGAACAGCATAATGGGAAAAGTCAGTTTCTCAAGTTGCAAATTCTCCCAGAGGAACTGCCGCTGAAACAGACAGCTTGTGTCATTTGAAATCTTCCAGTCTTGTTGGCATGTTTCATGTGATAGACAGAGGCTACCAAATATAGAAAAAGATGATCATATATTCTCCTGGACTGCGATAAACATTGGCTATCATTTGCACAGGCCTAGAAATGCAAATATTTCTGTTCAGGTTATATTTATTCAAATAGCATCCATATTTCCTGGCTTTCAAATATGGGAAATGGGCTCTTATTCTTCAGCAGTTCATGGATTTGATTTGTATGTGTGTTAACATATTATATAGAAGTTTTTTAATTTCAAATCTCTGAAATGTGCTTAAAATAACTTTCACACACTAACACGCTTACGTTGGAAATAAAAATCACTTTTGCACACAGTACTTTCTCAGTTTCAGCAACCTGAGGCACAACATCCTTTTTCTTATTATCAAGTACTTTTTCATCCAGTAGATTTAAAATAGACAAGCCAATAGCACAGTCGCCATTCCATTCCTTTCTCAGCCATCCCATCCCTGTAAATCCAAAACAGGTTTTCAATGTCTCCTTTATTGTCGTGTTGGGCACCACACTGTGAGAATCAGTGTGGAAACTAAACAGCTAGGAAAAAAACTACCTTTTTGGGCTGCATCCAGTGGCAAAAACAGCTTTTTTTTTTACTCAGAACTGCAGAATCTTATATCAATTCCATTGTGACAATAGTGATGGGGAAGGAAATCTCAGGGAAATATTAAAATTCAAATCCAAGAAATATAAAATGTCAGTATCCTTTCATGCTTCCTTCAAAAGAAAATAAACCAATGTTAGAGCGCATTCATTTCAACGGCTAAAATTGGAAGAGCTGGTCAGGTGGTGCTTACCTGCTCTCAGTGTTGTAGGATAGTAATATATAACTTTCCTGTCCATCCATATTATCCCTAACTGTTAAGAGACATTAGGAGTTTAGTAACCCGTTCTGCAGCCTGATTCTGTTGGAACCAAGTGGGCAAAGCATTGCAGATTAAGTTCCCTTTTTCCCTTTCTCTTTTAGAAAACATACTGAACTTCAACATTAGCATTTAAATAGTTGCAGAGGGAAGAAATAAAATTCACACTTCAGTGGGGTGAACTCCCACAGTTGCAAACAATTCCTGTAACCGGAATGAAGGCAACTTCCTGAGAGTAATAGCTAAAAGAGTGCAGGAGTGGGTAGTCATGGAGGGGGGAGGGGGAGAACTGAGGTGCAGTGAGGGTTAAGATAGGACAAACCAAAACCCAAAGAAGCAGAATACAGTCCCTGTGGGAGGGTGGTGTAAGCTCTTCACAGTAATTTGAATTATGTCACTGGCTTCATATTTCAGGTTTTAAGCAGGGGAAAGCCCATCCTATTTTCTATTTTCATAGGTCTTCTACAGACCCCATTATTGTGGCTCTCCTTGTTTTTTTCCCCACTTAGCTCCCATGCCAGACAGCATGCCAGTTGGCAGCATACAGTCATACCCTTTACCAGTGCCAACAGCATCAGAATGATCAGCCAGTGTTAAGTATAGTCATCATATCTAAGCAGCAGAAATCCAGACAATTGGTGGATGGTGGCAAAGAATTAGGAAAATCCTATTAAAATTAGTATTGCCTGGATTCATACAGTCTAGAGCTCAGAATTCTGGTTTTAAATAAAAGTGTCTGGCTGGGTATTGTTAAGAGAATTCCAGGCAAAACTTCAATAGTCGTTCTAATGTATTATTCTGCTTGAAATTCAGAAATATGTGATATCCAGAATCTCAGCCATTTAAGATGCTTAATACATTTTAAGCTGCCCAGAATAGCTCCACAAGATTGACAATAATAAAATAAAATAATATAAAATAAAGTAATAAAATAAAATAATAAAATAATAAATAAAATAAATAAAATAAATAAAATAAATAAAATAAATAAAATAAATAAAATAAATAAAATAAATAAAATAAATAAAATAAATAAAATAAATAAATAATAAAATAATAAAATAAATAAAATAAATAAAATAAATAAAATAAATAAATAAATAAAATAAATAAAATAAATAAAATAAATAAAATAAATAAAATAAATAAAATAAATAAAATAAATAAAATAAATAAATAAATAAAATAAATAAAATAAATAAAATAAATAAAATAAATAAAATAAATAAAATAAATAAAATAAATAAAATAATAAATAAAATAAAATAAAATAAAATAATAACAGAAGTACATTAAGAGATCACAGCAGCATTTGTGGCTGCTTTTGAAGTGGCCTTGAGAATGAATTCAATATAGAGCTATCAACTGCATATATTGTAAATTTGAACTTTAAGAAAAGCTGGATAGGAAAATGCTCACCCCACAAAATCATATAGTTTGTATATAAATTATACTAATAAGCATCTGTACCACTACCTAATAATCATTTGGCTGCTAAATATGTGAGCTCAATCTATGCCATCTTTTTATTTTCACATGATACAGGATCAACTGAGAGTTCTAGTCACAGTTGTTAGACCTCTAATAATTTAGTCATGGGTGGAAATCAAAACTAATTCTTTGTGAGTACTTATCTATGTATAATAGGATTGAATGGTATTTCAGATTTGGACCACAGAAAATGACACTTTTTCTTTAAGAAGTTAGAGATAGCTGGTATGTTTATACTATTGTCTGCTCCAAAGTACATGTTGGAGCCTACTCTATAGCCATAATTATTATGTACACAAATAAGTGAAATCAAAACTCTGATGGAGCCCATTTCTTAAAGTAAATACAACATTATGTTTGTAGTATAGATGGAAACAATCATTGGTCACGCTTTTGGATGAACCATGGCATGGATGGCATATGAGTTGTGTATCCATCCTTGTCCTATTTGACTTGTCGGTGACTTTTTATATAATCAACCATGGTATCTTCTGGGCTAGCTCAGAGATTGAGGGTGGGTGGCACGATGTTGTGCTGGTACGCCTACCTCCTTCAGAGTTGATTCCAGCCAGTGATAATTGGGGGAGGAGAGGTCTAACCCTCAGCCTTTACTACGTGGGGTGCACAGGATTTGGTGCTTTCTTCTCTTTTCTTTAACATCTGTATGAGCTCATTTGTCACCATGGAGTGAGATACCCTCAGTGCACTAGTGATACCAATTATAAATTATTGACAAATTGAGCGATATTGTGAATGTTTTATTCCAGTATCTGGAGATTGTGAGAATCTGGATGGGTAACTACAGACTTCAGCTGAACCCAGGCAATACTGAGTGGCTCTGGATTTGGGAGCCTACTAGTTCTAAACTATGCTATCTTTAGTGCTTGATGGGGTTTCGCTACACCAGCGAGACGTGGTTTACAATCTGGAGTTCCTCCTAGACTCATTGAGATTCCTGCTCAATAAATCCAATTTTGATACAATATTTAAATATAAATATTTAAGTAGATTTACAGGGAAATTTCTTAATATGAGTGTCAATTATATTCCAAAACATGGTATTTGACTCTTCTTAGAAACTTTGGTTATATTGAGCATTTAATTAATTAATTAATTAATTAATTAATTAATTAATTAATTAACTTGTATGCCACCCACTCTCGGAAGACTCAGGGCGGCTTACAAATAAGACGGGAAAGGGGGATATAAAAAATAAAAAAACAACAGTTAAAAATTCAACAACATTCATAACATAAGATGGGGCTGGATAATTCAACAGCCCCAGGCCTCCCGGAACAGCCAGGTCTTGGTCACTTTGCGGAAGGCCGAAAGGGTAGTGAGGGTCTGGATCTCAATGGGGAGATCGTTCCATAGGGCCAGAGCAGCAACAGAGAAGGCCCTCCCCCGGGGGGTCGCCAGCCCACATTGGCCGGCAGATGGAATCCGGAGGAAGCCTAGTCTGTGCGATCCAATAGGTTTCTGGGAGGTAACTGGCAAGAGGCGGTCTCGTAGGTAGCCAGGTCTGATACCATGTAGGGCTTTAAAAGTAACGACTAGCACCTTGAAGCGTGTCCGGAGACCAATGGGAAGCCAGTGCAGCTCGCGGAGGATAGGTGTAACGTGGGTATACCTAGGTGCACCCACAATCGCTCTCACGGCTGCATTCTGGACTAGCTGAAGTCTTCGAACACTCTTCAGGGGCAGCCCCATGTAGAACGCGTTACAGAAATCCAGTCTTGAGGTGACGAGGGCATGAGAGACTATCCGAAGGGCCTCCCGGTCCAGATAGGGTCGCAATTGGTGCACCAGGCGAACCTGGGCAAAGGCCAACAAATGATGTTCTAGTGTCAGCTGCGGATCCAGGAGGACTCCCAAATTGCGAACCCGCTCTGAGGGGCATATAATTTCACACACACCCCCAGGCTAAGCATGAATGATTGCTAACAAAATTGTTTTGACAAATTTGAGAAGCATTTATTATGATTGAATAGATAAACCATCCAATGCCAGCACCTCTATATTGACTGACCTAACTTTAATTTCATTTACATTTAAATCTAATTTAAAGAGTAAAGAGTAACATGGTTATTCTTCATCCATGCATTTAATATTTTTTATCATACTCTATTTCAGGGGTGTCAAACTTGCAGTCCACAGGCCAGATGCATCATGCACTGGCCACACCCACCACCGGTTTAGTGAATGGGGGGAAAGTAATGATACACCAAGTGAGAACATGCAAGTTTGACATGCTCTATTTAATCAATTTGGAATCCTTGGGGCCATGTCTAAGGCTTTTGGAGGCCTAATAGCTCTGGGCCTAATTTGTGCAACTGTGTACTGAGACCTTGGATAAATTAAAAGTTTGTAGCTGATATTAGAAAATGGGAAATACCTCACACTTTTTAAAAAAAAAATCACACAGAAGAGCATTTTCTCTCTGCTGTTTTCTGTCTTGCTAAAGGAGAAAAACAGTACCTTTGAGGATTTGCTTTTAGGGAATTTTTTTTTAAATCACAGAAGCCCTCTCAGGCTCGGAATTCATCAGCCATGAATGAAATAGTGTACTGGGTGGGTATTAGAGCTGATACAATACAGTCATTCATATTATGCTTTCTAAAGGAATAGAACTTCCTCCCTTAAAAATGCAGTTCAGTGTGAACAGCTGTCACTGACATTTCAATCTTGCATTAATCAAAAACAGATGGAAAGTACAGCGCAAGGGGGTAAATATATATTCCATTTTTTAAAGCCGTCAATTTTTGAACATGGAACAAGATAATTTAAAGGAAACAGAAATGTTTCCCTTTGTTTGTAGGTATAGAATGGATTGCTAGAGTCTTTTGCTCTTCTGCACTTTCTTCATACCTGTTTATTTTCCTCTCAAACCCAGAGCAGAAGATGAAGTTGCATGGATGAAGCCATATGAAGTAGTCCATTACACACCATATTGTTGCTGCAAAGTGTGTACCTCCTTTCTACAGAGCTCTTAATGGAAATCACCATTGTCAACTCTATGAATATTGAAGTGTTCAATGTTCCTTGCATTTACATCTGCATAATATTGGAATAATAGAGAAAATTGGTTTTGTATGGATAGATAAAATTGTAAGACCAGATTTGAATCTGCCACCGCTATTCCCTGCTTGAAACAAGCACGCTATCTCTATTCTCCCAAATGGCAAAGAAGGTGTTAAAGATTTGATAGCAGAGGCCACACAGCAAAACAGAAGTTATTCACAGCAGCACCCTCCCCCAGACCCTAGCCTCTCCTTTGCACTCAGCAGTTCTGGCCTGCCTGCCTTACTCCAGTGCCTCTTCCACCCACTGTGTCTCTGGCCTGCTTATGTGATGTAAAACAATTCTTTTGTTTCCTCTTTAAGACATTAGCCTCAGGGGCCATTATAGGAAATAAAGGTAGTTGGGGGTCTTTTATCTGAAGGAATCCATTTGAGAGTTCCTTCACTGCCCCCTCCCTTATGGCTTGCTCCATAATTTACTGTGCTATCCACAGCCACTCCTTCACCCCATATCCTGCCAGTTTGTCATCAACCAAGACTGTATATAAGAATGCCAGCCTATATAGTATATAGGCCAGCATTCCTATAAACAGTTAATGGGAATCATCTTGAAAATGAGGAAGGCTGCAACCCTTGACCTGGAGTAAAACTTACAGAGAACTTGCTTCTTCTGGAAGCCTAAGCAACCTGAAGCTGAAAGAAACAATGAGTTCTGATTCTGAAGATCTGCAGCAGTGTAAACAGTATGAAATCTTCTCTAAGATATACATCCCAATAAGATAATGATGACTCAGCTTGTTTGGTGGGCTTGATTAAATGTTTGTGTGAGAAGATTACAAAACCAGGGGACATATAGTGAAATGAAGTATATGTAATAGGCAAGACTGGAAAACTAAGGAAGCAATATGTTCCTATATCTATGTAAAAAATTAAGTATGTGATTTAGTTGTCTCTAAAGAACTATGGTTTAATTTGAAGAACACTGAACAAGATTGAGGAAGGTCCTCATGACAAAATTAAAGTGCTATTTATTAATCTTTGAATTGAAAAACTCCCAAAATGTTGTTGTCCCACTGGTGATCCCTATTTTGCCAGAAGTACAATCCTGACTGATGGAACTATTCTTATTTATAAATATAAAGCAAGTTAAGAATATGGATTGGTGGGCTTCCCTAATTATCTTTTCCTCTCTTCTTAGCAAACTTGATTGATTGATGGACTGATTGTTGACTGTTGACTCTTAGCAACCACATAGATAGTAATGTCATTGGTCAGGTGTGTCAAACTCACATTGTCACCTGACATATCATGACTTTTTCCCCTTCACTAAACTGGGGGTGGGGGTGGCCAGTGTGTGATGCATCAGGCCCATGAGCTGTTGAGTTTGATACGTTTACACCAGAGGTGGGGTTCACTTACTTTCATAAATGTGAATGTGCTTGCCTGTGCTTGCACACTGCCTTGTAAGCATGTGCAATGCTCGCACATTATGTCAGGATGGGTGGGCGGAGCCTCCCTCAGCTGCCGCTACCAATTCACCCAAACTGGAGAGAATCAGCTGAATACCACCTCTGCCCTGCACTAGCTGGTAGGAAAACATTCACTAATTTTCAATAACCTGAAATAGGGATGGGAAAGAGACATGATTTAACAGGTAATGAAGCCAACAGATTTAGTTACCTGTCAATGTCCTGGCTTTCTGCAGGTGCTTTTCTCATTCACCTTCCCTAAATTTAGGACTACCAAATGTGAGAAACAAAAATTCAATGACAATCTGAGGGCAGCAAAGAGAGTTTGCTGCCATTTATTTTTCTGAATTTTTGCAGCCCAGCTCCAATAACGTTCTCCAAGCCTGAATTTATAGTTGGAGGCAAAATGGGAAAACTGATCAGACTTCTAGTTTTACTTTAAGATTATCAAGAAACTATACCTATAAACTTTGTATAAATATTTTTAATAACCTAGTTATATAATTATAAAACTATACTGCTTTTCCTATAAATGAAAAATGAAAACTATGAATCATATTTCTAGGTAAGCATCATTTGGGACAAATCATGTGAACAGTCAGTTTAGTTTATTCCTTAACAGGTAACCCAAATTGCATATCACACCTAACGCACTTGGGCTACACTTTTGTCGTGAAGAAAATTGCAATGAGAGAGACCAAGGGATCATCTTCTACAGCAGATCTAAAGCGGTGGGGGGGAGGAGGCTCAGAAAACAAATTTGAAGTATTATTGGTAGCCTCATCTCTGTAGAATCCTGTTTCATTAGTCACTTTAAAGAACAAACTTCAGAGGAAAATAAATTAGACATCTTGGATGCTAGTCTTAAAAATCCTGGTATTCAAAAAAATGCATGCCATAATTTTGAATGCTGGTAAAATACAGCAGGAAAAATGGAATAATGTGAAAAATTATAGGGCTTCAGCTTATCTCTATGCTTAGAACCACCTCCTTGTTGCTGTGAACAGCTTAAGTCAAGATCATTTCTGTTTTCTTTCTTACTGGTAATTGTCACATTTTCTCACTTGCCATATGTTGCATGTGTTCTTGGCGGAAACCACAGGCAGCGAGAGGTTAGGTCCTGGATAAAGGAGTAAGAACAGATTCATTGGTCCTAATATGATGCATGGGGGAGAAATTCTGTGCACTTAAGGCATATGAGCACTTGCCTCTTAGTCAAGACTGTCAGTTTCTGGAGAAATAATTAACCTCCGGCTTCTTCAATTACAACCAATAGAAAAAAGGAACAGCGGTGAGTCCAACTGTCTGAGAGAAAACAGACAGGAGTAGTGAAAATAAAAGAGATTGAAGATATTTAAAGTTTCCTGCTGAATTTTTTGTGCAACTCAGGAAGTTTGTTTCATACATGATATATGTGTAACATATATCTTTAAAGTATAGGTTTATTTTTTTGCTGTTGCTTGTATACTTAAAATGTTTAGAGTCACTAAAAATGGCAGAAATAGCTAAACAAATGAATTTATATCATAATCATTTGCATCAATATGGGCATTGTGTATAACCAAATGGATTACAATGTTACAAATAAAGTCTACTTATTTATAATACATTACTATTCATTAAATTTGATATTTTGAAAACCAATGTTCCACTCTATGGTGTCAATAGGAATAATTGCATACTTTTAAATAATGAATGTTGCTTTTGTATAATATGCCATTTTGTGCCTTTTAAATAGGCCAAAGAAAGGATAAACAAAGCACAATGATAATGAACTTGGGTAAAATGCAGCAGTAAATATATTCAAATGGAAAGGTTCTCAGTATATTAAAAACATGTAATATGTAGAACTCTCATTGAACAGCAGACATTTATGGAGGGGGAGGAGGATTGACTCCTAAACACTTTGGGCAACCAGCCCCAAAAGAAACCATGGTCGATGGTATCAATGGTTGCTGAGAAGTCAAGCAAAGATCCCATCAGAGGTCATCCACAGGTGTGAATATATAAGAGAATAATATAATCCAATACAACTCCAGTTACAAAATACAAAACACAAAACAGAACCAGTAGAAATCATTGTTCTTGCAGCATCTATGAGGACATTGCTATGTAGTATAGCACACTGATAATACCGCCAGTGAGCAGGAAGTTCACTGGAATTAGAATAATGAACCATCAGGTAATTCAGTATGATAAAATAGTATAACTGGTCACAAAAGTGAGTTCCACAACAGGAGATGTTAAGGAAAGCATATGGCATTGTTTACCTTTGGGGCATTGTAGAAGGACAATTATACACATAGCTAAATTCACATACATACTTTTTAAAATTATTTTTATGAAGTTATCCTCATAACATTTATTAATAGCATTAGATTATTTTTTAATATTTATGGATTTTGTGATAATTTTATCTATATTTCATTTTCTTAATATAAGAAGTGTAGAGTTGTAACAATAAGCAGCATACAATGGTTTAAATAAATAAACATTTCTGCCCTTTTTCTTTGTATTCCATGTACCAAGGGGGTTGTGTGCTTATGTATAAGAAAGTATGAGAACGAATAAAATATAATTGTAAACAGTAGTTCTCCAATTATTTCCAAATCACAATTATTCAAAACATGTATACTTATTTGCATTTGTTTTATGAAGTTTAAGACTGAAAACCTGAACATTAACCATGATGAAAAATACCAAATCAATACACAGTGATTGACGATTTCAATCATGAAAATTTGGTTAAAAGTAAAATATAAAGAATCCACCCATCATCTATACTTTGTTACAAAATACATAATCAAGAAAACTATAAAAATGATTAACTTCTTTTGTAGTAATTGGTGAAAATAATTAATTCTATTTAAGTACAAGTAAATAAATAAGCTCGGCCTATTGTGCTATATCAAAATGTGTTTGAAAATAGGAAATGTTTAATGTCAATTTCCTTTATTCCATGCACACTAGAGGATAAATCTAAAGGATTCCCCAATCCTTCCAAGCAGATTTTCAAAGATGCAAAGAGATTTAGAAGGGAATAAGAGCAGGTGAAGATTGTCTTCCTTCCCCTTTTCATACTTCGTAGCTCCCAGATTGTGAAGTTCTGCACCATCAGACTCTGGACCCAACCCAACAGAAGGTATTCTTTTGAGACTTAAATGAGTAAATGAGTAAAACCACTGAACAAATTTAACAATAGGAGGAGGAATTGAAGATACCTGATGTTTTCACTTTTTATTTGAAACATTTTTTAATACAAAATGCACTCTATATCCTAAAAGCAGCTTTGAAAAGAAAGCCAATTGGACTATATGAGCAATCTTGTGTATTCTACTAAGTATTCTATGTTTGGAGAGAACGTGTGCATATGCTTCAATAACTACTTTATTGAGACTAAAATAGAGGATTGCAAGAAGCCAACTGAAGTACGTACATCTCTCTTCTGCAAGCACCACAAGCACCTGATGGGGCAAGTTAATGTTCCTCTGCAAATGTCTGAGGTTTGAGGTAGTCAAACCCCCACCTCTACCCCCACCACCCCATCAGCTACTTCACATAAAAGGAAGTGGTTTTTCTTCATTTACTGAACATATGCAGAATCCACTTTTGATGAGCAAAGTAAAGTCTTGAAACTGCTCTTTCAGTTAAAAGTGAAGTGACACAGCACTTTACATCATATAGTAATATGCGATCAGCACAATACTGTTTTCATTCCTCTTCCTTATAGTTCCACAGAGATAGTTGGACACACACACCCTTTTTTATTTTAAATATATGAATATCTTCTTATTCACTGAATGCTGAATTTGCTCAGAAGACTTCCTCAAAGGCTTTCTGATAATCCACATATGCAAGTGTCTGTTGGCTCATTCCCTCTATGCTTTTGAACATTCACTACAAAATTGGTGAAAAAGAGAAATATTTTCTCTTTAATACTTCCTATCTTTTGATATAAGAAGGATGTGGTGGCTCAGTGGCTAAGATGCTGAGTTTGTTGATCAGAAAGGTTGGCAGTTCAGTGGTTTCAATCCCTAGCACTGTGTAAAGGAATGAGCTTCTGTTACTGGTCTCAGCTTCTGCCAAATGAGCAGTTCGAAAGCATGTAAAAATGCAAGTAGAAAAATAGGAACCACCTTTGGTGGGAAAGTAAGAGCGTTCCGTGCGCCTTTGGCATTTAGTCATGCCAGCCACATGACCACAGAGATGTCTTCGTACAACTTCGTCTTCAGCTTTGAAACAGAGATGAGCACCACCCCCTAGAGTTGGCACATATGTGTGAGCGGAACTTTTACCTTTACCTCTTTTGATATGGGATGATTATTAATCCTTCCAGAACAATTTCTTTTAGAAACTAGCTATTTTCCAGTCTTCCAGAACAGAGGCTAACCCTAAAAATACCTCATGTTCACATTTTAATCTTTAAGACTACTAGAATGTATACAACTTGGCTCACTGTTATATTTATGACAAAGGATTTTTAGTTTATTTTTCTTGTTCCTAATAGCTCATTTGGTCTTGCTCATTAAGCACTCCAATAGAGCCTTGCAATTTGTTGCACTTCTCCTGGTCTGTGGTAAGAGACTATTCACACTTCAGTCTTTAATTATACCATAAGTAATAAAGTATATATAAGCCATCAATTAATATCCAAATATAATATTAAAACAGTATTTTTTCATCTAGTTTCCAGCATAAGGTGAGATTACCTTAAAGACATGATTGGACTAAGAATTAAAAATGAGGGTTAGCATCTGTTCTATAAGCAGGAGACTGAGAGTTTTAATCCTGCTTAAGGCATAAAAGCCATCTGAGTGATTTTGGGCCACTCCCTTTCTCAGATCAACTCACCTTACAGGTGGTGGTTCCAAGAAAATAGGAGGAGGAAAGTGTATTAGGTATGTTCACCACCTTAAGTTACTTGTAAATAATAAAGCTGGAATAAAAATCTAATTTAAAAACCCAATATCTGGGGGGAAAGAGTATTTATCTTAATTATTGGTTACTGTTTGTGGGGCTCATATATTTTATTGGGGCCTATATTATTATTATACATTTCTATTAAAAATTTTCATAGAATTTATAAGTTTTTTTCAGTAGAAAAGAGATGCTACTTTACTTAGGTGTTAACATTTATCCTGCCAGGCGTTCTCTGTGAATGCTTGCAAGTTAGTCATCCTGTGCTAAATATTGTAAGTGAAATCACACATAATATAATTAATGATTGTTTCAACATCTATGCCAGAAATTAAATACTGATTGGAGGATCAAAATAAAGCAATTTTATATAAACTAAGTGATAGCGAAAGAATTTTATCAGCTAGTAGTAGATGGACAAATGCTATAAAAATGAAGTGTGATTAGATTTATTTAATCTTTGGGAGGGGGAAATCCAATTTAACACTGAAAAAGTGTGAAATGGATCCTATTTAAGAGTATTGGTTTTTGCCTTTTTCTCTCATAACAAGAATCTGAACTAACCACATAAAGCAATGTGGTTATGAAGTTAATCCAGGAAGTGCTTTGAAGGCAAAAGAACTTTTGAGGTAACCTTGTCTTGCTCTGAACACACAGAATGTTCTTACTACCAAACTAAAATTGAAAAGGGCAATTGGTCCATCTACCATAATTTAGGCCCCTCCAAATGCTTTTTTAAACCCTTCATACTCTTATTTAACCCAGCCTCTTAATAATTAAAAAGTAACACCAAAAACAAATGTCAACTTTATGTTTAATAATAATAAGCATATTTTTCCTGTAGCAAAATCTCAATGAAAATGTAACTGACCCTAAAAATATCAAAAATAAAACAAATATGTATTCTTCCCACTTTTCCATTTACTCAGTTTCGTTCACTCAGCAGTCATCTTCCTTAGTCATCAGCCTAACATATTAGTTTCTTCTTGCAAAAAGCACTCTGTTCTGGATTTAAAAGGAGTAAATATTTTTAAAAACATTTCACATCCTTCCAGTCTCTTAGAATTTTTTGCAACTCCCAGTTTGGGGGGGCTCCTGATCTCATTCACTGTTGACACTTTAAGGCAGTAGCTCTCCAAGGTTCCATTTACAAATCTTTCTTAACGCAACTTGGAGTGATACCAGAGATTAAACCTTAATCTTTTGAATCCAGAGAGTCCATTTATAGAGCCTTTAATCCTATAATCAACTGAGACATTTCAGCAACAATGAGATATTTTTCAGCATTAAACTTTTCAGTAGCCAGTTTTCAAACATTAAAAGTTGCCAGTAGTTGTAGAAAAGGGTAGGGAAGATTATGTACAACAACTTTGTGATATGTGAGCTGTAGCAACTTTCCTTCTAACAAGGATATGACTTTTCAGTTATAAATGAGGGGAGATTACAGTTTTGTTCTTATCTGTGCAAGAACAATCTCTAAAAGCCCTGATTAACCTCTTTAATCAGCCAATTGCTGAAAGGTTCCCTATCCCTGCTTTTACCAGATGACCTGATGAACTTCAGTTCAAGGCATCAGTGCATAGTGTTTTGCTGCTTTTACAGCTTTTGGACACAGAACAAGAAACAAACAAATGAATATGCAGTCAATTAATTGTTCCATGAAACAGATTCAGAGGCTTTGGAATCTTTCCTGTACCTTACAAAGCTACCCTTCTAGAATAATTTTTGTTACTGTCCTTTTCTAGTGTGGAGTTTGAGTTCAATCTCTTAAAAGGAGGGACAAAAGGAATCAAAGAATGGGAAGGAAACTGGACAGCTTGTGAAATCCAAAACCGGATTGGAAAGAAAAACATCATGAATTATGGATTCCCTGGAGCCGCCAGCAGCCTGTCATGTGCACGATCTGTCTCCATTGCACTTTTCTGTGCCTACAAAACTGTTGTCAGCCAGCACAGGGCAAGACTTTCCTGCCTGATGATCAAATGGACCCATCCCTTCCAGCATAAACACTCTATTGGAAACCAAATGTTTCGTGTAACTGATAGTGGCCCCAGTGGATAGGGAAGCCCTTGAAGAGGAGGGAGGCTTTCAGCTGACCTTGTTCACTAGAGCTTAGTACGGGTAGAAGCAGCAGCTGCTGCAAGGACAGGGACACAGAGTCTCCAAGAAAGCATAAGGCAGGCTATTGTTCCAGTCTGGTTTCAAAGGCAAATGGATTTGGATAGTTGTAGTGGCACTGGCTGCCCTGCACCCTGTTAAAGTAGAACTTCTGATGAGGACAACACAGGCTGTTTTGTCATGCTTAAAGCAGTTGGAAACAAGTGGCCACAGCAGATGTCCTGTTCCAGCTGTATAGCAAGACCATGAATGCTTCTCCTAAGGTCAATTTGGAACAAGGGTTTCTAGAGCTTTCTTTCGATGAAGAATGAACATCTACTTAAATAAACACACTCCTCCTTTGAACATGTACAGAGTGTTTTCTTTGGCATTGTAAGCCTGCCATGCTTGCTCAGCTTGTGGAAGAGAAGGACTCTGGTTATTCAGCAAGTGATTGAAGTACCACATTTTCCCCATATTTAGTAGTTCATTTAAACTGTTAAAATGAGAAGTCAGTGTTTCCAGAAGTCAAATTATTTTTCTTTAGTCATGTTATCTACTCATTTTTTTATTATGCAAGTGAAATTAATGTTCAAATAGATTTTTTTATGGTCGTTGAAGGTTTACAGCTGCACTCTCCACAGATGTACCCATCCTCTTGATTTTTCCTACACTTATATGGAAATTAGCACACAGGACTTGAAAGGCCAAACCAAGGGAAAGAATTCTACTTCACTAATAGGCACATTAGTGTCCTGGGAGAAATCCATCAGGAACTTTGTCAGCTTAATCAATATGATGTCCTCCAGATGTACTGGACTTCCATTTCCATAATCCCACTGGTGACAGTGGTTGGAGAATTGTGGGAGATGTAGGGGGATGACATCTGGAAATTACGGTACTGGACTGGGAAGGTGGAGAGTTAAATTTTATCACTAGAAATGGCACAACTTTGGTTCATATACTTTTTCAAAAAGAAGATTCCAACCGGGAGAACAATTCCCCCCTCCCCCCCAAAAAATTAAATGTACTGTATATAACAGAATGAGAAGAGTTTTCTTCTAATGAATCAAATGTACTGTTGAAAATAATACATTTCAGTAAAAGTAAGTAGATTGTGAGAATTCAGGGCCAAATCAAATATTTTAAAGCTGTATTTTTATGTTCCTCTTATCAAGCATTTCCTATTCAGAGTATGTTTTGATATACTTTCCAAAACCACATTTTCCTTCTTTATTTGGCCACGTTTTAGCTGTCTGTCATAAGGTGAGCTAGGCCCTCATTTCAGATTCAAATGCGAATCCCTGCCAAATTGACCTGCTGTTCTCTTCCTTTCAGCTACTGTAACCAACACCACACAAACAATGAATTATGAGATTAGAGTTACAGAAAAATGGACTCATTCTGCAGATGTTGTGTCTGGAACAAGCTGCTTCGTCTAATGTTTGTTGTACCATGTTACTCCCCTCAGTAGCTCCCCATTTGCTGGGTGCTGATTTGTGCAATAAACCTTGTTGTGTGAAGGGTTAATTATCAGCTTGCCAGAAACAACAACAAAAAAACAGGCAACAACAACAACCCAGACACACACAGAGAGAGAGAATAATAGAAACCTTATTGAATAAAAAAAAAATGGCCATTATGAGGAATGAAAGAAGCGAAATGTTGACCTGTAAACAAAGAGGGAGGCCAAGATTGTTTAGAAGCACAGCCTAGGTCAAGCTTTTCTAACAACATGAAGCAATAATGCAATTTCTAGCTGTTTGAAGGGGGAGGAGCAGAGGGGGGCTGGGAGGAGAAGGTGCCCTCACCGAGGCCGGGGAAAGAGTTCTTTGTTTTGTATTGCCTGGAAAAGGGGGAGGGGGCGCGAGGGAGAGACAGAAGGGGTGGGGAGGAGGGAGTCGGAGCCGTCTTCTGTCAGCTGTTCGGCACTTAACAGCTGGTACCTGTAGACGAAAATAATACCGCCTGCTTTAGCTGCGTCATGGCTCTTCACAGCTTTGCGGGCGATAACAAACTTTTCCACCAGCGTCGCTGCAAGTTCTGCCACCCAGCGCTCTGGCTTTAAAACGGGAGAGGGAGCGCCGTCTCCACTCTCGCTTCCCCCCCCCCCCGCTTGCTCCCTCCCTCAGGAGATGCTCCGGCTGGGACGGACGCGGCGCCTGTCACTAGCGCGGCGGGGGAGGGAGCGGCTAATCCGCTCTTTCCTCCCCTCCCTCCCTCCCCCCTCGCATCCTCTCCCAACAACCGCAGTCATTCGGTTCCTGCGTGCCAACAGCTTGAAGTATACAGGCTCCCTTCATTCAGAGCAGAGCTTCTCCTTGCATATTAATACAATACAATAGCAGAGTTGGAATATTGATTCCTTCTCTCCGCTCCCGCTGCCGGGGGAAGGGCAGCTGCTTCCTCAGCAAGCTCCCTTCTTTTCTCCTCTCCCCCGGCCTCACGAATGGGGCCCTTTTCACACATAATCTGCTTCGCCACATAAAACAAGCTCAAAAGAGGCGTCCAGGAGGCGGGAGGCGGCCCCGTTTACCCGCGTAAAAAGCTCTTCGCCTTTTCTAATGGCGGGCTGAGAAAAAAACAAAAACGAACGAAGAAGTCCGGCATTGCTGCACTGAGTGTCCCAAAGGTGCTTTTTGAAGAGGCAACGGGACTTTCTGGTTTTTCTTTAAAGACGTTTCGCTTCTCATCCCAGAAACCAAAAACCAGAATGTCCAGTTGCCTCTTCACAAAAGCACTTTTTGGACAACCGTGACCTGGATGACTGAGACTCTCCATAGACATTTGCTGTTTCTGGATCTTTACTTTTCACCACTGTCTCAGCACTGGGGTGTCTTTTTTATTTATTTATTTCTGCCGATTGCCATAGAGACCGAAAGTATCCGGCCTGGTGTAACTTGATCTCTTGGTATCCCTGCGGGGCTGCTGACAGTAAGAATCAGCCAGGTATGGAGCTGTCCAACGGCTCCAAGTTCGGTTAAAAATGCAGACGCTCAAGCAGTCCTCAGCCCCAGTTTGCAGATTCCAGTGTGCTTCTTTCCGTTTAGAGATGGGAAAAGGCATAGATAAAAATGTATCACAATATTTAATATTGATAAATAACTATGTGCCACCAGGTCCATGTTGACTCTTAACAACTACATAGATGGATTTTCTCCAGAAGGCACCGTCTCCCACCTGGCAATCAATGATGCATCCATCACCACTGCAATCAAATGGGACGTGCATTTGTCGTTCCAAGATCATTGCATAGGAGTCTCCAAAAGATGTGGAGACTCTAGAAAGAGTGCAGAGAAGAGCAACAAAGTTGATTAGGGGACTGGAGGCTAAAACATATGAAGAACGGTTGCAGGAACTGGGTATGTCTAGTTTAATGAAAAGAAGGACTAGGGGAGACATGATAGCAGTGTTCCAATATCTCAGGGGTTGCCACAAAGAAGAAGGAGTCAAACTATTCTCCAAAGCACCTGAGGGGAGGACAAGAAACAATGGGTGGAAACTAAGCAAGGGGAGAAGCAATCTAGAACTGAGGAGGAATTTCCTGACAGTTAAAACAATTAATCAATGGAACAACTTGCCTCCAGAGTTTGTGAATGCTCCAATACTGGAAGTTTTTAAGAAGATGTTGGATAATCATTCGTCTGAAGTGGCATAGGGTTTCCTGCCTAAACAGGGGGTTGGACTAGCAGACCTCCAAGGTCCTTTCCAACTCTATTATTCTATTTGTATTTCATTTATACATCTGCGAATTTTTATTCTGGCTAGGGAAGGCTCAAACAGCAAAGCACAGAACAGGAAGTTAGGTTGACCAATCAGGATGCAGGATGCGCACTTCTAAACAATACACAGTTGGGATTTAGGAGGTGTGTGTGTGTGTGCCTGTCTGCAACCATTTTCAATGTATGCTTACCCATCAACCTCTTTGTAGCATAGGTATGTGGCGATTACTATAACACAGTTACAAGCAACTTTAAATCAAGCTTCACTACTCTTTCTCTCTTTCTTTCTATCTTTCCTAGCTTTATGAAATGCTCTTTGGGAGCTGGATCTTTGCATAATATGTCCAAAATATGATAATCAGAACCTACTCATTTTTGCCTCAAGGGTCACTTTGTTCAGTGATTCATTTGTTTGTTTTCTTGGCTATCTTGGTATTCTTGAGTATCTTCTGTAATACCAAAGTTCAAAAATTCCTTGCAACAACTCTGCTGCTGCTATTTGTAGGTATAGATAAATCATAGGATCTGAATATCTTTTCCATAGTCCTCATTGCTCTGATATAAAATGCTCAATGGAACATTTCTTGTCTTTTTGTTTCTTTATTTTTCTTTACCAGTGGTAGTTAATCTTAAAACTGACTACCACCACTTCATGGCTTTTACTTGTCATTTCTAAGGCAGGTTGTTATTAGTTTCTCTTCTTTCTATTTCCTGTTAATCAGATTTGTTTCACTGTGCTCCATGACTTTTGTTACTGGTAGTCTTTGATTTACAACCATTATTCATTGACCATTTGAAATTAGAACAGCAGTGAATGAAGAAACGTACAGCTTCTGTCCAAACTTACAGCCATGGTCACATGATTTTGATCTGCGAACTTGGCAGCCTGTTTGCATTTACAATGACTTGTCAAGTGTTCCACAATCATGTGATCACCATTTGCAATCTTCCCTGCCTGCTTCCCCCAGAAAGTCAACAGGAAAGACAGCAGGGAAGGTCACAAACTGCTACCACCTGCTTGGTTTCTGGAGGCCTGCTAAAAAAGCTCCTTCCTGAAATTCAAGATTGGATTTCTGCTTGGATCACAGAATGGACCTTTTTCAGCCAGCCTCCTTAAGTGCAGCTTCCCCTCCCCATCCCAAGAAATGAGAGACTGGAGTATCTCCATCAGTAATATTTTTTCTCTCAAAGGGAGAGCAAAAATACACTCTGGGTTTTTTCCTCCCCTGTGTAAAAAGATAAAAATTAAAAGACATTTAATAAAGTGACTTCTGGTCTTGTTTATAGCAGGTACAAACAAACTTGATATCTTTTTTCCCCCTTTAATATTATGTTACATATATCACTTCTTCCCTGTACAAATCCATTTCAATCCGCAAATCCAAAACTCAATGACAGTACAGTTCCAGTAAAAGCTCCATTAAAAAGGTTTGTAGTATTTTATAAAAGTGATCTCTATCATCTTGTTTGAACTATTAGTACCCTGTTTCCCTGAAAATAAGACCTCCTCATATAATAAGCGCAATCAGCTTTTGAGGGCATGTGCTAAAATAAGCCCTCCCCTGAAAATAAGCCTTCCCGCAAAATATTGCAACATAGCAGCAGCCATGAGGTGACCACGCTCGCTGCCTCTTGCATATCAAAAATAATAAGACCTCCACAAAAATAAGGCCAAGTGCATATTTGGGGGGGGGGGGTTTTCAAAAGAAAATAAGACCCTGTCTTATTTTTGGGAAACACAGTACTAGAAGGTAAAGAAAGCTACTTTTATGAAATTCTGAAACCCTTGTAGAAAGTTAGCATCCACCCCTCTCCTAGAACAATGAAATATTTTAGGAAATATTTCCCCTAAAAGAGAAATAGAAATCTTAAGGGAGACAGAAACTCAGAGCTTCAGCTCCCTGCCCTCAGCAGATATTTGGTGGCCATTGAGAAGGACTGGGCCAGCCTATCTACAAAACAAAAGACCTTCATCTCCAGGCTGATGGGATTAAGACATGAACACCCAGGACATTATAGGATTATCCAGCAGCAAGGCTCACTGCATTACAAAATCACCTGGACATTACATCACCCAGCAAGCTTCAACCAAGCTTGACTCAGAAAAGCTGTAAGGTTAGCCATGGCCCCTACAGCAGCCAATAGCTTGCACAGGAACAGGAAGCTCAAGTTCAAATCCCAAGAGAAGGTATAAATAACCTTCTCTCTCAACTGCATGTGCTCAGTTGTCCAGGACCTCAAACCCATGTGGTCCTGTTCATCAATAAACCACCTTTCTAATGCGTCTCCATATTTCCAGTGTCTTTCTTCCACTTGGAAGAAAGTCCAAACCAGTAGGAACCCACTACTGATATAGCTATTGTGTCAGTTTGAAGAATGGGCTAGAAATATAATATAATATAATTAATTAATTAATTAATTAATTGGCAGAAACTGATAAGTCATTCTCCTGTTTCAATTTTTGTTTCTAGGCCATATGGGCAAACAATATTTTTTCCTTACTATTTCTATTTTTTTTGCATTCCTGTCTCCAACCTGAAGCAAATCCTGCTTGCTTGCAGGTTCTATCCAATTAACATGACCATAAATTCATCTATCTCTTCTTCTACATCAGATGCTGGATTATGCACTTAGATACTTGTAATATTAAAAAGTTATTCATAAAAGTTTAGTCGATGTTCATTAGTCACTTACTGCATTGTACCTAAGGACTATCTTTGTACCATTCTTCCTGACAATGAAGCAGTGGTTTCTTCTTTTTTGTGTCTTCTGTAGTAAACATTATGATCTTCTGACTGAGAGTTTCCAATTCCAGTCCACTTTAATCCACTGATGCTTAAGATGTCAATGTATAATTGATCAATTTCCTCTTTCACTGTATTAATCTTTTTGTTGTTGTTCATGCTTCTTAGGCTGTAATGTTTCCACCAAAATTCTTTCTTTGCAGCTTTGGGATTTCTCCTCTTGCATAGCAACATTGGAAACTAGAGGTCCAGATCCTTTAATCTAGCTGCATCTTAAAAACCTTTCCTACTCTAAAAGATCAACTTCTCTTTTTTAACATATTGAGTGCCATCCAACCTGACATTAGATTGTCAATCTTATTATCTTGTCAATCTGGCTCATTTTCTTGATAAAGTACAGACATGGTTTTATCATTTTCTTCCCCTACACAATGTAGAGTCCTTAGTATTATCTGAGTTTGCTTGTTTTCTTGCACACTTTTTATTACCCAACAAGGTAACATCTTTAGAGCTAGAAAAGGGTAGGTTTTTATAGGCTATTTATAGTCAGCATTGGTGGGGACGTTCTTTTTTCTTGAAAGTTCTTTGATTAGGCTGTTGTTTACTGCTAGACTGTCTGTTGTTAATTTTGGTGTTAATCCCTGTTTATCTGGGTGTTGATTGCTGGTGAGGAAGCTTTCTGGTCTTTTTGTTCCTTTTTAGCCTTTTTTATTGTCTCTTGAATGTGTAAATGTTGTTTATCTCCGTGTGCCTGTTGATGTTGATTTGTCTGAATGCCAAGCTTCCAAGAATTTCCTAGCATTTTGGGATGTATTTTGCTTTAGGATGCTGGGTTTCACAGTTGAAACCATGGTTAAGACTGTTATTTGTTTCAAAATTACATTTTTACTATGTCTTCTGACTGCTAGTAGGTTTTTAAGATCAAATCAAATATCTTTATTATGGTTTGTGATCAACCTTATAGTTCTTCTCTATAGTGGCTGTTACAGTTCTCACACTGTTGTAGATGACAAACAATCTACCGAGGCAACTCTTATTTTGTGTTTGTGGTCTGTCAAGGTGGCAGAAGAGGTGCTGGAGGCAGCCTGCAGCTCATCGGTTGTAACTTTATCTTCCCTGTGTTAAAATATCAAGGAAGCCTCACAAATCTATAGAAATTGTTACTGAACATTTTCCGAAGCTTTGTTTAGAAAGTGATAGCTCCTCAAGTTCATAAATAGATGTGAATAATCATTGTTTTAAGAAAGAAATGCCCCATTACTATGAGAAGATGGACTTCTTTCTCCCTCCAGTTCATCAGGAGATCTGCTATATGTTTTCTATTCTCCCAGAAAGAATTCCTCACTGCAGCGCCTTGTCTTTTGTGCTGCTCCCAGCTGCTGCCTAAACCCTCCAAAAATTCCAATCTGGATTGCAGGACATTGGCAATGCAGCTGGGATGGTGTTTATTTTAATTGTGGCTAGCACAAGACCCAATTGGTTATTCTATTGCTTCCTGTTCTTTCTGTCATGCTGGGAAGGTAATCCTTGCTAGATGGTGATCTATGTGTACCTGCTTTTCCTTTAGGGATTGTGCCCTCATCACTATCCCCTGTATTCCTTTCCTTTGCTTTGTCTAATGTATGCATGCATAGACACCTTTACACACACACACACACACACACACACACAATCTTCTTTGACATTAAAGTAGATCTTTTGATGTTTTGGAAGACAGTTTGGAAGTTACAATTGGTTCAGAATGTGAGATCTGCCTGCTAACTGGGAGAAATGGGAGAAACAGGCTTACAGTAGCAATTTCACACTAGTACTTCAGCTGCAAACTGGTTGCCAATTTGCATCCTGATCCCAATCTACCTGTTGGTTATTACTTTTGAAGCCCTTCATGGCCTGGTTCATAGATGCTTACTGTATTTTCAACCAGGTTCCCTAGGAATGGAATATTTAGAGTATCTGTCCTACATGTTTGACAGCTTGTGACTTTCCTCTCTGGTTGTCCACACCCTGGAATGACTTGCCTGGGAAACCCATCTGTTCATTGGCCCTAAATAGACACCTAAGTCATGTTTACTTTATTTAGTTCTAATGGTCTGAATTAGATAGTTTTGGTAATTGGCATTATGTTGGATTTTTATTTTTTACTTTAATCTGATTCTATGTTTTGCTGCCTTCTTGAGTCACATTTTTGAATAAATATATTTATTTATTTGTATTTTTGAATATTTTTATTTAAGAATAAATACATAATATGCAACAATTTAATTAACAGCAGACTCTCCTTTCCCTCCTGTCCCATTAAGCATATCATGCACTTAGGGTCACTTGTGCACATTTTTTTCGGTGCTAAAGAAAGCGAAGAAAAGCTTGCAAATTAAAGCTTGAGGAAAGTTTTACCTGCTGGATTTGTTTGCACTGAATTTTTAAAAGATAAAAAGAAACCTTGCCAGGAAGGTGGGCAGGGGAGAGAGAGAACAGCTGGTGCCATTCATAGAAACCAGAATATCCTTCTAATTTGACAGAATTATTTAGGGAAAATGCCCCAATTTATTTGGAGTAAGGTTATTTTATAGGAAGGATTTCATATTAGTCCAATGGATGGCAGAGAAAGAACGAAGTCTACTGTTCTAATCTAATATGAGATTGAGAAAAAAGTGAAATAATACTATATTATTATAACAAATATAAACTGTATATTATACCAGAATAGTTATGTTAAGTCATGGAATGAAATTAAGAAGAATATATTACATATAAATCATACAAATCTATTAAATCTATTAAAATTGGAAATATATTAAAATGGGACAAATTACAATTGACATCATTGGGAAGAATTTCTGTAATAATGCTTTGCCAAGAAAGGATTTACTTTTCAGTGATTTCATATGCATGGTTCGAGAAACATTGAAGGTAGATAATAGAACACTTAGATTTGAGCACTGGAAGGCAGAATTTAAAGTTGAATGATGTATAATGGATGAACATGTAGTTACTAAAATGTAAAACTTTTATTAAAATTTGAAACAGAAGAAGTGAAAGAGTGTATGATAAAATAATCTGAATACTTGGAACATAACTCATTGATGGTACAATGAAAAATATGCAATTAAAAGGATATCAGAGGCATCTTGGGTAAAAAGTAGGAATATCCAGGCTGATCACCTTACAGCAAAATGCCGAAAATCCAGGCAAGCCTGGGGGAGGAACACATCCCTAAATTGTACACCTGTACTCAAATTGCTTTGTTTTACACAGGTCGCTTTCAGGAAGTGAGGGGAGCCGGATGTCAACTTGTAAAGTGTTGCCATGACTACTATCAAGTGGCATAGAGAAGGGAGAAAAATTCCATGCATACTTTTGGCTAGAGTCAGGTTTCATATTCTTAACAGCTGTGCATGTCCATACCTATAGTAGCATCTTGTTGCCGAATGTGATTAATGACTTCAGGCAGAGGGGAGGGGACACAGGGGTAAAGTTCAGATGCCATTAAGTGTAAATTAGTTTTGGCTCCACAGGAGCACACACCAGAATGTTGATCCTAATAAATGAATGGATTTCTTTTGAACTTTGTCTCAAGGCTCGTAAATTAATTAGATCATCTTCTGGGAACTTCACATGGTCATTTTCACATTCAATTGAAACTAGATTCCTCTCCCCTCCCCCTTTGGTTGGGATTAATTAGTAAAGAGCCATGGCAGATTATTTTCACATTGGATTATTGTTACAAAAGTACTATACAGTATTTGCAAAAATAAAAAGGCTTCGAAATACTCTCAGTGGAGGAATGGTTGGTGAAGATGAATTGTGCTTTTCACTAAAAAGCTACAAAGAGCAAAGAATACCATTGAACCAACAACTAAGAGGTTCTTATATTTTAAAACCAAGAAGTCCAACATACAGATTACCTGTTACCTATTTCTAGCTGTATTGGAGTGTGGCGTTTTACAGTAATAGACTTACTATAACCTAACCCTAACCCTAACTCTCCACCTTGATGTGATCCATCCACCCATGAAATACTTGGGGTCACCCCTGAAAGTGCCCTGGTTCAACCCAAATGAAGATGGCTTTGCCGACAAGCGGACCCTGCCATAGTGCAGGAATAACGCTAGGAAGAAGAAAATAGTAACTGCAAATTTAGGTCTTTTCTGTGTTTTTCAATATAGTTCTTCTTGATGGTACATAAATACACAGCAAGCATTCATTTGTCATCCAAACAAGAGATTATGAATTGCAAATCTGTTCTATTACTTTCAGTTGGAGTTTCCAGAAGGAAGATTGTATGTCCATGTGTTTCAGACAATTAAAGGACACCCACAATTAAACAGTGGCCAGCACTCTCAAAATGACATGAAAAGCTGTAAAAACATTGGTCCTAAAATGAGGAAGTTAAGACTTCCAACTGTTATAGCACCTGTCCAGTAGAATGATGTATCTCCAGAGAATCACAAAGATACCTTTTTCTATGTTGTTTCAGAAATATTTGAAGACCTGACTATTCTGCCATACCTTGCAGACAGGGTAACTATGATGCCCTCTTCTATTGTAGGCAGTTTATAGTTGGAGTCATGTTCTCCTGGTTGGCTGTGATTTTTTTTCACATGTATTTTTTAAACTGTAACTCACTCTATTTATTTATTACCAAAGAAATTATCTGATTTAACATTTATTCCACAGTTCTAAAATTGGTAACACCATAGCAGTAACACAAAGAAGGGAAGGTAGGGTCCAGTGTCAATTCGTGAAAGATATTTTACAAGAGGAAGTACTCAGGAAACATAACCAACCAGATTTTAATTCTAACTACAAAGAAATTTAAGAAGTGTCTCAGTTATAGTCTTCTATACATCAAATGATACTGTATGTATTGTTATATTTTTCATAGATATTCTTGAAGACAAACTGGAAACTTCAGTTATTACAAAATAAGATTAGAAAGCACCTAGGTTAGGAACATCTTATACCAATTGTACGCTGTCTTCATTGCAGCACAAATAATTTCTGATCCCAATATAAGGTGCTAGCAAGTTTTCACTGCTTTGAATCAGTCTCTGACAAAATACCTGTGTCTATATTCATACAAATGCTGTAAGAATTAACATCAAATCCCTTGCTGCAGGTTTCCATCATGCTGAGGTCCAACAAGTAGCTTCTAGAAAGCCTTCACAAGGGTGACCTCCAAGGGCAGCTGGCATCTGCTTTGTTATTTTCAGGAACCAAAACAAAAACGATTTTATTTGTCCAAACATTTGAATGTTTTTAATGCACTCAATTCTAGTATTTGGTTAAGTTGTATGAGCCATAGAATTCTCCATTCCTGGCCTATGCCTTTGTTTTCATTGTTTATATGCTGCATATTTTTGTATTTTAAAATTTAAAATACTTTATACAGTATAGAAAGTAAAATGGCACATTTTGCACATTTAAAATTCATTTTAAGCATCTCTAAAAGTTATGAATGCCAAAACATACATTTTAAGCATAAATGTAGGTCAGCACACTTGTGTATAAACATAGGCATTTGTAGTGACCTCTGCATTCATTTTGTCTGAAGTCTCCATTCTCCATACACAACTGGCAGATGGCCAGCTTTCTTGAAGAATGTTGAAGACTGATCAACTGAGAGAAATAATGGCACTTACAGCAGAAAGTCTAGTTGTGAATTTACCATTTAAAGCTTTGGAAGTAGTGCATGGGTTCTCCTTTGTTTGAAAGAGCTGAACGTATCTGGAAACGAATTAGGCTGATGTAATCTGTCATGGCTCTCCAGGCAGCCTTTAAGAAAAATGCTGGTTCATTGAAGGTCACACTGTAAATTGGTGTTCAGCTCAAGCAGCCACTAACACAAACACATCACTACATCAATAAAACTGAGTGCGCTTTTTGTTTCCAGTATCAGAAAAGGCTTCATTTTGGAGCAGGGATTCTTCATTTTCTTTTTCACATTGTGACCCTTGTTGTGCATTAACTGTTTAGTAATAGTAAAGCCACTCTGGAGCACCATCTGGTAAGTTTTGCGAGTTTTCTTCATGGTCCAATCCCCAAACCCACCCCTCCAAAAATAAAATTAAAAAAGCAGAAAACACAAGAGACATAAAAAATAGGTTCAGGAGAATAAGAACCAGGGAGTTCTATTGCCTTAAATCTCCAACATTGCAAAGAGTCAAGAAAATGAAAAATCCATTACATTACTTGGGCAATAGCAAAATTATGGGTGCCTTTACAGTTGTGAAACTAAACTAAGATGAAAAATATTTAATTTAATTGGGCATGTTTACACAACTTAATCAAGTAAGGAAGACAAAGTAGATGCATTTGAACAACTCAACAAGCTTCAGTAATGCTAAAATGCTTAGGTTTTGTCTCTGTGTGTCTTAGCATTATGTGTATCCAAACTCATTTAGACAATTCATGGTTCAATCTATTCAACAAATTCCAAAATGAAGCTAATCAGTTACAGGTTAAGTGTACTTTGTGAATGCAGCCAGTGGGACATGCTACTAAAAAAACCATGCATTTATTTGGGCTTCCATTTATGATTGAGAGAGGCAAAGAATTTTGGCCAGTAATCTTGTTCCTGATTCAGTTTAACAATTTTAATAATTATAGAACCTCAAATGCAGAGTCATAGCTAAACTTCAGCAATTCTTTGCATTTTCTAAAATAATATCACTGTTTGAATAAAAACAGAATCCACTACCAGTATTTCCAAATTATGTTAATATAGTTCAGAAAGAAGTCTTCATAGCGATACATTTCATTTATGAGCACATTCTGTAATGTTAATTGATCACTAGGGTGATTTTCATGAGAAAAAAATGGTTCAAGGCAATTGGTTAAACAATTTATCTCTGAGACCTGTTCCTTTCCAAACTCTACCTTCTCCTCCTTGTGATTTTTTTTTTAGAAAAAAAAAGTATCAGAAGAGATTTAGTACAAATAATTTGGTATTTTCTTCCTTAGTACATATAATATACACAGTAGTCAGTACTAAGATAAAATATGAATATTTTCACACATGCACACTGCCATCCCTATATTCAATACCAAAATATGATTTTGTAAGGCATGAACCACTGACAGGTGACAGCTACAGACAGCACTATCATATATACTGTATATATAGTAATATACTTCATTTAAAAAAATACTTCTGCCCAAATTCGTATACATAAGAAACCAAATTTGTAATGAAATTTCAAGTACTGTAATAATCTATGCCAATTATACAGATTTGCACCTTCATATTGATAGCTAATCCATTTTGATTGCATAGCTTTTTTATAAAAAATGATTCCAATCATCATCTGGAAATTATTTAGAGTCAATTGGTAGATTAGACACTATAATTTTATTAAGTAAATATTGGAATATATTGTTAAGTTTAATTATTCTATAGGGATGGATTTCTTTTCGATTTCTGGTTGTTCTATGCCAAAACTGCATATCAAACTTCAGAATCAGCAATTCTGAAACAGCCTTTTCATAATTAAACCTTTCTGACACAAGATGTTGCTTTAATTGCTAAATAAACATAAGAGATAAAGCAATGCCAGAAAAACTACTGTATCTTGTTTTCCCCTTCTCTCAAAATTCCTACACTTCTGCTAAAGACCCACTCATCCACATGGCCAGTTTTTATTAATCAACAGCTGATAGGTGAATTGAGCCATTGGATACCCACAGGCTAGAATGCTACCTACATTATTCCAGTCTTACTTTGCTTTGCTTTTGTTCTTTGCTTAGATTTCAAACAAATAAGCTAATATAAATTATTGATGTAACTTTTGGAGACGGAGTGTGTAAAAGGATGTTCTGTGGAGCTCAATAGTGTTGCTTCTCTCTCCTGCCATACAAATATACGTACAGGAGTATGTAAGGCACTTTTGGTGTTTGCCTTCTATTTATCTTTTTCAGGGCTGTTAAACTTGCGGCCCATGGGATGGATGCGTCATGTGCTAGCCACGCATATGCCCAGGTTAGCAAAGGGGGAAAAAGTCGTGATACGCCACATGACGCTGTTGTGACAATGCAAGTTTGACACCCAATTTATTTGGTATTGGTCTAGGCAAGCGATCTATGATAGGGAGCCGAGGTGGTGCAGTGGTTAGGGTGCAGTACTGAAGGCCACTACAGCTGACTGTTATCTGCAGTTCAGCGGTTCTAATCTCACCGGCTCAAGGTTAACTCAGCCTTCCATCCTTCCGAGGTAAGTGAAATGAGGACCCAGACTGTGGGGGCGATATGCTGACTCTGTAAAGCGCTTAGAGAGGGCTGAAAGCCCTATGAAGCGGTATATAAGTCTAACTGCTATTGCTATTGCTATACTGCATACTAGCAGACAGCACTGTAAGGAAACTGATATCCAGACTGCTTCCTCTATACACATGTCCAAGAAGGAAAAATGGAAAATTATGCCTATGTTCAAAAATATATATCATAAATTTTCTGTATGAAATCTTTTTGCAATGGAACCAAAACATTCTTTTCATTAAACATGGAGCTATAGTTTTACTTGATTTTACAACAGAAGGAATGGTCTCTTTGTACTTGCCACATAAAAAAAGTATTCTCACAGATTTTTGGTGTATGTTTTAAAAAAATATTATTTATTAATAAAATAAGCAGAGACCTATTTTATACTGACAACTTAGGGCATTGTAAGACAAGTTGTACAGTTCAGAATTGGACACAGTAGTCAGAAATAAAACGTTCTGTAGACAGATAGTGCATGTGCCCTTGTTTTTTAATTGCCTTTGCTCTTGACAATTAAAACTTCTTTCCCCAGGGATATCATTAACCTTCATTAAATTACTTTCTGCCAGTATAAAACAGAATGTTTTAGATTATGCAAAGACAAATAATATTTTATAGTGTTACTTTTACCATAAACTCCATAGTTTTTGAAAACAAGCCAGTGAAAATTTATGGCAGATATCAATAGGTACAAGGTATGCCACTCCCAATCAGATTGATGGACCCTCTGTTGGTTTTTAGATTTTTATAACAGAAACTGTATGTGAGTTTGACAATAAATAACAGATACAGTTGACTGTGCAATAGCATGTACAAAGGGGAAAGAAATCCTGACCTCTATAAGCTAGTCTGATCTATTAAAATGGAGATAACATGACATTTTGATCTGGACTAATTCAAGCAATGCATATCTTTCAGTTACTTACACTATTTAGTTACTGTTCATTATTTTGTATTTTGTAAATGTTTATGGCAAACACTTTCACATTCCACACTCAATTCCAACCGAACTGGGTATTTTAAAAAAGTCTCATTAAACTGTATTACCAACTATTAATAGAACTAGAGAAATATACACAGCTAGCTCAAATGGTTATTTTTTTGTTCTCCTGATAATTGTTATAGTATTCTCAAGTAGTCTAAAGGATTGATCTAAATGGAAGTGAGCATCCTGGTAAATTCTCTTTCTTCTTTCCAAAATGAAATGCCTACCTCTTTAACTTCATGGCAGGGTTGCTATATGCTCATTTTGGTGACAGCACTGTGAAGGCATAACTCTCAAAAGCTACATTATCCAAGGTCATAAAAAGGTGCAAACCAGCAGCATTTCAAAAGCAGCTTAGGTGTTCTATAAAGTGGGTCAGTTTTAGTTTCCTGTAGGATGTTTGACAGGGCTTTCTAGCATCACAGACATTAATCTACAGCCCACCACAGTGCCTTTATGTTCCTTCCTCAAACTACAGTATTGTGTTTTTCTACCCATTAACCAAGGATAAATGACCTAGATATCATGCCTATCAAAGCCTCATTTTTCTTTTACCCTTTTGTTCTTTAATGTACCACATTATCACACACAGAACACATTTGAAAATATGTTGAGGGCGTAATGCAGGTCTTTGTGCATCTTTCTGAAGCTTCAGTAAGGCTTGAACAATATGAGTATAATTCAGGCTTTTTTCCCTTGTCTTTTCCCAGGCTACTAATTTAGTATATTTGGAGATAGAAAAGCTGGTAAAGAAAGATACAGGGGGAAGACTGCAGTGATATATTTGTTTCTGTTGAGCATGAATCAGTTGTGATCACTATATTCTAGGAATTACACCTTACATATCATGAGTCACTTTTATTAAAAGCATCATTACTACAGTTGGCAGCAATTTACATCTTATCTTACATGATAGCAATTTCCAAGGTGGGGAAGGGGGGATAAAAAGACATCACAAAAAAAAGAAAAACAAATACATTTACAAAGTCATGTCTGTAAACTTCAAGGCTACTTTAGAGTTGAGGTAATCTGTTTAGCTTTGTGGCTAAAGTAACAAAGTCCTTTAATTTAAAAAGGTACCTGATTTTTAAAAAAAATTGTTTTACCAGTGCATTACAAAATCACGAGACGATTTAACTGTAGTTTTATCCTGCAAGAACCTTTTCAATGGGTAATTTCCAAAAGGTACTCTTCACATTCAACAGCTGCCTTATTATTGCTGTGTCTCAAGACAGAGAGACATTCACACTATCATGGAGATTGTCAGAGAATGTGTGTGTATATGTATGGGTGTGCATGTGCATATATGTGCACGGGTGAACTTCCATACAGTCAAAATGATATGTATGAATGATATGCATGTTAAAATTTATCTTGACCTTCACAGCAAAAAATTAAAAATTAATAATTAAATATATAACTTCATACTTCCTTTCAGCAGCACTTCCTTCTATTTAGTGCCACTCTATTACAAGTTGCTGCTTTATAATACCAATGGTACCAAAAGGAAAAAAAGCAGAGCATTATATCAATTTCCTTAAAAAGATAAGGTCACCTCTCCATTTCATCTCTTCTAGGTATAATAAATAATGCACTGCACAATACTTAATGACCAAGATACCTTTCGACTCATCTGTATAACATGACTTTTTGTTTGCTACACTATGTTACAGAACAGCTTATAAAACTAAGTATGGACATTAACTGTGAGTGTAAACAGTAGGACTACCACTTGTCAAAAGTTTAAAACACTTGAACAGTAACTTGTACTGCTTATTCATCATTTTCATTGTTTTCTATTTCATCCCCCCCATCAAGTGAGTCTAATTCTTCACCCTGTGCTATTTCATCTTCTAAAGCAGAGGAATTTGCAGTTTTATCAAGGCTCCCCTCTGCATCACTGCCCTCTAGATTTTCTTCATCTTTAAAGGCAGCTTCTTCGGTTTTATCTGTAACCTTCACTTCACTGGAGCCCACTGCATTCTGAAGTCCCGCTAATGCTGGGAAACCAGGTAGTGTCAATCCTCCCAATCCCGGAGGTAGAAACATAGAAGGGTAAAACAGACCAGGGGCCATTGTTGACAGAAGGAAAGGATTGAAAGTTAGAGGGTTGGCAGGCAATCCAGTGTTGCTTGTGGTGGTAGCAGAGGCCATAGCAGCAGTTGCACCAACAGATCCATTTGCAGAGTCAGTAGCTGAAACAATGTCTGTGCTTTTCTCAGAGTCTTTGTTCTCCTCTTCATTCTCGTTCTTTTTTTCTTCTTCATTTGAAGTGCCATCTTCACTTTCTCCTTGACTGGAAGCCATAGTGGTGTTTCCAGAAGCAGCTGTTATTGGGTTATTCAACAATCCACCTAGTCCAAACATATTGGGCAACCCTGCCATACCTGGCAACATCAGAGGCAGAATAGCAGCTGGATTTTTAGAATCACCTCCAGCAGCAGCAGCAGCTGTCGCCAGTCCTGGAGAGAAGCCCATGAGACCTGCAAGCTGAAGAGATTGTAGGTTTTGTAAATTCTGAAGGCTTGCGAGATCCATTCCAGCGAACAGACTGTTCATTATCAGTGGGTTAATTCCCGATGTTGAAGCTACAGCAGCAGCAGCTGCAGCTGCTTTGGCAATTTCACTTTTTGGCCTTCTCCCTCTTCTGCTTGCACCTTCTTCCCGCACCACAGGACCTGTGAGAAGACGGTCAAACATGGATTCTGGAACAAAACCCTAGATGATAGGGAAAAAAAAGAGCACAAGCATACAATTATGCTTTCGTTTATAATGATGCCTGTATACTGAGCATTTTACATCATGCTGCTTATATGATTCACAATTGTATTCACAAGGGTATATTTATTCATTTTATTTTTCCCTCTTTGATCTTAAATCTATGAGTTATAAAGGTTATCCCTTTAACCATAATAAGCTAGGTTTTTAACATCAGATTAAATCCAAGGAAGACAATTGTAAGAGAAGCAAGATGTAATGTCCAAAGAGCATGACTGATTCTTTTCAATTGGGGATATGAAGAGATAAAATAGATGTGTGAAGCATTGCAGAAGCATTATATACATCTTCTGGTTTTCCTTTGCTCCAAAATATGACATTGCTAAATATCAATATCGTAACTGAAGAAACTACACGGGATCCAAATATGGTGCTGTGTTTTTTACCTGTGAATAGGCTTACCAATGAATAAGTCATAGGAAAGAAAAAGAGATGGTAAAGTTACATGAAACACACATAGTTATGCTTTCTTGATTCTCCACTGTCTTAGTTCTCCACTGTCTCACATGTCTTTTTCACGAATGCACTCAGAAGCTGCACCTGGTCCACAGTGCAGCAATCTAAGTAGTGGTATGCTGATCTGTTTAACAAGCTGTACTGTTTACCCAATATACTTCTGGGTGCATTTTAAAGTGCTGGTTCTCACTTAAAAGGCATGGAGCCCACTTATTTGAGGAACTGCCTGTCTCCTGCAATTTTTGCAGGTGGTAAAAGTTGACAGATTAGGTTAAGTCTGGTTCCCTCATTTAAACTGTGCCACAATATTTTAATATTGTGAGAGGCCTAAAGTAATTCTGGAATTTGACAACACCAAAATTGAATTAGATTGAATAAATAAGTAAATCTGACTGTGTAATTAAAAAAAAAACCTATTACTTACAGACTGCTTAACAATGTCAGTCCAATCTGGAGCAACAGCAAATTCTGGATTTTCTTCCAGCCATCTTGGCAAGTCTTTCATTGGTGGGGCCATAGCACCACCCATCTAGTAATATATATTAAATTTTAATTAAAGAAGAGATCTCTATTTCATAATGAATGCAGTTTAACAAAAGTAGCCTATCATTTATTTGTACATAATGTCACTGATAATCTGAATATAACAAAGGACTTATTAATCATAATAAAGTACAAAAATTGTCAAATAGCTTAAGAATATTTCCCACTTAAAATCCAAAATGTTAATAGAATCAAGATTTCTCCTAGCCCATGATGTGAAAAACGAAGATAAATAAAAGACAAACTAGAAACTATGTGGCCTCCTCCAGAAAAATCTCCAATGAAGGAGATTTTTGATTCAATACCGATATTTCAAACAAGATAATACAGAATGTTTGAGATGACTGAAGGATGCAGTTTTATAGAAAAGTAATACAAAAGCCTGAAAATTACCCGAAAATTAAATGAAACAATAGGTAGTCATAGAGGAAATTAGTCAGTGCATTACCTTCTTCCCATTCCGTTTATTTACAACAGGAACCCTCTCTTCTCCAGTTAAGGTGTTAATATCCAATTTATTAGGATTTCGACATCTGTGCCGTTTTTGCTTCGGTTTTTGAAATGGGGAAAACAGCACATCTGCACTCTTCTAAAGAAAAGAAAAAGGGCAATTATTTCCTAGAAACGAATGTTTAATTTATAAAAATATATGTACAGTATATTTTATCATTGAAATAAACATTAACAATAGCATTAAGACTATTACATGTTTAACAGTAATATTTTAAAGCTAAGACTTTACAAATGCATAATATATCCAAAATAATGATCCAAGCTTAAGCTTTTCAAATAGGTCAGAGACCACAATTTGTTGTGACACTTTCAATATTTACTACTTTGCTCATTTTACATATTGTAAAGTTTTAAAAAAAATATCCTAGGAATTTTGTCACATATAAATAAAATGGTAAAATAATAAAATAGAAGGAGAGTATTCACTTACTGGTACATAACTTGGCATATCAAGAGTATACATGGGATGCAATTTAAGCCATTCAATTAAATCCTTGTTTTTAGGTGCCTCTTCTCCTACTAGTCTGGTCCCATCTTCCATATTAATGACAGGAATATGAGTATCAGGATCCAGTTGCCCAGGAGATGGAATGTTTCTTGCTGGAGGAGGTTCCATTTCTTCATCAAACACTTTGGTCACTTCTGCATCTTCCTGCAGAATGTTCAAAATTCTATTAACTTTCAACATAATGCTAATTCAACAGGAGTGATGCATAAAACTCCTAATTTAAATGGGGAGTACTGTTAGCCTTTTAAACAATAATGACAAACGACATTAATTCTTTTAAGTACTGTATGTATAGATGTACATAGCTATCTCACCACTGCTTATACTGTACAGTTCTATGGAGGTGGTGAGGAAAGGTAATTAAAAACATGTTATGATGCCATGTATGGCAAAAAATACACAAAGGCAGTCATTATGGTATCTTTGTGGTTTAAAGTAGACATATATGGCTATATAGATAAGACAAATTTTATTTGGACTGGTGGACATATCTGGAATTTTTAGATCGTGAAGGATATAACTAGTATTGTAACACTTAGTTACTAAAATGTTCTGTACAGTTTCATGCTCTTCTATTTTAAATGATTAGATAGGCACCTGGCTGCAAACATCTGGCTGCAAACATCTTTCAATTTATATTCTAAGAAGACCTATGTGGTCAATAAGCATTGTTTTAAGTGAAATATTCCAGACGGGCAGCCATGTTAGTCTTTTGCAAGTAAACCTTCTGTGACTCATCTGATGAAGCAAACTATGAGCCATAAAAGCCTGTTATAATCAACTGATTAATATTTAAGATAACACAAGATTTCTACAAGGTTTTCGAGATTCATTTCCTACGTTCATTACATGCCCTACCCCAATATTAGAAATGGACAATTTCCTAGTGGGTGCCAATAAAAAAAATACCAACCCCCCCCCCCACCAAAAAACAAAACAAAAAAACAAACCCAAGGGTTTCCAAGGGCTTCAGGAAAAATGACTGGTGATATTTTTAGAATAGCTGCTGCCAGAATGTTTTTTCTTTCTTTTTTCCTTTGCATTTTGAAGGGAATTAAGAAGAGACATGCATCTTTAAACTTCTCCAAATTAAAAAAATAATCAGCTCTCAAATGCTCAGGAGTAAGTTAAACATTTTATATATTATGAAATATTCTGGAAACAGCTAAAGAGTTGCATAAGGTCCACAGGTTGGGCTCTATATTTGTCATAATTATGCTGTATTTTCTTTTTTTAGAAAATAATGTAATGGAAATATCTTCTTACTGCTGTTAGAGAGGCTTGCTTGCCGCTTATAAATAAAAGATCAAGACCTTCCACGTTTTTCCTTCTTCCTCTTCTCCTTTTCATGGGTGGCTCGACATCAATTAAGGAACCATTTAGCAGATGTCTTGTGGGTGTGCGAGAAAGGCCTGCTTGTAGCAGCTCCATTTGACTTTTAAAGACATCAGACACTGGTGTCGAAACAGTAGGTAACAGAAACTTTGAAGGAACAGCTGAAAAAGTTGAGGTAGAACTTGTTGCCTCCCTTGAGGCTTTTGATAAGTCTACAATTTTTTCTTGCCCATTTTCAGAGACAATCTTTGATTCTCGCAATTGGGCAACCATTTCCATTAAATTTCTCCTCTTGGCTGCCCTTTCAGCCTCAATTTCAATCTTCCTCCTCCGCCTCCTCCGCTGACGTGGAACTGATAAATTGAGTACATCTTCCTAATGAAAAATTAACATATATAATTATGAGCAATCATTTTAACCATTGCTTTTTTAAAAGAAATGTGTTTAATTTTTACTGCATTTCCATTTTTGAAAAATGGAAAAATCATAATATGATGGCACTGTCCCAATCAATAATATTTTTGGCCTGACCAACATTAGATAAGTTAATTATAACTTTTGCCTAATAAAAAATGTGTCGTAAAAACTACTTTCAATCTAAATGTTATTTATTTTTGTTTATTTTTTCTGGCAAAAGTGGAATTTAATTGCCACATGTGTTTTTTGCTGCTATTTTGGCCTTTTCCTTTTGTTAAACAAAACATGCCTTAGATAATTGAGGCGATACAGAGACATCTTCACTGCCACTGATGCTGGCCTGACCAACCATGGAGAGTTCAGCAAAGCTTCTTTTCTGTAGAGTATTGTCCACAGCTGCTGGCGTATACCCTGGTATAAGCCCCTGGAAATCAAACATCTGGCGTCTATTTACTGGCCACTTTCCCTTCAGCACTGCTTCACAGATGCTGTCTAATCGGTTGATCATTACTCGATCCTGCAAAAGGGAAATACAAAATCTGCATTATTGTATGGTTTAACAGATTTACTAATTTTAGATCCAAAGTAATTATAATTGAAATTCTGCATTTAAAAATTATTCTCAATCACCCTGAAATTAAAGCAAATGCATATAAACGAAGAACAAACATTATTGCTGTTGGTAATAAAAATAAACAAAATGTTGGATGTGCAGTATTTTTTTCCTAAGCATTTGCTATTACTCAGACGTTTTAAAACTCAAGCCGAATTAACAAGTAATAGTGCAACTACTACATAATGAATAATATAATCTTTACTCTCAATAACTTTGTCTTAGGTAGGTCAGAGACAACACCATCTGTAATTCTGTCCTAGGAAGTGGCCCTTTATTAGTGTCACTATTAATAAAGTTCAACTTTGTGAAAAGGCTACCAATCTAGGAACATCCCATAAATGTCAGTTTTCATTCCACACCCATTATCACTTCAAGTTCCACTCAAGCATGTATACTGAAACAGTTTAATTACAGCATGCTCAAAATAAAAGCAAATACAAAATGCAGCATTCCTGCATAGAAAATACTTTGAATCTTAATTGCATATTTTGAAACTTTTAAGTTCCAAAATATGCAATTATATAATGCCTTTCTGATTTTTCTTAAGAAAGTTAAATTACTTGGCTAATAATATTTGCTTTTAAAATCTGAATGCTGTAAAATTATGTTTTTGTGTGCTGTTATTTACATGAATATATTACATTTTCTGCTAGTGGTGTTATTTGTTCATTTGTACCATACTATATTAATTGATTTATATTATTTTTTGAAGTTCACTGTAAACTAGCAATACATTACTTTTAAGCCACTTTCTGTGGAAACACAGAGTTATCAGTATTTTGAATCACAAATATTTTTCCAAAGTAATTATTAATATTTGGAAATTATCGATTGATAACCAGATAGGATTAATCTTCACTAAACTACAAAATAGAATAAAAGCTGCCAGCAGATTTCAGCAGCTATAGCCTACTGCTTGTTTTCCCCAGGAATAAGCCTATTATAACAAGGTTATTTTCCCCTAATCCAGATGGCCCCGTTATGGTGATTAGGAAGCTTAAGACTTTTACTACTTTATTTTTCTCTAGCACCCAGTGAAATCAGAAACTGAGATGTATATGAAGCTAATACAATTTCAGTACAAGAATTTTATCTATTCTGAATTTTAGGGTATTTCTTAAAAAGTGAAAGCTATGAGATAGTTTAATAATCCTTTTTTAAGATTACAAAAAACAAAAAAATATAACCCATCTACATTACAATATTTAAGAAATACCATAATATTTATTTTAAGTTCTTTTTTTCTGAACAGCAGGCCTAGAACATATCTCTTAGGTGATAGGAAATGGAAGTCTCAGTCTGAAATTTCACTTTATTGTCCTGTTCAATAATTATGCAGAATAGCTACAATACCTTTAATTGAATCCTCTTCAGTTGAGAAAATCAGATATGTTTAGCTGGTGAGAGCCAAATCTGAAAATACTTCATATTCTACTAGAGTGCTTCTCACCCCCCCTGAAGAGAATCTGCTCTATAGCTTACAGAATTGAATTATGATATACACTATTAAGTAATTCAGACCTGATAACTTTTCTTAGAAATCAAATGATAATCAGGTTATATATTGAACAAACCTTAGGCCAAAAAGAAAAAGCAAATGTTCTTTCATGAAGCAGCTGGGCTACGGATGGGTCTCCATCTTCCATATAAAATCCATCACGCGTTTCATCCCTTGCAGTGCTCAGGGATGCATTGCTTTCTTCATCAAAATTCTTATTCCGAGAAATCATTCCTGTCGAGAAATAACAACCACCAAAAATTAGCTTCCTCAAATAGGACAGTTATTTATAGTATAATAAATTTTATACAACTGTTAAATCTTTGAATGAAGTACTGGGAATTTTATGTACATCATAATGGACAAATGTATTTTTATGTCTGAGATGAAGTTATAAGAAAAAATTCCAAGAAATTCTCATAGAAAAATTATATTTTAGTAAAAATTATAAATCTATGGTATTTTATTTAGCAAAATCACAGTAATTTTCTAGGATGATTTCTGACACTTGAATTATATCATTTTGTTCTTTTATATTCTATTTTATTGCAGTTCAAAGTAAATAACAGATGACAGTGCCATTTCTAAAACATTTACATGTTACCCTTTATTTGTTAGAACCAAATAAAATATTAGCTATCAAACTGTATTCTCAAGTTCTCTTGTCCATTCCTAATCATCTTTCTTTACAACAGCACAGCAATATTGATGATTATGCCTTTGCTTAGTTTTCAGAAAGCAATAATGAGGTCAAACAGTCTTGGCAAGTGCCTTAAGAACATGGTGCATAATATTATATAACACATAAGGACTTGTAGACAGATGTAGAAATTCTTTGGTAGAAAAATAAACGTAGAAATGTTTATTGAAAAGAAAAATACTAAAGGCTTGCATTCCTAGTACTGTACTTTAAACAGTTTGAATGAGATCAGACTTGAGAATCTTAAGTCCACTGAAAGAACTGCTAAGATATGATCTGTCAAGTATAGTCAAAATAATTCTTAGTTCAGGTTGCATCTACAATTACCTTCAGGTTGTGAAGATTCTTCTGACTTGTCATCATCATCAAGTTTTTCTTCTTCATCATCTTCCGAACCTTTTTCGGAAATTGATTTAGGATCAACTTCTGTACTCAGTTCTGTATCTTTTATTTCACATTTTACAGGAACAACCTCAACCTCAGCCTCCTCCTCCTTATCACTTTTTACTGCAACATCTGCTCCCTCTATCTCCTCCTCCTCATTGCCAGACTTTTCTATGGCTGGTACTTTTTCAGCTCCTTCCACTTTAACCTCAGCTTGTTCTGTAAGTTTTTCATCTTGTACTAGTGAGGTTGGGACAATAGACATTGACTGACCACAGCAAACACCCAGTGGATTTAATAGAGATATGGTAGTTAGATTACCACCACCTCTATTTTGAGCAAAATTTTTATGAGAATCAAGAAAAGAAAGTTCAGGATCATTTAGAATGTGATAATCTGTCCTGCTGACTCCATGTTTAGCAGCTCCAATCAATAAATCTTTATCGTGTTTGCCACACTCCCACCATTCTGGTAAATCCAAACTTGGCTGACACAATTTTAGCCTCTCTGCCAATAGTGGATGATGGAGAACCTGCTCTCGGACTTTTCTCAAGAGTTCTATACGATATAAAGTTCTAGAAGCACGTTCTTCAGTGATAGGCTCAATCATAGTAGAAAGATCAGGAGGTTCTATAAGGAAAAAAAGGAGTACATAGAAATTAGGAAAGTTTTAAAATTACTACATATTAAGCAATAGTCTATATTATTTGATTTAAGAAGATAGTTTTTAAAAAGTTGTATAATATAAATTATCACTGGATTTCAAATAATTCCCAACTTGAAATAAACCCAATCAGCAACCCTGCCCACAAACTAAAGCAAATGTAACAGAATCTCAATTGCTCTTAATTGTTTCAAACTTGGCTTGGGATCTTAAAGGGCTCAGCTCAGTTGCTGAAGTGTTAGAATCAGTTGTTTTTTTCATTTTTATCCTTCATTTTTATCCTTTACTGAAATATAGTATAGCATAGTGGTCAAAATGTTGGACTAGCACTGAAGAGGTTCAAGTCCATTCTTAGCAGTGGGTGGCTCTGTATCAGATACATTCTTTCAGCCCAAACTATCTCACAGGAATATTGTGGGGAAAACCTGGAAGAGGAATGACATTGTTTCTGTCTCAAGCTCCTAAATGAAAGCCAGGATATAAATCTAACAAAAATAGTAAATAAATAGATAATCCCTAGGTTTATGTGATAGTTCAGAGAAGGGAGTAGAGCTCCTAAAGAGTCTATTATTAGTCACAACTGTTCTACAGAGGAATGCACCCACTCCTTTGAGGGTTAAGTCTAGTAGGAACAAGGGTGCCTATAATAAGCTCAACCTTCAATACCTGAAGCCAGTTTTTACTCGCATTAAAAAAAATCTTTAATATATCCCCCCCCCCAATTTTATTTAATTAGAATGCTACAGTTGCAAATTTATAGCATGTGTGATCACAACTGCTGGAAAAAAGGAAAGGGTAAAAGGGAAAATAAACATGGATCCTTAAATATCGTAAACTATCTAAAGTATCTTTTAGTATTATGGAAAACAATGGGCTTGCCTTCATCTGGTTTGGCTGGCATTCGACACACGCGCCTGCACATAGCTACAAAACAACTGAAGTACTTCTCCAAACTTTCATCAGATTTCTTATCAAGTCTGGCAAAAGCTCTGAACTGGTTCCAATCAAACTGTTGCTTTATAGGGTCAAAAATAACTCCAAAAGTAGATACAACACGATAAAAATCTGCTTCCTCTCTTCTTGTCCACCTAAAAACAAAGAGAATAGTATATCAGGATATTTCCAAAAGTCCAACTGAATATCCACTTGCATTCTAAAGATTGTAATTTATGTTGCAAGGCAATACTCATTTCTATAAGGAAGCCTACAGAAACTTACTTTTGACGTTTTTCTGTTATTATAGCTTCTCTTTCTGCTTCCAGTGCTCTCACTTCTTCACGAGGTCGTCGTCGACGCCGGTCAGTCTTCATTAGTGCTTCTTGCCTCATTTGTTGCCTTTTATAACTACGTTGATATGCAGTAATGAGACGGCGCAACCGAGTAGTCAGGGTTGAAGTGCTTGGCCAGTAGAGTTGACCAAAATCAGCAGTATTGTCACTGTGCTTGCCTGAAGAATATTATCAAGGAAGATAAGAGGTATTCATAATTAAAGACAAATACTAGCTCGCAAAATATTATCATAAAAAACAGGTAACAAAAACACTTTTGATAATAAATCCCTTAGAGTTAAAGGAAATTTCATGAAAAGGCCTTTGCACTGTAAATGCACAGATACAGTATAGGTGGTACCTTGCTCAACAGTAGTAACTGTGAAAGGGATCTTGGAGTCCTAGTGGACAACCATTTAAATATCAGCCAGCAGTGTGCATCAGCTGCCAAAAAAGCCAACACAGTTCTAGGCTGCATAAACAGAGGGATAGACTCAAGATCACATGAAGTGTTAATATCACTTTATAAAGCCTTGGTAAGGCCACACTTGGAATACTGCATTCAGTTTTGGTCACCACGATGTAGAAAAGATGTGGAGACTCTAGAAAGAGTGCAGAGAAGAGCAACAAAGATGGTTAGGGGACTGGAGATTAAAACATATGAAGAATGGTTGCACGGACTGGGTATGACTAGTTTAATAGAAAGAAGGACTAGGGGAGACATGATAGCAGTGTTGCAATATCTCAGGGGTTGCCACAAAGAAAAGGGAGTCAAGCTATTTTCCAAGGTACCTGAGGGTAGAACGAGAAGCAATGGGTGGAAACTAATCAAGGAGAGAAGCAACTTAGAACTGAGGAGAAATTTCCTGACAGTTAGAACAATTAATCAGTGGAACAGCTTGCCTCCAGAAGTTGTGAATGCCCCAACACTGGAAGTCTTTAAGAAGATGTTGGATAGCCATTTGTCTGAAATGGTATAGGGTTTCCTGCCTAGGCAGGGGGTTGGACTAGAAGACCTTCAAGTCCCTTTGGGAATAGGGCGGCATACAAGTCTAATAAATTGAATTGAATTGAACTCTGTTATTGTATTGTATTGTATTGTATTGAATTACTACTGTGAACAATTTTCTTAACTGTATTCCAATGGAAAATGACCCAAAGAGTAATGTTCATACTCAATCCACTTTGTGTGATTTTGTATAGACTTGGAAATGTAGTTTTCACAACTACAAACTTTAATATACACATTGGATCACATTTTTATTGTTATCCTCTTTTTTCTTCCATTCATCACCACGTTTTTCCAAAATCTTACCTGCATGGAGGAGCTCTAGAGATTCTTCCTTGTCAGAAGGTGAGTTTGCAAATTCCTTTGACAAAAAAGAAAATGTAATGAATAATAGTATTCCAAGCAAGCACAATAATTAAATTTGAACACATACACAACACACACAATCATGGAAAACACACGATTTCAAAATAATGTAGTTATAAAGCATGTATATTATTATTACTTCTTACATCAATTTCATCCTTGAATGGAATTCTGGTTGGTTTATATTCTGGGTCTTCATCTTCTCTATCAAAATCACCTCTAAATGAAATAAAATCCAGAATATATCAGAGCTAATAACTCAAAACATTTTCCAGTGCTTACCTATGCAGCATATGACAGACAATAAAAAAAAGAATACTGAAGCAAAAGGAAATTCATCTCAGCAACGCCTATTGTTACAATAAAAATGACTATTATTTTTATTTTCCTCAATATAAACATTATTTTGAAACTTTCCTATGTATGAGAATCCACAAATATGATGCAATAGGTGAAGTCAGGCCAGCATACACAATACAGTACAAGTTTATTAATTTTTTTATAATGTCCTGCTTACCCATCACCACCATCTGTTAATAGATCTGTCCCTCTCTGCTCAGCAGCAATGGCCTTGGCATCAGGCATGCCAACCCTTTCCAAAAAACATAGAGTAGAGTCTGCTCTCATAGAATTGTACTTCTCATAGCCTGCATTCAGATAAACATAAAAAGACCAATATCTATCAACAAGAATCCTTACAGATTATACTTTTATACTGATCATAAACTAAGAAAACCTTATTGTAAAAATCCCTTCAAGCAGTGATACCGCCAATGAAGATCTCGAAAAATATGTGAATAAGTGATAGAAGAGAAAGAGAAATATGGTGAATATTTATACTGGACACCTAGAGAAAAGTGCTTATGAGTTGCCCTTCTTCCTCTACATGCAATCTAACTACCTTCTTTTGGTTGTTCTGGTCACAATGAAACCAGGGCATTATGCTGGAGATACATACATAGGGAAATATGTATGATGATGCCTGTCTGTAATATGATACTGATCCCATCATATTTTTCAGACTGCTGTTTTTTCTTACTGACCACATTGACTAGATGGAAAATGGCAGATCCCAACAGTGCGCGGCATCAACGTGGTTTTTAGGCTAGTTTGCCTCAGTTGAGCCCACAACAGAATTCCTGTATATAGGTAGAGCAGCACAATTCAATTAGAATTTATTCCACAACACACTCTCCTTAACCACTGTACAGTGTCAAGCCAAAATGTAATCATGAAAGATTTTGTAAGCCTTCATTCTCTCCTTTAGACAATCTAGCCTGCTGAGAATGCTGCACCGAACTCCAGAGAATTGGGATTATAATCAGGATTTGCCCACTGTATATAGCATGCCAACTCTACTTCCCTAGTCCTTCAAAGTTAACAAGGCTGCATCCCACTCAAGGGAGCCCATAGTTCTCAGCACTGACATTTGTGAAATATTGCTTGGAACAAAGCCCAGGAGGCACTTGTACAGATTAATAGCAGAGGTTAAGCCCACCATCCACTTTGACACTAACTGGCAGAATTAGTAAGTGAACAATGTTGGAAGCAGAGTTTATGGAGAACTGTAAAACTATTTGGCTATTATTTAAACAAATATGGTTTTATGTTATTTGCAGCCAAGAAAGTAATGTTTTCTTCTGAAATATTCTGCAAACATTTTAAAACAGCATCTGATATTTACAACTCAAATACATTTTTTTAATGCAGAAGGAAAAAAGGAACAGAAGCCAACAGTTCTTTGGAACTATACTTGTTAATATTATGACTGAATATTGGTGTAACAGAAAGCTTTACCAAGAAGCTCTGTTCAAAGTATGACATCACTCACCATGTTTGAATACTCCAATTAAAAGAGATTTATCTGCCTCTTTATCCCACCAATCCATAGGAACTTCTGCATGAAATGGTTCAGGAATCCAAATATCAATCTCACTAAAAAAAGCATTTCCAAATAATTTTAGATGCTGACATAAGTATCAAAAGATCAAACTTGTATAACTGTAACTAAACAAAAAATTAAGTATGGAAAAAACTCCCCAAATGATATACTTTTTTCCCACTTTAAATCTTTACATTAGATTTATAAATTAAAATTGTTCACTGTTGAAGTAATTTATTTCATGAAATTAACAATTCTTCACCCTTAATGAACAACCAAAATATGCAGCAGTTTAATAAAAGAGTATAAACAGATACGTTTAATCTTTAACTTTTTTATGATGATAAATAAATATTCACATAAACCATGATCATGAAGCACAGATAAACTTGAATTTGCACTAACCTTGAATCAGAACCCTCTAAGATCTTGTCAGCTTGGTCCCCTATAACTTCTTGCCTCAGATAGTACAGCATGCGGACACGCAGCAGGACCCTGGAGAGGAAAACAGAGAGGGGAAAAAGTTCTTAACTTCAGGACTGTTTGCCAACAGTGGCTTTTGGCAGCTGCTGCTGTTCATCCATCATCCTGCCAAGGCTGATTAGCCATGCTGTATGGTAGGCTTGAAGCGTGACAGATGGTGGCACATAATCACCTCTGTGTGGTGCTTTCTGCTGGCTTCCAACAGGCCTGCCTGGCAACCGCTTAGACTGCACAGAGAGGGATCGAGCTCAGCCCAACCCAGGCGCATTTCATTTAGTTCTACCTAGTGCAGCTTGTGAAGTTTAGACACGTACTCTACCACTGCCTCTGAAGTATTGAAGCAAGTTTGTAAACAACTGAGCAGATGGCTTTCAGTAACTGTTCTGCTTCATTATCTCATAAAATTTCCTCAGCTGCTGCCTTAATACCATTTTTGGAAGCACATCAGAAGTTGTAGGAATAAACGAGATATAAAATCTGGTTTTACTACCTTACAATAAACCCCCAGCATGGAATGTTAAGACTTGTTAGATTACACAAACCTTTGCTTTAAAAAATAGGAAAAAGTCAAGTATTTTCTTTAGAAATTATTTTGTAAAAAGTTTTTGCCAAATTTACTTCTCTTATTATCTTAGAAGACAACAGAATATATCATATTTAGCTTCACTGTGTAATTCCTCTAAAAGAATATAAACATTTATTTTGGAGCCATAATCCTATATTCATACTCAAAAGACCAAATTGATGTAATTAAACATCTACTCTCTTCCATTCTCAACAATGCTAGAAAACTATTAAAAGAAATACACTGAAAAAGCATATTTTACTTGAAATACTAATGATCTAAACTGGCAATATGTGTACCACATCTCTTCCCCTTTTTCTGAAGCTCCTCATCCCCACAGAATAACGTTGTCCAACTGGGAAAAAAGCCCAAAGGTATTCCTGCTTTTTATTTGGTTAGCCATGTATATCTAGTAGTTTGGGAAACATCCCTGCAGCTTCTACTCCAGCCCTTTCTGCATAGTAATAAGACACTCTAAAGCATCTGTAATATTGTAAAGTCTTTGGGACACCAATTTTTAATGTAGTATGCCTACAGAATAAAAAGCAATATCTGAGACACTGTTTCTAATCTAGAAATAATTCTACACAAATGCAAAACAATTTTTAACACAGACAGCACCTAGTGACGAACCTTCGAAAAGAAAGAGCATAGCTTATTTAATAGCTGTCTTATATAATATTTACTATCAATTAATATACATGTCTGTCCATCTACCAGACAAATTCTGAATAACAAACAAACATGAAAACATAATCCAATTTAAAGAAAGAGAGAAGAATAAAAAAGACAACAAAGGTCCAATAAAAGTCTCACAGCTATAGATCCCACATTACCACCACCACCATATTACGAAGGCCAATAAGGTATGTTTGTGTTTTTACAAAGGAAGTATGTGATGCTAGCTAAACAGCTGTGCTGCTCTTGGATTTCAACTGCCTGGCAAATAACTGGCATTTCTGTCTTTAAAAAACAAAATACTCCAGAAACTTATAGCAATAGCAATAGCAGTTAGACTTATATACTGCTTCATAGGGCTTTCAGCTCTCTCTAAGCGGTTTACAGAGTCAGCATATCGCCCCCACAGTCTGGGTCCTCATTTCACCCACCTCGGAAGGATGGAAGGCTGAGTCAACTTTCAGCCGGTGAGATCAGAACCGCTGAACTGCAGATAACAGTCAGCTGAAGTGGCCTGCAATACTGCACCCTAACCACTGCGTCACCTCGGCTCTTATTGGTCTTTAACAACCACAACTGTAAGGGTTCTTCAGCTGGTCAAGTACATACCAATATGGAATAAATTAAGAGTTCAGCATTGCTGGGTTCAAAATTCTAATAAGTAACTTAGTTAGGAAAGAACCCATCCTCCAACTTCAAGGAGTTGGCATCCTGTATTTAGCTAAAACGAAGCTATTTCTACACATAAATGGGCTACATTATCCTTTAATATTAATTTAATGGAGCCTTTTGGAATTATATTGTCCCTCAAGTTTTTTGCACTCCTTTCTTCCCTTTTTCATAACTTTTCAATTATTTACAATTTATATATTTGAAGTACCGTATTTTCACCCATATAACCCGCGGGTTATATGCGTTTTTTACATGCACAGCGCCCCCCTGCGGGGTATAAAAGTGGGCGGGGTATACGCAAAATATTTTACACAGATTAACTACCGGTAAAGGGAGAGCTTGGGACCACCACTTTCCTCGCGGCAGTGGGCTGGCTCGGCGGCTCGGGCTCCTTTTCTCCCTTTTCCTGCTTGGGTTTCGGGACGCCTTCGTGAAAACCCCACCCCTGGCTATGGGCGAAGTGACCAGGAAGAAGCAGGAGGTGAGAGGAAGCCCAGATTCTGCAGCCCCTCGCCTTCTCTGGGCTTGGAAGCAGGAAGGGAAGGGGAGGAGGCGGCGGCGCGGCTGTGGCTCCGTTTTCACACACACACACACACACCCCTCCCTTCTTCTGCTTTGCTCTGTGAAAGGGCTTCACTGCCGAAGCATTTTGGTTTTAAAAAAAAAACACCGTCCCTTTCTCTCTCCAGTTAACAGGGCCAACCCAAGTGGTGCATTTTATCTGGGAGACGCCACGCAACAAGGGAATCTCCTTTTGGGGGGGGTGTGTGAGACGCTGACAGAAAAAGGGCAAGCAGTGGCCGTGTGAGGCGGCCTTGAGAGCTCCAAACGACCTACCGTACTGGCTGGCGAGGTTAGTTCTCTAAAGGCCGTTGAAAGCTCCGGGGAAACCCCTTTTTCCGCCCTCGGAGCCCCCGGTGCTTCCTCAACCCCCCCACACTTTTTCCTCTTTGGTTCACCCCACCCCCGCCCTCAAGGGCCCGGGACTCTGGGAAAGTGTGCAGCTGGGGGGCTGGGGAGGAGAGAGCGTCTACCGTTCCTCACGGGAGGCACTTCAAGCCCCACCGTATCTGAGAGGCTCTTAGTCGTCGGTGTGGGAGAGGAGAGAAAGGTTAAAATGTTTTTGAAACATAAAAAGAATCCTTTGTGGGCAAACTTAAAGCTGCTGGGCTGCACGGGCTTGCTGTAAATTGAGGGCATGTTTTGCCTTTATTTATTTTGCCGCCTCCCCTTCCCTTCCTCGGAGGGGAACGCTCGGAGCAAAAGGGACCCCCGCCTCGTTAAAGCCGCATCCGACGCTTCACCTACAAACGATCCCGATTCTCCCGCGTCCTTCCTTCCTTCCCTCCCTTCAATGTACCGTACTCTTCCTATAAAGAGAAGGGAAGCGTGAACAAACTCCGGGCAGGAGATGGGCTCGCGTAGAGGTACCAGAAGTTTAACCGTTTCACCTAAGCCACAGCTCGTCCTCTCTTGGGACAGCCTTCCGCCGACATTAAAACGATGCGTGAACTTGCGAACAACTGTGGCAGGCACGGAAGGGAGGGAGGGAGCGAAAAAAGAAGCGAGAAACGGATATTTTCTCCCTCTCGTGAAGGGGGGAGGATCTGGTGCTTTCCGGCTCGGGTTCCTTTTCTCCCTTTTCCTGCTTGGGTTTCGGGACGCCTTCGTGAAAACCCCACCCCTGGCTATGGGCGAAGCGACCAGGAAGAAGCAGGAGGTGGGAGGAAGCCCGGATTCTGCAGCCCCTCGCCTTCTCTGGGCTTGGAAGTCTGGCAGGAAGGGAAGGGGAGCAGGCGGCGGCGCGGCCGTGGCTCCATTTTCACACACACACACACACCCCTCCCTTCTTCTGCTTTGCTCTGTGAAAGGGCTTCACTGCTGAAGCATTTTGGTTTACAAAAAAAAACATCGTCCCTTTCTCTCTCCAGTTAACAGGGCCAACCCAAGTGGTGCATTTTATCTGGGAGACGACACACACACACACACACACACACGACACGTGCGGCAGGAGGAGCGGCGTCCTCCGCGCTCTCGGCTGCCACAAACGCCACGCAACCAGGGAATCTCCTTTTGGGGGGGGCAAAGCAGGGCAGTTTCTCGCCGTTCTGCGAAGCTGGGAAAGGATGCGGGAGTTTCCTTCTTCTTCCTGCCCCCCTCCGTCTCCCCGCTGCCACCTTTCAGTCTCCCCAGCCTCGTCCGGGAGAAGCGGCTTGGTGGCGTCTTCCTTTCGTACCCCGGTGCGCCTCCCTCGCCACCGCAAGTCGCCTTTTGCCCCCCCCACCCAAATAATAATACTAAATAAGCAGGTGCGCTGCTTGGGCTGGCTTGGCTTCTCGGTTAGATAAGACCAGCCGGTGCCCCCCCCTTTTTTTGCCGGTTTATTTCGTCGTCATCCGCCAACCCCAGAAATCCGTGCAGTTCGAAAGCTGAGCGAGGCGAACGACCCCGGCGAGGGTAGCAGTAGCGTCTGAAGAAGAAGCCTCCCCTTCGCAAAGGCTCTTCGGCTTCAGGCAGCCAGCGGCTTCACGAGAGGGAGAAATCCGTTGTTATTTTTTTGCTCCCTTCTGGCGAAGAGCCTCTCAGATACGGCGGTGCCTCCCGTGAGGAACGGTAGATGCTCTCTCGCCTGCCAGAAGGGAGCAAAAAAATAACAACGGATTTCTCCCTCTCGTGAAGGGGGGAGGAATCTGGTGCTTTCTCCGCTCGGCGACTAAGAGCCTCTCGCCTGCCAGAAGGGAGCAAAAAAATAACAAAGGAGCAGAGAAAGCACCAGATTCCTCCCCCCTTCACGAGAGGGAGAAATCCGTTGTTATTTTTTTGCTCCCTTCTGGCGAAGAGCCTCTCAGATACGGCGGTGCCTCCCGTGAGGAACGGTAGATGCTCTCTCAGCGTCTGAAGAAGAAGCCTCCCCTTCGCAAAGGCTCTTCGGCTTCAGGCAGCCAGCGGCTTCACGAGAGGGAGAAATCCGTTGTTTTTTTTTGCGCAAGCTGGGGAAGAGGAAAGGAACGGAGGAGAAGGAAACAGCTGAGATCGGGGTGGGGGAAGAAACGGAGAAAGAAGCCTGCGCAAGCTGGGGAAGGGGAAAGGAACGGAGGAGAAGGAAACAGCTGAGATCGGGGTGGGGGAAGAAATGGAGAAAGAAGCCTGCGCAAGCTGGGGAAGGGGAAAGGAACGGAGGAGAAGGAAACAGCTGAGATCGGGGTGGGGGAAGAAACGGAGAAAGAAGCCTGCGCAAGCTGGGGAAGGGGAAAGGAACGGAGTAGAAGGAAACAGCTGAGATGGGGGGGGGAAGAAATGGAGAAAGAAGCCTGCGCAAGCTGGGGAAGGGGAAAGGAACGGAGGAGAAGGAAACAGCTGAGATCGGGGTGGGGGAAGAAACGGAGAAAGAAGCCTGCGCAAGCTGGGGAAGGGGAAAGGAACGGAGGAGAAGGAAACAGCTGAGATGGGGGGGGGAGAAACGGAGAAAGAAGCCTGCGCAAGCTGGGGAAGGGGAAAGGAACGGAGGAGAAGGAAACAGCTGAGATCGGGGTGGGGGAAGAAACGGAGAAACAAGCCTGCGCAAGCTGGGGAAGAGGAAAGGAACGGAGGAGAAGGAAACAGCTGAGATCGGGGTGGGGGAAGAAACGGAGAAAGAAGCCTGCGCAAGCTGGGGAAGGGGAAAGGAACGGAGGAGAAGGAAACAGCTGAGATCGGTGTGGGGGAAGAAACGGAGAAAGAAGCCTGCGCAAGCTGGGGAAGGGGAAAGGAACGGAGTAGAAGGAAACAGCTGAGATGGGGGGGGGGGAAGAAATGGAGAAAGAAGCCTGCGCAAGCTGGGGAAGGGGAAAGGAACGGAGGAGAAGGAAACAGCTGAGATCGGGGTGGGGGAAGAAACGGAGAAAGAAGCCTGCGCAAGCTGGGGAAGGGGAAAGGAACGGAGGAGAAGGAAACAGCTGAGATCGGGGTGGGGGAAGAAACGGAGAAAGAAGCCTGCGCAAGCTGGGGAAGGGGAAAGGAACGGAGGAGAAGGAAACAGCTGAGATGGGGGGGGGGAAGAAACGGAGAAAGAAGCCTGCGCAAGGTGGGGAAGGGGAAAGGAATGGAGGAGAAGGAAACAGCTGAGATCGGGGTGGGGGAAGAAACGGAGAAACAAGCCTGCGCAAGCTGGGGAAGAGGAAAGGAACGGAGGAGAAGGAAACAGCTGAGATGGGGGGGGGGGAAGAAACGGAGAAACAAGCCTGCGCAAGCTGGGGAAGGGGAAAGGAACGGAGGAGAAGGAAACAGCTGAGATCGGGGTGGGGGAAGAAACGGAGAAAGAAGCCTGCGCAAGCTGGGGAAGGGGAAAGGAACGGAGGAGAAGGAAACAGCTGAGATCGGGGTGGGGGAAGAAAGGGAGAAAGAAGCCTGCGCAAGCTGGGGAAGAGGAAAGGAACGGAGGAGAAGGAAACAGCTGAGAACAAACGGCAGGAAGGGAGAATCTGGCTCCTTTATCGTAGGGAGAAGAAAAACCAACCAACCCCCCAACTTCTCCCTTCGTTTTCATTCCTGGCCCTTTCCAATTGTCAAGCTTTTTGCCTCTTTCCCCTTCCCCAGCACGCGGGCACACACACACACAAAACACAGAGGCGGGGACGCGGGTCGAGTGCCTCAAGATATCCCCACCTAGCAGCCTTTTCAGGGGAGGGAGTGGGGGGGATCGGGACTTCTACGTATCTCTAATTAGGCTGGCTTTGAAGACCTATTCAGCCTGTCTGAAAGGCTCTGAAGATAACCGGGGTAGGCTTTTAAGGCACCTCCACCCTCTTCAACTCCTCCCCCCCTCCCTCATACACACATAAAGTGTCCCGGGAAGTAGGAAGAATGAGGCAAAAAGCACTTGAACCTTTAAGCTCCATAAACCTCAGAAACGTTTCCTACGATAAAGGAGACACACACGCACACACATATCACCTCTCCTTAAAAAAAAGAAGAAGAAGAAGAAGAAAAAGCCCTGGGTCCTAAAACAAAATTATGCAGCTGGAACAGAGTTGAGGCATGTGAAGCTGAAGCAGCAGACACGTTTGGGGGCGGGGGGGGGGAAGGAAGGCAAAGCGGGACACTTTATGTGTGTATGAGGGAGGGGGGGAGGAGTTGAAGAGGGTGGAGGTGCCTTAAAAGCCTACCCCGGTTAAGGAGTTTTACTTCTCCGTGGGAAGTAGGAAGAATGAGGCAAAAAGCACTTGAACCTTTAAGCTCCATAAACCTCAGAAACGTTTCCTACGATAAAGGAGACACACACGCACACACATATCACCTCTCCTTAAAAAAAAAAAAAAAGAAGAAAAAGCCCTGGGTCCTAAACCAAAATTATGCAGCTGGAACAGAGTTGAGGCATGTGAAGCTGAAGCAGCAGACACGTTTGGGGGCGGGGGGGGGAAGGAAGGCAAAGCGGGACACTTTATGTGTGTATGAGGGAGGGGGGGAGGAGTTGAAGAGGGTGGAGGTGCCTTAAAAGCCTACCCCGGTTATCTTCAGAGCCTTTCAGACAGGCTGAATAGGTCTTCAAAGCCAGCCTAATTAGAGATACGTAGAAGTCCCGATCCCCCCCACTCCCTCCCCTGAAAAGGCTGCTAGGTGGGGATATCTTGAGGCACTCGACCCGCGTCCCCGCCTCTGTGTTTTGTGTGTGTGTGTGCCCGCGTGCTGGGGAAGGGGAAAGAGGCAAAAAGCTTGACAATTGGAAAGGGCCAGGAATGAAAACGAAGGGAGAAGTTGGGGGGTTGGTTGGTTTTTCTTCTCCCTACGATAAAGGAGCCAGATTCTCCCTTCCTGCCGTTTGTTCTCAGCTGTTTCCTTCTCCTCCGTTCCTTTCCTCTTCCCCAGCTTGCGCAGGCTTCTTTCTCCCTTTCTTCCCCCACCCCGATCTCAGCTGTTTCCTTCTCCTCCGTTCCTTTCCCCTTCCCCAGCTTGCGCAGGCTTCTTTCTCCGTTTCTTCCCCCACCCCGATCTCAGCTGTTTCCTTCTCCTCCGTTCCTTTCCCCTTCCCCAGCTTGCGCAGGCTTGTTTCTCCGTTTCTTCCCCCCCCCATCTCAGCTGTTTCCTTCTCCTCCGTTCCTTTCCTCTTCCCCAGCTTGCGCAGGCTTGTTTCTCCGTTTCTTCCCCCACCCCGATCTCAGCTGTTTCCTTCTCCTCCATTCCTTTCCCCTTCCCCACCTTGCGCAGGCTTCTTTCTCCGTTTCTTCCCCCCCCATCTCAGCTGTTTCCTTCTCCTCCGTTCCTTTCCCCTTCCCCAGCTTGCGCAGGCTTCTTTCTCCATTTCTTCCCCCACCCCGATCTCAGCTGTTTCCTTCTCCTCCGTTCCTTTCCCCTTCCCCAGCTTGCGCAGGCTTCTTTCTCCGTTTCTTCCCCCACCCCGATCTCAGCTGTTTCCTTCTCCTCCGTTCCTTTCCCCTTCCCCAGCTTGCGCAGGCTTCTTTCTCCATTTCTTCCCCCCCCCATCTCAGCTGTTTCCTTCTACTCCGTTCCTTTCCCCTTCCCCAGCTTGCGCAGGCTTCTTTCTCCGTTTCTTCCCCCACCCCGATCTCAGCTGTTTCCTTCTCCTCCGTTCCTTTCCCCTTCCCCAGCTTGCGCAGGCTTCTTTCTCCGTTTCTTCCCCCACCCCGATCTCAGCTGTTTCCTTCTCCTCCGTTCCTTTCCCCTTCCCCAGCTTGCGCAGGCTTCTTTCTCCGTTTCTTCCCCCACACCGATCTCAGCTGTTTCCTTCTCCTCCGTTCCTTTCCCCTTCCCCAGCTTGCGCAGGCTTCTTTCTCCGTTTCTTCCCCCACCCCGATCTCAGCTGTTTCCTTCTCCTCCGTTCCTTTCCTCTTCCCCAGCTTGCGCAGGCTTGTTTCTCCGTTTCTCCCCCCCCCATCTCAGCTGTTTCCCTTCTCTCTTACTCGTCGCGGGTTATATGCGTGGGCGGGTTATATGCGTGGGCGGGGTATACGGAAGATATTTTACACGATCCGGAAAACCCGCGGGTTATATGCGTGGGCGGGTTATTTGCGTGGGCGGGTTATATGGGTGAAAATACGGTAAAAGTTCACTTGAGATCATGTTATCTAATTTAACATACCCTGCAATATTTGCTGATGCAAAATATAAAAAACCCCATTGTTATAGGTTTTTATTTCTAGATACTGCATTTAAAAAAAGAATCTGTCACACACAGTCAGCATTGAATTGGTCAGCCTATAAGTTTAAAGAGAAAGAATATGAGAGAGAGAGAGAGAGAGAGAGAGAGAGAGAGAGAGAGAGAGAGAGAGAGAGAGAGAGAGAGAGAGAGAGAGAGATAGATAGATGGTGGGGAGAAGGGGAGAAGGAGGAGAGAGAGAGGAAGATGATTGTAAAAGGAGATGGCTACACTATCCTGATCATATGATCTTTTTACAGAAGATGCAATTGTAAATTTATTTATGAATTTATTAATCACTTTGTTCAAAGCAACTTTTAAGAAGCATATTTAGAAATGTTAAATGGCCATCCTTAAATACATAATTTTGAGTAATTTATAAGAAAAATAAATAAGAGAAGCCATATAAAATGAGCCCCCCAATAAACAAAACAAAACAAAAACCAATACCAAAATGCCTAAATGCCATATCACTTGCAAAATCAACACAATGTTTATAGGGATCCTTTAACACCCTGGCCCTTTGCAGGAGGAAAAAAACAGGTCTTAATAATCTTCCAGAAGGTCAAGAAAATGTAGAAAATTAATAATCATAGTCAGTACAATAATAATGATATACTACACAATAAATGAATTACAATATGTAACTACAATAAAAAATTATGATTTGTAGAATAGACTTTTATGATGAACAGTTACGTTTTAAAGAAAACAATATACTTTCTAATACATAACTTATGGGGAACATGAGCTAAATGTCTTTTATTGCTCATATTCGTTTTCATCAGGCAGCTAAGCCCTGAATAACATCAACAATTATACAGTTTTTTAATCACATGTTATTCAAAATCGCAAGATTTCCAACAGGGATAATTTCAAAATAAATATGATTAAAGTTACAGCCTGTTCCTTATCCCACCTCATAATGGCCATAGAACATGTCATATAATTTAACACTTTATTTGAATAGCATGTAAGGATGAAATACACATGAGGCTCATGAAAAAAATAAGTTCCAATAATTCAATGAACTAAGACCAACCACATTTTAAATACTGACAGCAACTTAAATTAACCACATTGAGAAGACAAACAGTAATCAATAATCAGTAAAATGTTAAGCATTAACCAAAGTAAGAATGTGTATGGGTCTATACTATTAAACAGTGACAATGATGAAGCATAATTTAAAGATTATCCTTATATTATGGTCCTAGATTTTGAGTTCCATTAAACATTGAAGTTCAAGTCAAAATGGGTCAAATTAATTTAATGGATTCACTTACTTATTACAGTGATGTTTGAGATGTTTCTTATAGCTGTCCTCCTGAAACAAGGCATCTGGATTACAGCTGGTTAGCCAGTCAGCATTCTGAAGCACTGGTTGTGAACTCTGAGCTTTTACTTTTTTGCCTTTTCTCCCCCGGGGCACTGGAGCAGACAAGCCTAAGAAATGTACACATGCATGGTTTTTCAGCATTAACTCTGACACCATGTCAAAGGAGGCCATCTGCCTGTGAAATCACTTTCTCACAGCGCTTTATCATTATGGTATGGACTTCTAGAAAACTAGGTTGGACTTTACACTACTCCATTCCATGATGACAATATCATAGTTAAAGACACCATGCAGTAATTGAAAACAATTAGAAAACCACAGAATGCTATTGTACAAATTTACCCTTGTATGCACTCTGCTTAAAATCCTATGCACTTACCTGGGTGTTAATCCTGTTTAACTCAGTTTCTGAATAGCATATTATGTGTTGCAAATTATGAAAGGTGCAGAATAACACAAACATGTTACAGCATATTCTACATATATGTAATTTAAAGATATTGTAGAATTTTATACATTAGCTAAATATGTGCCAAAGTTAAAAATATTTCAGTTCCATTAGCATGACATAAGAGATGATAGGATGTAATAATGTTTCACTGTGGCTGGATCATGCTCAATGTTTACATCCCATTATTTTGCCAATGAACTTAAAATAATGTTATAGACTTTCAGCAACTCTGAAACAAACTGCTCACTTAGAACAATCCAGTCACCTTCTCCCACACAGAAGCAAATGCTAAACTGTGCAACATATGCTGGTACAAAAAGCTTATTTAATGCACAAGGGGAGTATATACGTAGCTAAGCAGCAATTTTAATCATTTGCAATTAAAACAAAACAGCATTTTATAGGGAAAAGATTACATTGAGGATTCTGACGTTGAGGATTTTTATGCAGTGGTAAACCAGTCTTTTACCAGTGGTAAAAGAAAATTTGTGAACCCTTTAGAATTATCTGAGAGATTATGATTAAATAAACAATCATAGAATTGTACAGCTGGAAGGGAACTTGGAGGTTTTCAAGTCCAATCTCATGCCCAAGGCAGGAAACCTTATACCATCCTGCACAAATGATTGTCCAATTTTCTCTTGAAAACCGTCAGCAATGGAGCACCAAGAACTCTGGCAGACAAGCTGTTCCCCTGGTTAATTATTCTCATTGTTAGGAAATTTATCCATAGTTCCAAGTTGGATCTCTCTTTAACAAGCTTCTTGATTAACTGTATGGTGTTATGTTATTACTGAATATACAGTACTGAGTCAATATTTACTGTCTTTGTTGGAAAACGTTTGTGATATTCAAGGATAATCAAATCTTTTAATGGGGGAGGTCAACTTATATGTTCCAGTAAATGAGATGAGCATCAAATATGAATTGGAGAACTCATTCCCTATTAAATGTTTTTGTATTTAATGGTCACAGTCAAAGTCTGCTCAGACAACCATATCTCATATCAGTATTTATCAGTCTACCATTAGGTAAATATTTAAGAAAAGTAGTATGCATATAAAGGTATAATGGATGAAACCGCTTTTCTCATAAAGGCATATAGCATCAAACTCAAACATATATTTAAAAAAGCTAAATGATCCAGCAGTTTATTCCAATAGTTCATTTTAGAGAAAATACTTCATTCTAACAAAAGAACCTCACCATGAAGCATCATGGTGGAAATATCATAGTTTGAGATCCTTTTGCAAATTCAGGCCTCAGCTTGCTCACTATAACTGAGAGGACAATGGACTATGGCTTTATACTATGCATTATAATGTCAGTAATTGTCCATGAGTTGAATCTTAAATGGATGTAGGTCATAAAGGACAATAATGCTAAATACACAGGTAAAACTATAACAGAAAAGCAGAAGAAGAACTAATTTCATTTTTAGAATGGCCAAATCAAAGTTTTAATCTTTGCCAAATTGAACTATTGGGGCATAACTTTAATGAGCAATTTATGTAAGGCAGTCCAAAAATTAGATGAAGCCGTTCAATAAGAGGAGTGGCCAAAATACCTCTAAGCTGATATATAGGATTGAATAACAAATGCAGGAAGTATTTGGCTGAAGCTTCTAAAAGAGGTCCATCAATTAATAAATTTGAAACTTCACATATTTTTCCAACAAAGTATATGTAATCACAAGGATTACATTTATTAACTGGATGAAAATATTGCAGTAACAACTCAATTGCAGAGCATCTTTTTTTTTGCATAGAAAGGTTCTTAACTTTGAACTTTAGCGTCTACTTATACAACCAGGAAAGATTCTATATGCATATCTTAAGAGCCATTGCCATCCAGAGTACAGATAACCCTTGCTTAATAACCACTCAATGAGTGACTTTTCAAACTTATAATAGCATTGAATAAGTGCTACTTACAACCAGTCCTTGAACCTATGGCTGTCACAACATATCTGCAGTCATATGATTGAGATCTGGTATTCAGTGACCAGTGCTACGTGATTGCATTTGCCAGTTTTCCAAAAGCAAGGTCAATGGGGAAACTGGCAGGTCACAAATGGTGACTATATGACATTGTGCTTAACAATGTCATGGGATATGCTTAACTACACCAACTGGAAGTACCAGAATTTCCTTCGTTAAGTGGTGTGGTCACATGATGTTATGCTTTACAATTGCATTGCTTAGTGACAAAAAAATTGGCTCCACTTACTGTTTTTTTCTGTAATGAACTAGACATATTAATTAATTAATAATGCTAGTTAGTTTCCCAAATTTAACTTACAAAAGAACAGTGATATCTCTGAAGTTTTACATACTCATTATAGAAATGGCCAAGATAAATTTTTGAGAGGGACTTTTAGCATTAAAATATCAGATGAAGACACTAACGTGTAATTCCCAGTGACACAGAGTAAGATTAACAACAATAACACTGAAAGACATTTCACATAAAAGTACAGTCTATACTTGCTTTGTTAAAGATCACATAATACTGCTCAATGGATTTAAAGAAATGTTTTATGGCTTCAATTGCACTTGATATGAGATAAGAAGCAGATAACATACCAGAATGATTAACTAAGGCCCGAGTTTGTCCATCTGCCGTTGGAGTAATCAAATCCCAGACAAAACTTTTGATATTCTCATCCCCTTTATAATGATTGAGACAATATACAAGGATAGTTCGGCAAATAGTTTCCACATCTTGCTCAGTTAGCTGGCGCTTATAACGTCCATGTAAAAGGATATCAGTCCATCGTCCCCAACTATATTAAAAAAAAGTAAATTACATTTTGGCATTACAAGTAGCCTTAACATACAACTATCTGTTCAGCAACTGTTAAAAATTTACAATGACACTGAATGAAGGGACTTAGACATATACCCAAAGTTATAGCAACTACAGCACTCCTGCAGTTATGTGAATGAAATTCAGGCACTCTGCCAACGCTTATGGCCACTTTTCTTTTCCAAACACAATCTTCAAAAAAGGTTAAATAGACCAAACCATGATGGGGGGAGGTGGAGAGACCTAAGGGTGAGGGTCCCAGCAGGGTGGGAAGCAGAAAGCCTCAGTGCAGGAGAGGCTAGGACAGGCTATGTATGCCCTAATAAGATGCTGCGCCTGAGCCAGGCCTTCTAGACCTTCTCTCCCACTCTAAGGCATCCCATGCTCTATTTAATGGCAGCAATTAAGAGAGCAGGGATTATCGTAATTAAGCAAGGCGATCATGTGGGTGTCTCACTTAACAACTGTCATAACAGACAACCATAATTCTGGGCTCAATTGCAGTCATAAGTCAAGGACTACTTGTACTGCAGAAGTTTTATATTAAAATATGTACATATGTATTTTGTGAATGTAAGTTATTTTACTAAGCAAACAGCAACTAATTAATATTTTATTATAGTGGAAAAAATAAAATGCACGTGTTTAATGTAAATGGATCTCATAAATTCTGAATAGGAGTACATAACCCAGACCAATTTCATGAATTTGAATTCATGTCTGTATTACTCTATTTGTACTAGCTCTTCACAGGAACAAAACCTAAGACAGAGATATTTAATACCATCTTAGAATCATTCACTAAGGCAATTTTGCTAAATTCAATAATATAATGAAAGATGGGAGCATAACTTTAATTTAAAAATTATCAATTTTTCATAAATATTAGTTAACTATAAAATAAATGTTGCACAAAATGTAATATTTTAACTACATCCATTCCTATCATAAACACTTCTAACATAATAACAATAGCACTTAGACTTATACACCGCTTCACAGTGCTTCACAACCCTCTCTAAGCAGTTTACAAAGTCAGCATATTGCCCCAACAATCTGGGTCCTCATTTTACTGACTCGGAAGGATGGAAGTCAACCTTGAGCCTGGTGAGGTTCGAACTGCCAAATTGCAGTCAATTGGCAATCAGCAGAGGTAGCTGCAGTACTGCACTCTAACCACTGCGCCACCACAGCTCTGTGTTGTAGGTTTTTTTGTTTATAGATAATTGTTGCTTAATTACCATTGCTTAGCAAACGCTTGAAGTTATGATGGCTTCAGAATGGATGCTTTGCAGCCTGTAAAATACTTCTGACCATTGTAAAATGCCATACTGCCCCCCAGCAGTCACATGATCTTATGTCACATGCTTGGCAACCTGCTCACATTTACAACCAGTTATGGCATCCTATAGTCATGTGACCATAATTTGTGCTGGGTTTTGCCATTTTCTGACAAAAACTGGCAGAAAGTACCAATTGTAGATGCTGGTTTCCTTTAATGACCATCTGGTTTGCTTAACAATAGTTATAACTCTCTTTACTGAAAAATAGCCATAAAATCAAACCAGGTCATGGGTGGCCAATTTGATGATCAAAATTCCAGGTCCAACCATGACAATAAATTAAGGATTACATGGTGCAAGATCTTGGAATGATGGTAACAGAAGCAGGTTTCTTTTAAAAATGGAAAACTACTTTTGTTAATGAGCTTAAGAATTTCTAGTACGTGATTAGATAACAATTGTGGTTATGCAACTATATTTTTAATCATTGGATTTTCTAAATGGCTTGAAAGAAAATCTAGGTTTTAACAATAGTTTCCTCAATGTTACCACTGACAAAATCGTAAGAGTCGCAGCCTAAACATGTATATTAGATGCCAGGTTGTAGAAGGAGATACTGTGTATGATGTTTGCAGAAAGGTTACCATATCTATTGCAACTCTTTGATAATGAATTTATCTGGAGAGATGGGTGGAGAAGAAATGGAGCTATACAATCTAAACTATGATGGGAAGGACTGGTGTTTTGCACTATGCATATTGGTTGAAATGTGCTATTAGTGTGTTTCTCTCCCATTTTCCAGAATACAGTTGCCTGTCAGCTTATCTTTTAGTCTGGCAGCGCTGTTAGTTAGGAAGAGCCAAGGTGGCGCAGTGGTTAAATGCAGCACTGCAGGCTACTGCTAGATCAGCAGGTCAGCGGTTCAAATCTCACCGGCTCAGGGTTGACTCAGCCTTCCATCCTTCCGAGGTGGGGGCAATATGCTGACTCTCTGTAAACCGCTTAGAGAGGCCTGAAAGGCCTATGAAGCGGTATATAAGTCTACTGCTATTGCTATTGCTATTGCTATTAGTGAATGCCAGATCAACCCAAAATGATGCACAAAAGAGAGCTTGCTTGGGTGCATTAATGAGACCAGAAAGGGTTGGTTCGATCCAGCACTGCCTATCTTGGGGATACAAGCATAAATGGGGGGGGGGATGATTGGGATCCACAGATGATCTTTGAAATCTACCAGCAGGCCATTCAGCTCTGTTGCTGGTTTTAGAGGGTGTGTCCTAGTATTAGGCTATAGAAAGGGGAATGTTTGTGTATTGACCATTTCACTATTTCTTAAATTAGTCATGGTGATTTCTGATAGTAGAGAAGCCAACAAAAATTCCATGGGAATTTTAACACTAATTTCAGGGCTCTCTTTTGATTCCTGGCTTGTGATGTGCAGAATTCTATTGTAAACCATGGGACTGTCTTAATGGATCATTGACTGCAAGTTAGGAAACAGAACATATTCTTCATCTTGTTGCATCTGAATAGGAAGAAAATGGCCTATAAGTGAAGGGAGTTGCCATCCACTTTTTGCCATGCTTAAGCATTTCCTGACAAGATTAGAACTGCCAGCTTTTTTAAAATCTCCCTATAGAGTGGGGGATCCATTAGGATCATTGAATTTGGGATAATTATGTAATGTTAAAGATTCCTGAATGCCTTGGTGACAAGGCTGGCAATTCTGCTGAGACCCTAACTTGAATATTAATAGTGTGATTAAATGGATCGCTGACTAAATTACTCTTAACAACCCTGCCAATGTAAAGTCTGGAAAGCTTTTTGGACTTCAGAAGGCCTATGGGCAATGAAACATCCCAAAATGGCTGGAGCACAAATAGTGAAAATCAAATCTGAAGATAAATTCATTGTGCTAACATGAAGCAGTAAAGGTAATGAAAAAGAGTTTCTTTATAGCCATCATGCCATATTCTCATCTCTAATCATCTAGCAAAATAATATTGTGTTGTTAGTGGACTTTTAAATTATATTGCCAGAGACTCTTGGAGACTACAAGTACACTGACAAGGGCACTTACAAGATAAAATTATTCTTTTATATTTTGACCCAGACACTGTGGTTGAACAAAATGCCTAAATCAATGCCTTCCATCATATGCCTTCCCAATTCCTTTCCTTCATGTCTGATCTGAATCAACTGAGTAAGAATAAGTGGTTGGAATCAGTAAATGCACTTCTGTAAAAGTTTGGAATTAGCTAACTTGAGATGTATGTTTGCACACTTCCACTTTAAGAAGCCCACTCTGAATCATTTGGTTATTAATCTGTTCATCCAGTCAATAATCTATCCTTGAAAAGATGGTAAATACATAGCTACATGTGTTGTTGGAAGAAAACAAGATATTTGAACTCACTCCAAAACTGACTGAAGTTTGATTATCACAAACATATGTGTTTGTTATCACAAACATATGTTCAGAAGGTACATCAAATATCATTGTAATAAAATACAAAGTGTATGTGGCAACTGCTACCTTAAATATACTATATGTCTCTCAACTATGATTTAGTACAGACACTTTTTCAATGTGCTCTCTGACAATGATCTGCTTACCAGAGAAAGAATATTATCAAGACAAGTTCCCATTAACAGAATTCCCTCTTTGTTCAAATATGATTGGCCCTGAATCTTGTCAGTTTATAGAATTAACTAAAATGTACCAGTTTACCTAGTCTGCTAATTAAATCTGTGCTATTTCCTAATTAATATGTATCATTATTATTTTAGCTGTTTATAGTCTTGTTTTTCTAGAGATTCTACCAAGTTGCATAATCATAATTGCCATTTATACTTTTTTACTTTTTGTAAATAATTTTCTAACGTGAATTATTTTTCACTTTAGAATGATTTTTAACAATGAATTTTGTTTAGAAATGATGTGTTGGTATGAATGGGTAAATGAACGGGAAATGGAAGAATATAACAATTCGGAATAATGCAAGCAAGCCAAGTTCCTCCAGTTCACTGTCAAGGAAAATAATGTATTCCAAGAAATGACATCTATTATATCACGGGAGACTTCCATTTGCAATCTCTGTGCAATAAGCGACAACCCTATATAAGTAGAAAGGATCAAATAATATAAAACCTTGAATACAGTTTTGTTTTCCAGTTTATTTTACTTACCCATAGACTAACAGATTTTTTTCTACTCTAAAGCATTCACTCCTTGCATATCCCTGGGATTTGTCCTGTGGCCTACGAAGTTTTATGCTAGGTTTTTCTTCAGCATCACTTTCAAGGTCTGAAAATTCCATCAGTTCATCTTCTTTGACTGCACTGTATAATCTAGTTTGCTTTCTTATTCTTGGAGTATCAATAACTAGATTGTTCTATAACAAAAATAAAAAAATATTTCTGTTTAACAAGTAATAATAAATGAATTTTAGCAAATTAAATAGAACAGTTAAGTTTAAATTCCTCACCCTTCCATTTAAGGCTTCAATATCAAGCTCAGCTTTTTTTGCCCATTTCTGCCAGAAATTAGGATCATCTAAAGAAATATCTGTTCTGTTACCAGATGCAACAAAACTAGCCTAAAACAAAACAATATAATAGTTTGATTAAAGGCTGCAATATACACAACTTATGCAATGAAAATTATTTCATGTTTATTCGACAGAGTTTGAATATCTACAGAAATAAAAATAGAAAGATAAATAAAAATAGATAATTCTGAATCATCAAAGATCCAAAAAGAAAGAGAGTGACCAAAGGTGCATGGAATACTTTTAAAAATCTGATTTTACCAGAAATGTTTATTGGGTGATAGGACTCAATACATGTCAACTTTTAATGCTTTATGTACTGCTAGACTAGCTGTACAACACTACTGCTTTCATTCAGCAGTATCTTCAAGATGAGAACAATGACAAATCCCTGTCTGCCAGAAACAAATGAAATAACTAAACATCTGCCTTTTAAACATATAAATATTATTAAGATGCAAAATGTCATTTGAAGTAAAAAGGAGCATTCTCTGGGTGAAAGTGTTGTGACAAAAGAACATTCTTTATTATCTGCTGCAGTATCACATGGTTGGAGCACAAAGGGTCAAATGAGTCCTTTAAAAATCGTATTTTACTTTCCAAATGACTGCACCCTTCTTCTAAAACTAGTGATGGGGAGCATTCATTGGAATAAGTGAAATAAATTATTTCCCCTTAAGTACTGTACAAAACATCCTAATAAATATTCCACACGAAGTGTATCACTACTATGTAGTTCTCCATATCAGTGGATTTTAAAAATCCACTGTTTTAAAAATGCAAAATATAATACTTTGAACTCACCTGAATACTCCCCATTGAGCAATCTCAGTTGAGATACAGGTTCTCTAAAACAACTTATTTATACATTGAACAGACATTGAGGTTTGTTTTAAAGTATGAAATTTGATATTCCAGATATTTTATAGATTCTATAGGGCTTTCTTATAAAGTATCCATTTTTTTCTATAGAAGGGAAATTGCTTTCAAATTATATTCATGTTTCAATTTGCATATTTGTACAGATTCAGCGAATAGACTACTTAGATTCTGATTTGGAACAACATTATTTGAGTGTCTGCTACAATGCAATTCAAAGATAAATCTATTTTCTAGGATTATTTATGGGAAAGCTCATTCATGCATGATTCTGATTAATTTAGAAAATTAATTTTTTACTGACCTTTGCAAATGTGGAGCCTTTTCCCTCAGACTCAATTGTGATTGTGTGTGTTCGTCTCAGAAGAATTTGATCTATATCCTCTTCACAAAATTTGGATCCTTCATCTTCTTCATCCATTAAAGCACCATAAGCTCCTTTCCTCAAAAGATCCTCTATTTCCTTTTTGGAGAGCTGCTGAACCTATAAGTTGTGAGGAAAAGGAACTTGCCTTTTTATTTTTGATTAAAACTTTTTTTTCTTAACAAGTATAATTAGGATTAGGAAACAATTTTATGGTCCCTGGGATTTTATCCAGTATTGTTTTTCCTTTGAAGTCAGAAGGAAAAATTCAAAATGGTACTTTTCTTGTTGTTGGTTCAGGAGGCCACCTTTTCCTAAACTTGAAGTTTTTAGATCATGCCTTTCTCATTTCTATGCTATACTTCCAAATTCAAAATAAAGCAATAATTGGACTACATTTATTCTATTTCAATGTATATCGAAGGATGGATTTTTTTTTCAAAGCAACTGAACATTGCAATAAATACAATTCTTATTACTTACAGTGGATATAGAAAGTCCACCTACCACAATTAAAATGCTAGGTTTTTGAGATATATAAAGATAGATCATTTAACTTTTTCCATCTTTAAAATAACATATAAGCGGTATAATTCAACTAAAAAACAAACTGAAATCTTTTAGAGGAGAAAATAACAATAAAAAACTAGAATAATGTGGCTGCATAAGTGTATTAAACTAATACTTTATTGAAGCCATTTTTGACTTTATGACAGCATCCAGATTTTTGAGGTAAGAGTATATCAATGTAGCACAAAGTGCCTTGGAAAGCTTTGCCTACTCTTCCTTGTTCTTTTGCAATCTGTCAGATTGCAAAGGCATCTCCTGTGCATAACCCTCTTCAGGTTTTCAATTGGATTCAGGTCTGAGTTGGGCCTTTCTAAAACTTTGATCTTATTCTGATAAACCATTATTTTGTTGATTTGGATATATGCTTTTGTTGAAAGGTGAAATTATGCTTCATCTCCAGCATTTTAGCTTGAAGGCTAAAGCCTGAAGGTTTTGTGTCAAAATTGACTGGTATTTGGAACTGTTCATAATTCCTTCCAGCTTGATTAAACTCCAATTCCAACTGAAGAAAAGCAGCCTCAAAACATAATGCTGCCATCACCATGCTTCACTGTGAGTATGGTGTATTTTTGGTGATACACAGTATTGTTTTGGTGAGAAACACAGTTTTTCTCAAATTATGGCCAAAAAGTTCAACCTATGCACTCAGATCATAACACATTTTTCACATACTTTTGTCAGGCTTGACTCAGGTTTTTACAAAAAGTAGCTGTACTTGGATGCTTTTCTTTGTAAAAGAAGGCTTCTGTGTTTCTACAGTATCCCACAGCCCAGACATATGAAGAATATGGGAGATTGTTGTCACGTAGTACATAATCAGTACTTGCCAAAAACTAATGTTGCTGTAGATCTCTTGCAGCCCCTCAGATCAATTTAATCCCTGTTTTTTGATTAATTATGGAGGGATGTCAGTTCTTGGTAATGTCATTCGGGTGTCATATTTTCTCCACTTGTTGATGACTGTCTTTACTAGGTTCCATGGTATATCCAACGTCTTGAAATTTTTTTTGTACCCTTCTCCTCACTGATACCTTGCAACAATGAGAACCTTTTGATGCTTTTAAGCTCTTAACAGACCGTGGCAGAAAGCAGAATAACAGAGTTGGAAGGGACCTTGAAGGCTTGTAGTCCAATCCCCTGCTTAGGCAAAAACCCTACACTACTTCAGATAAATGATTATCCAACATCTTCTTAAAAACATCCAGTGTTGGAACAGTCACAACTTCTGAGACAAGTTGTTCCACTGATTTTGGACTATAAGACACACTGGACTATAGGACACACCTATATTTACGGAGGAAAACAAGAAGAAAGTGTTCGTCCTCCCCATGTCGCGTTTTTTCCCTCCCTGGCCCGCAGAAGCACTCTGCAGTGTTCCACATGGCCCATTTTCACCAAAAACGTTCCTGTTTTTGGCCTGCAGAGTGCTTCTGGGGGCCTGAGAGGGAGAAAACACAATGCGCAGAGGGTTTGGAAACCCCAAAATAGGCCTGTTTTTGGAAAAAATGGGATGTGCAGAGCACTACAAAGTGCTTTTGGATGCCAGGGAACGACAAAAATGCAACATGCGGAGGGTGCGGGGGGACGACCCCGTATTTGGTCTGTAACATGAACCTAAAACCCATTTTTAGGGAGAAAAAAGCCACACCTTATACTTCAAAAAATACGGCAAGTGGTTTCACTGATTAATTGTTCTAATTGTCAAAAAATTTCTCCTTAGTTCTAAGTTGCATCTCTCCTTGATTAGTTTCCACCCATTGCTTCTTGTCCTGCCCTCAGGAGCTTTTGAGAATAGCTTCACTCTCTCTTCTTTGTGGCTGAGATCCAATATCTTTCTGAGATATTGGAACACTGCAATCATGTCACCCATAGTCCTTATTTTCATTAATCTACACATACCCAGTTTCTGCAGCCATTCTTCATATGTTTTAGCCTCCAGTGCCCTAATCATCTTTGTTGCTCTTCTTTGCACTCTTTCTAGAATCTGCACATCTTTTTTACATTGAGGCAACCGAAACTGGATGCAGTATTCCAAGTGTGGCCTTATCAAGGCATTATAAAGTGGTATTAACACTTCACGTGATGTTGATTCTATCCCTCTGTTTATGTAGCCTAGAACTGTGTTGGCTTTTTAAGCAGCTGCTACACACTGCTGGCTCATATTTAAATGGTTGTCCACTAGGACTCCAAGATCCCTCTCATAGTTTCCACCCATTGCTTCTTGTTCTATTGTACCTGTGCATTTCATTTTTCTTGCCTAAATGTAGAAATGTAGAACCTTACTTTTTTCACCATTGAATTTCATTTTGTTAGATAACGCCCAAAGTTCAAATTCCCCATCTATCCCTTTGTCCAAGTAACTGATAAAGAGGTTGAAGAGTACTGGGCCTAAAACAGAGCCTTGGGGTACCCCACTGGGTCACAGAACCGGCAGCTTTTCTCACTTCATCTTTACAGGCTTGGACTTTTAGCTGATATTCTGCCTCAGTTATTTTCCCTTCTTTCCACTTTTTAGACTTGTTCATTTTGTCTTTCAATTTGTCAGAGAGTTCTTTATGCAGACAAGCTGGTTTCTTTTGAGAGCTGTTATTGTTCTTCTTCATTGGTATTGTACTAGATTGGCGTTTTATAATTTCACTTTTCAAAATTTCCCAAGCTTCTTGAATTGTTTTCCCCTTGAGATTCCCATCCATGGAATCCTTCCAAAACTCTCTTAAAGTCCAAGACTCTAGTTTGACCTTGTTCTATTGCTTGTGCTAGCATAATGTTGAATTCCAATACTGCATGATCACTCGTTCTCAAGGTTCCTGTAGCTTCAATACCTTCTATCATTTCATCTGTTAGTAAGAATTAAGTCCAATATAGCTGATCCCCCCTCGTGACCCGTCAAAAGCGCGAACATCATAAGCGCGCCGACAATACCGCAGCGCTAAAACCGCGATGTCAAAAGTGCGCCGACAACAGCGCGCCGACAATAGCGCGCCGACAGAAGTGCGATTTCATTTACGGTAAGATTTACAGTTAGGTTTAGGGTCAGGTTTAGGGTTAGGTTTAGGGTTATGTTTAGGGTTATGTTTAGGGTTCTGTTTAGGGTTAGGTTTAGGGTTACGTTACAGCGCGCTTCTGTCGTCGCGCTTTAGGGCTAATTAGTCGCTCATTCGTCGCGTGGTTTTGTCACCGCGCTTTAGACACCGCGGTTTAGTCAGGCGCACTTTTGTTGTGCGCGCATTGTGTGCTAGGTTTGTTAGGAACCTGTTGGATCTTCCATTTGGTGCAGTTTGTTTCCCAGTTGATGTCAGGGTGTTATAATCCCCCATTATTATTGTTGTCTGCTTCCTACATACCTTAGTTAGCTGACTAGCAAAAAGTTCATCTACTTCCTCGGCTTGGTTGGGTGGCCTGTAGTATACTATGGCAATGTCATTTCCCCCCCTTTAATATTGACCCAAATGCATTCAAGATAATTTTTGTCATTGTTGTGCTCTATTTCTGTAGAGATGTAGTTATTTCTTAAGCATAGTGCAACTCCACCTCCTCTTTTATTTGGTCTATTTCTTTTAAATAATTTAAAACCCTCTAGCTCTATAGTCCATTTGCGGGGTTTCATCCCACCAAGTTTCCATAATGGCAACAGTATCATATCTGCCCTCTTTATTTGAATTTCTAATTCTCCGTTTATTCCTCATCCTTTGTGCATTGGTATATAGACATTTGTCCATTTTGATTGCCCCTGTGTTTACTGTTTACATAACTTGTGTTGTGCCTGATTGGCCTTACTTTCTTACTTACTTTGGCATGGCACTCACTATTAAATGCTTGGTTTTGCTTGACAGCAAGGTTGATCATCTTACCCACACAAACATCTATATTACATGCACTGATAACCCTATTAATTTTAGATTCCTGGGGACAAAAATATTTTGTATCAATTAATTCTCCGTCCCCGCTGTTCAGTTTAAATGATTATCTAGAAAATCTGTGAATTTAGTGCCAAGTAACTCAGTCCCTTTCTTTGATGGATTGAAACCATCTCTTTGGTACAGTTTTTTGTTGAACCAGCTGCAGACATCGTGATTACCACATTTTTCAGAGTATAAGACGCACCAAGGTTTTGAAGAAGCAAATTAAAAAACATTTTTTTGCACTTTGCGAACCTCCCCAAATGGCCCGTTTTTCATGAAAACGGGCCCATTTTTTGTCAAAAAAAAGGGCATGGATAGCCTTTAGGAAGCTTATAGAGTGCTCGGGGGGGGGGGGGGATTGAGCAAAAAATAGCCCATTTTTTTGCTCATTTCTGCCCTCTCCAGCCCCCAGGAGCTCTCTGAAAGCTTCCTACAAACTATGCATGGCCATTTTGGTGAAGGGGGCGGAGTTTCAGGAGGCAAAAAATGCTGCATTCAGTGTATAAGACGCTCCCAGATTTTCAGTCTCTTTTTTGAGGAAAAAAGGTGTGTCTTATACTCCAAAAATATGGTAATAAAACCAAAGTCTTTCCGTTTACACCATTCCTTTAGCCATTAAACTGCTACACGCTGGCCTTTCCCTTTTTGTTCCTTATATACTGGTAAAATCTCTGAAAAGATAAGACTACAACCTATACTACTAAGTTCATACCCCAAGCTCTGGAAATCATTCTGCACAGAAAGTATATCTTTTTGGGACAGATAATTTGTGCCAAGATGTCTAATAGCATCAACATCACAATCCTTACTGGCATTCTTGACTATCTTAAAAATACGCCTCTTGCCTCTGCTGGCAGTAGCACCTGGCAGACACCTGACCTCTTTTGCTGTAAGAGGCAACTGCATAAATGTCAGAAAAATCCTACTTGAATAGTTGAATTTTATATATATATATACTTTATATCAGAGTTACTTTAATTGATGGCAAGTATGTACTACTATTTAACATCAGTTTGAATTGATTATTCTGAACATAGACACATCCCAACTTATAAGAGGGTGTTGACACTTATACAGGCACATTATTCTAGTTAGTTTTTCAGCACTAAATAATTTCAGCTTGTTTTTCAATTGACTTGTACAGCTTAAATGTTATATTAAAGGTGGAAATAATTCTTAAAGGGTTTATCTTGGATTTGTTACATCGCAAAAACCTGGTATTTTAACAGGAGTGGGTAGACTTTTTATATCCAGATTTTTATGTACTAGTTCCTTGTTAATTAGAACATTTAGATGAAATACTTGGATGGGATTATGTAGTTGGTCTGTCAAATCTTTTTTTGAATAAAATACAGACTATCAATTTCAAAAATAACCATTATTTTTGAAATGAATAAAGTACACACCATTAATAAATTATATAGTAAGAAAAAAGATACTAGGGAACAAAACTTTATCTAGTTAACAAATGAATGAAATTTAGAATATACTTTATGGCAATAAATAACAAATTCTCCCCCCCAACCCTCTGTCTCTCATCCTCCCTCCCTCCATCTATCTTTGGATGGACGAGAATCAGGAAATCCCAGAGCTGTAGACTAAACTCAGAAAGTGAATAAATAATGTAAAAAAAATATGTGTGACTGCCGTATTACGGCAGATAAAACAACATGGGCATATGTGTGTAATCATCAGAAGTCAAGGTCTATTCAAAGAAAACTTTATACTATTTTTAAAGCTATAAATATAAAAAGGAAGGGAAGGGAAGAAGTGGGGCATATATATTTTACCCCATTTGTAGCATTCTCTCTTCCGCTCATGGATTGAAGCACAGCTTTATCAAGACCAAGTTTTAAGCTTGCTTTGTCAAACATTTCCCTTTCATAAGAATTCCTTGTTATTAATCTGTAGATCTTCACAGATTTGCTCTGTCCTATCCTGTGGCATCGAGCTTGAGCCTGGAAAAATATGACATGAGAGATATTTTTTAAAAAACAAGATTAAAATAGGTAGTAAAATGAACAAATGTTAGAACAATATGTTGTTTTAAATTTTTTGAAGTGTTCAACCACAACGTATTATCTGAGCAATAAATTCTGGGGGAAGAGGAGCACTAGGGAAATAGAATATGTCAACTCCCTTTTCCAATATTACCTGAAGATCATTCTGAGGATTCCAATCTGAATCAAAAATAATGCAGGTATCAGCAGCTGTAAGATTAATCCCCAAGCCACCTGCTCTTGTGCATAGTAGAAAAACAAATCTGTCAGAATCAGGTCTGGAAAACCTATCAATAGCTGCTTGACGAAGGTTGCCTCTTACTCTGCCATCTATTCGTTCATAAGGATATCTACAAAAATAAAGCAGTATTAATAAGGTACACCCTCTATGCCAGTAATTCAAGACTGAAAGCATTGTTCTCAGAAAATGCATCTTTTCTTCTTACTAACTTTCATAACTTTGCATCTCAATTTCAGTTCTAGCTGTAAAAGGAAGTACATAAGTATGTAAGAAATAAGTGAGCAGAAAGAGCAGTTATAAGATTTCTTGTATCAAAAATGTATGTCAAATTGCTGAAAATTACAAAAAGTTATAGAAAAAATGTTACGATATAATTAATTGGCTCTGTGTCACCCACAATTAAGAGCCTGAAAATTGTTCCAATTGAAAAATAATAAAGGAAGAAAACATTTTTGAAAATCTAAACATTATTAACGACTGTTTTATGGAGCTTTATTAGAGTCTGGTACATATAATAGACAATGGTTTTAATCATGTTTTATTCTAAAAGCATTATCACTTTTAGCAAAGCTCCCACCACTCTTTGAAAGAGATGAGCAGTTTAGAAATGTGAAAAATAAATAAATAAATCATAAAGTCTTACGTAAAAGGTTATATACTATGACTCTGAACAAAGAGAATTAATGAGTATTATTTTGTTTAGGCAGTCTTCTACTTTATTGTAAAATATTCCTTGTCTGTGAAACACAGGCTAAATACTTAATAAAATAATTGTTAGAATTTATTTCCTAAACTTAAATTATACTGTTGTTCTCACCGTCTTTGAATGAGGTAGTCTTCCAGTATGTCCAAGCAGCGCACCATCTGGGAAAAGATAAGCACTCTGTGGCCACCAGCCTTCAATTTTGGCAGCAACTTGTCAATCAGTACTAGCTTGCCAGCAGCCTGGATCATTGCCTGGAGCTGAAAATCTGGAGAGTCAGGATTGTGTGTTTCTTTAAACTCTTCCAAAATTTTCTCTTCAGCACCTGCAGAGATTGGACAGCAATATGTGAATACTCTAAAGGTTTTATTGATAAAATTATGAATTTACCCGTTCCCCATACAATGTCTAAGAGTTTTATGTGTAAATGTGTATTTATATATTTATTTAAATTTAACATGGAAAATACATAAATAAGTACAAACAATAAAAGCAAAGCTTCCAGCAAACAAGTTTCACAACAACATAGAGGTGCCAAGCCAGAAGTCATAACAAATTAGGGAGCAGTGAGTGACTGAATAATTAATTAGCAAATTAAGAACATTAAGTACAATATATATAACAGCGAACAGAGAACATAATGACAAAACCATTTTTTTCAGAAAGTGTTTTACATACTGTTACTAACCATCAAAACTATAGGTTACATTAACTGAATTCTAGTATGAAACACATCTTAAAATTGAATGACTTCATTATTTACCAGGTAAAGACTACTTTGTGGCAAAATAAATTAACTGTCGATCATAATCACAGTAAAAAAGTCCCAATAAAAAAGATTATAGACGAAAACTAACAAAATAAGGGCCACACACAGCAATGTATGGATCCTCCACCACTTCATTAAATATGAATTATTGCATTGGTATTGTCAGAATCTGGAAGATTTGATCATATGGGAGAGCATTATATTTTTTTTAAAAAAATTAGGACATCTTAAAATCATTATTACAAGGGTGTTTGCTAACTTAAAATATGGCTGATTTGTTTTTCTTGTAATTTAGTTTTATCTTAAATTACTGAAAACAAGAACATAATGACACCCAGATCCTATAAATGAAAAACAAGTAATACAAGTAATTTAATATAGGAAATAAGAAGTATCATATAGCAGTAACATTTGTGAATGAAGCATTAGATTCCATTATATATCTTAAAATAGTGTGTTACACACGACAACAGAAAGGAAAAATCCACATCAACAGCGGAAAGCAGAAATGCATACTTATTTTTAGATTATTATTTCTAATCACTATTATATTGCATAGAACAGAAATGGCTAACCTTTTGGTCATCACATGCCCTCATGCGTCCGCACCCATAATGCAATGCATGCACAACATCCCTGGGATCCGCCCCCTGCACATGCATGTGCAACACCCACCCCACTTGTTTTGGGCCTAGTAGGCCTGCCTGCAGCCTCCTGGGACCAAAAACTGGCCGCTGGGGCAGGCAGATCACACCCTTCCATGCTCCCCCTCCCGCATGCATGCACACACGTCTCCCAACCCCATGAATGCATGTTCTGCATGCGCCCCACCCACCATGCATGCATGACAGGGACCGGAAATCAGCTGGCCAGTGGGAGGCACACATGCATGCACGGTGGAGCTGAGCTGGGGTGATGGCTCGTGTGCCCGCAGAGAGGGCTCTGCATGCCACCTGTGGCACACGTGTCACAGCTTCGCCATCACAGATATAGAACTATTTTGGTTTAGACAAAATTACATTTTGATATATCAGAAACTTCATTCTTTTATTATTGAATGAACCATGATTATCTATATTAACAAGCTGATATGATTTTTTATTATGTGATACAGTTCCCATGTCTGATGTATTTAGGCAGTTCTAAATTTATTGTAGTATAAGCCTATTGGTGACAACAACAAATGCTTTTAAAAGTAATTAGGAAATCATTTCTTCGATGAAAATAATGACACTTGGCTTGAAGATACAAGAAAGGAAGTTGATTATTGTCGTAAGGCATTGATGCAATCTTTCAAGTAAGTTGGTATGTAGTTAAACCTGGCATTTGGAGATTTACATTCTCCTCAAAAATAAAATTTCTTTTAAAATTGAAGCCTGTAAATAATGTAGATTGTTAGGTAATTGTTTTAACTGTGTAAGCTACCAAAATTCATATGCAAATGAGATGGGTGGCCATAATACATAGATAATTATAGTCCTTACACAAAGTTTTTATAAAATAAGAGAAAACCAGCATACCATTTATAAGGTATGGATGGTTGCAACATTTTCTCAGTTCCATCATAGTGTTTAACAGATTAGGGACATTTGCTTGACCACCTCCTTTTGACAAAAATGCGAAATTCTTTTCAAGAATAGCTCTGTAGTATTTTTTCTGAATGTTTGTCAATTCAACTTCAATAATAGTTTCTTCCTTGGGTGCCAGGTTCTTCTCCACATCTTCTTTCAGTCGTCTCAACATCATTGGTTTTAAAATTGCTTGAAGTTTCTGAACCTGATAAAATAAATGTTTATATTACAATTTTCAATTCCTATTATAAATGTCCTTATATAATATGTACATCTTTCCATAATTTTATATTATGCTGCAATTTTTGGAAAAATAAAATTATTTCCATAAATACTATTATCATTCATCAACAGTGTTTACAGGATAACTTTATTATGGTAGGAATAACTTCATTACAGTAAATGCTCTATTTAACAGATGATTTGGGGAAATGAGTTTCTGTTAAATCCAAATATCCATTAAATCAGAATTTACATCATTTGCATAATTACATAATTAACATGACTGGTGACATTTGCAGTAAAACCCCAATTTAATAGAAACATGCTTGATGTAATGCACATTATCCTGTTAATGGAATGAAGTCTGAACTGAACATTTGTCTTGTTTATACCAGGTCTGGAAAAAAGAGATCTGTTAAACAGATTGTTTACTATATTAACATGTACTAAAAGATTGTAGTAACTAACATAGAACTGTAATTCAAACATTCAGAGCAATTAACATGCACTGGAGATATTACATGACTAAAGAAGTCTTAATTGTATGAGATTTAATCATGCCAATAATTGAATAATTAAATTATAGTAAATAAAAAGACCCATGTGATACAATAGTACAGCCAAATCCTTGTAGCTTGTACTATATTTATCAAACAATATATTCTCTTTCTTCTACAATGAGATATAACATTTTATATTGTTATTGTATGAGCTAAAATATTGGTAATATTTTGCATACTTCATTTAAAAAGCCTATTTATCAGGTTTATTCGATGTAATAATCTCCAGATGTACTGAATTAACAGCTAAATTCCTAGCTGACATTGTTCAAATGTTTTAAATGCTTTAAATGTTTTTTAAAAATTGTTTTGCTTTTAAATACTTGGTATTATTTTGCTTTGTGTTTTAAGTATCACTATAAATATTAATACATTTTAAATAATAATAGGCTGGCTTGTATATTCCAGTAAAGTTCGCTATATAGTTTACATTTACACAGGATCTCTTTAAAAATTACAAATATATTTTTTAAAAAGTTTAAATTAATTTTGACAATAATAAACTGAAAAACCTCCTATAAGTATAATAGTTTGGTTCCAATAAAAACAAAAATGTTACTCTGGAGAATTTTTCAAAATTCGTGACCATTATAATTGGAAAGAAATATTTTACCTGTTCCTCAGTTTTTAGATCACCGAATTCTTGCATGAAAGTGGTTTCTGAAGGAAAACGACTTGGTTCCAAGAAATGGAGCAAGCTAAAAAGCTCTTCTACAGTATTTTGCAAAGGAGTCCCTGTTAGAAGCACCTTGTGTTCCTGAAAAAAATAAGACAGTGAAAAAATTTATTCAATTTATTTTATATTTTTATTTATTAATTAAATTTTTATGCTACCCATCTCTACTACAAGATAAGATTTCAATCTCTTTCATGTTCATTTTTTTCCTACCGTATTTTAGATATTATCAGTGGATTGTTTAAAGTGTGCAAATGAATTGTGTTTCATAGCATTCTCTTAAGCAGAAAAATTGTAATGACAAGAATGTTAACAAAACTGGAATTCAAATGGACAAAATTAAAAGACTTTTTGCTGAGATTTAAGAGTATCAATACCCACCAGGTCCATCATTTTGAGCCCTTCTAGCAGCTTACAATTTCTGTTCTTCAGCCTGTGAGCTTCATCAATGATCACACATCGCCATGGAATGTTACGGAGCTCAGGACAATCAGTCAAAATCATTTCAAATGTTGTAATGATGGCATGAAATCTGTATGATCCTTTAATTGCACGACCCTAAAAGCATAGAGAATATTATGTAATTATTATATACTGTTAAAACAACCTTATGCATGATTCAAATGCTTTCTTTCAAAAAAAAAAACACTGACTAATGATGATAGAATTGTCAATAATACCTAAATCCTGTTCTTAAACCTAAACATCTTAAACCCAAAGAATTTACTTTGGAAGTTGAAAGCTACAATAACATTGTGCAAATGTTACCAACAGTATCAAATGTTCTATGGAATACTGATAATGTGACAATGTGGGAAGAGAGCCATATTAATAACTTGGATCTGCATAAAAAATCTGCCTTCTCAACACTCCACTCACCTGATTTTTTGTTACTTTTATTTTATTTATTACATTTATATGCCATCCTGTTAGCCTAGAGGCAACTCAGTGGCTTATGGAGTAAAAACATCAAAGTAAAACATTAAAATATTAGGATGATAAATATGAATATTAAAAATATTATTGTATCCCGATGAAGAGAACTGCACCAAAAGCTTATGCTTTATAATAAAATGTGTTGGTTGGAAAAAGTGCTACAAGACTCTTCCAGATTTTTTAATATGATGGAAATAAATCATTCTTAGTTTTGTTTAATCACAGTGGAAAAGCTATATTGTACTGTTTTTAATCTCCTGATTTAGAAAAAACTTAATAGAGTAATATTTATGTGTGCAAAATTTAATGAAAACATTTCCCTTTGGCAACCCCTTTTCCAATCCTGACTTTAAATTTTGAAACAATGAAGGACAATAACCAACAAGGAGAAATAGTTATTTGAAGTCATCTTTTGTTATACTAATAACATTTACCTGTGGGTCTTTGAAGTACATTTCATATGTCTGAATCATCCTTCGACTGGCTTGGCTCCCATGATACACAACAACGTTCAACTCTGTCCAGGTACGGAATTCTCTTTCCCAATTGGGGATTGTAGACAATGGGGCAATAACCAAAAATGGACCATGGATTCCTTTTAAATATATCTCATAGAGAAATGTAATGGACTGGATAGTTTTTCCCAATCCCATTTCATCTGCTAAAATGCAGTTGCGTCTGCAATGAATAAATTGTTCAGTTCTGAAATTATAATTCAGCTCCTCAAATGAGATTTACAAAACACACTTCCTTATTTATTTGACTGTAAGAATCTTAAGTATCATGAGGACATTTACTTTTAAGAATTAAATAATGTCAACTCAAACATCCTTATTAAAACAGGGGGAAAAAAACCACTTCAAGATTTAATACAAATTCATGCAAAGAAAAAGTGTGCGTGTGCGTGTAGCCGGGGTGAGTGGAGGAGCGACAGATAATATAGTCACAGAAGTTGTTATTTTACTAATTAAGATCATTAAAACATCCTGTATTTTAAACTATTCAGGGATATTAAATTTGAACAGTCAAACTATACTGTTTTACAATGAATGCATGATACATACGTGTTGTACCAGTTGAAAAGAAGCCAGTTTACTCCTTCCAACTGGTATTCCCTGAGTTTGTTGTTGTTTTTATATTCTCTGGAACATTCTGATTTCTTCCAGTCATCAGCAGGAGGTCGCTCCTATATCAAATGCAGCAAATCATATTAGTGGTTTCCACAAACCACATTATTAAGCTACTATTAAGAAACATTTTCAATAGAAAGCTAAATCTTACCACACGTTCTGTTTCTGGCTCCCTAGCCACTAGTTTCTCATATTCCTCAATCTTAGCTTGATCTATGTCTTTCTTTAATTCCCATGTGCTGTCTTCATATGGAAGTGAACACCATTTCACCAAATAATGAATCACGGGCTTTTTTAAGGGAAAAAAGCAAACAAAATGATTATACGAAAGTCAATTAATATGATCAATGCCATTGTAATTTTGTAAACTAAATAAAACTTAGCATATTTCATTGAACTTCTATTTCTAATGTAAAAACAGCACATAAACTGAGAAAGTACTTTGTTACATCGCTTTTAAAGTTACTGATTACTAACCCATAATTCCAATTCTTTTACTAACTATCTGTGAATTCACCAATAACTGACCTTAGAAAACTAAGTAAGGGCTCTCAGAAGAATACACAAAGTTCATTGATAAGTGTCCTGAATCAATAAGGAAAGTAGTTTTCCAAGAGAGCAGTTGCAATGAGTACGGAACCAGAAGTTCAAATGGTTTTGAGATGGGCCAGGTTGAGCACTGGGGAAAGATTCTAAGGCAGCACAATAGCTTAGAGTTATACAGGGCGGGGCATAACCTTTTCCTAGGGGGTCACAGCAACACTTGTAATAACAACACAAATAATTCATACACCATTCGAAAGCCCATCAAAAACTGAGTTTATTGACACGATTTAATAGTCAGTATGACCACCATTAGCCCTTCGAACAGCATTCAAACGAGGTGGATAAGAACACAACAAATCTTCAAACAGTTCCGTTCGATTTTCCAGATTTTTCAACACAGTTTCCAAATTCATTCTCAAAGTTTCAACCGAATATCGATTTTGACCTTGCTCCTGAATCATCAGAGCTTCCACTTCATCCTTAATTATGGCCCCAATGTTCTCTGCCGGATTGAGATCTGGCGAATTTCCCGGCCAGACGTCATTGCCCCAAAATTCGACATTGTTTTCCTTTAACAATTGCTGAGTCGCATTTGCACGCATGCAAGGAGCTTTGTCATGAAGAAAGACAGCCTCACCAACCACCAAGACATTGTCTGGATCACTGAGAAATGGAATGACATTCTCCAATAAAATTTTCTCACGGAAATAACTGCCATCCCAGGATTCCCCTTTATCCTTCAAAACCCAATGCAGTTTCTTGGCTGTGAAAATGACGAAAATCCCGATGCAAGTCGGATTGCGAACGATTTGTCGATATCGTTCATGTTTGGCGATGTCGTCGACGTCTTTAGCCCAAATTCGATCGTTCTGGAAATTCGGTTTTCGAATGGCATAAACGAAGAATTCGTCAGATGGCGCCAAATGAAGAAAATCTTCCTCGGTCCATTCAGACAACCAATCGCACAACCAAAGCCGATCTTGAACGTGTGTTTGAGTTTTCAATGGTTTGCAAATGACGTGGAATGGCTTCAAACCTTCTCGTTCTCGATATCGGCCGATTGTCCTTTGATCAACTCGTTTTCCACGAATTTGAAGGATTTCTTGGGCCACTTTTCGGTTTCCTTTTCGTTGTTTGCGACTGCCAGTTGCAATGATGGCTTTGCTTTCTTGGGACAGTTGCAGAGGACGCCCTTCTCCAAATTTTGTGAAACATTCTTGGGCTGTTTTGTTCCAATTATCAGTAACCCAATCCGGATGACGTTTCAATTTGTTTGCAATCCATTTTCGATTGATAAACGTCGCTCCAGCATCGCGAGCCTCTCGAAAGGCAATGCATTTTATTCTGTCAATGATCCTTTGTTCTTCCGAATCGAATTTTCCAGCCGTTCTTAAAGCAAATTTAACATTTAATAGCTCATTCAATTCAGTTTTTTATGGGCTTTAAAATGAGGTGTCGCGGAAGTTGTAAACTGCTGTCGATCTTGCTGTGACCCCCTAGGAAAAGGTTATGCCCCGCCCTGTATACTGCTTCACAGTGCTTTACAGCCTGCTCTATAATAAATAAATAATAAATAGTTGAGGTAGAAAAAAACATACAAACTGCTTAATAGTAATCCTTATAAAGTTGGGCAACTGAAAATCATATCTCTGTAAGTTGAAACTATAGCTAGATCTTTTCTTTTTCCTTTAAACTTCAACAACAATGTAGCTGAGTTTTCTTTGAAAGCTCTAGCAGGCTGAATACTTTTTCTATTTTTTAAGGATGTTTTCTGTGTAGAATATTTTGTGAAAACTCACATGTTCTACCCTGTTCCCCTGAAAGTAAGACCTCCCTGGATAATAAGTTCAATCAGGCGCATGCACTAAAATAAGCTCTCCCCGAAAATATTGCAACACATCAGCAGCCATGAGGTGACCATGCTTACCGCCCTCTGCACTTCAAAAATAATAAAACCTACCAGAAAATAAGACCAAGCACTTATTTCGGAAGTCAAAAGAAAATAAGACCCTGTCTTATTTTTAGTAAAACATGGTACTGCAAGTGCAAATGAAACTTATAATTCCCAAGTCATATTTTTGAGCATCATCACATCTGGATGAACCATTTTTTCTTCTATTCAAACATGTGCAATTCTTGGACAAGTCCCTGCACTGGACATTAGCTTTAAGTCTCTGAAGCAGAAGTCCCATCAACAACACAAAATCCAGACATACTGTAAAGATATGATGATTCACTGGATGAACAGATTCTCTATCACACAGCAAAATTTTAGAGAGCCATCATTTTTCAAGGAACAACAGAATATTAATATGAATTATTAAGCACTCTACTTTATAATTTACTGCTGATGGTGGGAGCAATATAATTATAAAATGAAGTATCAATCCAGTCTGTTGAGGTAAACCAGCTGCATTTAAAAAGTAAAGCTAAAATAAAACATATGAAATTTGGCTATTTGCAGATTGGTATTTGGATCCAGAAGATGATGAACCTGATAAAGATCTTTTTTTCCAATATTAGAATAAAAACCTTCCCTGAAATAATTCAGAGAAACTCACTTTCAAGTTGTTCTATAGCAAACAAACCTTAGTTTTTTTGTATAGGGCAGTCTGTGACTTAAACCAGGAATAAAAGAGAAGAACAGAAATAGTCTGTGTGGCTATTGTGGGAGATCGCTATTCATAAATTCACTATAATAGAATTCCAAACATAAAATGTCAACAGAATGAACTAAAAGAATCAAAAGTTCTACTTGGAATCCCAGCTTGGTCTCCTATGGATTTGCTGAATGGATCTAGCTGATTTGAAGAATGTCCTATGATTTGATCCAATTTAATAGCATGCATCTTCACCTGAACAATATCATCTTCCATAAATACCAAAATTTTGGTTTCAGACACAGCCTAGCATGCTCATAATTATCTGGTCTTCTAACTAAATATACCATAGTAAATCCTCAACTCAGATCCGAGTTTCCTGTGAGAGTCCTTTGAAATGAAGCCATATGTGATGCTGAAGGGCAACTGAACTACTCAAGGCTTTTGAAGCACAATCTCTGGAGGGATGAACATCATTTACTGTTTAGCAAAGACAGAGGAAATCTTTTCATAAGAAAAATGCAGGTATTTAGTAAGGCAAGTCTAGTACTGTATTTTAAGTATAAGACACTCGGGAGTATAAGACGCAGCTTAGTTTTTGGGGAGGAAAATCAGAAGAAAAAAAAATCTGCCTCTGTCTACAAGCATCCATGATATTTAGCTGGCTAATTTCCTGTCAGTGTGTGAGTTCATGACTTGGTCAGGCAATGAATAGGCATAGCAACTAAGTCAGCCAATGAGGGCTATTTGGACTCTGAAACTAAGGTGACCAGATTTTCAGATTGGAAAAGAGGGACACCCTTGACCGGGGGGGGGGGGGGGGGGGGGCTTGATTAAAAAAAATTTTTTTGTCAAAAGGTCACCCCAGGACACTGAAACCAGAATAAATACGAATCTGTTGCCAAACAAAATTTGGATCACGTGACCATGAGGATGCTGCAACGGTCGCTAAGTGTGAAAAATGGTCGCAACGGTCGCTAAGTGTGAAAAATGGTCATCAGTCACTTTTTTCAATGCCATTGTAACTTTGGTCACTAAATGTTTTCCCCCTCCTCGAGACTCCTCACTTCTTCCTTCATTCCTCTTGCTTATCTACCTTCACCTTATCTGTCTTCTGCTCTTTCCCTCTCTTCCTTCCTTCCTCCCTCCTTCCATCCTCTTCTTTCCTCACTCACTCCCTTCCTCCTTTTTTCTCTTCCTTCCTCCTTCCATTCTTTATACGATATAAAATTCAATGAGGGTGAAACACACAAAATCTGGCAAAGCTGCCTTGCACCAACCTGGCCTGCCCATAGAATAGCAGCCACTTTGAGACACATAAACCTGGTTTGAACATATTGCATCACAAAGATTTGCAAAGATCACATTTGCAAAAAGGAACATTTCTTGTAGTAAATACATTTTATAAACAATTTAAAAGTAAAAATCCCCCCAAAATAATAAAAAGGTATTCTATAAATAAAAGAAATCCTTAAAAACCATTGTTAAGTATTACACCAGCAATAATTTATACTGTCACCATTTCAAACTATCATCAGAAATACGAATCTGTTGCCAAACATCAACATTTTGATCGCGTAACCATGAGGATGCCACAACGGTCGCTAAGTGTGAAAATGGTCGCTAAGTGTGAAAAATGGTCATCAGTCACTTTTTTCAATGCCATTGTAATTTTGGTCACTAAACAGCCATGTTCCTGACTTAACAACCACCATGATTCACTTAACGTGGCAATAAAAGGTCGCAAAATGAGGCAAAAATCATTTAACAAACGTCTCCCTTAGCAACAGAAATTGGGGGATCAATCCTGGTCGTAAGTCGAGGATTACCGGTAGCCAATTGCAAAAGGCAACTTTACTTGGAACAGGTGAGATTGTGCCCGGATCCCTTTCATGCCAACATATCCATCTTCTGCTCTTTCCCTCTCTTCCTTCCTTTCTCCTTCCATCATCTCCTTTCCTCACTCACTCCCTTCTTCCTTTTTTCTCTTCCTTCCTCCTTCCATTCTTTCAGCTTCATTTCTTTTGCCTATCTACCTTCTCTGTCTTTCTGCTCTTTCCATTTCTCCCTTCCTCTTTGCTTTTGTTCCTTTCTCCTTCCCTTTCCTATTTCTTGCTTCTTCCTTCCTTCTGCCTATCTACCTTCACCTTCTCTGTCTTTCTGCTCTTTCCCTGTCTTCCCCTTTCCTCCGTCCTTCCCTTCTTTCCTTTCTAGTTCCATCCTTTCTTCTTTCCTCTCTCCCTCTTTTTTCCCTTCCTTCCCCCTTCCTCTTGCCTATCAACTTCATCCTCTTTGTCTTTCTGCTCTTTCCCTCTCTTCCCCTTTTCTTCCTACCTCCTTCCTTCTCCCTCCCTTCTTCTTTTTCTTCCTTTCTTCTTCCATCTTCCTCCTTCTCCTTCCATTCTTTCTCCTTCCATCCATCTTTTCTCCTTCCATCTTCTCCCCCCCTCCCTTCTTCTTTTCCTCCCCCCTCCCTCCTTCCTTCCTCTCCTTCCCTTTCTCGCACACAGGAAGGGGAGGGGGGGCTATCTAGTCGCTTTCACAGCATAATTTCTTTATCTAACTTTTAAAAAACAGTGTGCAAATCAAACGAGATTTTCGTAACCTGCGAAGCACCAAGTTATATTATGTTGTTACAAATTCGCAGCTACTCCATTCTTTCTGATAGGGAACTACATTTCCCAAGATGCCTCAGGTCCTCAAAGCGCTGAACGCAGTTTTGCAATTGACTCCAGCGAGGCCCGGTAGCCGCCAGCTGGGGTGGTTGTCAGGGCGATGCGGAGCGGACGCGCCGTTTGTTACTGCTTCCAGCAATCAAGACGGACAAGGGAAGCGACTGAAACGGACGCTGGCCGCAGGAGAGCGAGGCTGCTGCCAGCCGTTTCACCTCGCGCAGAGAATTTCCACTGGGTCCCGGGCGGCACAAGCCCGGGAAGCGAATGGAAGTTTTCTGCGCGACTGAAACAGAAGCCGCGGCAGGAGAGCGAGGCTGCTGCCGGCCGTTTCACCTCGCGCAGAGAATTTCCACTGGGTCCCGGGGCTTCTGCCGGGTGGCACAAGCCCGGGAAGCGAATGGAAGTTTTCTGCGCGACTGAAACAGAAGCCGCGGCAGGAGAGCGAGGCTGCTGCCGGCCGTTTCACCTCGCGCAGAGAATTTCCACTGGGTCCCGGGGCTTCTGCCGGGTGGCACAAGCCCGGGAAACGAATGGAAGTTTTCTGCGCGACTGAAACAGAAGCCGCGGCAGGAGAGCGAGGCTGCTGCCGGCCGTTTCACCTCGCGCAGAGAATTTCCACTGGGTCCCGGGGCTTCTGCCGGGTGGCACAAGCCCGGGAAGCGAATGGAAGTTTTCTGCGCGACTGAAACAGAAGCCGCGGCAGGAGAGCGAGGCTGCTGCCGGCCGTTTCACCTCGCGCAGAGAATTTCCACTGGGTCCCGGGGCTTCTGCCGGGTGGCACAAGCCCGAGAAGTGAATGGAAGTTTTTTGCGCGACTGAAACAGAAGCCGGGGCAGGAGAGCGAGGCTGCTGCCGGCCGTTTCACCTCGTGCAGAGAATTTCCACTGGGTCCCGGGACTTCTGCCGGGTGGCACAAGCCCGAGAAGCGAATGGAGGTTTTCTGCGCGACTGAAACAGAAGCCGCGGCAGGAGAGCGAGGCTGCTGCCGGCCGTTTCACCTCGCGCAGAGAATTTCCACTGGGTCCCGGGGCTTCTGCCGGGTGGCACAAGCCCGGGAAGCGAATGGAAGTTTTCTGCGCGACTGAAACAGAAGCCGCGGCAGGAGAGCGAGGCTGCTGCCGGCCGTTTCACCTCGCGCAGAGAATTTCCACTGGGTCCCGGGGCTTCTGCCGGGTGGCACAAGCCCGAGAAGCGAATGGAAGTTTTTTGCGCGACTGAAACAGAAGCCGCGGCAGGAGAGCGAGGCTGCTGCCGGCCGTTTCACCTCGCGCAGAGAATTTCCACTGGGTCCCGGGGCTTCTGCCGGGTGGCACAAGCCCGGGAAGCGAATGGAAGTTTTCTGCGCGACTGAAACAGAAGCCGCGGCAGGAGAGCGAGGCTGCTGCCGGCCGTTTCACCTCGCGCAGAGAATTTCCACTGGGTCCCGGGGCTTCTGCCGGGTGGCACAAGCCCGGGAAGCGAATGGAAGTTTTCTGCGCGACTGAAACAGAAGCCGCGGCAGGAGAGCGAGGCTGCTGCCGGCCGTTTCACCTCGCGCAGAGAATTTCCACTGGGTCCCGGGGCTTCTGCCGGGTGGCACAAGCCCGAGAAGCGAATGGAAGTTTTTTGCGCGACTGAAACAGAAGCCGCGGCAGGAGAGCGAGGCTGCTGCCGGCCGTTTCACCTCGCGCAGAGAATTTCCACTGGGTCCCGGGGCTTCTGCCGGGTGGCACAAGCCCGGGAAGCGAATGGAAGTTTTCTGCGCGACTGAAACAGAAGCTGCGGCAGGAGAGCGAGGCTGCTGCCGGCCGTTTCACCTCGTGCAGAGAATTTCCACTGGGTCCCGGGGCTTCTGCCGGGTGGCACAAGCCCGGGAAGCGAATGGAAGTTTTCTGCGCGACTGAAACAGAAGCCGCGGCAGGAGAGCGAGGCTGCTGCCGGCCGTTTCACCTCGCGCAGAGAATTTCCACTGGGTCCCGGGGCTTCTGCCGGGCGGCGGGACCCCCGCACGACGTTCTGTGCGGGCGGCAGCCGCTGCGCCCATGCTCTCGGAGGCGGCGATCCCATTCACGAAGAGGCAGCTCCTCGTGGGCGCAGCGCCTGCCGCCCGCACAGAGTGAATTTAATTGGGATCGCCTGCGGCCGCGAGGACCCCTGCACAAATGGATTCCTCGCGGCTGCAGGCGATCCCAATTCACTCAGCCAGGGCGGGCAATTTCTGCACGAATTGCCCGCCCCGGCTGAGTGAATTGGGATCGCCTGCGGCCACGAGGAATAGTCCGTTCGTGCAGAAATTGCCTGCCCCGGCTGAGTGAATTCAATTGGGATCGCCTGCGGCCGCGAGGACTCCTCACAGCCGTAGGCGATCCCAATTCACTCAGCCGGGGCGGGCAATTTCTGCACGAACGGACTACTCCTCGCGGCCGCAGGAGGACAGGGAGGAGGAGGGGGCAGCCGCCCGCACGCGGTTCAGGGGCTTCTGCCGGGCGGTGGGAGCCCCTGAACCGGCCGCGGGCGGCTGCAGCTGCCCCCACCCTCTCTCCTCCTGCCGCGGCGAGCGGAAAATTCGATTAGAATTAGATTACTCACCAGTCAGCGCAGCTGCAACCTCTTTCGTCTTTTGTAGAAAGGAAATGGAAACTCGCGCAAGCGTGCTGAAAATTTCCCATCCCAGCCAGCTCACTGATTGGCTGGAGTCCAGGCCAATCCAATCAGTGAGCGGGAGGCTGGGCTGGCTTAAATTTGTAGGTAGTAGGTAAAAGGCTAAAAGCACACTTTTTTTGGCGCTCGCAGCTCCCGCCCATCAGCTGCTAGCTTGCTGGGCTGGCTCATCTGGTAGGATAGAGAACAGAACGATGAGCCAGCCCAGCAAGCTAGCAGCTGATGGGCGGGAGCTGCGAGCGCCAAAAAAAGCGTGCCTTTTAAAAAGGCGGGCGGGACGCGGGAAAATGCATTGGAAGGCGGGTGTGTCCCGCCAAAAGCGGGATGTCTGGTCACCTTATCTGAAACAGTACTTGCTATGTGAGCAACAAGGAGACAGGAAGGAGCTTGGCTTAGCTGAGAAGTGAAAGTGAAACTGCTTGTGTTTTGCTTGTATTGTATATTATTATTATTTTGACCCCTGCTGAATCAGTTACTTTTGTGTGCTTTCTGAATGTGATTACTGCTGCAAACTGTGACCAACCAGGTCAGCTTTAGCACTGATAGCAGCCTGATTCAGCACAGCTGATTGGCGGGTAGATCGGACTGCAGGAATACCCCCAATTAGCTGTTCTAGGCTACAGGGATTGCCAGAGACCATCCCTGCCTCATGTTTTTGGCCTCTGGTGGGGGTGGGTGGAGGTACATTTGGTGTATAAGATGCACCCAAATTTTCACCTTCTTCTTTGGGGGGGGGGGAGGTGTGTCTTGTACTCTGAAAAATATGGTAATTTATTGTCCTGAGGAACAATGAAGCTAAAGAATAAAATTTCCAACTTACTCAGTCAGGTTTTCTCCCTTTACTTTCCTGAATGTTGCTAGTTTATGGCTACTAAGGTTAATATATTTTAAGCATTATTGACTTTAAAGAAATCACAGTCCTTCTCCAGCACCTTCAAGCCTCTTGGATACTTTGGTTTTAAGAAAGATTGATTGATGATTGATTGATTCATTCATCATATGGCACATTTTAAGCAAGAATCTGTGGCCAACAAGTAATACTGTGGAACCTTGTTCTAGCTAAATACCACATACTGAATGGTCTACCTCTCGTTTGAACAATGTTACATTTCAAATAATTTTTCAGTGTATGATTTAATGACTTCACCACTAATATCAGTGCTTAGCCCCCTACTTCTGCATTCAAATTCATTTCAATTTGTATAATCACCCACTCACTAAAACACATGGGCAGATAAAGTTTAAAAATAATACATATAGAGATACATACACACACACATACATACACACACATGTGTGTGCTTTATAAATATATATATAAAACCAGCAAAAAATATGTGTTCTACATCAGCAATCCCTAACCTTTTTGGCTTTGCAGATCGACGGAGGGGAGAAAGGGGATAGTTCCCTGGAAGCAGTGGGCGAGCATGTGCAGCTCCAATTGCACGAGTGGCATGTGTGTTCACCACCAACGCAAACGGAATATTGCACATAAACTCGCCTGCAAGTTCAACAGCCGGGTTCTAAATGTGGATCACTGTTCTGTTCAATTTGGAAAGACTGGCTTTACACTTCTCATCTACTATGGTAGTCTATGCACAACCACTTGGAAAGAAGGACTAAACATATTAACAATACTGACAAATATAAGAAAGTCTGACCAAGAACTGGTTGATGCCTCCAGTAGATGAACTATAGCTCAGACTGGTCGTTGTGGATGTGATACAAAGCAGCAAGTGAAACTCAATCAATAGAAGTATCTTTCTTATTTGTTACTGTGTTTCCCTGAAAATTAGACAGGGTCTTATTTTGTTTTGATCCCCAAAATAAGCGCTTGGCCTTATTTTCAGGGAGATCTTATTATTTTTGAGGTGCAGGAGGCCGCGAGCGTGGTCACCTCATGGCTGCTGCTGTGTTGCAATATTTTCAGGGGAGGGTTTATTTTTGGGGGAGGGGTTATTTTAGCACATGTGCTCAAAAGCCCTATCTGGGGAGGTCTTATTTTCAGGGAAAGGTGGTACATTTACTGTTGTCCAGAAATATGCTGATGGAAGAGTTAAAGACAAAAATGAAAATAAAAAGTTTTTTCTTCCTTGATTTAACTGGCCACAATGGAAACAAATCTGGTGAAATCAATATTAAGAAATTATAGAAGACTGTGATATAAATATCATATCAATATTGATAATATGTTGCATCCAAAAAATGTGGAAAATACAGACAAGAGAGATCTGCTCCAATTAATGAAGAAATTGATACTGGACTAAATAACAAAACATTTTAAGTGAGGCCACATACTTTTATAGAAAACAAGTCAGGAAGCCCACCACTATCGGGTAGTACATTTCTCTACAAGATTAGAAAAGGGAAAGTATAGTAATAAAGATAGAAGCGGTACTAGTGTTAGGGCTGATATTTGCAGGATTGAATGCAAAATTGGAATTGAGGAAATATCAATAAACAGAATTTTGGTGGGGATGCAACACCAGACTGTTGGCATTTGCAAAGTCCATTTCAAAATAAAAACAAAAAACAACAAAAAACAACCGAAGATGAGCTGCCAAGAACGATCACTGGAACACTGAAAATGTTATTTGAATCAAAGCCAAAATTTTGCTGTAGAAGATGCTCTGGAATACAGAAGTCTCCTGCCAAAAAACTTACATTTGAATTCTATGTAGTATGGGTTAATATGTATGAGGAATACACACACACACACACATGTACATACACATAAATACATACATACATACATATGCAGTAGAGGAAAAAAGTATTTAGTCAGCCACCAATTGTGGAAGTTCTCCCACTTAAAAAGATGAAAGAGGCCTGTAATTGACATCATAGGTAGACCACAACTATGAGAGACAAAATGAGAAAACAAATCCAAACAATCACATTGTCTGATTTGGCAAGAATTTTTTTGCAAATTATGGTGGAAAACAAGTATTTGGTCAATATCAAAAGTTCATCTCAATACTTTGTTATATATCCTTTGTTGGCAATGACAAAGGTGAAACATATTCTGTAAGTCTTCACAAGGTTGGCACACATTGTTGCTGGTATGTTGGCCCATTCTTCCATGCAGATCTACTCTAGAGCAGTGATGTTTTGGGGCTGTTGCTGGGCAACACAGACTTTCAACTCACTCCAAAAGTTTTCTATGGGGTTGAGATCTGGAGACTGGCTAGCTCACTCTAGGACCTTGAAATGCTTCTTATGAAGCCAGTCCTTCGTTGCCCGGGTGGTGTGTTTGGGATCATTGTCATGCTGAAAGACCCAGCCATGTTTCATCTTCAATGCCCTTGTTGATGGAAGAAGGTTTGCACTCAAAATCTCACGATACATGGCCCCATTCATTCTTTCCTGTACACGGATCAGTCGTCCTGGTCCCTTTGCAGAGAAACAGCCCCAAAGCATGATGTTGCCACCCCCGTGCTTCACAGTAGGTATGGTGTTCTTTGGATGCAACTCAGCATTCTCTCTCCTCCAAACATGACGAGTTGTGTTTCTATCAAATAGTTCTACTTTGGTTTCATCTGATCATATGACATTCTCTCAATCCTCTTCTGGATCATCCAAATGCTCTCTAGCAAACTTCAGACGGGCCCGGACATGTATTGGCTTAAGCAGGGGGACACGTCTGGTACTGCAGGATCTGAGTCCCTGGCGGCGTAGTATGTTACTGATGGTAACCTTTGTTATGTTGGTCCCAGCTCTCTGCAGGTCATTCACTAGGTCCCCCCATGTGGTTCTGGGATTTCTGCTCACCGTTCTTGTGATCATTTTTGACCCCACGGGGTGAGATCTTGCATGGAGCTCCAGATCAAGGGAGATTATCAGTGGTCTTGTATATCTTCCATTTTCTAATTATTGCTCCCACAGTTGATTTCTTCACACCAAGCTGCTTGCCTATTGCAGATTCAGTCTTCCCAGCCTGGTGCAGGTCTACAATTTTGTTTCTGGTGTCCTTTGACAGCTCTTTGGTCTTCACCATAGTGGAGTTTGGAGTGTGACTGTTTGAGGTTGTGGACAGGTGTCTTTTATACTGCTAACAAGTTCAAACAGGTGCTATTAATACAGGTAACGAGTGGAGGACAGAGGAGCCTCTTAAAGAAGAAGTTACAGGTCTGCGAGAGCCAGAAATCTTGCTTGTTTTTAGATGACCAAATACTTATTTTCCACCATAATTTGCAAATAAATTCTTTCCAAATCAGACAATCTGATTGTCTGGATTTGTTTTCTCATTTTGTCTCTCATAGTTGAGGTCTACCTATGATGTCAATTACAGGCCTCTCTCATCTTTTTAAGTGGGAAAACTTGCACAAGTGCTGGCTGACTAAATACTTTTTTGCCCCACTGTACATAAATAAATAAATAAATAAATAAATAAATACATACATACATACATTGTAAACCACAATGCCCACAATGAATAAGATGATGTAACACTTTAAAATGATGAAAAGTTTTCCTGAATATTGAAAATAGTGAAATTATTTTTCCCCACAGATTTAAAGACAAAAATACATTCAAGTGTTTCTTGAACTTTTTCTCTCCCATAATCTTCCCCACTTTTAAAACTAAGTAGGAGTTCGATTTATGTGGGTTATGTTTCAGTATTTACTGAATTAAAAATTATAACTGACACTTCACTGCTGCTACAATTAGTTGGTATAGTTTTAGTCTACATTACAAAAGTTTTCTGTCTTTAATTGGGTGAAACAGTATATCACAATGATGGCAAATCTTTTAGAAACCAAGTGCCCAAACTGCAACCCAAAACCCACTTATTTATTGCAAAGTGCCAACACGGCAATTTAACCTGAATACTGAGGTTTTACTACCTAAAATAATGATAAACAAGGCAGAGTCCAGCTAATTGTTCTACAAAAAATGTGATAAATGCACTTTTATGCCCCCTTCATTTTTTTCTGCTTTTGAAATATTACGTTTAGCAACAAAAAAAAATTAAACTTTTGTAATATCATTTCTCTTTCCCTTTCTCTCTCTTTCCCTCCCTCCTTCTCTCCATCTCTCTCTCTCCCCCACCCTCCCTCTCTTTTCCAGCCTCTCTCTCCCTCTCCGCCCCCACCCCACCGGGAGAAATGCGATGGAGCTGGGCTGGGACGACGGCACGCGTGCCCAGAGAGGATTCTGAGTGCCACCTCTGGCATGCGTGCCATAGGTTCGCAATTGGTATATCATGAACAATATATCATAAGCATCATAAAGTTATGGGGTTTTTGATATGCTAGTGCTACCCAAGATCTATTATAACATACCATATTTTTCGGAGTATAAGACACACTTCCCCCCTAAAAGAGGGTGAAAATTTGGGTGCGTCTTATACATGATATGTAACCCTGCCCTTTGGCTTCTGCCTCCCAGAAATTTGCCTCTTTGCAGCAAACAGCGAACAACCAGTTTCAGCTTCAGCGTAGCCTGATTAGCACAAGGAGGACTCCTAACCATCAGCTGTTTCAGGCTGGAGGGATTGCCATTGCCTATTGCTGCCTCTGCATGCCTGAAACAGCTGACCATCGTGAGGTCCACTGAAACCGAAATGGGCTGTTTGCTGCAAGAAAGTACACTGCTGGGAGGCAGAGACAGATTTTTTTTCCTTCTGCTAATTAGGGTGAAACAGGCCGTTTACTGTTTGCTTCTTGCCAAATTGTAAAATTTCATTGACAAACAAATACAGTGTGAATTACAATATAAAATATTTACATTATTACTTGTCTTCCTCTTCATTTTCTATTCCCATATTTTACATATTGTTTTGGCATATTAATATCTTTCATATCAATTGATAAAGCAACATTTTGTCCAGGTGAAAGATATGGATGTTCAAGTACAGGTAATCTTTAAACTTATAACCATAATAGAGGTTACCCATCATGGTTGTGAGTTGTGACAGTTGTAGAACAGGTCAATCATGTCATCCAATTTTACAAGTTTTTCTGATGAACTCTGTGTCATTAAGTGGACCACAGAGTTTGCTGAGTTTGCTAAGTTTGCTAAGAGTGTTGTTTTGCTAAAAACCTAAATTCAAAACCATTAGTTTTTCAGCAAAATTATCTTAGAATGTGGTCACATGACTGCAGGATGCTATCAATCAATGACTATCAATGAGACCCAGTTGCTGAGCAGCCAAAGTTCAATCACTTGATTGTGGGCGACCATAGAGCCTTAAAATTGGGTTGTAAGTAGCTTCCCCACAGATCCACTGTAACTTCAAATGGTTGTTAAGCAACCAAGCCGAGGACTAACTGCAGTATAATTTAAAACGCTACATTTTTGTATCCAAAAATGTAACAGAAATACCCATTACAATAAATTAAAATGAAAATAGTTTTAGCAATGTATAGCAAAGGACAAGTATAAAAAGTGGAAAAAGGAGCAAATAACTAAGGCAAAATATCAACAAATACCCGAGCCTATGAGGAAAGCTAAGATTCACAATGAACAAAGACTTACGAAAAAAGTAAATAACTTCTTCCAACATGTTAAAAACAAGAAAAAAGTCAAGGTAACAATTGGTCCATTGCTGCGAGAAAACGGCAAGAAGGTGACAAGCAACAGGGAGAAAGCAGAACTACTTAATTCATTTTTTGCTTCTTTCTTTACACAAAGGGAAAAAACAGTCCAACCTATCAATAGCAATAGCAATAGCAGTTAGACTTATATACCGCTTCATAGGGCTTTCAGCCCTCTCTAAGCGGTTTACAGAGTCAGCATATTGCCCCCAACAACAATCCGGGTCCTCGTTTTACCCACCTCGGAAGGATGGAAGGCTGAGTCAACCCTGAGCCAGTGAGATTTGAACAGCCGAACTGCAGACAGCTGAAGTAGCCTGCAGTGCTACATTTAACCACTGCACCATCTCGGCTCAAAAAGAGCACCACAAAAAACAGATTAGGAACACAAGTTAAAATATGGAAGAAAATGGTAAGTGAACACCTGTCACCCTAGACGAGTTCAAATCACTAGGAACGGATGGATTACATCCCAAGGTTCTAAAGGAACTGGCAGACGAGATCTCAGAGCCACTGAACTATATATTTCAAAGATACTGGAGCACCGGGGAAATGCCAGAGGACTGGAAAAGAGCTGAGGTAGTTCCCATCTTCAAAAAAGGAAAAAAAACATAGATACAGCAAACTACAGACCTATCAGCCTGACCTCAATACCTGGGAAGATTCTGGAAAAGATAATCAAGCAACGAATCAGCGAACACCTAGAAGCAAACAAAGTAATAACCAAAAGCCAACACGGGTTTGTCAAAAACAGAGCATGCCAGACTAATCTTATTGCATTCTTTAACAAAGTGACAACATTAGTGGACCAGAGGAATGCTGTCAATATCATTTACTTGGACTTCAGTAAGGCATTTGCTAAAGTAGACCATAACCTACTACTAGATAAAGTAGCACCACCACCAAATGGATTCGTAACTGGCTAACCAGCCGAACTCAATGTGTAGTCCTCAATGGAATTGCATCTGCATGGAGGGAAGTATGCAGTGGAGTACTCCTAGGCTCTTTTTTAGGCCCAGTACTCTTCAACATCTTCATCAATGACTTGGACTAGGGGATAGATGGGGAACTCATCAAATTTGCAGATGACAGCAAGCTGGCAGGAATAGCCAACACTCCAGAAGATAGTTCTTAAGATACAGAAGAATCTTGACAGGCTTGAACACTGAGCACTATCTAACAAAATTAAATTCAATGGTAAAAAAAGTAAGGTTCTACATTTAGGCAAGAAAAACAAAAGGCACAGGTACAGTATATGTGGTACCTTGCTCAACAGTAGTAACTGTGAAAGGGATCTTGGAGTTCTAGGACAACCATTTAAATATGAGCCAGCCGTGTGCAGCAGCTGCCAAAAAAGCCAACACAGTTCTAGGCTGCATAAACAGAGGGATAGAATCAAGATCACATGAAGTATTAATATCACTTTATAACGCTTTAGTAAGGCCACACTTAGAATATTGCATTCAGTTTTTGGTCACCACGATGTAAAAAAAATGTGGAGACTCTAGAAAGAGTGCAGAGAAGAGCAACAAAGATGATTAGTGGGCTGGAGGCTAAAACATATGAAGAATGGTTGCAGGAACTGGGTATGTCTAGTTTAATGAAAAGAAGGACTAGGGGAGACATGATAGCAGTGTTCCAATATCTCATGGGCTGCCACAAAGAAGAGAGTCTAGCTATTGTCCAAAGCACCTGAGGGTATGGCAAGAAGCAATAGGTGGAAACTAATCAAGGAGAGAAGCAACTTAGAACTAAGGAGAAATTTCCCAACAGTCAGAACAATTAATCAGTGGAACAACTTGCCTCCAGAAGTTGTGAAAGCTCCAACACTGGAAGTTTTTAAGAAGATGTTGGATAACCTATTGTCAGAAGTGGTATAGGGTTTTCTGTCTAAGCAGTGGGTTGGACTACAAGGCCTCCAAGGTCTCTGTCAACTCTTATTCTATGTATGGCATACTTCATTTTATTTTTGCTAGAAAACAAATGCAATTTAAAAAATAAATAAACTTACCTCTCCACTATCGTCTTTGCTGTGTGAAATATCCATTATTCGGTCAACTTCAACATAATCTGGATTAAAAAGTTCATCATCTATCTATTCAAGGGTAAGCATGGATAAAGGAAAAAATCAGTAAATAAAACAGTAGGGATACTATAACACAAAATGCATGTTTGGTAAACTATAGCATTAATTTAAATGCAACAATCCAGAATGATAGCATTTCTGAGGGACCTGAACTTCTTTCGCTTTGTTAACTGGGTCTCTTAATCACAGTGTAAAGTTTTTGTTATCATGCAAGAATGTTTAAGAATAGGAATGTTTAGGGTTATTTTAAATGAAGTGAGAAATTACAATTCACTAACGAACAGCCTAAAATGTTTATAGCATGTGATGCATTTAGCATTCTTGAAGATTGAAATATATAAATTGGAATTATGAAAGCTATATGCTGTAGATATAAACTTCAGAAATCACCTAATTACTGCTTAAATCATATTCAGAAAAAAATATTCCTGAAGAAATAAATTAGATACCCTATTTGTTTCCTACTTTATCTTGGCAATGAACTTATTGTTTATATTTCTTAAATTTATGTGAGAACTGATATATAATTGTGTACAAATCAAATCTATTATAAATACGTACTTTTTCTTTTTATATGATATAGTGTAGTGGTTTTACTTGTTCAATCAATGATTTACAGAGATTGCCTGGATAAGTCCCTGCAGTTTTCTGGTTAAGATTTTTCAGAAGTGCTTTGCTATTGCCTCCTTCCTAGAGCTGAGAGAAGGTGACAAGCCCAAGGTCACCCAGCTGGCTTTGTGCCTAGGGCAGAACTATAACTCACTGTCTCCTAGTTTCTAGTCTCATGCCTTAACAGCTTCACCAAATTGGCTCTCATGTGCTTACTGGTACAAGCTAAAGGCAAACACACATAGCACTTTTTGAATAATTGAAAAGTTCAAGGTTTTCAGATACATTATTTTAATTGTTGAATTGGCATATTCTAAAAGCAAAGATCTTGCCAATCAGTTTTGGATACTTGGTCTTTGCTTGATATATCTCTTACATGGCAGATAACTTTACCCATCAATAGTTACTTCTAAGTATCCTTTCCACTAACTTTCCACCATGGAACCTGATTTCTATAGATCACAGATGGTTTCAGAAGAGAATGGAACATACAGATTCTCTTGAGTCATACCAAATCTAACCAATTAAGTTGTAACTTCTTTTTAATTGATTATACCATGAAACTGGTGGAAAAATTCAACCAGAGAAACTGTTCTGGATAATGTGGTGTTTTAAAGTGGACTGTCTCTAAAAATTAATCAGTTTATTGCAGCCTGTTAGCTATTTAATTTGCAGAGAAAAGTGTATTATTCCATCATGACTGAGGAATTATTCAAATTCATAAATCATGATGAAATAATACATTTCTCTGCAAATTAGTACCTAATTCACCGCAATGGGTTGATTAATTTAAGTTGTTATGTAACCCGGTTAATGTGGATTAACTTTGTTCATTCTCACCTGATGATCAAAACAAGGAATTTATGAAGCTGCCTATAAAGAGAAGACATTGACATACCACTTTGAAAAAGCTAGTTGGGAACATCTGAATTTCACATCTTTTTCAGCAGATATGGTAAAATGCTGAAAAATCCAAAATATTAGGTACCATCTTGATCTAAAAAGATATTTATAATAAAGGTGGAATATAATGGAGTAAGAAAATTGCTTCAACATGACAGCATAAATAGGTAGTAATCTTGAAGCAGTTTTAATATTCTATAAATGCCCTTGAGATGAGACCCATTCGGCCTTCCAAAAGAGCATGAAGATCTGGCTCTGCCAACTGGAGTGAGTCCTAATCAGGGTGTGGAACTCTGGAAGTGGCTAACGGATTACATTAAAAAACACCTCCTTGCTGTGCGAACTTTGCTCCATTCCTCTCCATCTTATTTAATTTTAACTACCTTCCTCTTATTTTAATTTTAAATTTAAGGTCCCTATTTATTGTTTATTTTATATGGCATTTTTATTGAATGATTGTAAATGCCTAGAGTTGCCTTTGGTGAAATGAGTGGCACATAAATCCAGTAAGAAAAAGTTAAATAAATAAGCAAGCATGCAAATAATAAATAAATAAATAAATAAATAATACATGATAGCATAATATGTCTTTGCTTTTCCATGTAATCATGGAAAAACTACTGTCTTGGCAACAGAGCATTCTACTCATAATTTATGACATGGTTTATAATAGAGGACACAATTTATCAAACAGCAATCTCAAATTAAGGGTTTAATAGGAAATAATTGGCATCTTGGACACAAAAACTGAAGAAAAATTAAAGAAAATTGGTATAATTTAGTAAGAAAAATAATCTTCAGAAAGTACTGCATGTAGTATTCTGAACCAGCAACGGTTTGTGAATGTGGCATGTGACTTTATGCTGATTAGAATTGGTTTACCTAGATTAAACTTCAGTTTGTCAACTTCCAGACACTAATTCCATAGTCTACTGAGAACAGCACCCAATCAACATGAAATTAACATGAAATCTTTAGCTACTTTGTTTTCAAGCATTGCCTGAAGCTGATATACAGCTGTTGCTAACAATTTTCTAAGCTCCCTACCAGTTTGGTTTAAAGATGTAAAGAAAAGAGACAGGATTTGTAGTCCTACAAACCATATTTACTAAAGAACAGCACAATAAACTTATTCTATCTCTAAAGGTTTCTATAGCTTTTGAGACAGAACAATAAACAAAAATGCATTAATTGTTGGGCAGTTAAATAATTCCATATTTCCTAGAGGGGAACCTCCTGTATCTTTTGGATCACAGTGTGCTGTTTTGTTCCTTCTTCTTCTGTTTCAGTGTAAATACTCAGTCCCAGTGACACTGTAAAGTGAGGGGATATTGTGTTAACCCACATGCCAGTGAAATTAGATCTTCCCATTATTTCACCTAGTTATGGCAGCCATAAAACTCACTATCTACCAACTACTAAATGAGGTTTCAATACTGAAACATAATTATCAGGAGTAACTTTGTGGGCAGCTCAGGCTTCAAACTAAGTGACAGACCAACCACTATTTAAGTCAGTTTGCTTAGAAAAATAACAGGATTTTAATTAAATATTAAATGAAATAAAGATTCAGGACTAACATGTTTTTGATCAGATTCCTTTGCTACCTGTTTGGACATGAAGATGTATGACACATATTGCTCAGATCACTAGCTTTTCTGTAAGTCTAAGCCTCAGCTAGCTCTAGTTTGTTTGAAACAGACTAGATTGAAATTAAGAAATTCTCTGGAAAATGTGACAACAATGTGGGGAAGGGGAAAGTTATTTATTTGTACATGCATCTATAAAACTAGTTCCTTAGAATCATTCAATCATTATAAAACAATTAATAATACAATAAAGTCTAAAACTTGTAGCAATGTAAGAAGCCAGCATAATGAAGTACAATCCAAAATAAATACAAACCCACAAGATTTAAGACCATTAAAAATCAAGAGAATTTAAACATCAATCCACTTCAGTAGATTGAGTGCTTAAAAGTCTGTTTTCAAAACATTTAATAAAAATATTTATCCAGCCTATATAAAGTATTATTTTAAAGGAGCCTATGGGAGACCATCTTTACAATGTTAGGGGTAATCTCTTCAAGGCATATAGATATTTACAGACATATGAGATCCAGATTGATGTTTCACTGTGATAAGCTACCACATCGTGCATCTGCTTACATTCCAAATAGTTTTCAAAAGAAATTGCAGGTACATTGAATAGAAATGACTGAGCTTTACATGATGGAGTTATCAATGAACCTCAGCCTTACTACATGATTTAATCCAATTGAAATAATAAAAATATACCTCTGAAAGGAACTTATTTTGAACCTGCTTTGCTTTAAATCTTTTAATCTTCTGTTGAATTCTCCTGTCTTTGTCCAGTAGTTCCACAGAGGCCCATTGGCAATGGAGGTAAGAGCTAAAAGAAGAAAGAAAAATAATCATAGCACTATTTATCAGCTTAATGTTTATGCAAACTGATTGTCTTAATAAAATAATTGTCTTAAAACTAATACATAAGCTGCAGAGTTTTATGATATCATTTAGCAAATAACTGCAATGGACATTTTGATTAAATATGGAAGATATGCTTCTTGTTTTATTAATATCATCTCCCTAAATATTGAGAAAATAATATTTTAGAACTAAAGAGGATATTTTCAGTAATAATCATTTTTACTGGAGAAACAAAGAACTCAATTCATTAAAAAAATTCCTGATTTGCCTGAGAGTATAGCAGAATGTGATTTGCTTGCTTTAGGTTAACAGTGTTGAAATGAGCTATGACTTAGCTTTGTGACTAATTCACAGCTGTTACTTGTTCAATAAACCTAGCTCATAACAGTGACCATCAACTTAAGTTAATCTGACGTAAACATTTTAACAGAATAAAAATGTTCAAAGTCAGATTGATTTAAATCAGATATTGCATAATTAAATATTTTCTATCACAACTTTTGCAACTGGAGAGCACATTTGGAATTCCTAGAATTGGTTGGGGACAACTCAGAAATAGTTACAACTAAAACAGGGAAAGCACCAGGGTTTGATAGACCTCCAAGTTCATACTGTAAGCATTTTGAAGACCAACATTTGCAACGTGTGCTGAATTTTATTTTGCAGGGATCTGCTATGTGAATTGTGGAAAGAAGCTAATACTGCTTTATTGTCAAAAGAAGAACAAGATTTAATCTAAACTAAGATTTACTGTTGAATTTCATTGCTGAATAATGACTATAAAACATTTACATCAATTTTGGCTGATTAATTAAAGAAGATTGTGCAGGATTTTATTTATGATGACCAATATGGGATCTTACACAAAATTAAGAAACAATATAAGAACTGTATCTACAACAATATACCAACTGGCACTTCTTTATTTATTTAGTGTATGGTAATGTAACATTAGCCAGGAAACTGCAATGCTATTGCAGAATATAGTTTGACTGTCTGTTTGCTAGCTCTGTTTGGTTCATGCTCGCACGTTTCCAAAGATACGTGTCGGGAGGGAGAGCTAGCTCTGCACCAGAAAGAAAAACAAGTAGCTTTCCTGCAGCAGCAGCCGAGACCCTCTCCCTCCATCAAAGCCACCTCACAAACAGACATCACAACCAGGGAGGTGCAGGGCCGGCAGGATTCTGCTCATCTCTGTACTTCAGTATTATCTACTTATCTAGCCGCATAGAACATGCTTTTGAACTGTTAGGTGGACGGCAGCGGAAGCAAGTGACGAGAGCTCATCCCACCATGCAGTGCTAGAATTTGAACTGCTGGAGCAAAGATCATCTCCAGCATCATTAAGCCACTAAGCTATCATGCCTCCCTGCAAGTGGCACTGATTTTTCTGGATACAGAAAAAACTTTTGACAATTTGAATTGGTCTTTTATGTTTAAAGTTATTAAAGATATGGACTCTGGAATTTTTCTTTTTATTCTGGTCTTCATGACAACACTACATTTTATGCATAGTTCAATTGTTTTAAAAAAGGGGACATATATAGTGGCAGAAGTGAGCAGTTTGGGAGATTTAACAAATATCCACAACACCCACTTCAATGTAACCCTGGTTCTATCTGCATTGCTCACAATAAACTTTGGCCATAAATTATAAGTGACAAAGAGATAAACTGGATTCAAACTGGTAAAATATAGCAAGTGCTATGAGCAGTTGGTTAGCAGAAGATGAATCCTACAATATACAAAAGGGCTGACTCCACCTCTGAACTAGAAGGCAAGACTTGAGGCATCTTCCTTTTCTAATATTACAAAACTTTCAGTGAGTTTATGTACTATAAGCACTCTATATGACCCTGGATGGCCCAATATGGTCGAAATTTGCATGTGGGGGCAAACTTATCCATTTTATAAAGATAGGTAGCTCTTCTGTAACAATTATACAAATATTTTTAATCACTGAAATAGGCTACTCATGTCCAAAACAATTTTTGTACTTTACAATTAGAAACACATCTGTATTCTATTACTTAAGCAACGCCATCTTATATGATAAAAAAAACCACAGCTACTATGTTGCAATTCCTGCCATTTGGAATGATATCTATCCAGTTTCAAGTGACTCCCATCTATACATTGTTAAAGTAATTGTTGAAACTTAAAGAGTCTCAGAAACAAACAAGTCTTCCAGTTTCTTCAATAATATACTCGTGGGAACCTCATAAAACTCTGGATGTATACCGTTTCAGAAGGCAGGAATTGTAACATAGTAGCTGTGCATTTTGGGTCCTATAAGATGACACTACTTAAGTAATAGGATACGAAGTGCCCTTCTTCTGCTGGACTGAACCAACAGAGATAAATGGAGATGAGGGATCCTTCAGAGAGTCAGGCATAATACCTAAAAATATTATAAAGTAGTAACCGGCACTTTACTCAGACTAGGGCATGTCTGTCTAATCCAGGAAAGTGCTCAACTGCTGAAATAGATGTATCTATGCACTTGGTGACAACTAACAGATACTCTTTGAGCAAGAGCTAGACATCCCAGAGGAGCCCCATATTTTGCACATTTTGAATGGGAAAGTCAGCAATGAATTATTTCTGAATTTTGAGGGCCCTATTAGACACAACCATTTGGTCTTGTGAAGACTGAACCTAAGTCTCATCCCCTTCCCTCATCCAGACAATCTCAGGTATTGGGTCAGGACTTAGACTACATCTTTATACCAGGGTTTGAGATATACAACTGGGTATCATATGCATATCAATGATACCTGACCCAAACTGGCAGGTGATTTCACCCCATGGTTTCCATGTAGATATTAAATAGAAAAGGGAGAAAGTTTTAAGCCCTAAGGCACCCACATGTGAGAGATCATGGGCAAGATTTCTTTCCACCTGTCAACACTGATTGAAAGTGGCCACAGAGAAAGGAGAAGTTATTTATATCAGGATTTGAGATATCTAATAGTATATCTAAATCTCTGGTATAAAGAGAAAGGCCAGCAAGGGTTGCAGGTGGGTGGTGAGGAGTGTGGACAGGACAGCAAGAGTCTTAGGCTGGTACTGAAGAGTGCAGACATTGTGGCATGGGTGAGCCAGTAAGAGTTACAGGTGGGCCAGTGGGAGATGCAGGTAGAATGCTGCAGTGGTTTGGTTATATAGATACTGGCTGCTTGTTATGGCCCAGTTACAGTCTAAGTATCTTGAATAATTTATTCAGGATCATCAGAAAGAAAATCAATGCTGAATAGTTTTCATTAGGGAAGTATGAATTGTGGAGAAAATGTCCTGAAGATTAATTTTCTTCTAGACTAAACCCTTGAGAAATAGATTTCAAGCATGCCTCATGCCTTGGTTTCCTGGGGGGAAAAGGATCTCTCTTGGCCTTATGTGTGAGGCTGGCTGCAGACCTTGACTATGAAATTGTGTTTTCCATTTTGATGCTTTGTCCTCTCTCCACATCTGAATAGCACTTGCTGTATGTGCTTCTGAAAGCAGAAGTAGCTGAATACTTATAAACAAAGGATATAATTCTTAGGAAAATGCAGCCTCATGGGACATGTAAGGAGGCTAGGGCTTTTATGCCCTTCACAGATAACCAAGGTTCAACCAAGTCTACCTCTTCTCTCTAGTCTCAGAGCTACCATGCTGGAGTATCACTGGGCCATTTTGTTCTTTTGAAGCTGACCCATCATATCACCACATCCAGCATCCTTCAGCTTTCCTACTACAATCCTATCAATTTTCCTACTACAATCCTAACAGGAAATGCTCTCGAATTGTATCTTGGTGCTAAGTGATATATTGCTGTTGTGTATATTGCTGGCCTCACATTAAGTATCCAAGGATTTTGGGGGTCATCAGCTATATTACCCTCTCCTGAAATTTTGCTTGTCCACTTTGAAAGAGATCATCCCATAACTGGCCTGAACTTTCCTGCTAGCTAATGAAATTTTCTTGGCATTCCTCTCAGGCTGCAGGAGAGTTGCTGCAGTTGGCACAATCCAGTGTCTGCTTCATTAAAATAAGGAAAAATTTTGGGTGGCCTTTAGTCTGCTTCATTGAAGGCAAGCTTGAAAACTTCTTATTTACTTTAGAGGTGATTGGACTTTTCCCTTGACGCTTTCTCCCCCACCCTCAATCTCCTGGGTTATTCTCTGCATAACTGTAGTTGACCTGTAACACTCTTAATTGTAACATTTTATTCTGAATTCTTAAGATGAATCTGCTTTCCCCTAGAAAGCAGAAGATAAGACTGAAAAGATGGGTTACCTCTATAGGACAGGAAGTAACCTTAAGATCCGCATTCTAGAGTTATAGTTGAACTATTAAACTCAATAAATTTAAATGTCAATTTCTAGAATGTCATTTTCACTGCAACTATAGCTGAAATTTACCTTAAGAGTGATACTCTGCAGCAGAAACTAAACAACACTGTAGCTTTTATATTTTTTTAGTCTGGAGTTCTGTTGACATCTAGTTACTAATCTCATGGTTAGAAAGTTCCAGCTCCACTCACCACTAAGTAGTGTATAAAATAAGACATTATGGATACATCTATTATAAGCAGAAATATTCCATAATGACACATATTCTCCTTCCAAACACTTAAAATTAATATTCTGTATTGCTACTCATATGCAGAACAGTATCTGTAATTGATTTGTACTTAATATCTAATGTTTATATATTTTTAACATGTTTTACATATTGTGGAGCTGTTTAAAGAATATTGAAGACAGGGGTTGCTTACAAGTTTTTGTATTTTACATAGAATTCTTCTGATAGTGTTTCTTCTCCATTCTCCATCTATAAAAAGAAAGATCAATGGTTTTAATTACAAACAACTGTGGTAAATATCACCTTAATCTTAGTTAATAGAAAATATTCCTCAAAAACAGGATGTGTTTGATATTTAATAGTAACAATAAAAATAGGATTTAAAAATTTCTTATATATTTTTAAAGGAAAAGCAGAGAGTTAGAAATGCAAAAACTTCCCTGAATTTACTTAAGCCTTGAAAATTCTACTCATTACAATTTCAAACACATGAATCATTGTAACTCCTCCCTAACCACACACAGCTTCATTCACAAGTTGACCCCAAAATGGCTTTCTGCCAAACCCACAGTGCTACAGAGAAGCCAAGTGTACCATTTTCTCAGGCAGCAGCCAATTAGCAACTGCACTCCTGAATGCCTTATGTATTATTTTTGGCTGGCTCTTGACAACTTTATATTGTGGTTTTGTGACTTGTTCAAGTAGTGTTTTAATATGGTTTATGGTTCCATAGCATTAGTACTGCTGAATAAGTATTCATATTAAAGCTGGACTTTAAATGTCTTATTGTTGCTTTAATGCATTTTTTATATAGTTTTACTTGATAGTGCAATTACACGAAGCTTGGCAAAAAGTCCTTGCATATCAAGTAGGTAAACAAAAGCCCAAATGCTACTTCCATTGCTTAATTTTAACACAATCCTGTTAAGTAGGATGATGTATCATGCAAGCACAAAATCTTATTTTAGACTTTGAGATGCAACTTTAAATTACAATTCTGTGTTTAAAGTGTGTAGATACCACCCAGATGAACAGGACTTCTCAGACTTACAACCACTGTGGTCATTTTATCAAAGTAAGGGCACTTGATAACCAGCATGTATTTGTGACAGTTGTTGTGGTTCCAGGTCACATGATAGCCATTTTTGACTTTCCCAGTCAGCTTCTGACAAGCAAAATCAATGCAGGAAACCGAATATGCTTAACAACCGTGTGATTCACTTAGTAACTGCAGTTATTTGCTTAACAACTGTGGCAATAGTGATTAAAAGGTTATAAAAGTGAGCCCAACTCACTTAACAACAACTTGTTAACAACAGAAATTCTGGTCACAATTCCGGGTGTAGGTCAAGCACTACCTCTACTCTGTTTGTGAAAAAAGAAATCAATGGCAATTGTCAAAAACAATTTGGATATAGCTTCTGGTATTAATGACTAAAGGTGGAGGAAAAGTTTCTCCCCCTCTTCTTGTAGCTTTCAGGACTATCTGGTAGAGATGGAGGAAGTTAGTAGATGACTTGCTGTCCCCAAAGGGGAAGGAATCTCCGAAGGGAACACTGGCAAGTATTTAGTAATATTGTTTTAGGATGTAGAATGGCCAAGATTTTAAAGTTTTAATTTTTATATTTTGAAATTCTTTTTTGTGTTGTTCTAAACTGATTGAAAAGAGATTTTCAAAAAAGAAATCTAAGCACTCCTCTGCCATAAACTTCTTCCAAAATTAAGCAATATTCCAATTTGTTTATTGTTTCATTTAAAATACATTTTTGTAAGCCTAATCATTTACTTTTTGAGATACCATATTTTTCAGAGCATAACATGCTCCGGACTATAAGACGCACCTTAGTTTTTGGGGAGGAAAATAAGAAGAAAAAACATTCTGCCTCTGCCTACCAGCATCCATGGTATTCAGGTGATACATGGTAACAAGATCAGCCAATGAATAAGCATAGCAACTAAGTCAGCCAATGAGGGTTATTTGGACTCTGAAACAGTATTTGCTGTGTGAGCAACAAGGAGACAGGAAGAGAACTGAAGGTGAAACTGCTTGTGTTTTGTTTGTATTTACTGCTATCTTGGAAAACCTGCTTTTGGTAATGTATTGTCTATTATTATTTTGAATTCTGCTGAATCACTTACTGTGCTTTGTGAATGTGATTGCTGCTACAAACTCTGACCCTCCAGGTCAGCTTCAGCACTTATTGCAGCCTGATTCAGCACAGTTGATTGGTGGGTGGATCAAACTGCAGGAATACCCCCAATCAGATGTTCTAGGCTGTAGGGATTGCCACAGACCATCACTGCCTCCATGCTTCGCGTTTTTTGGTAAGGGGGAGGAGCTACATTCATTGTATAAGACACACCCAAATTTTCACCCTCTTTTGGGGGGAAAAGCTGCGCCTTATACTCCGAAAAATACAGTATACCACTTTTTAATTCTGTTCTTAAGTTTGCTTACAACATAGAGTTTTCTAGATATAGTAAACAATATACCCCATTTCTAATCAGGATAACCATTCTAAATATTCTTAGTCCTGGTTATTAATGTGTAATCTGATTTTCATATATTTACTAAAATTATTTAATATGACATTAACTGAATAACTACAGTGCATACATTCTGAGATAATTTTGAGATATGAACAACCCAACACTTTGTATCTTTACACTGTGTACTGGGTACACAGTGTTTAAAATACACTGAGTAAAATATATAAAGTTGTCTTAGATTGTAACAGATGCCAAATCTAATTTAACTGTAAAAATCTTATTAGTTTAAATTCAGCTAGTGCAGAAATTAAATTCTTCTTTTAGTATTGTGAATTATTATAGTGATTATGCATGAAAAGATGATCTACTAAATACTCTTATACTAAACATATACTGTCCCTAGTTTTTCTGGCACAGGTTGCACTTAAAGATGACTCCTCCACCTCACAGTTTTAGTGTAACTAAGAAAAAATATTTTTTTAAAAGAATACTAATTAATTTTAGTTAAGCTGATTTGTACTGTAGGGTAATCAAATGAATAGACTTTGTAATTGAGAGATGTAATATAAGTCCATGTATCTGAGTCTGTTGTTTCCTTCACAGCAATTTTAACTTTTTTTTTTATTCTGCAAAAATCTTAATATCTTTATGCTGCACATTGTTACGCTAAGCATTTTTTGACAGAAACTTGTTATCTCCAGTTTTCAGCCCCCCCAAAACTCAAACCCATTCATATAATGCATTTGTTTAACGACCATGGTATTCAATTTATAACAGCAGCATTTGCTTAACAACCATTGTGAGAAAGGCCATACAATCAGGCATGTGTCACGTAGTGACCTACTTAATGATCAGCATGTCTTACAACAATAATGGTCACAAGTCAAGGATGAGCTGTAAAAATATGTTACTCAATTTTGGGTAATTAGCCATGTTTGAGAAACATTGTTCTACAGAATAATGCAGGCTGCAGTGTTGGATATGACTATCAGGTTATTTTGGCAGTAGTCTCAACCAAAAATAATTCTTCCTAGCAAAATTATCACCTATTACGATGAAAGAGATAGGTGAAAATAAATTCAGCAAGTGGACTATTTCTAATTTAGAATCAGTTTAACTCCCATTACATTACTGTGGAGAATTACTAGTTTCTAACAGCTCCCCCATGAACCAGAAAAGAGGTTGTTCTTTTCACTGATAATGGAGGAGTCTGAAGGTCACTATTCACAAAAATGTCTCCTGCATATAATCACACTCAAATAAATATTGTTAAGAAACTACTGGCACGGCAAAAGAATCTAGCCAAAGTAGCAAAATGTGGGCTACAAATGCTTTAGATGATATACATTTTGGTTTGGCCCTGGTAATACGACAGTATTATTAATGTTTTTTTCTAATATAACCATTTACATTAGAGGCTGAAAGAGAGGTGAAATTATTTAGGGATAGACAGCCTCCTCCTGTTGGAAATACAAAATATTCTACAGAATCCAAAGTACAAAACTATAAGGATATGAATTCAGAGCATTGGCTCTAGTAAAGAAAAAAAGGAAACCTTCTATATGACCTAAAGCAGATAAATGTATAGACACACAGACGATACACAATCTTAATGAGCAAATAATCTGGCCTTAAAACAGAAGCCTTAATATTAATTTCTTATGTACTACTATGAAAGTGAGAGGAATGCAGTGGCTCAGTGGCTAAGACGCTAAGCTTGTCGATCAGAAAGGTTGACAGTTCAGTGGTTTGAATTCCTAGTGCCGTTTAACAAAGTGAGCTCCCGTTACTTGTCCCGGCTTCTGCCGACATAGCAGTTTGAAAGCATGTAAAAATGCAAGTAGAAAAATAGGATCCACTTTGATGGGAAGGTAACAGTTTTCAGTGTGCCTTCGGCATTTAGTCATGCCGGCCACATGACCACAGAGAAGTCTTCAGATAGCGCTGAATCTTTGGTTTTGAAACAGAGATGAGCACCATCCCCTAGGGTCGGGAATGACTAGCACATATGTGTGAGGGGAACCTTTTACCTTTACTATGAAATCATAATTCTAATTTCATATCAGAATGTGTAATAATAATTTTCAATTTATTGAAATCTACAGCTTTATGAAGAATTATAAAAATAACATATATCCTATCATTCATTTTTGCCGTTTCCAATTTCTTTAAATATTACCCTTGAACTTTAAATTAATCTCTCAGATTAGATAATGCTGAAATTTAGAAACCTATTCATTTTTTCCCTAAAAAACAGGCACACCAATAATAATTAGCAATGTTTTGATTGACAGTGGTTAGAGAATTTACAGTGAAACAAACTATTCTAACAATGAAGATTAAGATAATAAACATTACCTGTTTCTTGATTATGCGGCTACTCAAAATTTTTTCTACTACAGGACCTTCAGCATCAGAAGATTCCTTAAAATGAAATATTTTATAGTAACTATTGAAGAAAAGTACATAAAGGAATATCCATATTGTCAGAACTGGTCATATGTCTCTATTATTGACCTCTGGAAATGTCTAACTTGAATTTGCATAATTCCCAGTCACTTTGGAGAAAATTATATCAAATATAATATTGAACTTTCTAAAGAGTCATCAACTTTCCCCACCATTCTGTCAGAACTGAAGAAGCTTCTTGGATGAGAAGCGAAATGTTTTTAAGGAAAAAATAAAAAAAGTTCAATTGCCTTTTGGAAAAGCACCTTTGGGACAACCATGACCTGAGTAATTGAGAATTTCCATAGAAACTTCACCATGTTTGATATCAATATAAGATCAATATTGTAATCTTTTTTCAGTCAGGTTTTAAATAAATAATTTCCTATTTCAATCATTTTCTTGCAGTTGTGCAGCGGCCACTCTGGAAGAGAACTTACAATTTTCGGTTGTTTCCTTCCCTTTTTATAGAATATTGCTACATCAACATGAGAGAAATGGAAGTAATATAGTTACTAGAACAACTTTTTTATCAGCATCCTGTCAGCCCTCCCATGTAAACCAGACAAGAGACACAGACCAGCTAATTCTAATTTATCGTAAGACTACATTTCAAGTCTGAAAGTAAAATCTGTCTCTTTTAACTGTCTGATCAAAGAGTGCAAGTCTTTTCCAAGTTTCTTTCTCTGATCATTAAGTCATTGGGGATTCCTCCCTCTCTTGTCTAATTTTTCTTTAGAAAGCATCTCTTTCCTTCATTCCTCCATATCATTCCCACATACCATTTACATATCCCAAAATCAGTATACAGTTCTATATATAGCTCTATTAGTGTTTCACATATTAGGAAAAAGGAAAACAAACTATTGAGAAATAAGGGTAGAGAAGAGACAATAGGTAAAAATATCAGGAGCTATCAAATAAAGCAGTTCATGAACCAAAACAAAAATTACAAGTTAAATTTTAAATCCTTAAATGGCTGCTGACAATTCCTAGAACCAATCTAAGGGAAGCTCATTTATCTCTAGAAGTGATTCAGGAGCTAGGTAACTTGCTCTATTACAAAAGTTGTTTTTTCAAATGGAAGAAACACATTTTTAAATCATTTATAGTTTAAAGAAGAGGTCTTCACATTCTGCTAAATAAATATATAATGAAAAAATGTTAGCTTTGTACAGGATCATTATATACTTTTAATGCTAACATTCATCAAGAAATCTTATTTTTATTTACTAACTTTTATAATGCATTTTTATTTTATTTCAATATTCAATAAGTCTTACAACCATATAAAGTGCTTGCTTCGGCAGCACATATACTAAAATTGGAACAACCATATAAAAATACAAAAAGAAAGCATAACAAAGTTAATGCAACTAAACTAAAACAATAAATCAGACTGTTAATTAGATATCAATTAAAGGCTCGGTGTTTACTGTTTTCCTAAACATGCACACTAAATGATTCTCATTATTTTTTTCTGAATATTCATATAGTTGACTTTCTATTAATAGGGCCATCTTCAGAAGAACTTCTCCTGCTATTTCGGGTAATAGGGGAGAACTACTATGGGGTAGTGCACCCTGAAAATAATCAGATCCTAATCCAGTCCCTTAATGTCCGTCTAGCAGGCAACTGATTGCAAGTGGAATGTTCCAAATGCAGAATTGTTGCAAATATTTGAGGCAACATTAGAAAAGATTTAAGAAAGCTTTTAAAAATAATTATTGACCAATAATTACTTCAGTATGCCCATTTTCACCAGTGGTTTCCTAAGTTAGTTATATGAAGGGTTTTTTAAACATTGTAATAGTACTCATTTTATATCATCACTATTTATTTTATTCAATTCATTTTATCCATCATTTACACTACATAAAAAAATCAAGCATATCCCACTGCTAACTAAAAGACAGTAATTTCATAAAGGGATTCTTATAGTACCTGACAGCAGGAGACAAGCTTGAGTGGTTTATTAAGTCATAGAAGCCAGACCACTGAATTCAGAGAGGTAAATTCTGTCTCTTTGCAGCCTCGTTTTAAGCTTTTCAACACAGACCATTAATTTCATTAAAATTACATATTGTTGGCATGTAAAGAAAATGTGAATGAACACAGCCTTTAAGAATCTAAATAACTAATTTATTTTGGCATGTTGAGCCAAACTGATATGGAAATACCTTGGAGGGGAAACAACACTACAATATTGTACAGAGTTTATTCCTCAGTTTGAAGAATATAAACAGACCTGTTGCTCGGACTGAGAATTATTTGAAGGGGAGTTTCTTCCCGCAGCATCTGCATCATCAACTTCTTCATCAGAAATCTTGAATTCCAAGTCTTCTGTATAACGCTTTCTTTTAACTTGCCTGCTAGAACGCCTCTTCTGCAAAAAAGAAATAAGAAATGATTGTGTATGATTTTACTCTGTTATCAATAATAACTATTTCTTTCTAGTCCCATATTAGTGCTTTCATACAGAATGGTTTTCTTCTGTTTGTTGGGCAGATGTTCAAGTTCATATATCACTGTGGGAGAATCCTATGTACATGTGAATGAGGTAATACCCCAACAGCCAGGTTCACTTGGCCTGTGAACTACAATATTTGCATCACCATTTGTTTACTGAATTTCTATCTCACCTTTTCGTCAAAACTGCAGCATGTGAATTTTTAATTATAAACTTTCAAAACAACCCCATTAGTGACATTCTGGGAAACTTAAGACTGACTTGAAATACAGGCTTCATATTGGAGATCTTAACCTGTATAAATAGCATGAGCAAGCTTGAGTGGATCTGACCACTTTGGTTGTGCTTGTGGCATACTGGCCAAAATGATTCAAAATTGATTGCTGTGTCCTTAGTATTAGTAAGGTTTGCCGGAAGGGCTACAGATATGACTTAAGTTTAGTACGCTAGTCTACTAATTCATTATCTTATAAAAAGTATTATGTAAATGTTTCAATTGATCAAAACCCTGATGATCCCATGACATATTAAATATTGTAGATTGAACTTTAAGTGACGCACAAAGTAAAAGGTATAATATTCATGAAAATGTTCTGTTTGTGAAATAAAGAAAAAAAAATGAAAGAATGTAACATCTGAAAGAAATTTATCATCTGAAGTGGAACTTGTTTTCATGCAAAGAAGTCCAGATGATTTCAGTATGGATAAAAAAGTTAAATACATGTTAGAAAATATGAACTCGTATAATCTGTAATGCACAGGTCAATAGTAATTGTGTGGTACAATTACTAAATAGTGAAATTTTAAAAAATGGTGTTTTTAATATATGGATTAAGCACAAATCTATTCACAAAATATACAAGGATAAAAATGAATACAATTCTAAAAGCATGACTGATTTTATTGTTTACGAAACACTGACAGAGTTAGGAAGGCTATAATAGCGATCAGAGATTCTAAACCTGGAATAGACCATCTTTTGGTAGAGTGGATTTTTGGAAAAGTTATACAGAAGGAAAAAAGCAATAACAAAATGAAAGAAAAACTATGAATCCTGTATAAAGTATTAGTTGATCGCAGCGGTGGGTTTCACATTTTGTTACCACTAGTTTGCCACGTGTGCGCCGCTTCCACACGTGTCCAGCCTTCCGTGCATGCGCTTTGCTCACGTGCATTGCTTCACGCATGCCCCCCGACTTTAAAAAGTCCCTAAATAGGATGGGATAGCACCGGGGCAGGTGGGTGGGGCCCCCTGTGTTTTCCGCTACCGGTTCAGGAGAACCGGTCCAAACCGACTGAACATCACCTCTGGTTTACAGATTAAATGCATAGGAAGTTGTAGGGAATGATGGGTTGAAGCAGACTGGAACAAAGTGAAGACAACAATGTAACCAAAGTGTTAAACAAGGTGAGAAATTACTTTAATGGGTAGTATGAACAATTATTCTTGATAGAACAATGTAAGGAAACAGGCAAAGGATAAAAAATGCATATAAGAGAAGAATTGCTGCAAAAATAAGATGAGAGAAAACGAATGTATAAGACTTGCTAACATGTAAGTCATGAAGGCTGTGAGAATAATGAAAAGCAGAAACTGCAGGTGTAGTTAAACCATGTTATGTTATTTTCTTATTGACTAGCTATGTGACTTAATGCATTTGTGAAGTCATCTGTGCCAGATGTTGTTACTGTTTCATTGTGTAAAAGGAGTGACAATAAAAGTAAATACCCAAGAGAATTTCTTCACTTAGTGTACCTGGGAAGACGTTTAGCAGAATTCAGACTAAAAGGACACAATAGATGGCAATAATTTGCAACAAGCTAAATTTGGAAAATATAGCAATTTTATGTCAGGCAGGATATATGCAAACCAGACTTTTTTTTTGCTCTTTAGTGTGCTGTTGACAAATGCATGAAGGTGAGAAATAAATTTTACTGTATGTTTGCTGATTTATTGTATAGTTTACTATATAGTTTAATTATGCAACATTTTCTGCCAATATGAAAGTTAGTTACTATATGCAATAAAAGCAGTACATGATGGAAGCAACATGTGAAAATAAGTAATATCTTTAGCAAATTATACAATACTGAAGACAAATATGTGTGACGTCCCCTTAGGTTTTTAACATTTATGAATTAAATATATAAGGAATATTTGTGGTGACATCAATGTATAAATACTTTTGTATGCCGACAATGCTATGCTGTTGGCTGAGAAGCTGAATAACTGAAACAAATGCTAAACTGTATAATGCAATAAGGAATATGGATCTGAAAATAAATATACTGATGATCTAGATAGCAGTGCCCCATAGGAGAAATAAATGAATAAATGAAAGTTATACATAAAAAGAGAAAAGTAAAGAAAGTAGATTAATTTGTGTATTTTGGCAGAATGTTTACTTAAGATGGGAAAATTGTTAAGAAAATTTTAATATGTATACATGCTACTAGAATGGTAATGGGATAGTATGTGTTCATTGTGGTCCCATGGTGGCTCAGTGGTTAGAATGCAGTACTGCAGTTCAAGTCTCACCAGCTCAAGGTTGACTCACTCTTCCATCCTTCTGAGGTCAGTAAAATGAGGGCAATATGCTGACTCTAAAACTGCACAGAGAGGGTTGTAAAGTACTGTGAAATGGTTATTGCTACTTTGAAAAATAACTTGTTTTAATATATATGTGTGATCTATTCACTTTTTAAGTGGATATCAGAGTTGAATATATTGGAAGAAACATAAAACCTGAATGGAGAAGGCATGGGATCCTTAAGAAATATTTTCTGATAAAGTAAGATGAAGAATGAATAGATGCTGAATGGATGTTGAATGAATATAAAACTGAATGACCTATACCAGTGATGGTGAACCTTTTTTGGCTCACGTGCCAAAAGCGGGGGAGTGCAGGGGGATCGTGCATGGGCATGCCACACCCATAATACTTTGCGCATGACCTCAGCATGCATGCGCGCACAACCAGCAGTCCCCCCATTTTTGGCATGCTTTTTTGCCCTCCCCAGGCTACAGAGGCTTTATAGGAGCCTGGGGAGGGCGAAAACAGACCCCCCCAATGCCCTCGGAGGCCCTCCAGAGGCTTCAGGAGCTTCCTTGAAGCCTCTGTACCGCATTTGGGGAACTGACTTCTGGTTTGCTCGTAGGGCCGGTTTTAGCCCTCCAGAGCTTTCAAGGGCCTTCAAGAGGCTTCCCTAAAGGCTCCGGAGGGCAAAAAAGGACCCTATAAGCAAACAGGAAGTCTTTTCCTGAACTTTCGGTTTGCCCGTAGGGCCAGTTTTCCGGAGGCTTCAAGGATGCACGCTGGCCAACTGACAGGGCAACATCTCACGTGCCCTGACAAATTGCTCTGTGTGCCAACTGTGGCATGCGTGCTATAGGTTCGCTACCACAGACCTATACAAAGGAAAGATGTTTAGGTGGCTTGGTCATATAAAGAAAATAAAAGAGGATCATATTCCAAAACAATCATATGAATAAATAGTGAAACAGTCATGATTGGATAAAGTTAATGAGATCCTCAAAAAAAAGATTGTAAAACAACAAAATATGATATTGAGATATGATAGAAACAAGAATAGGTCATAATAATAGAAATGTATAAGGAGACAAAGGAAATTGTACTGCTAAAAACTCTATTTAGATTTTATTTTATTCAAATCCTTTTTTCATTAGTTATTTACTCCTTTTCTACATTTTGTATAACACTTCTTACTCTGAAATGGAATAGCTAATGTGTATGTGAGTGGGTATACATGTAAATAAAACCCAATTCAACTAAATCTGTAATTTAAAAATGCATAAGAATAGAGAACATCAGATTAAACCAGCAATAAATCAATTTACATTTTAAATCCTACCTGAATACAAATAATGCAGTAGAAAGCCATACTGACAGTTTTTCAGTTTTAATCCTTTATAATCTTTATTATAAGATCATTTGATTTTGAATTTTCTGGCCAGGTTCAACTTTCTTAGCTTACCTGAACCATTAGCTTTCGATGACTTTTTAACTATGATCATAATGTATTAATGCCCAAGCAATGAAAATAAAATTGCAAACTTACAAACCAAGATTGTTTAGGAGCAAGAAGATAAGATCCAAAGTACAAAAGAATGGATTCTCTAGTTTTCCATTCACAATAAGGTTGAAAAAATAGACTACACATTCACATGCTAATCATTCATAACATATTGTTAGGTCAGGAATTCTGGTTTCTGAGTACCAGAAGCTCTACTGTATTAGTTGCAGTGATCTACTAACATTAGGAATAGTAAGAATGAATCTTGACAGCCAATTTAGTGTAGTAGGTTAGGCCATCAGGATATAAACCGAGAGACTATGAGTTCTAGTTTCGCCTTGGACACAAAAGGCATCTGGGTCAGTGGTGGGCTCCAAATTTTTTAACACAGTTAGGGAGGGAATCCATGGGTCTCCGGTGGGGGAGGGGAAGAAAGAAAGAGCCAACCAGTTTGTGTCTGTTTGGGTATGGGTGAGAGACTGCATCAAGCTAGACTGGGAAAGTTGGCTGCATGAGGAAGAGAAACTGGATAAACTGTTTTTGGGGCATTTTCAAGCCGATTTCAGGCCTTTTTTCAGGTTGTCTTTCAGGCCGGTGGTTTGATTTGCCGGTTCTCTGAACTGTGCAGAATTGGAACAACTGGTTTGGATGAACCAGTCCCAACAGGCAGCAGCCCACCTCTGATCTGAGTAAATGTGGGCCAGTCACTCTCTCAGTTGACGAAGGACTTAACAAAACTTGCCAAGAACACTGCAGGGACTTGTCCTTGCAACGCACAGGACCTAAAGACATTTAAAACAAACAAACAAACCAAAACCAGTCTTTTGGCATATATCTATACTATTTATTTTCCATATCCTATTCCAGCAGGACTTCAGTTTCTGTTTTTTATTAACTACAATTTACTAGAATGTTCCAAACCTAATCTTTCATTAAACTCAACTGAAGCGAATTGAAAAAAGCCATCATCATAATTACTTCAAGGAACTTATTGATGATAGAGCATTATACAATTCAGATAAATTGTGATTAACTTGACAGCAAATTGACATTTCCAAATTTTTCATCAGGTTTTCTTTTTAAAAAGGGGGTGCACTTTTGTTTTCTTGTAAAACTAAACAATAGATTAGCATTATATCTGAATGAGGCCATAGTGCTCAACAATCAGGTATGAACAAATGACCAATGGAAGTACCTGAATTCCTGCATCATCTTCCTCTTCAGGATGTGGTGATCCTAGTGGTGTTTTTTCCACATCTGAGTTTTCAGAACCTTCCTTTCCCTTGTTGACCTTTTTCTTCACTGCACTAGATTCCGATTCTGCTTTCTTGTTACTGAAATATAAATATCTTTAATTAGTATTGCATATACAAATCCTTTCCTATTCTGAAATGGAGTAAATTTCCAGAAACTATTACAGCTGTTTCAATTTCCTCAATCTAATGAACTTTTTAAATATTATTTTATAAATGGTTTTGGGCCCATTTAATTGCAATATGTATAAAACCAAAATAAATATAAAAAAGTCAGTTTGTTGAAAATGTTAACGAAGTATACACAGTAAAACAAATTGAGAAAAGTATCTGAAGGACAAATCTTGACATGTTTATCTTAAGCAGCATACATCTACATGTACACTAAGCCTGTTATATCTTCCTTTAGAATTCTCCTTTCTAGGGTAGATATGCCAACACTGCATAAGTCAGTATTAAAATGGGGGCACGGATAGAGATACAAAAGTAAAACCTGGCTTCTAGTAAATAAAATTTAGGCACTTCAAAAACCATACAAGTACATTGAGTATTCATAATACCTTCATATTGCCAAGAATAATGATAATATAATAAGCATATGGGAATGTTAAATCTGTTGAGATTAATATTGTATTCAGGACATAAATAGCAATTTTTGATTCCATGTGGGATTTCTGAAAAATATTCTCATAAGAGATGAAGCAAAATTTAGTAAATTTAGATGTATGGTGTACATGTTATTTAAAGACTCAATCATGAACATTCAGCTGAAATTACTTTAATAACTTGAAAAACACAAATGAAAACATACATAATTTCACAGAACTCCATCAGATGTTATCTCAAATTCCTAGAAACTGTACATGTAGTTTTGGCAAATGTATTCATGATATTCCGAAGGAAGGAGAGATTTGATAATTTACTGAGTTAAATGTTTTCATTTGACATTTTATGTTGAAGTCATACAAATAGGTTTCTAAATGAACTGATTGAGAATCATTCTAAGCCATTATTTTTACACAAACAGTAAAGAATAAAATTCTTTATCCTTCCCAAATGTCAATTTATAAACACACATTTGATTTTCAAAAAGCTCAAAAAAAAAAAAAAAAAAAAAAAAGAAGAAGAAGAAATCTGACAAGGCCAAACATGGGTTGATATGTGTTAAGTATCAGAAGACAATCATTTTCTTCAAAATGAATCTTCACAACTGTTCTGTTTCCAACCATGCCAGTGTATATATACTACATGGACAGTAGCCTCCCCTACTATGAGGCTCCATTTCCAGCATTTATTTCCGCTCTAACTGCCACAAATTATACAATGCTACAGCTGAATGCAGGGCCCCTTTCCTTTCATCTGCACGCCAAGAGCAATCAGATTACCCTGGTAACCAGTGATCACATGACCAGCACCTGCTCTTTTGGCTGGATGCCACTGACTAAAGCCATCTGCTTCCCTCAATCAGCTTTCAAACATTTTCAACACCTGCGCTGCAGCATTTTGTGGTTTCTTTTATCAAATCAGTGGAAAACTGCTTCCCTAACTACATATTTCTCAAATTTGTTTAAATCAAAGGTAAGCCTGTCGTGCTTGAACTGTTGCCAGATAAAACAAGTTGACAGGTTACTACTTTTTACTGGTGACCTCTATCAATCAGACCATACAATTTAGCTTAATAATAGTTAGCATACCTTGTGTGCAGTACTGCTTATGAGTGGCTAGCTTGACATATTGATGAATTCTTTAGAGCAAGTTTGATAACATGCTAATATCCTAAAAAGCTAAAAAGTGGTAACATGCTTTGTATTCTCTATTTTTTAAGACAGAGAGAAAATTCAAATACTTACACAGAAGGAAGTTTCACTCTGAATTGTCTGCAAAACCAGCTGTGCTTTTTTTAAACTACTATCATCCATCAACTAGAGCAAGGGAATTACTCTAAACAAACAAGATGAACTTAAGCCTTGTCATTGTTTCAGGATTATTTTTTTCATTTTCCAGACTGGACTCAATGTCTTCTACATAGTTTTCTACCACTGAATTCTTCACTTCAGAACCCTAACTATATGAAGAGGGATAAGAAACTTGCTATTCATAAAAATATTAGGGATCTGGAGCATTTTCTTGATCTAGTGCAAATTATCCAGAAGCTAACTATAGAGGCTAACAGATTTTCTGCTGAGATAGATAGGTAGTGTAGAAGAACAGGCTGCTGGGAAAATTGCAGGCACCTGTGTTGTCTTTTACCCCATTTATTTGAGCCTTCTCAAATAAGTGGCAGCACAGCAGAATTGCTTATAAAAGGCTTAAGTTTGAAACTGGCAGGGGAGGAAATATGTGAGCTTTTATAACAACAGCAGCGACAGCATAACAAAGATGCTAAATAAAAGGTGTTTTCTTCACAGACAAGGAAAGGGTTTGGAAGAAAAGGAAGATGCACAGTCAAGCCCAGCATTGAGAAGGTGCCAGTGCTTTACATGCTGGCTTTAATAAGGTAGAAATTAAGAGTAAAAGAAATCCTAGAAAAGAATTAGGGAGAGGATTTAAATCAGGGCATGTAAAAATAAAATACAGCGTCGTAGTAGTAAAATAGCAATAGTAATAGCACACTAGTAGTAGAACAGTATGTCCAAAATGTGCTTTTTCAAAAGACAACTGGATTTTGTTTTTCTTTGAAGACATTTTGGTTCTCATCCAAGAAGTTTCTTCCATTATGACTGAATGGTGGAGGATAGAAGGATGTATGCAGTCATCTGGCTGTTAGCACTCTTTCTGAGACTGGTTGAGGCCACTTGGAGGTTCATCTGTGCCTTCAGGATCACCCGAATAATGCAAATGGACATGGAACTTTTTCAGAACTGCTGTAACCAGGAGATAGGTAGTGTAGTATCTCTCCCCCTCGATTGAAACAGGGCTGTTCAATCTTAACGTAGACGGCCTCTTTAACCCCTCTTTCAAACCAGTGGTCTTGTCTGTCTAGAATGTGGATTTTGCTGTGTTCAAAAGACATGTCTTTCAAATGCAGATGGACTTCTGAATCTTGTCCTGGTGTGTTTATTTTCCCACATTGTACCATGCATTTGTGAAGTGGTGATGTTTCATGTCTGTCTGTCTGTCTGTCTGTCTGACTGACTGCATTGTACTGCATACTGCTCAGTTTGTGCCTGGGTGTTTATCCTTGGGATGGACAAGCTTCTGCCTTAGTGTATTTTTGAGTTTAAAATGTATATGTATATTGGGTTGGTTGAAAATCCGGAGTTTTTCAGATATTCCTGCAACATATGGACTGACGTTACAGATTCAGGCTATTTGCTGGTATTCTGCTATAGTTACAAAATCCTCTTTCCATTTTTTACACTTCTTCTTTTGGACCTTCAGTTTGTCAAAAAGTTCTTTATGCAACCATGCGGGTCTCATCAAATGTTCCATTTTAATTTCTTTGTGGTATTTAAGCCTTTATTACCTTATTTTCAGAGTTTCCCAAGCATCCTGAACTGTTATTTTATTGAAGTCTCTTAAAATCTAGAACGGCTTCCGGATGGGCGTGGTCTGAGAGGAGTTGTTGTTTTTAACAGCTCCGGATCCTTGGCTGCGTTAAGCTGTCTAAACAGTATCCACCAACTGTTTGACAGTTTGATTACCTTTTCTCCGGGCAAAGAGGAGGAAGTGAGGAAGCTGTGTTTGGGTAGCGCTCCATTTAACGCCCCCAGAACATAAATCTGGGGGTGGGAGGTGTGAGCCACCCGGCAACACAGTGAATTCTCGGCGTCAAGGAATTCTTCTGCCTTTTTGCAGAATGAAGGCATACGTCCACCCTCAGCTCAAGGATTGATTTATTACTGATCCCAGCACGGGCAGAACTGATACTGGAGAACTTCTAATTGTATGTATTAAGACTTTAACTCCATTTTTTAAAGAATTCCTTCTGATAAACTACTTGGTAGAAACACACAGAAAATGGCGCCGAACAGCTTTGTAGGCAGGGTCAGGCTTTGATGCCACAGATATTTACAGAGCTCAGAATAGTTAAAGATCATTAAATCAGTAGTGATTTATTACTAAACTAAATAGTAATTGCTGGACAAGTGGCTTGCCTGGATTTAGTAATTGGGTGGAGAAGATTAAATGTGAAATGGCCTCTAAGCAGCAAAAGATAAATGCCTCAAAGAGCGCTGGTAATTCACCTGCTCCTGGAACTAAATTACAGTCACTACTCCCCCTCAAACCCCCTCCTACCCCCGCAGGGGAGCCTTTGACCCGAGAAATACTGCAAAAAGAACTAAGTGTGGCCTTAGCCGAGGCCTTAAAAAATCATGCAGCTACGATGGAAATTAAAATACAGGAAAAGATATCTGCTGCCAATAAGGAATTGTCAGAAGTTATGAATTCGGTCCAGATTCGCAATCAACAAATTAGAGGCGATATTTTAGACGCTTTTAAATGCCTATCGGGCTATGTATTAGGAATTGAAGATAAATTGGAAGATCTTAATGATTCCAATATTAACCTGGTAACGAAAATGGATCTGGTGATGCAGAAAATGAAATTATAATGTTGCAGTACAGACAGATGGAATTTGCCTTAAGGATAAGAGGCCTCAAAGAGAAAAAACAAGAAAATTTGAAGCAGATTTTCTCAGAAGCTTTTGATCAATTGATGGGACGATCAGGAGGGATTTTTGATTGGCAGATTGACAAGATATATTGTGTCAATTCCTGGCTCGCCAGACAAAAGCAACTCCCAAGAGACATTGTGGTGTATTTTGCTATGAGAGGAATTTGATATTGCAAGAGTCTTACAAAACCAAGCTTCAAATTGGCGGTCAGGCGGTGACTGTTTTGAAGGAAATACCACCCAAAATGTTGAGATCGAGGAAAGACTATGCCTTCTTAGTCGATGAGCTCAAAAATCGTCAGCTACAGTTCAGATGGGAGGCCCCAGCCGGGCTAGCAGTTACTTACCAGGGGCAAAGATATCATCTTAACTCAGCATGGAAGGCTCAAGATTTTTATAATAATATACTAAAGGCTGGACATCCCCCCCCTCCAGGACCCAGAGAAAGAGAACAAGGACAGGACAGACAGCAAGCTACCCAAGGATCACCAAGGCTGGATCAACTTCCTCTATCAGAACTAAAAGGAGCAAAGGAGCAAAGACAAACCCGCGTGATTACTAGGCGAATGGAACAAGAGTTAAAAAAGCAACAAGCTTTACAACAAACACACACTATCGTCCAAGAATTCACAGGTTTTAGCTCAGAAGCAGTGGAAGGAGCCAGGCTGAAAGCCAAACTACAGGATTTCCAGATGGCTCTTAAAAAGCTTCAGGAAGCTAAAGATAATAACTAAGTTCCTAACCTGGAACGTTAATGGTTTAAACTCCCCACAGAAAAGGAAGAAAATAAATCATTATTTGAAACAATTTAAGAATGACATAATTTGCTTGCAAGAGACTCATATTAGATCAACTGACCAGAAATATTTGATCAACACAAGACTTGGACAACACTTTGCAGCCTTTGCTCCTGAGAAAGACCGTTGGCTTACCTGAACGGTCGTTCTTGGGGCACTGCGAGGAGAGTCCAAATGCTGGGTTAACACAGCCGATCTGCCCTTGGACTGAGTGATGTTTTTGTTGACCACGCCTCCCTTTGCCTCTGCATGCTCAGTTCGAAAACGAAGGAAACCGTCCTGTAATCAGTTACAGTCAATACAGTCACATCGTTCAATATAATAAACACCCGGGTGGGTTTGGACTCTCCTCGCAGTGCCCCGAGAACGACCGTTCAGGTAAGCCAACGGTTTTCTCCAGTGCACTGCTCGGAGAGTCCAAATGCTGAGACATGCCCAAGCTATTGAGTCCCAGGGTGGGGAAGCGCTGCAGCCTCTGGCATTCCAGCCACTCTTTGTAATACTCTTCAGCCAAAAGAGGCTTCGGCTGAGGCAAAGGTGTCAATCTTATAGTTTTTAATAAAGGCCGTGGGGGAAGCCCAAGTGGCCGCTCTACAAATGTCTAGAATAGAGGCCTGGGTTGCCCAGGCTGCAGACGTTGCTGCGCTCCTAGTGGAATGTGCAGTGACCCGTCTCGGAGCCGCTTTGCCCTGGTGTTCATATGCCACCTTGATGTAAGCGCGTAGCCAACGTCCCACAGTGTGAGAGGAGACCTTGTGGCCAAGGGACGCAGGGAGGAAGGAGACAAAGAACGCCTCTGACCGGCGGAAGTCTTTTGTCCTCTTTACATACGTTCGCACGGCTCGTCTCACGTCCAGCTTGTGCCACTCACGCTCCTTAGGGTGAGAAGGATGGGGACAGAAGTTGGGCAAAATAAGCTCTTGAGACCTGTGAAACAGAGAGTTAATTTTCGGAGCAAATGACGGATCAAGCCTCAAAATTACTCTGTCCGGGTGAACTACGCACAAATCCTCCCTGACAGAGAGCGCAGCCAGCTTGGATACCCTGCGAGCGGATGTAATGGCCACCAGGAAAGCAGTCTTGATGGTAAGGTGGCGCAGACTGGTCTTTCTCAATGGCTCAAATGGGGCTTTGGTCAGGGCCTTAAGCACAAATGGAAGGTCCCAAGACGGATACCGGTGAACAGCTGGAGGACTGATGTTCGCTGCTCCCTTGAGAAAGCTCTTGATCTGAGGAAGTTGACTCAGAGAGCGAGAGGAGCCCTTTGCCAGGATGGTAGACAGCGCTGCAACCTGGCGTCTGAGGGTGCTGACCGCAAGGCCTTTATCCAGACCCTCCTGCAAAAAGTCTAGGGTCTGAGGGATCGAGGCTGAAGAGGCCTCTATGTCTCTAGTCATGCACCTCTGAGAGAATGCGGCCCAGGTGGCATCGTAGATTCTAGTAGTAGAAGGCCTCCTGGACGCTTGGATTGTTCGAATGACCTGGTCAGAGAACTTCTGCTTTCTCAGGAGCTCCCCTTCAAGTGTCAAACGGCTAGCTGTAGCCACTGGGGCTCTGGATGGGTGATGGCCCCTTGGCTGAGGGCAATTTGGTCCCGAGGGATTCTCCACGGTCTCTGAACTGAGAGACTGACCAGGTCTGCATACCAGGGCCTTCTGTGCCAGAAGGGGGCCACCAGATGGGCCAGAAGGGGGCCACCAGAATGAGGTCTGCCTTTTCGGCCAGGAGCTTGTTCAACACCTGAGGAATGAGCGGAAGTGGAGGGAAGGCATACAGAAGTCCCTGAGGCCACACTGACCTCAGTGCATTTGTTCCCTCCGCCTGGGGCGAGTGGTAGCGACTGAAGAAGCGTGGGAGCTGTGTGTTGTTGTGTGTGGCAAACAGGTCTACCTGAGGCTTGCCGAATCTCCTCACGATCTGTTGGAACAGGTCCAGGTGCAGGCGCCACTCCGAGTGGTCGATACGTTGGCGACTCAGCCAATCTGCTTCCCGGTTGCTTACGCCGGAGATGTGATCTGCACTGAGAGAAGCCAGATGACGTTCCGCCCACCTGCCCAGCGCTTCCGCCTCGAGCATGAAGGCCTTTGATCGAGTGCCCCCTTGCCGGTTTATATGCGCTTTTGTCGCTACATTGTCTGTCATCAACAGTACATGAGCCCCTTTTACTAGAGTGGTGAACTTTCTCAGCGCGAGGCGAGCTGTTCTCAGTTCCAGCCAATTGATGCTGTGGGCAGCCTCCCTCTGAGTCCATCGGCCTTGGGCTAGGTGGCCCTGACAGTGGGTGCCCCACCCCAGGAGGCTGGCATCCGTGGTGACAACTAGTCTTTCCGGCTCCTTGAACAAGCAGGCCTTCTTGACTGCCTTGGACTTCCACCATGCCAGAGACCGGATCACCTTTCGTGGGAGCCGAACCCGCCTGTGTGAGTTGCTGGCCTTGGCCCTCTGCATTGGCAGCAGGAACCACTGCAGCTCCCTGGCGTGAAGTCGAGCCCAGGGAACCACCCTCAGGCAAGATATCATTATTCCCAGGAGCTGGGACAGCTGAATGATTGGTACCGACCTGGCAAGGCTGCAGTGCTTCACTCTGCGTCTCAGGTTGGACAGCCGGTCTGGAGAAAGAAATACCTGGCAGGAGGTGGAGTTGATGACTGTACCCAGGTGCTGTATACAGGTGGATGGCCGGAACTGGCTCTTCTCCATGTTGACAGAGAAGCCATGGTGCTGCAGGGTCTGCACAGTTAGAGAAACATCGCGGTGTGCCTGCTTGGTGGTGAGAGAATGAATGATTATATCGTCCAAATAACATTCCAGACGAACCGGATGGCTGCGGAGATGAGCCGCTAGCACCGCCAGAATTTTGGTGAATGTCCTGGGCGCAGATGATAGCCCGAAGGGAAGACCCCTGTATTGGAAATGCTTCCCTTCCGAACAGAACCTCAGGAACCGCCTGTGGGCCGCATGGATGGGGACATGCAGGTAGGCCTCTTTGAGATCTATTGATGTCAATAGGTCCCCCTCCCTCACACAGTCCAGGATGGAATGGAGTGACTGCATCTTGAACCTCTTGTAAGCCAGATGCTGGTTTAGGCTCTTGAGGTCCAAGATGGCCCTCCACCCCCCTGAACTCTTGGGCACAAGGAAGAGGATAGAATAAAAGCCCCTCCCCTGCTGATCCTTGGGGACTGGCTCTATCGCCTCTATCTCTAAGAGATGGTGGATTTCTGCTCTCATGCGCTCCCTCTTCTCCGGGTTCCTGGGGGTAGGACAGCGAATAAACTTTCTCTGGGGAAAGGTTAGAAAGTCCAGGACAAGGCCCCTCCGAATGGTGTTGAGGACCCACTTGTCCGATGTTATCTCCTCCCACCTGTTGGCGTACAGCCGTAGCCGACCCCCGATGGGGGGATCCCTGCGACCGTCACTTTCCCTTACGAAAAGGACGGGAGCCACCGCTGTTGTTTCCTTCTCCTCGGAATGTTCTCCAAAAGGAAGACTGGGATTGGTTGGCACGAGCACCGAAGGCTCTGTCTTGGTGCCTATCCCCCCCTGCCTGAAAGGGTCTCTGGTAGGAGGAAGGGTGAGAAGATTGTCCTGCTTCCTGACTCCTGTAAGGTCTCTTACGAAAGGACCCCGCCCCTTTCCGGTCACCCCTCTTAAAGGTTGCAGGAAGGATCTTGCGTTTGTCTTTGGTTTCAGTGACAAACTTGTCCAGGGCCTCTCCAAACAGAAGGCCTCCTTTAAATGGGGCCAATGCCAGCTTCCACTTGGCCTTCATTTCGGCCTGCCAATGCCTGAGCCATAAGAGGCGGCGGGAGGTGATATTGGAAGCGAGAGCCCTAGATGAAAATTTTGCTGCTGTCAAGGTGGCATCCGCTGAATACTCTACAGCGGTAATAATTTTGGTTAGTTCATGGCGCCATCTAGATTTCCTGGGCGGTGGTCTAGACCTGAATTGGCGTAGCCAGAATAAGGTGGCCCTGATAAAGAAGGAGGCAGAGGTGGATGCCTTGATGGCCCAGGCAGACGCCATGTGTGTTTTATGACACGCCTTTTCTGATCTCTTATCTTCTGCCTTAAGTCCCTCTAGGAGCTCAGCTGGCAAGTTTGAATTGGAAGTTAGAGACACAACTGGGGCATCTACTTCAGGGAATTTCAGGATTTCTTCCATTTTTCCCTCCAGGGCATACAGTGCTCTGTCCCCCCCCACTGGGGTTGGTTAGGGTACCTGGCTGTAGCCACTGGCGCTGCACAGCGTCCATAAAGAGGTCAGGCACAGGAATAACCTCAGGGATTTCTACTGTCTCTTTGAATAAGCCATGCTTATGATCCCTGGATGTGGAAGCTTGAGAGGCCTCAGGCCTGGAAGTGGGGCCTAAGTCTGTAGCCGTCATGGCCTTATGCAAGATTGATTTGAATAATGACGGTTGAAACAGGCCAGTGAATTTTGGTTTGTCAGGGGTAGGGTTTTCGTCTTCAGAAAGCGTGAAAATTTCCCCTTCTTCCTGCTCAGAACTTGAAAGCCCAGAGTAAGAGGGGCTGGAAGATGGGGAGGAGGATACAGGCTCCTTGGAAGTGGAGGCCTTAGGTTTGCGTTTTTCCTTTGGGGCCTTGCCCTTGCGAGAGCCCCTGTGCTTAATGCCTTCAGCTATCCCTTGGGAAATGGCTAAGGAAATTACCTCCCTCATTTCATCAGAAAGAGCAGGGCTTTTTCCCCTTTTCAGTTTCTGCTTACTGGGCCTGCGATGGCTAGGCCTGCCTGAGCTGGATTCACCCTTCCCACACAGGGAATCCTGGATAGAATCTCGTTCCTCTCCAATGGAGGAGCTAGGGGAGTCGGGGTACCCCCAAGACGCTTCTGGAGATGGATCCCTGGACCTATAGTTATCCCCAGACAAGAATTCACTGTCCCCGGGGGATTGGGCCTCACGATCAGGGGAAGCTGACTCCCTGCTGCGATGGTCTGGGCTAGGTTCTGGCTGATGGGGCCTTGAAACCTCCCTGGGACCCACTGTGGCTCTTGGTGAAGACCTTTCAATTGAGCCCTTGTGCCCCTTGCCTTTTTTCACAGAGGGATCCAGCTTACTGCGTTTGCTGCCTGTTCCCCTAAGGCCTCCCTGCATTCCTCAGCCATTTCAGGTCCCAACGAGGCCTGGAAGATAGCTGGAGCTGGGATGGGCACGCGCTGGCCGTTGAGGTCCAAATGCGCTCGCAGAATCTTCAGGAGGGAAGGGCCGCCTGGGGGTCGGATTCCTTTCTCCCACCGCCCTCGGTTCCCCGAGACTTATCTTCCTCTCAGGAGGGAGAGACTAGCTGGCTCCCCAGGCTAGTCCCCAGCCTCCTCGTGGCGTTCTGCGGTCGCTGAGGGCTGGCTGTGGCTCCGCTGGGGCTGGCTGGCTCTTCGTTTCTCCTGCCTCTCACTAGCAGCCTCTGAATGAATTTCTTCGCTCCTCGCACGATCTGCACTCTCCGCTCTTCACAGCGATCCAAAATGGCGGGGGGGGGGGGTTGAGCGCGCAGCCGCTTCCCGCTCTTTCTAGCCTCACAGCCCAGGAAAGCGCGCGAAGGCTCCAACCGTCGCTGCTGTTGCCGGGCAGAATGGAGCAGCTGCGGGATCCCTAGCAATCCGGCCTGCCGGCTTCAGAGCCTTCTCTGGGACTCCCTATCGCCTGGAACGCCCCTGTCCTGGCTAGGAAATTCGCTCACCCCACTAGCTGCTCCTGCCGCTCGCCAGCGTTCGCTGGGCGAGCCTTTCCGATCCTCTGTAGCGCTTGTGACCACCAGCAGCAGAGAAGCCCGGTAGCCCTTTTAAAGTGACAGAAACCTCAGTGGAGGTAATTTGACAGTTCTCACAGTGGCTGTAATTTTCTCTATCTGAGAATTTCAACGTGGTCCAAAGTGGGAAACTTTTTCCAGCCTATCTGACCTTAGACTGGAGCTCTCCCAAAACAGTCCTAACGGGCGGACTGAGTTTTCGAACTGAGCATGCAGAGGCAAAGGGAGGCGTGGTCAACAAAAACATCACTCAGTCCAAGGGCAGATAGGCTGTGTTAACCCAGCATTTGGACTCTCCGAGCAGTGCACTGGAGAAGAAAAATGGTATAGTTATTTACTTAAGAAAGGACATGAAAGCTGAATTAATTGAAGCAGATTCTCAAGGAAGATATATTGCAATAGAACTGGTATTAGAAGGGAAAAAGATACTTCTAATGGGAATATATGTTCCCAATCAACAACAAGACAAATTTTATAAAACGCTCCATACTAAGTTAGTACATTGGGACTATAGATCTTGCATATTATTGGGTGACTGGAACGGTGGATACCGTTATGGATACCAAGAAAGATAAGAAGGGTCTCCGGCAAAATATCGAGCGAAACTACCCAAGTCCTTTTTCGATATGATGGATGATTTCGAACTGAGAGACATCTGGCGAGAAAAGAATGCAGAAGAATATGACTTTATATTTTTTTCCGATAGACATCAATCCTTTTCTAGGATTGACTTTATACTAATAACAAATGATTTGCTTTCTAGGGTAAAGAAGATGAAGATATGTTCCAGAGCTTTATCAGATCATAATCCGGTTTGGATGGAGCTGGAATATGGGACACAAGCAAGAAGGACTTGGAGATTGAATGAAAACTTATTTAGATATGAGAAAATTTTAATGAATGTAAAAAATTGTTAAGATAATATTTTGTTTTTAATATGAATAAGGCCACATCTATGGAAATGGCCTGGAACGCAAGTAAAGCGTACATGCGAGGAGTTTTAATAAATTTAAATAGGTTACATAGACGTAAACGGGGGAAAAAGAACTGAACTAGAGGATGAAATCTGGAAGAGGGAACAGGAATTAATATTAAACCCAGGAGATAAGAAGATTAAAGAAGCAATTACTTTATTAAGAGCGCAATTTAATATGCTGATGTCAGACCAGGTGGCTACTAACTTGCTATATGTAAAACATAATACTTTTTGTAATGCAAACAAATCTGGTAGATGGTTAGCATATCTGATTAGGAAGAAACAGAAATCTCACAATATATCGAAATTACATTATAAAGGGAAGGAAGTGTATCAACAGGATGAGATTCAAAAGGTCTTTTGTGAATTTTTCACAGGACTGTACATGAATGACAAAATACAAGGTTTAGATATAGATAGATACTTGGATAAAGAAAAGATACCCATAGTTAAAGACGAGCAGAGGGAGAGATTGAATCAACCAATAACTTTGGGGGTAATTCTCCAGGTAATCAAACACCTAAAGGTAGGGAAAGCACTGGGTACAGACGGTTTGACGGCGGCTTATTACAAAAATCTACAATTAGAAATGATAGAACCCCTTAAGGAACTATTTAGTAAGATCCAAATGGAAGGGAAGGTACCCCCATCTTGGAAGACAGCCTTCATATTCCCTGATACCCAAAGAAGATCAAGATCTTAGTCAACCAAAAAATTACAGACCTATATCATTACTTAACATAGATTATAAAATTTTCACTAAAATACTAGCGAATAGGTTAATGTTGGTTATTCAGCAATTGATTCTTAATGATCAAACCGGTTTTATACAAGGGAGACAAATGAGAAGTAATGGAAGACAAATTGTTAATATACTGGAATATTTGGGAAAGAATAATCAAATTCCTGCAGCGCTTATATTTCTAGATGCCGAGAAAGCCTTTGATCGAGTGAATTGGCAATTTTTAATGAAAATAATGCAAAAAATGCAAATAGGAGAGCACTTTTTACAATCAATTAAAGCAATATATCAGGAACAAACAGCACAAATTATAGTCAATGAAAGTTTAACAGACCCATTTAAAATCGAGAAAGGTACAAGGCAGGGTTGTCCCCTATCCCCATTACTGTTTATTATAACTCTGGAATTATTGTTGAATAAAATACGGGGATCAGATGATTTACAGGGAATCAAGATTAGGCATCAAGAATATAGAATACGTGCTTTTGCGGATGATTTGATTATAACATTAACCCAACCAAAGGAATCTAGTAAGGTTTTAATGAATATGATTAATCAATATGGCCAAGTGTCTGGATTTAAAATAAATTTAGGGAAAACAAAGATGCTAGTTAAAAATATGAATATTAAACAAAGGGAAGAATTAGAAGGAGTGACAGGATGTGAAATAGTTAAAAAGATTAAATATCTAGGAGTCTATATCTCAACCTCAAATGGGAAACTATATAAGTACAATTATGAGCCACTATGGCGCAGCATACAGACAAAGATGAAAATTGGGAAAATTACAATTATCTTTGTTGGGAAGAATAGCAGCGGTGAAAATGAATGTTCTACCTAAATTTTTATTTCCTTTTCAAATGATACCAATACTTTAAAAAGATGCAAATTTGTTAGAATGGCAAAAGGGCATTAACAAATTTGTATGGGCAGGGAAGAAGCCAAGAATAAAACTAAAAATAATGCAAGATGTGCGTGAGAGAGGAGGTTTGAAATTACCAAATTTAAAACTATATTATGAAGCAGTAGTTTTATCGGTAATTAGTGACTGGATTAATTTAACAGACGATAGAATACTTAATATAGAAGGGCATGATTTGGTATATGGCTGGCATGCTTACCTGCTATATGACAAAAAGGTAGATAAGAATTTTAAAAGTCATATTTTAAGGAATGTTCTACTGCGGGTCTGGAAAAAATATCAATACAAACTAAATGATAAGATACCCATGTGGGCAATTCCTAGACACGCAATAGAAAACATAAATATAGTACAAAAACAAGATGTAATTACATACAGACAGCTTCTCACCTTAGAAAGAGGTGTATTACAATTAAAACCCTTGAATGTACTAAAAGAGGAAAAGGCAATTCAAACATGGTTTCAGTATGGCCAGTCACAGGCCAGAGGGAAAAAAGATAAAAAAATCGGTTTTACGCAAAATGAGGATAATTTACTAAAACAAATTAGGGATCAAAGTCCAATGCATATAAAGAGACTATATAATGTATTAATAGAAATGGATTCAGAAACAGAATTAGTTAAAGACTGCATGATAAAGTGGGCACAAAATTTTGAAGAACCAATAATGTTGGATACATGGGAAAAGATTTGGGTAAGAAATGTAAAATTTACATAAGCCCAAAATTTGAGAGAAAACTTTTATAAGATGTTTTATAGATGGCATTTAGATCCTAAAAAACTGGCCTCTATGTATCCGAATTTACAACCTAAATACTGGAGATGTGATTGCCTCGATGCTACATACTATCATATATGGTGAAAAGGTAAAAGCATTTTGGATAAAAATATGATGGATTATGCAAAATGTTCTTTAAAAAAAGATAAAGTTTACCCCTCAGTTATTCTTGTTACGTATATTTACTGATTGTACAGTTATAGAGACTAACTTGATTTTGCATTTAATAACCGCATCAAGACTGTTGGTGGCACAATACTGGAAGAAGGAAGATTTGCCTACTATTCAAGAATGGACATTAAAAGTAACAAACCTAGCAGAGATGGCTAAAATATCAGCATATCTCAAGGACCACTCAAATGAGAGATATAAACTGGAGTGGAGAAGATGGATTGACTATACTCAAAATAAATATGGGACTAAGAAATTCCAGATAGTTTATGACTGAAGAAACAAGGAATGATATAATCTGCTTAGAGCTAGTCTAGCAAAGAGGAGTTAAAGCTGAAATGAAAGATGATACTAACTTTTTTTTAAAGTTTATCTTAGAATATCTTTGTTAAAGATTTATACCCTGTATTGGTTCTGGAAAGTCGGGGGGGGGGGAGGTTTGGGGGGGTTGGGGGGGAGGGTAGAGGGGTTCCACCACAAATGCGTGCACAACAAAAGCACGCCTGACTAAACCGCGGTGACTAAAGCGCGGTGACAAAACCGTGCGATGAATGAGCGACTAATTAGCCCTAAAGCGCGCCGACAAAAGCGCGCCGACAGAAGCGCGCTGTAACAGAACCCTAAACCTAACCCTAACCCTAACCCTTACCTTAAATTAAATCGCGCTTCTGTCGGCGCGCTGTTGTCGGCGCGCTTATGACGTTCGCGCTTTTGTCGGGTCACGGGGTAGAGGGAAGGAGGTAAATATTTGTAAAAGTTTTGTTTTCAAAAATTTTCAATAAAAAAAATCTAGAACGCTAGTCTTTCTTCAGTTACTCTTGCCAGCATTATAGTGAATGATAGTATGGCTTAATCATTCCCTCCCAAACTTTCTACAATTTCCACTCTCTCAACCACTTCATCCCTATTAATAAGTATTAAGTGACCCTATAGTTCCCTCCTCCACATTTTGAAAGATTAAAGTTGTCAGAATGCAGATGAGGAACCTTTTCAATCTCTCATTTGCTGTAGTTTGTTTTCCAGTTGATGTTAGGATAGTTAAAGTTCCCTGTCTCTACAATAGCATGTTTATGTATCACATAAGCACCAAAACCTTGCAAAATTTCAGCATTCTTTACTTGAAATCCTATAAAATTCTACTGAAGAAGTCTTGCAAAACTACTTATGAGAGTTTTGTTCGGTCTCTCTCTCGCTGTAACTACAGACATACTTACATCTCACTCTCCAGATACCTTTTCAGGATATTGGTGCATTCGTACAGCACTGTATTGTTAATTCATCCATACTATACATTACAGTATATTTGGAGAAAATAATGCTAGAGTTATACCACAAAGGTGTATAATGGACCTTAGGTGTAACATTTTGTATTTTTGGTATATGGTATATGGACAGTATCAATTTCTTGTGCTGCACAAGCAGAATCTTTGTAGTTATTCAATTGACTGAGGAAAAAGATACAGCTGAAGGATTTTCAGGAATCCTTTCTTATTCATGTCTTCTACAAGCCCATAAAGGTTATACAAAAGCATATTGGGAGCGTGTAAAATGTCTCTTGTTCACAAAGATAATTTTTACAACACAAATAAAAACCTAAGTAAAATATTTTATAAAATCTATCCTTATTTTTATATAAATGCTCTTTTAACATTCCTCACATAGATTAAAATTCATTTCTATCTACAAAATATTTTGAACTGGAAGGCTGGAACTATATTTAGCTCTGAACCTCAGTAAGGTAAGGACTGTATCCATCATTCCCCATCCATCACCCCCTACACATACACACATCCGTGCCCCTTTGGCTGTCCTGCATTCTGCCTTGTAGGGCAGGAAGCAGCCCCAGAAATGCACAGCCCGAACACAGCCCTGATACCCTGCACTCCAAGACACCTGCTGCCGTATGCTCTGCCACCTCAGTAAATCTTTGTCATCTTTCTGTTTTGCTGTTGATGAGGCATGCCCGGTTTGGTAGCCAGGCTGAGGGGAAGCTGACTTTGCATTGTGAAAAAAGGGGGGCAGGACTGCTTTCAACTCCCCTCTTTTTCACACTGCAACCCAAAGCCAGTCCCAACAGCCAGAACAGGCACATCTTAAAAACAGTGAAGGTGAGGATAGCTCATGCAGGTTGACAGGTAGAAAGATAGGCTGGATGGTGGTGGTGGTGGAGTGCTACTACAATCATCAGTGTGATTGGGCTGCAAAGCATCCAAATTTTGAGCACATGGTGCTTCTGCAATGGACAGAATTTAGGAAGTTATTATTCCATTGGTTCAGCACCATCATGACTTTAAAAGGTCCCTTTATGAGTAGTGGTCAAATCAAAGACTACCTCTAGCTTTCCCAAGCAATTCATTTTTTCCTTTGCTTTTCTCTCAAAATTGTGTGTCCTGTTTTCTCTTGGAATACTATTTGTTATTCTGGTCCTTTAACTCTATTTTTATATGAATAAACAACTGCACATATACTCAACCAATATACTCAACCAATGCATCTTGTTCTATATGTAGTATACAAAATCATATATGATTGTTATTCTTCTTTCATAAGTCAGCCAAATAAATTATCAAAATATTGGAACATAGTAAATAAATGAAAAAAAATCTATCAGCATTATAATCTATAGTTTTAGTAGTACTAGGCTGATTCCAATTATATGCAGTCCCTGGGACTTTGTTTTGCAACCATTTGGTTATTATTCATAAGTTATTTTCTCATGGAGGTGGAGTGTCCTTCAGTTCCTTCTTAAAGTTACATTAATAAATTGCCATGCTGCCAAATTTTTATATCAGCTATTTTTAAAACATTTTACTAAAACTATACTGCAAGAACTTAATCAGACATTTCTCAAATTTAACTCTTAATGTGAAAATTAAGATACAGACAGTACTGCTATTTTATAAATTATGGAAATACAAGTTGTCCAGGTCAACAACCGTATGTGGGTCATTTATTTATTAGTTAATTTATATCTCACTTTTTCTTCAGGAGCTCAAGGTCATATACTTGGCAATCCCACTGAATGACAACATGGACTGCTCTGACACAGAATAACTAGCCAAAATAAAAAATTTCTATTCCTAATTCAGTCCTAATCCAACTTCTACACTGTGCAAGTGGTGAAGTAGCTAAATACAATTAACATTACTCCCCCAATATTTAATAATTTTGCCTTTATATATTATTTTAAAATCACAATTTAATGGCAATTTTTGGTAATACAATTGTTTTCAAGATTTTGTGCAACTTTGAGTTTATCAGTATATGCAGTTAGGGATGAAATAATATATAGTATAAGTATTTATTAAATACCTAGTGAGTCACATAGATTATTTTACTAAACTAATTTAACAAGTGCAGTAATATAGTTAGCATTTTCCTCAAGTGGCAGAAGGCACATAATGAGATACGCAGTCAATAGCAGCAATAGCAATAGCAGTAGACTTATATACCGCTTCATAGGCCTTTCAGGCCTCTCTAAGCGGTTTACAGAGAGTCAGCATATTGCCCCCAACAATGTGGGTCCTCATTTTACCCACCTCGGAAGGATGGAAGGCTGAGTCAACCCTGAGCCGGTGAGATTTGAACCGCTGACCTGCTGATCTAGCAGTAGCCTGCAGTGCTGCAGTCAATACAGGTAACTTCATATACTTCCCTCTCTCCATCCTGGTAGCACAAAGATAACCCACAATTGGCTGGCTGATTCTGGAGGAAGGAGCCCAGAGCCAAATATTCAGTGGTGATGTGATTGGCTACTTTGGAAGCAGGGGTCAACCTTTTCCACCAGCAAACAGATAAAATATGTTCAGGGTTTCAAGTAAGCCAATAAGCAACTATCTCTGGCATGCAGTAAAGTCCATACTCCTGTATTGTACTGCTATCCTGAAAAGGGGGGAAAACCATCTTGCTGTCTTCTAGCGAGACAACAAGAGAATAAAGTTGACTGCAGCACTTTTCTTTGAAGAGAGCTAAATGCTTTCTGCATAAGGTGCAGATATATCTCTCCTCCAAGAAACTGGCATCTGCTGATGTACAACTCCTTGTACACCAGCCTCATAGTTGCACACTTGAACCTGGAGCCTGCCATCTTAATCCCAACTGATGGACCAAGGTCTCATATTAACTTATAAATCATATATTGTTAATGTACTTTTAGAACAATGTCCCAAAGGTGCTTTTCAAAGCTGCTTTTTTAGGACAATGCTTCTTTCTATGTCAGTCAAGAATTGCCAGAGGAATTGTAGAATTGATCAGTGGTTCTCCACAGTAGTGGAGATAGTATCCAGGAATGGGTTAACGCCGTCTGTCCTCCAATCGGACTGAGTCTGCAAGCTGTGATGACATGCTTCCTCTGGTAGCTCCTCCCAGCTTTTAGACTCAATCTATTTTAGGACAAGACGTGTGTTTAAATTCTCCTCCATTCCTGAATACTTCCCATATTCCACAACATCAAAACAAGTCAAGAAAAGATTTTTCTTGGACGCAGGCTCCCATCAAGAGCAGGTAGAACAGCCTCTGGTCCCAGAGGAAGGGGCTTCTGCTGGATCCTGCTGAAGACCATCAGATGGCAAGTCAGCCTAGTTCCAACAGCCAATATAGGGCAGCGCCCACGAGCATTGCTCCAGAACGTTGACCCTAGCCTTGTACAGATTGCAATCACCTCAAGCAGTTCTGCAGCTTGACAAGGGAACAGTCAAAAGTTTTTGCTCCATGGCGCCAGCCCAGGCCTCACAGAGCAATTCCGACACACCACACCAGTAGCCCAGGCCTCAAACAGCAATTCCAACATTCAGGCGCCATTTTGAAGCCCCACCATGATGAGGAGCTGCCCGGGCGCCATTTTAAAGAGGTGCAAAGACAAGGTGAGCACCGGGGGTTCTGTTTAACGCCATGTGGAGCCCAATTAGGCCTTTGCCTTCCTTAACAGGAATCACTGCCCATATCTCCACTGTTTAGGGCCAAAAGAGTGTGGCCGGCATTAGAAGTAATTGCCATGTGGTAGAGCAAGATGATGGAGGCCATTCCTGAGAGTTTAGCTTGAGTGACAGAAGCCCCTCAGCTGCCCTCCCCTCATAGAGAGGACGCGGCAGGAACCTTGGGATTGAAGCCTGCCAAAAGAAGACAAGCCTCAGGGTCCAGGTTGTGGGGGCACTCTAAGAAGGCTCCAAGGCTACAGAGTGAGCAGAGTGCCCAGCACCAGAGGGCCTTGGATCGCGAATTCGCCAAAACCCAGAGGGAGGCAGCCAGGAGAGCCCACAAACCACGATCCACAGGGCAAGTCAGCTCCCACCCTTTCACATTGCAGCTTCGCACCAGTGACAGTCCACAGCAGGCCACAAGGTCTCTGGACAGCGAGGAGGACCCCCCTTCCCCTTCTGTCTCCAATTATCCCCCAGAAGGAGGGAGTTTTTGTATCTCTTTTACAGACAGCAGATCGCTTTCAACCAGGGAGCGGCCAGTGAGACTTAGAACCTCCAATGCAGAAGCAACCTTTCTCTTACGACTACAGGCCTCCATCCTCAAGAGCCAGAAGTGGCTCTACCCCCTCCTGACATGGCAGCTATTATCTCCGAAGCCTTCAGGCAAGGAATTGCTGCAGGACTGCAGCAAAGATCAACCAGATAGGCCTCAAACAGACATAGGCCCCAGGCTCATAGGGAGCGCTGGGAGCCTAAAGGTTTTATGCCCCCTCTAGAACATTTTCCTTCTGTGTCTCCCAGTCAGGAGAGGAAGAGGCACTCAGGGACTCAGAACTATCAGATGATGAGGGCTTAACTCCCGATCAACCTGCCTTTGTGGATTTGTTCCGGCGTTCCCTATTTAGGTTCATTCTGTTCAAGGCCAAGAAAGTTGCTAACATTGGGGCCAATCAATCAGGGCAGGAGACAGAAACGCCCAGCTCAAGAGATCAGGCAATTCCTCTCTTCTCTGAACCTGCCGTAGAGAGAGAGGTGGTTCTATCTCCCAGGTTATTCCTAGATGTAGTCCAATGGCAGTGGATATCCCCTGGGTCGGGACCCTTTCCCAACAGCCATGACAAATGTCTATGTAACATAGGCCCTGGTCTATCCAAGGCCCTGGAGGTTCCCATAGTTGATGTCCCTGTGATGGCCTTGTCAGCATCATCTGTCATGGCAGGTTCTCAGAGGACAAGAGACCAAAACAGATATTAGTGAAGGGTCACCAAATCCATTGCCTCACATATAGTGACCAGATGCCTCCTTTGGCTCCACCAATGGGAAGCTGATGCCAGACATAAGTGGAGATTTGCCTCCGCCCCCTTCTCAGGGGTTAAATTGTTTGGGGATTCCCTAGAGTCTCTCCTGGTCAAGTCCCAGGACAAGCGCAAAATTCTGCCATCCCTTTATCGATGTCCTGAGGCTGGTCCTCCTCATTTTTGTTGCTCTCCCTTTCCAGGATTGGACAGGGGATTCAACCTCCTTTGTCAGCAGAGACAATTCCCTCAGGGACATCAGCAAGACAGGGCAGGTAGAAATGGTCCATGCTTTCCAACTAAGAGATACTCCGGAGGTGGGGGAGGTCACACCTTTCGGCATCAGAAGTGACTGTCTAACCAACCTTCCCATTGGGCGCTGATTGGCATTCTTCACCAACCAATGGGAGGAGATAACCATGGATGTCTGGGTCAGGAGATGGTCAAATCCAACCTCTACCTTGAGTTCCTCTCCACCACCACCACCCTGAGGTTTTTCATCAGGTGTCCTGTATCACAGGACCAGGAAAAGCAGCTCTTCATAGAATCAGCAATCCAACATCTACTGGAAATTCAGGCGATCCCGCCGGTTCCAGAGGAGCAACAGTGTCGGGGTTTCTACTCCCTCCTGTTCATCATTTCAAAGACCTCAGGAGGGGGGGGGTGTTGGAGGGCAATTCTAGACCTCAAGCATCTGAACCATCACATTGTCTACCGACGGTTTAAGATACACTCGCTTCAGACCATCCTGGAGAGCAGAAGGGGCGACTTCCTCATGTTGGTGGACAGAGGCATACCTACACGTGCCCATCCTCCCTACCCACAGGCAGTTTCTCTGCTTCTTCTATGCGGGGAAACATTTCCAATACAAAGCTCTACCCTTCGGCCTTTCATCGGCTCCCAAAGTGTTCACCAAGCTGCTTGCAGCACTAGCGGGGCATTTCCACAGCAGGCCAGTCAGGATGCATTGCTATCTGAATGACATCCTTCTTCAATCCAGATCAGAAGGACAGGTGGAAGGAAACCTGGAGCTTACGCTTCAAGTCCTCCAGGACCACGGGTTTTCCATAAACTTCGCCAAGAGTCACCTCTCCCCAACTACTTGCCTGCTCCATCTGGGGGCAATCAAAGACACCACAGAGGGCATGATTTACCTCTCCCAGGAACATCAGTCCAGTCTGCAGAGATTGGCAGACTGAATAAGGAGAGAATGTCAGGTACTGCTGATGTAGCTCTCCCAGTTGCTGGGAAAGATGGTGTCCTGTTTCTCAATTGTCCCGTGGGCTCGGCTCCATAGCAGATATCTCCATTGGTATTTCCTACCACATTAGAGGGGCGGCAGGAGCTGCTCGTCAGACAAAGTACAGGTACCAGCAGAGATAATCAGGTCCCTGGGGTGGTGGTTGTCCCCAGACATCTCCAGGGGTTGCCAGTTCAGGGAGTCGGAACACCTGACATTGACAACATGCCAGCCTCTTTGGTTGGGAAGCACACCTACAATCAAAGATGGCGCTGAGTCAATAGTCCCAGACGGACTGGAGCCACAACATAAATTGGCTCAAACTGTGGGCAATGCATCTGGCTCTCATTCATTTCCAGGACTATGTGGTGAAAAGACACATTCTGATCCTCACAAAGACGGCCGCAAAGGCACGTATCAACCATCAGGGTGGAACCTGGTCCCTCATTCTTAAGGCAGAACAGCTAGGCCTCTGGGTTGAGGCACACCTTCTGTCCATAAGGGTGGAACACATCTCGGGAATGGCAAATGTACAGGCAGACTGGCTCAGCCGAGCTCCAGTCGATCACATGGAGAGGAGCTTGCACCTGCACGTCTTCAGGGAACTAACAGAACGGTTCAGCCTGCCAGTAGTAGATATCTTTGCCACCCCGGACAACAGTCAACTAGCCAGGTTCTATGCCAGATACCTAGTCTTAGGGGCAGTCCACGGCCTCCAAGACGACTGTATACCTTCCCTCCTCTTCTACTCATCCCGGGGGTCTTCAGGAAGATGCTGGAGAAGGAAGAGGAGCTCCTGCTCCTGGCGCCCAACTGGCCCAGAAGGCCTTTGTTCACAGATCTGGTGAGCCTTTCAGTGACTCCACCCTGGAGGATCCCTCCAACCAAACTTTCTCTCAGCCAGGGATCTCTAGTTCACCCAGACCCTCAATGAACCCCTGGACCACCTCAGTAATTGAGCGGAAGGTCCTGAGCGAGGACAATCTGTCCACCAGGGTCATCAAGACAATACAGGCATCATGACAGTCCTCGACCAACCACATATACGACACCACCTGGAGAGTTTTTTGCCATTGGTGCTGAAGTAAGGATCTCATCCCCACAGAAGCTTCCATTCCTCAACTCCTGGACTTCCTCCAGGAAGGATTAGATAGCGGTCTGTCTCCTAATACTATCAGGAGGCAGGTCTTCAGTTTTCACGTGTGAATCACTGGAATCTCTGGCCCATCATCCTTTGATTCAACAGTTCTTAAGGGGTGCTACCAACTTAAAACCCCGGTAGTTCACAGATATCCCACTTGAGACTTGACCAAGATACTGAATTCCTGCCTATGCTATCTTACTTTTAAGGTGGCGTTCCTGGTGGCCATCACATCGGCCAGGCGGGTTTCAGAGCAGGGTGGTGCTGCGGCTGACCCATCCTCTGTCCCGAAGGTAAACACATGATTCCACAGAGCCCAAGAGCTTGTGCTGCCAAACTTCTGCCCTGAACCAGTCCATCATCTGGAGTGGAAGTGGCACATGCTAGATGTGCGGAAGGCCCTCCACTTTTACATTGGGAGGACCTCTTTTTTAAGACGCACAGAATCTTTACTTGTCTCCTTTCAACCAGCCATGATGGACAACAAGGTGACCCCATCTTCTCTGGGTCATTGGATCAGGGCCTGCATTGCAAAAACCTAGGAGTTACAGGCTTCACCACCGCTAAGACATATTACCGGTCACTCTTTCAGGAGTGCAGCAACAACTGCAGCATGGGCAACGCAGGCCTCGATTGAAGAGATCTGTCAAGCCGCCACCTGGGCCTCTCTGTCCACTTTTATCCGCCATTACAAGTTAGACAGCTTTGCTTCAGCTGAGGCGGCCTTTGGCAGGCAGTTCTGCAAAGAGCACACACAATTCATGGGATTTCGGACTGGACTATGGTCCACCCGTAAGGACAAACCAGGCTTTGATATGTCCTATCCCTGGATGCTATCTCCACCACTATGAAGAATGGGCATAGGTCTTACCTGAAACGCCCATTCTCTGGGCGGTGGAGATAGCATCCAGCTCCACTGTGATAGGTGTCCGGTCCTGGGCCCGAGAGGAGACATTTCTTCACCATCAAAGGTCAGTCTGCAGCAACACCTTTGTTAAAAAGCTGGGAGGAGTTACCAGAAGAGGTGTGTCATCACAGCTTACAGACTCAGTCCGATTGGATGACAGCTGGAGTTAACTCATTCCTGGATGCCAAGTCTTGAAGAGATGTTACAATTTACCGTATTTTTCCATGTATCTGCCCCCATGTATAAGACCCCTTTTCTTACGCAAAATTCAGAAATCAGATAAAAACTTTCTCAGGTGGCAGGACCTGCGCATAAAGCGGCAGCCCAGGGCTAAAGCACTGGTAGAACACCAAAGGGTTGGGGGAAGATGCTGAAACAAGCCGGCATCCTGCCTGTAGCGCCCATGCCAATTGCCACTTCCCAGCCAGAGTGGAATGCTGCATGTTTAAGTGCCAGTAGATGCCAGCCTTCCCTCAAGTAGACCTGGACAGCTGCTGGAGAGGGAAAGGCCCATTTCAGCACCTGGCACCTAGATGCCCTCGCTTCCCCAAAGCATTTCTTTGCCAACCTGATTTTCAGGTCTGTTGCGTTTCCCCATCATGTTGTGTGCAAGGAAACAAGTTTGTGGGATTTGGGATTGATTGAACTTTTTTTTTAGCCCCACAAACTTGTTCCCCTGCACACAACAGCAAGAAAGCTAGTTGTATCAAGCAAGACTGCTTGTCCTAAATAGAATCTGTATGTCCAACACTTACCTGAAAACATACTTGCTGACGATCCCCATATCTCATGAAGCATGAAAAAAGGACACTTGGAAGCAAGCATTCTCTGCATAACCTCTTGTGTGCAATGCCTTCCCATCAAATAAAAGAATTCTACCCTCAGTTTTAATGTTCATGATATTTTTAAAAGTTTGGCTCTTTAAATGTGTGTTTTGGAACTGAGCCAAGGATGGAAGATATACTTGAAAAATAAATTTGATATTATGTTTTATTATTTTTATTACATTAGTTATGTTGAAAGTGTTTATTTTACTTTTATAATGTGGATAAACTATTGAATTATTGTTGTGTTATATGTAGTATACTAAGCCAGTCAGATGATTGAAGTAGCATAAAATAATTTGTAATAAATAAAGTCAATCTGTTTGGAAGTTCACTGGGAGGATGGAGTAGTAAGAAATCCCATGGGCTCTTCGCTGCATGCCTATATATACATATATACAGAGATATCAGGGACTTGAAAAACGTTATTGTGTAATGCATACACTTATTACTAAACATGTCTTCTCACTATCATATTTTTAATTTTAAAACAGCTAACTTATTCAAAGTTAACTTTAAAAATTATGTCCAATTAGCTCTTCCTTAAGGTATAGCAATAGGAAATTAACAAAAAATAAAATGTATGTTACCAAATGTTTAAGAAATGAAGACAATCAAATATTAGTCAAATTTATGAAGCAAAGTTGATGTACTGTGGAATTTAAAAGTTGCTAAGCAACGTGATATCATTAATAATAAAAATTAATGTTAATATTTTTATGAGATATGTGCTTAAATCTAAACGTACAAACTTATGTTTCAACACTATCTCAGCTTCTAATTCATACAGGCCCCAGGCCCAACCTATAAACTGTATGCCTAGTTATAGAGTTTTTATGTAAGGACTTTAAAAACCAGGCAGATAGCATTCATGATATACACAGCAGCACTCAGGTCAGGAACATTTAATTCCTCCTTCTGTAATGATTACACTAGATTCTTCTTAACGCTATAGACATATGCTGTGGATTAACTTTCATGCAATATAGGAACAGCACTTAAATCTTCTGATCACCTATTCTATACAGGTTCTTTCCTAAAACTAGCTTGAACTTGGGAGTGGAAAATGGTGCACATGATACAGAAAGACCAATGTAAAAGTATATTATATAGTCAGGTTCATGTGTATTAGGATAATGGTAGGTTTTGGCCTCTGTATATCACCACATTTGGCCTCTGTATATCACCACAGTGAATTTAAAAAGAAACATTCAAGATGTAAGCAAAGTGAAGACTTTCATCTTTATCAAGTGTGTTTGTTGGGTCAAACTCCTGCTGGGTTTGACAAGTGTGATATTAATCACTGAGAAATTGTGGCTACTTTAATTCACCTAAACCAGGGGTCGGCAAACTTAAACACTAAAAAAGCCATTTGGACCCGTTTCCCACACAAAAGAAAACACTGGGAAGCCCCCTGTTCAATTCTGGAGCTGACTGGAAGTACAGTTCCCCCACCAGAGCTTCCTCCTAGGTGTACTTTTTCCTCTACCTGTCATAACCGAAAGCCCTATCAATTGTGAAGACAACTGGAAAACCCTCCCCTTGCCATAGTCTTCTCCTGGCGCACTGTGCTTCTCCCCCGCCCCCACCAGAAGCTCCTCTCAAAATTGGGGCGCCGACCGGTGACGGTGCCGCAGCAGAGGGAGGAAAGAGCTACATGCGGCTCCAGAGCCACAGTTTGCTGACCCCTGACCTAGACCAAAACTTATCATTTCCCCAATATATACAAATCTAACTATAATTAAAAGGCTTGATAACCCAACAAAATGAGCCTCAGGGACTAAAAAGTAGCTAGAGAAAGTTATGTAAGTTATCTGCTATCTTTGCAAATCTGTGCTAGACTTATAGTATTGCTTCATATCTGTTATTCAGAACACACAAAATAACTATAACATCCATTATTATACTATAACCACAATGTACTTTTTGCTGCATACAGCAATCATATGTTTCATATTTTTTCTTATCTGTATCACAGCAATACATCAAAAAGATAAATGAAGTATCTTTAAAGAATTCAAAAGATTTTGTTTGACAGATTAATCATTTGGCTTATTGATCCACTTGATTTAATTGTGAATGTTGTTGGACAGATTTATCATTTCTTGAAACTCCTTAATATATATGAGTACCGTTTTTTCTACAGGTTTTAAAGATTGCCTGCATTTAAACTCAGTTGAATGACTTCAACCTTAAAAATATGAACATGCAATGTATAGGAAAAAATCTCATACTTAATTTGCTTAACCTAACCTTGTTTGCATACTAATAGTTCTAAGCTTTTCTAAAAAAATATGTTGGGTTCTGTTCCACAAAACACGTAAAATTAACAAAAGTTCCTTAAATTATAGATTTACATGATAAAATAGTTATGCAGCTAAAGGGCAGAAATAAAAGGTGGCTGAAAATAAAAGAAACAAAGATCGATAAATGTATCCAAAACAGGTTTCATTATTCCTGAAAACCCGTGTCATGCAACCATCTTTCAAGTGCCTTATTTATTATATTTATTATATTTAAAAACAAAACAATAACAATTAATAAATACAAAGATCTATTCTTCTGGGATACTGGTGATGAAATGAGACATAGGCTAGCAACACAAAACTAAATGTTTTCTATTTAGGGACAATCTTGTCACACATGAATATTCCTGAAAAAAATCTGCTCCCCTGGTATAATACATTTCTTTAGAATTCTTGTGATTGTCATAAAGATAATTTAGAAAACTGCAATAAGATCCTATCTCACGAAAAACTTAAAAATACTTTATGAGGTTATTCAGAGTTCCAGTTATATTTACAATGTTGTTTCAACAGCAGAAAATTTGATTATAAAAAAGTACAAATATATCCTGTCTCACCCCCACACAGACACACTACCTCCAAATAGTACTATAATGACAGAGGAACCAATTCTTAAGAACAAGTTAAGAGAAAGTGAATGGGTAGTGTGGGAAGTTATCATCCAGCCCTCTCCCTGAAAAATGAAATATCCTAGGAAATATTGAAAAGGCAGAATATTTCTCTGGATGTGAACAGAAAGAAACATGTTTAAAAGACAGAATAGTTGCCTGTAGCTTCCTGCCTATCCCCACTGTTAATGGGCCATTAACAGGCCAAGCTAGTCCACTTTACATAATAAAGACTTCACCAGCAGCTACAGCAGGAAAGCATGATAATATTGGCCCTTTACTGAACTGGCCACATGGCATCTGAGAACTCATCCATACCTGGATTCAAAACACAGCCTAGAGAGTAGCCCCTGCATGGCCCCATGGGAGTCTGACAACCAATCAGAATACATTTCTTACACAGGAACAGGAAACAGAGAGGTGGGACTAAACAGGTTATAAAAAGCCTAGCAAGCCCCTCCTTCGGCCCTTCTCTTCTTCTCCACCAACATTGAAGCATGTGGTCACCTTTTCTGTTCAGGGCTCAAGCCATGTGGCCCCGTCCAACAATAAACCATCTTTCCAAGCAGCCTCCATGTCTCCAGTGTCTTTTTCCCCACTTGGAGCTGAACCCAGAAGGACATTTCTTTCATCAGTAGCTTAGTGAAGTCAGTGTCCTTGTATTAACTGCCTCTTTCAAAGTCAGACTTGCAATTCTGATTGAAATTAAGGTTTATGTTTCTTTGCCCTGTATCTGGGTCCAAATCAGCCTATAATTCAATATATTTTGGAAACCACACAATAAAAACATTTTAGTTTGTGCTTGTTAATTTTAAATCAACATAAAACAATTTAAAATGGGCTTTAATGACTCTTAAAACATTTTTCACTAATTTAAACATTTAATGTTAAACTTGCAAAACAGTATTTCACTGGATCTATTTGTTCTCTTCCATACCTTGCTTTTTTGCTGGTCTTGGGTTTTGGTGTGGTATGTTTTACTTTCTTCTCCTTTGGCTCTTTGGGGATTTTGGGGGTTTTGGGTGTCTTGGGTTCCTTAGGCTCCTTCTTCTCCTTGGGTTCCTTCAAATCCTTCGGATCCTTTTTCACCTTAGGTTTCTTCTTTTTCTTTTTTTCTTCCTGGGAGCCTTCTAGGCCTTTTCTAGTAGAATCCTGGTTGTCAAGGCCACCAGGAAAGCCTTCCTTTCCAAATCCTTTGCTGGGACCTTCTGCAACAATATGATTGTTTTTCTTTTTCTTTTTCTTTTGCTGTGGTTGCAGCTCAATTGAGGGAAGGTAATCATCACTTTTCAAGAGCTGGGCATTCGGTCCACTAACCTGAGACATGTCTGGCACTGTTTTTTCTAGGAAGGGTTCCGACGGAGAATGCTAGGAGAAATAAATGAACATTAAATAACTAAATGCTTTAAATTAGTTCATGGAAAATATGCAGGTTATAAATCAATACAGAAAATACATTTCATGTTTTAAATAGAAAGCCATTCTAGAAACTGTTAATGAAGCATATTTCTGCTAGAACAGGAACTGAAGCACGAAAGATAGGACTGCTTCAGTATGTTCAAACCTAAATAAAAAGGTGCAAAAGGTGAATATAAATAAGTGAATATGAAAATACGCATGATTATTTTAACTGACAATCACATAACCCTGTTTGTTATCAGTACATCAATGATTTGAAAAGGGACTGACAAATAAAATGCTATAAAAGAAAATTTGGAAAAAAAAAACACTTGCATATGTGCCAGAACATTAATTTGTACAAAATTAATGAAATTTCAAAGCAATTTAAAATGATACATGGTCCTGAAGCCTATTGCTTATCTCCTCTGTCCATGTTTTATAGCTTATATTAGCTTATATTAGAATTGTAATCTGTTGTTCTTAAAAGAATTTAGGCTATTTATTTATTTATTTATTTATTTATTTATTTATTTATTTATTTATTTATTTATTTATTTATTTATTTGTGATAAACCCAGCCATTCAAGTCTCACAACAGTTTTGTAGCAATCCAATAAAAAGATACAACCTCTAAAAATGACTACAATATAAGTAATAAAATCAAACTTTGTTAAGCATCTAATGGAAAAAGTAAACACAATCAAAATATATGACAAAATAAACAGTACAATTAAATTAAAGTTAAAATATGGCAAATATTAACTAGCCACCAAACATTCTATAGAAGAGCAGGGTCTTAAGCAACTTCTAGAATGTTAAGAGAGATGGTGTAAACATAGTTCCACAGGGAAAATTATTCCATATAGCAAAACAGCGTCAGAGAAAAAGGACCTCCTTTTGCTTCACAAAATGAAATATATAACAGAAGCTCTTCTCAGGAACAGCAAAGCTGATGGGATGCTTAGGTGGATCTACTGCATGGAGATACCACTATTTAAAATCCATTGTCTCAAGCAGCTGGTAGTAATTACAGAAGTTCATGGCAAGCTACATACTCTGAGATCCTCTTTTAATCCACTACATAATGCAGGTTTTTCAAGATGAGTTCTCTTTCATCTTCAGAAACTAGACACAGGATTCCAGATTTACCTCAATTATAGAAAATCACTTGCTCATCAACTGTTTATAAATGAAGAGCACTTTTATGTAAGCAAGATAAATCCAGTTATGTATTGTCAAATCTACAGCTCTTCATCATTATGAAAGAAGGAAGAGGGCAGAAATATGAAACCAACTAATAACAAGCATTTTGATGATTTGACAAATTGGATTTTTCTCTCATATCAATAGAAATATGACATCCCCATTTATATGGTATGTTCAGAGTTTAAACATAGGTGCAAGGTGTACAAGCTGTAAATTAGTTTCATACTGTCTTTTGTTTAATAAAATTCTACATACTTTCTTCTGGTGACTGTTTTAATATTTTCATTTATCTTCTTTTTACTTAATTCCATTTTTTCCAAGTCTGCCTTTTTTTAGTCATTTCTACCATGCTGCTATTTAATCATTTATTAATCTCCACAATTCTTTTTCCAGATTTTGATTCCAAAATAGTTGTTTGTTCTGATAACTAAGCAAAGTGACTAAATTAGTGGACCAACGAAATGCTGTGAACATAGTATACTTGGATTTCAGTAAGGCATTTGACAAAGTAAGACAACCTACTTCTTAATGTCTATGGAGATTCTCAGTCATCCAGGTCACAGTTGTCACAAAGGTGATTTCTCAAAAGGGAACTGGACTTTCTGGTTTTTATTTGAAGACATTTCACATCTCATCCAAGAAGCTTCTTGGATGAGATGCAAAATGTCTTCAAAGAAAAACCAGAAAGTCCAGTTGTCTCTTAATAACTTGAGAATATCTCAGATTTGTAAATCTGAGAAATTATGGAAGACAAGTGCAATGTCAGAAAATTATAGAAACAACCTGGAAGGAAAAACGTAAGAAGAGAATAGGGCTGGAGATGTTTATAATAGAGAAGATGAAAAGAAATGTGATATTTGCCTTTTTATCTCAGAATGGCCTTCATGTAGAAAAAAAAAGCAGTATTATTCACAGGTGCCTGAAGAAGACATGACAAGGCATAATGAGTTTAAATTACATCCAGTCATATTTCCTAATGTCAAGGGGGTGTTCAACAGTGAAATAGAATGCCTTGGAAGGTGTGGACTCTCCTGTGCTGGAGCATTTGAAAAGAAATTGGATAGCTATCTGTTATTGATGCCTGCACTTGATAGAATGTTGGACTAAGTCAGAGGTGTCAAACTCAAGGCCCGTGAGCCGGATCTGACCTGTGGGGTGCTTAAATTTGGCCTGCAAGGCTGGCCTGGAAATATCAAAGGACCAGCCCGTGGTGCTCTGCTAGCCAAAATAGGCCATGTGCGTCCTCCATGCAGCCCATTTTCACCCTCCATGGCCTTCTGCAACACTCAGCAGCCAAACGGGATATGTGGAGGCTCCATCCTGGTTTTGGCAGAGTGCTGCTGGAGGTCATGGAGGGCGAAAACAGGCCACGTGGGAGCCTCTCAGGGTCTCTGTGTGTCCTGTTTTTGGCCGGCAATGCTTCTGGAGGCCATGGAGGACAAAAATAAGGTGTGGGGGGAAACATGCCCCTCCCCAGGCCCTGTTTTGGCCAGTAAAGTGCTGCAGGAGGCTGTTCAGTCTGAAAACAGGCAGTCCCCCCACGTCCTATTGTGACCAGCAGGGTGCGGCAAGCATCTCTCTCCTCCCCCCCCTCCCCGCCGGCCTGCAAAAGAGAACTCTAATGCTGAGCCAGACCTTGAAGAAATCCAATTTGACACCCCTGGACTAGATTATCTTCAGGATCTATTCAACTTCTTACATTATTCTTCCTTTTAAAACATCAATAGTGTTTGTTTTCAATTTTGTCTGCCTTTCATACTATATTTTGGTGTTATTATATAGATTATATAGATCTATGTGGATCATATTTTGATTACTGTAGAATTACATAATACCGTGGAAACACACCGAGAAATCTTGGGATAATCACTCTTATTTAGGATAACTATCAAAATTCACATCTGAGCTTTGCAGTAAATAACTTGTCATAGCATTTAAATCAGGTGATTGTAAGATTGGCTGACCATCCTTTTGGGAAATTGCCAGTTCCCATCTAGCCAGCCACAATTCTTTTCTCTTTCTATTCCTTCTACATTCACAAGTATTGTGATTCTTTTCCATCTCCTTCTGCTAATGGATAACTGTACGATTGTCCTCCTCCTTCTATCTTGGGAATTCCCTTCATTTTTTCTCCTTTCTAACTGTGAGCAATGGGAAAAGGAGGCATTTCTTTTTATCTTATCTAATACTTCTTTCTTCTTTTTATTTCAGAAGTCCCTTTCTCGACTTCAATGAAAAAATCTAGATGTCTTATTAGTCTCAACAGCAACTGTTGTCTCCTCCTAGTTTTCAACATCACTGAAATATACAGACATTTCTCTACATATCCAGGTAGGCAGCCCCTTCAATGCCACAAGTGTGAAATATGCTTCACCCCAAATTCCACGTAATGGAGTGCATGGGTAACCTTGAAAAAAGAGAAGAGGAGATGCTGCTGAGAAAACCATCAGACAATAGACACAAGAGTCCATACTCATTTATCAGTCAAAGAAACTTAGGAAATACCAACCCTAAGGAGTCTACCACGTTTCTCCAAAAAGAAAAGGACTACTCACTTGTCATAGATTAAATTTTGATAGAATTTATCAGCCAGTAGATTATAAAAGGGCTAATAAAGAAAAAAAGTCACTGTTTGTAGAATATCTTGCAAAAAGTTATCATTATTATTGTGAAAAAAAAGAGATGATCCAAATTAACAGTCAGGAAAGCAAATAATTAGAGGTTAGAATCGGAATCCGATTCTACTCCTTGATGGTACATGTATTAAAAGCATATAAAATCCCATACATAGGGGCATGACACAAATAAATCAACTATATCTTAAGAGAAGATGATTTCTATATACCATTCCTTCCTGCAACTGCTGAGCACCATGACATGGATAGTTTTTAACCTTAATGCACTGTATATAATCATTTAAAGTGTGAAGGTCTCCAAATTCAATTCCCAATAGAATCCCATCGAACCCTATTGAATAACCTCTGGCTGCCAACATCTGATGATTCCCAATAAAGATGAAACTGGTAACGTGGTGCCTCCTGGTGGTCAAGATAACTGGGAGATGCCATAATGTCTGGTATCAATATAAAATATAGGAAGTCCTTGACTTATGATTGCAACTGGAAATGGAGCATGGGTGGGTTTCAACCGGTACGGACCGGTATGGCCATACTGGATAGTGAAATTTAGCGTGCCTTCTTGTACCCATTGGTCAGGAGGCTCCAAACCAGAATGCTCCCTCCCCTCCTTCACTCTTTCACTTGCCCTGCCCATCCGCACTATGCTGTCAAAAAGTTCTCAGAAGAACCACCAGAAGAAGAAAGAACTGGTGACTGGCGGGGGGGGGGAGATGTGGGGGAAGAGAGAAGAGGCAGAGGGGCTGCTAGAATAGTGTGTGCATGTGCACAGGTTGTGGGTTTTAAAAACGTCTGAGTGAATCCAGGAAGAGGCAGAGGGGCTGGAAGATACTATAGGAACACATGGTTCCAGCCCTCTGCCTCTTCCCTCTTCCTGGATTCACTCAGACGTTTTTAAAACTCACAGCCTGTACACACACATACACACACTTCCAGTCCCTCTGCCTCTTCCCTCTTCCTGGATTCACTCAGACATTTTCTAAAAAGACTACCTGTAATTAATGTCCAAGGGGGAAAAAAATCATAAAATAATAAACACTACAATAAAATTGAAAGTGATTAAACTACATTAGTATGTATAATGTATACAGAAACAGATCTCATTTTGATGAGATAAACTGGAAAGCACAATTTTTATTTTTAAAAGCAAAAGACTTAAATTGAATTCTGTCCATAAGACAAGAGAAATTTTTAGAAAGACAGAAAGGAGAATTGGAAGAGATGGAAGCTTCATAAATAACAACACAATGGTCACAGTAGAGGCAACAGAAATTGGAAAAAGATATTAAACTAGGCGCTAAAGATATGGACTTTTCTAAATTCTTGGATTATGAATTATAAATGTTTTAACATGCTTCTCAAGAGGGGGTGGGAATCATTATTTGAAAAAATTAAAGCAAGACATTATTTGTCTACAAGAGACCTTGGGTGAAGAATTTATTTCAGCATATATTAAAAAGAGAAATGGAATTGTTTTGAATATTAACCCTCACTTAAATCCAGAAGTTTTATTAATTGATAAACATGGTAGATTCATTGGAATAGAAGTTATATTATACACAGTTAAAAGAATGGTCCTGGGATGCTGCAAATGAAGAAGTAGTGACTGAGAGCAATTCATTCAACAGAACTTTGAACGAATATGTTAAATATTTTAAATATTTTAAATGTAAGTAATGTTAAGATATTAATATTAAAATTACTGTGAAGACCACATTAATGCAGGAAAATGGAGTGGTCTGTCACTTGGTCATTGAAATTGTGGACATGCTGAAAATAACAGATGCTTCTTGAAGGCAGCTATGTGGCAGGCACATGTTGGCCTGGCCAATATTAGATTTGGAGATCTTCAAAAGATAAGTGTGTGATGGGTGATGGGCATGTGGTGAGTAGCCCCAAATCCTGGAGGAGCGGGATGGGAGTTGGGGGGGGGAGAATGGGGGTTGCTTTAGCATCCCTGTGGTCAGTCAGAGCAAATGGCCACAGGGTGCTGCAGTGGCTGTAACTTTGAAATGATAAGTAGCTTATGAGCTTTTATAACTTTGTATACTGTTAAGTGACCAGTTGTATTTCAAGGACTACCTCTTTGATAAAATGGGTTTAAAATGTTGGTTATAATATACAGTGGAACAATTGGAAAAATTTGTGGCTGAAAGATTTGAAATTTACTTTAACTTCTAACTTTAAACAAAATTTTTTAAAATAAAATGATGTATTGTTGGTATTTGTCACCAGAGTAATTGCCTGAAACATACAATGATGCTTTGACTCTTTGTGGGAAACATGAGCAGCATGAAGGGACATTTTACTATATTTGTTGGAGGTGTGAAAAAATAAAAAAGTAAAAAAGATAGAGATGCATATATTGATTCAGAAGACTTTAAAGAACAATTGGAAACAGAGGCATTTTGTTTGGGACTAATAGACATAGAAAAAAATGATCATAAAATAAGATGCAAGTATGTGATCATACAAATCCCCCCCCCCCCCAATACTGGATTAGCTTGTGTAGTTTTTTGGTATTTTTAAACTTTCACTAACAACAACACCGAAAAAAAGTACTGAAATTGTGCTCTTCCACCTACAAAATATTAAACTTGGCTCAATAACTGACGTTATTCAGCAAGAAAAATAAAGCAGAAACTAAATCAGCCAAGAGGCTGGAGGATAAATCCTCCAAAATAGCTTATATTATACACCATAAAAGGAGAACTAAATGTCAGTAAAACGCACACACCCCACATACAATATTAAGAGTTATAAAATTAATGAGTGAAAAACAGTAACAAACAGCAGCTTCTCTCAGTGATATTTCCTATAATATACTCAAAACACACAGGTAAAGAACAATTCTCTAGATCTGTGATGGTTAACCTTTTCGTCCTCACGTGCCAAAATAGTACGTGCGCACGCGACAGCACATGCGTGCCTACACCCATAATGCAATGCACACGTGATACCCCCTGACATGGCCCACCTCCTGTGCATGCATGCACAACATGCTCCTCCTCCCCTGTACATGCGTGTGACCCCACACACACCCCATTTTGGGTCTAGCAGGTCTCCCTGCAGCCTCCTGGGACCACAACTGGAGTGCAGGGGGGCACTGTACTTCCATGCTCTCTTCGCGCATGCACACCCATCTCCTGCATACACACCAAAGACCCAAAAATCAGATGGCCAGCGGGAGGTGCGCACATATGCGCGGTGCAGCTGAGCTGGGGTGATGGTTCGCATGCCCACAAAGAGAGTTCCGCATGCCACCTGTGGCACGCATTCCATAGGTTCGCCATCATGGCTCTAGATGCTCTCAGTTGTATGACTGTCCTATAACAAATTTACCTTTTTTGTTCATTGCAATATTAATATTTAATAATTAATCTAGAAATTAGTTAAAAAAAGAAGCTTTTAATATTTGAAATTTAATTTTATAACTTTCATTTTTCCCACGATTCCAGTTCAAACTTATAAAACTGAAGAAAAATGAGCAAAGTTCCAGACACTAATAATACTGATTATTAACCTCTGAAATATGAGGAAAACCCCTTTTTCTTGTAGTTAACAATGTGTTTTAGCCCCTTCCCTGCCAACTAAAAGATGAGGAATGAAAATATAACTCATAAAACAATTTCAATACAAAGTTTATTTATAAATGGATCTAATACTATACAAGGTTTATTTCTAGAAAACGTGAGATTAGAAATTTAAAGAAAATATAAGCCCAGAAATTTAATATATAATAAAGGCAAACATATAGGATATAGTTTGCTGATCCGAATTAATTTTAGATTATTTTATGAGAAGCTAGTAAAGTTTTAACAACAATTTTAAAAGCCATTGTAGGAGATGATCAAGTTGTGCCCAAGGGAAATTGATCAAACGAATCATAAGTCACGAGTACCTATGTTCCTGCAAGAGAACTAAATCCAGCCCACCTTGAATGCCTTCTTATACCCTTTTATTTTCCTCGATAGTAGGTCAGATTTGTGTAGAGAGCTTAAGCTTGCAATAAATTTCATATTCATTTGAACTGCCTGAAACTCCTGATTTCCCTGGCGGTTGTTAGCTACACATCTCAGCAGCTTAGTTGTTGCTCATTACTCATACTCATTAGAAATGAAATGAGTTCTATCAGTCTGAAACTCAAATGGAGATTAAAACAGAAGAAAATTAAGTGGCAGTATTTAAAATTGGCCATCAAGTATATGTGCTCCATCCATGCCTACCACAGATATCATTTGCTGACATGGAAGCAAATTCTGTTTAGAAAACATCTTTTTTCAGAGGCTTAATGAAGGCCAGATGGCAATTTATGCATATATAATGCAACAATATATTAAAATGAGTTTTTTAAAATAAGTTAATTAAGATAACAACTGTGTTTGTTTGAACTATAAAGCCTCTTGATAAAACTTAGTGAAAGCTGACTGTGACTTTTCCAATTTGGAAAATAGGAGGAAGAAGTTTTATGTATGTCCACTAACCGCCTTAAGTTATTTATGAAAATTTTTATTTCTTTTTCAAATGTTACCAATACTTAAAAGAGATGCGAATCTTTTAGAATGGCAGAAGGGTATCAACAAATTTGTGTGGGCAGGAAAGAAGCCGAGGGTAAAGATGAAAATAATGCAAGATGCACGCGAAAGAGGAGGATTGAAATTACCTAACTTAAAATTATACTATGACGCAGTGGCATTATCTGCAATTAGTGATTGGATTCATCTAACTAATGACAGAATTTTGAATATCGAGGGATATGATTTGTTATATGGTTGGCATGCTTACCTGTTATTTAACAAAAAAACGGATAAGAAATTTAAAAATCACATCTTAAGAAATGCTTTATTGCGGGTTTGGAAAAAATATCAACATAAACTAAATGATAAAGTGCCCATGTGGGCAATTCCTAGACATGCAATTGAAAATATGAATGTAGAACAAAAACACGATAGAACCACCTATAGACAACTTCTTATCTCAGAAAGAGGGGTGATGGAACTAAAATCTTTAGAGGTACTTAAAGAAGAGAAGGTAGTTCAAACGTGGTTTCAGTATGGTCAACTACAAGCTAGGTGGAAAACAGATCAAAAAACTGGCTTTGTAAAAGTTGAGGATAATTTGTTTAAACAAATAAGAGATCAAAGCTCAATGCATATAAAGAGGATATATAATGTATTAGTACAGATGGATTCTGAAACGGAACTGATTAAGGATTGCATGATAAAATGGGCTCAGAATGTCGAGGAACCAATAATGCTTGAAACATGGGAAAGAATCTGGGTAAGAAATGTGAAATTTACACAAGCACAAAACTTGAGAGAAAATTTTTATAAGATGTTTTATAGATGGCACCTAGATCCTAAAAAGCTTGCCTCTATGTATCCAAATGTTCAACCTAAATGTTGGAGATGTGGTTCTTGTGATGCTACATATTTTCATATATGGTGGACATGTCGTAATGTTAAGGCATTCTGGATAAAAATATGGTGGATCCTGCAAAACATCTTTAAAAGAAGGATAAAATTTACCCCCCAGTTGTTTTTACTGGGTATATGTATTGATTTTACAGTAGCAGAGACTAATTTGATCCTGTATTTAATAACGGCAGCAAGACTCTTGGTGGCGCAGTATTGGAAGAAGAAGGATTTACCCACAATTCAAGAATGGACTTTGAAAGTTATGAACTTAGCCGAAATGGCCAAAATCTCAGCATATCTCAAAGAACATTCAAACGAGAGATGCAAAAGAGACTGGAAAAAGTGGATTGATTACATAAAAAGTAAATATGGGACTAAGAAACTCCAGATAGCGTATGCTTAGTATCAGTAATAATTTAAATTGTTTAAAATTTGGGTAACAGTATGAAGCTGAGTTCAATGTAGAGATATTTCAGACTGTGATTGTTCAAAAATTATACCACGTATGGTCTTTGGGAAGTCGGGGGGAGGGAAGGGAGGTGGGGATTTAGGGAGAGGGGGGAGGGGGGAAATACAATATGTGTTAAATTCCATGATTGTATTTGTATACTGTGGCTTTTCAATGTTAGTGCGAAAATAGAACAAACCGAATATACTGGAAGGTAATAGATACCGAAGGAAAGAGTCGAGTGAAAGAAGAAGGAGGGTGGAGAGGATGAGAGAGAGGAGAAGGGAGGGAGGGAATGGAGAGGGAGTGATAGGGTTAAGGTTAGAAAGAAGGGGAGGGGAAGTAGGCGTAGAGGGGTGTGTGAGAAGGATGAATGAAAGTTGGAGGGGGTTGAAAGAGGGTGTATGGCAGGTCAAGGTGGTATACTGGGTTTGTATTGTAGAGGGCATTTTCTATATAAGTGAGGGCCGTGTTTATTACTCAATGTTATATGCCCTGATCAAGCACAGTGAATATGTGATTGTATAGAATGAAAACATAATAAAATATATATATTAAAAAAAAAAAGTTATTTATGAAAATTACAGTAAAGGTAGGATAAAAAATACATTAAGAACATACCATGGCAGGGCTTTAAAGTGGCAGCAGGGCCCCGGCGGCAGGGCTTTAAAGCCCCGGCGCCATCCGCCATAGAGCTGGACCCCATAGAGGGACCCCACTCTATGGTGGATGGCACCGGGACTTTAAAGCCCTGGCGCCAGGGCCCTGCTGCCACTTTAAAGCCCTGCCTCTGCGTCCCGGGCGGCAGGGCTTTAAAGTGGTGGCAGAGCTTTAAAGTCTCGGCGCCGTCCGCCATAGAGCGGGACCCGGGTGGCAGGGCTTTAAAGTGGCGGCAGGGCCCCGGCGCTGAGGCTTCAGCAGAGCTTTTGCACTTGCCTCACCGATCATGAAGCTCACCGCACGTCACTGCTTCATCCCATACAGAAGCATAGGTTTATAGCAGAATCTCAGAGACAATATGACTAAATAGAGCGCACTACCACAGACAAAATGGAAGGCAACCATATGGAGAAATCAGCCTACACGACAATAGAGAAATTGTGTGTATTTGTGTGTGTTTTGTGTGTGTGTGTGTGTGTGTGTGTGTTTACTTCGGTTATAAATCCTAGAACTTTTCCACTACTGCTCAATTAACAGACTTCAGTTTGGAAACCAGTTACTTAGCATTTATGTCTAGTATTTCCTGCCTTGTTAGGTGGTTTCCTCCTTGTCAACTTCAACCCTTACAATTGTTTTGAATTTGTTCATTTTCTCTATCCCATCGTACCTCCTGAACTTTGTGTTTGTTTGTTTTTTGCAGTCAACCCATTTTAATTTACTGTATTTATTCTTAACCCTTTTTCACTTAGATTAAGTGCCATCAAGCCATTGTCAATTCTTGGTGAACACATATATTTTCTCCATAACAATTTGTCACTATTTCAGATTTTTCAATAATGTACTCATTGCTCTGTAACTGAGTCCATCTATCTTACCTTGCTGCTAGTTGCCTTCTTCTATTTCCTCTCCCAGCATTAGAGCCTTCTCCAGAGAGCTGGAACTTTGCAAAATGTGTCCAAATTGCTTAATGTGTCTGATAATTTGAACCTGGTCATTTGTCACTTGAGTGAGTACATAGAGTTGATTTGTTTGCTCTCTTGGTTGTCCATAACAGAAATATTCTACAATACCACACTTCAAAACTATCAATACACTTCCATCCTCACTCTAATCAAGATAGGAAAAAACAACCAGAGATAGGTATCCTTTAGATAAACAGGACCTATGCTATGAAGTGCTTTGTAGATGATAACTAGGATTTTGAATTGTACTCTGAAACCACCAGGCAACCACTGCAGTTTGCAGAACAGTGGGGTCACACAGATTTAATATGGCATGATCAACCATGCCCACACTACTGTCTTCTGGACCAGGACAGTCCTATGTAGAGTATACTGCAGCAATCCATTCATGACATGCTTAAAGCGTTAGTTCAGAAAAGGTTGCAACTGATGCACAAGATGTACTTGTGCAAAAGTCCTCTTAGCCTTGCTACCTGCTCCTTGATCAGGAACTGTGAGTCAAAGATGACCCCCACATGTGCACCAGTCTTGAATGGGGAAATACAACTCCCAAACCAAAATGGAGGATCCCCAAAGACAGAGAGCTCTTAGGGCCCACAGCTTCTCAGTTTTGTTCGGATTGAGCCAAAATGTGCTCCTCCCTATCCATCCCTGCACAGCCTCCAGGCATCTCAGTAAGGAGATTTAGACAGCAGGCAGGTATTGAGTTATACAACTGAGCATCATCCATATATTGACTATGGACCCAGGCCAGTAGTTGACCTCATTTAGAGGTTTGGGTAGAGGTTAAGCAGAAGGGGAGAGAGAGTTAAACAAAAAAAGGGCTGTGGACATAATCTCTCTCCCCCCACATTTAAACAAAGATTGAAAATAGGAAAACCATTGCAAAATAGTGGCCTCCCCACTGCCAAACTTTTTAGCTGATCTTCTTATATTTCTTAAGTACCTTATTTCAACTGTATTCAACTTACTTTCTATTTTTCATTCTGCTTTGCTCTATTCCACTGCTGGGGAGGCATCTGTTAGTATAGGACCGTGATGGGAAACCTATGGCACACGTGCTGGAAGTGACACACAGAGCCATCTCTTCAGGCACACGGAGCCATTGCCCATTGCTCTTCCGGGTTCTGGCGCACAGGACAGCCAGTTTTCACATGCACGGGCAGGCCAGAAACTGGGAGAGCAGCCACCCAGTGCGCATGAGCACATCAGGAAGATGATCTTCCTGTTTCCAGTGTGTGCATGCGCATAGGCCACTTGGTCTTCTGGTTTGCATGCATGCACGAAGGCTAGCAACAGCAAGAACAACAGACACATGTGCCAAAAGACTGCTTCCTAAGGGAGCAGAGCTGTCGGCCAGGATGAGTGGGCCCAGGCTTCTCTCCTTTTCCACCTGAGTGGGCTTCTTGCGTGGCCCCAGCCCTCCAGCCTGTGGTGCATCTGTGGTCCAGAGCACCTGGCTGACTTGGGTGCCCCAGAAAAGCCAGACAGCCTCCATGCAGCCCTTCCACCACTGCTGCCAACGAAGCGTAACTGCTTCCCGGCTGACATGACTCTTACTGCACACACTCCCATTTTGGCAACCCTTGGAGCTCAGTTTTCACTGGCAGAGGACTGCAGGAGGCCATTCCAGCCTAAAACAGGGGGGAAACCTACCCAGCCCTTCCGACCTCCATTTTTCCTGGCTAGCAAAAGAAACTAAACAAAAAAAAAAAAGTTCCTTTACCCGAATGGTCGTTTTATGTGCGCTGCAGGAGAGTCCAAGCATGGGTTATCTTCTGTCTATTTGGCCAGAGACTGAGAAGTAAAAGCTTTGGCCATGCCTCTTCCTCTCGGCTGAGCCCAGTTTTTCGACGAAGGCATGGGCCTAGAAGACGTGTTGTGTCAGTTGAATCGACCACCTCTGGATGCTGGACCAGAAGGTCACAGAGTGAGGTTGGATTCTCCTGCAGCGCACATAGAATGACTATTCAGGTAAGACAACAGTCTTTCTTCTGCATGCTGCTTAGAGAGTCCAAGCATGGGACATACCCAAGCTAAATGCCTCAAGGGAAGGAAACAGGCTGGTCCAGCGTCGCCATGTCAGCATGAACCCTTTGTAACACACGTCTCCCAGACAAAGCCTCAGCCAAGGCAAATATGTGCAGCTTGTAATTTCTAACAAAGGGCGATGGAGAGGCACAGGTCACCACCCTGCAAATATCCTCAATGATGCTTGTGTAGTCCAAGTGACCACAGTGGCCTCGCTTCTGGTTGAATGATCCATAATGCAGCCTGGTGTGGGCCTGCCCTGATGTTCATAGGCCATTACAATGCAGACTCGCAACCAGCGACCTATGGTGGATGGTGTTAGCTTTTTCCCCATGGATGTCAGCATGGATAGAGCTTCTACTCATCTGAAGGAGGCGGTTCTCCTGATGTATCTACGGAGAGCTTGTCTCATATCCAAGGTATGCCATCGTCATTTTTGCCCGAGGATGACTAGGCCTCAGGCAAAAATCAAGCAAGATGTCTTCCTGAGCCTGGTGGAACCAGGATTTGACTTTGGGGATGAAGGCTGGATCCAACTGCAAGATGATCTGTTCGGGTGGAAAATGCACAGCTCGTCCCTCGCGTAGAGGGCTGACAGTTTGGAAATCCTCCTGGCAGAGGTGATAGCCATGAGGAAGCGACCTTGAAGGTTAGCAGCCGGAGACTGGTGGACTTCAATAGCACGAATGGTGAAGTGAGGGCCTGTAGAACCAGCGAAAGGTCCCCAGTGGGATATCTATGTATGGTAGGGGGTTTAAGATTAGTCACCCCTTCAGGAAACTGCGAACCCTTGGGTGGTGGGCAAGGGACAGCAATTCGTCATACTTCAAAATTGTGGACAAAGTGGCCACTTGTCTGCGGATAATGTTGGGGGATGGTCCTCTGTTGAGTTCCTCCTGAAAGAAGTCCAGAATTTGTGGGATCGATGCTGAGGAGGGAACTATCTTCCCCTTGGAACACCATTGGCAAAATGCATCCCAGGTCGCATTGTAGATGTGGTTCATGGAGGCTTGTATAGTTTGAATCACCTTGTTGGACCGGTGATCTGCCCTCAGTATCTCCCTTTTAAGTGCCATATGGTCAACTTGAGTTACAGAGGGTCTGGATGCTCCAGAGCCCCCTGGATGAGGGAGATTTTGTTCTGGGGTATCCTCCAGGATGAGATATGGACAGTCCTGTCAGATCGGAGAATCACAGTCTCCTGGACCAGTGAGGAGCCACGAGAAGAACCTCTGACCCCTCCCTCAACACCTTCTTGATAATCCTTGGAATGAGGGGAAGAGGAGGGAAGGCGTGTAAGAGGCTGGGAGGCCACGGGCAGTGGAGAGCATTGGTTCCTTCGGCCCCTCGGGCTGCCAACTGGGAGAAGAACATCGGCAGGTGGGTGACATTGGACGCCACGGTCCTAGAAGTGAACTGGGCTGCAATGAGGGCAGTGGCTGCAGAATACTCAGCAGCTGCTATCAGCTTGCTGATATCCTGCTGCAGCCTGGTGTCCTCGGGTGAGGCTCTGGACTGCATCTGAGGGAGCCAGAGCAATTATGCTCTATTAAAAAAAGGAAGCCGCTGTGTCTGATCTAATCACCCAGGCAGCCGCCAGGTGCATCTTACATGAAGACATCTCTGCTTTCCTATCCTTTGCTTTCAAGCCTTCCACTGTGTTATAAGGGAGGATGGCCCAAGAGGCCAGAGTAGCATCCATAATTGAAACTTTAAGGAGCTCCTTGAGATCCTGATCCACCCCATATTATCTTCCTATCAATCCCGCGAGGGGCAGCGATGGCACCAAGTTGGTGCCACTGATGCTGAATGACGTCTACAAATATCTCTGGGGAAGGAACGTCCTCTTGTTCTGTCACTGCCTCTGTGAACAGCAGCCTACTAGGATCCTGAGGACCTGGTGACGTATTGGTTAGTTCATTTGCCACTCCCATATTAGCCGTTGTTTTGGCCTTAAACAGCAAGGTCTTGAATAGTGTGGGGTGAAACAGCGCTTAAATTGCTGTGGGGATTGCCTGATTGTGTACATCTGAGAAGGCTGGGACTATAACCAGGTGCCTCCTACACTGAGTGCTTTGCAGAAGTGTTAGGGGGGCCTAGGTTTAACCCCAGCCTTAGAATGTATGATTCGAAGGGCATGCCGGGGACTTCGGCGGCTTCGGGGGAAGATGGGGGGGGGGCTATGGACACAGGAGTGGGCCGGAGCATTACGATCCTAACTGGGAGGGGCAGATATGGCGGGGACTTTAGGGCGAGCCATTACTGGGGAAAAGGGTTCGCTATGTTACAGAGATCCCTCCTTCCGGCCCTATTAGTCCCACTCCAAGGCCAGATGGCGCGAGTAGTCAGGGCCCTGGTCTCAAGCTGCTGTTGCTAAATGCTAGGTCTGTGGTTCACAAGGCTCCCCTCGTCCGGGACCTAATTTTAGACGAGAGGGCAGACCTGGCATGTATTACTGAAACCTGGCTGGGCCTGGAGGGAGGAGTCCCCCTCACTGAAATGTGTCCAGAGGGTTTTCAGGTGTTTCATCAGCCACGATCCCAGTGAAGGGGTGGGGGAGTGGCCATTGTTATCCGGGAGTCTTTAGTTCCTCGTAGGATCCCTGCTCCGGAGCTTGTCGGGTGTGAGTCCTTGCTGGTGAAGTTGGACCTTGAGGGTCAAGTGGGCTTGTTGTTAACGTACCTGCCTCCTAACAACGTGACAACAGCTCTCCCCTTGCTCCTCAAGTCAGTAGCCGAGCTGGCAGTTGAGTTCCCCAGGCTTATGGTGCTGGGGGACTTCAATTTGCCTTCACTCGGCGAGCACTCTGATGGAGCGCAGGAGTTCATGGCCTCCATGACAGCCATGGGCTTGACCCAAGTAATTCGGGATCCGACCCACTCAGCGGGTCACACGCTTGACCTCGTATTTCTCTCGGAGCAGTGGAGTTGTGATCTTGGTTTGAGGGGTATTGAGATCTTGCCCCTGTCATGGTCGGACCACTGCCTACTGAGGGTTGACTTTCGGAGGCCAATCTCCCACTGTAGGGAGAAGGAACCGATTAGGTGGTTCCACCCCAGGTGCCTTATGGACCCGTCAGGCTCTCAGACGGCACTTGGTGTTATACCTGATACTCTCGCCCGCAGTCCGGTTGGGGCCTTGGTCGCTGCTTGGAACTCGGCGACGGCAGAGGCTCTTAACCGGATTGCGCCTTTACGGCCGATCCGAGGCAGTGGATCTAGGAGGGCTCCTTGGTTTACTGAGGAACTCCGGGAGATGAAGCGCCAAAAGAGACGCCTAGAGTGCCGCTGGAGGTCCAGTAAGTCCGAGTCCAGTAAGTCCGAGTCCGTGGGAAGACCCCCCCTCAATATAATGCTAGTAAATTCGAATAAAATTTCTTTCTGCACCTCAAACGAAACAAAGGGACTACAACACTCATTGCCAGCAAGAAGAAATGGTGCAAAACTGACAACAAGGTTTGTAAGGACAACAGGAGATCAGGAATTTGAAGCAGGATCCAAAGCCTCAGTCCTGCAGCGATTCTAGAAGATGGTACTGGGAAGCATGGAGGTTCCAGCAACTAAAGAGGCAGGCTGCAGACAATCAAGAGCCCAAAAGAGCATATTTTGGCTTCAATTAAGGTGCCACACAGTTTTGTTGTCGTTTGGAGCTTTTGTGTTGCTAATTAGAAGAATCCAAGTATGGAGAATGAAGAAATGTATCTCTCTAGCCAGACTGAGAAGAAAAACTGGGCTAAGCTCAGAGGAAGAGGCATGGCCAAAGCTTTTACTTCTCAGTCTCTGGCCAAATAGACAGAAGATAACCCATGCTTGGACTCTCCAAGCAATGCACAGGAGAACAAAAAAAGAAATGTTTTCCCTTTTGCATTTGAGCATACAAGGGACAGGAAAGGAGAAATAGAAAGACAACGAAAAAGATGGGAAGAGAGCAAGGAAGGAAAAATAAGAAAAGAAGGGAAGGAAGAAAAAGGAGAATGAAGAGGGAAGGAAAAACAAAAGGAAAGAAGGCAGGCAGATTATAATGTGCATGAGTAAGGGTCTGAGGGAAGTCCTGCCTAAGCACTTGGCCACCACAGGTGTCCTGACGTGAGTGACATCGAACTGGCCACCCCCTCGTGGCCACCCCCCCTTAATATGGCTTTCAATTAAATCAAGTTTGACACCCCTGGTGTACAATGTGAGGATCCTTATCAACTCAAGGCTCCTGCTCAAGCAGCAGATGACAGCTATGAAAAGGTGACCCTTGGAACAGATTTATCTAAAGCACCAATTGCATCCTTTCATGGACCTGCAGGCCTTGTTCATGATCACTCTTGCACTGGTCACTTCCCATGTGGATTACTGCAATGGGACTGCCCTTTAACAGCACCTGAAAGCTACAACTAGCTCTGAATGTGGTGGTGGTATACACAGTGATGGGTGAGCTTAAATTTACCTTTGTAATCTCTGTTGCCCAAGTTGCATTGGTTTCTAATTAATTAATTACATTTACATGCTGCCCATCTCATCGTCAAGTGACTCTGGGCAGCCTGTAATATCAGAAAATAAACTAATTAGAATATTAAAAACATTAATCATTAAAAATTAAAACATTAACAATTAACAAAGAACTAGATAAAAACGGACCAATATAGTAAATGGGATGAAGATGGGATCTTCTCCTAATCTATAACTACTTCCAAAGTGGGACACCCCCAATAGGCCTCCAAGCCACCTGCATGGCATTTATTCAACCACATTTCACTTCTATCTCATACCCCACTAGCCATTTACAACTTCAACTCCATATTCATATAAAACATTCATAATTCAAGCCTAGTCATTTTTTCATAAACTTTCTTTAAATCAACAAAAGTGCAACAAGCTATTTTTCTCATAGCCATAAATTTTTCAGGTTATTACTGAAGAATAAAAATTTGGTCTGTTTATCCATTGTCTAGCAGAAAGTAATCCTCCTATATGGAATTTCTACATACACTAATCTTACTTTTCCATTTTACCAATTCTGGAGGAGCACATATCTATAAAATAAACAAACCGCACACCTATTCCACAAGCAAACCACAACTATATTATGATAATTCTCAAGTTATACCATTTATGCCCTTTTTCAAAAAAAATTCATGTCTTTCATGGAAAAAGTTAACTGTATAAAATATAACAGGAATTTACACTTAAGCATATACTACATTTTTCTCTCCTAAAAGGTGAACATTTAGGATTGTCTTATACACCGAATGTAGCCCCACCCACCCATTGGCCCCACCCTTTGGTCTCTGCCTCCCAGCAATTTGCCTCTTTGGAGCAAACAGCCCGTTTCAGTTTCAGCCTGATTAGCACAAGCAGCTGATTGTCAGTTGGATCAGCCTCCCGACTATCAGCTGTTTCAAGCTGCAGGGATTGCCATCACCTATTGTCTCATTTTTTGGCCTCTGCATCCCATTTCTGGCCTCCATGTGCCTGCTTTTGGTCTCCGCGTGCCCTGTTTTCTACCCATTCTGATTCCCGCTGGCCGGAACAGGAGGAAAAAGGGTGTTGGTACTTACCTGATATGCCTCTTCTCATAGTTTGGGGAGGGGGAGTATCCAGGATGGGTTGACTTTATCCTCTTGTTGATTGGACTGAGTCATCAGAGCTCTTGGTATAAGCCCCTGGTCCACCAGGCTCCACCCAGTTTATTGACGAAGAACTCTATCCGACTCGTTGACCCATTCACTCCAGACCTTGTTAAGGTTTCTACTTTTTATTGAATCCTACTTTGATCATGTAATTACAACCTACAACATAGTAAATGTTACCTTATCATGACAGGGAGGGTCTGGATACTCCACCCCCGACTACGAGAAGAGGTGTATCAGGTAAGTACCAATGCCCTTTCTCCATAGTGAGGGGGAGGAGTATCCAGGATTTAGGTATTTTAGGTATTTAGGTATTTATTGGGATTTATATGCCGCCCTTTTCCCTGAGGGGACTCAGGGCGGCTTACAACGACAAGGGAGGGGAGGTGCAGGGTCAAAACAAAACAATATGTGAACAACAGAAAAGTAATAGGATGGGACGTACCAAAGCCAAAAGGATGGGACGTACCAAAGCCAAACGTCCCTAGGGTGGGTAATAAGTTGAAGACCCCCGGCCAAACTAAGCCTGTTGAGATGTATCCCCTACCCTGTGGACAGCTTGCTGTAGCCTGCGCTCAAACGAAGCCTCCACCGAGGCAAAGGTGTCCAGCTTGTAGTTCCTCACAAAGGGTGAGGAAGAAGACCTGGCCTGTGTAGCCCAGGACGCCGAAGTGACTGCACTTCGTGTGGAATGTCCTGTGATGGGGCTTGGTGCCTGCATGCCCTGGGACTGGTAGGCTGTAGCAATGCAGATCCTCACCACCTGCCTATTGTGGTGGAAGTCACCTTTTTACCCAGAGACCCCGGTTGGTAGAAGACCAACTGGGCCTCGGACTTTCTATTTGGTCAGGTTCTTCTGAGGTAAATCCTCAGAGCCCTCTTTATGTCTAGGGTGTGCCACTTCCTCTCTAGGGGGTGAGCAGGGTCCGGACAGAAATTGGGCACACCCAGGTCCTGTAATTCGTGGAAACATGAACCCACCTTAGGTATGAAGGAAGGGTCCAGCCGCAACACCCCTCTGTCCTGGTGAAAGATGCAGAGGGTGTCCTCCACGGACAGGGCCTGCAGCTGTGATGTCCGCCTGGCAGATGTGAAGGCCACTAGAAACACCACCTTAAGGGTTAAAAACTTTAGAGATATTGTTCGCAATGGTTCAAATGAAGCCCCCTTAATGCGTCCAGCACTTTATGCAAGACCCAGGAAGGGCACCTGTGTATCGTGGCTGGTGTGAGGTTGGACGCCCCCTTCAGAAACTGCCTTGCCAAAGGTTGTAGACTGAGTGTCTGGGCTCTACCGCATAGAAGCACTGTGGAAATGGCCGAGACTTGTCTCCTAAACATGTTAGGGTCTAACCCCTTGTCCAGGCCTGCCTGAAGAAATTTGAGCACTAAGGGCTCTATCGCCTTGATGGAAAGTCTTTCCTCCTTCAGGATGCTCCGCTCAACCGCCAAGTGGTCAATTGGAGCCATTGGGGTTCCGGGTGTTCCAGTGACCCCTGCCTGAGGGAGATCCTATCCTGAGGAATCCTCTGCGCTCTGTCCCCCAATAGCGACTGAAGGTCTGCCAACCATGGCATCCTGGGTCAATAGGGGGCAATCAGTACCACCTCTGCCCCCTCCCAAATAATTTTTGGATGACCCTGGGAATCAGGGGCAAGGGTGAGTAAGCGTAGAGCAGTCCCCGAGGCCAAGGGCATAGGAGGGCATCCACCCCTTCTGACCCCTGGCTTTGGTACCTGGCGTAAACCTTGAGAGCTAGGTGTTGTGGGGGGTGGCAAATAGCTCGACTTCCGGGTGGCCAAAGTGGTCCATCACCTCTCTGAAGATTGCCGGGTGCAATCTCCACTCCGAGTTGTCCACTTCTGCCTGGCTGAGCCAATTGGCTCTGATGTTGTCCACCCCCGCTATGTGTTCCGCCCTTAAGGAGAGAACATTCCTCTCGGGCCACTGACCCAGCCTTTTGGCCTCCCGCATGACGGCCTTTGACTTGGTCCCCCCCTGTCTGTTTAAGTGGGCCTTGGATGCAATATTGTCTGTGGGGGGCTGGAATGTGTCTGTCCTTGACAGAGTGGTGAAATTTTTCTAGGGTCAAGCGAACTGTCCTGCATTCCAATCAGTTGATATTGTGAGTCAGTTTTGTCTGGTTCCACTGTCCCTGTCCTTGCGCTATCTGGTCTTGTAGGTGGGCGCCCCCCCTGAACAGGCTGGCACCCGTGGTTACCGTCACCCGGTCTGGCGTTCTGAAGACTTTGCCCTTGATTATCGCCAGGGACGTCCACCAGATCAGTGAGCGGGGAACCTCTGCCGGGAGAAAAACCCTGGCCTGGGAGCAGCTCCTGTGCTTTCGCTGGAACGGCAAGGGAACCATTGTAGGTCTCTGATATAGAGACAAGTCCAAGGGATAATGACAATGGCTGAAACCATGGTGCCTAGCCATCTAGACCACGTGGCTAAAGGCACCCTGTCTCCCTTGATTACCTGGATGACTAATCATCTTAGTGAGCACTGTCTTTCGGGTGACAGGAAGACCTTACCTGCCTCTGAGTCTGTCAGAGCCAGGTGAATGAGCCTGGTGGAAGGGTAGAGTTGGCTTTTAACCGGATTCCCCGAGAACCCGTGCTCCCTCAGGATTGGCAAGGTGATATCTAGATCCCTAATGCCCCTTCAAAGGAGGATGACTGTATGAGCAGGTCATCTAGGTAACCCAGAATCCTAACTGGAATCTGCCTCCTCGCTGCTAAGGCAGCCATTACCTTTGAATTCTCGCGGGAAGGAAGACCAGTCGAAGGGCAAGGCCTGGTTTTGAAAGTGCTGCCCCAGGTAGCAGAACCTGAGAAACCTCCTGTGATCCCTAATGATAAGAATGTGTAAATAGGCCTCTGTGAGGTCTATAAAAGTGAGGAAGTCTCCCTGTCTGATTCCCTCCAAGATGGAGTGGAGGGAATGCATTTTGAACCTCCTGTAATGGTTGAAGCGGTCCCGCCGCTTCAGATCCAGAATTGCCCTCCATCCCCCTGATGCCTTGGGGATTACGAAAGGGATGGTGTAATGCCCTTGGCCCTGCTGTCTAGAGGCACTGGCTGGATGGCTCTATGTCCAGCAGGAGTTGTATAGCCTCCTGCATCAGTAATCTCCGTGTTGGTTTATTTGAAACCGGGCAGCTCCGGAAAAACCCCGGGGGTTTAGACAGAAGTTCCAGAGCCAGGCTGCGCCTCATGGTGTTCTGCCCCTATTTATCTGATGAGGCGCGGTCGCAGCAGTCGGCGAAGTATGCCAACCGCCCCCCTATGAGGGGTGACTCTGTTCTGACCTTAGTTTTTGTGGAAGGGGCACCCCCCTCCGCATCCTCCCTCGGAAGGGCCGCTTCTGCTGCCTGCCCCTCTGCTGCCTATTTTGGCATCTCTGCCTGTCGGAAGAGCCTCCTGGTAATGCCTGGCACCTGAGTATCCCGCCTCTGAACCCCTGAAGGGATCCTGACCCTAGAAGGAGGACCCGAAGTCTTGTCCACGGGAACAGGGCCGTCTGGAGTAAGGCGCCGTCCTGAACTGTCCCTTCTTAGGGGCTGTGGGGAGCCCCTTCCTCTAGTCCTTATTCTCGACCAGATAGGGGTCCAGGGCAGGTCCAAAAAGGACATCTCCTGTGAAAGGAGTGGATGCCAGGTGCCACCTATGGCAAACCTCTGCCTGCCACTGTCTCAGCCACAGCAGCCTGCGAGATGCAATTGCCCGGAGGCAAACCGGGCTGCGGACAATGAGGCGTCCGCCGCAGATTGGATGACCGCCCCCAGCTTATTGATGTCCTGGTGTGCTCTGACCTTGGTAATGGGGATGCGTTGTTGCAGCTCCTGCAGCCAGAGCAGAGGAGACCTGTTGAACAATGAGGCGGTGGTGGCGGCCTTCACCGCCCAGGCGGCTGCCTGATGCCCTCTTCAGAGGGTAAGGTCTGCCTTCCTGTCTTCCAACGTCAGAGCCTCCTCAGGTTCCCCTGGCAAAATTGGGGGTGTATGCAGTGCCAATGCCGGGGTGCCCCTGATGGGTGGGATAGCACCCCCTCCATGTCTTGATCCACATTGAAGAAGGCCTTGTCTGTGGATGTGAGTGTGGGGCTTGACGTGGGAGTGGCCCCTTGGCGCTTGACCAATTCAAGAAAGGCCCTGGGAGTTGGCACCGTGTCGGTCTCAATGGCCTGCTCCTCAAATATGGTTTCCGCAGTAAACCCCTGCTGCTGAGGTGGTCCCTCTGCTGCTCTGTTCCCAAGCCTGGCAGCTGCTTAACCCTTAAAAAGGAGCGATTTATATAACAAAGGCTGGAACAACCCGGTGAAGGTCAGTTTAGGAGGGGGCAAGCCTATGTCATTGGATAGTTCATCCTCCCTGACTTCCCCCTCCTCGCAATCCAGCTCACTCTCCTCTCGTGATAAGGCCGAGGAGCTAAAGCTGTCCTCCCCCTGGGTTTCCAGCCCTTCTGGTATCCTAGGTGAGGATGCCACTGAGGCAGCATTTGTGGCTGCTGCAGCAATGTCATGCATTGCTGGAAGGCCTGCATCATTATGCCTGAAAATTGGGGGCCCCTGTGGGAGCTTGCTGGCTGGGGGCCCCTGCTGTCGGGGGGGCAGAGGCTTATCTCAGGGAGGCAGCATGGGGGAGGGGTATTGCCACCTCTATGGGAGACCCCAAAGACTAGGTGTGTCAATGGGGATTCTTGCCTGCAATATGGTTGTCTCCCCTGTAGTCCCACCTGCTGTAGGTCCTCCAGGAGCCTTTCTTTTCTTTCCCTGGCGCTGGATGGATTTGAGGCCAATTGCCCTCTTGCAAATCTGTTCCAGACTTTAATGCCTCCTCCTTTCCTATTTAGATGGCTTGGAAGGATTGTGACCACTGTTCCCTCTAAGGGGCATGGCTGCGCAGCCGCGCACGTGGCAAGAAAACCCCGCGCAGCAGTTTCTAACTGCCGCGCAGTGATTTCTGCCAAAGCAAACGTGGGAAAGTCCTTTGCAGGCAGCTAGAACTGGCCACCCGCAAAGGACCTCCCCAAACTTGCTTTGATGAGCACGGAGCGACTGACGGTAGTTTGTGCCGGCCGCGGCCTCTCAAACTAGCGGCAGTCACCCCTGTGTTCAGCAAAGCAAGCCCAGGGAGGTCCTTTGTGGGCAGCCAATCCTAGCCACTTGCGCCCGGCGCTGCGGCTGAAGTAACCACCCAAAGCCCCTGCCGCCACCAGAATATCTGCTGCCTCCTCCTCCTCCTCCTCTAACAGCACTGGATTTGCCGCCCACGGCTGAGATGAAGCCGCCAAAGCTCCGGTCAGCAGCCCCGCCCATGGCAGTGGTGCCTTCTCCTCCACGCAGAGCACCTGAGCTGGCCCCCACGTTATCCCTCTCCCTTCCTCCTCTGCCGTGCTTTTGAGGAGCCATGAGGCCACTGGAGCCAGTAGAAAGGCAGCAGAGGGGGGGGGAGCAGGAAAAAAAAGGCCTCATGTCTTCTCAAAAGCACGGCAGAGGATGAGGCGGCGGCAGGGGTAAATGCGGTGCCCAGCTCAGGTGCTCCGAGCGGAGGTGGTGCCAGCGGGAGCCCTGGTGGCTTCACCTCAGCCGCAGCGCCGGGCAGCAAATGTGGTGGTCCTCTTGGAGGAGGAGGAGGAGGCGGCAGCAGTTATTCTGGTGGTGGAGGGGCTCGTCGGCATCTTCAGCGGCAGCCCTGCCCCCTGTGAAAAAAAACCGAAGATGGAGCAGATCCACACAGATGACGTCGCCGCAACATGACTGGAGGAGGAATTCTGGGAGTTGAAGTCCACAAGTCTTAAGCTGTCAGGTTTGAAGACCTCTGAGTTTTTTTTCTAAAGGGTTAGGGGTGCAAGGATCTTGTAACCTGACAGATTTAACACTTGCATACTTCAATACTAGAGTTTCTGAGCCAACATGACTGGAGGAGGAATTCTGGGAATTGAAGTCCACAAGTCTTAAAGCTGTCAGGTTTGAAGACCCCTGGTGTTTTTTTCCTAAAGGATTAGGGGTGCGAGGGTGTTGTAACAACAGCTTTAAGATTTGCGGGCTTCAAATGCCAGACTTTCTGAGCCAACATTTTGGTTGCTAAGCAGGAGCGTTGTTAAGTGATACTGATATTATATAACACTTTTAATTAAGTGGGTACCTTGAATAAACATAACTTTGAGTTTCAAATAACACTGATTTCGTTGTTGTCTTAGGTGACATCTGTGAAAAAAATTCAGGTGCTCAGGCATGAAAATATGCCGCTCCAACACTATACTTTTCTACTCACACTGAAAAAAAATTAGAGGGAACATTGATTGTGATCCACCCCTGCTTCCAGCTCTGCCCTGGGGGAGAGGTGCTTTTTGTCTCTTGCCTTTCCTCCCCCCCTTCTCTGGGTTGCCTGAGGGGTGGTCACTAACCTGGTGGGACTGCAGGATGTTGTTGCCGGTAGCTGTGTCCTGCCAGTCTCCTGTTGCCTCTGGACACTGCCATCTTGGAACACGTGGTCCCTTTTGGCTTCAAGATGGCGCCTGTGCCAGGAGATGAAAGCGCCCCTTTTAAATCTTCTGGCTGAGCGGCTTGTGCTCCAAAGAGCTGCCGCGTGCCTCCACTGCAGTTTTCTTCGCTTCCCATGCCGCTGGAGTCCTTGCTCTGCCCGTGAGGCCCCTCCAATGAGGTGGGTCACGTACCAATGGAGCGGGCGCTCCGCAGCGTTTGCAAGGCTGCCTTCCAGGGGAGGGGACTCCACACCACCCTTGCCTGTCCCTTCTCTTGATCCGCGGAATGGGGAAGTCTCTGGCGCCGCTGGCATCCTTGCAGCAGGGCTTGCCTACCAGAGGCTTGTGCCATCCAGCTCCTGCTCGCCCGGCAAATTCCTTTCACTCAGAAGCCTTGGCGGCGAGCCACCCCCTGGGGGACTTTTGGCCAATCCTTACAGTCCAGGGAGTTGCCAGCTCGCCTGGGATGCTGTAGGAGGGAGACACTGGAATTTTCCTTTCTTCCCTTTCTTGAATATCTTCGACCTGTCGGAGATCCAGGATGGTCAACCATCCAGTTGAGTGGACTGAGTCTAAAAACTGGGTGGAGCCTGGTGGACCAGGAGCTTATACCAAGAGCTCTGATGACTCAGTCCAATCAACAAGAGGACAAAGTCAACCCATCCTGGATACTCCTCCCCCTCACTATGGAGAATGGGGTGTGTAGAGGCCGGACACATGGAGGCAGCAATAGGCTATGGCAATCCCTGAAGCAGCCTGAAACAGCTGATCATCGGGAGGCTGAGCCAACCGACAATCAGCTGCTTGTGCTAATCAGGCTGTGCTGAAGCTGAAACTGAAACTGGCTATTTGCTGCAAGGAAGCAAATTGCTGGGAGGCAGAGGTCAACAATCAAGAAACACCAAACTTCCTTGTATCAACAGGCGTGCGACAAGGTTGCTCAATAGCGCCTGTATTGTTCAATCTGGTCATCGATTGGATACTAAAACAAGCTCTGAAGGATTGTTCAGGGGTAAAAATACACGACCAACAATTGACTAATCTGGACTATGCGGATGATATTGCCTTATTTGCTGAATCGCCTCCAGAAGCACAGAAGATGCTGGACCAACTCAAATCTGCAGCTGAAAAAATTGGCTTAATCATAAACACGTCCAAGACTGTTTGCCTCACACACAAGATTCCCGATCCTGGCCTACTGCTCAATACTCAAACTTTAAAATGTGTTGAAACATTTACGTATCTTGGTGCGAAGATATCATCCAGTACGTTTATCGATACCGAAGACATAAACCATCGATTAGCAAGAACCTCAACAACATTCGCAAAATTATACTTTCAACTGTGGTCGTCCCAACAAATATCCAGGCGAACAAAAATGAAAATATTTAATGCTTTGATCATACCAATACTCCTCTATTCATCTGAATCATGGACCTTTACAAAAGCTCAACTACAAAAATTGGAGGTGTTCCAAATGCGATGCCTACGTACCATAAGCGGGCTCAGTCTACATGATCGGAAAACAAATGACTATATACGGAAACTGTGCCTGAACCAACCAACCATCGAAACACTTGTAAGGCGCAACCGAATGCGATGGGCAGGGCACGTTTGGAGAATGAACAGCAACTCCTGGCCCAAAATAACCATTGAAGCACCCGTGCCAAAAACCTGGAAGGTGCATAAGAACGCCCCATGGAAAACATGGATGAAGCTGATTGAAGAAGACCTCTCGCGAATCCATTTTACCATACGAGATGGCAAAACTGCCGCTCAAAATCGCAAACAATGGGTGGCGATGGTTCGGGATGCATGCGACTCTACAGCGAAGGGATTAGCGATGCCGTACAGACGCTAAAGACTTAAGTCTAAGTCTAAGAGGTAGATTTTTTTCTTGTTTTCCTCCCCAAAAACTAGGTGCATCTTATACTTCGGAGCATCTTATACTCCGAAAAATACGGTAGAGTTTCCTGCTTAAGCAGGGGGTTGGACTAGAAGACCTCCAAGGTACCTTCCAACTCTGTTATTCTGTTTTCTGCCATTGTCATGTAATGTGGTACATGTGTTAGCCTTAACAAATTAGTGGATGTTATCCAAGCACCATCACTTCAGTCAAAATAAATAAATCTCTGTGCAAAAAAAAGTATCCATATAAAGTCACACTAATTAACATTTTGAAACATAAATGAAAGTCCAATTTGATACAGGTTACTTTGAAGGTAACCCCATTCAAATTGATGTCCAGATTTCAAGTTTTTGATTCATTAAAATAAAACTCTATCCTCCAAATGATGGGCAAAATAAAAACATTTGTAATTTATTTTTATTTTTTATTGAATAAGATGGGCTGGGCAAGCAACTTAAGTTTTAAGAAGGAATGAAGTATGTCATAGGAGGGTATATATCTTTAAATTATGATTTTTAAAAATTGCTTTTAATAAGCTTTCTGCACATTTCAGACAAAGGATGTGGACTTCCATCCATGTTTACTGGTATAAATTGGTGTTACTTGTACTGAATTCTATGAAAAGCAGGCTGACACTGAAAAAAGAGACTAAGCAACTAAGGATAGATGATTGTAAATCAGGGGCTATTTTGCAAGACTATGACCAGTAGCTGGAAGGAGACAGCAAGCTGTCTCTGTTGCACAGTACTCCAGTAGGCACATCAGATGTGCATATGGGAATTTGCAGCAAGCTGAGGCTGCTAAAGTGAGAAACGTTTGCCAAGAGTCCAGCAGTTGGAATGACAATAGTGATGATGAGCCCAGCGCTACAAACTCTCAATACCAAGAAGGACGAATACAGAAAAGTTCAGTTGGCCTTTGCATGGGTAGCCAGCCTGAGTGCAAAAGGAAGGGGGGAGGGAGACACAGATGGGAGAAGTTGAAGTGAAAGCAAGCAGAGCAGGACAGGGCAGGAGAAGCATGAGATACTCACCTAATTAGAGTTAGGTTCTGGCTAACAACTGCAAATGGGAATACTAGAACGGCCATGGCTAAATAGTGAGGTCATGTAATGTTTGCCTAATGATCATTCCATTAACAATGGAAATTCCAGTCCCAATTAGGATTGTTAATCAAACTACCTGTCATAAACATGTCTAGTAAATGGCTGGATAACATAGCAGTTAGAGTGCTGCCCTATGATATGAAAGACTCGGGTTCAAATCCCAGCTAGTGCCTACCAGTAGGGGTTCTTGGACTCCTAATATTTCATTGCTTACCTCGGATGCAAGAGTGACATGAACTAAGAGAATCATGCCAACTTGGAAAATTGAACCTGAAATAGATGGAATGCTAGTGTAACAGTAGACTTAATGAGATGGGTTAAATGAAAACTACGAGGGAACTATGGATTAGCAAAAGACTTACATCCATTCTAATAATTGCTGGAAACATCTAGTTACTCAATGCTTCAACATCGTTAAGAAAAAGCTGTCTTAATAATTTGAGGCAGACCAATTACAACTACATCTTGGACTCAAGAAGACCCAGAAGATCAATTTATTTATTTATTTATTTATTTATTTATTTATTTATTTATTTATTTATTTATTTATTTATTTATTTATTTATTTATTTAATTTGTATGCCGCCACTCTCAAAGAGACTCAGGGCGGCTTACAAGTAAAAAAGGGGAAGGGAAGGACATACAAAAACAAGACAACATTAAAAGATCGCAACATTCACAACTTAGAATGGGGCTGGACAAATTGAACAGCCCCAGGCCTGTCGAAACAACCAGGACTTGGTCGCTTTGCGGAAGGCCAGATGGGTAGTAAGGGTCCGGATCTCCACTCCAATTGAAAGTGTAGCCAACATTTGAAGCTGGAACATCAGTCCACTTCCTCCATTACAGAGCACAGCACTTGAAATGAAACATTTGATCAAGGATAAAGTAGATATAATAAACTCTCAATACCAATTACCAAGGCTCAGTGGGAAAATATCATCTGATATTATGATAGAAGAAAGATTGCCCTCATGACAATATCTACCACAATCATAATTCAAGTCAATGAACTGGTATATAGTATACCCACTGTAATCCTGGAAATGTTTGGCTGCATAATCAAAAAGAACAGCAGTACATATGCCTCCCCTTGAAAATTGGACAAGATGAAGGCAATTTGGAGAGGGGTTAGTCAGCTGGTGGATACTGACCTACAGGATAGTGTGTGGAGATTAAGGACAAGACTAGGTTACTGAAAACTATAAAGGTATGACTCTATCTGAAGCCCTAGGGACTTCTAAAAAGATTCTAAGGAGGTACATTAGAGAAGCAGAGACCAAAAAGAGAGACCGACCCAAATACATGCATAATAATTCATAACTCTGAAATTGTACTTTTGAATTGTGAAGTCATCAAATATTTTAATCACTGTAATTAATTTATTGTTTTTGCAGGAAGAAAAAGATCTTTGTGAATTCTCTTTCTGGGAGGAGACAGAAAGAACAGGGAAAGTAATAATTAGAAATATTTCCTCAACTTGTTACCATTTTAAGTGGGTTTTCTTATAATTACTGCTTAGTAAGTCACTATTATAGAAGAAGGCATGGCAATGGAGCTGAAAGAATGGCTTGTTTTGGCAAATAATGAACTAATTGGCAAAGCTATTAATAACTTGTATTATTGATCATTGTGCTGTAGCAGAAGAATGATGAAAAACATAAAATGCACTGCACACATACATCTCCTCTCCTCTCAGTCACTCCATTTTAAAGTACAAAGATATAAAAAAGGTGCTGCAGTAATGCTTATAACATGGGACAGCAGTTTTATTGTGGGAGATGTGAATCAATATGTTGTATCTCACAGATGATCACATATAACCCCCCCCCAAAACACATGAATCTGAAAACCTCTAACAGGGGTAGGTAACATAAAAAGCACCTGATGGGGGAAGCAAAAAAAATGCAGGCATGATGCGAATGGCATCATGTTGTAACTCCTTGTGAATTTTGAGAATGCATGCAACATTACAATGTACATAGAAAAAGGCTGGGATGATAAGATATTTCTGATATTTCCCCGTTCCCTCAATGCAAATGCTACTAAATGCCAATTACACCCATCAACTAAAGTGAGCTAATATATTATGTCATAAAACCCTCTAGTTTTATGATTCTAAATATATAGATTAATTTGGAATAATTTCCTCATCTGTTCACTGAGGAAAATCATGGTTTGGTTTGGATTTAGGTTCCTGGGAGGGATGAGCATTTACTATGCAAGACATGAAAAACAAAGAGGAAACTGCACTGCTTTCATAGTTAGGAAAGATGTTCAGTGATGCCTAAAAGTTTTTGAATGCTTTTCAATTTTCTGCATAAATATGACCTAGTGTGATCAGTTCTCTTCAAACGTGCTAAAACTAGATAAAGTCCTAAAACTAGGTAAAAATAGCACAATTCTACACAAGTCAAAAATTTTATACTTATTAATAAAAGTCTGATTATTACCCAGTCCAAGAAAACTATGGGAATAGATGGAATATCAATTGCCCAGAAACACAGCAAGCTTGCATCAAAAAAAAATCTGTAAAGGTTCTAACTAAAACATGCCGGCAAATCTGGAGAATGACACAGTAGCCAACATCTTGGAAGAAGTTAGTCTACTTAGCAACATCAAAGAACAGAGATTTAGCAGAATATTCAAAATAGTGTATAATATCCTTAATTTCACATACTAACAAAACGAAGCAGATCCACATGGAAAGAGATTATTCAAGCTTTCAAAATGGCTAAGGAATAAAATAATAAAACAAATTCTGGGATGCATCACTAGAGGGATCACTACTGAATAAAAAAGGTCCTAATCTAACTATTTAGGACTTTACTTAGACCTAAATATTGGAAAAAATGTGTTCCGTTCTGGAGACCTCACTTAAAAAAAGATATTGATATGACTGATCGAGTCCAGAGATAGGCAACAAAAACTGTATAAAGTCTGAGGACAAATAACTCCAGGAGAGGTTGCAGAAACTGAATGTGTGCAGTGTGGAGGGCAGAAGGGACCCAACTGAAATATTTAAATATATTAAGGTTCTAGAAGATAGTATTTTCAACAGTAAGCAAAAATCAAGAAGATGGGAGCATAACTCAAACTGATAGGGAAGTTCAAAAATAATGTTGGAAATATTACTTCACCGAAAGAGTAGTGGAAGCAAAGAGCCAATTTCTAGGGGGTAGTGGACATCAGTAACTGTTTAAACATGCTTGGAATAAACACATGTCCATAGTTTGACAAAAATTAAAATTAATTAAAATAATATGAAATAAATTAAAAAGAAAACAAAAACAAGAAAAACTCCAAGGGCAGAGACTCCATGGACGATTAGGACTTTTTCTGCCATTTTTCATGTCTATATTCAAATATATTATTGCTAATGCATGCTTGATAATTGAGAAAGTTTAGACGATGTCTGTCTGTCTTCATCACAGTGGGATTTTGTGCACAGGTGATGTGATGGGTACAGGTAGCTGTTGACTTACAACAGTTCATTAGTGACTGTTCAAAGTTCAACATTGAAAAAAGTGACTTATGACCATTTTTCACATTTACAATTATTGCAGCATCCCCATGGTCATGTAATCAAAATTCAGATGCTTGGCAGCGGACTCATATTTAAGAGGGTTGTTTCTGAGTCATTTGATCATCACCTTTTGCAACCTTCTGACAAGCAAAGTCAATGGGAAAGCCAGATTCACTTAACAACCATATTACTAACTTAACAATTTCAACGATTCACTTAGCAACTGTGACAAGAAAAGTCATAAAATGGGACAAAACTCACTTATCCAATGTTAGCAACAGAAATTTTGGGTTCAGTTGCAGTTATAAGTAGAGGACTACCTGTCTATTTCCCCTTTTTGTTATTCCTCAAGAATTGTGATCCAAAATATTTGGAAAGTGAATACAGAACAGATGTAAAACCCCTTTTAAATTTTCTCAGCAAAAGAAGCATATTAATTCCTGTGTAAAGTCTTTAATTGGAAAGCATATTTCAAAATTACCATAGATCAGATTTTTTTTTCTGGAAAAAATGCAGGAGCCAGCATGGATTTATTCAGAATAAATCATGCCAAAGTAACCCAATTTTATTTCCTGATAGAATGACTAGTTTACTTAACAGTAGGAATGCCATGTCTTTAGTAAAGCATTCAAGAAACTTACCACGAGATTCTAGTAAAGGAAATGGATTATGCTGTTGTTAGAGGGATACAGCGTTGGCTGAACAATCGTACCCAACCAGTATATATCAAAACCTCTGCAAACTGAAGTATCAGATGGCATATGTCAGGTACTATTCAATGCATTTATACATGACTTTATTGAATTTGCAAATAACACAAATATAGGTGGATTGCAAAGAATTTAAAAGACAGTTAAGATTCAAGAGCATATTGGAAAAGTTGAAATAAGAAACAAAAACCAGCAAGATTAATTCCAAGAGACACAAATGCAAAACCTTACATCAAAGATTAAACAGGAGGCATGGTAATTATAATGGGCAGCTGTAATTACAAAAAAGCCATTCTAGACGGAATAAACAGACATATAGGTCAAGAAGAATCTCAATTCCTGTTTCTCTCGCATTGGTCTTACTATAGCTAGAATACCGCACCTAATTCCAGGCATTGCATCTCTCATATGGTTTTTCTTTATACCCCTCATCAGCTTGGTTGTTTTTTTCTAGACATACTCAATTTGTAGAAATTCTAGAAAAAATGATCAAATTGATGAGGGATATAAAGGAAAACCATATGAGGAAGAGGAAGGGCTGGGAATATTTAGCCTGGAGAAGATCTACAAGGAGGCGTAGTAATGATATTCAAGTATCTGAAGATCTATAACATGAAAAGATGAGAGAAGAAATATTCAGAGGTATTCCAGAGGAAAAGACAAGACATAATGAACTGAATTATAAGGAGGCAGTTTTCAGTTTGCTGTTATCTGATGGTAAGAGCTATTCAACAGTGGAACGCTTTAGGAGATAGACCTTTACTAAAAAATTTTAAACAGATATAATTCTTAAGCTAAATATATCTCAGTTCCATTTATATAAATCATGTATCTGAAATAACTATGGGAAATTCATTTTCGTCCATGCATAATTTCCCTGTTTTAGAAGACCAGTTTTTGTAGTTAACAAATAAGTTTTATAATTAGTCCCATGAGATGTAGAATTTGAGACAACTTTCTTAAACAGAGCTCCAAATATAGCCACTGCTTACAAAGAAATAACCTCAGGACTGGCCAACATGACGAAAAGCAGCAGAGGCATTAAGGTGATTATGTTGCCTGGTGGGTTTTTCAGATAGGCTGGGGGGGGGGGGGGGGTGTTAATTCTGAGTGGGCCATTTCTATAATAAAAATAATGAAACTTTAGTGACTAAGGTTTCCTTTTTATTTCAACTTATTTACACCGCAATTCCTCACCTTTCCTGTGTTACCGTGTTGCCATGAAAACACGACCTACCCTGAAAACACGCCCTAGTCTGATTTTCCATGCAGTTGCCTAATATAAGCCCTACCCCAAAAATACGTAAAAATTGAGCTAGGGCAGGGGGAGGGAAGCTGTCCCATACACCCCGCACCCACTTACCTTAAAACTGCCACAACCAGGCCACCCACACCCCAACAACTGCCTATTTTCTTCTGCGGCTGCTCACATGGCCAGATGCCACATGACTGGTTGTGCAGCCCATGCAAGCTGTCTCTGAACTGTAAGGCTGTCCCCCAGCTGTTTTTCAGCTGATTAAAACAATTTTAACTTCTATAGGATTTTTGTTTTAAGGAAATAATAGTTTAAAAAGCTACCATCAGCTATCCTTTTCCTTTTGGCTAAACTCCTCTAAGTGCACACCAACCATTTTCATTTGACTGCACTTTCTTTCACTCTTGCTTCCCTTTCTGAACAGGGCAGAAAATGTGAGCCAAGTATGTGTATGTTATGCTACCACTGGTGGCAGAAGCCTGCGTGGCACTGGAGTTGCAATGGCATGCCATGTCATGATGCGCCCTGCTGCAAGTGGCGGCACTGACACAATGAGCCTCATGGCGCCCTGCCACAAGCGGCAGCACCAGCACAATGCGCCATGCAGCCTCCAGTCTTGACTGAGGGCATGGGGCGACATGCCACACAGCCTCTTGCGACAAGTGGCAGCATACCATACGCAGACTTGGCTCTCAATCTTTTCTGCTCTCTCAAAAGGGAAGCAAGAGTTAAAGAAAGAAAGTCAAGTGGAAATGGTTGGAGTGGACTTTAGAGGAGTTTAGCCAAAAGGAAAAGGATAGCTGATGGTAGTTTTTTTAAACATTATTTCCTAAAAAAAAAAATCCTGCCGAAGTTAAAACAGTTTTAATCAGCTGAAAAACAACTGAGAGACAGCTTTACAGCTCAGAGACAGCTTGCATGGGCTGCGCAACGAATCATGTGTCGTCTGGCTGCAAGTGGCTGAATAAGTTGGACAATGGTGCGACAAGTGTCAGGGCATGGAAGGTGTTGCTAGCGGTCCTAAAGTAAGCAGGTACTACATCCCCTGAAAATAAGACCTATGCTTATTTTGGGCCCGAAAAAGAAAATAAGACCAGGTCTTATTTTCAGGGAAACACAGTATGTATTTTTAGTTTGTAAATGAAGATCTCTTTTACTATTATTATATTACAAAATATTTATAAGCAAAGGATAAATGTTTCAAATAAATAATCAAATTAATATCATTAGTGACATTAAATTATAGTCTCAGAATAAAAGTAGGTTTGAATCTGAGTAGCTTTTTCAGTTAAACTCAGAAGGTGTGGAACTTTCTTTCTTTTTTACAGATCTTGAGCAAGGCTTACATTTTCTAAAGTTTTGCAGTATATATCATATGCCAAATATTAGACAATGTTAGAAATGTTAGAAATTTTGCATCCCTTGATGCAGGGAATAGATTCCTTTTCAATCTTAATGTGGCTTGTAACCATTCTCTTCCCTATTCAATGTATGACTTCCCTTTCCCCCTCATAACTGATGTTTCCCCTTATCATTTATTCTATTACCCCTTCATCCTCATACACCATATTTTTTGGACTATAAGACGCACAGGAGTATAAGACACAGCATGATTTTGAAGAGGTAATTTTTTTTTAAAGGGTTTTGCACTCTGTAGGCCTCCCAAACCCTCTGCACGTCTCGTGTTTTTTTCAAAGGGGGGAATGCAGAGTTTTGGGAGGCTTGTAGAGTGCCATTGGGGGCTGGGAAAGCAAAAACGGCCTGTTTTTTTATTTAAAAAAAAGAGGGGCATGGAGAGCCTTAGGAAGCTCTTAAGAGTGCTCCTGGGGCCTGGAGGGCAAAAATGGCCTGTTTTTTTGCACAAAAAAGGGCCTGCAGAGGGTTTGAGAGGTTTGTAGAGTGCTCCTGGGGGCTGGGGAGGGGCAGAAATGAGAAAGAACAGGCCGTTTTTTGCCTGGTTTTGCCCTCCCCAGTCCTCAGGAGCACTTTGCAAGCCTCCGAAACCGTCTGCACGTCCATTTTTGCAAAGGACGCAGGGTTTCAGTAGGCCAAAAATGCTGTATTCGGTGTATAAGATGCATACAGATTTCCCCCCTCTTTTTCGAGGAAAAAGGTGCATCTTATACTCCAAAAAATACGGTATATGAAATATGATTGGACCATCTTCAGCCTAAACAATGACTTTAAAAAAAAATTAAGTAGAAAAAAAGTTCAAGTATCAGTTGTTTGTTTCAGTTTTTAAAAAAAGACAAGTGCAAGGGTGGGCAACTAAAAACTACTAGTGGCAAATGAACTCCAACATGAAATACTCTTGGATTTATGGCCCTGTCATAATACACATTTAACTGTTCGTTTGCAACTTTTTCTTGACTTTACATGTTGAAATGCTTATTTATATTACAGCCCTGCACAAAAAGTAAAATATTTAGAAACAATATGCAAAAAATCATTTGACTAAAAATATGTGATTGTTAAATTATGACTATAACTTAATTTTGTTCACAATCAAAATAGATTATTGAATTGTATATGCAATTCCTCATAAAGCACTTACAAGACAAACAAATTTGTTTGAAAATGGTTCACTAAGTTAAATTTTATTCAATACATTCCCTACCTGAAGGACAGGCACTTTTTGCGGTGTGTTCTGTGGTGATTGGTGAAGCTGTGCCCAAGGCTGATGGTGAGAATGTGGTGGTGGTGAAGACTGATGATGAATTCCCGTATGAGGCTGCATGGGAGAACATGTTGGCATTTGCTGTTGAAAAGATGACTGACTGGGATGCTGCTGACCAGATATTAATCGTTCTTGTATTGCTTGTGGATCAGCAAGGCTAACACCTGGACAACCGTTTGGTCTCATGTGACCACCCATTTCCCGTGGTGCTGAAGACATACCCATGAATGGACGATTCTGTTGTATATTCCGAGGACCCATACTCCTCTGTCCAATTCCCATGGCACTAGATGGCTGGTGAGATGGCTGAGGATGTGGTATATTTGGATAACTGCCAACTTCCATTGGTATTCCAGCACTACCAGGTCTGACCTGTGGTGGAGGAGTACCTGCTGGGTTACTCATTGCTTTCATAGGTGACATGGGAGGTGGAGAAGCATAAGTTCCCTGAGGCTGTGATGGGTGCATAGCTTGAGTGTTCATTTGGTTAAGTGAGCCACTAGGGTGAAGGGGCTGCTGGTGTATTAGTCCTTGACTACTGTTAGATGGAAACCCTACGGCATTTGGGTACCTTGGTACAGACTGATTCATTGGAGTGTTATTTGTAAGGCCTAAATTTTGATTCATCCCTGTATTGTTTACTAATCCCTGATTTAGGTTGCTGTAAGGATAACGAGAATACTGCCCTGAGCTGTTTATAGTAGGTGAAGGTACTGTCTGGCCCCGAGAACTAAAATTAAGTGTTTGTGGCCTAACGGCACCCTGTTGAGGAGGGTTGGAAGAGAATCTGGGACTGTGGGCTACTGATTCTCCATGGAGAGCTGTGGGGGGATGATGATGAAACTGTTGCACTGAATGTCGTAAAGAAGGCCCAATGCTTGGATTCTGTTGGGGCACATGAGACATGTGGCCAGGTCCTGAGGTGGTAATAAAAGGATTTCCCTGATTAAGACCTTCCTGGCTTTGAGAAAACTGATTTATCCTCTGTTGCTGGGGTTGACCGTGCTGCTGTATTGAAAAGTCACCACGAGCCATGTAATTTCCCAACTGCTGCATATGCTGAGGATGTCCCTGTCCCTGTGGTCCCGATGGTGTTGATGGTGGTTGGGCAGGTGATGGTTGCTGCTGCTGGTATGGTGCCCGTATCTGGTCTGGCACATGTACTGCCCTTGGCCCCCACATAGAGCTGCTATCTACAAAGGGTTGTCCATGTCTTTCGTTCTGCATACCAGGATAGACTCCCATCTGACTACCAGTGCCTCCACCATGAGGAACTGGAGGATTGTGATATTGTGAATGAGGAGATGCTATACCATTGCCAGGCGCACTGCTCATCATTCTGTTGGGCTGATCCATTAAATGCATTTTCTGTTGCTCATACTGATTATAGTGATCAAAGTGGGTCAACTTTGCTTGATTTTGACTGGCTGTAGGGTGATGAAGGGATGACTGTAGTGAGGGAAATCCTTGATCAATAGGCATTTGTTGCCCCATAGAGTTTACTGAATTTTCAGGATATCCACAATCACCTAGGCTTTCCAGTCCTTCACTGAAAATGTTCCCATCTTCTCCAAAAAGACTCATCATTCCTGGATCTGCCATCTTTGTTGCAGCATGCAGTGCCTTATAACTAGAATACTAGTTTGTGCTTCACCTCACCAAGATGTTTATCTTCAGAGCCTTAGTCATCAACCAAATGCCTTAATGTCATTCCATATTTCCTTAATTTTGTGGATCATGGAGTGTCAGGCAGCTTGTTACCAATCCTAAAAAGAAAAAAAGAAAAAAATAGGTTGAAAATAAAAAGCCAAGTCATAATTATAGATATCAGACCTTTATATTTATGTCACATGGAAGCTTTTAATATTTTTATTTACCCAGGTAGGAAAATTTATTATATAAAAAATTCAAAAGGCAGGAAACAGGAATCTTAAATTAATCCACTACCTATACTTTCTTATCTTCCATTCCTGGAGAACAACAAAAGAACACAACAGACAGCTGAAGCAGCTGCACAGCAGGCAGTATAATACATGAATATAAGCAAACAGCCCATCTGCTGAACAAAACCCTGAAAATGCTCTACTTACTAACAACATGTCCTTAACCATATATTCCCGAGCTATGTAATCTGATAAAAGAGAAAGTCTAGGCAAATGTTACAATAAACTAAAAACTGATCTGGCAATATATATCTCCCTCAATTTATTGGTCATTTGACTAACATGTAAATCTGATCTGATAAATAACTAAATTGCAAACAAAAACTGACTAAAGTTTAATACTACTAGTTTAGTACTTTCAAGAATTTCCATGCATAATCCTACCAATTAAAAATAAATCAGAATTATTTTTTCCATATTATAGATATAGAGAACTGAGGCTAAAAACTGCACCTTGTCTTTGGTCATCTATCAAAGTTCACATCAGAGAATTCAAGATTGTTTAACATTTTCAACAAAGGAAACATTTAAACTATAATTTTCTGATTTGCAACTCCACCTCTATATAACTAGGAAAGTTTTACCTACCGTATTTTTTGGAGTATAAGATGCATCTTTTCCCCTCAAACAAGAGGCTGAAAATCTGGGTGAGTCTTATACACTGAATACAGCATTTTTTTGCCTCCTGAAACCCTGCCCCTTCACCAAAATGGCTGTGCATAGCGTGTAGGAGGCTTTCAGAGAGCTCCTGGGGGTTGGGGAGGGCAGAAATGAGCGACAAATGGGCCATTTTGTTTGCTCAATTTTGCCCCCCGCAACTCCCAGGAGCACTCTATAAGCTTCATAATGCCCTTGACAAAAAATGGGCCCATTTTTGGTTCATTTTTGCCCCCCCCCCGCCAGGAACATTCTACAAGCCTCCTAAGGGCTATTCATGCCCTTACTTTGAAAAAAAAACGGGCCCGTTTTCACGAAAAACAGGCAGTTTTTAGCAGGTTTGCAGAGTGCAAAAACTTTTTAAAAAAATTTGCCTCTTCAAAACCTTGGTGCATCTTATACTCCGGTGCATCTTATACTCCAAAAATATGGTAAGTGTGATCAAATAATTAATTTGATTAAAAGAAAGCTATTGGCATAAAAAGACCAAAAGAAACAAACATTTATAATTTGAAAATAAAGGAGACAAGAAATATATTATAAGGTGCTAGTCCTTTTCCATTACCAAAAGTCTAAATCTATCATATTTGTAGCTGCTCCAAAGAAAGTCAGAAGTAACTTCTTTATATATCTTTCTTTTTCTCTTTTTTATTTGTTACTATTCACTTTTCTTTATTCTTTAATATGTTTTCTAATTTTCCTTTCCATAGTTTTTTAATCTTATGTAAACATTTCTTTTAAAAAAATATTTAAACAAAGAATTATCAGAATTGCACAGGCTTGACAGCAGTCCCAAGCTTAAGCCCTATACTGCTATAAAAGCACATCAGGGAAAGGCCTGAAAATATTTGGTTTTTATTCCCATAAATTAAAAGTATTGCTTTGCTCATAATTCAGCTAATAAATACTGTTACATTTTATTATATCCTCAACCTATGACCAAAATTGGGACTAGAATTTCCATCATTAATTTGTGTGATTGCAAGTTGAGTCAGACCTGATTTTATAACAATTATTATGGCAGTTGTCAAGCAAAACACCATGTTTGTTATGCAAATCAGTCATCAAGCAAATAAAGTTTTCCCAATATTTTTTGCCATCACAGATTTTGATCATGTGATCGCAGGACACTGCAACATGAGTCATGAGTCAAAGTCGGCTGTCACGCATCCTAATCACGATTGTGGGGGTGACATGAGGGTCATAAATAATAAGGATACAGGTTGTTAGTCACTTATTCTAGATTTGTAGTAACTTTTAGCCATCATTAAATTGTCATAAGACTGAGAACTGTATATGTATGTATGTCCTATCCTTCATATCCCCTATCTTTCCTACTATTTTCTTTTCTATTTACGTATCTTATAGTATTAATACATAAATAAATAAAATGTTGGATATGTAGGATGCCACAGTAGAAGAATAATAGGAAAAGGAGGTAAAATTGGTGGGGCTGCTAAAAAAAATATCAAAACCATAAGTGCAAACAAATCACAGATTCACAATTCAAGAGAAGTAAATTCATTTCTTGAAGGACTTCAGGGATTCTTGAGCTGAATCACTGAAGTTATGCTTGTTTCAGCCACTGGACTTTGTGCATGCTTATCACAATGGATTCCATCTACGCTAGTGGGGGTTCCAGAACCTGCTTCCTATATTGTGCAGTTGGCAGATGGGCAGGTTTAAAAGTGACATGTGGAACAGCTGTGCAGGCAGTGTGCCAACCTGATCCTGTTACTTCAAGCAGCCCTGTGTCATCTGTACAACCAATTCCAAAGAAGAAAGTATAGAGGAAACACTCAACAATGAATTATCAAAAGTGTCATCACCTGTGGCTATTCTGAGAGTGATTGTCATTCTATGACACACACACACACCCCAAAAAACCCTGAAGTTTTCCAAATGGAAGAGTGATCATTCAAAGGGGATTGGGCTGCTGTATATTGCAAAACAAATTAAGATTATGTTGTCACAAGAAGAGTTGTGAATTACAGGCTGGGACAAATTAAGATTGTGCTTTAACAAGATTACTACTATTAAACTCAGGTAGGGTTACTGTTGTTACTTTTGGTATAACCTGCTAGAAATATAGTTATTTTTTTGTGTTATTATCAATAGGTTGCCGGGTGATAATTCAATAAAAGGGAAAGCTCAAAATGAGCCAAGAGTAGCAAAGGATACTAAGAAAAGAAAAAAGAAAAAATACCAACTGCTCTATAGAAATGGCAAAATGCTAATAAGTAAAAAAGAAAAGGCATGGTTACTTCTTCTTTTTGTTCAATTTTCAATTATAATACGGAAAAGAGAAAACAGAATCAGGACCAGGACCAGAATGCTTGAGACTGATATAAACATGGTCAGGAAACACAACTTTGAATATTTTAAACTCCATGATCACATGAATTTGTTAGGATGTTGGATAAGTGGATGTAATATTGCAAATCCTACAGAAGTGATAAATAATTTAAAGATAGATAATGATTCTAATTTTTAAAAACCATAAAGGACGATCCAGTACCCGCTCGGCTGCTACTGTCTAGAGCAGAGAACAGTCTGTTAAATATCTTGAAAACAATGGGATAATTATCAGAATTGAATTTATCAAAGATAAATCTTGCTAGACTAATATTAGTCAAATAATTAGTTAATCACTTAGTTAATTAGGTGACTAGTGTGTCTGATTAGGTCCAGAAGGAATTTGGGATTATTCCAGAGGGTCTGCTGTATGGTTTAAACAAGGCTGGTAGTCACTAGGACAGTCATCGTGTGCCAAAGGTGGGGGGAGCGCAGGGGGGTCGTGCACGGGTGTGCCCACACCCATAATTCTATGCGTGTGAGCATGCATGCACGACCCCTGCTCTCCCCCTGCTTTTGGCATGCAATGGACTCCTTTTTTGCCGTCCCCAGGCTCCAGAGGCTTTCTAGGAGCCTGGGGAGGGCAAAAATGGCCTCCCCGCACCCCCCACAGAAGATCTTCGAAGGCTTCAGGGTGAAAAACGGCCCTACAAGCAAATTCCGGATTGCCCATAGGACCATTTTTCACCTTCCAGAGGCTTCAGGGAAGCCTCCTAAAGCCTCCGGAGGGAGAAAAACAGCCCAAGGCGCAAACTGGAAGACTGTTCCTGAACTTCCAGTTTGCGCATTGGTTTTTTTTTTTGCTCTCTGGAGGGAAACCTCCAGAGGGCAAAAAAACAGCCAAAAATGTAGGCCAAAGTCAGCTGGCCAGTGCACACATGCACGCTGGAGCTGTCAGAACAACGCCTCGTGTGCCCTAACAAATGGCTCTACATGCCACCTGTGGCACACGTACCATAGGTTCACCATCACGGCACTAGGATAAGGGAGCAGACATGGTTTTGGATTGGATTGTGCAGGGTTTTCAAAAGTCCCTCTAGTTTATAGAGATTACATGGTTCAAAGCAACTATTAGGGCCTAGTTTGTGATCTAAATGCCTTCTAACAATGTTATGGTTCTATAGCTATTACAGTATTTAAATTCTAAAATGTTTCTAAAATTACATACATTACCTAATATCAGGTGTCTCGCCAATGCTTTTATAATCTGCCATTAAAATGCTAGTTATAAGGCACCTGGTGAAAATAAACTGTTTGGGACTAACACCTGACTGCTCTGTTAATCATTTTTAGGCTATATCTTCTCTTTACTACTCCCTGAGAGTAAGAAGTTGAATGGTGGTTAAAACCATGGAACACATATAAAGTATGTAGGTATGAATTAGTCAAAATACAGTTCAATTTTGAGATCGGATATAGCAGTATTCATTTGTGAAATATTCTCCATGTATCTCTAAGACACCAGAGATTGGGGGGGGGGGTGAGAAACTTTCCAAATTATGAGGCAAAAACCCTATAGAGAAACTGTGATCCAGTGCAGGAAGTTCTTTATTTTAAAAATAAAAATGTGTAAATTTCACATTTATATCCAAAAGATCAAGGCAAAACCACTCTTAACCATTTTGTTTCCTGAACAGATAGGTTTGCTTGCATGACATTGTTTACATGAGGCTGAGATGCATAATGAGTTTTGGCTCATTATGTGTGTAAGCATCAAAGAGGCCCATGACTCTCCTTCTCCCTTTATTCACATATGGAAACTTTAACAATGACCAAGAAATTGGAAAACTGGATAACTGAACCTCTTTCAAATCTTTCTGAAGTGATTTGCAGCATGCAATTTGATCCTTTACATTAATTTGAAGGTTCAATTCAAAGGACCGATATGATTTAATTTCCTTCAAATCAAATCATCCTTTCAAAACTTTAACTTCCTAGTATGCAGAAATTCATTCCAGATAGGTAAAATGAATTATTTTGAACATAATAAATTCCATAATTTCAGTTAGTAAGTTTTAAAATATCAAAATAAGTAAAATGGTTTTTATGAAAGGAATGTCAATTTAAATAAATTATTTAGCCCAAACACAATTTAAGAAAATAAAATTTCAACAAGAACAGATCACATTTAACTGATTATCAACCTGTATGGGCTCTTTTGGAAAGTTATTACACCTCTCTGTTAAAATCATGGTGATTACCTAGGGCAATTTTTTTAAAAAAATGGTCTTTCGTTTTCTGGTTTATGTGCAGCTAAATATATTTGTATCCTATTAGGACACAGACAGGGTTCTAACTCTGAGTCTCATGAACATTGAATATTATGAAATAAAATGTTTTAAACATAAGTGGCGTAATCTTTTATTAGAAACTAGAGGCAGAATCTGGAATAGCTATTTTAAAACAATTACTTTGTAATGATTATTTTGATTTTCAACTACTGCAATTAGAATTTTCTTTGTCCAATACACCAATTAGTGGCAATATAAATAACTTTTAATTTCTCAATTAGGATTAAAGTAGATATGTCAGCAGCCTCAAGAGTATGAAAAGCTATCATTTTTAATGGCGTCTATGAAAACAACTGACTAAAATTATATCAGAAATTGGAAAACATTATGTCAAAATTATTGACACTTATGATTTATAGAATAACAAGTTGGCATACCAAATTATTGAACCTCAATACATTCAAATAAATCTTTCAGAAAATATGGACTGGATTATAAGTTTTATTTGCGGTGACATAAGAAATATGAAGGTCGATATAATTTAGTCATGTATGCTACTGGTTTCTTTTTGGAGAAAGCTGTAATATGTAAAAGATATATGGGTAAATGTTGTCCAAGTTAATGGCATCTTGAATTATATGCCAAAATTATGGAATATGACTCTTAGAAATAATTCTATATTCAGGCTATAGTTTAAACTTCAGTTTAGAGTATGAACAACCACGGCAAAACATTAGAATGGTTATACAGGGAATGGAGAAGAGACAATCAATTATATTAAGAGTATAGAAAAGTATTATTCTCCAAATATCAAACACTGGATGCAAGAAATGTATAATATAATTTTTTTTTTTTTAGGTATTTTATTAAAATTTATAGGCCGCCCTTTTCCCTGAGGGGACTCAGGGCGGCTTACAACCATTAGGGAGGGGGTACAATACAAAATAAACAATATATAAACAAGATAGGTAGTAAAAACACAACATGCATTCTACATTCAACACTCGGGTGGGGCAATTAAGGGCTTATCCCCAGGCCTGTTGGGAGAGCCAGGTCTTAAGGGCTGCGCGGAAGGCCTGGACGGTGGTGAGGGTGCGTATCTCGACGGGGAGGTCGTTCCACAGGGTCGGAGCTGCAACAGAAAAGGCTCTCCTCCGTGTAGTCGCCAGTCGACATTGACTGGCGGATGGGATTCGGAGGAGGCCCAGTCTGTGCGATCTAATCGGTCGGAGGGAGGTAATCGGCAGAAGGCGGTCTCTCAAGTACCCAGATCCACTACCATGGAGTGCTTTAAAGGTGGTCATCAAAACCCTGAAGCGCACCCGGAGATCGACAGGTAGCCAGTGCAGCTCGCGGAGGATGGGTGTAACGTGGGCGAACCGCGGTGCGCCCACTATCACTCGCGCGGCTGCATTCTGGACTAACTGCAGTCGCCGGATGCACTTCAGGGGCAGCCCCATGTAGAGCACATTGCAGTATTCCAGCCTAGAGATCACAAGGGCTCGAGTGACTGTTGTGAGAGCCTCCCGATTCAGGTAGGGTCGTAACTGGCAGACCAGGCGAACCTGGGCAAATGCCCCCCTGGTCACAGCCGACAGGTGATGATCGAGAGTCAGCTGTGGATCCAGGAGGACTCCTAAGTTACGAACCCTATCTGAGGGGTATAAAATTTGACCCCCCAGCCTGATAGATGGAACATTAGCCGAATTGTTGGGAGGGAAACACAACAGCCACTCGGTCTTGTCCGGGTTGAGTACCAGTTTGTTAGCACTCATCCAGTTCCTAACGGCCTCCAGACCCTGGTTCATCACATCCACCGCTTCATTGAGTTGGCACGGGGCGGACAGATACAATTGCGTATCGTCCGCATATTGATGGTATTTTATCCCGTGCCTCCGAATGATCTCACCCAGCGGTTTCATGTATATGTTAAATAGTAGGGGGGATAAGACTGAGCCCTGAGGCACCCCATATTTTAGGGGCCTCAGGGACGATCTCTGCCCCCCCACCAACACCGTCTGCGACCTGTCCGAGAGGTAGGAGGAGAACCACTGCAAAACAGTGCCTCCCACCCCCACCTCCCGCAGTCGTCGCAGAAGGATACCATGGTCAAATCTGTAATCATTACAGATTTGTCTAATAATTTGTTTAAAAAATTATTTTTTTATTAATTACATTTCTTAGTGCTTAATAAACATCATGTTGTCTGGGTATTCAATTTGCTTAACAATACATATTACATTCTTAATCTTCACCCCTTTTTTCCAATCACTGATAAAATAGATTCCATGTTTTATAATATTCTGTATCTTCTTTCTGTTTCATTTTTAATGTCATTCTATCCATTTCTGCACTCTAGTATTTTCTTAATTATTTCTTCATCTTGGGGTATTCCTTCATTTTTCTATTTTTCATTTAATAATTTCTGAATATAGTATTTTTTCTATTAATCAAAGAATGTCATAACATGCTTCCTTTTGGCAAAGATTTTATAAGTCAATATTATCCATATTTAATGAATAATTTAATTCATTAAATTATTTTAATCATAATCATAAATGATTAAACAAATATGAACTTAGGTCATTTATTTCAATTTAGCATGTTCATTTTTAAGTTTTTTTCTATACATCTATTTTATTTAATTCTTTTTATTTCTTTTTGTTTTGATACTACAATTTTATTAAAATATTGGATACATGTATATGATTTTTTATTTGTTTTTGTAGCTACTTATTACAGGGGACACTTTAACTAATGAACAACACTCTTGCATGTGTAATAGCATTATTTGTTTCTGCTAGCAAACACAAAATCTGTTACACAAATGTTCAATTATCTGAGAAATTTGTTGATGCAAACAATTTTTATATCCCTATGATTTGTACAATCATAAATTGTACAATTTAAACAAAAATTTAAATTTTGCAGAATTTAAACAAAAAAATTAAAACCTGTTTTCATTTAAATATACCTATTAATTTAATGCATAAACTGGGATCTTTGTCCAGGCCTTTGATAAGGGAGAATAAAAACCTTTTAATTGTTTCTATCTGGTTTATTCTCACTATCTTTTCTTTTTGTGAGTTATTATTGTACTTATTATACTTATTTTCATTGTGAGTAAAAATCATTAGGTTTCAGATCACATACAAGATAGATAAACAGACAGACAGACAGACTGCCGCATTGTTCAGAGTACAAGTCACATCAAGATTTTGAAGAGTCAAATTAAAAAAAAAAGTTTTTACACTCTGTGGACTTCCCAAAAATAGTCCTTTTTTTGCAAAAACGGGCCTGTTTTTTTCCCCCCAAAAAAGTGCATGTCCTAAAAAAAAAGTGCATGTCCTAAAAGTCCTAAAGTCCTTTAGGAGGCTTGTAAAGTGCCCCTGGGGGGTGGCCCCCCCAAAATGAGTGGAAAACAGCCCATTTTTCACTCATTTCTGCTCTCCCCAGTTCCCAGGAACACTCTATAAGCCTCCTAAAGGCTATGCAGGGCCATTTTGATGAAGGTGGTGGGGTTTCAAGAGGCCCAAAATGCTGTATTCAGTGTATAAGACACACCCAGATTTTCAGCCACTTTTTTGAGGGAAAAAGATGCGTTTTATACTCCGAACAATACGGTACCTGGAGTATGAATTGTTGTCTTATGCAAAAGAACAAGCAGGCTATGACTCTTGAAAACTAATTAAATTGAATAATTTTATTTATAATTAAAATAATTTAATTATAATTCTAAGGGACAGATGTCTTTAATTCAGGTCTATCTCCAGATAATTACATGGATATATCCAAGCAGTTATATTGACAACAACTGTAATGGTATGTGGGAATGACCTTGGGGTGTGTGGGTGGGGAGAGATGCTACCTAGGGAACAATCAGGTAAGAAAGGACATAGACCACAGCTGCATAATAGGCATATAAAGAGATTCTGCAAATTCTCAGGCTGAAAAAAGATAGTGGGAGATTTGTACTAACAGGCTTGCAAGAGTCTCTTGATGTAGCCTTACAATAAAGTAGAATTAGACCATCTGGTTGTGTTTCCTGTCTGGTCTACAATATAAAAGCTCATTACTGTATTGTTATCTTTCAACTGTTCTTTTCAACTTCATGTATAGACCATTTCTAGGAATTCTTACATCTAAACTCAAAGTAAATTATGTGTAGATTAGGCAGGGCCAGGTGCTGCCACCTGCTGAGATAGAATGAGAGAGGGAGGGAGGGAGGGAGGGGAGAGAGAGAGAGAGACAGACAGACAGACAGACAGACAGACATTCAATGTTATGCTATCAGGAGAAGGAGACAGGGAAAATAAGACAATATTTTTCTTCTGGTATTGTAGTACTGATAAACTTTCTCTACAGGTAGTCTTTAATTTACAATCACAATTGAGCCTGGGCTTTGGGGCATAAACCATCAAGGTCTTACATTTACTTTTTTACAAAACTTGTTAAGTGTTGATTAAGTGAATCACAAGGCCCTTAAGAGAATCCATTTTATCCAGTGGATGTTGGAAAATGGCAAAAAACATCACAATGTTATTATATGACTGTGATTGCTGCAACCATAAATGCCAAGCAACCAAAATGTAATCAAATGATCACGGTGGGCATGCAACAATTTAACTTAAGAACTTAATGTGCTTTTGTACACAATCACCAGGGAGAAATCACAGTACTTTCTGATAACTAATGGTCTTGTGCCCAAGCAGGGAAACCTTGCTGCAATATTTATACTAGTACTAGCAATACTTAATCTAATGACATACAATAGTTTTTGAATTACAACTCTCACGCCACATGATTATTTCTATTTTTCACAAGCAGGAAAGCATAATCCAACCATTTTAAGCCACCCCCTAATTGTATTCTAGGCAACCAAGGTTTCCGATGGATCAACCCCCAGCCTCCTCTAATACCTATCCAGGTCCATCAAGCATCGGTGCATGGATCAATCTAATAGGTTTAGCCTCCCTGCAGTGAATAGAGGCACAAGAGAATCCCATGGAGACCATGGCAAGGGAGACACTAACAGCTTCCTCAATTTCAGACCACATAGCCAGAATGTGATTCCTGTCCTGTCTCAGGCTCTGAATGAACTAGGATACGCTCATGGCCATCATGTGGCCATAAACTCCCAAATCACCTTAGATTAGTGAATTTCCCTAAAACCATACGTTTTGGGACTTATGATAACCCTAGACCTAATCCCAAATTGGTGTCAAAAGCTCCGATAGGAAAGCTTTTGAGAGGGGAGGGAAGGAGGCTGGTACAATGCCAACAATCCCAACTGATCCCTATAACCCAATTTAATTACCTGTAATGCAGTGCCCTTGAAAGAGTAAATAATTCCTGGATAACAAAGGCCTCACTTATGTCCTGCCACAGACTTTCAGCTAATACCACACCCCAAATCCCACTATACATATTTCCAGAATGGCACTTTACCAGACCCAGTCAGATTTTGGTAATACATGTTAGATAATCTTGTCATAGGAGAGCCCTTATTGCAGACTGATCTGGCACTGAATAACAGCAGCTGGAGGCCAGATATTAATATTAAAAACTTCAGAATTATAAAAAGCAGAAAACTAAAAGTAAAAAATAAGGGCTCCTATGTAAACAAATTAAGAAAAGGCTCCTATGTATCATCTTTGCACACTCCTAATATGTCAATAACTTGCATAGCTTTTAGGAAGAAAATAAAAGATTTTAAACTCATTAAAAAACAATGGGAACTTTTCTTTCCCATCTCTCTAATTCCCCATTTCATAAACATCATAGTATATAGAAAGCAATTTTAGAAGGATCAAAATGACTCTACTCAAATTCTTTACTTCCAATTCTTCTCACTAAGTATGACATGAGTATTTAAGGTTTGGAACATTATTTATTGAGCCGCCCTGAGTCCCCTTCGGGGAAAAGGGCGGCATATAAATGCAATAAATTCAATTCAATTCAATTCAATTTAATGTGGGTTCTGTCCCACAACCTCTTATACTTTTATATGCACTCCATGAATGTTTCACGCTTGTGAAAGAGTCAGGCTGCTTCAATACTTTTATGAAACCTCATGCCTTTCGTTTCTGGCTGAATGAGGGAAATATATTTGCTGCCTTTGTCTATGCTGGACTTTGCCATCTAGTTCAGATATTTCTTGTGATAAATAGATAAGCTCATCTTTAATTAAGAGATGACTGTATAGTAGGAAACAACATTTTAATGTTATGGTTTCAAGCAATTTGAGGAATTATAGGAAAGAAACCACATGTGTAATTCTGCCTAACTGGAAACAAAATAGGAACTACCCAGATAATGAAAGACAGATGTTCTATGGTCAATGAAGTTTGTATTAGAAAGCAGCCTGCCCATTCTTTGCACTAGCTGAAGTTTTGGAACATTCTCAAAGGATATTTCTTGCAATAGGATAGATAATAGCATAAAGGCTCTGTAGGCATTTTATCTCATTCCATCTGGGTAAGAACTGCCCATAAATCCCACTTCATACTCTATAGCAGTTTATTTGTATCTCACCTACAGAGAAAAAAAGCACAGTGACAGCCCTTCACAACAATCCTAGTTTCTCATATGGCTCCTTGGGGGGAAAAAATTGCCCATCCCTGTCATTTTGACTCCTGGATTTAGGTTAATACTAGAAATTAGATGGAACTGTGAGATATTTGATAGAATTAAATAAGATGAATTTAATCAAAGGAAGACAGAAATAACGTTGAAGGATGAACTATCTGCCACAGTTTATCTGGGAATGATGTTGATTCCTAAAAGAGAGGTGGGTAAATTTTTATTTTGTTTCTATATGTGTTGGCTGAGTACCATAATTAACACTTTACAAGGATTGATAGTGTCTACAAACTGCAGACCATATCAAATGTAGGCAGAATTGTATGCTTTCTTTTATTAAGGTGGCATATAATGTTTGTGTATTTTCTATTTCAAAATGGCAGAAAACTGATGTTTTAATCAATTCTATTTAGAAAGATTTTTATCTAATCAATCGTATTTTAAGACTAACTATGTAACAGGACCTGTGGTTACCCACTTCTGCTCAAAAATATGAGACTAGCAGTTTAAAGTTATACCTTGCTGCAATGCTTGTTTATCATTATGGCAGCAGCTGAAGTTTAAAAGTACCTTTTACATTCTCAGCCATTGTAATTATTCTAATGTTTTGCCGTGGTTGTTTATACTCTAAACTGAAGTTTAGACTATAGCCTATGTATACAGATAAAACTCGAAAAATTAGAATATCGTGCAAAAGTTCATTTATTTCAGTAATGCAACTTAAAAGGTGAAACTAATATATGAGATAAGACTCATTACATGCAAAGCAAGGTAGTTCAAGCCGTGATTTGTCATAATTGTGATGATTATGGTGTACAGCTCATGAAAACCCCAAATCCACCATCTCAGAAAATTAGAATATTACAAGCAATCAATAAAACAAGGATTGTACATCGAACAATATCGGACCTCTGAAAAGTATAAGCATGCATATGAACTCAGTACTTGGTTTGGGCCCCTTTTGCAGCAATTACTGCCTCAATGCGGCGTGGCATGGAAGCTATCTGTGGCACTGCTGAGGTGTCATGGAAGACCAGGATGCTTCGATAGCGGCCTTCAGCTCTTCTGCATTATTCGGTCTCATATCTCTCTTCTTTCTCTTGGCAATGCCCCATAGATTCTCTATGGGGTTCAGGTCAGGCGACTTTGCTGGCCAATCAAGCATAGTAATCCCACAGTCAGTGAATCAGGTTTTGGTGCTTTTGGCAGTGTGGGCAGCTGGAAAATGAAGTCAGCATCCCCATAAAGCTTGTCTGCGGAAGGGAGCATGAATTGCTCCAAAATCTCCTGGCAGACGGCATGTTGACCCTGGTCTTAATGAAGCACAGTGATCCAAAGTCTTGTTACTCAGTGGTCCAAAGTCCTTTTTTCTGATGAGAGCAACTTTTGCATCTCATTTGGAAACCAAAGTACATGGAGTATGGAGGAAGAATGGAGAAGCCAATCAAGCACAGTAATTCCACGGTCATTGAACCAGGTTTTGGTGCTTTTTGCTCTCATGTGCTTGATTGGCCAGCAAAGTCGTCTGACCTGAACCCCATAGAGGGAGAAAGAAGAGAGACATGAGACCGAACAATGCAGAAAAGCTGAAGGCCGCTATTGAAGCATCCTGGTCTTCCATAACACCTCAGCAGTGCCACAGGCTGATAGCTTCCATGCCACGCGCATTGAGGCAGTAATTGCTGCAAAAGGGACCCAAACCAAGTACTGAGTATATATGCATGCTTATACTTTTCAGAGGTCCGATATTGTTCGATGTACAATCCTTGTTTTATTGATTGCATGTAATATTCTAATTTTCTGAGATGGTGGATTTGGGGTTTTCATGAGCTGTACACCATAATCATCACAATTATGACAAATCACGGCTTGAACTACCTTGCTTTGCATGTAATGAGTCTTATCTCATATATTAGTTTCACCTTTTAAGTTGCATTACTGAAATAAATGAACTTGTGCACGATATTCTAATTTTTCGAGTTTCACCTGTAGGATGATTTTAAAAGGAAACTTACAGATAAAATACTATACGGTTACTGTTGTGACTCAGCAATTCTGCTGAGAGTTTTTTGGGGATACAAAATTCAGTGTGGTGTGCTGAGAGTTTTTTCGGGATACAAAATTCAGAATGCAGCTGGGGCTTGTGGAGGAGGTTTGGAGATAAAAGGAGAGATGCTGCCATGCCACAGTCGCTGGAGTCAACGTTCCTTCGTGTGTTCCTTGTCTGGTACAATATTGCTTGCTTATTACTCGTGATTATGCCTGTTACATTTGGATAAATGCTTTGGTGTTTTCATGTAAATCTGATCCATGAGACGGTGGAAGAAGGGCAGCGTTTGTAAGAGCTTTTGTTTTGAATTCTTATCAGAGATTTATGTTTATGTTATTTTCTGGGCTCGAAGCCAGTTTGAACTGAAAACTGATAAAGAAAAATCCTTTTAAGTTTAATTGTCTGCGTTTGTTAACGATCCGTCAAGGGGGGGGGGTCAAAACAGATTGACTCCAGCCCAAACAAGCCTTAATCTCAGTAATTATGGAACAACTCATGGCGGAGAATAGATTAATGCCGCAGCAGATCGCAATGTTGTCGGATCAAATTGCGCAGTTGCAGAGAGCTGCAACACCCCCCCCAGTCAAGGAGGAAGTGCCCAATTGCCCTGCCAGATAAATATGATGGGCGTTTGGCCATGTTTGCAGCATTCTTGGGACAATGCCAGCTATTTATTAGCCTGAGAGCGGAGGACTTTCCCACTGACCGGACGAAGGTGGGATTCATGATCAGTTTGCTTTCAGGCACGGCTGCCTGGTGGGCCACGCCCTTGTTAGTGCAACAGATCCCTCTGCTGGATGACTTTCAGGACTTCTGCCAGCATTTCAAAAGGTTGTTTGAAGATCCGATAAAAGGGGAAACAGCTGCCAGAAGTTTGAAATCCCTGCAGCAGGGTACTGGGTCATTGCAAGAATATGTGTCTGAATTCAGGCTATGTAGCCAAGATTCCACATGGAATGAACCTGCTTTAATGGATACGTTCCAAGATGGATTGTCTGAGGCCGTGCAGGATGAACTGGCAAGGGTGGACAGGCCACCGATGTTCAACGCGTTGGTCCACCTGTGCCTCCGGATAGACGCCCGGCTGCAGAGGCGAAGGCCTCGCTGCGTATTCCAGGAAACCACCAGCATGCCAGTTCAGCAAGAGACTGCAGTGGACTGGGAGGAGCCCATGGAGTTGGGTGCTGTCCGACCTCGGGTGTCACGGACAGAGATGGACAAAAGACGTTCGGAGGGGTTGTGTTTTTACTGCGGGGATCTTGGACACTTGGCAGGGAGCTGCCCCAAGACGAACAGGAGGGTTGCGCGGACTGCAGCCGTCCCTCAGCAACGCACGATCAAGTCGGACAATCAGCACGTTGGTGTGGCCATGATACCCCGTTCTCACAAGATGGCATGTGTTTGGGGGGTGTGGAGTCCCAGGGCGGATGCCCTGCCAAGTAAAGTAAAGAACTCTGACCCTGCGAACTCGCTTCCACCTCGGACTGTTCTACCCGTTGCAACCTGCGCTGCTGTTTGTCATCCTGGGAGCATGCAGTCTCTGGTACGGGATGCGCAGTGGGGTGACGACTGGGTGGAGCGACGAAAGGCGGAAGTGAGGCCAGCGTCCCCATGGACTTTGGAAGGGGATCTTTTGAAGTGTCGGGGCTGGTTCTATGTTCCCGCAGGGCACATCCGTCAACAGGTGCTCTCACAGATTCATTGCGCGTCTGCATCACGACATTGGGGGTTTGTTCGGACATTGCGCCTGGCCTCCCGTCAATTTTGGTGGCCCCATCTGAAAGATGACGTACGGAGGTGCGTGCAGTCCTGTGCCCAGTGTCATTGGGCCAAGTCTACCAGAACTCCGCCGAGATTCCAGTCTTTGTCGACTACGGTTCCCGCAGCACTGGACTTTGTCTCTGGGTTCCCGGTGGGGTGCCAGGGTCTTGAACTGTGTTCTGGGGAGGCCGTCACCAACCCTTCTGGGCCACACCCCGATCATAGAAGCCGGGGGAAAGCTCTGTGGGAGGGGATTGCGTGGTGGCTGGTGGGTCGGCCGTGCAGAGTGTGGAGGACCCTGGACAGGGTGTTAAGGCTCGGCCGAAGTCAGCAGAGCTGCCGTCAACCTCCGACGGAAAGGGGGCTGGTGGGTCAGCCGTGCAGAGGGTAGAGGACCCTGGACAGGGTGTTAAGGCTTGGCCGAAGTCGGCAGAGCTGCCATCAACCTCCAACAGAAAGGGGGCTGGTGGGTCAGCTGTGCAGAGGGTGGAGGACCCTGGACAGGGTGTTAAGGCTCGGCTGAAGTTGGCAGAGCTGATGTCAACCTCCGACGGAAGGGGGGTTGGTGGGTCGGCCTTGCAGAGGGTGGAGGACCCCAAACAGGGAGTGAAGGCTCAGCCACAGTCGGTAGAGCTGCCATCAACCTCCGACGGTAGGAGGGGTGGTGAGTCAGGCTTGTGGAGGGTGGATGTCCCTGGATGGGGTGTCGACACCGGGAAGGGAGGAAGGAAACATGGTGGCCACCGGATACCGAAAGAGTTCCAATTCAAGGGGGCTACGCCTCCAGAGGTTTGGAATTCATGAAAAAGGCACCAAGGGAAATGGGTGCGGGTCATCTTGGGGACACGTCATCCCGACCATCGGACCCCGGGGAAAGGGCCCTGCGGTGGGGGATAGTGTTGTGACTCAGCAATTCTGCTGAGAGTTTTTTCGGGATACAAAATTCAGTGTGGTGATTCAGCAGTTCTGCTGAGAGTTTTTTTGGGATACAAAATTCAGAATGCAGCTGGGGCTTGTGGGAGGAGGTTTGGAGATAAAAGGAGAGATGCTGCCATGCCCCAGTCGCTGGAGTCAACGTTCCTTCGTGTGTTCCGTGTCTGGTACAATATTGCTTGCTTATTACTCGTGATTATGCCTGTTACATTTGGATAAATGCTTTGGTGTTTTCATGTAAATCTGATCCGTGAGACGGTGGAAGAAGGGCAGCGTTTGTAAGAGCTTTTGTTTTGAATTCTTATCAGAGATTTAGGTTTATGTTATTTTCTGGGCTCGAAGCCAGTTTGAACTGAAAACTGATAAAGGAAAGTCCTTTTAAGTTTAATTGTATGCATTTGTTAACAAGCCGTAAAGGGGTGGTCAGAACAGGTTACTAAGTGCAGTAAAATATTCAATTCATTATTATCTCATTCTATTTTCTTTTTGCTTATTTAAATTAGAAAAAATCAATACAAGCTATATTCTGAGTGGACAATGTAATTAATGACATATGATTTATTTTGTTATGTATTTTAGTGGGTATATATATAAATATATTAAAAATTAAAACACAAAATTATACATACATACATACAATTTTATATATATAAAACCAGAAATAAAACTATTCATGAAAATTTGACTCAATACTTGAAAATATTTCCCTTGCTCTTTTGTCAAAAGAGAAACAATACAAACATTGACAGAAAATATGTATCACAATCTCCTGCTACACGTCAGGTGGTAGTTTTGTTCTTTTGTAGCGTTGCATGATACTGCCCCTTTGGTTATCTCATATGTAGCTCATGATATAACAACACATTCTAAATATTATGGCTGCACATTAAAAAAAATGCATTTCTGAGAATAACTGCTGTAATCTTACTTAAATGTCTATAATTTTCTGATCACAGTTTAGCAATTATAGGAACATAGCTCATGAAAAATCATCTCTGAACTCCTAAACTGCATGTTCAAGAAAGAGATTGTATTTATTATTTATGGAATGTTCTCTGAAGTATCTAATATTAACTTTCTCTTCTTTTATTAACAATATTTGAGTCAACACTGTTTGAAAGTTCCATATGGCTTGGCCTGGTGAGTGTAGACAAGGGTGATACAAGCTCTAAGCCAGCGTCCAATGGTTGAAGAGGTGACTTTGCGGCCCATCGAAGCTGGTTGAAGGAGACGAAGAGTGCTTTGGATCTCCTGAATGAGGCTGTCCTTTTGATATATCTTTTTATAGTCCTTCGGACATCTGGAGTATGCCAACGCCGCTCCCTAGGATGCTGTGGCTTTAGGCAAAAGTCCGGTAAAATAACCTCCTGGGCTCAATGGAACCAGGAGTTGATTTTTGGGATAAATAGTCTATAGTCGGAGGACTCCCTATCAGGATGGATGATGCACAAGTCCTCTCTGACAGGGCAGCCAGCTCCGAAATCCTCCTAGCTGACGTAATGGCAGTGAGGAAGACTCTTAAATGTAAGATGTTTCACTAGGATGATTTCTGCTTGTTCTGCTATGATCTTCCTGATCACCTTGGATAGGCATGGCAGTGGCGGAAATGCATATAGGAGCTGTGATGGCCACTTGCAGCAAAGGGTGTTGATCCCCTCCACCTGAGGCATGGGCAACCTGGAGAAGAACCTGGAGAAGAACCTGGCTAGATGAGCATTCTCTAGATCTACAATGGAGTGACCGAACTGCATTGATATCTGTTGAAACAAGTCCGGATGCAGTCTCCATTCTGACTGGTAGTCCTGCTCAACCAATCCGCCTGAACATTGTTGACCCTGGAGGCATGCACCACTGAAATGGAGCTGAGATGGTGTTCCACCCACCTTCCCAGGATCTCTGCCTCCGCCATGAGTGACCTGGAACAGGTGCCTCCCTGTCTGTTCACGTGTGCTTTGGTTGCAACGTTGTCTGTTAAGATTTAAGACATGGTGGTGCTATATCTCTGGTCTGAATCATCGTAGAGCGAGGCAGACTGTCCGCAGCTTTAACTAATTGATGCTGTGGGACAATTCCTACGTAGACCACCTGCTTTGCGCTATCTGGTCGTGGAGGTGAGCACCCCACCCAAACAGGCTGGCATCCATCATGATGGTGAGACGGGTTGGCTCCTTGAAAAGGGTGCCCTTTGTCACGGCTGGAAACTGCCACCAACAATGAGACCGGAGGACCTTGCGTGATACCTGAACTCTGGCAAGGGAGTTCCTGGTGTTGGCCCTTTGTAATGGAAGCAGGAACTCAAGTTCTCTTGAGTGCAGACGTGCCCAAGGTACTATGCTGAGGCAGGAGATCATCTTGCCGAGTAATTGCAACAGAAGAATGACTTTCACTTGACGTGAGGTCAGGACCTGCTGAACTAGTGAGCTGATGCTGTTAATGCGATCTTCTGATATTTAACTTCTGAACACCTGGCAAGACTGGGTGTCTATCACCGCCCTCAGATGGAGCAGTCTGGTGGTGGGAGACAGGTGACTCTTCTCCTGGTTGATGGAGAAGCCATAGGTCTGAAGGGCGCATATCGTGAAGGAGAGATCGCGTAGAGCCTGCTGATGAGAGGATGACAGAATCAAGATGTCATCGAGGTAGCAAAGGAGTCTGATGGGGTGTGATCAAAGAGATGCTGCTACTGCTGACAGTAACTTGGTGAAGGTCCTGGGGGCCGATGGCAGGGGTATTGATATTGAAGCCCTGTGAAGCAGAACCTCAGGAACCTTCGTGACTGTCGGATTCGGATGTGCAGGTATACATCCCTCAGATCTATGGACGTGAGGAGATCTCCCTGCGTGATGCAGCCCAAGATTGACTGGAGAGACTGCATTTTGAAGAGCTTATAGGCTACATGTATGTTTAGCTGCTTCAAGTCCAATATGGCTCTCCCCCCTCTGAGCTCTTGGGAACTAGGAACAGGATGGAGTAGAACCCTTTGCCCTCCTGACTTACAGGAACCTGCTCTAGGGCCTTTATGTCGAGAAGATGATGAATCTCGCTTTCCATGAGGCCCTTCTTTGTCGGGCACAAGGGATTGGGGTAAGGGAGGAAGCGTCGGAGGGTGAAGGGAGAGAAAGTCCAGGGTGAGTCCCTGCCTCACTGTCTGCAGAACCCACTGGTTGGTTGTTATTGACTCCCACCGAGTGGCAAACAGCTGTAGCCGTCCTCCTATGGGAGGAATCGATTGCCCATCACTTGCTGCAGTGAAAGGGTCTGGAATTGGACCCTCCTCGAAATGGCCACCTACAAAAACTGTTCTGCCTGTTCGTATCTCAAAATGGCTGCCAGTTCAGAGGCTGGCTGAAGCCCTGGGAATAGGGACGGTGGAAGGAGGAAGTTGATGGTGCTGGATCTGGAGCTCGGGGAGCTTGCCTATGAAAAAAACTGGATGACCTGTGATCCCCTTTCTTGGGAAGAGTGTAGGACCTTCTTTTTGTTCTTTTTCTCTATAAGGACCGGGTCCAAGGAATCCCCAGTTTCCCACCCTTGAAGGGGGAAGCTGCCAACTTCCATGTCAATCTCATGTCCATGTTCCAGTGGCAGAGCCACAGGAGGCGACGAATGGTCACGTTTGAGGTGAGGGCTTTGGACGCAAACTTGGTGACATTGAATGTGGCATCTGTCGAATACTCCACCACTGCTATAATTTTGTTTATGTCCTGGCGAAGCCTAGCTTCACGGGGGAGGGGCAATCTGGCTTGGAGCTTGCAAAGCCAGAGGATGGACGCTCTGTTGAAGAAGGACGCCGACCTGGAAGCCTTGATGGCACATGCTGTGGCCTAATGCGTCTTATGGCTGACCTCTTGTCCTCAGCCTTAAGTCCCTCTAGGAGGTCAGGCGGAAAGACAGAAGAAGAGGTGAGAAAGGCCACCGGGTGTCTACCTGGGGTAGTTTGGGGAGCTCCTCAAAGGCTGGACCTACTGTGTACAACCTCTTGTCAGCTCCACTTGGGATCACAGAGGTGCCTGGCTGAGCCCACTGTCTCTGGACAATGCCCTGAAACAGGAGCGGAGTAGGGAAGACTTCCTGTATGGGGATTTGCTCATCAAAGAGTCCCTCACTGGGATCCTGGGACGCTTTAGCAGCCAGATCAGGATGTGTGGACAACCCAACTTGGGAGGAGGCTTTGGATAAAATGGATTTGAAAAGGATCAGTTAAAAGAGCACTTGAAATGAAGCGGTCTCAGTCATGGGCCCTTTGTCTGTGAAGAGCCTGATCATCAAGATCATCCCCACCTGACACTGAGCCCTCACTGGCCATGGAGGTATGTGGGGAAGGAGTGTGCTACTCCTGCGCCTCCTCCTGAACAGGGGCAGATTGTGGGGCCAACCTGGGTTGGCGATGTGTGTGCTTTTCCTGCTGGAACCCCTGGGCTATAGCCTGCGAAATGGCCTTGGCGATGACCACCTGCATCTCAGCCAAGAGCAGGGGTAATTGATCTTCAACCGAGTGAGATGTTGATGGCACCAGGAGAGCCTCAGGAGAATCAGGGACCTTCAATAGTGATATTTCCATCTGCCCTGCCTGGTGTAGGGGAAGGCAAATAGATCTCCAAACCCTTGCATGCAAGGCCCAGGCTGGTCAGGGCAGCCTGAGGGACCATCTGGGGACAATTCTGGGCCCCCATCCTTGCTTTCAGACATGGGGATCACAGATCTGGGACGACCTTGCCTTGAGGGAGAACCTGGAGGATTAGACTGGTGGGAAGTAGTTGCAGCCTGTCGTTGGGCTTTAGCAAATTGCTTCTCCAGTGCCTTTTGCCTCCCAAGGTCAAGCTTGTCTGACCCCTTGTTCTGCCTCTTGCCCTTGCATTGGGACTCTGCACCCAAGGTCTCATTTGCCCTCTCGCCGGCCTGTCTGGTGGATGGGTCCAGCTGTGCTTCCTCAAGTCTGGAATCCATGCCGGAAGGAGGAAAAAAAATAAGTGAAAACAAATAAAAGATTCTTGTCAGGACTGGCTGTGGAGCAATGGAGACCAGTGCCCACCTATACCCTTCAGGCCCTTGCCACTCACCAAAGGCTGCAATTGTGGCTGCTGCCAAGAAATCAGGCGATGGCACAAGCAAAAAATGTGTGAGCTTTCAAAGCACAAGAAAGGAAGAAAACTGCTCCCAGTGGCGAGCAGATCTAAGCCTGGAGGGTGACCATGATAGCTAGGACCCCCAAATCTACTTTGTGCGAAGGAGCCCCACTGATTTGGGTCGGACAGGAGAAGACGTGGTGGTGATCTGCTAGAGGCAGGCAGCCAGTAATGCAAACGCCTGACAGGAAAAAAGGGTGCATGATTTTTGTGCCCAAAATGGCCGCTGCTACAATGCTGAGGCTAATTACAGCAATCGCGGCAAGAGGGAGCCTAGCGGGAGCCCCCACACTGAAGCCGATTGCCTCATGAAAACAGGCGATCCGGCTGCAATTGCTGGGCTCTGCGTCATCTGAGCGGACCTGGACTACCGCAGAGCGAAGGGGAAGAGAAAAAAAGTTTTAAAAAGACCCCCCCACACCTGCCTCAGGGAAAAAAAACAACAACCAAAAAGGTATTAAAATTATTTTAAAATGACAATTCACCGTAAAATAGACTAAAGAAACAATAAAGAAGAAAAAAAAAAGCAGAAAAAAAGGAAAGAGAGCTCAAGTTTATCTGTCAAGAGCTGCTGGAGCTTCTTTTGACTACGTCCACTGGGTATTAGATTGAATTGAAAAAACTGACTAGATCAAGCACCAGATGGCATGGTCAAAGAAATTCAATTCAGTCCTTGGGAAGAAGGCAGAATTTTACCCATGCTTGAACTCTCCAAACAGTGCTCAGGAGAATAACCCATTCAACAATTCCTTTTCTGAGCTATATAGAAGCAGTAACTTGAAAAAAAAAAAACACCCAAATGTCCACCTATACTCCACAGAAAATAGAAAGCAAAACTGAATATATCAAGAATACAAGAAAAAGCAATTTCAAGTCATCTCTAAGGTCCCTAAGTAAATTTGGTAAACGAATTTGAAAAAGTTGGTATTAAATTAAAAATATCAATGATCTTATATATTTTTTTATTTCTTATATTTCAGTGTATATGAAGATTTAGAAAAGTGAGTATGCTTCTACAGCAGGAATATCACACATGTGTCATCATGGCTGCATCACATAACGTAAGAGGACTTTTCTCCCCTTCGCTAAACCTGCACCCAAGGCAAGTCCAACCCCCAAAATAAGCCCTAATTAAGACATCACACATTCCAGGGTGTACGGGTAAAAAATAAGCTAGGGTGGAGCTTCCCTACTACTTACCTTCAGAGAGATCTCGCATATCCCAACAAATGCCTTGCTGGCCCATTTTTTTGCAACTGGCAAGGCCTGCAAGGCTTTGCTAAAGCCCTCTGCAGCCGATAACAATCCGGAGCTCTGTTATCGGATACAGAGGCCTTCAGGAAAGCCTTGCGGACTTCAGAAGTTCCTGAAGGTGAAAAGGAGGCTGGGGGCGATGCACGCAAGTGAGGTGAGTCAGTGGACAACACCCCGACAAAAATAAGACAGACAGACAGAGAGACATACAGCAGGGTCTTATTTTCAGGGAAACACAGTATTCAAAGCACACAAGTTAGTTTACTGCCTTATCTTCATTAAATAAGTCCCAGTTTTTTCTTGTACATACTATTAACATTCTTTCTTTCAAACTTGGCAAGGCTACTGCAGAAAATAATGTATCTATTATCTTTGTACAACACCACATATGTGATTGGGAGGAAAACATAACTATCATGAATAAACTGGAGCACAAAGACAAAATGAGTGTCACAGGACACAAAAAGGTAAAGGTCACAACAGTGAGCTGGAGATTTTGTACTAAGCAGTGGCTGTTAATGGAAGGATGCTTAATCTATTTTCTGGCATATAAAACCAAATATTTAAACTCTTGCTTAATGTTGCTTGTTTTAATTGTTATAAAAGTAACATCAAAAGTTACTTAAGCCATAATACACACTAAGACCCCTAATATTAGAAATATAAAAATTTAATTAAATTATCATGGAAAGTTCTTCATAATAATTAATGTAACTTGTTGATTACAATTATAATTATACAAACAAGAATATCTCTATTTATTAAACAGATATAATTACAGAACATTCCTATATAGGTATAAACAATTACCTGTTTCCCCGAAAATAAAACTGGGTCTTATTTTCTTTTGGGCTCCAAAATAAGCACTAGGGCTTATTTGGGGGGTGTTCCCCCCATATACAGGAGGACCACTTCTTCCGCTTGCTCACTGTGGCGCAGAAGGCCATGGAGTGTGCCTGTGTTGCTGACGTGAGGTGGGAGAGTGGAGCTGCCCCATGTGCTCTCAACTGGCTTACCTCAGGGCCCTCAGTCAGGCCATTCATGACCCGACATTTGCCTCACTTCGGGGCCGCAGCACCAACACATCACTCGCTCCAGTTGCTGATGCTGTCCATGCGAGGCAGTTGTCAGGGCATCAATGGCCTGTACCTGTAAAGGCCCTGAGATAAGCCATTGAAGGGCACATGGGATAGCTCCACAACCACCCTGTCTTATGGCCCCAGCATCGCCAGCAACTAGATCGAATGGGCAATCAGGCTTATTTTGGGGGTAGGGCTTATATTAGGCACATGCCTTAAAAATACTAGGTCTTTTTTGGATAGGTCTTATTTTCAGGCAAACGGTATATTGCAAACTAAGTTATCTTATAGTGATGTTGCCTGTATTTTACTTCACATTATAGCAATAGCAGTTAGACTTATATACCGCTTCACTTTCAGCCCTCTCTAAGCGGTTTACAGAGTGAGCATATTGCCCCCACAGTCTGGGTCCTCATTTCACCCACCTCGGAAAGATGGAAGGCTGAGTCAACCTTGAGCCGGTGAGATTTGAACCGCTGAACTGCAGATAGCAGTCAGCTGAAGTGGCCTGCAGTACTGAACTCTAACCACTGCACCACTTCGGCTCATTATATCTTCCCAAACCTAATACTGATTTCTTTTACAGCTGCTTCCGAGAAAATCTAATGCAATTGTACAAAAACAAGATTCCTACATATTTGTACATCTCTTCATTCCCAAACTTCCGCTTGGGCCATTGGGTCTGCTTTTTGCCTTCTCTAGGCTCCGGATGTTTTCCTGAAGCTTGGTAAGGGCAAAAATGGCCTCCTCTGGCCCTCTAGAAGGCCAAAAATCAGCTAGCTGGTGCATACCTGTGGCATGCATGCCATAGGTTTGCCATCGTGGCTCTAGATGAAGAATAAGCAACATTTGCAGATCAAACATGCATCAGGTGCCAAGGTAGGCCACGTATCCTCTGTCATGTGGAAGCTATAGCCTTCATGCACTCACACCTCTCTCTCTCCCTTTCTTTCTTCCTCCCCTTCCCCCTTCTCCCTCCCTCCCTCCATTCACACACATATATACTAACAGTGGTTGGATGGCTGCAAGATCTCCGCTGCAGTGCTTTAGGTAAGAATCATCCAGTAGTTTGAGGCGGAGGGGGCGGCATACGGATGAAGACCTGGGGCAAGGCTGGAGCCGGGAAGTAGCACATTCCCTGACCCGGCCAACAAGCAGGCGGAGGCTCTGACCCGAGGTGAAGGGTGTGTGGGTAGCATGCTTACCTTTGGTGAGCAGAGCAGGCGAGGCTCCGCAATTAGTTGGTCTGGACTGCGTGGCGAAGGAAAGATAATATATAGGGCAACGTGGGACCGTGATCCGACAAATGCGCGCCGACAAAACTGTGGCGCTAAAACCGCCACATCATCAACGCGACGTCATCAACGCGATGACAACAGCGCGGCAACAGAAGCGCGATTTAAGTTAAGATAAGGGTTAGGTTTAGGGTTAGGTTTACAGCGCGCTTCTGTCGCCGCGCTGTTGTCGCTGCACTTCAGCGCTCATTCATCGTCATGCTTTAGAACTCACAGTTTAGTCACCGCGGTTTAGTCGGGCGCGCTTTTGTCGTTCGCCCTTTTGTCAGTGAACCACGTGGGGCAGGCCGTGTTATCCAGAGGTTGATTTTACAGGTTCTCTGAACTGTGCAAAATCATAACAAATGGTTCACCTGAACCAGTCTGAACTGGCTCAATCCTACCCCTGTATACTAAGCTTATGTAGCATTTTGACATGGGGAAATCTAAAGTATCTATTGGCTGGGAGTAGACAGTTGCTAATAAGAGGCACATCCACACATGTTCTGAAATACATCTAGCTGCACAATCCTCATACATACACACAAAGCATTGCCATTGCCAGAGAATATATGCCTTTCTTCAGCTGCTTCACTGGAAGAAAAGAAGAACCAATGGCCTTCCTTTTTCTGGGAAAAGGGTCCAACACTAGTTCATCAACCCACTACCAGCAGGTCAACTATGATCAGCAATGGGGAAAAGGGAAAAGTATATGTCTAGGCTTTTTGGGAAAGGACATATATGGTCAAAGAAGTATTATTATTTTTTATTTATGAATCAAACTAGCTTTTCTAAGATAGAACACAGGGTTAACCAGGGCATTGTTATTTTCTCCATATGCATAGTACATGTAACAAGATCAGTTGCAAAATTTTGGTTTAAGAACTTCGTTTCTATTTCATTCTTGATCAGGTAAAAACCCAAACATCAAGATATTATAAGGGATAGTACAGTTATAGTCAGAGTCTTATTACCTAATCTTCTTTAATTATTGGAAAATTTAAGTGGCTTTTGAAGATCAACAGCAAAGCTTCAAGATTCCAACCTCTATTTTTTATATAAAATCTTTTCCTTGCAATGCAGAACCATGTTCATGTAATATTCATCAATCCAGAAGCACTATGTCATAAAATGTAACTATTAAATATTTCTTCGATTATTTTTATAGAAATTGAGGCAGCTTTTAATTTTATTAACTTGCCCCAAAATGTACATTTCCGAAATGCAATGCATTGAACCATATACCTAAAATAGAAAGCATAGTAGGTAGCTAGTAAAACATATATTGACCATGCAAGGAACAAATTGATCAGCTACAATATTATATGAAAGTATTTATGGAGCATTGAATTTGCGTGCATTGAAGTATTTCTCCTCAACCAAAGCATTAAATTCCAAAATTAATTAATTAACTAATTCAATTTCTGTGGGTGCCCAACCAAGTGGCTCCTTGTGGCTCCTGAACACAAAATATATGCTATTTCATTTTGATGCTCTGCTTTAGCCAAGATAATAGAAAAATACAGTGCAGTGTTTATTGGTTTATTTCACAAATGCCCATTCATATACATTAGGTATCTCAATAAAAGTTTATATACAGCAACAATGCTGCAAACCATTGTATAAATCAGCAGATCTCTGCGCATAATACATATGCACAATGTGTGCAAAAGTAAAATACAAATTAAATATAGCCCAATTACTAAATGAAAATGAGATAGCCCAAATCAGAATCTGAATTTGAAAACAGTAACTTTAAGATTGTGCTAACTATTTACTAATAAATGCATATGAATACGATTTCCAACTTATAAAACCTGAAAAGGAGCTTTATTAAGTCAATCTACTGAACTGTTTAGATAATTTAGTTATATGAATAAATTTTATGTGGAAAATTACCACTTAATTCAGAACTATGAAAACAGCGCAGTTCAGGACAATCCAGAATAGTTTCATCTGACTCACTGTCTGGCTCCAGAGCACAATACAGGGAAAATAAGTGTTCACTATCCCATAATCTAAAATAGAAAAACTTGAATGGTCACCTTTGTTTTTTCAGCAGAATGGCAGGAAGTTTGCAGATTGGCTAGAAGTTTATGAAACAATGAAGCATGCCAAATGGTATAGAAATTGGAGCATGAGTTTTGACCTATTCTTTCTCTGAAAAAAAAACCCAATTTTTTAAATGAACGTCTCTGTGCCTTTAAGACAAACAGTGAAAAAGTTTATTGCACTTATAGTCCCATGCCAAATGTCTGATTGAGGGATGAGTGTAAAATGAACAGTTGTTCATATGAAAATGGTGGTATTTTTCCAGGGTTCAATGGAACTGAAGCGAAAATATAAAAGAGTCTTTTCAATCTACTCCTACAATATCTCTAAACTGCAGATATAGATCAGAAGATGAGTCTGGAACTGGAATGGAGGAGGTTTAGATTAGCCTGTTCCATCTGAAGTCTGAGGTTTGGCCAAATCCAATGCATAGCCCTAAAATAATATTGAAAGACTACTTATGGGTAAGATAATTAAATGGATTCTCCTCTATTACAAAGTAATCTTATCCAATTTTGTTCCATTGAAACTTTTATATAATGAATATAGATTTAACTTTCCAAATAGCATGGGAAAGCCATTACTATATTTGAAACTGACGAAGGTGTGCTACTAACCATTTTCTCCTCCAGTCTGAGTTTGGGATTTTAAATTATCTTGCCTGGATATATTTACAAAAGCTCAAATGTTTGCACATTATTTAATAACATTCAATTGGCCTAATAAAATCTCGCATCTATAAAACATATTGGTCATAAGAAATGTTTCAAAAAGAGGACAAACTCTCAAAAGAGTTTAGCTATATGTGAGGCAACATGCAATCCAATTCTTCATTTCTCTGTTTATTGTTTCCAAGGTACTACTTGCCAAGCATCTCTGGGCAACTTATAGAGCAAGGGTGTCAAACTCGCATCGACACGTCACGTGACGTATCACAACTTTTTCCCCCTTCGCTAAAGCAGGAATGGGGTGGCCAGCACGTGATGCATCTGGCTCAGACCGCGAGTTTGACACCCATGTTATAGAGCCTTAAAAACAACATCTAGAGATCTCAGAAACAAAACTAATGAAGCCAGGGAGGCTCAAATATATAACCTTTAACAGATTCACTCATCAACCTTTTTATTCCATACATCATGAAAATCTTCTGAGTTCAGTTCACTGTTTTTTAGTGGTTTGCCTCCTACTTGACTGGCTGCTTCAAGTGAAATATGAATGGGAGATTACAGCTCTACTCTAAGGAAGTTGAATCATGACCCTCCCTGGGGCTTATTTGAATTTTTAATATTACAGAATACTATCTAATTCACCCAATCCAGGTGAGGCAGTGAATTACATGAATCAATATCAGAGCATTGTAATGGACTGATGAGGGACAATAAACTGAAAATTCAGACAAGACTCAGATGACTGTTGTGTGGCTTCCTGTTCTAGTTACTGATATTTAGCCCATACTTACCTCCTTAAGTATGGACTAAATACCATACTGCCTTGCAAAGTCAGGTAGGAAATTCAGGGGTAATTTGGGAATTGAGCAACATTTGCATTTATTACTGAATTAAATAAAAAACAGAGAGGACATGTATCTCTCCGTAAGACGGTACAGTAACAGCCAACGTTGCTGGATCACTGTGCTCCAGCAACGACAGCCTGCAAATGTTCCGTGTGGAAGGAATGAGACTACTATAAAACAGTGCTTTTAGTTCCCAACCCTTTCACGTGATTCAGAAAGATATCTGGATCCTTGTTTGATGATTATCAAAGGATCTAAAAGGATTAGGAGGGGCACTTTATAGCTCCATTGAAGTCCCTCCAATATTGCCTTATCCCATGCTCCAATCAGAATCCAGACTATATAGATCCGATAATCCATTAGGGTGCTCTGAAGATATCCAGTGATGAAAATCTCAATAAATTTTTCAGAAGAAGAGGTTTGAGATGGAACTAATAATCAAAGATGGCCAAGTTAAGGGTGGAATATTAGGCAGGAAGTACAACACCTTCAGGCTCTAGAACTACAGTATGACCTCCTAGACTCCTTTCAGTCCGGTTTCAGGCCTGGGTACAGCACAGAAACCGCTTTGGTCGCCCTGACCGATGATCTCTGGTGGGCCAGGGATAGAGGACATTCCTCTATCCTGGTGCTTCTTGACCTCTTAGCGGCCTTTGATATCATTAACCATGGTATCCTTCTGCGATGCCTGGAGGAGGTGGGTGGGAGAGGCACCGTTTTGCGGTGGTTCTCCTCTTACCTCTCCGACAGGTCGCAGTCGGTGTTGGTTGGGGGGCAAAGGTCGACCCCTAGGCCCCTCAAATGTGGTGTGCCACAGGGTTCGGTCTTGTCCCCCCTCCTATTTAACATCTACATGAAGCCGCTGGGTGAGATCATGCGACAGCATGGGGTAAAGTACCACCAATACACAGATGATACACAACTGTATCTTTCTGCCCCGTGCCAGCTCAGTGTAGCGGCGAATGTGATGTGCCGATGCCTGGAAGCTGTTAGGATCTGGATGGAGGTGAACAAACTTGTGCTCAGTCCTGATAAGACTGAGTGGCTTTGGATGCTGCCCCCGAAGGACAGCCTAGACAGTCCATCCTTAACCCGGGGGTGTGTGAAAATTTACACCCCTCAGAGAGGGCCCGCAATTTGGGGGTCCTCCTGGATTCGCAGCTGACACTGGAACATCATCTGTCGGCTGTGACCAGGGGGGCCTTTGCCCAGGTTTGCCTGGTGCACCAATTGCGGCCCTATTTGGATCGGGAGGCACTTCAAATGATTACTCACGCCCTTGTTACCTCAAGGCTGGATTACTGCAAAGCGCTCTACATGGGGCTACCCTTGAAAAGCGTTTGGAGACTGCAGCTAGTCCAGAATGTGGCCGCGCAAGCGATATTGGGTGTACTGAGGTACACCCACGTTACACCTGTCCTCCACGAGCTGCACTGGCTACCAATTGGTCTCCTAACGCAATTCAAGGTGTTGGTTATTACCTTTAAAGCCCTACATGGCTTAGGGCCAGCGTACCTTCGAGACCGACTACTGCCACATACCTCCCAGCGGCCAGTAAGATCCCACAGATTGGGCCTCCTTCAGATGCCGTCAGCCAGACAGTGTCGGCTGGCGGGCCTCCAGAGGACAGCCTTCTCTGTGGCTGCTCCGACTCTTTGGAATCAGCTACCCCCAGAGATCCGGACCATACCCATTCTCATGGCCTTCAGGAAAGCTGTAAAAACCTGGCTGTTCCGGCAGGCCTGGGGCTGTTGACCTCATTGTTGAGGTCCAGCCCCGATTAGAATGAATGCATGTGGTTTTGTGATTTTAAACTGCCTTTTTTTCTTGTTTTTTCTTTCTCTTTTTTTCTTCTTTTTTGTAAGTCGCCCGGAGTCCTTCGGGATTGGTCGGCATATAAATTTTGATAATAAATAATAAATAAATAAATAAAATAAAGCAAGAGATAAACATACAGTAATATACATCGAGAACCAACTCCACATAGCTCCCCTTAATCCATAAAAAAACAAAGGGGAGCATAAGTTTACAATACAGGTAGTTGAAGAGAAATTGGGAGAACATCCTATCCACTGCAGAATGAATTCCAGATTCCAGTTGTTCTAGAATTTCATTCATGAAATGTCAAGAAATGTCAAGAAACTGGCAAAGCTGAGCAATTTTATGCAATGCAAATTGGTCCCAGTGGTTAGGAAGGTCATTTTAAATGATAGCCTTTCCCCAGCATGGAATTGGCTACCCTGAACAAAGTTATTGGCTGGCAGGTCACCAATACAATAAAAGAGAAGTAAAGGCATTACCGTATTTTTCGGAGTATAAGACACACCAGAGTATAAGACGCACCAAGGTTTTGAAGAGGCAAATTTAAAAAAAGTAGGTAGGGAGGGAGAGGGAGAGAGAGGGAGAGAAAGAAATAGAAATACAGTAGGTAGGTAGGTAGAGAGAGAGTAATTAGGTAGGTAGGTAGGTAGGTAGGTAGATAGAGGGATAGAGAGAGAAATACAGTAGATAGGGAGAGGGGAGTAGGTAGGTAGGTAGATAGGGGGATAGAGAGAAATAGAGAGAGAGAGAGAAAGAGAGAAATACAGTAGATAGGTAGGGAGAGATAGAGTAGGTAAGTAGGTAGGTAGGTAGAGGGTTAGAGAGAGAGAAATACAGTAGGTAGGTAGGGAGAGAGTAGGTAGGTAGGTAGGTAGGTATATAGGTAGATGTTTCCAAGTGTATTTATCCATGTGTTAGAGAAGAAAATCGCTGACAAATCTTAAGACTTTGTTTCTGCTGGCACAGCACTTGATCAATGTAATTCTCATCAGTTAAAGAGCTTTCCAAAAGGGGGAAAAAAGTTTTTGCACTCTGCAAACGTCCCAAAAATGGCCCGTTTTTTGCAAAAATGGGCCCTTTTTTTTCAAATAAAAGGCATGAATAGCCTTTTGGAGGCTTATAGAGTGCTGCTGAGGCCTCGGGGGGCAAAAAAACAGCCCATTTTTTGCTCATTTCTGCCCTCCCAGGTCCCTAGAAGCTCCCTGGAAGCCTTCATAAGGCTATGCACGACCATTTTGGTGAAGGGGCGAGGCTTCAGGAGGCAAAAAATGCTGTATTCGGTGTATAAGGCACCCAGAATTTCAGCCTCTTTTTTGAGGAAAAAAGGTGCGTCTTCAGGGACAATTATAGAGCATGAATAAGAACGATCAGAAAAAGAAAAATCTCTGATTATTTCATATGCATTTAATAATTGCTTTTGTTAAATGCATACTACCTGTATTTATATTGGGAAAGGAATGAAAGGAAAATCTTCCATTAAAAAACATCAATTAACACAAAGATAACAAAAACAACAACAACAATCAGGGTAGGTTCATTTTAGTTGTTCATTTTTAAGTCATATAACATCTTATCACACAATCAGGTAACTCTGGGAAGTATACAAGAAGGTTAAAAACAAAGTTAACTTTAAAATTATGTCACAAAAATCAGCATAAATAGAGATTAGAAGAAAAGGAGGTGTAAACTACTCAAGAGCCATCTCAATATTTCACTAGTTCCCATGCTTGCTGACACAACCAGTTTTGGAGTATGAGGCCAGCTTCAATTCGGTGGAAAGATGTTCCATAAATTGGGATCCACAGCAGAACGGACCCACCACCGAGGACCCACTAAATGAAACTCCCTTGTCAACAGGACTTGCAACATGCCCTTTGCACTGAAATATGGTATGATGAGCAGATTTAATCAAGGAAAGATAGTTACTCAAATAACCCAGCTCCATGCTATTTAGGGATATAAAGGTCAAGAGCATTATTTTAAATGGGTCCTGAAACAGACTGGTAACAAATGCACCTTGTCGAACACAGATGTTAACGTTTTCTTCTGGTAACATATAACTGCTCAAGCTGCTGCATTCTGCTTTAGCTGAATCTTTCAGATACTTCATAAGTATCTGTAGTCCAAGCAAGAGGTGACTAGGATATAAGTGACTGAATAGGGTTCCTTGATCTAGGAAGGAATGTAACTGGCACACAACACAACACTAAGCTGAGCAAAGACCCTCTTAACCATGACTGCCACCTGCTGCTGAAGTAGGAATCATGAATTTAGGATTAAGCACAGGATCTCTTTGAGGCAGTGCAACTCCATCCAGCATCAAAGATGGAATACTAGAACCAGAGGACCTCAAAATCCAAAGACACCCAATCTTACCAAGGTTCAGCTGAAAGGGGCCTTGGTCTTAACAGACACACCCTTTCTCTGTGGATTGTGGGTCAACTTGTCCTTGACACTCCGAGACTGAGTCATCAAACTTTAGCTAAGCCTCATTGCCTCTCTGCCTGGCTCCAGTTTTCGACTAAAGTGTAGCTGTAAATAGACTACTGTACAGAGAAGGCTATGTGCCCCTGCAACCTGGACCATATGGGCGTCAGGGTGAGTTTGGAATCTCCAACAACCCACAGAGAAAGAGTGTGTCAGGTAAGACCAACACCCCTTCACCAGTGTGGTTGAGGGAGAGTCCAAGAATGGGACATACCAAAGTGGCTGTCCTAAGGGCAGAGAGTCGTAAGATCCAGAATCCCTTTTTTTGAAGAATGTTTCTGCGGTTGCAAAAATATCTAACCTATAGTGTCTAAAGAAGGGCAAAGTTGAAGACCACGTAGCTGCCCTACAGATGTGTCCTCAATAGGGGCCTGTGTTGCCCACATTGCTGTCGTGGCTGCATTCCTTGTTGAGTTAGCTGTTACCTGCCAAGGTAACAAGAGGGACTGTATCTCCTGTATCTCATATGCCTTGGCTATGCAAGCCCTCAGCCAATGCCCAACTGTTGATGGTAACACCCTGGAGCCCATCGAGGATGGTTGGAAAGATACAAAGAGAGACTCCATCTTTCTAAATGAAGATGTCCTCTTGATGTAAATTTGAAAAGCCCTCCGTACATCCAGAGTATGCCATTTCCTTTCCAGTGCATGGGACAGCTCTGGACAGAAATCCAGCAACATAATCTCCCGGACCAGATGAAACCAGGAATTTACTTTCGGGATGAAGGAGGGATCCAGTCTGAGGACAACTTTGTTGGGATGTTGGCAAAGATCTTCCCTAATAGAGAGGGCTGTTAGCTGTGAGATCCACCTGGCCGATGTAATGGCTACCAGAAAAACTACCTTAAAGGTCAGGAGCCGGAGATTGACCATCTTTAGTGGCTCAAAAGAGGGCCGATGTGAGGGACTGTAGCACCTTGGATAGATCCCAAAAGGCTTGTAGCACCTTGGATAGATCCTCTGAACGACAGGATGGTGAACAAGACTCTCGCTCTTCCCACATGCCAACACCCTGGAGAGAGTTACCACCTGTTGATGAATGGTATTATGGGAAAACCTTTATCCAGCCCCTCTTGGAGAAAGTCCAGGGTTTGGGGCACTGATGCCAAGGGGTCAAAGTGGATCTTACTGCACCACTTTACAAATGTTATCCACGTGGGATGATAAATTCTGTTTGTATAAGGTCTTCTAGATGCCTGAATCATCCATATCACCCGGAGGAAAAATTGTCTTTTCTCAGAAGGTCCCTTTCAAGTGCCAGACAGTCAACTGGGACCATTGAGGCTCTGGATGGACCAAGACCCCCTGCCAAAGGGAGATTTTCTCCTGAGGAATCCTCCAGGGTCTGGAAACTGGCCCACTAAGTCCACAAACCATGGGCATTTGGGCCAATGGGGGGCTAGCAGAAAGACCTCTCCCCTCTCTGCCACTATCTTCCTTATCACTCCTGGGATGAGCGGAAGAGGAGGGAGCGTGTATAGCAATCCAATGGGCCAAGGGCTGCAGAGAGAATCAATCCCCTCTGCTCCCGGGGATGGAAATTGAGCAAAGAATTTGGCAGCTGGGCATTCATCGGAGATGTGAACAAGTCCACTTATGATTGGCCAAAACTCTGGGACAGCTCTCTGAAGAGGTCTGGGTGCCGTTGCCGCTCAGCATAGTCTATTGTGGCCCTGTTCAGCCAGTCTGCCTTCTGGTTGGACGCACCTGATGTTTTCTGCCTTGATGAACCTGAGGTTCTTCTATGCCCAGACACCTAGTCACTCTGCCTCAATCCAGAGGGACTTGGAATTAGCCCCTCCCCTCCCCCGTCAACTGACATGTGCCTTTGTGGCAACATTTTCCGACAGCAGAAGGATGTGATGTTCCTGGATCATATCCCAGCACTGCCAAAGAGCCAAGTAAGCTGCCCTGAGCTCCAGCCAATTTTTGTTGTGTTTCAAATCTGGCTGTGTCCAATGCCCCTGAGCCATGTGTGACTGGAGATGGGTGCTCCAGCCAAAAAGACTGGCATCTGTGGTAATCGTGAGGCGAATGGGCTTCCTGAAAGTGCAACGTTTGGACAGAGCTGTAGATGTCCACCATTGGAAGGAGAGCAGTACCTGTGACAAGACCCGAATCGAAACATTGGAGTTGCTGCTGCTGGTCCGTTAACATGGGAGAAGGAACCACTGCAGGGTCCTGACATGCAACTGCACCCAGATAGATTTGTAGATTTGTAGATTTATTTATTTATAGGCCGCCCTTTTCCCTGAGGGGACTCAGGGCGGCTTACAATCAAAAAGGAAGGGGAGTGTAGGACAATACGAAAAAAGAAATGTGCACAAAGTAAATTAGACAATAAAACTCAACATTCACTCAGCATTCGGGAGGGGCGAAATAAGATTATCCCCAGGCCTGACGGGTTAGCCAGTTCTTGAGGGCTGTGCGGAAGGCCTGGACGGTGGTGAGGGTACGAATCTCCACGGGGAGATTGTTCCATAGTGTCGGAGCCGCAACAGAGAAGGCTCTCCTCTGAGTAGTCGCCAGTCGGCACTGACTGGCGGATGGAATACGGAGGAGGCCAACTCTATGCGATCTGATGGGACGCAGGGAGGTAATTGGCAGAAGGCAGTCTCTCAAATAGCCAGATCCACTACCATGGAGCGCTTTATAGGTGGTGAGTAGGACCTTGAAGTGCACCCGGAGACCAACAGGTAGCCAGTGCAGCTCACGGAGGATTGGTGTTATGTGGGCGAACCGTGGTGCGCCCACGATCACTTGCGCGGCCGCATTCTGGACTAGCTGAAGTCTTCGGATGCTCTTCAAGGGCAGCCCCATGTAGAGCACATTACAGTATTCCAGCCTAGAGATCACAAGGGCTCGAGTGACTGTTGTGAGGGCCTCCCGATTCAGGTAGGGCCGCAACTGGCGCACCAGGCGAACCTGGGCAAATGCCCCCCTGGTCACAGCTGAGAGATGGTGGTCAAAAGTTAGCTGTGAATCCAGGAGGACTCCCAAGTTGCGGGCCCTTTCTGAGGGGTTTAAATTTTGTCCCCCCAGCCTGAGTGATGGTATGGTGGCCAAATTTTTGGGAGGGAAACACAACAGCCACTCGGTCTTGTCTGGGTTGAGTATCAGCTTGTTTGCTCTCATCCAGTCTTTAACGGCTTCCAGTCCCCGGTTCATCATGTCCACCGCTTCATTGAGTTGGCACGGGGCGGACAGATACAACTGTGTATCGTCCGCATATTGGTGATATTTTATCCCGTGCCTTCGGATGATCTCGCCCAGCGGTTTCATGTAAATGTTAAATAGTAGGGGGGATAGGACCGACCCCTGGGGCACCCCATAAGTTAGGGGCCTCAGGGACGATCTCTGCCCCCCCACTAACACCGACTGCGACCTGTCCGAGAGATAGGAGGAGAACCACTGCAAGACAGTGCCGCCCACCCCTATCTCCCGCAGTCGTCGCAGAAGGATACCATGGTCGATGGTATCGAAAGCCGCTGAGAGGTCCAGGAGAACTAGGATGGAAGCATGGCCTCCATCCCTAGCTCTCCAGAGATCATCAGTCAATGCGACCAAAGCGGTTTCTGTGCTGTAACCGGGTCTGAAGCCAGACTGGAAGGGGTCAAGATAGTTAGCTTCCTCCAAGGTACGCTGAAGCTGGCGAGCCACCACCTTCTCAACAACCTTCCCTACAAAGGGGAGGTTGGAGACTGGACGATAGTTATTAAGAACAGCTGGATCCAGAGACGGCTTCTTCAGGAGGGGTCTTACCACCGCTGTCTTAAGCGCGGTGGGAAAGTACCCCTCCCGAAGAGAAGCGGTAACAACCGCCTGGATCCAGCCTCGTGTCACCTCACTGCTGTTGGCAACCAGCCAGGAGGGACACGGGTCCAGTATGCAGGTGGAGGCACTCACAGCTCGCATAGCCTTGTCCACATCCCCAGATACTATAGCAATACATGACATCATCTTTCCCAGGAGCTGTTATAGGAGGGATACGGGAACTATGCATTCCTTCTGAATTTGGTCACCAAAGCCACCAGACTGTCCCGACGATCCTGGGACAAAAACACCTCTCCCAATCTGGTGTTGATCACTGCTCCAAGATGCAGAAGATGGGTAGTGGGGACCAGGTGGCTTTTCTTGAAATTGACCAAGAAGCCATGGTCCTGAAAGGTTTGAATTGTTGTCTGAAGGTCTTGAAGCACCCTCAAGGAAGAGCCTGCTGCAGGAGAATATAGTCGAGGTAGCACTGCAGTCTCACGGAAATGGACCTGAGATGTGCAGCCAATGTTGCGAGAAACTTGGTAAAGACTCTTGAGTGCTGAGGTTTGGCCGAACAGCAGGACCCTGTACTGGTAATGAATTCCTGCATAGCAAAAATACAGGAACCTCCAGTGGTCTGAAATAACCAGTATATGGATAAGCCTCTGTCAAATCGTGCAAACACGCACACCTACAAACCCTCAGCTTCTTGCAGCTTCCGATTGCAGCTCAGCCCACTGAATTTGGCTGTTGGAGGGTCCAAGAATCCAATTGAAGTGTCCAATTTGTATGTCTCTACCAGGCAAGACTGAGTTGAAAAACTGAGCTAGGCAGAGAGGTAATGAGCCGTGGCTAAAGTTTGATGACTCAGTCTCTGGGCAGCAAGTACAAGTTAACCCATTCTTGGAATCTCCAGCAACACACTGGAGAATCTACTATCCCCTCCCCCACCCTATCACAGCCTCCATATTTCCAAGACAGTAGTGGCTAATAGTGTTACATTTACAGTGTACCAAGTAATCCCATAAACATATACCTGCTACTCTGCTACTTAAATAATCCATAAATACTCTTGCACTGAGTTTGCTTTATGAGAGTACAAAAATGTTACTTCAAAAAATATCTTGAGTAGAAGTAGAAACTATTTACTACTGTGGTATTGATAGAATTTTAAAAAGTAATAATTGGCTATGAAATAACATGAAATCACTGTAGTTCATTCATACTTGTTACCAACTAGGTAGTGATCAGTTCTCAATATTCTTTAAGCAGCCAAGAAGTAATATTTTACATAGATAAACACTAGGCTCAGTTCATATAGTTCATACTGACTGGCTAGTTCCACTTAAAGACATAGTCACTCACGACAGCCTCTTTGTCAGCCTCTACTTTGCTTGCTTGCTATTGGCTGCCATAGTAATAGGAAGGGTGGGGCTCGTGGTATTTGGGGAGAATTGCTAGGTGCTGGAGCAGTTATCATGAAGGGAGTTTTGTTCTCACCATCTTCTGCGCATGCTGATGGCTCATGTTTGGGCTTGGTCAAGGTCAACCATCTCTGCATACCAGCTGAATGAAGCCACTTGAAGATGCACCCCACATGACACCTTTGGGAGTTGCAGATTGGACATTGGGTTGGGGTAACTGGGGGGAGGGTCCTGGGTAAACATTTGATATGTACACGTTTTTTTATTTAGATCTTGCTCCACTTTAGCTGTTTTCATTTCATGTCCAGTGAAAGTACCTTTATCTCTACTTAAATGGAGTTGGGGGTTATCTTTCTTGGATACTGAATGAGGCAAGCCTGACACTCTTTTTGTCCTCTAAGAGGAAAAAATGGATGATTCCTTACCTTAGTCTGGTATATATTAGTCTCTATCGGAAAAATGTCTTGCTCAAAATATTTGACAAATCAATTTGATCAAAACTAGAATATTCATCAATACAATAGTTCTAACAGACTGTGGTCCATTGGATCACAAAGATTTGGAACGGAACAACCTAAGTAAATAACTTAAAACTTGAATTTACAGTTCCTGCTACTATTCTGTTTTTGCACAATAGTTGTCAAGTAACTTCAATTTAAATTGAACAAACTATCATCCAGGCTTAAAAAAAACTTTTTGGACCAATGGCAAATTTAAAATTTCAGATCAGTCCGAAGACTGTCTCACAAAGTAGCTATTAGCGGGGCAAAGAATCTTATTTAAACATGAATCAGCTGTTACGGTGGGGATACTCAATCACAAAATAAGCATTTAGTAAAAGTTTTGTTTATTTCTTCCTAATAATTTTAAAAATCAGACAGAAGAAAGGGACAGGTGGGTGCCATGGGCATATGCTAGCAATGTTAGAAAATGCGTTTTTGTGCTTTGTCAATTTGTTGTCTTAAAGCCATCATCTCCAGGAACCTAGAAAAAAAGCATACTTTATAATGTATAACAATGTAGAACAAAATATATATATTTTAAAAACCTCTGAATGTAGATTATATTACAAAGCTAAAATATTTTCCAAGCCCAAATATTTCATCTAATTAAAGAATTGTAAGCTTAAAAATATCTCAGAAAAGAAACCCAGTTGACAACAATCCAGCTGCAGCTTGATGTCCATTGACTAATATCAGCCTAATTGCAGCCTTTACAGCTTGCCTCCATGGTACAATAATTGTTTTATATAACCTATGATGTTGAGACAAGAAAACTTGAAAAGAATTAAGAGGATTTTATAGTCTGGGTGGATTAACTGGCATTAATGAAGTTTAAGTATTTAATAATAAGTTATCACAAAAATAAAGACCTGATGTCAACGTTTATGTGAAATAACTCTATAGAATTTTTACACTTTGGTTTTCATATGCAGTTAAAATAATGTCACTATGTAGAAGTTGCAGGATTGGTTCTATGCTTTCTTTTACAGTTTACAGTTATGTAAATCTATGTAGGGATAATAATATTATGCTCTTTTTATTGAAAAATTGCATAGCATCATTTATATTTAAAGAACTGCACACTAAATACATCTGAGTAACATTACTACAATTCTCATTAGGAAATGGGCTTCCTTTTATATGCTTTATATGCTTTCCTTCTTACAAAAGAAAAGCCTCTTCAACTTCTTATTTACGTATACGTCTAGGATTTGATGTAATGTCTTCTTTTGTAAAATGATCATAGGAAGAAAGGACAGGATCTAATAATATAGTATTATTTTCACAAACAGACTCAAAAGCATCCCCCTGTGGTAAAAATAATGCCTTCCTGGCTGATATTTTTCCCAAGTCCAAAGACAAAAGTGAGCAATATGAATAGTAGTACCAGACATGGAGCTTGCTTCATGAAGCACCTTACCACTGGAGATCAGATTGATCCCAATCTTTGCCCATGGACGGAGTCAGGAACTGTTATTACTCTGAGATTTTTAGTTTCAACCTGCAGTTTATTTGTTTGGATCAAGTGTTTTGTATTTATGTGTATATTGCTAGGGTCTTTGATGCCTCTAAGCTTGGCAGTCAAGCTCAGACAACACCAAGGACTTCACATGTCAATCCTGAACTATGAATATTGTCTCTTATTGATATACGTATTGCTGTTTCAATCATTAAAAATTTAATAATCACAGTTTCTAAGTATATTTTTAGCATATCCCACTGCAAGAACATAAATAGAAAGGGATAATGTCATGGCTTCTAGCACTTGGATAAACAAGTGTGAATAGAGTATTCCTTCAAAGTAAAAACAGCCATCCTGCTGAAACCTTTTCATAAATAAAATTTTCTGGTGTATATAACGTTTTGTTACAGTAAGTGGGAATTATTTTAATATAAAATAACTGGGTTCTTTATGAATGAGATAACTTCCAATTATGACACCTGTCCAGGAACTCTTAACAAAGTAGGAAAACAACAGTACTATCCCTCTAGATCTGTTATTCAAAGGCCCCAGAATATGATAATTAAAATTCCTAAAACTAATGAACATTTAATGATCCTCCAGAAACTTATCTCAAACATTAGCATAGAAGAAAACCATATCCATCCATCAAATGTTGGTGGACAAACGTGCTTGAAGAAATTACTGAAATCTTTCTGGGCAACAATGGGGATGGAGCACTGTCAGAAATTTCCCCAGCTGTATTTCAGGTTACGCAGTGGCTGCAATTCCTTTGCTAGGGAGGAGGAGTTACTATGTTAGTAGTGCAATGATAGGGAGGATGTGCCAATTGCATTTGAGTATATTTGAGAGAACTACACTGTTGGAAAAAGATAAACTCACTTCTGGTTTACTGAATGCTAGCTGCCCAGCAATGGCCCTCATCAGCTCCTGGACATTGTCTTAGAGCTGCTGCTTATGATAGAACTCACAAGAAGTTCCACAAGATATTTCCATGCCCTAAGAGGTCCAGTATAACCTTTTAGTCAGGGACGCTCAAAAATATGGTTGCTGTGCTGTGCCATAAGGTTCAATACTCTTCCCTATATTATTTAACTTCTATATGAAGCAGAAGAAACAAGTCTTCCATGTATTTAGGTGAGAATTTAACAGTACGCTGAAGGTATTCCGCTGCATACCATCACCCCATGTTGAGCCAAGGATCTATCTAAGGTTAAGCCTATTATCTGTAGTGGTGTGGAAAGGGTGAAGTAAGCTTATATTTAATCCTTCAAAACTGGATTTATTAAAGCTGTATATTATTAAATATCTAGAAACATGTTTTGGTAGTCATTCTGGTTATGTTCCTCCTGAAGAAGTTGGCTCATGATCTGTTGATTCTCTTGGTCAATGTCTATTTCCCAGATTGTTGGGGGCAATATGCTGACTCTCTGTAAACCGCTTAGAGAGGCCTGAAAGGCCTATGAAGCGGTATATAAGTCTACTGCTATTGCTATTCTTAAAATAGTAGATGCTACAATAAAGTTGGCTTCTGTTCAGCTTTGACTGCCTTAGTTATGATCATACCTGAACTAAGATGCCCTGCAGGTGATAATTCATGTTTCGATCAAAACTACTTTAGAATTCTACAGCAAATCCAAAGTGTCTAGGTGGCTGGCAGGTTAAGCCCGCTACTGAGGGTATCATTGCTTAGGAAAGTACTGTTGTAGCTACCAAGAGGCTTCTGGACCAAATACAAAAAGCATTGTCATGAATGTAAAGCTTTATAGTGTAGCACTGAAAATAAATCAGATATCACCTTATCAAACCTATAAAGTTATAGCTATAAACATCCAAAGAAGGCTCTGAGAGTTTCCCCCCTCCATGTGAAGTTAAAGCAAACTAGACTAAATGATTGGGGGGGGGGGGTGTTCCGTTGTTACCTTATGCTTTCAAATGACCTGCCCATCTTGCGATTTGTACAACTTGGCATTTTAAAAGGTGGTTCCATCAGATTTTCAGCTCTGGTTTATATGCACAGCTTCCAGATGGATAGTGTGTTCCTAATAACAGGTGGAATACTTTGCTTCGTCTTTTCATATTTTACAGATCTTTTCTACAAAGAAACATGACAGAAATGGTCTGCTAGGAAAGGTGTGTTACCAGCCATTGGTATATTTATTTCACAGGGATTCCAAAGTAATGACTTGAGGTTACAAATCAATGATTTATTTAAAATGTGTCCACGTGATCAAAAAAGACAAAAAGTAAGTTGGTGTGTTGAACAGTATCATAGCACCATGTCAGGAAAAATAATCTGGAAATGTAACTCACGAGTTCATCTTTTGGTAAATGTGAGTTCTTTAACTGGTATGCTGTCCATGGGAACTAATATTGCTTTTACATAAAGAATGTTTTACAGACCATCATCAGTAGTAAAGTGAATTGGTGGTATACTTGACAAAGGCAATAATATTTCTTATTGCCATACAAAGAGTTTTCAACTTATACCAGGAATTGGGACTGTAATTTCCACTGCTAAGCGATGTGATCATAAAGCACGACCACATTACTAGTGCAGACTCAGTTGATGTCATTAACTGAATCTCACAGTTATAAGGTAAACCAATCTCCTCCCAGTTTTCCACAACCAAGTCAGTGAATAAGATTGCAGGAAGTTGCAAGTTGCAGGTGGATTGCAAGCAGACCAGCAGGCAGGTAACTTGCAGTTGCCAAGTGCAGAAGTGCACAAAGAAGCGTGTGAGGGTGGGAGGGAGTCACAGCAAGGGTCAATGGAGATGTCTGGTATATGGAGATGCAAGAGAAGATGGCAAGGTTCTGGAAGGGTGTGTGAAAGAACTGCAGGGTTATTTAAAATAGGCTCAGTGAGGGTTAGGAAGGATGCACAGTGATGGAAGAAAAGTGTGGTGAAATTTGAGAGGGTACAGTGGTCAACACAATATGAGCACAGATAGACTGGGAGAAGGTGTACAAGAGGGGGGGGGGACTTACTCTTAATGATTTGCAACATTCCCTGCAATCTTCACCACTGACTTTCTGGGGAAGCCAGAAGGTTGCAATTGGTGATGCTATGATCATGGTGTGTGTGTCTGTGTGCCAGAACTCAGAACACCAGTTCTAACCACCATTCATTCAGCACTGCTGTAACTTGAAATGGTCAGAATGAATAGTCATATATCAAGGACTTTGATGAGATAGGTGGGGAAAAAACACACAAATAAATTAAACAACCAAATCCTGACTGCAAAATAGTTGCAGTGAAATATTTACATGAGCTATGTTGTTATATAAGTAGTCACTGATGATGTTAGCTAGCTGGGTAATGAAATATCTGCAAGCAACTAAGCTCAGAGAGCACCAAGGACTCCACAGTTCAAACCTCAGCTACATATATATTCTCTTCTACTGGAATTAAGAACAATTATATTTCAAAACTCCCTCACCGAATATGAACACAGATTGCATTAAAGAGACACAAAGCACTGCAAAAGTATAACAGAGGTATACGGTCACAATGTCAGTATTCATATCAGAACGCCACAGTTGAACCTCCTAAATATTTACACATATATCCATTAAAATATCTATAAAGCTAGCATTGCTATAGTGGTAATTTCACATGGTAAGTATACTGAAGAATATTAAGGCCCCACCTAAATGTACAAGTAGGACATGCTAATAATGTTGGTATGTAATGATTGTAAGAGGCACAGCGGAGAGAAACAAAAAAAGCATAATGAAGACCATCATTACTTCTTCCTGTCAATCTTCAAAAATAACATTTTATCTGATAATGCTTATCAGAAAAATATCTTGATAAAGCAAGTTAAACTATATTTCTATATCTAATAGTGGGTTTTGAAGGGTTTTGAAGTACTTCCCAGATCAACTAGGGTAATCCAAGGCCTGAACTTATTATGGTTCCTATATATTTAACAACAGAGAGACAAGAAATGTGTACTAAGAGACAAGATTCTATATTGTAGTAAAATATGCAGTGAGACCCAGTTTGGTGTAACGGTAAAGAATGAGGCAGCAAACGGGAGATCATGAGTTCTAGGCCTGCCTTATTTACAAAGTTAGTTCCTATCATCCATACTACTAGCTAAATTGACTGACTGGAGTTTGTAGTTCAGTATAATTTGAAAGGTACCATGTTGTTTATTTCTAATGCAGGAAGTATTAATATGGCCAAATAGCTTTTCTTTTATTCTTCCTAATTTTCTTTAAAACAAACCAAAGCCCTTACAATACATATAAGTATATTTAAGAGATGTAGTGTTTGTAATTGTCAGGATAATTATGCTTTAGCTTCATTATTAATCTTGATCAAAAAGGAAGATAAATTTCTTTTTTTAAAAAATAGCATTGCATCTGTATAGCCTTAATTGTAAAGCAATATATTCTAATACTTCTATCAAACAATTGGCCATTTATTTTTATTCTACTATTGGGCTACAGAGTCGTAAAAGGGGAAACCAAAATAGATTTAGACTTTTTCTTTAAAAACAAAGCCTCCAAAATCAGAACTTCAGAATTTAGTGGCAAACTAAACTTCTCAGTTTGCTGAAAGATTACTAACAGCTGCTCTAGTAAAAATAGGAAAAGTACAGGTAGTTCTTGACTTACAACTATTCACTTAGTAACCGTTCAAAGTTACAATGGCACTGAAAAAAGTTACTTATGAATATTTTACAGACTTATGACTGTTGACACATCCCCTTAGTCACATGATCAAAATTCAGATGTTTGGCAATGGGTTCATGTTTATCACAATTGCAGTGTCCACCTTTTGCGACCTTCTGACGAGCAAAGTCAATATGGAAGCCAAATTCACTTAACAACCATGTTACTAATTTAACAACTGAAAGGTTGTAAAATGGGGCAAAGAAAGGTTGTAAAATGGGGCAAAATTCAGTTAACAACTCTCTTGCTTAACAACTAAACCTTTGATCTCAATTGTGGTTGTAAGCCAAGGGACTACCTATATAACTCATTGAGTTAAGTTGCTTTGTTCTGTCACTTACATATACCTTTACAGATATATAGTTCTATATTACATTTTCTATTCTCTACAATTTGTTGGAAATCCATTTATAAATTTTACTATGAAAATATGCTGAATTCTACCTTATTTTTGCAGCATATGCAACCCTTGCTGCTCATCCACGTATTTCCTTCTTCATTTAACTGTTCCCTCTCCTAAGTCTTCTATTTCTGCATCCCGAAGTAGCAGTGAGATGCTAACCCAGCTCCATCTGTTGGCTATTAAGCTTACAAAGCTGTGATCCTTCTAGTTCTTACTGCAAAATTCAGGAAGAAGAGGCTGCAAGTGTAACCAACAAAAATTATTTTGGTTATCTCTCTGATACATTCAGTTTACCAAATTGCTCTTCTTTTAGGTAACTTCATACAGAAAAAAAGTTATCAGATTAAAAAGAAAGCAAGTTTCACATTTTATATCACTTATAGAAAAATTAACTAATAAAGCTAGAATGACATTTCTGTCAAAATTCCTGATCTATCCATTGGTACATAAATCATTAGGGTTACAATTATCTGTAGTAAGATAACTAAAAATAGCCTATTTTTAAAAGGCCAGGTTATGTAGGTAGTCCTCAACTTGCTACTTACTATTCTTTCAGTGACTGATCCCTGAAGTTACAGCTATTGCAGTGTCCCTGCAGTCACGTGATCAAAATTTGGGCATTTGGCAACCCACCCATACTTACGATTGCAGGGGTGCTTCAACTGCCACCATGCTTCAACTGCCACCATCTATGACTTTTGGTCTGCTGCACTCCACATTCCCCTCCAGTCCAGCTGACCTTTACTGCATTATTCCCACTGTTGACAAGGCATGCCCGCCCCAGATCCTCATGAGTCAGGTACTGGCTACATGAAGCTTTTCAACGCCCTTTTCCTTGCACAATGTAGGGAAGGGGCCTCATGTGGCCAGCAGTTGCTTTGTGAAAGGGCAGGGTGGGCACACCTTGTCAGTAGTGGGAATAAGATGATGAAAGTCAGCTGGGGTGGGAGTGTGCAGGGTGGCATGACCCTCAAATTGCAGCAGTGACTGCAGCGGGAAATTCCTAGGGCATTGTGCTTCCAGGAAGCTGTGGCTTTGTCCCAGGCTGCTGGGTTAGACTGGAGCAGCAGATACTTTGAGGGGCAGCTGTGGCATTACACGGCATTGTAGCTCAGGGTCTTATTGCAAAGTAAATTCTGATGCCAACTGTGGTTGTAACTTGAGGATTACTTATATAAAATTATTTAATTACATCTTTCTTATTACATACAAATCATTGCATGATTTATACATTTAGGCCAAAGTTTGGTTGTAGCAGTCATTATTTATTAACAAAAGAAACATCTTAAATCAAATCAAACTATTATTATTTTTAATGTTGGCCACTCTGATTGGCAGCTGAATCACAGTCTTTCAAACTTTTCTTGGAGATGCCAAATATTCCACTGGGAAATACATATTTATTTTTCACACTTCTGAACTGCCCATCTCCCTCAAAGAGTGATTCTGCTCAATCTCTAAACTTTGCATTTAGTAAGATGCCTTGCAGATTATATGTGAGGAAAGAGTAGTTTATAGCTACCTTTTGCTGTAGAAAAAATAGAATAGAAAGGGAAGAAATAGAAAAGACTGGGGTTAAGTATGGGAAATAATGGTTTCCACTGGGTCTGAACAAGATTCACACACAAAATTTTCAAGTGACTACTTTTAAAGAAACCTTGGAGTCTTTCAGATTCAGATTAAATCTGAAGAGGTACAGTTTAAAAAAAACTACTATAATTTAAGAACCATAACATTTCACCTGACAGTAACTTCAGTGTATAATTAACCTCATCCTTCCATGTGCATACTTGTCAACAAGCAATCTGAATACTATGCACATTATAACCATACAGTCCTTCCCTGTGAGAAAAAGGTTGTATAAATTGGTCCTAGCTATATTTAGTACCTATATCAAGTTAACCTGCATACAAATGAGGCAGGCAAAATTACTTTTAAGAAGCTGTCATATAAAGTTGAACTATTCGTCCATATAGCTAAGCTCTGTCTCAACTTAAAATACAGTGGTTCTCCAAATATTTCTGAGAAATGTCCTTATCCAATTTCAGATGCTATTCATTGAAAGTTACCTTTTTATATGCAAAAATGTATTTATCCACAATAAACAAGAGCATGACAGTTGTATATAACTGTTCAAGCATCCTAAATTTTTAGTTAAAATTGGCAATGCTTCAGAGGTAGATTATTCAATTTTTTTCAAATGCAGTATACTTTTTCAGATATTTTTCATTAGTATAAGTTACGTTATAATTAGATACATAACCAGCTTTAAAGTCATACAATTGGTAAATGAACTAAGTCAAAGCTATAGAAACATTCCATAATTCATCATAGTTTCATTATTCCGTTAGTTCATTCAAAACTAATTTTAAAATATATAGCAGAACTCCAGGCACAAATTGTTTTCTAATTTATTTATTTTAGAAACTTTCTCCTTAAGTTTATATGTGGAGCACGAAGCTCCTGCAGCGGCTGCCTTGCCTTTTTGTCAAACAAGGAGTCCGGGAGCTCCTAACATCTCTTAATTGCCGTTGTGCTTTCTAGTATTTAAGGAGCGCGAAGATCCTGTATCTCATTGACAGCTTAAAGATTGAAAGATGCCCTCAGCGGCTCAAGTCGAGACTCTTACCGCTAAGGGAGGTCCAGGGACTCTACCTTCGATAGGGAGTCAGCGGGTAACATTCACATTTTGACACATCTGTCCTCACTGAGGGACTGAGTCAAAAGCTGGGGAGCCCTACCTACAGAGGTGTGTCCTCACAGCTCTGACACTCAGTCCAATCAGTGAGCAGATGAAGTCAATCCATTCCTGGATGCTATCTCAACCACAATGGAGATTAAATGTGGTGCAAAGCAAACATAGTGAAAATAAAATAACTAGTCTATTTATGCTCAAAATTTTCATTAGAAGGATGTTAGAGGGATGATTTCTAAATTTTTTATCAAGAACATAAATGATAGAAATTCTTTATACTGGGAATATTACATTTTAAAATGGAATTTGTAAACTTCAGAGCAACCAACTAAATTGAGTCTTCATTTCTATATAAACCATTAGAAATCCAAAATTATTCAAAACAGAGAGTAGATTAGCAGTTCTGAACTTTAAACTGTATTACCATGCTAATTTGTTTAACACTGGTCTCAGAGTGGATTATATCTCCTTATGGCTCAGCTAATTCTATAGAAGGCGCAAGATTTCCAGATGGTCTGCATAAATATACAAACAGAAATAAACAATTTGTAAGAGATCATGCAATAATAAATAATATATTGATGTCTGGTACTAACATAGAAAAATATTAAGTCCAGATTTCTCCCTTCTCACTTCCTATTAAATGTCCGTTTATTTTAAAAAAGTAATAAGAAATTTGTTCAATGGTGACAGACAACTACAAACAGTCATTGGAACTCAGAATTTATATATGACAACTGCAGTGAGACTATTATATCCTCAAAAATGGAAAGGTTTAACACCACCCACAATGGAGGATTGATTGGTGAAGATGATGGAGTAGTTTGCAAAGACAGATAATTTAACTTCCTTGATCAGCGAAAAGACAGTATCTACATTTAGAGCTGTGTGGAAACCCCTTATAGATGATTTGCATGGAACGGAAAAAAAATGCACTTATGACTTGTGGTTTTAATGATTAGAAAAAAACTGGATAATGGAAAAAACTGAACATTTCTGTAAGAGATAATTTTTTAATAATACATGTATTTGCTGAGGAGAAAATCAGAAGTTTCTTTTTATTTTATTCCACTTGTTTTTCCTTTTCCTTTCCTTTCTTTGTTCTATTTCATGTTAGCTGTTATATTATGTTTAAAACTTTCGATAACATTTAATTTAAAAAAATAAATTTGTTCAGTAGAAGCTCAATAACTCATTTAGATTACAAGATTTTATTACCAATGAGATACAACCTTTTGATACTCGTTTCAAAAGAGTCTAGTTTACCTGACATTTTATCTTCAAAGAAGTAGCATAGCACTATAGCACAGCATTAGCAGTGGTGGGTTGCAGGCGGTACACCCCGGTACGGGCGTACCAGAGCCTGCCCGGAGTACCGGGTACCGTTCCAGGATGGTGCTCCGGAAGGCCCACCCGCACTCCTTACCTGTCCTTTAAAGCCATTGGTGCTTCCGTGCACAGCGCATACAATGCCTGCGTGATGCTCCGCCGAGCAGCTGGAGCATTGCAAAGGCGTCGCTGGAAGGTAACGGGATCCGGACCCACCACTGAGCTTTAGAATTGTACAACACAGAGCTAAAATTGCAGAAATAAGGATAAACAATTTAATTTAAAAATCTTATAGCAGTGATGGCAAACCATTTCGGCACCAAGTGCCCAAAACATTGCACACGAAAGCCAAAGACCAGCAGGCCGGTGCACAGGTGCCTGCCAGCCAGCTAGTTTTTTTGTTTTTAGCACACCATTTGGTCTTTGTGCGCACTGGAGCACCAGAAACCTGAAAACTGGCTGGCCAGCATGCCTGCACACAGCAGAAACCAAAAGAGCAGTGGCAATGGCACGCATGTCCACAGAGAGAACTCTGCATGCCCCCTTTGGTAGGTGTGCCATACGTTTGCCATCACGGTCTCATAGCATGCAATTTATCTTGCTTTATTGTATATTGGTGAACTATAAACTCAAAATCTGAACAAGAATCTGAAGAATCTGAATCTCAGAATCTGAACCTGCACGACCAAATTAATGCAGAGTTTGAATGCAGTAACAGAAATGCAAAAATAATAATTTCAGGTAAAAGGAATATTAAATTTATTCTGAATAAATTGCAAAATTGGATAATTTCTCCTCTAAAAGTTGTTGGAAATATAATGAGCAAGTCATATCGTTTTTCCCCACATCTGGTGACAACGTTCTAAAGCTCAAAAATTACACTGAAAATTACACAGGATAACAAAGTTTTTGTATCTTACAGATTTTTGGCTACTAATCGTGAAAATAACTTGTAACTTAGCCTATCAAATATTACGTTATAGAAACCTTCTTTCTTTATACTATGGCAATGTACATGCTTTAATACCTATTGCACACTTTAAAGAAACATAAAAACATGGTACTGTTAGTACATCCGGTATACCAGGTACTGGAGATCTAAAAGTCGTGGCTCTACTGCTTGAAATGAATCTCGAATATACCAAATATTGTTGTTACATATGCAAATGTGAAAGTCATGCAAGACAATCACATTACATTAAATAAAATGGCCATTCTAAGAAAATTTGGTTCCAGGATAGAAATATGTGGCTATTGAACCACTTGTTGGCCTGACAAAAGATATTTTGCATCCATTTGGAATGATGAAAAATTTTGTGAAACAATGAAGAAGGAAAATTATGTTTAAATTATTTGAGACTGAAGTTTCCAAGAATAACTGATGCCAAGATTAAAAGAGGCATTTTTGTTGATTCACAAATCACATACATTATCAATGACTAGTGGTTCAAAGATTTGTTAGTAGGACGAGACAAAATTGCCTGGAAACCATTCAAGGATGTAGTTGAAAATGTTCTTGGCAATTACAGAACACCAACTACATTCCACTGGTTGACAAACTTCTTACAGCATATGAGACTATGAAATGTCACTGAAGATCCATTTTCTGCATTCACACTTGAACTTCTTTCCCTATAATCTAAGTGCAGTCAGTAATGAAAATGTTGAAAGGTTTACCAGCATACTATCACAAGGGAAAAATGGCATCAGGACAACTGAAATCTATCATTGCTAACCCTAACCCTAACCCTAAGCCCCAATTATGGGAGGAAGCTAACTGCTTCCATCATCTGTCAATCGGCTCGTCATAAGAGTCCATCACGACAGAAACCCAATATTTTTACTGTTGCCTATTTGTGTTTTTTTTATTTGTGCTGATAAATAAATAAAGGGAGACTAGTATAGATCTATTTCAAGCTATTTAGCTCTCATCAGCTAGCCATACCCTTACTGGGATTCGAACCTGTGCTGTATTGCATCTTAGGCAAACGTCTTAGCCATTAAGCCACAGGTCTCCTCCTTATCAGCTGAAGCCAGGGAAGAAGGTAAATATTTAGAGTCACAACTCCTGGTAAGCCCCAATTATGGGAGGAAGCTAAAAAAAAAAACACCACACACACACACACACACATATATATGGTGGTCTTGTATTTGGGTCTTTTCCCATGTAAGATTGAGATTGTCATGGAAACGTTTCAGCGAGGTCCCATTCGCCATCTTCAGGCTGGTGTTTTTGGCTTCGTGCTTGTGCGAGCTTGTTCTGTGCCTTGGTTCTTGGGGGGTAAGTAGCGGTTGGTGTGTGTTTTTTTCCGGTAGATGGTGTGTCCTAGGGAGTCACCAACCACTACTTAAGCACACAATCCCATCACCACCCTGCACAGATCAACTCTGTAGCCAAGACCCTCATCTCCAGAACCAACAAAGACCATCTGAAAACTGAATTACACACTCTCACAAACCTATTAATCTCCAACGGATTCCAAAGAAAAACAATTACCAATCTAATCCAAAAGTAGACACCCCCCCCCCCCCCAAGAACCGAGGTACAGAACAGGACAACGGCATCGCCCTCCTCCCTTACATCAAAAGCATCACAGATAAAATCAGCAAAATTCTCCACACGCACACTATCAAGACAGCCTTCAGCACTGGCCAAAAAATACCCAACATCTTAAGAAACCCCAAAGACAAGATCCAGCTAGAAAACCAAGGAGTTTACAAAGTACCATGCAAAATCTGCCCTGCCACATACATAGGACAAACTAATAGGAGAATAAATGCATGCATCGCAGAACACAAGAACGCAATCAGAAAAAAAGAAAAAACTTTCTCCCTTTTCCAGCACCTTAAAGCAATAGGACATGAAATTGATTTTGAAGGAACCAAATTAATCTCCAAAACTGAACACTTCAACAATAGAATAATTATGGAAGCCATCGAAATGGAAAAACACCCCCACAACATGAATAAACGTGACAATACCTCCCGCCTACCAGAAATCTGGAAACCAGCCCTAGTCAACAAACGAGCCCCACCCACCACCCAGGTCATTATAACACAAAATAACAATGGACACACAGCCAGCACCTCAGCCACACAGGATGATACAAAACAACTGACCAATCTACAAACATTAAATCCATCTACCAATCAGGATACAACTACACAGCCAATCAACGCACCTACAGCAACAAAGCCAGAACTCCACACACCCCACCAAGATTTATAGAGAGACGGCAGCTCCGACCATGCTTTACTCGCACAAGCATGAAGACAAAAACACCAGCCTGAAGATGGTGAGTGGGACTTTGCCGAAACTTTGCCAAGACAATCTCAATCTTACACGGGAAAAGACCTGAATACAACAAGACTAGGATACCTACACCCGTGAAATCTACGAACATTTTCGTAGATTTTCACGGGTGTAGATAGGCTGGTCTTGTTGTATTCGGGTCTTTTCCTATGTAAAATTGAGATTGTCTTGGCAAGGTTTTGGTGAGATCCTACTCACCGAACAAGACCAGCATATAGATAGATAGATAGATAGATAGATAGATGGATGGATGGATGGATGGATGGATGGATGGATGGATGGATGGATACACATACACACACACATTATATTAAAAGTTTATTTCATTATTTCTCAAGATTCCTACATAATAGACTCATCTGAAATTATATTTGTATTCAGCTTGAAGGCAGTCTATTTGCTTTTCAAATAGCAAAACTTTTGAAACAATATTTGTCAGCTGTTATTCATAGCAGAATGAAACAAACTGTAGAAATAAAAATCCGTTCCAAACTGATACTCTTATTAAACTTTGCTAAATCACATATTCAATCTAGGTTTAATGAATTACCTTTGTACACATTAATTGTCACAAGGTTATTTTCTGTTTCTTACTGGAAAGATCATTTAATTCTCCAACTAAATTATAGGAATATGATTTTTTGCACTTTACATCTCACATCAAAATTAATCCAAAGTAAAAATCATTACTGGACAATAATCTGATATATTGATACCTACCTCAACCAATATTGTGGAAGGGAGAAGGAATCATATATGTTCATGCTACTCTCTTTCATGGGATATTTAAATCCAAACATACTTAGTTTTGACTTTGTATTGTAGCTTTTGTGTGGGGTGATGATGTATATTGTGTTGACCATGATTCTACGGGTATTTTACCTTTGCTTCTACCTCAAACATGTTTTAAGCTATTTACAGCAATATATTCAATTTTCAAAATTTATTACAGTGATGATATTCTTGAAAGCCACAACCTCATTGATTTTTTAGTTTCCTTGTTTACTTATTTATGCTTTAGTGTTGGTACTTTTTATCTGTTTTCTATTTTCGATTGGTGTTTATGCATTTTTCTAAAAAAATGTTTTTAATACATTTAAAATGTGGAAAAACAAACTAACCCCAAATGAAGATGAAATAATAAGGAAAATTATGGACTGTGCCGAATTGGATAAATTAACGAAAGAAATACAAGGAACGGAAGAATCAGAATTCTACCAGATATGGGATAATTGGTATAGATGGATGGAGAAAAGAAATAAAAAGCAATGAAAGAATAGAACAACACTCAAAAATAATAGTTATGAGTAAAACAAGGGGGTCATGATTGGTGAAATCAAACCAGGAGGATAGCTGGCATATAGACTGTAGATAAATAGAGAAAAAAGGAAATGATATGAAACAAAAATGGGCTTGTGGAAATACCATCCCCAAGAAAACATAAACTGGGAGTTGAAAGAGACACCTATAACAATAGAAAAAGAAAGGAAGGGAAGAAGGAAGGAAAGGAGGGGAGGAAGGAAGTAGAGAATGGAGGGACGAAGGAACGGAAAGGAGTGGAGGGTGGAAGAGAGAGAGAAAGAGAAGGAGAGAGGGTAGGAAGGAGAAGAAAGAGGGTAGGAGTAGGGGAGAGGTAAGGGAAGGAAGAAGGGGAAGGAGAGGAGGAAGGAAGGAAGTAGAGAAGGAAGGGAGAAAAGAAAAGAAAGAGAAAATAAGGTGCGAAGGATGGTAAACAAAGCATTCCAAACTATACCTTATAATCTTTTAAATGGAATAATAATAATATAAGAATGGCAAAGAAAAAGAATAACTGTGAATGTATACCTATAACTGTATGTAAGAGAATAAATGACAGTAAAAATATAAAGCACAATATAGGTAAATAATATTTGGTCATAAGTAGCTACGTACAAATAAATAAAGAATTGTACATGGATAACGAATAAGGAGATTATGAACGCAAGATAGAAATGTATAGAAGGGAAAACACTAACTGCAAAGAAACCGATTCGGAACTGCTGTATGATATACGATGGAACTTATTGTTCCTATGTTGTTTTTAAGTCATTTGTTTGTTTCTGTTGATATGCTTATGTGTTTAAAATAAAAATTAATACTAAAAAAAAAATGATCTAACCTGATGGATGTGGTCAGTAGGGCCTACTTCAAGGTAAGTTTCTGTTATAATAGACAGACCTGACCACAGACATGGATTTTAGGAATGCACTGCTACTCAGTGATGAATACTGTCACTGTTATGTGATGATTCATGCCTATGTATTATGAGCAGACCAATTCCCTACAGATTGCCAATTAAAATTAGTTGCATATTAATGAGGCTCAGCAGCAAAAAGGGAAAACTTGACCTAAGTATACTAGAGAGGACATTCGAAGAAAAATATAAAAAATGTACCAATGAGAACTCTTACATAATTTTAAAAACTATTAAATTGTAGTCAATTAAGTTTCCATACATATACATATATAGTAATCCTGAAAACATCATTGTTCATTTAGCAGATGTTCTAATAAATCTTACAATAGATAAGAGTGTGAAAACAAACTTAGAATTCTGCATGTGACTTCATATATGTTTCTATCATACTTTAACATCAAATGTTTTGTTCAATCAAAATAATTTTAAAAACTATTATGTTCCCATTTTCTTTTCTTATAAAGGCTAGAAAGCCACTATTAGAACATCTTTTCTGAAAAGAGGATACAGACTGGGATTAAATCTCTCCAAAACAGCAGTTTTGACACTATGGATCAAGTGAATCCAGGGCAGCATAACTGGCTTCCAGTTGCATTCAAGGTGCGATTCAAGGTGCTGGTTGTCACCTTTAAAGTTCAAAATGGCTCCTGACTGGGTTATGTGTTTGACTGTTTTTCCCCATATTCATCTGCCATTCCAAACAAATTGAACAGGATCAATTTCATTCAGGTCCTAGAAAACGAGTCTTTTCAATTGCTGACCACATGCTCTGAAGTTCTTCCCTTTTGAGACATAGTCTATTCTTTTGTCACAAGTTTCAGAAGAGCTGCCTTTATACTCTAATCCAAGAGAAAGGCATGCTTTAATATTGTTATGTACTAATGAACATATGACTTTGGGCTTTTTAAAAATCTCTTATGATTCTGTTGTAATTTTATTACCCTTGGTGAGCTTATTTACTTGTATTAAGAGTTTGTAAGATGGTTCTGATTGTTAGTCACTCAAGACTTTTGGTACACAAATATTACTACTATAAATAAGGGAGAAAGGAATGATCAATTGTCTATCCTGCAGAATACTGGAAGATAACTAGTGTGGTCTTGTCTACAAAAAGAAAGGAAAGGAAGGTTCAGAACACTACAGACTAGTCAGTATGACATCAATATTTGGTCCAGTGCAGGGGTGGTATACACTTACCTTTACTACCCGTTCACAAATGTGAATGCACACACCACCTCTGCACATCCGCAGATCCTTCTACGCATGCGCTTTTGGTGGGGAAAAAATGACCAAAATGGTGTAGAGCCAAGTGCAGGTGGGCGAAGTCACCCGTGATTTCCACTACTGGTTTGGGCGATCTGGTCCGAATCGGTAGAATACTACCTCTGGTCCAGTGGTTAAGGCACCAGGCTTGCAAGCAGGAGACTATGTGTCATAACCTGTCAAATCAGGGCAACATATTCTTCCTATTCAAATTCTGTTATCACTAACGGGAACTAAATTTTAAAAACAATCAGAAAACCCAAAAAAGCTGCAGAGATGAACAACAAGAGTACTAGAAATTTCATATGAGAAGAAACTAAGAGAAAAGATAGCAGGGAGATCAAGACCTATTAAATAATTCCACAATGCAGAATAGGTAACAATGTATTGTTATAGGAAAGCAAATTGTATGTGAAATTTAGGAGCAATCCATTAATCAAGGTAGCAAGTTTTCCTTCAGTCAATGAATTCGAAAAGAGGGTAGATAGATTTCTCTCACAGATATTATAGTTTGAATTCCTACAGTGAGAATGCACTATGTCAAAAAGATATTTACAGTGTCCAGTACAGTTTCAATAAACTGTCCATAGTAAATGATACTGAGCTATGTAAAACAGAGAAACTCAAATTCCAAAATTTCTATACAAATATACCACTTTCCATTTATTTTTAGATTAACAGAGTTGGAAGGGAACTTATAGGTCATCTAGTCCAATGCCCTACACTTGACAAATGGCAGCCCAACCTGTCCTTGAAAGCCTCCAGTGATGAAGCTCCCATAACTTCCAAATGCAAGCTGTTTCATTGGTTGATTGTTTTCACTGTCAGAAAATTTCTCCTTATTTCTAGGTTGAATCTCTTCTTTTTTAGTTTCCATCCATTATTCCGTGTCTGGCCTTCAGATGCCTTGGAAAATAGCTTGACCCCGTCCTCTCTGTGGCAGCCCCTCAAATATTGGAACACTACTATCATCTCAGACACAAGCACTAAGATCAATTTTTTACAAGCTTGATCAAGTTAACATCTATAGCGAAAATTCTCCTATGTCTGCAAAAAGATCTCCTCAAATACTCCTACAGGTCTACTCACTCTGAAAATTTATTCTATGTCAATGATAGAATAAATACAAATTTCATAGAATATTCAAATGTGCTTTTCATTGACTATTTTTGCCACTACTTTTTTTCAAGTTCCTGATGAACTGATAAACCCTAGTGCAGGGGTGTCAAACTCACCTCATCATGGCGGTGTCACGTGTCATATTGGGACTTTTTCCCCCTTCGCTAAACCATGCTTGGCCGTGGCCAGTGCGTGACTCATCCGGCCCATGAGCCAGGGGTTTGACAGCCCTGCCCTAGTGTGTTCATTTCAAACTTCTGTTTTCTTATTCAGGACTACATCTTTTAATCTGAACATATACCTATTTTGGGGTATGTTATATTAGCCAGATTCACTTGCTTGGGAATTATGGATAGATTTGTTCCTTTATGTACACATTATTCTACCAGACACTCTATCTTGGAACACTAGAAGCCCAAACAGGGAAATTTTGCCAGTAATTAGACAAACATGAAATACTGGCAATAGGTTTAAATTCAAAGATCTCATGAGGCCAAACACTATATTTTGGCTGAACGAACATCAAAATATAGCTAGCTCTCAATTTACAACCATTCATTTAGTGACTGTTTAAAGTTACAACACTGAAAAAGGTGACATGACCATTTTTCACACTTATACTATTGTAGCATCTTCACAGTCATGTGATCAAAATTTGGATGCTAGGCAACTATTTTATGACGGTTGCAAAATCCGTGGGTCATATGATAACTTTTTGCCATTTTGTGACAAGCTAAATCAATAGAGAAATCAGACTTTACAAACATATTACTAACTTAACAATTGCAGTGATTCACTTAACACATGTAGCAAGAAAAATAGTAAAATGGGGCAAAACTCACTTAACAACTGTCCTGCTTAGCAACAGAAATTTTGTACTCTACTGTGGTTATAGGTTGAGGACTATCAGTACTATATTGGTAGAATCAGCCTCATAATTCAACTGATTCGATCTAATTTCAAACTGGTTTACCACAATATCAGAAATTCTGATTCATATGGTTGTTACAAAAATTATAAATGTTAAAAAAATGAATTAAAAAGTCCCAAATGAACAAATAAATTTTATATAGCCTACTGAAAATAACCAAATCAATTCCATTTTAATATATGGTGGATACTACCTAGCCTTTATTCTTAATTTAGGATTTTAAAAGATCAAAATTATACTTTTTAATTGTCTAAAATTTTCATGTATGTACCTAAATTTACATTTACAGAATCAAAAAATAGTACTGAAACTTAGAAAGTAATCACTTCGTAACTGTTTAAGAATTTTGGAATGTATTTCAAACTTTAGAATATTTAATTCAGAATTTTTTTTAGATATTAGCAATTATACAAATTGATCAGCGGGATAAAAGAATATTTTATTTTAATGTGAAAACAGTGGTTGGACTCATAATTTATGATATTCTATAATATGATCTAATTCGTTTGGGACTCCAATTGGATGAATAGGCAGTTGTAGCTTATTTAAGAAATCATAATACATAATTAACAACTAATCTGCTTTGAACATAAGATGATAAGGACATGCTACAAGATGTGCTGGTGAGAAAAACTACATAATCTTTCCAATCAAATACTGTACCTAAACATTTCAGGCTGTAATCCTGAAAATACTTACCCAGAAATAAGTACTGAAAAAGCATATATACACTTGCATTACCAAAAAAAAAAAAAAAACAACTTACAATAAAAGAGGCAAGAATGTGTTCTAGTGATGGGTTTCTGAATATTACGTATATTTTGTACTTATCTCAGTTATTACTCAATGTATATAATCTGTAATTGAATCTTATAGTAATAGATAAATATGATGAAACATCACTACTTAATACAGTATGATTATCCAAAAGAAAATTTCTGGGATACATGTATAAAACATAATGGTTGCTTCAAAAAATGTTGACTATCTCTCTGAAATAAAGTAAAAGTAAACGGACCATCCAAATATGGTTGATGGTAATGTATGGGATCAATACTTCTGCTAATCACCTCTAAACATTAAAATTGGTGCCAGATATATCACTGAATAAAAGTTCCTATATTGAGGATATCTGGTATGTTCCACAGCAAGGATTGTTCCGGACTATGTGGTAATCATGCTTGTTGTGGGTACAACTGTGTTTCCTCAATAGAACATGAAATCTGATATGCAATTTCAAAACACCCACATACAACTGGAATCTCCTATTGAACTATGGTTTCTAGAGCTATATACAGATGTTTAAGATTGTACATAATTTGCACGGTTGCTCAAGATGTTGCAAATGGAATGTCCACATAAAATCTTGAGCCATATTGAGATAGATATGAGGTTTCTATAACCCAACATGACTGAAATGACTGGCTTCATAGATCATAACTTGAAGGTAAAGTCTTACAAAAGCTTTGTTGATCTCCATTTTTCACATCTCCCCAAAACAGCTTACAAAAGCTTTCTCCAGCAACTAATGCCACAGAGCTTCAAATTCTATTAGCTTTAGAAATCAGCGAAAATTTACTTCTATCACTGTCTGTTAAGAGGGAAAGATATTGTTTTCTTTTTGAATATTATGCTAAATTCAAAGACTGAGCATAACTGTAAAGATAAGGCAGACATTCAAAATAGTTAAGGGTATTCCCCTGTCCTATGCTGCAGAAAATGTTAAAATGCCTCTCAAGAATCTACCTTCACCTGAACTTTCAGCAACTGAAAGATGAATTTAGCTTTACATCTGTGAACCTTTGAGAATTTTTCTATCAAATCTTCAAAATCAGCAATCAATATAATCTTCTTGCCTTGGAAGTTTTAGAATAATAATATCAATAATGTCATAAAATTCTCAAGTTACTGTGAGTAATTTGCTACAATAGAGTTGATTAAAAGATCTTTTTCCTCATAGAAAGTTTTCAGATGTGATGCATTGCATTTGAAGACTACATTTATTTGCAGATCTTAAATATGCCTTGTATCTTATTTCAACAATCATTTATTTTAAACATCAATAAAAACATTCCCAACAATAACCTGTTTAAAAATTGCGTGAAAAAGTAGCAAGAGTTTCAAAAACTTTTATATTTCTAATTAAACTTAGGAAATTGATAACCTTTACAAAATGGGACCCTAGATCCTAGAAGTACAGTAAAATGTAATAGTAAAAATATGCTATTTGTGTATCTTTAAGTATACAGATGTTCTGAAAATGTTGAATTCAGGAGGAATAAAAAATATTTTTTTAAAAAACTAGACACTTGCAGTAAGAATTACAATTTCCAATGATTGGTTTTCTTATGTTTAAAAGAACAAATTTGTCAAAAATAAGTTACATTCTGAATTATTATTAAAATGAAAATCATTTTTTAAAATATGAGTGACAATTCACCTGTTTTACACTTCACATATAAATATATAAATATATCTCACATCTTCAAACCCAGTGAAAAAGAGTTTGAAAGAGATTACGTTTCTTCTTCTCTATTTTAGAACTAGTTATTTCATGATCACTACATTATCTTGCCAATTATTAACCATGTGTTCTTCATAAATCAATCCCACATTTACCATAGTTTTTTGGGGGGGAACTTTCATAGTCTTGATACAAGTTGTAGTCTCTGCATATCTTATAAAAGAAGGCAGAATTCTCAGTTGTATTCTAAACAATGTATTCAGCTACATTTAGCCTTTTTATTATCATTGTCAATGAATGGGGCCCTAGTCAAATTAAGCTGCCATTTTAGGTTAAAGACTGAGAGCCTCTGCTGTTCAGCAGTAAAACAAGCACACTTCAAGCAACAGATGTAGTATACTAACTGGAAAATTATGAATCATGGCTTCTACAAAAATAATTAACAACTCTGATTTTTAAAATTAATAATACTCACACATTACTGCAAACTAACTGGCTTTATAATTGGGATAAATCAGCTACCCATGCTGCTAGAGTCATAGTCACTATGATTTTTTTGTCTCCGTTACACAGGATGATCTGTGAGAAAAGAGAAATATTTCATTCAACTTTTATTCTTGTATTTATTGTGCATATTATGATATATAAAAATAAATATTCTTCAAGTAAAAAAGATGAGTTACTGCTCAAGAAATAAAATTAGGAACTCATTTCTTTTGCAGGTCAGGGGCAATTACTGGTTTGAGATTTCAACTTTACAAACTGAAATATACAAGGACCAAGTAGTGGGGAAAATCACTTTTTTTAACCTAACCAAGCCTAAAAGCATACTGAACACCTCACCAAACAAAAACAAAGGCAAACTAGAAAGAGTAGACTGTTGCACCTAACATTCCCTTAATATTTTAAAGGAAACTCCCCCTGTCCTGCTACTTTTCTTTTGTCTATTGTCTCCTTAAAGAAACTACTTTCAAGCAAAGCGAGCAATATTCAAAAGTGCTTTGGGGAAACTCTCCAATTTACTGCCTACCCAGATACATCCCATAAGCCTGATGTCTCCCCAGGACTGCCCCATTCTCAGTTTAAGAGGGTGTCAAACGCTCCAGGAGAGAGTGCTCCTTATGCAATACCACCAAGGGGGAAAAAACGAATGCAGTCTAATGATGGCTGCTCCTTCTCCCCGAGACCCACTCACAACACTCTCCCCACCCCCCTCATCAACTCCCCCCGCCAACATCCACCCCTCCAGCGTCCGCTTCTCACTTCCACCAGCCCAGCGCCCCGCACCAACGCACCGACCCACCCGAGCCCAGCAGAAACCAAATCCCTGGCCAGCCCCGCGCCCTCCGCTGAATCAAACCTAAACAGACACACACTCCCTGACCGCCTGGCCTCAAACCACCTTTTCCGCTCACCCTCAAAATGGCCTTGGTTTCGGGAAGGGAGGGGGAAAACTATGGACACCGGAGAAAGCTTCTCGGCGACCCGCTTCTGACCAGGGAAGAAGAGACAGAAGCTCGCAGGCGAAAGGTGGCGATGGGGGGGGGGGGGGGAGGGAGAGAAAGACACACACCGAGAGAGAGAAAGGGAAGCAGACTTGGTCCGCGGGGTTAAATCTCTATTATGTTGTTGTTGCTGCCGTCGCCAGTCCGCTTAGACAGCGTCTCTCTCTCTCTCTCTCTCCCTTCTTCTTTGCCTCTCTCCCTCTCCCGCCTCCCCCCTCAGTTTTCTTCTTGGGTTGTTAGGAAACAGTAGGGAACCCCTCCCCGCACCGTCCCCCGCGTGTGACTCCCGTTTCACTCCCACTACCAACCTCCCCGCTCCTCTTCAGGGAAGACAAATAACCCCGGCGCAACCTCGTGCCTCTCCCCCACCCACCCACCAGCACCCCACCCCCGCGCCACCATCACCTCCATTTCCTTCGGCTCCCTCGCGCTCCCTCTCCTCTTTCTCTCCCTTCACTTCTCCCCTCCGCCTCCAACGGCTCCATGTGTCCGCGCGATGAGCCCCCGGATCAGGCTAGCTAGCGGGAGGCGGGGAGGGCCGGCCCCCGCACTTTGTTAGCGCTTGTTGTGCTGCCAGGGCCAGGAGCGCTCGGCATGGCCAGCAGGGCGGAGGGAGAGCGTTCCCGGGAGTCTCTCAGCCCTCCGCCTCCACCAACCCCCCACCCCCGCGCCCCCTTCGATTCCACAGCCGGCCCCGCTTCTCCTGCCTTCAAGGAGACTTTCATACAACTTTTCCTCCTATTTTAATCGCCCTCCAAACTTGCGCTCGAGGAAAGAACCGGGGAAGGAGGGGGGAGGGAAGGAGAGAAGAGGTCAGAAAGAGAAGCGCCGCCGGAGTCGCTCCGGCTCCCGCTCTCCGGTGTATTTGCTTCCTCCTCCTTCCTTTCTCTCGCCTCCCCCCACCCCACCCCACCCCCACATCCTGAAAAGCTCCTCGGCCGGGGATGCACATGGACCAGAGAGCAGCACCGGCGGAAACCGGGCGAGGATCCGCGCACGCACACACTGGCTCCATTGCTCTCCTTACCCCTCCCCCGACCTGCTGTGGGGCCCGGCCAGCCGGGCAGCAGCTCCAGAGCCGGTGCGCCGTTGCCCTCCGGCTCTCCCCGGTTCTCAAGGCGAGGTCACTTACCGGGTCGGGATGGGTTCGGCGCCGTTTTCGGAAGCGGAGCAGGCGGTGAGGCGAGCCGGGGCCCCCGGGAGCACCTCTTCCCCGCAAACAAACAAACAAGCAAGCAAGCGCGGAGAGAAGAGACCCACACAGGAGCACACGGACCGGGAGTTGGTTTCAGCCGGGCAATCAAAGCGAGGCAGGCGGATACCCCTGATCCGGGCCGGCCAGGAGGTCACTGAGGTTCCTCGAGGTTTCCACCGGGTCCCGGGTCCGCTTCCCTCCTTTGTGTAATTTCACTCGATTCAAGTTTAATCCGATAGTTCCCGAGCGCGTCCGCAGAAGCCGAGCGACACACCAGCCAGCCAGGCGGCTGCCGCTGCTACCGCCCCCTGCCTGTCCGCTCGCTGGCTCCCTCCGCCCGCCACGAGGCGCGCCCCCGACGCCACTATCCACCCTCCTTCCCGTGGGCGAGCGGGAGGGAGGAAAGAACGCGCACTCCCAAGGCTCCGCCCCTTAACGTCATCAACTGCTGGCATAATTTATGCAAGAATCCAGACCTCCTAAAAAGCGGGGGGGGGAGGGGGAAGGTCACTAACCTCTCCCCCCACCTCGCGGTGGCCTTTTCAGTCCGAGAGGAAGCTCCTCCCATCCCCTCCCGGGAGAGGAGGACGCAGGGAAGATGTGTAGTGGGGGAGGGGACGTCAAATGTTGACAGGGCGCTGGGGACACAAGCGCTCAGGCAAGTCAATACCCGGCTCTCGGCTCTCGCATCGCTCCCTCCTTCCCTCCCGCCCATCGAGGAGAGGAAAGAGGAGGTCGAGTTTAACGTGCCGCTACAGAAGCGGCAGCGGCGCCCTTCCTTATCTACTTGCCCCACGGGCTATTGCCCGAGAACCCCGAAAGCAAAGGCGGCATTTGCCGGAGTCCTCGTGGCTTCCCGCAGACCCAGCGTTAAGTTGCCCACACAGAAGCTGCCTCGGCCGGCAGTTTGCTCCTGTTGCGGCTGCTTTTCTTGGCTTGGAAAAGTTTTTCGACCTGCACGAGCAGGGAAACTTGCTTGTCGGTTATCAAGTTTGGGAAAGAATAAAGAAAGGCACCTGCAAATAAGAGCCCCTCGCAAATCTTGAATTTTCCGCTTCAGCGAGGAGCCGGTTGCTGGGAATCCGTCTGTTAACAGCGCAGGATCCCTCAACACGGGATGACGATTTCTCCCGTGAGCGAATCCTCGGGGCTCCCCCGTCTGATCCCTTCGCGATATTTTGGGGCATCGTGATCAGGTTCATAGGGATTGTAGTCACCAAATCTAGTAGCTTTTGTTTTTTAAGAAACACGAGGTCTTGGATATGCTCTTTCCAAGCTCCATTAGAACTGCCTCAGTGGTACAGCATGTGCAACAAATATTAAAAGACAAGATGCAGGGTGATGTGAACCTGTCAGAAATTATTATGGGAGTCTTGCCCATGAATTCCGTAAGACAAATGGCCACGTGCTGAAGGGCATCTTCTTTTTCCATTATGGCTCCCAAGAGATCCCTGGGTATAACATACAGGGGGAGAAATTCTATATCCCTGAGTTGTAAGGACTATGAAATGTTAAAGCCTATTGGTATATGGACTGAAGCACAAGCATTGCCAGGGTGCCCACTATTCCCAAATTAAAAATACTGAAAGAGATTAATATATTTTTGTAAAGTATCTGAATGTGGTTATAATTATACAGGGCAAAACTTAACATTTTTAACGAGTTTAATTGGAAGATATCATAGTATGCCTTCAGAAGTTAGAGTGAAATAAGTTACCCAAGTTAACAGACAGGGAGTCCAGATGAATACTGTGGTTAGGTCACTGGCCATTTTGTCCCAAGTTCCTTGTGTATGAATCACCAAAATCCATGTTTGCTAGCTATCATTCCTACCATCTACTGTTACTTTTCTGATAAGAGTTGAGTTCATTATTTAGTTCACAGTTTTTTATATGTGAAACTGGCAGAGTAACGTGCACATTTAAAATATCTTGTTCAATTATTAGAAGCACCTTTTCAGCGAGTAATACACTGAAGATGGTGTCTGATATCAAATTAGAATATTGGTCCACCTAACTCAGGTTGAGCTGGCCTGCAGGATTTACATACATTTTAAAATTCTACTTTTGCATGAAAATACAGGAAGCTTCTTTTTAATATAAACTGATAACACAGATTGACTAGGTGACTGAAGCTTTGAATGTTGAAGTTTACCAGTTTAGCTGTTGCATGTTGCACATGTAACTTTAAGATTTTAAGGTTCGTTCAGAGTAAATTGCTCAGTAAAATGGCAAAATGCTAATAATAAAGTAGCTAAACATACCCAACTTCCTGTTCTATTTGCTTCAATCTCTCTAACAAAAAAGGTATGCAAATCACCAGGAATTTGTGAAAAGTAGGATGAGAAAAGAGACAGGATTAAAGTATGGAAGACATAGAAACATCATCTGGGACTATCTCTTGACTGCTTAGATGTCCAGACCTTATGAGTATTGAAGGTATTAACTAGTTATTTCTCAGATCATTATAAATGTTTATATAGCATAACTATTTCCAAAAATGGAGAAAAGGAGGCTACATGGAATTACTAATCAATTTGACATCAATAGTTGAGAACTTTTCCTAAAAATTATAAAGTAGTACCATGGATATTCAAAGAATGTTCATCAATGGTTGTTCATTAAATTTGAGAAGTACAATAAAGTTCAAATACCTTATTTAAATATTTTTATTATGAGTTGGACTAAGAAATGGGGGAATCTTTATCACATTTGGATAACCCAAAATTGGAGGGAGCAGCTAATACTGAGGGAACTTTGGGGCTTTTTGAGTTTTGTTGTTTTCTTGCAGAACACTGATGATGTAGTTTGGGTAATGAAACATCTGCAAGAAAATAAGCAAGCTCAGAGAGTATCGAAGACCCTTCATTTCAACCCTGAACTACAAATATTGTCCTTTATTGGTACAGTTAATACTCTAGAACAGTGTTTTTCAACCACTGTGCCGCGGCACACTAGTGTGCCGTGACATAGTGTAAGGTGTGCCGTGGGAAAAACACTTTATATATAGTCAATATAGGCACAGAGTTAATTTTTTTTAACATTTTCTAATGGTGGTGTGCCTCGTGATTTTTTTCATGAAAAAAGTGTGCCTTTGCACAAAAAAGGTTGAAAAACACTGCTCTAGAAGACAGAAATAACCTTCATAAGAAACAAATACTGTATATCACATAGATCTATTCTGCACTGATCAGATCCCATCACTACTAAGTCAACTTCTGGGTACTGCACTTAAGAAACATTCAGACAAACTAGAACATAATCAGAGAAGTGTAATAAAAATGATCAGAGACTAGAAACTAAAACCTATAGAGAAATTTAAGAAGCTGCATGTTTAGCCTTGAGAAAGGATAACTGAAGAGAGATACAACGTTCTTGAAATATATGAAATATTACACACACACACACACACACACACACACAATAAATCCTGTTCTCAATAATTTCAGAGTTTGTCATAGAATGACAGTTTTAAATTATAGGAAGGTAAATTTCATATGAAGTTTAGGGGAAAGAAACAATTTGACCAAGAGGATGCTAAGCTCTTCTTCACTGACTGAACAAAAGCAAAGGTTAATGGTCAGTCTGCTGAGAATGCTTTAGTTTGGTACACAGAAAAGGGAAATGGGTAAATGGCCTAAATATTTCTATGGTTCTATGCATATATGCAAACCACTATCTATGGCACAAAATCTGTGGCATTTTCTTTGATATGTTTGTATTATTATCTTTTTATAATGGTTTTAACTGTTAGTTGCCCAGATTCATGAATTTAAGATGGGCATTCATATACATTCAAACAATAAATGCATTCAATCAATCAGAATTCAAATTAAAGCCTTAACACAAGCATACTTTGAAAGAGTTAGGGAAAAAAGGCCTGTACATTTTTATTGATTGATTGAATTCATTTACCACATATCTTGTAGCGAACATAGATTCCAGTTTTAGGCAACTGGTAAGATTTTGTAGTTTCCAAGAAGCATAATATAAAGTTGGAAACATACTTATAAGGAATCTTAAAACAATCAAATCCTTTTATTTTCTCTAAAAGATATATAGCAAAACATATATTTTATATCTTCAGACAAAAGACTCACTTCAATCTTACAGAATTTCTTGCAAGTTAAAGACAAAAGTTTAACTGAATTGAAAATTCAATTGAGAATTGAAAAAGTTTTACTTTCCATACTAGAAAAAAATTAAGCTATGCGTTTTCTTGACAAGATTTTTCAGAAATGGTTTGCCATTATCTTCTTCATAGGACTAAAAGAAAGTTACTGGCCCAAGGTTACTCAACTGTCTTCGTGCCTAAGGCAGAAGAGCCACCTGGTTTCTAGCCTGATGCCTTAACCACTAACCAAACTAGCTCTTGCGCTAGGTATTAGGCCACTAGTAAATAGTGGAAGGAAGAGCACACTAACTTTTTTCTTCCTGATAGAAAAGCAAAACAAATATAATACAGAATGAGTTTGGAATCTCAATGCAATACAGATATTCCTCAACTTATGATCACAATTGAACCCCAAATTTCCATTACTAAGCAAGACAGTTATAATTGAATTTTGTCCCATTTTATGAACTTTCTTGCTACAATTGTTAAATGACTCACTGCAGTTATTAAGTTAGTAACATGGTTGTTAAGTGAACCTGGCTTCCATATTGACTTTGCTCGTCAGAAGGTCGCAAAAGGTGATCACATAACCACAGAACACTGCAAATGTCATAAACACATGCCAGTTGCCAAGCATTCAAATTGTGATCACATGACCATGGGAATTCTGCAACAGTCGTAAGCGTGAAATGGTCATAGGCCACTTTTTTCAATGCCATTGAACAGTCACTAAATGAATAGCTGTAAATTGAGGACTACCTGTCTATACTGTACTGCAGTACAATACAGAATTGTATAATTTTATTTTATTTATTTACTTATTTCTCAAATGAACATGGCTGCCCATTTAACAAAACAAATTACTCTGGGAAATGTACAACGATCTAAAAAATAGTTAATAATAATTGCAAAAGACAGATTTACTTGGAATGCTTACATCCTACAACAATACCACTAATACTATCAAACATAAACATCTACCTAATCCAGATCCTTGGGACAGACTCAAAAATTTGATAAAAATGCTAATTTGAGTCTGAGTATCTGGCTAACTGTGCAACAAACTATAAACACCATCTGAAATAGAATTGCTGTTCAACACTGTCCATCTATACAGGCAAGATATTGCAATGGAGTTTGGACTGGACAAATGTGCATGCTTACCATCAAATGAAGAAAAATAGTGATGTCAAGATGCCCTAGGGAAAGAACATCAAGAGTCTGGATTAAGATTGCTACCAATACCTGGGTATCCTTCAATGTCAAGCATCAAGCATACTGAAGTCAAGAATAAGGTTAGAAATGAATATATTAAGAGAGTGAGAAGGTTCTTAAAGTCCAAACTAATGGAACCAATACCATCAAGACAATTAACACCTGGGTAATTCCAGTCATTAGATACACATCTGGAATAATGAAACGGATTCAAGCATAACTAAAAGCCCTGGATAGGAAGACCAGGAAAGTAATAATAATGAATCTTGTCCTTCATTCATGCAGCAATGTTGTCAGACACTACTGTCAAGGAAAATAAGTGGGCATGGAATGTTGCAAGTACATCAGATTGTTGAAGGGAAAAAAAAGACCATTGGAAGGATACCTGAACAACATTGAAGGAGATGCACTGAAGCTAGAATACCAAGGCGGCTGACTGAGTACAGGAGAGACCAACTGACCTACAAAAAAAGACCAAATGAAGAACAGAAAAGAGGCATGGGAAGACAAAGCATTGCATAACCAGTACATTAAAAAAGTAGGGGGAAACAGATAATAGCAAGACCCAACAATGGCTAAGAGCAATAAAGTTGAAGAAAGAGACAGAGGGGGGTTATTCTGGCTGCACAAGATCAAGTCTTAAGAACAAATGCATACAAGGTAAGAGAGAAAACTGTTGAGAAAACAGCAACAGATAGCAACCACCACCTCTGCAAAGAAGCTAAAGAGACAGTAGATTACCTGGTTAGCTGCTGCAAGATGTTTGCCCAGACTGATACGAACAACACTATGACAAAGTAGCAACAGTGGTGCATTAGAAGATCTGCAAGAAATACTATCTGTCTGCAAGCAAGAACTGATGGGAACATGAAATAGAAAATGGAGTTAAAGTGCTCTGGGACTTTGTAATTCAAACAAACAAGCATCTGCCACATAATAGGCATCTGCCACATAATGACTTAACAATTTGTCAATAAGACAAAAAAGTCTGGATTGTAGACATGGCAATACCTGGAGACCTCAGAATAGAAGAGAAAGAACTGCAGAAGATAACAAAATACAGTCTCTCAGATAACCCAGTTCCATGCCATTTAGGGCTATAAAGGTGACCTTGGAATCCAGAGACAAACTGGAATCCAGAGCAGAAGTGTAGCATGTTCTACCAAAAACACATAACTGCGCTACTACACTTTTGCACCAGCTGAAGTTTCCAAATACTCTTCAAAGGCAGCCCCACATAGAGAGCATTGCAATAATCCAATGAGATCACTTGTGAATGAGTGCCATATAGGGCCCCTCAGTCTAGGAATAAGATAATTCATATATACATATACATATACATATACATATACATATACATATACATATACATATACATATACATATACATATATATATATATATATATATATATATATATATATATGAATATATATATGTATATATATATATATATATATGAATATATATATATGAATATATATATATATATATATATATATATATATATATATATATATATATATGAATATATATATATATGAATATATATGAATATATATATGTGTGTGTGTGTGTGTGTATGCACGTACGTATGTATATACATACATACATACATATGTGTTAAGTGCCTAAGTTCATTGATTTCCAATAGATTGAGAAGCTTAACTAATATTTATACAGATATGTCATGTAATATTCAGATATATCAGCATGAATACATATTTTTAGTATGTGCTTCTTTCAATGGTCACACAACCTAGCTTTTGAGTTATTAGGTCTGAGAGTATATTGGCTATAGTTTTTGCTAAACATGGGTATTCCACATCTGTTGAACACATATTTCCATGCTGTGAATTCCACATCTATTGCCCCAGTTCACACTATCATGTGAGTCTTTTAAGTACATGTCACAATTCAATCTGTACTATTCCACTCACCTCTTTCTTTCATTTCTTGCAGTTTACAGGTGTCATTTTCAAATAAGTATTTTCAAGGTTTTTTGCCATTCTGCACTGCCATCAGAAATTCCTTAGTGCAAGTCATTATTACAATTCATGCATTTCAGATTTTCTCAGAGCAGGCACTGGATACGTCTTACAGCAAGTCATGACACACGTTCATACATTCAGAGACTTAATATATAACCCCTCTCTACCCCCAAGTAGCTTCTAATTTCTAATATAATACTATACATATGGATGACCTGAAATGGGCATGAATCCACATTTCTCTGGTGATAAGTACACAAAGATACTGATATTTTGGTTTAGTCTTCAGATGCATGCTGTTCAGGAATTCCAGCATTCACTGGTAGCCAGCACTTAATAAAACAGACTCTTGAATGTACAGTATAGCAGATACTTCTTTAGGGATGAAGTAGTAAGAGGTTGCCAGATTGATCTATGTTTTGGAATAGAACACTTTATAAAACACAAGTTCTTAATGGGCCACAGATACTGTAGTGGATTATGTATTAGAAAATTTTGAAAAATGATTTTCAAAAAGTTGAATCTGTATTGTATCAGTCATTTGATCAATTACGGCCCTCTGCAAACTGTAATTTGGATCTGAAGGAAAGAAGGTTTAAGAGACATTTAAATTGATTTATGTTACAAATGCAGATGTGTTTATTCACATTCCTTATATCACTCACTTGCTCACCCACACATGTATACATATTTGTGATATATATGCCCTTACCAAGAAATCATAACTGATAGAATCATCGTACAATCTACAACCAAGCAAGGGTTTTTGTATGGATTTTGAGACTATTTTGAAACATATTTATATTTAAACTCTGATCTAAAGCAACCAACCTTCATTGTTCATACATTAGAAAAGCCATATTGTTACAGTTGGTCCATATAAACAAAACAGTAGAATACTATTCACTCTATTAATTTTACTTGGAACAAAGCATTTTTTTTTTACAATTAATAATAAAGAAAAAGATGACTGCAACTAGAACAAAAGTAGGAGGCAATTTCTTATCTCACACATGCTTCCACAGTAACACAAAACGTTTTATGTCATTTAATAAATATAAAAGAATGGATTGGGCATAAACCTATACTCCCCACAGTATTGTCCATGGAAAGGATGCAGGATTACCTATTTTCCCATAATATTCAATAACATACTGTATGTTCTGAGAATTATATGAAATTACTTCATGAATATAAAGTTATATTAGAAAATGTTGGCATTAAACTGAAAATGTATAATTTCATTTTCTGCTACATTATCACTTAGGATCTGTTGGATGATATTTCCTCTTAATTCAACATTTGTCACCATCTCTTACATTTCAACTGAATTCAGAACTTTAGAATTTCAATAGGTGGTAAATTATATATCAGCAATAAATGTTTTCTTAAAAATTGATTAAAAGCCTCTTGTAACGTGAACCACTCAAGAGTTGTTCTCTAAGATCATACAAGTCCCAAATAAATATTTTTCAACCATGACATTAGTAATGAATAATTAATTTGTTTCAATGTAACAGAACACAATTGTAAACATGAGTTCACTGAGACCTGTTTCTAGAAAAATAAGAATTAAATTCTAGAGGTTCAAACCAAGGTATCAAATATAATACAATCAAAGAGCTTATTGTTCAAGAGAAAGGGTGTAAGATTATTTAAGATCAGGAGAAGTATTATCTTAACCAGCTGGCAATATATTGACAGTATCACTAAATGCCAACTGAATTTAAGTGTTTATCAGTACACAAAGTGCTTAACTATGGCTTTGTGAGGTTTTGGTATTTGGTATTGGTATTTGGTATTTATTCGATTTTTAGGTATTAGCCTACATACTTCTGAGATTTATACTAGAAACAAATATTTGCCCATTAAATTTATACATAAATTTGTTAATAAAGCAGATATGAGGAAAGGGAAGACAAACACTAATACTTAGCAACAAAATTAATCCCATATTCTTTTGATGCTGATCATTTTTTTCATTTTAATTAATTTGGAAAAATCTTTAGCATAGTATATATTTTTAAATACTATGGCAGAACTGTATTCTTGATAGGTGATTATCTTGACTTCATATTAGTGTGTGTGTATTTGTGTGTGTGGTGTTTGAGAGAGAGAGGGAGGCCTCCTTTTTCATTCAAGATAATTTCTTAAAGAATTAATATTATCTTGAAAAATAGAAGATCTAAGACAATTACAATCAGAATTAAAGCATGATTCCTGATGGGATATTCTGAAAGACTTTTACTAAGAAAAAGGGAATACATTCCCATGTCAAAAAAACACAATACTAAGGTGGACTTCTGACAATAACATTCCCTATTTCAGTGTTAGTGACAGATCTTTATTAAGGATAGAAATCAAACATACAGTAGTCTCACTTAAATTCCAAAAATACAGTATTCATAACCCTGAAAACAATAGATCCACTTTTAAAAAAAAATAGGAAAGCAGAAACAAGGTAAGTTTGTTCGTGGGCAATTTGGTTTAATCACTGCGTAAGTGATTAAACATATAAGATGCTTATAGAACAGGATGAGAGCTGTCTTTTGTAATGTCACTAACATGTGTCAGGGCAGCACGCAAGCTTGCGATAGAAACCTGTCAGTTCTGCATTTCCTTGTGTTTAGGAAACCAGAATACATAATTTAATGTGAATTTTTCACTGCCAAGTAGTTCAGAAACAGTATTTCAGAATCCTTTGTGCAGAATATTAAGCAATATCCTTATTCTTCATGCATATTTAGGCTACTTAAGATTATTTTATAGATAATGGAATAGCATGTTTCAGGAAGCGTAAGCATGAGTAAGAAGTACTTTGCTGGAACTAGTCTGAAAACTAGCTTAGGGTTGTGACACACAAATTTCCTGAAAATGGAGGCTTTACCAAGTTGAAAAGATCCTGAGTGAATCACTAGAGCACATTGCAAAATCTTGAACAATGCAAATGCTTGTGCAACTTGCCAGTAGTCCTAAGTACAAGTTTTCCATACAAATATGGAATTGTAATAGTCTCTTTAACTTAAGATTCAGATTTCATTTATACTACAGTGACTAATTCAAGGACGTAGGAGGAACAAAACAAAATTATCCGAAGCTAGCTAAATAAAATGGCTCATTCTTGAAAAACAGGTTCTCTTTGGGAAGAGTTTCTGGAAACGTAAGTAAAGACTTCCCGATGACAGATAACAGTGTCTTTGCTTTAAACAAGAAAGGACTTTATAATCTGCAAAAAAAGAGGTTGAAATGAGAACGTCGTTCTTTCCTTCTCCCATTAAGCCAGTAAAGCTTGTTCTAGAGCCCTTCCAGGTGCACAGAGACCGCCGTCCCTCCACCTCGGTTGAAATCTCCCGGTGGCTCGCAAATGCCCCTTTTAGTCTTCTCCCTTACATTCTACCCAAACAAAACGGCCCCTCCTAACTTCCACTGTACCAGGTTCCTTTTATCCATCCGCGGCTACGTTCCCACCTGCTTGGACTCTCCCCCTACTCCCGTTTCCCCCCCCCCCTCTCTCTCACACACACGCATCGTTGCCGGGCGTCTTTTTTCTGGAAACTCTCGAGCCTCCGCAGCCCGCAGGGCATCCTTCCTGCCCGCCCCGTTTCCGTTCTTCACACACACCTATTGCTGAGCGCTAGTCTTTCTTCTCCCGGGATTCCATTTCCCCCGACCCCGTTGTTCCTCTCCGTTTCTTTACGTCACAGTCTCAGGGTTTTCCTTTTCCCTGACGGCACTTTTCCCTCATCGCGCCATTGGTTGTGACCCTGAGCCAATGAGAGGAGATGCACCCCTCCCCCCACCTCCTTCAACTGACTGTGCCGGTCCGGCCCGGCACGGACAGATTTCCCTAGTCCCTGGGGATTGGGCGTCAGTTCAAAAGGGGGCGTGGAAAGGGACGGGCGGGGGAGGGAGACTCTCAACGCCCCAGGTGGCTCTGGGCTGGTCCCGTGAATCCGCCTAGGAGGAGCTGGGCAGATTTAAAAGGGTAGGGCAAGCGAGGCTTGAAGGGCTCCGTGGAGAGGCGACTGATATTGCGGAGAACAATGAGCCGAACTCCAGGGCCGCCTCTAGGACCGCTGAATTTCCGCATTAATCTTTCAGGCACGAAACGGCGAGGTGCCCCTTTCTTGCAACTGCAACATCGCCGCGAAAACAAGCGGGCAGAAGCGCCCCGACGACGGGCTTCCCACGCCGGGACACGCTCAAACCGCTTCCGACCTCTCCGCCTCTTCTTGGGGATCCCCTGGAGGAAGCAGCAAATGCTCGGCGTTTATGATGTGCTGTTCCGCCACTCGAGGGAAGCGTACGCCGCCTAATGTACGCGCAAAAAGCCTCGGTCTTCGCCCACTTCTTTGATGATCCGCACAGGAAACCTCATCAGAAGCCAGTTCAGGAAATGGAGATCTCCTTCCTCCATCAATATCACAGGCGAAGGCAGGGAGTCGCCCCCGCAAGGCAGCCGTCGGTCCCCTAAGTAGTTCGCCCACAGGAAGTGAGAAAACCCTTCATGTTGTCCGTCAGCGTTTCCCACAGGAAACTCGAAGCCTCTCACAAAAGAGCTCGACGTTAGCTGTTAACCGGGCTGTTAAAACCACTTTGCTGTCGCTCGGAGCTTGTTTTATTCGTAAGCGGGAATCGAAGAATTACTGAAGCTATGCAGAAAAGGAATTTACAGCGAGTCTTTGCCTTCAGGTGGCCAGCAACTGTGAAAAGGGTTGTTTCTGCTCCGTTTTACCACGAAGGAAAGAAGTTCAACTGGAAGCGTGTGAAGAATTATAATATCCAAAAAAGAAAAACCCACCACAAAGTGACGTTAATCTGTAGAGCTTTTCCCTCTCTCAAATTCAAATATTGAATTTATTTCCGGAGGAGCAGTGATCCCCTAAAGTGAACTATTTGCACTGCAAGATGATCGTTTCTCAATAATATCGAGTATTCTTGCGGGTTTAAATGAGATTTTTTTCATGTCTAAAATGGACTAAATTCCCAGAACAAGAAATGCTGTTGTAGGCTACCCTATATGGACTGCAAACATTCTCAGGACTGCCAGACACAGTAAAGAGCTTTTTTTATCCCTCGGCTTCCATCTAGTGGAAATGGCTATTCTAATTTTGCCACCTACAGTAGTTTGATGATTTTGTACATGTAAACTAATTTGGCAGCGTTTGATTAAAGCATAGCATAAACATTTAAACAAATGATACAATATGGCTCAATCCTTCTTTATTTTAAATATTTTATTTCATTTTCATTTTCATTTTCATTTTGTACAATCACTTATATACTGTGCAAAGAAAAAAGGAAAAAAAAAAAAAAACCCCAACATAACACTTCATTCCCCCATACACCCTCTCTTCTCCCCCTCCAACTTTCCTTTCACCCCTCCAACATTCCCCTCTTCTACTTCCCTTCCCCCTCAGACATCTCCCCCTCCCTCCATTTACCCTCCTTACATTCCCTCTCACTCCCTCTTTACTTCTCCCTTCTCTTTCCCTCTTCTCCCCACTTTGGTGTATCCATACAATTCAATTTGTTTTTTACAATAAAAGTAGAAAAAGAAAAAAAGAAAAAGAAAAAAAAAACGGCAGTACACAAGTGAATTCTTATTGTTCTAAGGATTGAAACTGTAATTCCACCCTCCCCCCTCCCCCCTATAATCCCCCCTCCCTAACCCCCTTACGGCTTCGCAGGTCCCATGCCCGGCATAATTCTTTAACAAGCATTTAAGTATAATAAGGCCAACTAACTTTAAAATTTAAAAAAAGTAAGATAAAAGTAGCCAAAAAGAAAAAGGAAAAATAGTAGAAAATAAGAAATAATAAAAAAAAAAACACCCACACTCACACACAAAAAGGAAAAAGAAACAAAAAGGGTCATAAGCCCACTACGTTACCACAGCTTCCCATTATCTATAAATCTTAATCAATGTGACTCATTCCAAATTTCGATTATTTTACTACTTGCAGGGTTTCAAACTATATTAGAGCCAGGTAAGTTGATCAGTTAGAATTCCCCAACTAAAAATCTCCTTGCTTTGTCTATCTATTCAAACCTTTAATTTATCTCCTTTTTTATCCAAGTATCCAAACCTTTCTATAACACCATTAACTCAAATACTTCTTTCATTTTTCATTTCCAACACCTCCCTTTCTATCCTTACCCACCTCCACATATAAATTTTTAACCTTCCACCCTGCCTTTATCCATATCCACATATATATTTTATCCATATTCGTTGCTCCTCCCATATTTACTCCACTTTCCTGAAGATTCTCCGACCAAACTTTCTTAACCTTATATTGATATAGCAACTCAAACAAACATCAGCTTACGTTCTAGCCCCATGTAATCTAATTAAACTTTCGCTGCCCTTCCCTCTCCCACGCACCTCCCAACTCCGTTTGTCCCAAACCACAACTCAAAAAGATCACAATTTCCGCTCTCTTCACCTAAAAGAATAGTTCATGCACAATTAAAGTTAGAGTTCAAACAAAATTTCTGTACAATATATGTCCCCAATCAGCAACGCTTCTTTCAGTCTCCATGTCTCATCATCGATATGCCACTTTTCCATTTTATCCCAGACGGAAATCATAAAGCTTTAAAAACATCGCTAGTCTTTATTCTTTAGTCTTCTGCCCTTCCGGAAGAGAAAAGCAACACGCTCCACCTTGTAGCCACGTGTCTCGCTGTTTGTCTTCTCCTTCTCCCTGTCTCTCCCCAGATCCGGATGAATCAGGAAGTCCCGCCTTCAGGGTCTCGTAGTAAAATTTTCGGGCTTCACAGACAGAGTTAATGCGGTGTTTTTGGTCGCCAAATGTAACTGTAATACCAGCTGGGACTTCCCATCTATATGAAATCTGAGAGTTTCTGAGTTCTTCGGTTAAGAAAGCATACTGTCTCCTTGTTCTTAACATTTGAAATGGTATCTCCTTAAAAACAATCAAGTCGTCCCCGTCAATTCTCAACCTCTTTCCGTAGAGCCTCTGTGTTATCTCATTTCTAGATTCCCTTGTAGTAAAGTATATTATTATGTCCCTCGGAAGCTGTCGCTGTTTTGCTACCCAGGAATTCTGGCGGTAAATTCTTTGAATCTGCCAATCAAAGTTAAGTCCCGGACTTCCCACCAAGCGGCTGAAAGCCTCAAAGAATGTCTGTTTCAAATTCTCCTGTTGGTTTTCACGCAGCCCTCTAACACGTATAGCAAAGGCAGACTTGTTATAATTTAATTTGACAAGTTCTTTTTGTGCAGATTCAATTTCCTGTTCTAACGTTTGAATTTTTGATATCAGATTAAGGTTACTTTCTTCCAAAAGTTCCAATTTGTCCTCCGTTTCAGCAATATAATCTGTCATGACTGTCATTACTCCGATTATATCCTGCTTTGCCTGAGCAATTTTAGCATCAAATTCATCAGATAAATCCGAAATCAGTTGATTAATCTCCTGTCTGAAATCATTAAGCGTTTTAAGAAGGAATTCTTGTGTTAGCAAATCTCCCGTGGAGGGTGTAGGAGACAAGGGTAGCGGCTTCATGGCATTTTTTGGAGATATATTATTAAGGAGGCGCTTCTGTTTAAGTTTGGGAGCCATTCCAGAATAAAAATAAGAGACAAGCAATCCAGCGAGCCAAAAATCAAAGTCTGTGCTCCCCTCAGATAATCTTTTAGCAATTAGTACGGAGAAGCCTTCAGGAGGGTAGGGTCAGCTAGCTGCGTCAGATCAAACACAAAAGCTACGAGATCGCCATCTTGTGACGCAGTTAAAAAAAGAAGAAAGGGAGCCTTTTGCGAGATTGAAGCTGGTATTTTAAATAGTAATAGAGAAAGTTCCTCGGGAATGTTCCCCGCCCGAATTGGCTTTTAAATAGCTTAGTTTTGTCCTGGGGGGGAGGCAATCTGCCTAGGCTGCAAAAAAAAGCAGCGCGGAAAACTGGCCGGACTAAAGGCTCAGCTAATGTTGAACCTCTTCTCCATTCACAGCAAAAAAAAAGCTATGAATTACAAAGAGATCCTAACGACTGACCTTCTCCCTGCCCCTTTCTGCCAGAAAGGGGAGATATCTATAGATCTTATAAGATATACGAACCAGAGTCCTGGCAGGAGCTTTACTTAGCTCCCGACGGCGGCAGCCCCTCCCCTCGAAGCCCATGGCTCAATCCTTTTGGTTTATATGGCTCCATGTGATGTCAACATAAATCTATCTGGTTTACATTGCTGATTCAATATTTCTTCAGTTGTGAGAAATTTGTAATTTTCTAGAATTCTCTCTCTTCCCATCCCTGGTACTGACATTTAGCAGTAAAAAGGCAACAATGAAGAATTGAGTTTTCCCTCAATTTAGATGATGACTGACAGACTATAGAATACTGGCCAACTACATTTTAGATTAGTTATATGAACTTGGTATGTGTTAATGGGTAATTCAATATGCCATGCATATCCAGAATTGTGGCATGACAAAACCGCGGTCCACTAAAGCGCACCCGATTAAAGCGCGTACCTGACGTCATCAGCAGCGCGACAAATACGACCGCGGAGAAAAAAGGGCACTTTAAAAAGCGCTTTTAAAGCAAGCCGATTCACGTAAAGGTAAGGGTTAGGGTTAGGTTAAGGGTTAGGGTTACGTTAAGCGTTAGGTTTAGGGTTAGGTTAAGGGTTAGCGTTAGGGTTAGGTTTAGGGTTAGGTTTGGGGGGGTTAGGGTAAGGTTTTCGCGTTAATTTTAACTTTACCGCTCACAGCGTGATGTTTTCGGCGCGCTGTGATGACGTCAGGTACGCGCTTTCGTCGAGCGCGCTTTAGTCTACCGCGGTTTTGTGGTGGAACCATCCAGAATATTGGGTTGAAAAAAATCATGATTCAGTTACACAAGTTACATGCTATGTGAACATAGCAGCACATTAACAAATGGAAGAAGTAGATGTGTTTGAGAAGTTCTAGTAACTTTATATCCACAATGCCGAACGTTTCGTGGAAGACAATTTTTCAATGGACCTGAGGAGTGAGCACAGAAGCGTTCAACCTAGATACCTCTATGTGCAGTTTTGCTTGCTGTTCACCTCTAGCTGTGCGGCCTGGTTCCTAAAAGGCTGTGGGCTGGTATTAGTCCACAGCCCAGGGTTGGGGAGCCGCTTTACACCATGGAAAAAATTAGTTCATGAAAGTTTGGTTTCACACACTTGTGCTTTTTGTTGAGTGAAAGAAAAACACCTTGCTTTATACACTTACCAATACAGCAGGGATGGCAATAGATTAGTATGTGCCATTACTGTTTTATTTTGTACCTGATTACTGACGTGAAAATGGTGTATCATTTCCCATGGTGTATGCCATGAGTCATTTGCAGAATCATTGCAGAATCATTGCAGAATTTGTGAATATGATCCAAAGTCTAAGTCCAGCAACTCAAAGTTTTAAAAAAATTCAAAAACTCTAAAGAACAAGCTAATTCAGAACACAACAAAACACTTACTTCATACAAGGATGACTCTAAAAAGGAATAATTCCTCAGAATCTGAAATTAAAAATCAAATCTGAGATTGAGCACAACTTATTCCTGTAACCCTTTTAACAGAAGCACATTTCAGAGAAAGATGAACCGGTATGCCCTAACAAACGAACCACTTCTTAAATTATAAGCCTCTTTTAGCCTCTTAAACATTGATTCCTTTAAAAATAGAGTGCCCATTCTATACTAATGTAAGTTGTTACATTCATGGAAATATGACAGCAGTAATTATTGTAGGCTATAACCTGATATGAATTTTCTATTTTATAAATGTAACAATGAAAATGATAAGCATTAGTTGAACAGTTGCAGAAGAATCCCAGATATTCCCATCTCAAAAGTCTGTTCATTCTGACAGTCCATGAAGATTATGTGTCTGATGACAGTTTCAGGGCAAGCCTTCCCTTCTTTGTGCAAAGGGAGAATAATGCCAGATTCAGAAAACAGAAAAATGCATTTCAATTGTCTTGAAGTATTGATTCTTATCAGGCCAGGATACTTATGAATATTGAATTGTGGGGGGTTGGGGGAAGAGCGGATCTCAGACTCCTGAAACAGAATTTATATCGCTTTGTCTGGTACACTTAAAATACACCGATTATGTTTCAGTTTTATTGCCTCCTGGTGTATTTTTTTGGGAACATCATAGGCTAAAGTTGCAAGATGGTTTAATGGAAGGAGGAAACAACCTGTCCATAATTCATACTTTTACAATTTTTATTTATATTTGTTATGCAACTGACAGTAATATATGGGAATTCGTAATGTGAAAGTTGCTTATAGAAATTCATGTTTTGTCTGCTAAGACAAAATATCTATTTCCAGTATTTAAAGGCTTTAAAAATTTGATTAAGGCCCATTTTCAATTATTACATTAAAAAAACTAAAATGTAATTGAACCTTTCAGCCTGACCTTAATCAGATTGTATCTTTCAAAATTTGTTATCTGAAATGTTTTTAGAAATATATCATTGCTTAACAGAACCACTTCCCCACCTAATTATTTTATTGTCTATGGCCAAGTGTTAGCAAGAACATTTTTATTATGTTTTGACTCAAGGCAATCTTACATTTTTAAAAAAGAACAATCTCAGTTGCTAGAGCATGTAGAAAATAAATCTGAGTCGGGCACTCCCACTGTAGTTAAAGTAGGATAATATAGTGTTTCTTGCATTTGCCAAGGGTATGTTTCTTCTTATCCACAATATTTAACAGTGTTTGTAACAAGTCCAAAAATAATAAAATCTGTCCCAAGAATAGAAGTGATAGATCCATTACATACTACTTTTTGTCATGGTCTTGGCTTTGTTAAGAGTATTTTAGTAGTTTTTATTAGCAATGATTTGGTTTCTTTCATGCATAGCAAACCTAGTACTGTAGACAGTTTATCAGCTGCTTGCATAGTACAGTATCAACGTGGATTATTTACAAACTAAACTTCAATATCACAATAAAACAAAATATATTAACAAGGCTGCAAGGAAATTCTACACCTTAGGAAAAAAAACTTTACTGTATTGTCTGAGGAAAATATCAATTATTTCCATTCTAAATGAAAACGTATTTCCATAAATGTAATTTAATTTTCATATTTGGCAATTTTTGAACTTTTCCAAGTGCCTCATTTTTAAAAATAAAAACATAAAACAAGTAACCGATTAAGTTTAAACTTAATAGCATGCCAGGCACCATCCTTAAAGGTTATCTCTATAGTATTTACAAGTAAATGGGAAAAAGCACTGTCAAAACAACTTTTTTCAATGTTTTATCATTTTCCTAGTGATAATCCAAATTGCTGAACCAATTTCTATAGAGATTAAACTTTAGAAAAGTTCCATACAATTAAAATGGAGCAGATTGCTAAGTATATAGTGAAATGCCTTATTATAGGAATGAACAGTAAGCAGATAGGGTACTTCCAATGCCTTATCAAAGTTTCTTTAATGCAAAGGTATTTTCAACACCTGTAACACTATGGCTGCTAAAGCATCATTTTCAATATAATTCTGCATTGTTTTTGAAATGAGACAGGGAGAAAGGGAGGGAAAAGGGGAAAACATTTGCTTGTAACAAAGGCAGAATGAGAATGACAGAGATGAAGCAAATATAAATTTCGAACATATAAACAATACTTCATGTTTTAAGTAGCTTCCAAGCATTGCTAATGGTATAAGTAACATGTATTGGTCATTTCTCTCACTTTTGTGAAACACTGCACAAAGCAGTTAGATCTGTTACATCTGGAATTTGTACCATACAAATCCAGTGATTAGAAACAACTAATACACACATATATTGTAATATAATAGAAAATTCAGAGATTTCTATTTCAAATATGTATGTGTACTGTATATATTATACATACACAGCGAGCGGGTATTAGATGTGGTGTACAATATTAAAATGCCATATTCAATGAAAATGTCACAAGACAATGTGGGTATTAGGGCTCAGAAACTGTATTAGCCTACCATATACAGTTGCTTAAAATGTTTGATGAAAAGAATAGGATTTAAAAGGTACAAATTCTCTATTTCAAATTATTCATCTTCAGAACTGCTCAACTTTTGCAAGAAGGGAACACTCTGTACCTTAAGAGGTAAGAAAAACATCACAAAATATTTCAGTATGGAACAGCTGATTCATCACATACAGATCAAGAAATTCAATTTTCAAGCCAACAAACTCAGGTATTTTAAAGTATGAGTTTGTTATTACATTTATAGAAAATGTACATTGAATAGTACAGTTGAGATCATGACAGAAGATAGCATCAAAGAAAAAACAGCACTAGTATTCCTATCATGAATAGTAGCTTGAAATCATGCATGCATGTTCAACCTATAAAATCCTTGTATTCTGAATGCTGATTTTCAGTCTTGGGTCTATTGCACATATACTGGTAAATTAACCCTATTATCCCTAACCCAGCATGGCAGATGAAGGGATTTGCAGTTGAACTAAATGTTTATATGTCGCATATTTCTATCATTGCTATACCCAGCCCTTTACAGACCAATGTTAAGGAGAATGGAGCATTCCCTAATGAATAAAAGCATGTAATCATATCTCTAAGAAATCCGTTTCATGATTGTCATGAAGCTAAAAGGCTTCTCTGGGCACCTTAGAACAGGTGGGCATCCTGTGGGGGGCACAAAGCCAGTTCAGTATTTTTATTGCAGCTTCTAAAATCCTTCAGATCATATCACTAAAATTAGATGGTAAGGTGCTGCACTTTCCATTACTGGTTAAAGGAAACATCAAAATCCAAGAAAAAAGAGGTAAATTAAGGCTTGTGTAGAAAAGCTTTTTAGAAAAATCCACCCTATTAGTGCGCGGGCACATATACACACACACACACACATACAAACACTCACCTTCACATAGCTTGGACTGTGGCCCATCCAGTTACATTGTTACTGTCCTAACACCTTAACTTGTCACTATCAAAAATGGGCAACCTTTGGACACAAATACTATTTGCTATATCTTGTGATATGATAAAAATGTAATAATTAAATATATTGTTCAGTTATCAAGAAGTTGTAACATTAAATTAGAAATTATTTTCATTTCCATTTCAATATATCCATCATGTCATATTCTCTCTCTGGTTCTAAATTGGAAATGTTAGTTGGGTGATTTAAAAAAAACAATTAGCAACACTGTTGGCTCAAGAAAAGGCATTCTCACTTAATACAAAAGTCCTATCCATCTTCCCTTGTTTAATATATGATTACCAGAAACTTATTTTGCACAGAGGAAAATAAATGAAAACTATGGAGAAAATGAAAATAAAATCACCATGTGGAGTGCAGCACTAAAGTATTTTCAATTTTGTCTTCAATCAAGTATTTGCAATCTGGCAATTTTATTGTCACACCTCCTTCACAATAGACAAGATGTTTACCATATTAAGATTACATGTTGCCACCAAAAAATAAAAAAGCCCAAACCAAAAGAAAACCAACTTTACATAGTTACTGTACATCTAAGCTGAAAAACTGTCCTTGAGAAAAACATTTACCTATAAGTGAAAATGGAAATAAATTTAAGATCAAACTCTTCATAATGTATCATTTGGAGTTTCAATGTTTTCTCTATTTTCATTCATAATATGTTTAACCTACACAATTAAGGCAAACAGCTAATCCATTTCTGAAGAGGTGTTATGGAAGTTGTGAGCAAATAGCAAACATTTGGCATTAAAATAGGTAACACATATGTAGCTTCTAATAATATACATAAAGCATTTTGGGGAGGTGGGGACTCTAGAATGACAAGACAACAAACATGCTAACATATCAATAAAGTTTAAAATTCAATATCTAAGCAATTTCTAATAATGCTTTGCACTTCCAAGCTCTAAATGTATTGAATTTATGCAAATGCATTAAAGAATTATAGCTTGGCAAATATATCCAAGCAGATTGTTAAACTATATATACAGAAAGTAAATGATAAATACAGGATTAAGAATCCCTTTTTTTTCAGAGCTGAAAATGGACAAAATTGAGGACAGTTCTACAATAGTAAACATTAGGTAACCACAGTAACTGGGCCACCTAACTACATAAACTGAATAAAGTACTCTGATGACTTTGTAGTGTTTAATACAGTTCGTAGTCAAGGGCACAAGACAATATTTGACAAAAATAATCACAACAATGGACTTCAAAATTAAATGGAAATATAGATATGAATACAATCTCCAAAACCTGTATTTTAAGTGAACGTTAACCATTTATTCAAAGTTGTACAAGATTTGAAGAATAAAGTCTTCCGCAACATGATGCCATCTTACAATAATTTCGTGTCATAGTTGAAACTGAGTGGAGAGAGGGGAGGATGAAAGTTAGTAGGTCTCATCAGGCAGCTAGGAAGTAAAAATAGGTTCAACAGCAGCCTCCACCAGCTTGTTGTCCTCCTTGATTGCCTGCAAGTGTTGCATTAGTAGCAGCATGTTGAGGGCCGATTTTAATGCCATTTGCCTGAAATAAAAGTGGAATGCATATTACTGATTTGAAACATTGACAGAGAGTTGGAAAACATTCTATTTATGATTTATGAACAAGTTGTTCTTTTGTTTTCATGTTTAACAAGCTGTAATTATCATAAATTATTACAAAGAAAATGATATGTAGATTTATTACATTACTTCTATTTTTAAAACAATTTTAACTGAATTTTAATAAATGCAGTACCAAAATATAACAGTCTTCCTATTATAAATTCATATAATATACACAAGCATTTACACATGAAACAGTTTCAAACTGCTTCATACCTAGAATTCCTCAACATTTCTAATAAACTCTTATTCACATCAAAAGAAAGTTCCTAGTTCCATTGCTCTCATACAAATGCTTTCTTCTTCTGAATGCATTTCTTTCTATGTTGAGTCAGCTGTACAGGCTAAGGCATACAAGTGTTCTGTGTCATCAATAATTTCTATGATCCCCAAAGACGTGGCAACTTGCCAAGAACCACACAGAGAGTAGTTCTTTCATTCATCAAACTCACACTTATATCTTAACCCTCACTCCCTCAAGTGGATTGTACCTAAAATACAGCACTTTAAGAAAAGTAATACAGTAGCTTCAGAAATTAAGCTCTTAAGGAAACTTTGCGTCACAGTAAATCTCAGATTTATAGTGCTTGGCAGTTGTTCTGCAACAGTAGTAGCCTTGGGGTTTCTGGCACTAGCTTAGTATTGACAGCAGCTGATGTGGTTTCTTTTTGCTCTTTGACTCCTCTTTAATAAAAAGCATGCCCTATGGCTCATTGGTTTTGCCCCCTCTGGGTGGTAGCAACTTTTTGAGGAATCAAGTAGCCAGAGCTGGCACTGAGCCAAGTAAATAGCATGCACTGTTGGCTCCTGACAGCATATTGTAATCAAATCTTCATAAGGCATTGTAAAGCAGTCAGATGCTGTATGAAACTTGACAGATACAACAAGCATTCTTTTTCAAGAGCCATGATTGCTGTCCAATATATATGCTATCAACTATAAGCTAAAGAACATCTGGTATAAAGTTATTAAGAGAAATCTGGGGAATGTGTAAACAAATAGAAAGAGATGCTACATTGTAAATTTCCCTTCACATTTTAATTTGTTCATTCAATTTAAGCTATACTCATCATTTTAATGAGTACTCACTGAAGCCTTAATTTTACTGGGCACAATGGCCTACTTGATTTGGGTCCTGAATATACATTCAAGCCTTCATAAATAAGCAACAAATCTTTTATTCATAGTCAAATGTGTTATAATGGTCAAACAGTGATAGACTCTTATGAGGAGATTCTTTTGTGTTATACACCATCTTAGACAATAGACAAAATATTCATATTTGTTCATATTTTGATATATGATTATATTCAAAAAAAAACTATCACTGTGGAAAGCTGATAAGCTATCTTGCAAAAACACGAAACTTAAAAAAAAAGATGTACAACAGATGATAGACCAATACAGGTAGTCCTCAATTTAAAAACAGTTCATCTGTTCAAAGTTACAACAGCCCTGGAAAAAAGGACTTTTGACCATTTTTCAGTTACAACCTTTGCATCACCCCCATGATAATGTGATCAAAATTCAGATACTTGGCTCATATTTATGACCGTTGCTGTGCCCCAAAGTCATATGATCACTTTTTCTGATCTGAAAATCAAAGACACTGGGGAAGTCATTCACTTAACAACCAGGTTACTAGCCTATCAATTACAGTGATTTACTTAACAATGGTGGCAAGAAAGGTCGTGAATGGGGCAAAACTTGCTTTAAAAATATTAACAATGGAAATTTTGAGCTCAATTGTGGTTATAAGTTGTGGACTACCTGTACAGGGGAAATCCAGATTCCTGTCAAATATCTACCCCAAAAGCTCACTCAATGAATTTAGGCCAATCTCTCTTTCATACCCATCTGCAGCACAGAGGTGATGTGGAGAAAAACAGAAGGACCACTATGTATGCCACATTGAGTTCCTGAACCAAAAGTAGCATAATTACAAATAATGAAAATAATAAAGAACTACAGGCTAGGTAAAAGTCACATCTCATTAAAGTTTTTGCCTTAACAATTAACCCTCACATTCTCTCTCACAATATTTATCCAATAAAAGAGAAAACAGGAAAACATAACTTCTTACTTATTATTTCACTTAATGAATAGAATTAATAGGACATGCCCTCCACTCTAAAGATAAAATCTCTAGTATTTCCCAGTATACAAAAAAGATTTTAAAAACTATACTTTTTAAACCATTTAAAACTGCTAAAGAAATAGATTAGGCAAATTCAGGCCTTCCCTCCCTCCCTCCCTCCTGATTGCTTTAAGTAGCAACTTTCAATGCTATACAAAAAAGTTACAGTTTGGGGCAAGATGTGATGTTCTTAAAACATATGTTCAAAACCTTAGATATATGAGACAAATTGTGTGGTTCTTCAAATTCTAGCAACTAATTAATCAACTGAGCCCACAGAGCTATACACGAAAATCACAGTCAGGCGTTTGCAGCCCATGGCAATATGTCATTTTCAATTATAGAAATAGATTAAGATATTATGGTATGTCTTTTAGAGAACACAGTATGCAACAATGCAACATTCATTCATTAAAATAGCTGGGCAAGACTCATGTATATACTTATTATTTTATATAGATATTAAAAATACATTCCTAACCATATTTATTTGTAAATAAATCCCATCATCATTCTAATATTAGAAAGATTTCAATTTAACATACTTCAATAGTATTAAAAAAATTCAACTGGGTGCCCATACAAATAAGTAAAAGTGATTTTGAAAGATATCTTTGCCTTGGAAAAAAAAAGTAACTACAACTTAAAAGTTTTTCTTTGGATGAATTAATAGTGATTCATGAATAAGGAGTGTCAGTTTATAATCCATTTCAATTGCAGTAAAATTTTGCTATCCTGTTTTATCACCTTAGGCTGTCAAAAGATACTGTTTAGGAGCTGTGTAGCTAAACAAAATTAATTCTCAGAAGGGAGCCATTTTCAGAGCCAGAGGTTGAGAAACCAGGAAAATAAAACAAATCTGATCCGATTTAAAAGAACCTCTAGTGACATAATAAATAGTAGTGGGGAGAGCGGGCACCCTTGTCTAACACCCTTTCCAATTTGTATCCTCTCCGTTAATTCCCCGTTGACTATGATATTTGCAGATTGCCGTGAATATATAGATTCTATAATCTTAATGAATTTGTCGCCAAATTTCATCATTTTTAGTTGAGTGATTAGGAAGTTCCAATCTAGGTTATCAAAGGCTTTCTGGGCGTCGACAAAAATTAATGCGAGTTGTTTCTCGGATCTTGTTTGATAGAATTCCAGGGTATCAATTATTATTCTTGTATTGTTTCTAATATGTCTTTTTGGGAGAAAGCCGTTTTGATCCGAATGGATACTTTGATTTAATATTATTTTTAGTCTTTCCGCCAATATTGATACAAAGATTTTGTAATCTGCATTTAACAGGGATATGGGTCTATAATTTTGGACCTTGCTACTGTCCGCCTCTTCCTTTGGTATTAGGGTGATGTAAGCTTCCCCCCATGATTTTGGGACCCTACCATTTTGTAGTGCCTCATTACATAGTTCTAATAATTTGTCTTCCATGGTATTTTGAAGTTTTTTATATATTTCCGACGGAAGCCCATCCGGCCCAGGTGTTTTATTGTTTTTTTGTTTTTGAATGGCCTTTTTCAGTTCTTCTTGTGTAATTTCTTTATCGAGCATCTCTCTCATCTCCTCCGACAAGACTGGAAGTTTCTGCTTTATAAGGTATTTTCTAATGTCTTGTTCATTAATTTCGTCTTGTTTATATAGTTTCCTATAATAGTTCTGTACTATCTTTTTCTTTTCTCCTATTTCTTGTTTCAAATTCCCCTCCTCGTCGCACAATTGTTTAATAATTCTTTTGACCTTCTCCTTTCTTATTTTGTGGGCCAACCATCTCCCAGTTTTATTTGCATGTTCAAAATAATTCTGCTTCATTCTCTTAATGTTTTGTGCTATTTCCTCTTGAGAGATCAAATTTATTTGGTGTTTAATTAACTCTCCTTTTTCCCTGTGTCTACTGTTTTCTGGCTCTTTCTGGGTCAGCAGTTCCGTCTCTCTTAATTCTTTGTTCAGTGTATTAAGTTTTCCCCTGTATACTTTGTTTCTTCTTATTATATAGGCTATTGATGTTCCCCTCACAACTGCCTTCATCGTGTCCCAAACATTTTGTATTGAGGTCTGCTCTTTACAGTTTTCTTTAAAGAAGTAGCCCAATTCCTTTTCTATTTGTTGTACAAATTGTTTCTCTTGTAGTATGTTCTGGTTTAATGTCCACCTAGCTTTTATCCTTGCCTTCCCTTTCCATTGCCATAAGACTGGGTGATGGTCGGCCCACTTGTTCATTGTTATTTCAATATTTACAGTATCCATAAGTAGTTCCGAGTTTGACCAAACCATGTCGATACGGGACCATGAATTATGTGGATGGGAGTAAAACGTGTACTGTTGCATCTTGTCATTCATTGTTCGCCAGACATCATAAAGATCTAATTCCTTCACCATATTTACATAGGCAGACGGTAGTTTCCTTCTTGTACTTTTCTTGTGTGTACCCTTATAGTCCATCTTACCGTCTGCCATAGCGTTGAAATCCCCTAGAATACATATATTTTGCCACTCTATTTCATTTATCCTCTTATATAGATTAACATAAAATCTCTCTTGTTTTTGGTTTGGGGCATAAATTCCAACTAGTAAAAAAATTTTCCCACCATTCATTATCTCCACCATTAATACCCTACCGTCTTTGTCTGCGTGTGTTAATTTGGGGTTCAACCATTCTTTTATATACATCACAATTCCTCTTTTTCTGGTTTGTGCTGACGAGCAGAATGTTTTACCTAGTTTTGGACAGACCAACAGGTTATTGTACTTTTCTTTAATGTGGGTTTCCTGAAGACAGATTACATCTAACTTTTGTTTCACTAGATCCAACAGTATATGTTTTCTTTTGGAAGTTATGTTAAGACCATTTACATTTGCTGATAGTACATTCGTTTCCCATTCTATGAGCTGAGGTGGCGCAGTGATTAAATGCAGCACTGCAGGCTACTGCTAGATCAGCAGTTCAGCAGTTCAAATCTCACCGGCTCAGGGTTGACTCAGCCTTCCATCCTTCCGAGGTGGGTAAAATGAGGACCCAGATTGTTGGGGGCAATATGCTGACTCTCTGTAAACCGCTTAGAGAGGGCTGAAAGCCCTATGAAGCGGTATATAAGTCTACTGCTATTGCTATTGCTATTCTTCAATTCCATTACACGTTATTCGCTTTGAGGGCGCCTTTATATCTTGTCTCGATGGGTGACCTTGCTTTCGAATCTTCTCTGCCATATCTCTCTCGCTCTCTGGCCTCTCCCGCCCCCCGCCCCTCTGGTTGAGTTTCAATTATAGTGTCCTCCTGTCTTAAAAGTCCTTCTTTATTAAACCTCTCATCGTCTGCTAGTAAAGGTTCCTGGAATTCTTGAGCTTTCGCCAAGGTATCTATCCGGTATTTCTTTTCCCTCCATGTTATTAACATTCCTTCTGGAAGGAGCCATCTGAACTGGATTCTGTCTCTGTTTAAACGTGTGGAGAGGAAGTTGTATTTCCTTCTCTTCTCTCTGACTCTCCGTGGAGTCTGTTTCAAGATGAGAATTTCTTTACCCTTGTATGTTAGAGAGTCCCCTCTTATTGTACTTAGAATGTCCTCTCTCAACTGCCTTCTCAACACCCTCACATGGATCTCCCTCGGAAGCCGGTGGCGCCTCGCGAAGCCTGTATTGACTCTATAGGCTTCGTCCAGTTCATTAATAACCTCTTTTTTCGGCCTGCTGAGGACTAATCCCAGGGTTTCTCCAATCAGCTCCCGGAGGTTTTCATCTTTTGCTTCCTCCACGTTTTGTAGTCTTAAATAATATGCTGATCGCTCTAATTCTAGCTGGAGGATGGCCTCCTCCAGGCTTGAGTTTATAGATTCCAGATTGTCCTCTACTTTGTCTATCCTTTTTTCCGCTATTTCCGTTCTCCCCTTAACATTTTGAATTTCCTGCTCATTTTTCAGCAGCGCTGTTTGTATTACTCCTATACGTTCCTCAATCTTTCCCATATTGTTTCTTACTTCATGCATTTCATTTTTTACTCCCTCCAGGCCTTTGGTGACACTTTCACCCATCTTCAATATTGCCTCTTGTAGGGAGTCCATTGTTACCACCTGGTCTTGTAGGGTTGGGGCTGCCTTATCTCCCATTTGCCTGCCCTCAGGAGACTTTTCCCTCACCGGGGTAGATAGGGGAGTTTGCTTTTTACTCCCTTTAATTAAAGTTACTGTTTTGTTGCCATTTGCTTTGATTCAGCTCTTCCCCTTTAAGCTGTAAGTCTAGTACCTTCTGAATGCTGTTTGAGTAATTATACAGAGCCCGGGGTACATACAAGGTAGTTAAACTGGGGCAGGGCTGTGTAATATAGGCTCAGTTAATTCTATAGTATCTGGGAGACGTCTACTAGTCAGGAAGAGAAACGTTTCAGCGTGATACGACAGGGTGCAGGAGAGGCCAGGAAGTATTTAGAACTCACCCATCAATCTCTTCCTGTTGTCAGTGTAATGATATCCTTCTGCTGTCTCTGGCTGTAATATGACACCGCATACTTAGTGATTTAAAGTTGGTTCAAACCCTTGTGATTAAGCTTTTTCCCCTTTTCCCTGGAAGGCAAATCCAGTTGACTGTCTTTCTCTCCTCCGTCTCGTCCTCCGTTAATCCTCAAATTTAAATAGTCCAAAGTCTCGGTCTTCCTCTATCCACTCCGTCAATCAACTCTCTCAAAACTTCCTGTTTGTCTTTACTAGCCGCTTCAGATAAATGCGCCCACACACGTATCTGTACTTGTTGCAGTTAAGTTGTTTATCTTTTAGATTTAGGCTTTTAAATCAGATCTTGTGATTACCGTCATTCGATCCGCTACGTTTCCTGCTGCTGTCTCTCCCTTCCTAATTAGTGGCTGGCAGTCACGTCTTCTGGTCGGCCATTAATCAGCCGACCTCTTTTGCACGAACTCTGAGGGAGCCTCTCGCTTCGTGGGGGGAGATCGCCCTTCACCCTCCACTGCACAGATGCTTCCCCTCTCCACAGGTCCTCGCACCTCGAAGGGACCTTGCCTATTACGGCCACGCTCGTGCAAAGACCGGGCGAACCGAGCAGAGGATCTGTCAGCAGCTCGTTCCGGCGTGACGCCAGACCAGAAAAAAAAAAAAAAAATCTGGCCACCACGCCAAAGAGATTAAACAGGCTGATATCTAGAGTAGTCTGTGAAGTGGGAAATTTCAGAAAGTCCAAGAATCTAGATTTATACCAAGCTAGGGCTAGATAACAGGACAAAAATATTAACTGTTTATAGTTCACACGAATTAGAAAACAAACTTTATATCCTCTGAGTAATGGCTACTTCTATACTCCTATAAGAGTTTATGAAACTGAGTGTCTCTAATTCTACAAAGTCTCTATAGTAAAGTTCATTTTATTTCACTGTCCTGTATTTTCTGAACCTGCATGCTCAGAATCATTCTCTCTTTGGGCTGCAAGAGAAACTCAAGAAAAGGAGGAATCTATCAAGATACAATGCTCCACTCTTCAGGGACCCACAGTATCCAATTCAGGTATGCACCCAAGTTAGATTCTGTGGGCAACATACAGCTAGTTCCTGATTTATGACAATAGCAACCAGAAAATTCATTATGGTGCAGTCGTTAAGTGACTCATCATGTGACCATACCCAATTTAATGACCTTTTTGCTGCAGCTGTTAATCAAATCATCATGGTTGGTAGGTGAGACATAACGTGAGTGTGATTTTCCCTGCTGGCTTCCCTCTTGACTTGGCTTGTTGGAAGCCAGCTGGGAAAATCACAAATGGTATTCATATGACCATGAAATGCTGTGAGCATCATAAATGCATGACAACTGTGGATGGCTAGGATGTAGGCCAGAGTTCCCCAACATTTCTGGCTTTGTGGACTGGCGGGAGGGAGGGGATAATTCCACACAAGCGGCTGGCAAGCATGCACATGCAGTTCCATTTGTGTGAGCCATGTGCTCATACGCCTGCTGCTCACTTAAATGGAGCACACGAACAAACGTTCACCAGCAGTTACTGCAGCCCAGTTGCAAACCCTTCATGGCCCATTAGTAGGCTCTAGCCACAGGTTGAGGACCCCTGATGTTGACCATTTAAGCGTTCTAATGGGTCAGGTATTGATTCCCTCTTCAGAAGATGCTTTAAAAGCTCTTTTGATGGCAAGGAACTTGTTTCCACTAAATAATCTAGTTGAGTTTCTTTAATTTGTAGGCAATGTGGTATATTTGCCACTCACCAAAAAACTGTTCGGATCTCCACCATAAAGCCTGTTTCAAGTGAAACCTTTTGTAATGACTTCATCCCATTGACTTCATCTGAGATCAAAGTAAACAAGAGATTGGTACTACCAGTCTAGAGAATTCAAGACTGAAATGGCAATAACATGTAGTCTAACAATTGCACACACCTACTGCACCAAAATCCCTGCCAAATAAAATTTTGGCTTCTATTTTGGTAGGGTTCTACATTTCAGATGATGTAATGTAGTTTCTAGGAAACTGACTGACCGTAGGTGTAATTTATATTTCTCAAGTTTGGCAAACTATGTTTTTTAAAATACTATAAAGATGTTTGTGTAAGTTGCTTATAGTTTTAATAACAAAATTAAGGTATTTCTCAGAGGCTGATCTTATTAAAAAGGTTTGATTGTTGAACTTTAAAAAAAATTACATCAAGAGCAAATGGTACAATTTTTTAAATAATAATTCTATTAATGGCTGTACTGTACTATATGTGATTAGGAAATGGGGTAGTGGATAAAGCATTTTAACATCACCAAAATGGGCTCACACAAGAAGTAACTTTGTCCTATTGGAAACATTTCGCAGGAAAAAAAAACATGAGGTTATAAGGACACTGAAGTAGGAATCGGTCAGCTCTTTGGATTCCAAACATGAGTGGAAAATCCTGTATTTTTTGCCAAGTTACTAACTTTACAACTCTTCATCCTGGGTATTCAATAGTATGGCCCTCCTGACTGGCAGTGTTGCTGATAATGGGAGGAATGGAAAACTACCTGATCAAGAGATGATACAAAGTGGGAGTCATGCAGTTTTAACTATGATCATGGAAAAAAATGGGCACTACAACCAGATGTAACTGAATCTTTTCCCTATGGCTGAGAGTTGAGGCCTAATTTCCTGAATAGTAGAATCAGAAACTAGTAGACAAACATCTGTAGTCTCTTTCTGTGACACATTTCCTGTTATACCTGTGGAGATATGACAGCCCTTAGCAAAAGTAGTATCCATTTTACTAGCAGTCTCTATATCAATAATAGCAAAATGTTTTTACAGGAGCGCCTCTAGAGATCTGTATGGTAAATTGTAGAAAACGACTTTTCCTTGTTGAATTATCATACTCTGGTCTCTTTCAACTCTTTGAGCTTAAAACAGAAACCTCAAATGTACTAGTTCTGCAGGGCAATAACTGATGTTAGAAATCCCTCTGTCAGTCTCTGCTTTGCTGCTTATTTTCGCTGCCATGAAACGGGGAGGGAGGGCATGGTAATTAGGTGGGGAAGTAATCTGTACAGGAGGATTGTTAAATGTGGATTGTTCACGCCATTCATTTGCGTATGTGGATGGAGGGGAGTTTTCTGCCAAGGCCAACTGTCCAGCATTCCAACCTGATGATGATTTTTGAAGATGTCTCCCACTTGACGGCTGTGGTGATATACGATTGGACTATGGACTGGAGTACCAAGGGGAGGGGAATGAATCGTGTATTGATATCTATCACTTTTGTGCTCTTTTGCTCAGATGCAGCTTCGCTTAGCTTCTCATCATTTATAACCAGTAAAAGTACACTTAATTCTGCAAAATGGAGTCGAGTGGTTTCTTTCTTGGTTATTAAGTGAAGGGGCTGTGACATAAAGGTGGATCTCACCTCGCACCCATCCCGGAGCGGACACCTTCCGAGGGGGGTGCACACAACGCTAAAGAATGTCCCACCAGGGCAGTGATCAAGAGGAAGATATGGGAGCGGCCGCAGGCCCTTCGGTGATGGAGCTGTTGGCTGACCTGCAGGTAGAGGAACTATCTGTTCGACCCAGATGGACTTGGGGAGTGGGACAGAAAGAGGACCCTGAAGAACCGTTGACTAGGATTACGGTGAAGAGACCCAGAAAACCAACAGCTGACTGGCAAGTTCCTGAGGAGGAAAATCTTATGATGTCCCAAGCCATGAAACTTCTCGAAGGGGCGTGGGAGAGACGCCGGACTCGGGAGAGTGGAATGAAGAGAGGAATTGAAGCAGAGACAGAGAGAAGGTATACCTTGCCTGATTTGAGAGAGGGTGGGGGGGCAAAGGGGAGTTGTACAAGATGACCCAGCGCCGACCCCAATCCCTGCGGCTAGAGACATTCCAAGGGGGGGGGGGCTCGCAGAGGTCGGATGGCTAAGGTTCCTTCTTTAAGTGTAAAATACAAGGCAGAACCAAAAGAGCTTGGCCTATTTCTTATTCAAGTGTGTAATTATATGCAGATGTATGGGCATGAACTGGGTTCTGATGAAGCTAAAGTAAGAATTATATTGATGGCTTTGGAGAAAAAAGCAGCAGATTGGATGGTGGGGTTGCACAATGCCGACTCCCCACTTTTGAGAGACTTTAATGGGTTTATGGCCGCTTTGAGGAAACGTTTTGATGATCCCCTCACAGAGAGAAGAACCAGGATTAAATTTACAAATCTTAGGCAGGGGAAACGGCCAGTAGCTGAGTATGTACAAGAATTTCAGGAGCTGTCAGCTCACATGAGGGGATGGTCTGAAGAAGCATTGTTAGACCATTTCGCTGATGGGTTAAACAAAGAGATTTACCAGCATTGTGTGAACAGAAGACCCCCCCCCAATAGATTACAACCCTGGTATGAAGCAGCCGCTGATGTAGAAATTGACCTAGCCAGGCTGAATTACAAAGGGGAAGGTGAGGGCGAAGAATCCCCCCCTGCCAACCCCTCTCCCCAAGAGTTCCGAAAGGGGGGAAGGGGGGATTTGTAAACAAACCCAAGCCTTCCGTGTGCTTCCGCTGTGGGAAGGAGGGGCAAAGTGCCGTGAATTGCCGGGTCAAGATGAGCCAAAATACCCCACCCCCTCAGAAAGAGAAGAGACTGGAGAAACCTCCCAGCAGGAAGAAAGAACCAGCCTTAAAAGGGGAGGATGCTTCTCAGCGTTTCAACCCTGTGGAAGGAGGAGACGAAACCCCCAGCTCTTCGGAAGAAAGTGATTCTGATGATGCGGAACGCTGGGTAAGTTCCCATTCGGGGCCCATGACTATCCCAGTTGAGCTTAGAGTGCCCTCTTCTGGCGCATGGGAGAAAATTCTAGCTCTTTTAGATTGTACACGGCTGTACACGCTGCATTATAAGCCCAGAAATAGTAGAGAAATTGGGATTGAAGCTAAAAACTGAAAATCCCAATTGCATTTTGCCAATTGGATGGTTCTATTGCGGGAGGGAGCCCTGATCATTTTGTTACTGAACCTATTGAGATGTGGATGGGAACCCACCAAGAAACAATAAGTTTTATTGTGGCTCCAGGGATGGACTGACCCCTTATATTGGGATTGCCCTGGCTGCATAAATGGAACCCACATATAAATTGGAGGAAAGGTTGGTTGCGCATCCGGTCTGCTACGCTCCCTGAGGGGGAAGAAGGGGTCCCAATACCGAATAAGTTGCACCCCAACCTAGCAGCCAGAGGGCAGGAAAAAATTGAGGGGGAGGAAAAAATCCCAAAAGAATACTGGGACCTGAAATATGTTTTCAGTGAAAGATCTTCAGATAAGTTGCCCTCACACAGACCCACCAATTGCAGCATTGACATTCTACCTGGAGTAAAACTCCCTAAGCCCCAAATTTACTCAATGACCCCTAGAGAAATGGACGAATTGAGAAAATTCATTGACAAAAATTTGGAAAGGGGGTTCACTGAACCCGCTAGACCCCGAGTGGCTGCTCCGGTCTTGTTCAGAGAAAAGAAACTAGGTTCCCTCAGGCTCTGTGTGAACTTTAAAAACCTGAACGGGGTTTGTGTCCAAAATGTCTACCCCTTGCCACTGATGAAGGACATGCTAGCCCAACTGGGTAAAGGGAAGAATTTTATGGCTGATGCTTTGTCCAGACTTCCTCAATATAACAGTTCAAAGCTGAGTGTTGTTGAACCTGTCATGCCAACGAGAAGTCTTGCCGTTCCTGTTGTCACCAGAAGCCAGACCACTTCCAATTTGGAAGTCACACAAGACCTCATTACAAAGCTCAAGGAAGCTCTTGAAATTGATCAGTGGTTCCGCCAACATACGGATGAATGCACCGTGAAGGATGGCCTGGCTTGGATTGGTACTAAATTATATGTTCCCGCAACTATTAGAGTCATGGTCCTTAAACGTGCTCATGACTCTCGCATGGCTGGACATTTTGGTTTTGTGAAAACCCTGCATCTCGTCAAGAGGCAGTTTTGGTGTCCCTCATTGAAAAAAGACATTGAGTCTTATGTGGCTAGTTGCCCCACTTGTGCTGCGGCAAGACGTCCACCAGAGAAGCCTCAGGGATTGCTCCAGGCGGTGGCCCGTCCTGAAGCCCCATGGAAAGAGATCTCTATGGATTTCATTGTTGAGTTACCTGAAAGTCAAGGAAATACGGTGATTTGGGTGGTTACCAACTTGTTCTCCAAGCAGGTTCATTTTGTTCCTTGTTCCAAAATCCCTTCCGCTAAATTCTTAGCTAAGTTGTTCATCACCCATATCTATCGTCTGCATAGGGTACCTGACCGCATCATCTCGGATAGGGGGGTCCAATTTACCTCCTTGTTTTGGAAAGAGTTTCTAAAGTTGGTTGGTTCCCCCCAGGGCTTAAGCTCCGCCCACCACCTTCAAACTAATGGGGCTTGTGAGAAGACTAATTCTATACTGGAGCAGTATCTCCGTTGTTTCATCAACTACCAGCAGGATAATTGGGTGGAATTGTTGCCTCATACTGAGGTGGCATATAATAACTTGGTACACAGCAGCACAGGGTTTACACCTTTCAAACTGGTGTACGGACATGATTTTATGCCTATCCCCGAAATACCTCGGGAAAAACCGCAGGTACGGTCCCTTTCTGAATGGAGTGACCAGCTTCGAGAAATGTGGCCCTTGGCTTACCGAGCGCTGGATGAGGCGCATCAAGCACATAAGAAGCAGGCGGATAAAAAGAGGGCGAAGGCATGGGAATATAAAGTTGGTGATTGTGCATATTTATCCACCAAATTTCTCCGAACTTCTCAAAAGTCTAAGAAATTAGGCCCAAAGTATGTGGGTCCATTTTCGGTTGTCAAGGTCATCAACCACATGTCCGTTCGTCTAGAACTACCTAAATATCTGAACCGTGTTTACCCGGTATTTCATGTCAATCTCTTGAAGCCAGAACGTACTTCTCCATTGCGGGGTCCTTTGGCAGCTCCTCCGCCCCACTCCTGATTGAGGGTGAACAGCATTTTTAGATTAAAGAAATTTTGGACTCCAGGAAGATTAGAAACCGTGTTCAATATCTTGTGGCTTGGAAGCATTTCCCTCCGTCTCATGCTGAATGGGTCGATAAGTCCCATGTGTGGGCTCCTCATCTTATATGTAAATTCTACTCTACCTACCCGGGCAAGCCTTGACCTCAAATGATTTCTCTTATCTTTTCCCCACCCCCTTTTCTTCTGTGTTATATTGTCTGTTTTCTTTCGTTTCTGCAGGACTGATCGTCCTTTTTTTGGAGGAGGGACGGATGTCAGCCTCTGCTTTGCTGCTTGTTTTCGGCTGTCATGAAATGGGGAGGGAGGGCATGGTAATTGGGTGGTGAAGTAATCTGTACAGGAGGACTGTTAAATGGGGATTGTTCACACCATTCATTTGCGTATGTGGATGGAGGGGAGTTTCCTGCCAAGGCCAACTGTCCAGAATTCCAACCTGATGATTTTTGAAGATGTCTCCCACCTGATGGCTGTGGTGATATATGATTGAACTATGGACTGGGGTACCAAGGGGAGGGGAATGAATCATGTATTGATCTCTATCGCTTTCGCACTCTTTTGCTCAGATCCAGCTTCGATTAGCTTCTCATCATTTATAACCAGTAAAAGTACACTTAATTCTGCAAAATGGAGTCGAGTGGTTTCTTTCTTGGTTATTAAGTGAAGGGGTCGTGACACCCTCTGAATGGTACTACACACGGAACAGCTTAACAGGTCCTGACATATGGAGAGATCTTACATCTAAGTCAATTAAGTATCGTTGATAAGTACATTTTAAGGGGCATTTAAAGTGACAGCTAAGCCTAAAAATATTCATTCTCCTGTTTGGAAACTTCATGGTTGGTGGAATTTTTTAACAAACAGAATCAATGATCTTAAAGCCATAGGAAGAGGGACATTTTCAGATTCAGGGTCAAGATTAAGAAAGCAAACAATGAACCCACAAGAATTATGCAAGCAGATATTTGGATGAATCCAAAATCATCAGAGAATTCAGATCACTGCAAGGAAGGCTGAAGAAAAGGTTCAAAATGGTGTTTGTCTAAGATGTAGGTAAGCTAGAAATGCAAGCTTTCTATATGGTGAATCTTGGAAATTCTCATCTTGTCATAGGTCTTTGTGTTTATGAATCTGTGAAAGTGTTCCAGATCTGGTGAATCCTGTTGCAAGATAATACTGCATCTACAGGCGTTCATCTCAGGAAACATCAATAAAACGTGGGGGAACTCATTCTGTCCATCAAGATCAATTATTAAATTCTTTGCAAAATAGCCTCTGCTTGACACCATGTTCTTCTGAAATCAAAATCTGCAGGTGCTTTCTGTACCTGATTTTCTTTCTTTTCCAGAGAACAAAACCCATCACGATAGACATGACAACTATATAAAATATAGATTCAAACACTAGGGACTTCAGTATATTTTCCATGGTTGTACTCAACCCAAAATAAGATGTTTCATAATCTAAGAAATGCATATGATTATTATTTTTCTCTTGCACCTCTATTTTTCCTAAATGTATTTTATACTCACAGGCTATATACTAATATTTGGAAAACCTACCTCATTATTAATGTCAAAAACTCCTTCCTGTATTTTTTCATAGATTTCCTTTGCTGTGTTAATAAATGCCTGAAAGAAAACAAACGTTTAAAATAAATACAAAATATATTTCATTTACTTCTACTATGGCTTACTATGTGTTTGTCAACTTTAGAATCCGTTTTGCTTAACTTTTGGTTAAGTTGCCACTAAACAAGGATTACCTGGTTCTGTTAGACTGTGATAACCTTCCACTTGGTCAATGTATGTATTCTTCTGGTTTTTTGATGAAAATGGAATTCTTCATTTGGAGGTTCTCTGAATCCTGAGAAATTTCAACATTGCTAGTTCCAATGGACTAGTTTAATAGTACCTTATTTTTCGGAGTATAAGATGAACGCATAAGACGTAGCAAGGTTTTGAAACCTTTTTGAAAAAAAAATTTAAAAAGTTTTTCACTCTACAAACCTCCCAAAAATAGCCCGTTTTTCGCAAAAACAAGCCCATTTTTTTTTAAAAAGGGGGCATGAATAGCCCTTAGAAGGCTTGCAGAGTGCTCCTGGGACAAAAACGAGCAAAAAATGGCCCATTTTTTGCAAAAATGGCCCCATTTTTTATTTAAAAAAGGGCATGGATAGCCTTTAGGAAGCTTATAGAGTGCTGCTGGGGGCTGGGTGGGAAAAAATGGCCAATTTTTTGCTCATTTCTGCCCTCCCCAGCCCCCAGAAGCTCTCTGAAAGCCTTCTAAAAGCTACGCATGGCCATTTTGGTGAAGGGGCAGAGTTTCGGGAGACAAAAAATGCTTATTCAGTGTATAAGATGCACGCAGATTTTCAGCCCTCTTTTTTGAGGGAAAAAAGTGTGTCTTATTCTCTGAGAAATATGCTAATTACCAGGTTACTAATGAAATCTAAGGATAATCTTAAAATCGTTTCAAATGTTTAACTGTACAAATAATGTAGCTCAGCAGGCAAAGCAAATTAGTATGTCCACCAGCAGAGAATCAAGCACTATTTTCAAACAAAAAAAATCCTATGAACCATGCTACTTATTTACAAACAAAGGAATAGTGTCTAGAATGCATAATATTGACAACTCAGTTGAGGAGAGGAAGGGGTAAGATTCTGCAATATAAATATACATATGTGAGGAGGACTTGATGAGTAAGTTATTAGAACAATGTGAAATTAAAAAATGCTGCTCTACCTTATTCCAGGTGATATCCTTTGACATCTAACCTATTATGATATGACTTGGCAGCAGTTCTACAAGAATTCAAGCAGAGATTTTTCATATCACCAACTATCTATTCTTTTGTAGCACAGCTGGGTAAGACAAATTAGTTGTGCGAAAGGGGAGTAGGGGATAATTTTTGCCTTCTTGCCTGAATACATTTCCAAAATATAAATAACAACATGATCTTTGTTGTAGATCCAATATTTGGATACTTCATCTGGAAATCCAGTATCAGGAAAACAAATGGATATACTAAAAATAATATTTCTTCCTCTCTCCCTCTCCGTCTCTCAAGAGAAAGAAGAGAAAATAAATTCATATGAAGTTGATCAGGATATTTTGCTTACATTTATTTCTTTAGAGTACTATAGTCGCATCACCATATATAGTAAGTTATTCTTCCCTCTTTATTACGATTATTCAAATATAAAGCAGCCCAGGGTCATCTTATCATGGAGATAGGTGGCATATAAATAAAATAATCCTCTTTCATATAACAGAATATTGGCCTTATTTTTTTAATCTATTTTACACATTTATTTTCGCTGTCGCCACAAAGCAATTCTGGGTGACTTATAAAATTAAAACAATAAACAATATGAATATATGTAACAGTAAAACAATAGGGAGGGAAGGGTCAAAGTGTGTAGGGAATGAGGTGGGATCTGCTATTAATCCATCAACTACTTCCAGCATGGCACTTGTCCATTGGGGGCCCAAGCCAACTGGCAAAGCCAGGTTTTCAGGCCCTTATGAAAGGTCAGGAGGGTAGGAACAAATCTTTCCAGGGTGTGTGGGGTTTTAAGATGTTCCAAAGGGCAAGAGCCTACATTGTAAAGTGTACATAAAACATAACAATATTTTATTTTATATCAACTTATATCACACACAGACAACCCAATTAGTATTTGACACATAATTCAGTTCCTATCACTGTAAGAATTTAACATGATGTACTGTACTGACAGTAACAGAGAAAGCCGAGAGTAAATCAAACCTTGTCTTACCAACTTTTTATAGTCACTAAATTCTGGTATCATATATCTAGGCATGCTATACTTGATTGCAAATCTAATTTAAATACTAAAAAATAAACAGGGTTCATGGTGGAGAACAAATCACACCTTTCCTAATTTCTACTCTAGAAGCATTTGACTGCTGAACTTGCCACCAGAGCTTTGTTTCCTAATTAACAGGACTGATATGTTTTCACCTTTAAAAGCCTTACAGCTCCCTAGAGTAATCAATCTACTGCAGCTCAATTACTGCACCAAGTGCATACTACAGCCAGTGAAGGAGACTCAAATAATTGCAGCCATGAGTAGAAAGATATGAATATGCATAAACTGTAAGTGGATGATCGAATCATCACAGAGAGTCATGAAAATATGCAGCAAAATAATGAGAAGAATTAATCACTACAGCTTCACAGGACATGTAGGCAGCAAGAAAATTTTCAGACATGCACTAGAACTCGGAAATAGATCTGACGACTCTATACTGATCTATAGTGTATAGAAATAATTGTTTTCAATATTAAAAAGGGGGTTCCAATTAAATTAACTATTATGAGGGCATAAATATTCGAATAATTTAAAACTACAGTCCAAACTTTAAATTTTCTCACAGTTGCAATCTCTTAAGAGATTTTCTATTTTCTAAAACAGAACAACTTTTTTATCAAAGCTCACACATATGCACATCATCAATCTGTTGCTTATTTAAAAATACAACGAATGGTGACAAATAGTCGACAGTCCACTAACATGGTTGTTCCAAAGGTGCTTTTTCAGAAGGCAACTGGACTTTCTTGTGGGTTTTTTTTTTCTTTTGGAAGACGTTTCGCTTCTCATCAAAGAAGCTTCTTCAGCTCTGAAAGGATAGTGGAGAATGGAAGGATTTATATTCCTTGCAGACAGCTGGTCACTGACATCCTTTTAGAGGGTCGCTGAAGCACTTGGAGGTTTATCTGTGTCCTCAGGGTCACCTGAATAGTGCTCCTGGTTCCTGTAGTCTGCAATTTTTCCTCTGGAAATCCATTCCTACTCCCACGCCATTATCCGAAATTGTACAGCTAAAAGTCTGTAGATATTGTTAGTCATCGAGGTCATGGTTGTCCCAAAGGTACTTTTGCAACTGGACTGTTTTTTTTCTTTTGAAGCCATTCTGCTTCTCATCCAAGAAGCTTCTTCAGTTCTGACAGGATAGTGGGGAATGGAAGGATTTATATTCCTTGCAATTGGAATGGATTTCCAGAGACAAAAACTGCAGACTACAGGAACTAGGAGCATCACTCCGGCAACCTGAGGACACAGATAAACCTCAAAGTGGTTCAACAACCCTCTAAAAGGATGCAGATGACCAGCTGTCTACAAGCAGTATAGGTCTTCCATTGTCATTCTGGAATATGAGGGTTTCCTATATTTTTCTGTAGCAAAAAAATAATCTATGAACTATGAACTAATCTATGAACTGGATGACTGAGATTCTCCTTTTCATTCTGTTCTGACTACTCCTAGAATACTGTTCTGACTACTCCTAGAATACTGTTCTGACTACTCCTAGAATACTACATCCTAGAATGTAAATTGCACAATGAATGATAAATTGGCCTAAATGACAGGGTGAGTGCATTAGATACTAGTCCTTTTTGTTTGCAGAGAATCAACTTTGAGATTCCCGAATTTTAAGCCTGAAATACATAAATCCTTCAGATTAAAAAGCAGTTAAATATCAATAGCCATGTTGATGCAGGATAATAAATTAAAAACTATATTGTTTGAGCACTTAAAATTATAGCTTGTTTCATAAATTTCACAACAATTTGTATCCTACAGTTCTTGCTAGGGTAACTCATGAAAGCTAACAGTATCTTTACCATGCATGTTAATTATGACTTGTATGATAGACCAATTTAAAGGAAAATAGATTGGAAGGAATATAACTTTTAACAGAACTATTTCTCAGTACACTGACCAAAATCTAGACTGACTTACTTAAAATAAACATATAATATACTCCAGTGTCTTGATTCAGACCTTTGAAAATAGGAGATTGCGAGTTCATGTCCTGCCTTAGCTGTGATAACCAGTTGTGTGAACTTGGGCCAGTCATTCTCTATCATCATTAACCCAATTCACAGGGTTATTGTGGGGAAAATAGGAAGAGAAAAGCAAGTTGGACATGTTTGCTGCTTTGAATTATATGTAAAAATAATAAAGGTGAGATACAAACAAATTTGAGTTCTATTTGGGACGACAAAATATTCTAACAAAATATATTGCCAGGATCCTATAAATAAATTCATCATTATCATCATCATCATCATCATAATTTTAGCTATTTTGTATCCGCAGGATGAAGGCCTCTTCTGCATGTTTCCAACCAATAATGGTCCTGAGCTTTCTTTTGCCAATTGGGCCCACAATAAATAAACTATAGGGTTCGTAAAAACAATAAATGGTTTAAATACATTCGGTCTCAGAATCCTCCAGTTGTAACAGTCTTAATACAGGCAATCCTCGATTCACAACCACAAATTTTTTATCGCTAAGCAAAACAGTTATTGTAACATTTCTTGCTACAGTTGTTAAGTGAATCACTGCAGTTGTTAAGTGAATCTGGCTCCCCTATTGACTTTGCTTATCAGAAGATTACAAAAGGTGAATACATGATCTTGGGATACTGCAATCGTCCTAAATATGAACCAGTTCCCAAGCATATAATTTTTTATCACGTGACCAAAATTTTGATCATGTTATAACTTCAAATGGTCACCAAATTAATGATTGTTGGTTCCTGTACGTAGTCTGAGAAAGATATCAATCTATTGACAGTAGGATTATATACTAATCAACATGGACTAAAGAACCCTTTTAACATAAGGGAGAATTGTATACTCAAGATTATATAAATGTATCAAATTACTTTGAAAATGCAGAACAATAATTCAAAATATGTGAATTTTACAAATTCTAATGTGGGAATGATGATATGAAATATTTATTTGTATTGTACAACACCTGCTGAAGTTTATTTATTTAAAACATTTGCATAGTTGCCCATTTTAAATACAACTCTGGGCAGCTTACAACCAGTAAAACAATAAACTTGCAAACTTGGGAAAATAAAGAAAAATATAATTTAGGATATTATTAAGTTTTTAAAAATCCATCTGTATGATACGAAAAAGTCAAATTCCTTAAACTTTTTATGTAACATGCTGCCATCTGGTGGCAATATATTGTTAATGAGAATTACACTACTAAATCAATCATAAAGTAACAAAAAAACTTAGTATATTTTTGAAAGGAAAAAGTTTCACTTTACAAACATTAGTTTGCATCAAATCTCCAAAATTTCACCCAACATTTTAAATTAAATTGGACAGGTTTTCCTAAATACAAAAACAAAATAGTTTTAAATCTCTAAAATACACATTTTAGACACAGAATTTTTGTATTTAAAAAATCACTACTGCTGGATTGCAGGTCTTGAATGAATACTTGCAAATATTTTTGAAACACAAATAAATATTTCATATCATCATCTATTTTAAAGTATTTAAAATATATGACAATCAGATTAAAACACTTTTGGAATAACTAAATTCTCTTTGGATTAAAAATCAATTTCACAAGTATTGAATTCCTATAACAGTGATTGTGAGCCTGTGGCACGAGGAGCCATATTTACCGGCATGCCAGCCGTCAGCTCTGGCACTGGCCAGCTGATTTTTCAGCCTTCCCGAGGGCCGGTGGAGGCAGTTTTTTGCTCTATCCAGGCTTCAGGAAAGCCTCCTGAGCCTGGAGAGGGCGAAAAACAGGCCCAACGGCCAACCCGAAGTCTGTTCCTGAACTTCCAGTTGGCCTGTTGGTCTGTTTTTCACCCTCCCCAGGCTCCAGAGGCTTTCCTGAAGCTTGGGGAGTGTGAAAACTCCCCCCCCCCCATGTGAGTGGAGCACACACATATGTGTTCAGGGGTGGGGTAGCGCACACATGTGCAGGTGGGTGGGGTGCATTCCATTGTGGGTCTGGGCGTGTGCACTCACAATTTAGGCACAGCTTTAAAAAAAGGTTTGCAATCACTGGCCTATAATAATGAAAAATAAGAGAAATTAAAACCAAGATGATTTTACAACAGTGGAAGAGAAAACTTTAGCAAAAGTTTCTGTATAGGGATCCCTGTCAAACTCAGACACATATCAGAACAAGCCATTTTGTTTGGGGTCTGCCATTTTATTTTGAATCAGCCATCTCTCATATGAACCTAATTATGGAAGTTTTTGGTAATTCCTGATTCAATTAAATAAAATCCAGGGAGATACGAAGGGCAAGATCAGCACATCAGCTCTTTCCTTAACATTGTAATCCTTAGTGTGGGCATATTTTGCCAGTCAGCTAATACATCTTCCTAGCACAATCCATTCGCTCCCTCTCCACAAAAATGTTTTAGCCAAGACTGTTTTAGTATATTTTATAGGAGAAAAATAAGGAATTGCATATGAGAATGTAAAGTGACATCCATATTTCTCCCTTCTTTGGGTACTTAAAATAAGGTTAAATGATACAAAGTGGTTTATTTACAAATGATTATTTGCTGTTTGTTGACCTGAATATTGTACAAATCTCAATGTCTGCCTCCTGCCTCTGTCACCCCAATTTTGATCAAACTCTTTTGTAAACAACAGATCAATGGTCTCTTAATGCAACTTGTGATTTACATTGGAGATTATATTGAAAATCATTTCTCCACTCCTTGGTGAAATAAAACTCAGTAAATTTTGATTTAATATGCCATCTAATTAAGAAAAGAATAGCTATTGTTATTTGATTTCTGGCTTTTCTATGCCTTTGAATCTCTCTCTTTAGATTTTATTTGTAATCACCAGCATTTATTCTACTTCCTCTGAGTAAAAAACCTGAAGAGAACTGTTCTGAGGAAACCTATGGCTCTGTGAAAACTTGGTGTTGCATGACACACTAAATGTAAAAAAAAAAGTAATTATCACTTGTCAATTGGCAAATTTTCTAAGGTATAATAGAAAAAGCAGGGCTTTTCAGCTGACATTCAGACCCTCTCCCTACCCCTAGAGCACTTGACTGAAATAGCATGGAAGATACCATGCTATATATAACAATATACCTATATATAGCTATTCAGGTCCAAAGTAGGAAAAGTGCTTTAAATTTGGCATGATGATGCTCATTATATCACTCAATGTCTCATTAAAATAACCCACAGTTTTGTGTATTCACAAATTAGATATGTGGTCTCAGGAAACACATTTGAGGTACCGTAAGTAGGCATTAAGATATCAGTGAAAGGACTAAGACATGGCCAACAGCTGCACAACCTTACAATCTGCATAGAAATCTTAATTTCATCCTGTGGCTTTTAATGGAATCCTGGTATGGTTCACTAGTTCAGGAAAATATTTATCTTTATTTCAAAGATATTTTTCTATACTTAAGAGTTCTCATCTAATATATTAAAAAATACTCAAAATTACCTCTTCTACATTTGAAGCAGTTTTGGCAGATGTCTCCATAAAGATAAGGCCATGCTCTCTTGCAAATGCTTCGCCTTCTTCTTTTTTCACTTCTCTTCTAGACTCTAAATCACTAAGGAGAGAAAAATTAATTGAGAAATATCAGAATACTTAACTGTATCTGTTTATAATATTTAAGTAATATTACAATTATGTCAATTTTTTTAATCTCAGGTAGTATTATTTTTCTGAAGTCCAGATTTATTAAATTGCAAATATGTTCACTATTGTTGATTAAAAACTCCAAGTGGAAAGCTTTAAAATTTCTCACTACTGCCAGAATTGCCAGCATTGATGCTTAACAGAAGACATACCTATTCAAACAAACGAATGGTTGTTCATTATCTTAGCTAACTATTTCCAAATAATTGCCTTTGCTACAGTATGAGATACAAGTAGCAATAATAAAAACAAATCCTGTCTATAAATTGCCTATTAATGCGTATGACTCATCATAATGGCAGAAGTCTACAACCTTAGTCACATGTGGCCCAAAGCTTTTAAGTGAATCTCCCATATCCTTCAGAGATAGTTATGAAATTCTAATTTTAATGGAAAATTATAAATACACATTTAGCATACCTACATTTAGCTGAATTAAATGTTAAGTGAAATTAGATCAAATTTAATTACCCACTCTCTTTCAGCCCAATTCACCTCATAGGATTGTTGTGGTGGGAAAAATAGGATGGGAAAGGAGTACATGTTCACAACCTTGAGTTATTTATAAAAATAAGAGTGGAATAAAAAAATTTAAACTCTAAATTGATATATCTAACTATAGAATTAAAATTATCCTAATGTACACCGTTTCAGAAAACAAAATACCTTTTATTTCCAATTAGCATAATAACCATATTGGAATTAGAATGCTGGCGGGCATCTTCTAACCATGTTGTCAAATGGTTGAAAGTATCCCTCCTGAAAAGAAATTAAAATGTAAATGAATGCCAAAAAAAACCCCAATAAAATATCTCAAAAGATTAACATTTAAAGTTTATAATCCATATAATTGATATCAATTCTAAGTAACTTACAAATCAAAACTAATTAATAACTTGGGAAAGATCAAACACTCTTCACCCTTCTTAAAAAGGCCTTACATTTTGAATTTACATAAGATTCAACCAAATAACACAACTAGAATCAGCAAAAACTATTTAGAAATCATTCTTGCTTTGACTGATGTGATAAAGGAATAATATTTGAAATTCTTAATTTAAATTTAAATTAAATATTTAAAATTCTTTTCATTCACATGCTTTATAATCTGAGTAACATAAAACTCTCAGCACAGTATATTAAAATATAACATAATCCAGACAGAAAAGTAATCCATTATCTCTCTCTCTCTCTCTCTCTCTCTCTCTCTCTCTCACACACACACACACACACACACACACACACACACACACACACACACACCCCTCAGTGTCTATGTAATCTTTAACCAAAAAAATACCTAGCATTCATCTGGTTGGGAATTTGAGTTCCTCTACAAAAAAGTATAAATGCTCAAGAATGTAGCAGCAGAACACTATGAAATATTGTCTCAGATTACAAGCTTTATCATCTACACAGAAGATCCACTTCAGAATTAAGTATTCATCTTAGCCACATTATATATTATCTCTAAAACTGAACATGAATATACACATTCAGTCCTACAAAACCTGAACGTACTTTGACAATAGATATAATCCATCTTCATAAAGCTTAAAATAGGTCCACTGATGGCAATAAAATTTAAATAAAGCATGAACTAGTAGACCACCAACCCAGTATACTTTACAAGAGTCTAAATCACATTAAACTGCAAGATTCTCACCTTGTAATGTCATACACTAGTAAGGCACCTGCTGCCCCTCTGTAGTATGACCTTGTGATGGAACGGAAGGACTCCTGCCCAGCCTGTAGTAAAACAAGAGCAACAGTTTCTTATTCCTCATGTGTGAGAATTCTCAGTTTATTTAGCTTCTACAATGAAATTTATTTTACTGAGATTGGGAACAAAATAAACAGCTACTATTTCTTGAAAATAAGACTTACATATTTTTAAAAAATCTACAGCACCATTACGGGGAAAAATCAAGAACAAGACCCCTAAACCTTTTTTTGGCAATCCCTGACAACCCAATTTACTGAATGGCTTCACAATACATGAATCATTATTAGAGTACAGAATGGACTCCTAGCAACTAAGCTCTGAAGACAAATTTGAAAGGAAGCAAATAGCCCAGTGCTTCACATTTGAATTCAATAACTCCCTCCCTGGGGCAGCTGTTGACACTAGAATAAATAAAGCCCATTGTAAATAAATGATGAATGACAACTTTACGCCCACCATCTGCTGGAGTAAAAGTTGCATGAAGGCCAAGGATGCAGATTTTATCCATTATATCATAAACTGCAGCCAGATTTCAACAATATTCAGATGGGTTTATCTCCATCATTTTATTATGAAAAGCAACAGTTTTGAATTTGGTTTTATATATGTCTGTTATCATTTAAATAATATCCTGTACTTCTGAATCAAAGCTTATCCAGAGAATGAAACACACACACACACACACACACACACACACACAAACACTGGTAGAATGGCAAGCACAGAAAACGTATAAAACATCTTGTAAGCTGGTCTTTCAAATAAATGATCCCAAAGTCTACATAAATATGTAATAGATGTTTAACCCATAATATAATTTATAAATATAGAGTATTTATAAATGCTATAAATATAGAGATAAAAAAATAAACAGAATCCACATCAATATCAATAGTTTTTAATAAGCAGCTAACAGAAAAGGGCGTTGGTACTTACCTGATACGCCTCTTCTCATAGTGGAGGAGGAGTATCCAGGATGGGTTGACCTTGTCCTCTCATTGATTGGGCTGAGTCAGATAAGCTCTTTGGGCCACGCCCTTGGCCATCAGGTACCACCCAGTTATCGGAGAAGAACCTTATCCGACTCGCTGTGTCATCCACTCCAGACTTTATCTTAGTTTTCAACCTTTATTTATTCCTTCAACGTAACAGTTTAACAACAAAACATACATACTGTTTTTGCTACATAACCATATCAGGGAGGGGCTGGATACTCCTCCCCCACTATGACAAGGGGCGCCTCAGGTAAGTACCAATGCCCTTTTTCCATAGTGAGGGGACAAGTATCCAGGGTGGGACATACCAAAGCTTACACATCCCTAGGGAGCGTTACCCATATTAAGAGCTTGCACAACCTTATGCCTGGTGAGGTGTCACCTCCGCCCTATACACAGCCTTCAACACCCTACGTCCGAAGGAAGCCTCTGCAGAGGCAAAGGAGTCCAGTTTGTAGTTCCTCACTAATGGTGAGGGGGAAGACCACTGAGACCCTACAGATCTCAGTAAATGAGGCCTGGGTGGCCCAGGCCGTTGAGGTAACAATAGCAATGAGACTTATATACCGCTTCATAGGCTTTCAGCCCTCTCTAAGCAGTTTACAGAGTCAGCATATCGCCCCCACAGTCTGGGTCCTCATTTCACCTACCTCGGAAGGATGGAAGGCTGAGTCAACCTTAAGCCGGTGAGATTAGAACTGCTGAACTGCAGATAACAGTCAGCTGTAGTGGCCTTCAGTACTGCAGTACTGCATCCTAACCACTGCGCCACCTCGGCTGCGCTTGTGGAATGCGCTGTAATAGAGCTTGGTGTTTGCAGACCTCGTGCTTGGTAGGCGGCAACAATACAGGTTCGTAACCACCTGCCTATGGTGGTGAATGTCACCTTGTTCCCCAGGGATCCCGGCTGGAAAGAGACAAACAGGGTTTCAGACTTCCTGTTCGGCTGGGTTCTTCTGAGGTAAATCCTCAGAGCCCTCCTTATGTCTAGGGTGTGCCACTTCCTCTCTAACGGGTGAGAGGGGTCCGGGCAGAAATTGGGCAATATCAATTCCTGCGAGCGATGGGAGCAGGAGCACACCTTAAGGATGAAGGAGGGGTCCAAGCTTAGTACCACCCTGTCCTGGTGAAACACACAGAGATCCTCCCTGGCCGACAGAGCCTGTAATTCGGATATCCACCTGGCTGAGGTGATGGCCACCAGAAAGGCCACTTTAAGAGTCAAAAACGTAAGAGACACAGTTCGCAAGGGTTCTAAAGAAGGGCCTGTCAGAGCGTCCAACACCTTATGCAAGTCCCAGGAGGGATACTTGTGTACCGTAGGTGGCTTAAGATTGGATGCCCCCTTGAGGAATCGCCTGATCATAGGGTGGTGAGTCAAGGTCTGAGACCTACCGCACAGAAGTACCGATGAGATGGCCGAGATCTGTCTCCTAATCGTGTTGGGATTAAGTCCAGCGGTCAGCGAAGTATGCCAAGCACCCCCCAATGGGAGGTGAGCTAGGTCTAGGTCTAGTTCTTGCGGAAGGAGTGCCCGCCACCACCTCCTCCGCTCCCTTGAAAGGACCTCTTCTGCTGCCTGCCCCTCTGCTGTCTATCTGAGTATCTCTGCCTGGATGAAAAACCTCCCTGGTACTGCCTGGGGCCCGAGTACCCAAACTCCGACCCCCTGAAGGAATCCTGACCCTGGAAAGACCTCCCAAAATCCTGCCCCCGAGAGTTGGGGCGTCTAGGTTATGGCGCCGCCCTGAAGTTGGACTTTTTGTGAACAGCGGGGAGCACCTTCTGCTTGTCCTTGTTCTCTACCAGGAATGGGTCGAGGGCTGCTCCAAAGAGGGATTCTCCCATGAAGGGGGCCGATGCCAGGCGCCATTTGTGGCGTACTTCCGCTTGCCACTGCTTCAGCCAAAGCAGCCTGCAAGATGCCACAGATGAGGCGATCACCCTGGAGGCAAACCTGGCTGCAGCTAAGGTGGCATCTGAAGAGAATTGGGTGGCGGCCAGCAGCTTGTTGATGTCTTGGTGGGCCCTGCCATACGAAATGGGGATTTGCTGCTGCAGGACTTGCAGCCACAGCAGACAAGACCAGTTGAAGAAGGAGGCGTTGGTGGCTGCTCTCATTGCCCAGGCCGCTGCTTGATGCGTCCTCTGTAAGATGAGGTCCGCTTTCTTGTCTTTCGCCCTCAGGGCATCCTCTTATTCCCCTGGCATGTTAGTAGGCGTATGCAAGGCCATGACAAGTGCATCGATGGTGGGTTGTGAAAGCACCTGGGCCATGTCCCTGTCCACGTTGAAGAAGGTCTTGTCTGTGGAAGTGGGCATGGGGCCTGCCGTGGGAGAGGCCCATTGCCGCTTGATCATGTCTAGATAAGACTTGGGTGTGGGCACCGTGTCTGCCTCAATAGCCTGCTCCTCGAAAATGTTTTCTGCTGAAAACTCCTGGGGTTGTGCCAGGGCTTCTGTTGGCCTGATGCCAAGCTTGGCAGATGTCTTGGCCTTGAACAGAAGGGATTTGTACAGAGAGGGCTGGAACAATCCAGAGAAGGTAGGTTTGGGAGGAGGCATGCCTTTGTCCTCAGAGTCTATCCTCTCTGATTTCGCCCTCTTCAGAATCCGAATCGCTGTCCCCCTGGAAGGAGGCAGGTAATTCTGGAAAATCTTCCTCCTGAGTCTCTAGCCCTTCCGACACCCTAGGCACGGAGGCTGCCTGGGTCTGCATCTGTGGCTGCCGAAAGGTTGCTGCCATGCACTGCTGGAAGGCCTGCATCATCATATCCTGGAAGTTGGGCATCCCTGATGTAGGTGGTATTCCCTCCCCTGTCCCAGCAGGTGTGGATGGGAAGGGCTATGGCGAGGGTCCCGCTGCTGTGGGGCATGAGAGAGATTGCCATCCTTGTGCAGCCCCCCAGATGCCTGAAGTATCAAAGGGCATCCTCACCTGTGTGTGTGTGGGGTCCCCATCTGCAGTCGTGCCAGAAGGGAGAATCCCTGAAAATCCTTCCCCAGATTCCTGGCCAGGAGTAGCTTTCTTGCTGCTGGCCTTATGGCAAATGCGCTCCAAGGCTCGGTGCCTCCGCCTTTCGTATTTGGAGCCAGCTTTTGGGGGCTGGAGCTGCAGCCTGCTTCTTTAACCCCCTTGGAGGAGATGTGCTTTCTCTTTGCCTTTGCCTTGCCTTCTCCTCCCCTAGCAGCCTCTGTAACAGTCCCTGACCTGTTTAGCTGCTCCTCTGCTCCTCCGGTGGGGCTGCTGGCTGCTGGGCTGGAGGCTTGAGTCCTGCCGACATCCTCTGTGCTGCTGGGTGCCGCCATTTTGGATCACGTGGTTCCAAAATGGCCACTGGCTCCAAATTCAAAAAGTTCCTCTCCCTGGAAACAAGTGGAAGCGGCTTGTGCCTTTGGGGCTGCTGCGCGATTTCTGCTGCTGCTGGAGAGCTCTTCTCTCGCTTCCTCTGCTCTCTTCCGAGCTTTGTGAGCTCCTGCGGGCCGCTATCTCTCTCCAGCACTCGCAGGCAGGCATGGGCGCTCCACTGCATTTAAAAATGCCCCGCTCGACCCCCGGGGGGGCGGAGCGCTCCAGGCCCGGCTGAGCCTCTCCGATGTAACTGCCTTCCCAGGGCTTTCAGGGGAGCATCCCCTCGCCCGCAGTCTCGATTAGTGCCCTAGGTCTCTCTTTATGTTTGTAATGTAATGTTTGTAATGTTTATTAACATTTGTAGGCCGCCCTTTTCCCTGAGGGGACTCAGGGCGGCTCACATAAAATCAGGGAGGGGAAATACAAACAATGACATAAACACATATAATAAAAGTAATAAGCAACATACATTCATCATTCGGGAGGGGCAACTATCCTTGTCCCCAGGCCTGACGGGCTAGTCAGTTCTTAAGGGCTGTGCGGAAGGCCTGGACGGTGGTAAGGGTACGAATCTCCACGGGGAGCTCGTTCCAAAGGGTCGGGGCTACTACTGAGAAGGCCCTCCTCCTTGTAGTTGCCAGCCGGCACTGGCTGGCCGATGGAATACGGAGGAGGCCCAATCTATGAGATCGAATTGGTCGCAGGGAGGTAATTGGCAGAAGGCGGTCTCTCAAGTACCCAGATCCACTACCATGCAGGGCTTTATGGGTGACTAATAGCACCTTGAAGCGCATCCGGAGATCGACAGGTAGCCAGCGCAGCTCGCGGAGGATAGGTGTTATGTGGGTGAACCGAGGTGCACCCACGATCACTCGCGCGGCCGCGTTCTGTACTAGCTGAAGTCGCCGGATGCTCTTCAAGGGCAGCCCCATGTAGAGCACATTGCAGTATTCCAGCCTAGAGGTCACAAGGGCCCGAGTGACTGTTGTGAGTGCCTCCCGATTCAGGTAGGGTCGCAACTGGCGCACCAGGCGAACCTGGGCGAATGCCCCCCTAGTCACAGCCGTCAGGTGGTGGTCAAACGATAGCTGTGGATCCAGGAGGACTCCCAAGTTGCGAACCCTCTCTGAGGGGTATAAAATTTGACCCCCCAGCCTGAGTGATGGAATATTGGTCGAATCTTTGGGAGGGAAACACAACAGCCACTCGGTCTTTTCTGGGTTGAGCACAAGCTTGTTAACCCTCATCCAGTCCATAACGGCCTCAAGGCCACGGCTCATCACGTCTGCCGCTTCATTGAGTTGGCACGGGGCGGACAGATACAACTGGGTATCGTCCGCATATTGATGGTATCTGATCCCGTGCCTACGGATGATCTCTCCCAGCGGTTTCATGTAGATGTTGAATAGTAGGGGGGATAAGACCGAGCCCTGAGGCACCCCATATGTTAGGGGCCTAGGGGACGATCTCTGCCCTCCCACTAACACCGACTGCGACCTGTCCGAGAGGTAGGAGGAGAACCACCGCAGCACGGTGCCTCCCACTCCCACCTCCCGCAGTCGTCGCAGAAGGATACCATGGTCGATGGTATCGAAAGCCGCTGAGAGGTCAAGGAGGACCAGGATGGAGGAATATCCTCCATCTCTGGCTCTCCAGAGATCATCGGTCAATGCGACCAAAGCGGTTTCTGTGCTGTAACCGGGTCTGAAGCCTGACTGGAAGGGGTCGAGATAGTTTGCTTCCTCCAAGGACCGTTGGAGCTGAAAGGTTATGACCTAGGCTGCACGTTGCCCTGAAGGGCTGGCTCCGCATTCCCCTGAAGGGCTTGCTGCGCGTGCTCACTCTCTCTCTTGCCGGCCAGGGAATCACCCAAGAGCCAGTTACTCACTCAGGCAGGGAGACAGAGAATGCAATCCAGTTAACTATGAGTTCAGTCCTTTCTTTAAAATTTTCCAGGAGTTAGGATGATCACAGCCGCCCGTTGAGGGGCTGAGTCGATAACTGGGTGGTACCTGGAGGCCAGGGCATGGCCCAAAGAGCTTATCTGACTCAGCCCAATCAATGAGAGGACAAGGTCAACGCATCCTGGATACTCCTCCCTTCACTATGGAGAACTGCTTGTTATTGGTTAGCAATGTTAAATCATGTAGTAAACAATATATAGAAGAAAATATATTTCTAACATTATCTGCAAAAGGGAAATGACAGCTTTGCTGTCATGTCTAGATAAATTATAGTGAAAATAAATTAAGGATATTTAGCAATCAATATTAAATATGCCAAGTTTATGTAAGCTTGTGAAGTCACAGGCTAATCAGACCAGGGCAGTTACTTCATAAGCTCTGTTACATAATATTAGGCAATAGGTTCATATTATAGAAATTTGTATGGTATTAGGTCTGCATACAGCTCTGATATATCATGAAGATATTTACATAAAACATGCAATGTCAGAAGCCAATGATCATATATAAACCATACTTCATGATTTATATCCAGATCAATTCTATGTTACTATTTATTGCACTTCTCTATCTTGCTGTTTTAATTGTAAGTTTGACATTGTTAAGATTTCTAATTGCAAATTATAAGACTTAGGACAGGAATAATGCTATAGTCTTGACTACATAACAGTAGTTTTGTACTTGAAACAGAGTTGCATGGAGCTTTGTACACAAAATAGCTAAAAACAAATTATTATGAATATCTTTATTCCTAAAAATAGTAAACTGTAGCAATAGCAATAGCACTTAGACATATACTGCTTCACAGCCCTCTCTAAACAATTTACACAGCCAGCATATTAACCCAACAATTTGGCTCCTTATTTTATCCACCTCAAAAGGATAGAAGGCTGGGTCAACCTTGAGCCTAGTACCAAATTGCAGGCAGGCAGCAGAAATAGCCTGCAATACTGCACTCTAACCACTGCGCCATTGTGCATTTTACACAGTAAAATTTTAAAGAGATATTTTAGGTAAATAGAGGAACCTAGATATAGGTAAGCCTTGACTTATAACAATAGGGATAAAAAAATTCATCCTTATGCAGTGCAGTGATTAGATGAGGCATGTTTTACTACCTTTTTGTCTTGTTAAACAAATCACCTGCAGTCATTATGACGTCACATGACTAACTTGAAACCTTCTGTCATTAAGCTTGCTGGGAAGGACACAAGGTAGTAATCATATAACTATAGGACACTGTAACTTTCATATGTGCAAGGTAGTTAGCAAGTGCCTAGATTGTGATCACATGACTGCAGGGACCCTGCAAAGGTCATAAGTGGGAGGATGTAACTCAGTTTTTCAGTGCCATTGTATCTATGAACAGTCACTAAATGAATGGTTGTAAAGTAGTCATAAATGGTTGTAAGCCTACATATGAAATAAAATACAATCTTGAAAACTTGAAAGATAAAGGCAGTATTTAAAGAAACCAGAAATAAAATATATCCTGTGTAGGATTTTTTTAAAAACTGAACAAACCAGAGTGAATCTGTTAATTTAATGTTTCTTAAAGCAAAATGTTAGTCCTGTTAAAAATGGTCATTTTCTCATTTCTTGCTGGATTTGATCCATCCATGAATTGAAACTTTACACTAAATCTAACTTATGTATTACTTGATATTGTGAAATTTTCAGAAACTGAACTATTACTGCATGAGCCAAATGGTCAGTCATCAGAACTAGAGGTTTAGTTTTCCGAGCTTTTGGCCTCATGCTGGAGCCCATCCTCATAGAACTTCTCTCTACTACTGGCATGCATTATATTTACACGGTGCCTGATGGGTGAGGATTCCTATTGGTTGATTGATGTGTTGATGGCTGGCTATTGGCTGTTATTTCCTTGTGCTATCCAGTCCTCCTAAGTATCTGTTAAGATGGTGGTAAATTAGCTCTGCAGTTGACTGATAAGGGAACTGTTTCTCATGCTTCAATCATTTCCCTGGTTATCTTTTTATCTGCTCGGCCAAAACTCTTTAGCAGCTGAGAAATTGAATGTATGTCCTTGTTCATTGCAATGTCAGGCTACCAATGACATATGATGCTCACTTCTGTTCTTGCAGTCTGGTGGTTAGCTTCCTCCCCATCTGCCCTACATAGTCACAGGGGCAATCCATGCAGAGGATCTGATAGATTACATTAAAAGTATTTCCCATCTCCAAGTGATCTTTGCAAAGCATGTTTTGTCCTCATATAGTAGCTTCTGGGCGATATGCAATGCTCACTTGCATATCTCGAAAGCTGCATTGTATTGCTTCCAACCCATATTGGATCCTGCAACATTATCCTGGGAAATGTTTAATTGCCTTCATTCATGAAGTATTGCTCTAATATCAATATAGAAGATACATTAATAAATGTGATATGGGAGCAAGTTAGTAGCTTTCCACTGTAGCAATGGACAATCTGTAACTTTTACCTACTTACTCAATCTTTTTTTATGTATCTCTCTTATCCATCCAGGTTATATTGCAAAAGCTATAATTTAATTCTTATTGGAAATAGTATTACAATATTGTTGGAAATCATGACCCGTGTTCACTTTCACAACATACCTGCCCTGCTAATTACAAAGCTCAATAGCTGAAGGGAAATCGAAGGCTTGGTCCTGTTTCCCTTCCAGCAATTCTAAGCAAAGTTATTTGATGGAAACAGAAAGCAACAAGACTTCAATGCTCTTTCCAATGTCCTGCTATAAACTTCTACTTTCTTGTTATTAAGTGCCAAAAGCAACACATAAATACTTTTTTCTGTTTCTTTTTATGGATAAGAACCGTGAGTTGACCATTATGTATTATTATTTTTAAATCAGAATGGTAAAAAAAATTCAAAACAATTTTTAAAGAATTGTTTTAAAGTGAAAGCCTTTTTGCCAATTGCACTGAAGTAAATGATGCAATATTATTGAATGAACTAATTCTATAATGCATCTGCTTAATACCTCTTCATTCAGTAAACATGTTTAATTTACAACAGCCCCTAAAACAAAACATGCTAATTCAGACCATAGGTAGACAAGACAAAAAATTATCATTTCCCTACTCTTTACAAAGCCTAGAAGTAACAAGTTAACAATAATTTCACAATCATAATCATTATTATTAGCACCACCACTTCAAGTATAAAATGAAGCCACAGTGTATCCTGATATAAACTATTGATTCATAATATTTCCAGCTTAACAAGTGCAAAATCAAGGACCAATTTTGCTAAACTGGAGGATCGTATTATTTTTGGTAGCTTCTATTTTTTAAAAATAACAATCTGAATTTGTCTAAAAAATTCTTGCAGGAAGATTTTTACTTACTGTATCCCATATCTGAAGTTTTATCTGCTTCCCATCAATGGTTATCATTCGAGCACCAAATTCTACACCTGAATAATGAAACAAAATCAATGAAACCCATCATTTCTTAGTTTTGATTAACTAGATACGAAAACAATCAGAAAAATACACAAAATTGTAAAAGAAGAAAATGAAATAAGGATCTACATTAGTCTTTCAAAAACATTGCAATACTGTTCTGCAGTTGCTTCAGAATTCTAGTTCCTTTACACTATTTGATACAGATTTGCTAAGTTTCCATTCATGCCAGAAATCACAGTATAGTTTCTAGCACTTAGATGGCTCACATTCAAACCCACTACTGTAGCATGAAGAGGCCTTACTAATCATTTCTAAAGGAAATATAATTATTACTTTGCCTTTATCTCTACAGGCTATGGCAGAGGCAACTTATATTCAATTTAGCATTTAGACTGTCATGCAAATGAATGGAGATGCCTTACTGATGATGTTAGTGATAACGTGGATTGGGATCTGCCTAGTTCTAAGTTACAGTTTGAAGCTGTAGCTTGTATGCCCTCTCCCTCCAGAGAATAAGCACAGCTTACCATGATGTTTTGGGATTGGACTCCAGGACAGAAAGAGTGCCTGGCTTCCACAGAAGGATCTCTCTTCATAATGCCTGCCTGGCTCATTCTGAAACTCTTGTCAAATCTTATGCATGGCCATAGTTCCTATTATTTTTATTATTCTGTGGGTATGTGCCATATTCAATTCCTCTTCTGAGAGGCAAAATGCAGGTAGGAGAGTTCACTAATTGTGAACAACAAAGAGAGAGTACAGGACTCAGTCACTGTGACAATACAATCAATGTTTGCATATATTTCTACAAGTTCAAGGACTACAGGAAAACCTTTAATCACAAGGAAACGCAAGAAAAAATAAAATAAAATAGGGAAAGAGAAAATAGATCAAAGACATTCATACTTTAAGAAATGGTATACTATACTATACTATATGGCTCTTTTTTTCTTTTAAAGTTACTTCCTGGTAACTAACTGCTATTAAGAACACAAGAAAATAAATCTGTTAATTGAACTCTATACATTCAGAGAAACATAATTCATATAATTTTAAACTCGTGTTTTATTTTTGGGAAACATTTTAGAAACTGGGTTATTCTGTATAATTTAAACTGGCATTATTACTGTATAATAAACAATAGGGCAGTAGTTTTATCAAAAAAATAAGCAATATGCTGGTGTTGTATATTCCTTTCCATTAACATAACTGTCTAAAAGCCACCACCACCACCACACTCATAAACGCTTATCGCAAGAACACAGAATTTATGTTTCTGGAAAAGTATCCAAAAAGAGGTTTATATTCTGTTTAGAAGACTCTACCATCAGATGGCCAGAGTCAAAAATCATTTTTGAAGGGTTCTGTATTTTATCATAGAACCTATATGACAGGAAGGTAGGATTGATTTTGAGGAAATTTTAGAGGAGTTCCTTGACAGAGTTACAGGAATAACTTTGTAATAGTTTCAATATAGGGTTGGTTACTACGAAGAAATAGTTATCTCCTTTCTCCCGCAAAGCATCCTTTAATAAGATTTTAAAATAGTTTTCATTGTGCACAATTTTAACTGTTGTTATATATTTATGTGTGTTTATGTATGTGTGTGGGGGTGGAGAAGGTCTCTCTTGAGTGATTGTAGGTAGTCCTGCAACAATTGAGCCCAAAATTTATGTTGTTAAGTGAGACATATGTTAAGAGAGTTTTGACCCATTTTACGACCTTTCTTGCCACAGTTGTTAAGGGAATAATTGCAGTTGATTAGTTAGTAACCTGGTCGTTAAGTAAATCTGGCTTTCTCATTGACTTTGCTTGTCAGAAGGTTGCCAAAGGTGATCACATGATCTTGGGACACAGCAATGGTCCTAAATATGAACCAGTTGTCCACCACCTGAATTTTGATCACATGATCATGGGGATGTTGTAAAGGCTGTAACTGTGAAAAATGGTCATAAATCACTTTTTTCTTTGCTATTGTAACTTTGAACAATCACTAAACAAAATGTTGTAAGTCAAGGACTACCTGTACAAGTCTCCAGCAGAGAGCAACATATTGAATTCCCATCTTCCTATTTTTCCGATCATTTTAGTTAAGAGTTCCCCAGATTTACTATTACTTGAAAAGATTATCCTGGCTTGTTATTTCTTCACATACCATTGTTTTGGTTGTCAAAGGAAATGATAAGCTATCATTTCCAGTTTATTTGCTAAGCACATGCTTCCTGGCCCAATCAAAAATCACATAGTAGAGTAGATGAATCACATGAATCAACATTTTGCCCACAGTAAGCTAAAATGCCCAAAATTTTTCATACAACTATCAAAAACAGTAATTATATACAAATGTAATTATAATTGTGGAAATAATAATTGTTCAGTATGTACCTAAATTACATATCAAATGGATTAAGAGCTATTTATGTATAAATGTTTCATCTTTCATCATTTATCTACTAAGGACTTACCTATAGTAAGGTCATGAACTGGTTGAAACCTTTTGTCTGTAAACTGCAACAACAAACATGATTTTCCAACACCTGAAAAATAGGAATTTCAAGAATCTGCAGTCATACAATATTTACAGAAATGGAAGTATTTAAAGGTACACACTCACTAAAACATCTGTTTCTGAAGTTTAAAAAGGCTATTGCTAAATCTTAATATCAGCAAATCATTTTAATGTGCACATATAGCAAAATAAGTGATTTAAAACTCATTATCCCCATGAGATTGTGATAGTTAGAATCCACATATATACAGATAGATCTCAAGTTATAACCATAATGGAGCCTGCCCATAATGGAACCTGGCCATTATGGTTGGAAGTCAGGACAAATATTAAATGAACTGCCTCACATTACAACTAACCATCCGTACTCTCCCTAGTGCAATTGTTAAATGAATGTGCAGGTCGTTAAAATGAGCATGGGGTGCCTCAGGTATGGGGAGATCCTAGAAGGCCTAGTGCAGATATAAGCCCACCTGCTTCAGGCCTCCTCACCTCCATTGCCAATCACTCACTTACTTTTTACCATAACCTCCATCTAGAAATTTTGTCACGTTAGGAATGAAAGCAAGCTGCTCCGTCCCCCAGTGTCCCTACACAGCATGGCTGTGGCCCAGAAGCAAGTGCCAGGCTGAAGAGTAAAGGAAAGGAATGAAGCAAGTAAAGAAAATCTTTCTGCAGTTTTTTGTTTGGAGAAGCTGAAATAAAAAATTCAGCTCAAAAAATTTAGCTGGTTAGAGCAAAACATATGCAGCAAATTGGATAGAAATAGGTCCTTGAAAATATTTTTGCTGTTTGTATGACTGCCTTTAGGATCCAGTTAGGACTTGGCTTTAGAATCCTAGCTAGGTTCTAAAGGCAATTAGACAAACAGCAAAACACTTTTAGGGGAGTTCTAGCTGGCTCCTCAAGGAAAAAAAATTTCTTCGCTTGCTTCGTTCCTTTCCTCTACTCTTTAGCGTGGAGTCAAGATAAGTAATTTACAGATTTTGTCACCATCTTTCCACACATGCAGGAAGTTAATAAATTAAATTGTTAAAGGGGATAGAGATTGGAGGACAGAGGTGGGGAATTTAGTTTCAACACCTAACGGGATTGGGAAAGAAAAAGATGAACAAGTTTTCCTGTCCCAGCCTTTTTTGTTTTTTCTTTGATATTTTTGATGTTTTTGTTTTCTTTAAGAAATGTCAATTTTTTGGGGGGGGGGAAATAGAAGGGGTTTAAAGCAAGGGAAAGATTTCGGAAAGCTCATCCTGAAGCCACTGCCTTAGCATGCAGATTCTGGTTTCCCAAAGAGGCAGGAGAGCATTGCGGTTTTCCAACAGCCAGCTGATTGGGACAGAAAGCTCTGAAAGCAGCCACCATTTCTGCAAGGAATTGGAGTGTGTTCGTGAGGCATCGGAACAGGCCCAAGTCCTGTGGAGCCCCTTTGGGATGGGATGGGGAGAGAGGTGAGGGGCTTTGCAGCAGGACTACTGACTGTACTTTCTATTTGCTGGTAAGGGTGCAAAAGGTATTCATTTATTTTTCTTTGGATTCAGCAGATTTTTAAAAGAATAACTTAACTTTGGAAACTCCACATTACTCTTTACCAGAGGAAGGGAGCGAGTGGTCACATGTGGGTATTCTCAAAGCCTGATTGGTCCAAAGACTGAGAGCAAAGACTTAAATACTGGTGTCTTCCAATCCTGGCCCAGTTTCTCTCTGTCTTTCTTGCTCCAAGTACAGTTTGAGAATAGTCCATAGGTAGGATTTGTTTTATTGTGATCTGGCTTTCTATTTGGCTTAATTGGGCACCTTTAAATTTTACAAATTTTAAATCCTCCTTCCTGCGGCCCCAAGGGACAGTCCTCTGCCTCGGGCAGTTGGGGGAGGGCCCTGTGGGGCATCCAGCCTCCCCCCGCGGGCCTGGAGCCTCAGCCCTATCCCCGGGATTGCGCAGGTGCAAGTTCCAGGTGCAGCTTCTGGGAAGGCAGCTTGCCTTCCCGGGCGAGAGAGCGTGAATTTCGGTACCTCAGCGCGCACAAGCTGCCGCGGAGCTGCTGTTTGATCTGGGCGGCTGCCGCATGCCTCCGCAGTTACCGGCCTTTGTGAGGGGAGTTTGGGGGCAAGGAGTGCGTGCCAGTGGGCCGCGTGCCCCCCCGTCCTTATCTGGAGCGGCGGTGGCTTCTAGGCGCGGAGCCGCGAGTGCTTGTTTGGGCCCCTCGCCTCCGCACGGAGTTTTGGCGGCCATTTTGGCTGCCGCCATGTGCGCAAGGCTCTTGCCTCATTCTACGGTCATTCGTGTGCCTCAACTGGGGACGATTTTGGCCTAGTCCCTCCACTCCACCCAGCAGGCCCAGTCCCAGTGGGGCCTACAGAGGCCAGTGACTTCTTCGTCGGACACCTGAGTGGGGCATGGAGGAGGGGTCAGATCTTCCCCAGGGCCAGGTGGAAGGCCCGATGGGGGGTGTGGAGGCTTTGGTGCAGGGCTCCGAGGGGGTTCCCTTTCCTATGCCTAGCTTGGTTCAGCACCCATCTAGGGCGTCCGCCAGGGTGGAGGCCAGAAGGCATAAGGCCATTGAAAAGGCTTTTGCAAGGGCAGAGAGGCAGGCCAAGGCCTCAAGGCCTAATTCCAGGGACACATCCAGGTTTCCAATCAGGCCTTTTTTCTGGGTTTTCTTCCCCTAGAGGTTTTAGCCCTTCTCCTTCTGTCCCCCTCCCCCTCTCCTTCGGTGTCTCCAGGTTACACAGGGAGGGGCAGTGCAGACCCTTTGGAGGGTACTTCCAGGGGCTCTTGCTCCTCTCACAGGTTGGCTCCCGAGGCCTCGCTCTTCTTATGGGGATGTGGAAGATTTGGAGCATTTAACAAAAGGTATGAAAAGGCTTATTTCTGTTGCCATTCATGGGGCATTGCCCAGAGGGACAAAAGCTCCTTTCTTCCAGGCATGGGGACCTGGGCAGGGCCCATCTTCATGCTTCCTCTCCTTCCATGGTTGGTGAAGCTTCGGTCTTGGGGGAGGAGAACATCCAGGACATGGGTTTATCGATGATGAGAATGTGGGTCCCTCAAATGTGTCTTCTTCTGCAGGCCTCTTTGTCCCAGCCATGTTCAGAGGTCTATTGAGCGAGGCAAGGAAGACCACCAAGGTGGGGACCGGGGACCCTTCGGTGCCCCCACCTAGGGATTCTGACCTGGCTATGTTTTCTGCCACGGCTACGGGCTAGGAAGAGATTCTGGCTCCTCTCTTGTTTATGGAGGTACTGACCAACCAGTGGGCACTTCCCTCCAATTTCTCGACTCCTGGGGGTAATGTCCGAGGGCACTATAGCATGGAGCAGACTTTTGCTCAGGCCATTCAGTTGCCGGCTGTTGGCAACCTGGTGGCCTCCCTGGTCTCCTCCTCTCCAGTGGTATCCGGCGGTGCGGCAGATAAATTAAGGTCGGAGGGTAAGCGAGCGGAACTTACCTTGAGGGAGAATTTTAATGCCACTGTGTGGGCTATCAAGCCTGCAGCCTTGGCTCCCTATTTCAACTGTGCCACGGTCATGTGGCTTAAGCAGCTCCAGGAGCGCATTCCCATCCAGGACGAGCGGCTTCACCAGGATCTAATATAAATCATGGCAGCCTCCCAGTTCTCTGCTGATGCGACCCTGGACACGGTCAAGTTTGTGTCCAGGGTCTTGACCACTTCAGTCGCGTCTCGCGGGCTCTTGTGGCTGTACCACTGGCAGATGAATAACAAGACCAAGTGGAATTTGGCAGGCACTCCGTTCAGGGACCTAATCTTTGGGGAGGCCCTCGACCCCTTCTGTTCGAGGTTAAAGACAAAATGAAGGTTCTGCCATCTACTGGTAGGAAGCCCGGGACTAGGCTTCATCCTTACCGTAGGCTTTTTCTTCCTTCTGCTCTGACAGGCAGTTTCACAGGCTGTCCTTTCAGGACAGACACCGTTTCCAGCACCAGTCCAGGTGGCCTTTTCATGGGGGAGGCAGCCGTCCCTACCGCACAGGGAAGTGACTCGAACCCGAGTCGTCAGATCGGCGGCCTCCTTTCCCTCTATGCGGAGCAATGGGACAAGATCATGTCGGATGCTTGGGTCCGAGCCACGGTTCGTCATGGTCTCAGGTTGATTAGTTAGTTAGTTAGTTAGTTAGTTAGTTAGTTAGTTAGTTAGTTAGATTATTAAGCTTGTATGCTGCCCTACTCCCGGAAGACTCAGGGCGGCTAACAATAAGAAGGGAGGGGGGGTTACAAAAATAAAAACAACAATTATAAATTCAGCAACAGACATAACATCGGATGGGGCTGGATAATTCAACAGCCCCAGGCCTGCCGGAACAGCCAGGTCTTAATTGCTTTGCGGAAGGCCGGAAGGGTAGTAAGGGTCCGGATCTCAACGGGGAGATCGTTCCATAGGGCCGGAGCAGCCACAGAGAAGGCCCTCCCACGGGGGGTCGCCAGCCGACATTGGCCGGCAGATGGAATCCGGAGGAGGCCTAGTCTGTGGGATCTAATAGGTCTTTGGGAGGTGACTGGCAGGAGGCGGTCTCTCAGGTAACCAGGTCCTATACCATGCAGGGCTTTAAAAGTAACGACTAGCACCTTGAAGCGTGTCCGGAGGCAAATGGGAAGCCAGTGCAGCTCGCGGAGGATAGGTGTGACATGGTTGTACCTAGGTGCACCCACAATCGCTCGCACGGTTGCATTCTGGACTAGCTGAAGTCTTCGAACACTCTTCAAGGGCAGCCCCATGTAGAGCGCGTTACAGTAGTCCAGTCTTGAGGTCATGAGGGCGTGAGTGACTGTCCGAAGGGCCTCCACCCCTCCGAATCTATTCAGGTCATTCCGTACATCCCGGAGCCTGGAGCACTGCCGCCTGATGGATCAGGCCATTGCCCACCTTCTCGACATTCAGGTGGTGGAGGCAGTTCCTCTAGAGAAACGGGGCCTAGGCCTCTGTTCCAACCTGTTCATGGTTCCGAAGTGCCTGGGGGGCTGGAGGACGATTCTGGACCTCAAACGTCTGAACCGTTTTCTGGTGTACAGGTGATTCAAAGTGTCCTCCCTCAAATCTATCCTTCAGGGCATCAGTAAGGGGGACCTCTTGGCCTCGGTGGATCTCACAGAGGCCTATCTTCACATCCCTATTCTGGCCGGTCTTTGCAGGTTCCTGAGGTTCTCACACGGGAACTGCCTCTACCAATACAGGGCTCTTCCCTTTGGGCTGGACTCGGCTCCCCGGGCCTTCACGGACGTTCTGGTGGCCCTGGAGGCTCATCTGCGCTCCATCCTGGCGAGACTCCAATGTTAGTTAAACCATGTTTTGGTTCAGGTGGAGTCTCTTCCTCAGGCCATTTCGGATCTTCAGCTCACCATCCGGGGTCTTCAGAGCCTAGGTTTCTCGGTGAACTTCCCCAAGAGCCACCTTTCCCCTTCCACACGCATTCTTTACCTGGGGACAGTCATAGACTCCGCGTCTGTCCCAGGAGCGCCAGGGCAGCCTGGGTCACCTGGCAGAAAGCGTTCACGGAAGTCGGTTAGTTTCAATCCTCTCTCTATCTCTGTTATTGGGCAAGATGGTTTCTTGCATCGGGATTGTCCTGTGGGCCGGACTTCATCTTCGGCCTCTCCAGTGGGAACTCATCCCCTTTCAGAGGGGGCATTTGAGCAATTCTCTTCGGTCCCTCCGTCTCCCAGTGGGAATCCAGGTCTCGCTGGGGTGGTGGCTGTCCCCGGCAATTCAGCGGGGCTGCGGTTTCTGGGGCCAGGCAGGGTGACCGTCACCACAGGAGCGAGTCTGTTCGGATGGGGGACCCTGGTGGGTTCCCGGATAGCTCAGGGTAGGGGGTCAATCTTGGCTCTCCGCCATAACATCAATTGGTTGGAGCTGCAGGCGGCCCGCCTGGTTCTGCGACACTTCAGGCCTCAGTGGAGGGGCATCACATGTTCCTCCTGATGGCCAATGTGGCCACCGAGGCCACATCAATCGTCAGGGGGGGACCCACTCTCGGGCTCTCTGGCTGGAGGCTCAGAGACTGGACGCATGGGCGGGGAGGCGCCTGTTGTCCTTGGTATCGAAACACATCTCCGGGCTCTCCAACATCCAGGTGGAGTGGCTGAGTCGGGCGACTCTGGACAATGGCGAGTGGCAGCTCCACCCGTCGTTGTTCGGAAGATCTGTCAGAGGTTTGGGACTCCTCTGGTGGATCTGTTCACCTCGCCCGCGAACTCCCAGCTTCCTCGGGTTTTCACCCGTTTCCAGTCCAGGTCTGCGGAGAGCATGGACGTCCTCAGGAGCCGGTGGCCCTCGGGCCTTCTTTATGCATTCCCTACCATTCCCCTCGTCCCGGGGACCGTCAGGAAGGTGGTGGCGGAGAAGACCCTGGTCATTGTGGTGGCCCCTTATTGGCCTAGGAGGCCCTGGTTCGCAGACCTGGTCCAGCTGTCGGTGGCCCCTCCGTGGAGGATTCCTCAGAGGGAGGTGGTCTTGCTGCAGGGGGCCCTGATTCTCCCGGAGCCCCAGTGGCTCCATCTGACCGCCTGGCTATTGAACGGCGGCTTCTGAGGGGGGCTAACCTGTCCTCCGGGGTCATTCGTACCATCGAGGCGTCTCAGCGTCCATCGACGACCCGCATTTACAATTCTACCTGAGTGGCCTTTGTCCGGTGGTGTTCTCCTCTTGGCATTCTCCCGATAGGGCCACTATTCCTAACGTCTTGGGCTTCCTCCAAAAGGTCCTTGACGGCGGGCTTTCACAGAATACGTTGCGCCTCCAGGTGGCGGTTTTGTCTTCGGTCCTGGGGGGGTGGGGTCTTCTTCCCTCTCCCATGTTCCCCTGTTCAAGCGGTTTTCTGAAGGGGCGGCTAATCTCAGGCCTCCCCCCGTCCACAGGTTCCCCACGTGGAATCTTCCCCTGGTGCTTAGGGCTTTGACGGGGGCCCCATTCGAACCTCTTCGGTGTGTTCATCTGCGGTTCTTGTCGCTGAAGGTGGCTTTCTGGTGGCAGTTACTTCCGCCCGACATTTTTCAGAACTGGGCGCCCTGTCGTCCAGGGACGACTTTTGCCATTTTCCCCAGGACAGGGTGGTGCTTTGCCTTGATCCTACCTTCATCCCAAAGGTGAACTCTCCTTTCCATAGGGCTCAGGAGATCGTCCTGCCCGACTTTTGCCCGGACCCGTCCAATGATAGGGAGAAGCTATGGCATTGGTTGGACGTGCGCCGTGCTCTGCGGAGTTACCTCCGGCGGACCGCAGGGATCCATAGGTCAGTGGCCTTGTTTGATTCATTCCAGCCGCGAACGCTAGGTTCTAGGGCGTCCTCGGCCACCATTGGCCGATGGCTGCGTCACACCATTACGGAGGCCTACGGGGCGGCTGGTCGTCTGGCCCCATCGGGCATCATGGTGCATTCTTCCAGGAGTGCCACGACCACGGCGGTGTGGGCCTCGAGGGCCCATTTGTGGACATTTGTTGTGCGGCCACTTGGGCTTCTCCGACGCCTTTCATCCGGCATTATCGTCTTGATGCCTTTGCATGTGCGGACGCGTCCTTTGGTCGGAGGGTCTTGCAGTGGGTGGCGGCTGATGCTCCCCTTGGGTCCTAGTAGTTTTCTTATTCTCCCACCCTGGGACTATAGCTTGGGTATGTCCCACATGTGACCACTCCCTCCCTTCCTCTGAAAAAAGAACGTTGGTCTTACCTGAATGTGTCTTTTAAGAGAAAGGGAGGGAGTGGTCATGACCCGCCCTGAGTGCTGTTCTGTTGGGGCCAAGAGGAGGGCCCGGGTGGTCCTAGGAGTTTGTTGTTGTTGTGTTTTGTTGTTTCAGGTCTACTATTCGACTTCAAGGAAACTGGGCCAGGATTGGAAGGCACCAGTATTTAAGTCTTTGCTCTCAGTCTTTGGACCAATCAGGCTTTGAGAATACCCACATGTGACCACTCCCTCCCGTCCTCTTAAAAGACACGTTCAGGTAAGACCAACGTTCTTTCTGTATCTGGTCAGATTATTATCCATTTTTTGAGTGGTTAAAGCCAAATAATAAAAAACACAATTCAAACAGAATCACTATTTCCAATTTTTAAAGACTCTCCTTACTAACCCCCTCACCCGCCACTAAACTCTTATACCTGTTAACCAGTCTTGACCCCAGGTTTTTATAAATAATACTGAATTATATACAACAATCAAATAAATTATATTTTCCTTTAAAAAAATTCTGGACAGGCAGCAATTGCTTGGAAGAACCTATTGTATTTAAAAATATTATTCCTTGTTGTTAAAAAGCAAAAACTTATAATAGGTATGTATGGTTCCTTATTTAACAACAGAGTAAGTTCATTTCTCTAGATTTCAGATTTGGACCAAAGTAGGAGCAGACAGTTGTTGATCTGGCCCACATTAAATTATTCTATTTCCCAAATACACTTGGACATACTGCATGTTGAGAACAGAATATACTTTAAGAAAAAAACTTTACCTACTTTGCATAATTGCTAGGATTTTATCATTCTAAAGTTTGAGAAGTTCCCTATTTTGTTAGAAATGTATGTAAAGACTTTGCAGTTAAGATTCTTGTAACATTTATAAAGACATATCTTAGAACATACCTATCCTTCTGCTATATTTGCTAAATGACAATTCTCAATCAAGTCATAGAGGGATGTACATAACTGAACTTGATTTTATAGTGTGTTAAGTGAAACAGGCTTCAAACAAGCTGGTATCAAAATAGCCATTACCAAAAAAGAAGAAATCGCTTTTTCAGTCCTAGACTGCGACTAATAATTATTAGTCCAAGAAACTATGACATGTGAGAACGATTAGTTCTCAAATTCTATTGAGAGGAACTGTCTCCAAAGCAATGGAAAAAAGAATTATTATGCTTGGTCCAGAAGAGAACAGATTGTGTCTAAGAATGTTCCAAATAAGGTCCTTCTTACTTTACACAAACTCCAATCACTAATTATTTACTTAATGGAAACTTCTTTCTCCTTTTAAAAATATTTTTTGTATATTAAAATAAAAAAATAATGATTGTATAAGTTTGGTTCAAACAGGCATGTAAATCATTTTACTAGCATTTTAGGAAGTATAAGATTTCATTGATATATGCCAGAAAATAACATATATTATGTTATTACAATAACAATTGTTAACACATTAACAATTCAAAAACTATTTTCTATTTACAGCTATATTTGAGTACAGTAGTGATGTGAAGAACCAGAGATGTCTATCTCTGGAAATCAACAACCAGTTGTGTTATTTTTGAGAAATTCATACTTTAAAAAACTCTACCAGAATTTAACGGTGGGTATAGGGATAGGATTTAATTTTAAATCAATTATCAATATTTTTATATGAAAACAACAAAACCTGCCATATTGAAAAGTGGCTTTTGTCAGCACCAAGGCTATAGATTGAAAATGAAGGTACTCTGTTTCTACTCGGCATTATTCCCCCTAGAGTTCAAGATCCACATTTGGAAACAACATCCTAGCTTGAGCTTGAGGAAAAAAAATCCATATCTATTCCCAAAAACTGACTGGTGTGTCATAATTACAAAATGTACTTTTCAGCTTCTAAACTACTCTCTTTCTCTGATGTTTTGCTTATACAGCAGGAAAAACCTAGAAAAAATGTAGATCCTGCTCTCTCTTTCACATACACACACACAAACATGCACACAGACCAAAATGATGATTCACTGTCAGACTGTCAAATTGGTATATTTGGTCTTGATTGCTTCATAATAAACAGTGTTTTGAAATAATAATGCTCTCCAAAATAGTCCAATTATATGTAGAAGTTAATAAATCCATTGCACATGCTTTCCTATCATTGGTTCCAGTATTACAATTATTTTAAATTACATTAAATGAAATTTATATTTCTGGCATGGTTTGTATATTATTTTTTAGAACATTTTTTAGAATTACTCAAAACCAAGTATGGGAGGAAACCTACAGTACTTATGTATTTTATTTAATGCAAGATCTAATGCTACTATATACAAACATCTGAACCACCCCATGATACATAACACATTTATTCTTAATTATAAAATGTGTTTAAATAATTCCAAAAGAGAGTGATAAAAGATACTTATAAAATTTCTCAATTTATAATTTTGTTAAATTGCAATACATGAAGTGAAGTAAAGTTTTAAATAAATGTAATTTAAAAAGAGCAAACAAACAAACTCTCTAGAGCATGGGTCCTCAAACAATGGCCCGTGGGCCACATGTGGCCCACCGAAGGCATTAACCTGGTCCACACAGGACTACGAGTCTGCCCTGTCCACATCGCCCCGCCCACTCTTCGGTCAAGCGCAGGAGTTACCTTTCTGAGCCCCACGGGCTGGAACTGAAAGGTAAGGCCAACAATTGTGGCGTGTAGAGATGTCCTGGAGGCAGGGGAAGTGAAAAATGGAGCTCCCATGAGGCTAAAAAAATGGACTGTTTTTGCCTGGTTTTGGCCTGCAGAATGCTTTTGGGGGGGTGGGTGAAAAACAGGATGCACAGACACCCCAGGAGGCAAAAAAGGGTGAAAATGGCCCATTTTGGGCCAAAAATGAGCTGGTTTTACCTGTTTTGGGCCTGCAGAATGCTTGGGAGGGGGTAAAAATGGGGTAGAGAGATACCTCAGGGGGCATAAAAAACTGGCAAAATGGCCCATTTCTCTCCTCTTTATCGAGAAGAGAGATAAACAGAGAGAGACAGAGGGAGAGAGAGAGACAGAAAGAGACAGAGAGACATTTCTCAAGCTCCTTGAGGCTGAAAAGAATTGTTGCAAAATTGAGTTTGTGAAGTGGACCACTAGACTACTAAACAACTGAAAAAATGATCTAGAAAAAAGAAAAGGCAACCATAAGAGCAAAATACAAACAAAAGGAAATAAAACACCCCCAGGAGCAAAACAAATTAAAGTTTAATTTGTGTGCATTGTTTAATAGACTATTAAATTGGACAGACCCACCTAGTCACATGACCTAGCCACACCCATCTAGTCACATGACCTAGCCATGCCCATCCATCTGGTCCAACCCTCAACAGTCTGAGGGACCCTGAATTGGCCCCGTTTAAAAAGTTTTGGGACCCCTGCTCTAGAGTATACCTTACAGGTGCCATAGTCAATGTTTTACTTCATAGAGGAATTTAGTAAACTACTCTCAATCAGGCAACTATCTCATCGTTGTTTGCAAAAAAAACTAAGCAGGAGGAATCCATTACTGCTCTAGTCAGACTGTTAACAGCTCTTACCATCAAAAAATTTCTTATGCTATTAAGTTTGAATCTCCTTTTAATTTCAAATAATATTTTATTGTCTTTAAGTCTTTTGTTTTGCAAGTTGAACATGTGTTTCCAAATCATATGCCACAGTAATCCAGCGAACTCACAAGGATGCTGTAAGATATTTTACTACTTAATAAACAAAACAGCTTCATGACAATGTTTCGGAACCTTTGCTTTAAGCTATTTTTCATGAGGATAAATTTCCAACCCCATAATCCCTCTTAAAAATCCACTCCAGCTTTACTATGTCCATTTCAATTGGACATAGTACTCCAAGTACTCTAACTAGCCCAGAGTACAATAGAGCTGTTACCTCATATAATTTTGCTATAATACTTTTGTTAATGCAGACCAAAATTGTACTGGCTGTTTTACTGCAGCATCACACTGGCTGTTCATTTTCAACTGACCATTCATACTGATATTGCCACAAAACTTAAGACTCTACAGTTGTATACCTATTCAATTAATTTTTTTCCTAACTAAATGCAGCACTTTATTACTTTTGAACACTATCACGTTAGTTGTGACCTCACTCACTACTTCCTTTTAAATCAATGTAGAATCATTTACAAGTCCACCAAATCTCAAAATCTTCTAGCCCAGGGATTCCTAAACTTTTTTCATCACACTTTCCTTTAGTGTAATCTTAATATATACACCACCACCCAAAATTCAAACTGCAAAATAAACACAAATAAACAATGACAATGCAATGAAACAGGGGAAGGAGGATTTATTGTAGCAATGTAATTAAAAGGTTTCTCATACTTCCCCTGGACACTGTCCATGTCTTCCTCCCAAAGGGGTATATCACACAGTTTGGGAAAGCCTGCTCTAGCCTTATGTTACCCTGTTTGCAAGGTTATGATGAAAGTCTTGTTATATGGTTTACTATACAGCATTCCCTTGGTTAACAAATTCCATCATAAAAATAGATAATGCTATTCTGGCACAAGTTATTCTTAAGAAACCATGCTGTCTCTTGACAACAATAGCATTTTCTCTTAATGCTTCAAGACATTCTGCTGGACAAAGCATTTTAATTCCCTTTCCAGAACAAATTCTAAATTAACTGGTCTGTGGTTCTGAAATTACTTTTCCATTTTCTATGTATTTCTTTTTCTGCTTCAGTTAGTAGGTATTGTTATTCATCCATGCAGACCTGCTAAAATTTCTCCCATTTTAAACTGTTCTTTAAACTATTTGCGCCTATTTCTTCAGTATCTTGTTTTGGGAGATTTCCCAACCTTTTTTTTTACTTATTTATCTTAAGATTTCATGGTGTGGCATGATGCCCAACTTTTAAAATCTTAAAATCTTCCTTCTTGAAAGCTAAGGTATATGACTGACTTTACTCAACTTTTCATAAGTGATCTTGAACTCCAATATGACATGTTTGCTTTCCCATGAGTACCACACACCTCCAGTCCATTGACTAATTCCTCTCTGTTGATCAGGATTAGATCCAGGATAGCTGAAACCCTTGTTTCTTCTTGCAATTCTGAGAAATGAAATTGTCAGGAAGAGAAATCAGAAATTTGCTGGGCCTCCCATTACTTGTTCCATTAATTTTTCAGCAGATATTATCACTATAGTCTGCCTCTTTGAAAACTTGGGACATGATTTAAAAATCTAAATCCTTTAAATTTAGCACTCAATGTCTTATAATAAAATTCCCACGTAGCTATGACTTTGTTTTTTAGGATTTTTAATCCTACCCAGAAGCTTTCAACAAAAGTTCCATATTTTAAGTCATATTTTTGGGCACATGGCTTATTTACATACAAAATTACTCCACTACCATTTTATTGTGTCTGTCTCCTGAATAAACTTCATTTAAGCTTTAATCATATCCCACCAGATTCCAGGATTTTATAATATCTTGGAATCAAGAGTGTTCATTCTTTTCTAGCCCTGTTCCTTGTCTGCAAATGATTACATGGTAATCCTTCCACAAAAAAAAAATTAGAGAAAAGAAAAAAGGTATCAGAAAGTGAACAGTGGCCCTTATTACATTATTGCACCCACACTGCCCTCATCTGGCATGTAGGTCTGAACAAATATCTTCAAATAAATGTTGCCCTTGATAAGGAAAAAAATTAGCCAAACCTGTTTTGGGACTTGATAGTGTGTAAACCAGAATATATAGCACATGCATATTTAATAAGCTATGACTTTGCACATTTGAAATCAACCCATGCAATATCTGTTGTTAAGTAATGCCTTACTTAAATAGGATTTGCCTTGACACATAGTAGCATCCGAGGCTAGAACAGCGTGGGCACTAATAGCACTTGCTAACACAACCTTTCTAAGGTACATTACAATGGGGAAAAGAAACATGGGCAACTAAATCAATCACAAAATTTGAATCAAGGTTTATTTGTTTGTGAAAGAGAGCGTAAAACCTCTGTACCAGAGACAAATTCATTGTGTGTTAATCACACTTGGCCAAATAAAATATTCTGTTCTGGCCTGCTCTCTTCTCGTCTACACTATATGATACTATGATCAGAGCTTCTTCATACCTTTGTCCTTTTAACAGATAAGGAAATTCTAATTAGGCAAACAAGTTACAAAATAGTGAATGACATAATGATTTTAGCGGACAGAGTCGACATTTACTGTACTTGTTCAAATAAGTTTATAAAGTCATAGGAAATCAGCACTCTTACAGAATAATATAGATGTTCCAATAAACGGGATGACAATCAGGTGTAAATGGTGGATCTTTCTCTATAAAAACATCATCATTGTAGACCGCTCTTCATGACAGAGTTTTCTGCAAATGAATGATGCCCTGATCAAAAACAATCTGTGAACTTCAGAAAAAGTAATAATTTTATGAAGATTGAAAGGGCCACAAAACCATCACAAAGTAGGTTTCTCTCTAACAACCTATGGTAAAAGACAGAATGTGTACAAATAGAGAAAATACAGTACTGTTGCTTCTCTTCCCAAGAGTGATTGTCCAATGAAATTTCCCCAAGAGCAAGTCATACAATACCTTGAGAGGTGGTAAAGGACCTCAGGTAGCAATAAAGGAGTTGAAGGTTACTCTTGCTCTGCCTAATGCCAGCATCTCCCATAAAGAAAGCACTGAACAAGAATGGCGCACATGGGAAGGTAGTAAAATTATTGCTCTAGAAAACATACTGCCCCCTTTTTCAAGTTTGTTAAAATTCACCTGAATGATTTAGAACAGGGGTATCAAACACACCGCCTGCGGGCAGGATTTGGCCTGCGATAGGCCCAGAGTTGTCTCATGGGGCCGTCCCAGAGATGGCAAGGGACTGGCCCATGCTGCCCCACCAACGGGCCACTGTGGTCCCACCCACCCAGTCAGCCACAACAACCGACTGTGCTCACCCTGACTCCCCAAGGGCAAACAAAATCCCGATATGGCCTGCGATAGGATCGAGTTTGACACTCCTGATTTAGAAGGTTATTTAAACTACGTTCTGTAGTGAATGACACAAGACTGGAACTTTCTAGCATTAATGAAGATTATTGGCGGGGGGGGGGAACTCCTTGAAAGACTGCATTGCAACAAAATGATTTCATCCAAATATGAATAAGATGGGAGTTGGAGTGTGTCTGGATTGCATGCTACCATTCTGAGAGCAACTTATTTTAGATTCTGTCAGCAAAATTTATAAGACAGTGTCAGCAAATCTGTCCATGAAATAAAGCTTAAGCAAATGAGTCATGCAGTACTACAATGATCACAAGTAAATCACAAGTAAATGTACACAAGTAAAACTACAATAGAATGGCTAAAGAATAAAAGAATTCACATTAGGAAGCGGCCAAGTCAAAATATTGACTGTAACTCAACAGAAGTCTAAAAATAATCAGTTGAAACAGTTCTAGAAGGAGTGATGTGTCATTTACAGAAACAATCAAGAGGGACAGGAAAAGTTTGGTTGAAATCACGGCTGCTAAAGAAGATTCCATAATTTATTAAATCAAAGGTTACACATATTTTCCCCCAACAAAATTAGAGAATGTTATGTTACTGTGTTCAATAAAGACACAAGATTTTACACCCATGATGGCAAATGTATGGCACGTGTGCCACAGGTGGCACACAGTGCCCTGTCTGAGGGCACGCAAGCCATCGCCCTAGTTCAGCTCCACTACACATGCACATGCATCACCCGCCAGCCAGCTATTCGTCAGGACTCTGCTGCACATGCATGGGTGCATGTGCAGGGGCTGCATGCGCACGCATGGGGGTCATGGCGCATCCAGAGGGTGCACACATGTGGGGATGGGCATATGCACAGGGGATGCATGCATATTGCATTCTGGAGGTTTGAGCATGCTTTGGACACAGTCTGGAAAAGATTAGCCATCATTGTTCTACACTATTTTGTAGGTTGTTTAATCCAAATCTCATCTATTAATAGGATTTAATAATTCCATGCTGCTATTAGTATTTTTCAAATATTTCAATCAATTGAAATGCTTTCATCTTTATCTTTATCTTTCCCCTATGGAGTACTGAAGCTTGAAGTTAGAGTTGCAAGTTTCTATGCAGGTAAGAACTCGGAAAATTTCAAGTCCATTTATATATATTTTTTATGCTTTAAAAAATGTTACTTGAAAAAATGTGGATGCACAGTAAAACAATTGCCTGCTACACAGAGTATTAGAAGCTATTGCATTTGATGTTCAATTTTAGTTGGTAGGTTACATGAACCCAAGCAATTTGGTTTACTTAATAATGATAGGAAAACCCAGTTAATAACCTACTAAATATGGTTTCTAGTAAATGTGCCTCATAGTTCCCTTTGCTTCCTTCCTATCAAATGGTATAACTAAAAACACACTCCCACACATTAAAAGAAAACGTTACAGAATTTCCAGTGTTCTTATATTTTATTTACTTGTTTGATAGTTATATCCTGCCTTTGTTGTTTTTATAAATAACTCAAGACAGCGAACATATCCAACAATCTCTCCTCTTATTTTCCCCACAACAATCCTGTTAGATGAGTTGGACTGAAACAAAGTGGCAGGCCAAAGGTCACTCTGCTGACTTCCATGGATATATTTGCAAATTGCCTATATGCACTAGGATAGATAAAGTACACAAATAACTAAAAAATAAAATCTATGAAAATGACTGTTGCTTATTGCCATCTAGAAGTATTTTAAAAATGAGTCTCAAATGAACCAGGGATGTTTTCTAAGCCAGTGAGAACAAGCAGAAATGTACATTGATAAATTATACAAATAGACTTCAACTTACTATTTTCTCAGTGACCCTACGAAGTTAAGATGGTGCTGAATAAATGGTAGTTATGCCAAGTTCCTAAAGTTACCATTGCTGCAGCACCCCACTATTACATAATCAAAATTCAGGTACTTGACAACCACAGGGGCAGTTCAACCCCACCCCCACCTACCTATCTCCTTCTATCTCTGCCCTCTTGGTAGCCCTGCAATCTGGTGGCTCAGCCAACTAGCTTGTGCCCTGTTGTGTGCCCTTTGATAACTGGCTCTACAGCCCCTGCCAAATAAAACCACAATAAAAATCCAAATCCAAATAAAATCACCATATCCAAATGAAAGCCACAATCATAATATTAAAATAATATAGCATGCACCATGCACTAGAGCTTATCTAACATCCCAAGCCAAAGCCAAATTTAAAATCCTTGCTGAAATAGCAACAAGGTTTCGGCCATCTGAAACTTATAAGGAATGATGTTCTATATGATGGGTGCTGCAACACCTTTAAAAAAAAGTTTTCCCCCTTTCTTGAGTTATTCTTTTCAAAATTACTTAAAGCTTTTATGATTGTTCCCTCTTACCACCCTTCCATTACTGATTTGCCATTTTCAGTGTTAAGATTCTGTATATTTTAATTATGATTTTCAGATGAGTTAACCACTGAAATAGAATTACAATAAAAAGAATATTTTAATTTAATATTTTAATCAATATGAGGCACACTATATAAAAGACTGTAAGATAATTCCATTGTAGATCTATTCATAGTTAGAAGAAACTAAGGACATCTCAGAAAACAGATTTCCTTGTGGGAACTTGCTTTGCTTCTCCAGATTAATATCTAAAATGATATGCTGTTAGCATACAGATCACACACAAAGAACTTTATTAATACACATACTAAAAATGTATGTGAATAATGAGAAATCTCTCAGATTTACAAAGGTAGTGTACAAATAAATACATTTGACACTATAAGATGAATATGTCATCATTTTTTAATTTAATGTGACTTCAGAAAGATCATAAAGAAATGTATGGAACAGGAAAAGATATAGATCTTTTCCTGTTCCATAGTCAGGGCACTAGTTACTATTTTAGTAAGCTGCTGGACCAAATTCAAAATGCTGCTGATGACTTCCACGGCATTATATTGTTACATCAAGTACCGGCTTGTTAAATTTGAATCTGCATATCTAGTATGAAGTTCACATGGCCCCCTAGAGTCTACAAAAAGTGAAGGGGGTGGATCAGGCAGCAGATTCCTTGTGCATCCAGGCCAATAAATAATTCTATTCAAGAATGTATTTTGAAACTCTTCACCTCCAAAGTTCAAGCAGCTCCTTGCCTCCTAATATTTCATAAAATTGATTTAAAACATTATTTCTTCATACTTTTAAGCAGGGTTGAATATTTTGGATAGCTGTTGCTTCAGCATTTTTAGTCTATTATACAGTATTTGCTGGAGCAGGATACCAGAACTGTGAAAAATCCTTCATATTACTTTAGTTTTTGTACTGATTGGTTTAAAAGAGTTTTCCAAATTCATTTGCTGAGCTACATATGGATTTGAATCTGGATTTCTGCAGTCTTTGTTTAATATCTTAACAGCTACCCATACTGGTTCTATCCCCTATTTTAACTTTATTTTCTAAAGTAAATATGCCCTTTTTTGTAAGATGTAGCAGTAAAAGTACAGGTAGTCCTCACTTACCAACCACAAATGAGACCAGCAACTCCCATCACTATACAACATGGTTATAAAGTGAAAAATTGCACAGATGTGCCCAACTGATGTCACTTGTGGCTGCAATTGTTAAGCAAACCATGTAGGTTAAGTGCAACATCATGTGAATGCAGCTTGCAACTTCCTGCTGGCTTCCCCACTGATTTTACTTGTTGAAAGCTAGCTGTGAAGGTCGCAAATGGCAAACATGGGACCACACAAAGCTGCAACTCTTGTAAATGCGCACTGGTTGTTAAACATCTGAATTGTGATCATGCAAATGTTCTTTTTCAGTACCATTATAACTTTAAATGGTTGCTGAATGAGCCATTGATAAATGAGGAATACATATATATTAATATTTTGTGTTATTTTTGTACCACTATTTAAGAAATACATGAATTATCACCAAAGTCAAATATGGTCCAACTGCACTCCCAAATGTCAATTTCCCACTATTAAAAAAAAACCTGCATAAAATTGTCATATATACTAAAATAGTCCTTTTTCTATTTTAGATCATTTCAAGTTTGAAAATAAAAATATTCTGTGCATTCTTCAAAAAGTATACAGAAGATCTGCATAGCACTGCTCTAGTATTAAGGAAGCTTGGCTATTGTTTTGAGCCTCAACATATGTGTGTGGGTGGGTGTTGCTCCATGAAAGAGCTGACTTATTAAAGTTAATGCAATTGTTAATTAAACAGCTGTTTAATGAAAAGAGAAGTGTGCTGTGTTAAGATCAGATCCAAAGGATTTCTTCCAAATCAAGGTTTGTAGCTATGTAAATATATGCCTATTTCCTTTTAGATTCCTTTTTCCCAATCTTAATTTATTTTGTTACAAGGTATTATTGACAAGGGAGTCCCTGGGTTTATCAACTTTTATAAACCATTCTGAGAGGTTTATGCTTTGTATAAACAAGCATTCATTTTTAGTAATCTCAGAATGAAAAATAAGGCTCAAAATTACCATTGCTCCTCAATTGCTAATAAAGGCAGGATTACATAATTGCACCATTTTAAGTTGCCAAATTTTTAATGTCTCTTTTGCAAATAACTATAGCTGCTATACATAAGCAACATGATTATATTTGGACATCCTGCCTACTCAAAAGCAAATTACAGTATGTATACTTCATTATGCATGAACCAGGCCTAAAAATCAGCCTTCTACCAGCTGCAATGTCCCTTATACTCTGGACTTCTCTTATAATTCTTTATCTGGTCTGCTTGGGGAAAGTTGGCTAATTCCATAAATCATTACAAAAAAATTACATTTCACTGGAAAATACAAAAACCTAGAATACAGAACTGCCAAGAATATATTAGCCATCCCCTTTCAAATGTTTTTTTTTTAAAGTTTGAAGGAACTATTTGGCTTTAGCTTTGTACATACTTGATAATGTCAAACTTTATTATATCTCTTTCTTATATTAACAAAATGAATAATGTCTTGTTGGGGGATACATACACCTTCAAGTACAGCCACTTTAACAGGCAACCACCGCTTCTTAGGAAAAGCAAATACATGGAATCCAGAAGATTTAATTACCACATTGCTATATCTATATAAACAGATCAGATGACAAGTTATTTCAAGAGAAAATGATAATAAACAAGAGACTAAACTCAACCCAGGCAATATAAACTAACAGTACAAATAGGTATAGCAATTAGGGGGGAAAATCAAGCCTAGAAATGCTAAAACGAGACTGCATATTCTCCATATTAAGATGCTGAGGCCAAAAGAAAGTAATTGCCTCAAACCATCAGTTAATGTTAAAAAACTATGTTAAAAAGGCTACCCTTTCAGTTCAATTTCCGAGCAACTCTATTCTAAACCTTTGTGTTTGTCCATTAACTCGCCAATCTCCAAGGAATGGCATTTTTGCTGGAGCACCTTCAACTAAAAATCCGCAAGAGAAGTGTTTAGCCTCACTATACGTAATGGGAGATTTAGACAGTAACTTTTCAAGCGTGGCAGGTTTGAGGTCTAGAATGGGAAACTATCGGGGCGTTGTTACGCTCCGTCACCATATATATTTTTAACCTCACCGAAGCATTCGCCGAACAGCGCTCTTTCAGGCCTAAAAAAACCCTCATTAACCCACCCCAACCGCTCTTCTTGTGATTCACATCTACCAGGTTGGTAATGGCGTTGCCGCTCAACGAAATTGGGGAAACTGGAAGGGTAGTAACTCTCAGAGGCTTGACAGGAACCACGGCGGAGACCCGGCCGCCGGTGTAGGCCTTAGTAGGCCGGCGTCAAGCTGCGGGCGGTCCCTAAGTCGAGCACCTCCCACTCTTCAGCAGTCACTACCACGTCGGCGCAGCCAACACTGCGGAAATGGAGCGGCTGAGGCGGGCGTTGCGCAGGCGGCTCGGCCCTGAGGCCGGGCTTCCCAATTCCGCAGCGGCTCTTTCCCTCCTCCCCTCCCCCTTTTGCTTTCTCACCTGTGTCCCCGATTATGATATACTTGAAGAGATACGCGTAGGCCATGTCTTCCCGATCCCCGTCGCTTCACCCTCCTGCCTTCTCCGGTAGAACTGTCGCTCCTCTGTGGCGTGGCGCGGCGTGACGTGACGCCCCCTCCGCCCTTCTATGTCAGAGCTCGCGCTACGTAAGATTTGAAGCCGTTAGCGACTTCCTTTCCCCCCCCTCCGCGCGCGCCGCACGACTTCCAACTACCCCCTACCCCACCCCCTTTCCGAAGCTGTCACCAGCAATTTCTCACGTCGGCCCTTCGGCTGTACCGGCGCGCGCGCCCCCCTTCCTTTTCTCTCGCCGCGTCTCCGAAGAGGCTCGTAAACGTCCCGAGGCGAGAGATGGGAGCGACCGGAGGGGGAGGGATGGAGCGGGGCAGGAACAATAACAGGCAGTAAGGCTCCTACACGGTTAGGCAACGTCACGAAGCGCTCTTCGCCAACCCGGAAGTGTTTGAACCCTTCGTGGCCTCGTCTGGGCGGGGGGCGGAGCCTTGGAAGTGACATACGGGCGGAGGCTTAAGAGCTTGGGGCGTGGAAGGGAGGGGTCTCGATGGTGGATCCGAGTCACGTGAGAAGGGAGGTCGCGGAATGCCCATAAGAAATAACCGGATCTCTCCGTGGGGAATGAGAGCTAAGAAAGGCCGTTGACGAGACTCCTCTGTTGAAATCAGTGGAAAGCTGAAATTAAACTGGCGGAATGCCTTATGAAAACAAGTTGGAATGGGCTAATAGAAATAACCGACTTGGCATAGATTGCATTGCTTTTTGAATTACAAGCATGTAAAATGATAAATGATACGGTTTGAATTGAAGGGCAGGAATGGGGCTGAAATAAAAGCCTTCGCGTTAAAAAGAATGGCCAGGAGCAACGGGCTTCTTGTTGGGGCGGGGGGAGAGAGAAATAGGAGGATGGTGTGTTGGATATGTTTGCCGCCTTGAGTTATTTGTAAAGTAATAAAGGTAGGATATAAATAAGCCAAGGACCTACAAGGGCGACTGGAGTGGGAACAGGAATCTACTTATGTAGAAACCAATGATACAAGACTGGAATAGTAGCTCCTGTAAGTACTGTTAGGGTAGTTTAATGGCAGAAATGATGGATTCTGGAGAAAAAGTGTCAGTCCAAAGGCTAGGAAGATGGCTCTTAAAAGACAAAAAAGATCAGGCATTGGAATTACTATCCCCAGAAATAGGAGGAACTGGCATCATTCCTGGTACTGGAATGACAGTCAAGATCACAGAACAGACCAAGGACTAGAAAAACCTTCCTAAGGCTGTATGGGCCTGGCATGTAATTGAAGAATAAACTCTTGAAAATAGGCGAAATGTGTTATTCACAAGCATTTTCGTTCTATTTAACCTTTCTAGGACTGTTATTCCAGTCATGCAACTCATACTTTTAAGGCTCAGCATTATCCAATTTCATGCCTTTCTATTATTCTGCTCTCAATTTTAGCCTTGCCCTTTCAGATGCAGTAATGTTTGCCAATGTATGCTACGGTATCACTGTATTTCAGTTACCTGGGATGATCATTTGAGACTTTGGCCTGATGCATTATGATATTTTAGAGCCTTGATCAGGCATACACATCTCTTTGGGAACAGGTTTAAATGTTGATTTTATATAAGACTAGCAGTCTTTGTACAGCCTTATATGTTAAGGAATGAGCTTGGAGTTGGGGAGACCAAGCCAGGAATGGCTTGGATTGGGGTGGGTATTTGCTTAACAATCTGTGATTCTCAGCGACAGAAATAAGTGCTCCACTAGATAAACTCTTGACCTAATCCAATAAGGCTCCTTAAGGCCATCATACATGTTGGTACTGCATAAGTAAATACTGTGCTACTGGCTACTACCCTATTTCTCCAAATTTGAGTATGACGACACACTGACTGGATGGTTGTCAGAGCGCTTTCCTGAGTACTCTGAGCTGTTTTTTCCAGAGAGAAAATTCACAAGTTGTAGAATTGTAAAAGCAGTTTAAGAAAATACATTTTAAACTAAAACAGCTTTCCTCTCTTTCTAATTCCATTAAATGTGTGGCTGTCTTCAAAGAGAAATGCAGATTTCAGAACTTCTGCAAAAGCAAGGAAATTCATCCTTCCCATTAAAAACATGTTTTAAAAATTAATTCAGCTTTTGCTTCCTCTAGTGTATTTTGTAAAGTTGTATTTTACTTTATAAAGTCAAGGTTATATCACTGTTTTATCTAATTATATATATATGTGTGTGTGTGTGTGTGTGTGTGTGTGTGTGTGTGTGTGTGTGTGTGTATATATATATATATATATATATATATATATATATATACATACATACATATACATACACATACACACACACACACACACATACATACATACATACATATATATATACACTACTAACTTTCTCACTCTGTTTGCCTGTTTGTATCTCATATTAGTTCAGATGGTCCATTATATGTTAAATTTAAAAAAGCTGGAACTCATTACTCCTATGAAATTGATAGCTCTGTGATGTTCACACCAGTATGATTTCAAAGTTGTGGCTGCTGCAGCATCCCTACAGTCATGTAATCATGATTTCCTACACTCCCTGCTAGCTTCCCACAAGCCAAGTCAATGGGATAACCAGCAGGAAGTTGGAAGTTGTCCCCACTCCCGCATCATTCTGTTTTTCTGTTTAGGTAATTAAATGCTGACTAAGTATTGTACTTTGTTTGCCAGTACAATTATTTTTCTATTTATGATATATACTCTTCTTAAATGATCATGGGTCAATACAGCAATGGCGTAAAAGAAATATTGTCAGCCTAAAATTTAATATTTATTCTGATCACATCAGACTTCACTGTCTCAAAGGACCCAATGGCTTCACAGGATTCTCTAGTATAGATTAAAATGTAACTAAAAATTAACAATTTAGAATGTAATATAATTCTTTTGCCCGTAAAAGAATTGACCCTAATATTAATGAAACCATTACTTTTATTGGTGGGGGAAGAATTTCATAATTTCATTTTCTTATTTTATTAAATCCCAGTACTGTTTCATAAAGTTTGAGAATTTCTGGCATATGAATAAATGCAATCCATACTTATTGGCAGATGTAACTATCTAAGCATTATGAAATATCAACAAGACAGTTTCAGAATATTTCAGTCCTGTGACACAATGATTGTATCATCTATCCATGAATGTGCTGTTTAAATTGTCTTTCTGGCATCCCCTTTAGATTTTTTTTAAAGATAATAGTTTGAATGGGGATTGTGTTTTCTGTAACAGCACATATGTAGCTCGGGGGTAGGTTTTTATATTGTTGGTCACATACTGGTGAACTCATATAGGCAACTCTAGTTGAGATAAACTATTTTTATAACAGCTATTAATTCTGAATGCCATTTACAATTTTCTTTTTAGCTTAATACTGTGTACAGGGCAAGAATGAGACATTTAGCAATAAGAACTGAATGGGTCTTTCTATACATTTAGTTACAAATAACTAAATCTCATTGAATTATAGAATAGAACTTTGAGAGCTTCAATGACATCTGCAAGTTTTTTTCATTAAAAAGAGCAAAATGTTTTTATGTAGTATTTCTGAAGCTGATGCAACTAGGAACAGAGTAGGTCATTTCACAAGCAGTGCGCTTGTACTAATATTTTACAAATTATCATATGTAACCATATTTTTAATTACAGAAAATATCCCAATTCTAGGATCAGCATTTGAACATGAAACTCAAAATTTGATACCAAAGGTCACTGTAAATTAAAAAGTCCATTTTCCACAACTCCAAAATAGCAGTCCATCAGGTTCAGGCAACACAAGAGGACTGATCCTTTGGAAAATTGCTATTGCTAATCACAGACTCGTGGAACTGTAGAATTGGAAGTTAATTTGGCCTAACTTTCTGCAGTGTGTAGGAGAAGCAATTAAATTATCCATGAGTTGTGGCTGTCCATCCACCACTAGAGTTCCAGTGGTTTTTCCAGGAGTTGGAAAAACCCACAAACTCTATATATTCCCTTGTTGTACAGGTCTTATTGTCAGAAAAGGTCTCTTCACATTTAAACAGTTAGCAGTTGAAAATTATATATATTATTTTTTACTCCGATTTCTGTGGCCATAGTTCTTGATCATCTTCCATGTAGCTTCCTTCATTGGATCAGAATAAAGCTATGTCTACCTTCAGTTTTCATTTCCTCAGACTGAACATCTAAATTCCTCATAGGGTATGTCCTCTAGTCCAACAGTCCCTAATTTTTCCCATTCCACAGACTGGCAGCAGTGTCTGTGGGGGGAATGGTTTTGCATTTGCACCACTTAATCACGTGCAAGCGCAAATGGAGCTTCGTGCACTCGACCGCTAATTGTGCAGCCTGAATCTCAATGGGCTGCAGACCGGTTATCGTCCATGGACCCTTGCTCTAGTACTTCGATTATCTACACTGCTGTCCTTGAAACCCTCGCTAAAATGTCAATAACCTTTTGAAAATTTGATGCCCAGAATTGTACATAGTACTTTAGATGTGATTTCACTAGTTCCATATAAAAAGAAATAATGAAAGACTTCACGCGTCTTTAATACATGGTTTCTTCTAATCAAGACCAGAACAGCACTAGCCCTACCAGCAGCTGACTGAAATTAATGACACATGTTCAGCTTGTTGTCTACCACATCCAAGGTCTTCTCAGATGTGTCTCCCAAGTCATGGAGTTTTATTCCTGTATGCATCTTATATTTTGTGACTAGCCAGCCAGTTGTAGATCCATCTTATTGTAATGCTATCCAAACCACACTTTAACTGCTTGTCATTTATAATTTGGTTAATATCAAAGTAAATTAGTGTCAGTATTTGTTTTCTTCAGTAGAATAGTTACCCTGTCATAGAAGGAGACAAAATTTGCCTCATGTGCTCTATTTTGACAAAGACATGTTGACTCTTAGCATAATAATCTGTACAGGAGGACTGTTAATTGGGAGTTGTTCTCACCATCGTCTGCGCATGTGGAAAGGAGGGGAGGTTCCTGCCAAGGCCAACTGTCTGGCATACCAACCTGATGATGATTTTTGAAGATATCTCCCACCTGACAGCTGTGGAGATATTGGATTGGACTATGGATCGGGGTTACCAAGGGGAGGGGAATGGGTCATGTATTGATATCTAATGCTCTCGCGCGCTTTTGCTCAGATCCGGCTTTGCTTAGCTTCTATTTACTTATAATCAGTAAAAGTACTTTTAGTTCTGCAAAATGGAGTTGAGTGGTTTCTTTCTTGGTTACTAAGTGAAGCAGCAATTGACATTAAGCTGGATCATCTTGCACCCATCCTGGAGCTGACACCTTCCGAGGGGGGTGCACCCAAAACCTGAAGGATGTCCCACCAGGGCAGTGATCAAGAAGAAGATATGGGAACAGCTGCATCCTCCTGCCCTTTGGAGACGGAGCGAATGGCTGGCCTGCACTTGGAAGAACGATCCGTTCGAGCCAGATGGACTTGGGGAGTGGGACGGAAAGAGGACCCCGAAGAACCTTTGACTGGGATTACTATGAGGAGACCCAGAAAACCAGTGGCTGACTGGCGGGACCCTGAGGAGGAGAACCTTATGATGTCCCAAGCGATGAAACCTTTTGAAGGGGCATGGGAGATGCGCCGAGCCCGAGAAGCCGATCTCCAGGAAACAGGAAAGGTATACAGAAACCTTGTCTGATCCGAGAGAAACTGGAGGGGCTGAAAGGGGAGCTGAACAAGATAACCCAGTGCCGACCCCAATCACAGCGGCTAGAAACATTCCAAGAGGGGTGGGCCCGCAGACGCCGGATGGCTAAGGTTCCTCCCTTAAGTGTAAAATATGGAGAACTGAAAGATCTAGGGTTCTTCATTGTTCAAGTATGGAACTATATGCAAATGTACGGTGATGAACTGATTACTGATGAAGCGAAGGTAAGAGTTATTATGATGGCTTTGGAAAATAAGGCAGCGGCATGGATGGTGGGCTTGCATAACGCTGATTCCCCACTATTGAGAGACTATAATGGATTTATGGCTGCTTTGAGAAAACGCTTTGATGATCCCCTCACAGAGTGTAAAGCTAGAATTAAGTTCAAAACTCTTACCCAGGGGAAACAGCCAGTAGCTGATTATATACAAGAATTTCGTGAGCTATCAGCTTTTATGAGGGGTTGGTCTGAAGAAGCATTGTTAGACTATTTCACTGATGGGTTAAACAAAGAGATTTACAAGCATTGTGTGAACCGGAGGCCTCCCCGTAGACTGCAGCCCTGGTATGAAGTAGCTGCTGATGTGGAAATTGACCTGGCCAGGCTGAATTACCAGGGGGAGAGTGAGGGCGAAAAATCCCCGCCTGCCAAACCCCCCTCCCCAGGAGCCCCGAAAGGAGGGAAAAGTGGATCTGCAAGCAAACCAAATCCCTTCGTGTGATTCCGCTGTGGGAAGGAGAGGCATTGTACCATTAATTGCCGTGTCAAAATGACCCAAAAGGGCCCCCTCGGAGAGAAAAAAGACTGGAAAAACCTCCCAGCAAGAGGAAAGAACCTGCCCTGAAGGGGAAGGAACCTCCTCAGTGTTTCAGCCCTGGTGAGAGGGGGGGAGGATACCCCTAGCTCTTCGGAAGAAACTGAATCTGACAATGAACGCTGGGTAAATTCCTGATCGGGACCCATGACATTCCAGTTGAGCTTAGGGTGCCTCTTCTGGTGCACAAGAGAAAATTCTAGCTCTTTTAGATTCCGGATGCACACGATGCATTATGAGCCCAGAAATAGTAGAAAGATTGGGTTTGAAGCTAAAAACTTTGAAAATCCCAATCGCTTTTTGCCAATTGGATGGTTCTATTGTGGGAGGGAGCCCTGCTCACTTTGTTACTGAGCCTATTCAGATGTGGACGGGAACCCACCAAGAGACAATAAGTTTTATTGTAGCCCCAGGAATGGACCGGCCCCTTATATTGGGATTGCCCTGGCTGTGTAAATGGAACTCACACATAAATTGGAGGAAGGGTTGGTTGCACATCTGGTCTGCTACACCCCCTGAAAAGGAAGAAGGGGTGCCGGAACCGAATAAGTCAGACCCCAATCTAGCAGCCAGAGGGCAAGAAAAGATTGAGGTGGAGGAAAAAATCCCGAGAGAATACTGGGACCTGAAAGATGTTTTCAGTGAAAAGTCTTCAGATAAATTACCCTCACACAGGCCCACCGACTGCAGCATTGATATTCTCCCTGGGGTGAAACTCCCTAAACCTCAGATTTATTCAATGACTCCTAGAGAAATGGACGAGAAAATTCATTGACAAAAATTTAGAAAGGGGGTTCACTGAACCAGCTAGACCCCGAGTGGCTGCTCCGGTCTTGTTCAGAGAAAAGAAAGATGGCTCCTTTCATTTGTGTGTGAATTTTAAAAAGCTGAATGGGGTATGTGTCCAAAATCGCTACCCTTTGCCGTTAATGAAGGACATGCTGGCCCAGCTGGGTAAAGGGAAGATTTTCACAAAGTTAGATCTACGAGAGGCCTCGTCAGAATTAAAGAAGGGGATGAGTGGAAAACTGCGTTCAACTGCCCTCTTGGTTGTTTTCAATTTCGCATTATGCCATTTGGACTACAGGGGGCGCCAGCCATTTTCATGCAGTTAATTAATGAAGTTTTGCATGACCACCTTTACAAAGGCGTGATGGTCTATCTTGATGATATCCTTATTGACACGGAAACACATGAAGAACACGTGAAACTAGTTCGCACAGTACTAAAAAAACTTCGTGCAGCGGAACTATATGCTAAATTGTCTAAATGCGAATTTCATCAGGAGAAGGTGGATTACCTGGGATATCGCTTCTCCCACGAAGGGATAGAGATGGACCCAGCAAAGGTCCAAGCAGTCACCAAATGGGCGGCTCCCCGCACCCGCAAACAGTTGCAAAGTTTCTTAGGCTTTGCTAATTTCTATCGTCAATTTATTCCTTCATTTGCCAAAATTGCCCTGCCCATTACGACCCTCCTAAAATCAAAGGGGAAGGCAAAACCTAGACCAGGTAAACCCTTAAACTGGACTACGGAATGTCAAGCGGCGTTCAAAAAGTTAAAACGACTTTTTGCAGCTGAACTAGTTTTGAAACACCCGGCCATGGATTCACCATTTGTGGTCCAGGCAGATGCTAGTGATGTTGCAGTAGGGGCGGTGCTGCTTCAGGCGAATGCTAATGGAAAGTTGCAACCCTGTGCTTAACACCTCTCGGAAACTAACAGAGACTGAGAGACAATGGGCTATTTGGGAAAAGGAGGCTTTTGCAGTCAGGTGGGCCTTGATGATCTGGCGTCATTTTTTGGAGGGGGCTAAACACCCTTTTGAGGTGTGGACTAATCACAAAGGTTTGGAGGCATTAAAGACCCCCTGGAAATTGTCCCCCAAACAAATGAGATGGGCACAACACTTCATTAGATTCAATTTTATGGCTGATGCTTTGTCCAGACTTCCTCAATATAACAGTTCAAAGCTTAGTGTCGTCCAACCAGTCATGCCAACGAGAAGCCTCGCCACTCCGGTCGTCACCAGAAACCAGACCAGTTCCAATTTGGAAGTCACACAGGATCTCGTTACAAAACTCAAGGAGGCCCTTGAAGTTGATGAGTGGTTTCGCCAACATACAGATTAGTGCACCATGAAGGATGGCCTGGCTTGGATTGGAGCTAAATTGTATGTTCCCGCAACTATTAGGAGCCTGGTTCTTCAACGTGCTCATGACTCACGCATGGCTGGACATTTTGGGTTTGTAAAAACCCTGCATCTCATTAAAAGACAATTTTGGTGGCCCTCATTGAAAAAGGACATTGAATCTTATGTAGCTAGCTGCCCCACATGTGCTACAGCAAAGCGGCCACCGGGGAAACCTCAAGGATTGCTCCAAGCAGTGGCCCGTCCTGAGGCACCGTGGAAGGAGATATCTATGGATTTCATTGTTGAATTGCCGGAAAGTCAAGGTAATACGGTCATTTGGGTCATTACCAACTTGTTTTCCAAGCAGGTTCATTTTATTCCTTGTTCCAAGATCCCGTCCGCTAAATCTTTAGCTAAGTTGTTCATTACACATGTATATCGTCTACGTGGAGTACCGGACCGCATCATCTCAGATAGGGGGATCCAATTTACCTCGGTGCATACTTGAGAGACCGCCTTCTGCCAATTACTTCCCTGCGACCTATAAGATCCCATAGACTGGGCCTCCTCCGCATTCCATCGGCCAGCCAGTGTCGGCTGGCAACTACAAGGAGGAGGGCCTTCTCAGCAGTAGCCCCGACCCTTTGGAACGAGCTCCCCGTGGAGATTCGTACCCTCTCCACCGTCCAAGCCTTCCGCATAGCCTTGAAGAACTGGCTCGCCCGTCAGGCCTGGGGATAAGGATAGTTACCCCGCCCGAATGATGAATGTATGTTGTCTATTATTTTACTATATGTTGTTATCTTAATGTCTGTATTTCCCCTTCCCGGTTTTGTGTGAGCCGCCCTGAGTCCCCTTAGGGAAAAGGGCGGCCTACAAATGCTAATAAACCTAAACCTATAAACCTATCCTTGTTTTGGAAAGAGTTTTTGAAGTTGATAGGCTCCACCCAGGACTTAAGCTCCACCCACCACCCTCAAACTAATGGGGCCTATGAGAGGACTAATTCTGTGCTGGAACAGTACCTCCGAAGTTTCATCAATTACCAGCAAGATAATTGGGTGGAATTATTGCCTCATGCTGAGGTGGCGTATAACAACTCGGTGCACAGCAGCACAGGATTTACGCCCTTCAAAATAGTGTACAGACATGATGTTGTGCCTATCCCCAAGGTACCTCGAGAAAACCCACAAGTGCTGTCCCTTTCCGAGTGGAGTGACCAACTCCGAGAGGTGTGGCCTTTGGCTTACTGGGCGTTGGATGCAGCATATCGAGCACATAAAAGACAAGCGGATAAAAAAAGAATGAGGCCAAAGGATTATAAAATTGGTGATCGTATATATTTATCCACCAAGTTTCTCCAGACCTTTCAAAAGTCTAAGAAATTGGGTCCCAAGTATGTTGGCCCGTTCCTGATTATCAAAGTCATAAACCCTGGAACTCCCTAAATATCTCAACCGTGTCTACCCGGTATTTCATGTCAATCTTCTGAAGCCGGAACGTACTTCTCCATTGCGTGGCCCTTTGGCGGCTCCACCCTGCCCCACTTCTGATTGAGGGTGAGCAGCATTTTGAAGTTAAAGAAATTTTGGACTCTAGAAAACATAGAAACCGCGTTCAGTATCTTGTTTAATGGAAACACTTTCCTCCCTCTAATGCTGAATGGGTCGATAATTTCATGTGCGGGGTCCTCGACTCCTCCGTAAATTCTACTCTACCTACCCAAACAAGCCTTGACCTCGATTGATTTCTCCTTTTTTTCCCCTTCCCTTTTTCTTTTATGTTATGTTGTTCATCTGTTTCTCTCTGTTCTTTCGTTTTTGCAGGGATGATGGTCCTTTTTCTGGAGGAGTGCCGGATGTCAGCCTTTTCGGCTGCCATTGAAATGGGGAGGGAGGGCATGGTATTTGGGTGAGGGAAATAATCTGTACAGGAGGACTGTTAATTGGGAGTTGTTCTCACCATCGTCTGCGCATGTGGAAAGGAGGGGAGGTTCCCGCCAAGGCCAACTGTCCGGCATACCAACCTGATGATGATTTTTGAAGATGTCTCCCACCTGACAGCTGTGGAAATATTGGATTGGACTATGGACTGGGGTTACCAAGGGGAGGGGAATGGGTCATGTATTGATATCTAATGCTTTCGTGTGCTTTTGCTCAAATCCAGCTTTGCTTAGCTTCTATTTACTTATAATCAGTAAAAGTACTCTTAATTCTACAAAATGGAGTTGAGTGGTTTCTTTCTTGGTTACTAAGTGAAGCAGCAATTGACACTGAGCTATAATTACTGCGATTATTTTTATGAGGGGGTCAACATTTGCTGTTTTTCACTTGTGTGTATGTGTGTGTTTATATACGTGTGTGTGTGTGTGTGCGTGTTGACACACCTAAGGCATCAATTGCAGTTTTTTTTCAGATGTGATCATCAGCCAGAGGAAACAGGAAGGAAATACAAGTTAATATTTATAACACTCCCTTGTTTCCCAATTACTATTTCTGATTTAAGATAGACTAGCTGTATAGTATGTGTTAGTAAGAGTTTTCCATCTGGAAATATTTTTATTTTTATACATTCAAAAAGAAGGAAGAAAATAAACTTTGCAAGCCAACTAGCAGAGTGTGTCATTTTAAATATAATAACATTTCCTTGGACTTCACTTACTAACCTTTTTACAAAGCCTGTTTTGTTTCTCTTGATAATTTGTAGATAATATTTTTCATTCTTATGAACAATGTCTGTTTACAGCCCAGTAATTTGTGGACGTGTACACTTAAAATTTCAGTCTAGTCTCAGTATAACCTATTCACATTGAAGTTCTAAACTGATGTTTGCAGGGCTTGCAAAGGTTTTGATTCTATGATTACCTGAGAATATTTGCTGCAGAAAGAAGCATCTGAAAAAGTAGTTTTTAAGGATTGCTAGCTGCCTGTACACAAAAACAAATAAACATACTTGAGTATCGAATATGATATATTAAATATTGAAAAAACCTTAACATATTTAAGGCACTTAAATTGACTTAATATTGTAATTGTCTCTAATGGTTTTTGGAAAGCTTATTTTTAAATAGCTTATATTTTTAAATAGTTAATGATCAAGAGTAGACATAATGTATCCTTAAAAACAAAAACAAAATCTCACTTAAATTTGAATGGTGATATTATTAAAAAGATTGTAAATGTTGACAATTTAATTTTAACAAAATCATTTTAATAATCTGATTCTTCTGTAAACTGTAAAACCTGTAAATATACTGAATTTGGTCATATTATTTGTGTAACAATTAAAATTCTATTTGGAGTTATGTTTCCTAATATTACTCTTACATAGTATTGATTTATGTAGTTAGTAAATTATAGTGAGTCATTTACATGACAGCTAAGTTTTTTAACGATACACATTAAAAAAGAAATCTATCTGTTTTTCAAGGTAGCAATTAGTCCACTAGATGGAGAACTTGCATTAAGTTACATTCAACACATGTACTGTAATATAATATTAAGTACTTTACATAACAAATGAATGTTCTCAGATATTATTTTTCATCTGTGTATCACAGAGTTGTAGTGAGATTCTGATACTTGATAAACCTAATTTCTGAACAGTATATTGTACATTAAAATAACCCCAATTAGCTTGAAAAAGTAAGCAGTATCCAGTCAATATAAAACTTTTTAAATATTATTGATTTAAATGAAACTTTTAAACCTATACTTAACATTCACATTGTAATCAGTGGACTTCAAAATGCTTTGCTTTGACTGGATCATATCAGTTATTAGTAGGTAATCAATTAGCAGAATTCTAATTATGAAGCATTCTTCTATTAGCCTGCTCCATTTTAATATTCAGATCATATAATTATTTGCTAAACTTTCAGTGTTAGCAAATAATTATATGATCTTTCTTATTGCATTTTTCATGTGCTAGAATCTTTGTACCGTATCAATTAGTATATCTGAATCATCTAAAAAATCATTCAGAGGGCACCTCGTTTGGCCCATGTCCTTAGACCAATTAGTAATAGAAGAAAATACGATACGCTTTCTGTGAAGTAGGATAGCCTTTGATGTTACACCCACAATGATATGAGCATGCAACCCAGGGGATAGCAGAATTTTGTCCTAAAGTCCTAAAGCATGTAAACATAGTACATGATAAAACAAAATGAAACAAGAATTATTTTTGATCTTTTGATAAAAGCCCCTTTGAATGGCATTTATGCTAATAAGAATCTCTGCCTTGGATAAGCTATGCATTTTCAGCTGGGTCATGGGTAAAAGCTTTTATCCACTTTCTTAAATCTTTTATGTTGAAATTTCAACTTCCACAATTGGCTAATTGGTTGACAATTCTGAGAATTGTATTCTGAATCACTTGGAAAAATAGGAGAAGAAAATTGCTGAGATTTATTTTTAGTTCACTAGGATTTTTGTTGTTTTGAAAGGAATACGTTTTACCAGACAAGACTGATACTAAATTAAATGTGGATTTAAAAATAACAGATTATAGGAATGATTTGGGGGAAAAAATCTACACTTACAGTAAAAGGAATAATACAAAAATCAAAAGAGTGACTTGGATAAATTTCTTATATTGGATTTACAATTGAAACATTAAACCTCTTAAAGCTTTTGTGAACAGGGACAAAAAAAAATCAAATTACAAATGAAGACAAATATAAGTGTCCCAATATAATAATGCAAAGTGTAATCTGGGCCGGTCACCAGGACCAGAGATTTACTCTTCCAAACTTTCAAATTCTGAAAAATCAAATTCTAGAATATTATTTGAAGAAATTAAAGATTAAGATTGTTAAAAACAAAAGGAATATAAAATTGATTTATTTGATCAAGGTTAAAATAGATCTGCAGTTATCACCGGTAATCACACTCAACATTCAGTCCTTAATGGAACTATGTAGCTGGAGGGAAGTTGGTTTCCTCAAGGTCCTGTCTTGGGCTCAGTATTCTTCAACATATTAATAACGGACCTAGATCAGAAGGTTGAAGGGACAGTCATCAAATTTATAAATGACACAAAGCTAGGGGGAATTGCTAATACTTCGATAGACTCAAGTTTCAGAAGAATCTTGACAGATTTGGGCCCTATCCGACATTCAGTGGCAAGAAACATAAGGTCCATAACTACAGAAAAAGCAAGCAAACAAACAAAAAAACAAAACCGATGCACTGGTACAGAATAGGCATTCCTGGATCAACAGTATTGCCTATGAGAAACATCACTGCTTAAATATGAGTCAGCTGTGTGCTGCAGTTGCCAAAAAAATGCAGTGCTGGTTTGCATCACTGGAGGGATAATAACAAGTTCATGTTAAATGATAGTACTGCTATATATTACACTGGAAAGGCCACATTTGGAATATTACATTCAGTTGTGGTCAACACAATACAAAAAGGATGCTGATGCCTTAGAAAGACCAGAGGATAGCAATGAAGATGATAAGGGTTCTATGAAAAAGGCTAAAGAAATTACTGTATTTTTGGGACTAAAAACGTACCGGACTATAAGACACACCTAAATTTACAGGAGGAAAACAAGAAAAAAATTGTTTTTGGCCTCTGCATATTGCATTTTCACCCTCCCCAGCCCCCAGAAGCCCTCTGCAGTGTTCCACTCATCCTGTTTTTTCTTCTCAAGCCCTCTGTGCATTTTGTTTTCGCCCTCCTAGGCCCCCAGAAGCACTCTGCAGTGCTCTACACATCACATTTTTGGCCTGCAGAGTGCTTCTGGGGGCCGGGCAGGTTTTCAAGACTGAACAATCCCATTGGTCCATTATGGTATGAGGACTCCTGCCTCGGGGAGTTGTACTAGAAGACCTCACATTCCTTCCAGCCCTATGATTCCATAATCCCTTAATGGAGTTTTGCTGACAAGAGTTTAAAGGCTCCTCTTTAAACCTTTTAGGATATCTTGATAGATGAGAAATGCAATATGGCTTGTACTTTAGAGAAGATGATAAGTTACTAAAATTGTTTACAGGTTGACTTATGACTTATGAAACTATGACAGACTCCCTGAGAGTACTTATGGCCTAGTTCTGAAGTGCTGATGGCAACCTTTTCGTCACATTTGAAGCACTTGCAGTTGACCTGCTTTTATGGTCGTTTGCAGATCCCCATGGTCATGTGACCATATTTTGCCAAAATTGCATTTCTGGTTTTCAGCAAAACCAGCCCATAGTGAACCATTGCAGCTTAACAACTATCATGACTTATGACTATGCCAGGGAGGCTTCATTATGATTGTAAGCCGAGGACTACCTATGTAGATGTGATGAACAGAGAAGTTGTTTTTTCATATATTTCCCTCCATCTAGATATAGTTCCATTAAGGACTGAATGTTGAGTGTGATTACCAGAGATAACTGCATATCTATTTTAACCTTGATCAAATAAAGCAATTTTATATTACATCCTTTTCTTACCATATTATTTTTTCTTTCTTTTCTATTTTCCTTTCTGCTTTTTTTCTGTACTATTAATTCTTTTTATTGTTTTATTTTTAGTTTGTATTGTTATTAATTATAATTTTTAATAAAATGATCATACAAAAAAGATCTGCAGTTTGTTTTTGAGAATCATCCCTATACATTTTCTTGTTAGTTTGGCAGTTTCTGAATATTGATACTAGTGCAACTTTTACACTTTGTTCTGCATTTTAAAACTAGCTCCCTTAGCATCACCAATTTGATTAACTTGTATTTCTGTATACAAGCTGGAGATATTTTTAACATGCAGTACAACTCTTCTTTGTATTATTTTATAGTCTTTGGAACAAGTTATCCCATTAAAGAGCTTTATTCCAGTCATAAGAATCAGTTTACCAGTTAACCTACTTTCTTACAAAATAATTATGGCTTAATTCCTTTCTTTCTGATACTTTGAACATTAGGATACAGACATCGGAGGCTATAGTCTTCATTAAAGTTCTTCCTAATTTTTTTTGAATGGTTTAATGGGAAAATTCAATTTATTCTGTCTTGAAATGCATAAAGTCCTGTCTGAAATTTTAGTTTCTGGATTTCTGTCTTCGGCTTCCACAGGTTTTAATTTGAAGTCCTGACTGAAACCAGAGTGCTGTAGCACAACACATTCTCAGTCTTTGTGAGACACGCTTTCAGGAGAAAATACCGGAAGAGTAAAAAATGGCTTAATTAAGTAATTTGTTCTTTTTACTAATGCAAGAAATTTTAACAATGAAGACGGCTGTTACAGGATGCAGCAATCTAGCTCTAGAATTTAAACATTGCATTTTACACAATAATTGAAATAGAGCCTTCCAAATTATGTCATAAATATGGGGTTTGGTCTGAGATGACATGCTGAGGAAAGACACTGGTTTCAGAAGATCAGGCAAATAAACAGATGGGCTATCTTAGTAGTGGAGTGAAGGATAATTAGCCATTTTAAAGAAAGGTCAACTTTATCAGAATACATCTATGCCTATGATCTGTGCTACACTACCAATAAAGTCCAAGGAAATTGTTTTCCAAAGCCACTGTAGGGAATGAATGCAGCAGTCTTAGATGCTGGATAGTCAGAAAATTTGTGTAGCAACAAATGTCTACTTTTACACAAGGCCAGAAAATTAGTTTTTTTAAATTATGGGTAGTCCTTGAGAAACACGAAGCTACTTTATAATGGTTCAAAGTTACAACCAATACCTCAAAACTACACACATCCCTGTTTCAAATGTATAATAGCTGCAATGGTCCCACAGCCTCCTAAGCAGCTCTAAGGAATCTCTCTCAATGTGGATTCCCTTTTGTGTGCTTGCTTACTCTCTTGTAATATTTCCCTCCAGTGAATGTAAATACAAACACTAATTTCCCTTTATCAATAATCCCAGAATTGAGATAGAATTCCAAAGAGTGGTAAAGTAGCAAAAAAGGCTTATAAAATTTATTCCTTTTTCCCAGCTTCTCATGAATTGTGTTCAGGAAATCTTCCCCACCATTTGGGCTCACCTGGCTGTTTGGGAGTGGTATTCTTCCAATGCAGTAAGTACTGTAAGTTCAGGGGAAATTTCTTAATAAACCTTTTTCAAAATTTAGTTCCATACTGGCATATCCCTTAATGGTCTTGTTATTTGGTACTTATCATGCAAATTCTAAATTAACCATCAATGCACAGTTTAAAGATAAGTCCACATTCAGAGCCTCTCATTACCTCAACCCTTCTCTTTCATTTTTTAAATCATAAATATTTTATTCATTTTATTCATTCATTCATTCTTTATTTTATTGATTAAATTTTTATGCTGCCCATCTCCCCTACAGTGCCACATGATGTTCATACAAATACACTTATACATAAACCTCATATTCCATTTTAGAAGGAGATATTCACCAATCACATTCTTATTCATTTTTGCATCTCCAAATGCCTAATCGTTTTTTCTGTACTGTCTTGTCTCAGTCCTGCCAATCCATTCATGTTACTTAAATATGATAATTTCCCCCTAAAATATATTCATTTGGAATTTATGCACAATTTTCCCCTCAACTAATTTATGGTTATTCCATTATCACTGTGCACTGAGGCATAACTGAAGAATGAATTTCCAGCTTTCAAATGATTCAAAGAACTGTTACATCAACAACCACTTGAAAAATTTCATCATCTACAATGAAGAGATAAACCTCTCAAAAGTTCATGAAAAAAGTAGTTAAAAAGAACCAAAAAAATTATGCTGTAGTGTATAAAGAAATATAATAGCTCTGAACTGAAACTAGTTCCATTCCTTTTGTTCATAATTAAATTTTCATTCTTCTCTCAGCTGGTACTGGGATTAGAAACCCTGCAGGCAGACACAATTCTAGGTAAGCTAAGTTTACTGCAAAACAAGGAAAGCTGCAAAGTAGAAATCCAGTAATTATTGAGTGTAAACTACAAGCCATATTTATCATGGAACCAGCAAGCAGACAGTGCACTCTTCCATCCTTGTATTATAGTGAGCTAAATGCTTTTGTGCAGGACAGCAATTAGCACTTGTTTCTTATTATTTGTTTATTCATTTATTTATTAATGTATTATTATTGTCCTGTTCCAGTCTAGTAGACTTGAAAATAAAAACATTACAAAGATGACCATAATATTCTTTACCTAATAATCATTTTGAGTTTTGGATGTTTTTCATTATAATATCTTCTTCATCTTTCAACTATCGCTATGCAAAGCTTTCCATTTCTTTTAACCTATCAAACATTTGTTTAGATGAAAATAATTGGGTTGCTTTTCGTGGACTCATATTTTGGACAAAAATGCTCTTCTACTGCAATTGTGTTTGTATGTGTATTCAAAAACAAGTCCGTTGATATGGTGTACAATGTGAAAATTACGTTACATTTTGTATATCTATCCAAGGAAATCCTCTTTATATTCATATATGAATTATTTTTATGAGATGGAGAATGGCAAGCATGTAAACTATTCCTCCAAGTGTTCTCTTGACTGTGCAAAGGATAGCCTTACAAAAACTCTTTCAAAGATAATCTAAAGCTAAATAAACTAAAGATATGCCTCAAATAAGGGTCTAACTGTAATAGAGCTTTGGGGTTATTGTGGAATAGTCATTCCTGTCAAATGGAGATAGTAAATCACAATCCTTGGATATTGGCCTTTCATCTTTCTCCTGAGGGATCAGATATTTTTATTTGTTCATTATCCTTTAGAGGCCATTGTTACCCTATGTGATCACATCTCCTTTAATTGGTCCTCTGCACATTCCTCAACATATTGCAGGTTATAGCGACATCATTTATAAGGAAACTTTATGCCTTCTATTCATGACCTGTATTTGTTTGCCTATAGCACTTGCTGTGCCCCAGCCAAGTTCCCTTCACTACCCCGTTCTTGTGAGGTGAGGGATGAGTGATTCTTTTGTAAGGTTGCTACAAAAAAACACCTCAATGTCAATTGTGTGCAAGATGTTTGTACTCAAACAATTCTAAGCACAAATATTTAAACATTATAAGGTGAGTTCACATGACATTTATTGAACAATATTCCCAAATAGGAATTGTACCTGAGAAGATAGAAAGACTGACAGATAGACAGAGAAATATATTTCAAATGTGCCAATCTATATCTATATATGTATCTTAAATGTAAATGCACAAAGATATGCATGCATGCATGCACAAAACATCAATCGCACATCATCTTAAGTATGAGACTTAATCCCATACATTCTGTTTTATTCCTTTCTAAATATACTGAGCTGTAATAAATCTTATTCTAGCATTTGCATGTCTTTCTTGATTCTGCAGTTTTTCTCACGTATATACAGTTTTTCAAAGGTAACAACAATTAAAGTCAAATGAATGAATGAGTTTCCCTAATTCTTTCAGGAATCCCATCTGGTCTTTGAATCAATTAAATTAGGTTGATAATCTTCCAATATCTCATGATGACAGTTTCATTATGATAAATCTTGATTTATGTTTTTCCATTTTATCTTCCTTTATAATTTGTTCTCTTTCTAGCCTATAAAGATATTGTTTTGTAGACATTCTGTCATCTCATATCTTTAATTATTGTCCTTTACTTCATTAATTCAGTATTATGAGGATCTCATCAGTTTTGGTCTTTTCTTTTTTTAAAAAACAGTCACTATACATATCTTGCTAAAATAAATTTGCCATAGTGATGCCATCAGGATCCCCCCCCCAGGTAATCTTTTTAATTCAGCTTTTAACTTTGTTATTATTTATGTTTTTACATTATATTTTTAATTGTAAACTGCCCAGAGTCCCTTAAATGAGAGGGTGATGCAGAAATGTGATGAATAAATAAACAAGTGCTACACTTTCTTCCTTTAAAAATCAGCTTTGGCAGGAAGAGATTGATCAGGTTCCAATATTACATGGAAGCACTGTTCCTGCTTGCAACTGATAGGAGTTGAGGTTGCTATTGTGTTAGTGGTCAACCAGATTAGCATAATTGCACTAAATTGTGTTAGTTCACTTTAAGTTTATGACTTTCTTGGTTTTATGCAAGTTTGAAAACATGCCTACAGTGGGACAAAGTTCTAAATAAAAATGTTTTTTCAAAAACTTGACTTTGATTTAGATCCGTGTGTGAATACTTTTTTTTAAAATAAAATAAAACCTTTAACCAAATTTGTGTCTTGACAGAATGGGTTGGACTGTCATTAACTGGATGGAGTCATGTTAGAGAGAGAGAGAAAGAGAAAGTGTTCCAAAGCCAGAAGATTAAACCAATTGTTTTGTCTCTTATGGGTAGCATCTGAAAAATCTAGAGAGCACTGATAGATGAGATAGAGAGAGAATAGATCCAAAAGAAAAAGGATAGGGAAGGGAGGCAGGCTATTTCATGCTGATATTATTTTATGATAACTCAGGGATGAACAGGTAGCACTTCTCTTGACAGATAGGTAGTTTTTGTTTAGTGACCACAAGTAGAACTGGCACCTGGTCATTAGCAAAGCATCCACTAAGTGAAAAATCACTGTGACTGTGCTTACAATTTTATTTCAGCTTTCCTTTGCTTTATAGCTTCAGAAAGCTATGACCCTGGAATAGTCTGGTGAGTCCAGATAGTGGGAAAGATCTTTGGGATTTGACTCACGAGGAAACCAGGTAAAAGAACAATCCTAAGCCCCCAAAACAAGAAGCTGGTTGTCTGAAACAAAAAGGTGCAATATTATATAATTACAGGCCCATGGCATGAGTATTCCTGACCACTTAAATTAGGACTGAAGACAGTCTGTAGTTTAAAAAACTAGTAATATTTGTGGGCTTGAAATAATTCTGCTCTGCTACAATGTAAGAATCAGCTATAAACATTCCTGGAATAGGGAAGACCAAGGGGAAAACAAGAGGCTTTAAAAAAACCTCTAGTTAATTCACTAGTGATCCAGGTCACACTTTCCAACTTCCTTTTCACCACATTTTCTAGGCTGCATCGATTTACCCTTTGGCCTTTCTGACATGGACATTTCTTTCCCTAACGCCGTTAACCTAAGCAACGGTGCAGACACAGCTAATTGCGCACAAGCACAAACCGTGCCGTCTCAAGAGAGGCACCGCCTTCTGAACACGTGTCTCTTTGCAGCCAGGTTGCCTGTCTTCACACTGTCCCAACCTAGCAGTTCGCAAAGAAAGCGCCGGCTCCTGCTTTCAGCCCAGGCACCCAACCAGGCGGAGAGCCGGCTTCCGCGCGGGGGTCTTTCTTGTCGAGAACGCCCGCGAAGCGCGGGAAAAGCCGGCAACTTCATGGAGGAACCGGGGCAAGTCGCCGAGAGAGAGGAGAGGGTGGATTGGGGCTACGAAGAAGGTAAGCAGGCGGCGGTCGGGGGGAGGGGAGCTGGGTTGAGTTTGTGGTCTGCGACCAGTCGGAGGAATGGGAGGGAGTAGGACAAGACTGAGGGTAAAGTAAAGCCCAGGCTGACTCTTGTACCCCATCAATATGTGCAGGTAATATTTGCCTTCGTTATCAGATGCTGTCTGGGGTGTTCGATAAAGCAATTTTCTTCCGACGAAAACGAAAGGTTGCCAGGTGAAGCCAGCTTTATCCCAAAGTGAGATATTTGTTTAGAGGTAAAACAAAAAGCTTCAGAATCGCTTTAACAACACGTTGCCGTGTGGCGTTCAAAGCTCAAATACCGAGGAGTTGGCTTGACAGAGTCTCCGCTGTCAACTGCTGTGGCTCCTGGAAGAGAGCTTTAATCTCTTGGTTTTTAAAAAAATAATTTGTGCGTTTCGAAAGGTGACAACACGCCTTTTAAGGCAGCATGCAGCCAGCGTTGCAGATGGGATATTGTGTACACTGATCTGGTGACACAGAACTAAGAAAACAAAATTGCAGGGAATGTGGATTTGCTAGGGACTTATATTATTTTTTCAGGCTTGATATTAAGTGAAAAACTGTGTGTGCATGCAGGAATGGGATGGGAATGGGATAGGATAGGGACCTTAGAGATCTTCTAGTCCAGCCCCCTGCTCAAGCAGAACCTATAACTGTGATTGCCTACCTATGGCACAAGTGCCACAGGTGGCACATGGAGTCATCTCTGTGGGCACGTGAGCCGTTGCCCAGGTCAGCTCTACTGCACATGCATGCACGCCTCCCGCCAGCCAGTCAATTTTCGGGTCTCTGCTGCGAGATGCAAACATGCGCGGGGGAGGGGGGTGCAGTGCCCCCCCCCTGTGCCCCATTTTTGGTCCCAGGAAGCCTTAGGGAGGCCTACTAGCACCAAAACGGGGGTTGCGCATGCATGCACAAGAGGTTTGCATATGCATACGTGGGCCGGTGCCTGCGGGGGGCATTGCATTATGGGTGTCAGCACCACACACATGCTATATCGCGCGCAAAGCGTGCTTTCGGCACCCAAGGAAAAAAAGGTTCGCCATCACTGACCTATACCATTTCAGACAAGTGACTATCCAGTCCAGGGGTCTCCAACCTTGGCAACTTTAAGACTTGTGGACTTCAACTCCCAGAGTTCCTCACCCAGCTTTGTTTTGCTGGTTGAGGAATTCTGGGAGTTGAAGTCCACAAGTCTTAAAGTTGTCATGGTTGGAGACCCCTGATCCAATCTCTTCTTAAAAACCTCCAGTAATGAAGTGCCCATGATTTCTGAAGGCAAGCTGTTCCACTGGTTGATTGTCCTCACTGTTCCGAAGTTTCTTCTTAATTCCAGGTTGCTTTTCTCTTTGAATGGATGCTGTTCTTGTGGTTGTGGTGAAAAATTAAAAATGTACATTTTCTGAGATGATGTGAAGGAAGCATTATACAAAATTAGAAAAGTTAGATTTTATTTGATGAAATCAAGTGATTAAACATCTATGGAAATTCTCAACATCCAGGTCCTGCAGGTCCCAAAGGTTATTTTCAAAAGACTTTCCTGTTTTTTTCATTGAAAAACTGAAGAAGCTTCTTGGATGAGAAGCGAAATGTTTTCATGGGGAGGGGGGGGGGACAAGAAAATATAGTGCCTTTTGAAAAACACACTTGAGAAGATGTTAAACAGGAATTTAATTCCTTTATTCTAAAAAACAGTTTTTATCAACTTAAATGTATTCCCTGTTTTGTGATGCTTTTATTTTTACTGTTTCTTTTATTCAGGCTAAGAAAACTTTATTTTAAAATCTTTATTTCCAGTTTTTATACCTGAATGAAATTTTTATGGCTTAAATATAGAAGGAATTAGTAGCTCATGTGTTATTACAATGTTATTTTAGGATTCTTTGGCTGGTTCCTGTTTAACATATCTGCTGGAATTTTACTTGTAGATCCCTGTCAGGTTATTGCATGTCAAAAATGACACTCTTCTGTAGTTAATTTATTCTATGTTCATCAAATGATGGTCATGTCAATCTAAAGTAGTCTTTGAACTGAATATAATTTTTATTTCTGATCAATGATTGTGATAATAGGAATTGAAAATGAGAACAGGAGCTGTTTTGTCACATAGTTTTATTTTCCCTAAAGAATTTTTTAGCATTTTTATATTATGGTACATTTAATATTCTTAAGAAGAAATCTTTGGCTTGACCTGCTGGCCCAAAGTGGAGGAGAGATTAAATGCATCTTTGCACTAGACAAGCATTTTTGAAAAAATGTCTTCACGAATATGTTTGTATACATTGTTTATTGCTGGTATTGAGCAGGTGGAAAATGCAATCTTTCTAAATATTGTAGCTCTTATGCAAACCATAACTTTGAAGCTGCTATTTGCATATAAAGAAGCAGTCCTCTGGATTTTATTGAATAGTTAATACTCTGACCCTGTTTTGGTCTTGAAATGTGATATGTATGAATAATTTTGGTTCATTTTCCTAGGGATTTTGTCCTACTTCTCTTGATAATGTGATCTAGAAAAGGTAGAAGCTAGTGAAGCTATATAAATCCAGTGACTCCTGCGCTTCAAATGCAAGGCCTATTGATAATGAAATCAAGGTTAAATTCTTGTGTTGCTTCCTTTTGCCTCTGTAGTCTAACTAATATAACTACTTTTATTGGGATGGGAGGGACAGTTTCCACCTGCTGTTGTTTGGACTAATCTGATGTCAGACTGTTTACTTCTGATCTTATGACAACTATCTTCAACAGACTTTGAAAAATGTATAGCAGAACAGGATAAATCTTGTCACAGTCCATTTTTATAATAGCGTACAGGAAAACGATTAATTTTTGTTTCAATGAAATGTGTTATTCTCTTTTCCAGGTGTTGAGTGGGGGCTAATCTTTCCTGATGCAAATGGGGAATATCAATCTCCTATTAATTTGAATTCAAGAGAGGCCAAATATGACCCATTGTTACTGGAAGTACACTTATCACCAAATTATGTTGTATGCCGTGATTGTGAGATCCTCAATGACGGACACTCAATTCAGATCCTCTTAAAGACCAAATCAAGTATGCTTTCTTTACTACTTCCTTCCTTTGTTTGCTTTAGAATAAACTTTATTTATTTATTTATTTATTTATTTATTTATTTATTGGGTTTGTATGGCGCCCACTCTAGAGAGACTCAGTGCGGCTTACAGATAAAAAGGAAAGGGAAACATACAAAAACTAAAAAAAACAACATTAAAATTCCACAACATTCATAGCTTGGGATGGGGCTGGAAAGATCAACAGCCCCAGGCCTGCCGGAACAGCCAGGTATTGGTCGCTTTGCGGAAAGCCGGAAGGGTAGTAAGGGTCCAGATCTCCACGGGAAGATCGTTCCATAGGGCCGGAGCAGCTAAGAGAAGGACCTCCCCCGGGGAGTCGCCAGCCAACATTGACCGGCAGATGTAATCCGGAGGAGGCCCAGTCTGTGGGATCTTATGGGTCTCTGGGAGGTAAATGGCAGGAGGCGGTCTCTCAGGTAGCCAGGTCCTATACCATGTAGGGCTTTACAAGTAACAACTAGCACCTTGAAGCGTGTCCGGAGACCAATGGGAAGCCAGTGCAGCTCGCGGAGGATAGGTGTAACGTGGGTGTACCTAGGTACACCCACTATCGCTCGCGTGGCTGCATTCTGGACTAACTGAAGTCTTCAAACACTCTTCAAGGGCAGCCCCATATAGAGCGCGTTACAGTAATCCAGTCTTGAGGTGACGAGGGTGTGAGTGACCATCCGAAGGGCCTCCCGGTCCAGATAGGGTCGCAACTGGTGCACCAGGCGAACCTGGGCAAAGGCCCCCCCTGGTCACAGCTGACAAGTGAGGTTCTAGCGTCAGCTGCAGATCCAGGAGGACTCCCAGATTGCGAGCCCTCTCTGAGGGGCGTATAGTTTCACACATCCCCGGCTAAGAGATGGAATAGCTGGACCATCCTTGGGAGGGAGCATCAATAGCCACTCAGTCTTGTCGGGATTGAGTGCAAGCTTGTTCGTTCCCATCCAGACCCTGACAGCCTCCAGGCACTGGCACATCACTTCTACTGCTTCGCTGAGTTGGCACAGGGCGGACAGATACAGTTGTGTATCATCCGCATATTGGTGGTATTTAATCCCGTGCCGACGTATAATCTCACCCAGCGGCTTCATGTAGATGTTAAATTGGAGGGGGGATTACCGAACCCTGCGGCATCCCATAATTGAGGGGCCTAGGGGTCAATCTCTGCCCTCCAACCAACACCAATTGCGACCTGTCCGAGAGGTAGCAGGAGAACCACCGTAGAACGGTTCCTCCCACTCCCACCTCTCGCAACTGTCGCAGAAGGATATCATGGTCGATGGTATCGAAGGCCGCTGAGAGGTCAAGAAGCACAAGGATAGAGGAGTAACCCCTATCCCTGACTCGCCAGAGATCATCAATCAGCCCGACCAAAGCAGTTTCCGTGCTGTAACTAGGCCTGAAACCCGACTGAAAGGAATCCAGATAATCAGTTTCATCCAAGGTCCGTTGGAGTTGAAAGGCCACCACCTTCTCAACAACCTTCCCTACAAAGGGGAGGTTGGAGACTGGACGATAGTTGTTCAAAATGGCTGGGTCCAGAGAAGGTTTCTTCAGGTGGGGTCTCACCACCGCATCCTTTAGGGAGTGCGGGAAGGATCCCTCCCGGAGAGAGGTGTTAACTATTGTCTGGAGCCAGCCACGTGTCACCTCCCTGCTGGTCAAGACCATCCAGGAGGGTCACGGGTCCAGTATGCAGATGGAGGCACTCACCGCTCCCATGGCCTTGTTCACTTTCTCAGGAGCGACAAGTTGAAACTCGCTCCATAAAATCCGCTCAAGACCTTCCCCCGGTACCTCGGCTGGTACCGTGCAATTGGAGTCCAGGTCCGTCCGAATCCGAGTGACTTTATCCGTCAGAAACTGGACAAATTCTTCACCTCTACTTTGTAAAGGGTCGTCCGCATCCCTCCCTTTCAAGAGGGAGCGGGCTATTCTAAACAAGGCGGCTGGGCGCGATTCTGCGGATGCAATAAGAGCGGAAAAATGCGAACATTTTGCCGCCCATATTGCCACGAAATAGGTCCTGATATAGGCTCTCATCAGTGCTCGGTCACATTCAGAGTTACTAGCCCTCCAGCGGCGCTCTAGGCGTCTCTTTTGGCGCTTCATCTCCCGGAGTTCCTCGGTGAACCAAGGAGCCCTCCTGGATCCACTACCTTGGAGAGGCCGTAAAGGCGCAACCCGGTTTAGAGCCCCCGCCGCCACTGTATTCCAAGCAGCGACTAAGGACTCCACTGGTCTGTGGATGAGAGCGTCAGGTATTTCTCTAAGTGCCATCTGAAATCCCATAGGGTCCATCAGGCGCCTGGGGCGGAGCCACCTAATTGGTTCCCCCTCCCTACAGTGGGGGATTGTTTTCCGAAAGTCAAGCCTCAGTAGGAAGTGATCAGACCATGACAAGGGCAAGATCTTAATGCCCTTCAAATCTAGATCACGTCTCCACTGCTCCGAGAGAAATACGAGGTCAAGTGTGTGACCCGCTGAGTGAGTCAGAACCCGGATTACTTGGATCAAGTCCATGACTGTCATGGAAGCCATGAACTCCTGCGCCCCATCATAGCGTTCACCGAGCGAAGGCAGGTTGAAATCCCCCAGCACCATAAGCCTGGGGAACTCTACCGCCAGCTCGGCTACTGACTTGAGGAGCGAGGGAAGGGCTGTTACAATGCTGTTGGGAAGTAGGTACGTTAACAACAAGCTCACTTGACCCTCAAGGTCCAACTTCACCAACAGGGACTCAAACCCGACAAGCTCCAGAGCAGGGATCCTACAAGGAACTAATGACCCTCGGATGATGACAGCCACTCCCCCACCCCTTTCCTGGGGTCGCGGCTGATGGAGCACCTGAAACCCTTCTGGGCACATTTCAGTGACGGAGACTCCTCCCTCCGGGCCCAGCTAGGTTTCAGTAATACATGCCAGGTCTGCCCCCTCGTCTAATATTAGGTCCCGGACGAGGGGAGCTTTGTGAACCACAGACCTGGCATTTAGCAACAACAGCCTCAGACCAGGGCCCTGACAACTCTCGCCATCTGGTCCTGGAGTGGAGCTAACAGGGCCGGAAGGAGGGATCACTGTGATGTAGCGGACCCTCCTTCCCCGGTAATGGCTAGCCCTGAAGCTCCAGTCGTACCTGCCCCTCTCAGTCATGACCGTAATGCTCCGGCCCACCCCCGCACCCATAGACCCATTTCCCCCCCCCCCCCGGTAGCCTCCGCTCTCTCCGGCAGGCCATTTATATCAATCATTCTAGGATGGGAGATAGGCCTGGGCCCCCTACCACTTCTGCAATAGCACTCAGTGGAGGAGGCACCAGGCTGTACTCCCAGTCCTCTCAGACATACACAGCCGCTCACCCATACAGTCCCCACATAAGTCAATTAAAAAATACAAACTACAATGATAATAGATTAATAAAGTGGGTACAAGCATCAGCAGTCACACCAAACTAATACCAGCACCCATTGTTTCATTTTAAAATTATGTTACTTATCATTACTATCAATAGTAGCAACATATTGAGAAATATTCTATTTGAATCAGAGAACTGAATGTAGACATTAAGTCCAATCTGCTGCTCATGGTAATAATTTAAAATAATCTGTCAGAATCCATCCTAGGAAGTAGAGGGCACTCCTGGTAATTGGTTAACTATGAACAATAGTTAAATATGTTTATAGAATGCCTGTTTAGAGAATATTGAATTCCTACTTCTCTACTTTCATGTATATAACCCAAGTGAACAGTATAGAGAAGGCATCCTGTGAACCTCATGGAGATATTAGCTACATATTGTTGTAACTCAAAGGTTGCTTGGAAAAGCAGATGATGGCTGATTGCTGGGAGTGAAAGGAATGAAACCTCACTTCACCAGGAAACATATGTTTAATGTGTGTGCAAATAGAAGATACGAATATACAACTTTTATATCTCTTTCAAACAGAAAAGAGCTCAGAAAATTATCCTCTCTAGTATACATTTTAAACAAACATTCCTTTGCCAGCATTCAGAGTTGATTATATCCAAAAAAGTAGTGTTTGTCATATTCTTGGCAATATTCTAAATGATACAAGGCAGCTGGGGTTAGACAAAAAGAAATCTCATTATGATTAGAAGAAAAACTGTCCTGGTAACTTGTAGCTTTGAGTCAGGAAAGTTTTTAAGTCCACTTTAGATATTCTCCAAAATTAGGAACAGAAATCAATGGAAAATTATATCCACCAGACCTCATCCAATTACAACCTGGAGAGAGGCATATGTTGTATATGTATGGATAACTGGATTTGTGTCAAAGGGGGGAATGTCAAACCTAGTGAAGCATAGAGATAAAGGTAAATCCTTTAAAAAAATTTTCCAGAATTGACGCATACTTTGGGTGGTTTGGCAGAAAAAAAACATTTCAAATTTAGGATTTCATCTCCCTCCCATTTTTTAAAGAGTGGTCTTATTACAATATGATAGATGAAGTAAATATACAGTAAATTTCTTGATCTCAAAATTTACAGATTCACCTTTAATTTAGCAGTCTGGTTTTTTGTTGTTGTTGTTGTTACCAAGGGGAAAAAGAGTCAAAACTGTGTGCCCTAAAGCCTATGTTTTTATGTACCAGATCCAAGGCTGACTGATGTTTTGCTTTGTCCATGACCCTTATCTTTTACAGGCTGAAGTAAGATTACGAAGTTCAACATTATATAAATCTATCAAACATGCTTTCCTTCTAAGACAGTTGTTTAGTTATGCAGAATATAATAAGCAAAACTCCACAGGCTTAAAATAAAATAAAAAATACTTACAAATTATATGTGTGTGGGTAATCTCCCCAGAAAAACCTCAAAATATACTGTTTTATAATGTCAGTGTCATTTTTCATCCACAATATTTATGAAAAATTGGTTTTAAAAAATTACTTTCCAAACTTCCAATGAATAGCTTGAGCAACATAAGAGCCGTGGTGGTGCAGTGGTTAGAGTTCAGTACTGCAGGCTTCTTCTGCTGATTGCCGGCTACCTGCAATTTGACAGTTTGAATCTCACCAGGCTCAAGGTTGACTCAGCCTTCCATCCTTCTGAGGTCAATAAAATGAGAACTCAGATTGTTGGGGGCAATATACTGATTCTTTAAATCGCTTAGAAGGTTGTAAAGTGTTGTGAAGTGGTATATAAATCTAAGTGCTATTGCTATTTCTGCGTCTGGCTGGAAAGAAGTAATTGAAGACTAATTTGTTTTTTGTAACATTTGCATACATTTACTATTATATAGTTTTAACACAGGAGAAACACGCAGCTTAAAATACTTATCCCTCAAGTATATTTATATGAAATGTCTACTGAGAGAGAGACCATCTAAACTAGTTTCTCATTTGATGGGGGTCTTCTAAAATTTAACATATTGTGGTTACTCAATACAGCTTTATAGAATGTATGCATCTGAGATTTACTTGCCTCTTGTTGCTTCTCTCTATCAAATAATTTTGAATAGCTGATCAATCTTCATTGTTATATATTAGCAGGACTCACACATGGAGCTCAAGTGTGATGTTTTGTTTACAATTGGTTGAATGAGCCTCAGTTGCTGAAATCAGACAGTATGTAAAGTTACAGCCAACAGATCACATTGTGGGTTACAGTAATGTGTGTTCAGCCACTGCTTGTTACTACTTATTTCATTTTTGTATTCAGATGGCCAAATGTAGTCTCAAGGCAAATGTCACACAGTAAAACACGGACCTCTTGTACAGTATAGTTTCTTTTCATAAACACAGTTCAACATATATTTTTCTCTAAGAAAAATGATGACATTGCAACAATAAAATAATGCAACCGGATACTATTTGCATAGTATAACTATTGCTCTATCAGCTGTATTAAGTGTGAACTCCACTGCAGTTTTCACTTTTGACCTTTGCCCAAAGAGAAGCAATTTTCCAACAGTTTGTTGAGAGGGGTTTTGGAACATTGCTAGCCATGAATATCACTTGCTATAATTTGTATTGTGCTCTTTTCCAGTGTTAGTGGGAGGCCCATTACCTCGGGGCCATGAATTTGAACTTCACAATGTTCGATTTCACTGGGGCAGAGAAAATCAGCGTGGCTCAGAACACACAGTTAATTTTAAAGCATTTCCCATGGAGGTAAGTGTGGTTTCACCTTACATAGCCTTAGGATTTATTCTCTTAATGTTAAATCATTACCTCAATACCAGTTGGTTTCATTCTAACCCAGCATCTTATTGATTTATAGCAACAATTAAAGACAGTTGAGAATCTAAATTTACATGCATAGGATTATGCCTCTGGTGCAAATTCTGTATGATTAATTGATCGTAAAATTAACAAACAGTAGTATAAACTTTGAAGTTAATAATATACTAAAAATACCTGCCACAATAATAATTTCTATGTCACCTTGAGTGACAAGTTGTTTTGCTTCCTCTTCTTAAACTGCACTTGTCTCCCATCTTGTGGTTTGAGGTGACTCTGAGCAGCTTATAATGAGATAAAACATGCAGGTGTCAAAATAATTATGAATATAAAACTACAAAACATTAAATATTTAAACTACAAAACATTAAAACAAACTTTAAAAAATCACAGGTTTGGACTAGAGAAGTGGTGATGCCTTCTCTGTTACTGCTCCAACCCTCTATTGCCATCAGGTTCTTTAGGGCCTCATGCTAGCCAGCATAGCCAAGTTTTAAGAGTTTTCCTGAAGCCCTAAAAAACATGGGAGCATACCTCACCCCCTGTGGCAAGATGTCTCAAAGGATGGGGGACATGGCAGAAATGGCTTTTCCTCTGGATCCACCAGCTGAAATTCCTTGCCTGATGGAGTCCACGCTAGGCCTTCTGCTACCACGAGTGGGGAAAGGGAAGTCAGTCCCATTGCAAAAAGATGGTTCCATAGATATCCTGGACTCATGCTATAGAGGGTTTTAAAAGTCATAATGAAAACTTTGTGTTGGACCCAGACGCTGATTAGCAACCAATGAAGCTCACATAACAGTGATGTTACATGTGCAACCCTAGGCGCCTCCAAAACTAGCTGTGCTGTTGCATTCTGGACCAATTGTATATATTTTCATAAAAGGCTATTTTTAACAAATGAAAAATAATAATGAAGAGTGATATTATTTTAAATTTTGCAAGTGTCTTCAATATCTGGCAAATGATTTTGATTACAGAGACCTCTGAGATGGTCTTGGGAGACCCCTTGGGGTTCTATGACCATATCTGAAGAAGCACTAATCTTGAAGATGGATCAAGTATTCATAATGCTTAGTCTGAGTAGATGAAATATCTCAAATCTGTTCTTGTTTCTGTGATGCTAGTTGCAATATTTAAGAGTTTCCTCATGCATTTAAGTTGATTTTTTTATATATTCAAAACACTTTCAGTACATTTTTGTTTGGCTTTAAATATCATGCTATTACCATATTTTTCAGAATATAAGATGCACCTTTTTCCCTCAAAAAAGAGGCTGAAAATCTGGGTGCGGCTTATACACCGAATACAGCATTTTTTGCCTCCTGAAACCCCACTCCTTCACCAAAATGGCTGTGCATAGGAGGCTTTCAGAGAACTCCTGGGGACTGGGGAGGGCAGAAAGGAGCTAAAAATGGGCTGCTTTTTGCTCAATTTTGCTGTCCCCCAGCCCCCAAGAGTACTCTATAAGCTTCCTAATGCCCTTTTATTGGACAAAAAACGGGCCCGTTTTTGCGAAAAAATGGGCCATTTTTTGCTCATTTTTGCCCCCACCCCGGAACACTCTACAAGCCTCCTAAGGGCTATTCATGCCCTTTTTAAAAAACAAAAAACGGGCCCGTTTTTGCAAAAAAACAGGACTTTTGGGGAGGTTTGCAGAGTGCAAAAACTTTTTTTTAAAAAATTTGCCTCTTCAAAATCTTGGTGTGTCATACTCCAGTGCATCTTATACTCTGAAAAATACAGTATATCTTCATCTATTTATAAATTGAAAAACAGCACATTTTTTCCTTTTTTAAATCTATTTTTTGTAAATAGTTTAAAATCTTCCTGCCCCCACCTAAGATGAGAAATATAGATTTCTTAATCTGATGTTATTGTGTCTCATATTAGCTGTTTTCTTGGCATTCCTTAGTGGTGTATAGTATGCTGACTGGGTAGACCAGTTTGTAATCAACAATTAAATTATGAGCCGTGATGGCGCAGTGGTTAGAGTGCAGTACTCCAACTACTTCTGCTGATCACTTGCTACCAGCAGTTTGGCAGTTTGGGCTCAAGAATGACTCAGCCTTCCATCCTTCTGAAGTCAGTAAAATGAGGATCTTGATTGTTGGGGGCAATATGCTGATTCTGTAAACCACTTAGAGAGGGCTGTAAAAGCACTGTAAAGCGGTATATAAATCTAAGTGCTATTACTATTAACAATACTATATTAATAAACTATATGAATACTATACTACATGAATAAACAATATGGACTATGACTTTTCTGTTCAAAGCTGCAAAACTTTCTGCTTATCTACAGAATTTCTTATCTCAAATCCCCTGTTTCTGGGATGCATATCCTTTCCCTCTACTGTTTCCTGTCAATCATTTCTCCTCTTTCTCTTCACACTTTTCTCTTAGGAATCTCTTAGCTTTCTGTACCTAAGGAGCAACCAAAAAAAAAATCAAGATGGTGGGTGTGACTGAACAAGCAAAGATCTGTTTATTTTAAAATATATGACGATATGCAATAAAAGGGGGCAGGGCTTCACTTACATGGCCATATTGACATTTCTGAACCCTTCTTGGATGGCTCTGTGCCAAAATAATTTGGGATCAAATTCAGGCTTGCAGAATTAGTTCCACTTTATTCTTAAAAACAAACAATAGACAGGTAAGAAAAACTGAAACAGTGAAGTGTCAATTAGATTCCTTTAAATTTTAAGGTCCTTTTTCGTCATTGGTCAATCATATAACAAAAATATACACTATAACATTAATATTAAAGAAGCTGTTCTACGAAAGCACCAGTAATGTACATTCCACTGTACAGTAACTGTTTTTTTATAATGGGTGAATCAGACCAGATAAATCTCTTGGTCTTATTTAGTATAACAAAGAGTCTACAGTCAAGATGTTAAAACCTCAAACTAGTTGTGGAGCATACTGTGGCGCATACTGTTACAATATATTTCTAAAATACACATTTTTCTCCTTAGAACCTGGAATATGTTTTAAAAGCGTAATAATACTGTGAAAAATTTCATGGATAAGATTAACTATGTGGTTTAAAAAAAAAGAGGTTAAAGTAGTCTGTGAATGGCCTTAAAATGAGAATTTACAGATTTAGTTGATGAACAATGTTAATAGATATTTAAACCAAGAATGAATCTGACAATCTGGTTGGCACATGTAGCTTGCTTTTTCTACTAATTATATTTTTCAGATGTTTGCAAACAACTAAAGTATTATCTGTATAGAAATTTTTACAATCAGATTTGTAAAAAAAAAACAGTTTATAAAGTTCAGTTTTTTTTTAAAAAAAGGCTGAAATTTATAGAACATTTGTTCCTTTTGTTACAGGAAGAAGCAACCTCCTATATTTTTAAACAAGACAATGATTAATGTACTGGCAAATCTTGAAAATCTTTGCTAGAAATTTATGATTTAGTATTTCAGGATTAGGATCTGAAAAGAACACATAGTAGAATTACAGATAGTCCTCAGTACCTCCGGCTTGGCAACTGACTCACATTTACAGTGGTTGCAGAGTCACATAACCGCACACAGTCACCATTTGCAACCTTCCTGTCAGCTCCCACCAAGCAAAGCCAAAGGGGAAGCTGGCAGAGAAAGTTGCATGTTCCGGTAAATTGTTTACATTCCAGTGGCTTTTTTTCCTGAGGACCCCGACTTCCTATGCCATCCCCCTGCCCATGGCTGGCACCTGTATACACTGAGGCACCTGGCAGCAGTCATGCCCTGGCACATCCCCCACTCAGTAGTTGCTACTTAACTATCTGCCAACTTGCTTGCAACTTCCCACTGGATTTCCCATTGACTGTAAATTTCACAATCCCATCAGCCAAACCCCAAAGGGTTAGGGTTATTGTATTTCAGGAACAAATCAAAAGGTAGATGCTGTCCTTTCAGCCTCAATCAGCAAAATTTAAGAAAAAATGATTGGGAGATTGTCCTGGCTTTGTTTCCCTTCCCATCAAGTATAAGTTTAATCTTTATTGTCATTGTACTTAAATACAACGAAATTATTGGCATCACCTATGGGAAGGAAAGCATCTTATATATTCTGAATGATGGTAGAAAAAATACCATATTTGTGCTCTCAATAGTGTGATACTTATTGACTGAAATGCGTAAGAGGCTAACTGCAGGGAGGGAAATTCTGCATACTGCATATCTCCTCAAACTTAAACAGTCTACTGTTGACCTCACCCCATTCTTAAGAGATCTGTAAGGGGCGTGCATAAGAGCACCAACGAGCCTACCATCCCTGTCTTACTCTCCCCACTTATTCATATGCATTTCCTGTATTCATAATCATGTTTATATTTATATCTGTTATCTTGACAAAATAAATAAAATAAAAATAAAATAAATGTTCTCCAGGAAAGAGCAAAAGCCGGTCCTCCAATTTAGATGAGGAATATGACAAGGGCAAGGAGAACACATTCTCTCTCCAATTTATAACATGGCATGTATTCAAAAACAAAGACCCATAGATTTAGTAATATAATTAATGCCCTTATCCTTAGAACAGTAGTGGTTGCTAAATGAAAAAATATCCTATAGCAGATATTTTTCAGTTTGGATTAGCTGATGCTAATATAATATTTGCAGACTACACAGATTAGTAAAATTGTTTGTTTTATAAAATTAAGCCACAGAATAAAAAGAAAAAAGTCAACAGATACTGGTACATCAAAGCTTCCCAATTGTATTATTTTCCAATGATAAATTGTTGAGAGAAGTACGTTTGCTTTGCCTGGTTTGTTTTACACAAATGTTCTGTTCATAGGACCTTGACTGCTTTATATGATGTGCTCTTAGAGATCTCAGCTGTGATTAGCTGTGTGGAGAGCTGTGTGTTCTAGCACTTTTTTGCTGCCCCTCTTGTGGCAAAAAAAACCTGTCCCTTTCCACTGTTAAAATAAGGTTCCATTAGCACATAAGTAGTTGAACTAGAGAGAAGCTGCCATTTTGTTATTTGCCTCAGCCCAATACAGAATAAACTGATCTGCTGTCTGAAAAAGGCAGCTGAGAAAGAGACCCAGTCCATGTAATAGGAAACATTATTAAAAGTATTCAGTGTTTATTGCTCTGTAAAACATACAGGGACACGGTGGCTCAGTGGCTAAGACACTGAGCTTGTCAATTGGAAAGGTTGGCAGTTTGGTGGTTCGAATCCCTAGTGCCGCGTAATGGAGTGAGCTCCCGTTACTTGTCCCAGATTCTGCCAACCTAGCAGTTCAAAAGTATGTAAAAATGTAAGTAGAAAAATAGAAACCTTTGGTGGGAAGGTAACAGCATTCCGTGTACCTTCAGCCACATGACCATGGATACATCTTCGGATAGCGCTGGCTCTTTGGCTTTGAAACGGAGATGAGCACCGCCCCCTAGAGTCGAGAATGACTAGCACATATGTGCGAGGGAACCTTTACCTTTAAAATGTATTTAGAATGCCATTTTGGCGTAGTAGTTAAGGCATCATGTTAGAAATTGGGAGAATGTGAGTTTTAATCCCGCCTTAGGCACATAATCAGCTAAATGATCTTGAGCTTCCTCTCAGGCCTAGGAAGGAGGCAATGGCAGACCACTTTTGAAAAACTTTATTAAGAAAACTGCAGGGATTTGTCCAAGTCATTCTGAGAATCAAACACAATTAATAGGAAAAAGAAGTATTTAGCATTAGTGCTAAAAAAGGAAGGAAATACTATCAAAAGCAAGCTAAAGCTTGTTGTAATCTGATGCAAAGTTCTTTATTCTGCTTATATGTAAATAAATATATCCTCCACCTTGGAAAACAAGAAGCATAGTTACCTAGAGACCTGTGCTTCTGAATTTTTCTGGATTATCTAGCAAGAATGCAGATTGCACTTTTCATAGAACCAATTAAATTGGTTATTGGACAAGGGAAAATAGCTCTGGGGCATAGTACACACTTCACATACAAAAGTTGCCAAGTTCATTCTCCAGTTAAAAGAAAGTAAATAACAAATATCGTGAAAAACCTCTGCTGTGGAAAAGTGTTGCCAACTAGACCAGACAATAAGAACTTAATGGACAAATTGCCTAACTTAGTGTACTTTTCTCATATAAATATCTGATCTCATGAAACATCTCCCTTTATTCTATATTCTATTCGATAATAAGGTTATTAAATGTTGTTGGAATGAATTTTCCCCCCTTTTTCAAAACCTTTTTCCCTGCGTGATAAAATCACAGATAAGCTCTTAGCAGCGACCCTTAACACAAAGCTCCAAATCCATTTAACATGGAAGGAAGTTTCATTGATTTCACAGCCTGGCAGTCTGATTTAATGCTGCCATGTCAGCTGCAACAGTACAAAAAGTGCTTTGTCCCAGGGCAGCCCATTTAGCATTCTATCTTATGTGTTGGGCAGATACCATGCAGTTCTTTTTCACTTTTGTCTTAAAAATTCTGTGCTGTTATGTCCTTGGATTTGTACAATTCACAAAAGTTGCTATGCAGCAATTATGTATATCACACCTACAAGAATAAAGAAGGCACCTGCAGAGGGCTAATTATCTTTGTCCAGCTATAGAAGTGATTAGCCATTTTAATCCTCAAAAAGCACTTGTGGGGAAGTGTGGGAAACAGGCATGTAGCACTGACTGTACCAATAAAGGAGAATATTTGTAGCTCAGGTTTGAAATGAGGGGTCCTCGGTGCTCTCTGAGCTTTCTTGTTTTCTTGCAGACATTTCATTACCCTAACTATATAACATTATCTGTGCTATGGCAGTAAGTGGTGTGCAGTACACTAGCATTGATGATGTTAGCTACTTAAGGTAATGAAACTTGGGCAAGAAAACAAGCAAGCCCAGAGAGAACCAAGGACCCCTCATACAGCACTGTTTGCTCATTTCAAAGCAGCTGTGTCCTGCTTGTATGATCCCAGGAAAAGATGCAGCTGCTTTAAGATAATTGCAGAGAGGTGCTATGTTTGTATGTATGTTTGGAAATGATCATCATTACATCTGATGGCAGTGAATTCTATAGTTGAACCAATGGTGGGATTCAAATAATTTAACAATCTGTTCTCTGTCCTAATGATCAGCTGGGTAGGTGGGGTTCAGTGGTCATGTGACTGGGTGAGCATGGCCAGCTCATCACTCATGTCGATGTGTGCTTTGCCTTAGCTGTTACAATGTAATAAGGGTTAACTGGAGAGGCAGTTTTTGTAAGTAGGGCAATAAAGATTAGGCTAGAAACAACACCAGAATATTTACTTCCTGCCTTCCTTAAAGGACTAGCCCGGTAAAGTGGGAAAAAAACAAAATGAGATATCTTCCAACAACCGGTTCTCCGAACTAGTTAGAAAGTTAACAACTGGTTCTCCCAAATAAGTGCTGAATCCCAACACTGAGTTGAATTATGCATTGTGTCCTGCCCTTGATGTTGACCCATTACCGTCAGGATAGTGCTTACAAAGGGAAGAATGGGTTTTGCTAAGAATTCCAGGAGTTGGAAGGCTCCCACATTTGGAAGGTTACATTAAGACAAGACAACTTATGAGTTAGACAGACTAGTCTCGTGCCACTAGCTACCATATCCAGAAGCATAGACAGAACTCTTGATTCTCAGAATCTGCCTAGACAAGTCCCTGCAATTTTCTTGACAAGATGTTTCAAAGGTGGTGTGCAATTCTCTCCTGCCTAGGATGAGTGAAAGTGGTTGGCCCAAAATCACCCAACTGGCTTTGTGCCTAAGGAATGAGTAGAACTCACTGTCTCCTGGTTTCTCGTCTGATGCCTTAACTCCTTTTGGCTTTCATTTATTTCCAATAGTGCTTATTAAACCCATGCTATTCCTTCAGGAGAATTTTAAAGTTTGCACACATTTTGTTAATATTTGATAGTTGTAAAAAGATTATTGCCCACCCACATGGTGGCATTAGCTAATATTGGCTTATCTTAAAAAAAAAATACCCAAGCAGGGTTTAACCTAATAAGTACTTGGATTAGTGACCACCAGGAAATATTAGAGCTGAAGACTAGCTTGGGAAGTAATAAAATGGCAAATCTCTTTCACATTTGGTAAATAACATTAGGAGTCTATACGATCAATGGAAAATGAGCCCTACTCAAATGAGACTTAAAATAAGAATATTAGCTATCAACAGATTTTGGATGCCTTGTTCATATATATGCATATGTATGTGCATACGTCTTGTAGTCTATCTTTTAAGAGCCGTGGTGATGCTGTGGTTAGAATGCAATACTACAAGCTACTTCTGCTGACTGCTGGCTGCCAGCAATTTGACAGTTCAATTCTTACCAGCTCAAGGTTGACTCAACCTCCCATCATTCTGAGGTCAGTAAAATGAGGACCCAGATTGTTGGGGGCAATAAAAATCTATTTGACGCAGCACTACTTCTGTCTATTATAGCAAAATTATGCCAGTACTGCAACCTATGGAGATTTCTAAAGCCTAAAAAGAAGGAATAGAAGTTTACACTTACCTTATTCTAGAAGCATATTCAGTTTTATTTTGCTTTGTGTTTTCTTTCCAAAGCTCGCTCTTTGATGGCCAATGAATGGCTAATGCCTGCCTTCCTTCCTTTCTTTCTTTTGCTATTTAATGCAAAGTATCTTTGTATTAGCCATTAAGACAAACCAGTAGGTTGTTTTCTTAAGCAGCACACATACTAATTCTAGAGTTGTTTATTTTATATCTTTTTCATTTTTACTAGTTTATAGCTGGCATAAATTATTTTAAATCACCTTAATTGAGATTGAGTATTCCAGTTTCACATCGTAAAGTGACTCCCAGACGTGTAAATTCATTATCATTTCACTGTTTTTAGCTCAGCAGTACTTAATCAATTGATTTAGAATAAATGCTCAGCTCACTACACAGATTGTAGATAGCACATTTATTTGAGAAAAGAGGCTACTTCCAACTTAAACTCAAATAAATTGTTAAATTGGTTATAACTGAAGCCAATTCAAATATTTATTAAATGAAATAGCAATGTCTATTTAGCCACAGGAAAGGTCTCTTCAAATTATTTTAGTTTTAATAGCGTTTTATACTTTCAGGAGGATATTAAACATTATACTCATTATATTTCATGTAATTTCTATTTTACCTTCCATGTTTTTCAGTGGTGGGATTCAAAAATTTTACTACCGGTTATGTGGGTGTGGCTTGGTAGGCGTGGCAGGGGACTGATACTGTAAAATCTCCATTCCCACCCCATTCCAGGGCCATGCCACACCCACCAAGCCATTGCAAAATCTCCATTTCCTCCTGATCAGCTGGGACTCGGGAGGCAGAGAATAGATGGGGGTGGGGCCAATCAGAAGTGGTATTTACCGGTTCTCCCAACTACTCAAAATTTCTGCTACCAGTTCTCCAGAACTGGTCAGAACCTGCTGAATACCACCTCTGATGTTTTCTTTATCCATCCATGAAAAATAATTATGTATTGTTTGCCTTTGTTTCTAATAAATAATGGGCCTAGAGGAAAGGGTTAGATTTGTCCCGTTTTTGCACTTAGATGTCCCAACTCAGGTCATGTCATATACTTGCAATCAAGTAAATAAAATCACAATACCCTAAGGGCAAAGAGTAATCAACACTTAAGCACTTTGAATTGAATTAGAAGAAAAAAAACACTTTAGGGGATGAAAACTTTGGAAAAGTTGTGAAGCAGATTTCCCCATTAGTTTCAGTCAAAACAGTCTTCTGAACCACAGGAAATCTGTAGGCTCGAAAGACCAGCAGAAATTTCATGTCTCTGGGTGTTCTTTTTGTCTCACTTTTATAGATGATTCTCCCACCCCCCCACCCCAATCTTAAGCCACTTTTTAGAAGTGTTGCAAGAGGAAGCAAGCTGTGATTTTGTCACTGGTGCATTGGTGCATTGCTGCATGTAGATTTGTCACAGAACAGGCTGCTTTGTGAGTGGCAGAAGGAAATGAGAAAGGCGTTGTGTCTGTTCCTTTTCTTTAGTAGGCGTGGTCAGTAATGCACCTTTGCAGGAAGGAGAGGTTACATGGCAATCTTGACTTTGTATAACTGGATGTCTAGGTTCAAGCATGTGACCCAATATAGCATTTCCTGCTAAAATTCCTCCCCGTTTCTGCTGGTAACAAGCTAGGAAGTCTGGCCCCAAGACTTAATATAATGTTTTTCTTTGATGAACTCTTGCCCTTTGGAAACATGGGTGAAAAACAGTAAATTGTAAAAATATTCTTGTAAACAAAGAGTTTTCTAACTTTGTTCTTTATTTTGTAGGAGAAAACTAACTTCCAAAGACAAATAAACCTTTCTGTATTTTTGAGTATCTGTAAAAAGGACTGTCACCCACTAAACTGTTTTATTTAGATATAAAAGATACTGCTTGGATAAAATATAAAGCATCTTAAGTTAGTCTAGGATCTTGGGCATACCAGTGGCCATATGACTATTTTGTACCCTATTTATGCCCCTTTTAATACACATTGAAAAAATAATAATTTGCTACTTGCTTGCTAGACAAAAGTTAAATGTTTTCTTCAAAATGTACCTAATCTCATGTTTATTGAATATCCATTGTTTATATGTGCATCTGTGCAATATTTATTTCAGGTAGACACATTCTCTGCTAGCTATTGTATTTGATACCTGGAATCCATGTAAATTATCCAAAGCATCACTTGGATACATTTTCTGCTTCTATGTGTATCATCTGACTTTTTATCTTTGCCTGTATTGAATCTTCTTGAATGTTGAATTTTTTTCTTCTGATCAATAAAAGTCTGTTTTATCATGTTTGAATAATAGATCATCATAGGTATAAAAGTGCATACCCAGAGCACCTCCTTTTAAAAAATCCCTCAGCACCAGTTGAAGTTTATATATAGATTAAATTTATATTTAATTTTTGAGGTATTTTAAAAGCTGTGCATTCTTCATTCTCCTTTGTGTTCCCAGTGCCAGGTATAATAAATCATTGATTTTTCTAGCAGTGGGGAAAAAAATTCTGCTCTAGTGCTTATCACTTAACTACCATAAGAACATCAGAGAAATAAAAGGTAATGGTGATGTTTTTTTTTTTAAAGAGACATTGTTTAGGGTTTTTTTTTAAGGTTGGGAAAAAGTTTAATGCCTATGTATTTATATTTGGAAAAATAGAAATCAGCGGTAGAAAGAAATAGAAGAGCAAAATGTTTTGCAAATGCATGTTCACCTATTTGGAAGTTTAAAAACAGTGACATTTATTTAGAGCAACAAAGATGATTAGGGGACTGGAGGCTAAAACATATGAAGAACAGTTGCAGGAACTGGGTATGTCTAGTTTAATGAAACAGAAAGATAGAATCAAGATCACATGAAGTTTTAATACTACTTTATAATGCCTTGGTAAGGACACATTGGAATACTGCATTGAGTTTTGGTCTCCATGATGTAAAAAAAGATGTGGAGACTCTAGAAAGAGTGCAGAGAAGAGCAACAAAGATGATTAAAGGACTGGAGGCTAAAACATATGAAGAATGGTTGCAGGAACTGGATATGTCTAGTTTAATGGAAAGAAGGACTAGGGGAAACATGATAGCAGTGTTCCAATATCTCAGGGGCTGCCACAAAGAAGAGGGAGTCAAGCTATTCTCCAAAGCACCTGAAGGTAGGACAAGAAGCAATAGGTGGAAACTAATCAAGGAGAGAAGCAACTTAGAACTAAGGAGAAATTTCCTGACAGTTAGAACAATTAATCAGTGGAACAACTTGCCTCCAGAAGTTTTGAATTCTCCAACACTAGACGTTTTAAGACGATATTGGATAACCATTTTCTGAAGTAGTGTAGGGTTTTCTGCCTAAGTAGGGAGTTGGGCTAGAAGACCTCCAAGGTCCCTTCCAACTCTGTTATTCTGTATTTTTTAAATAAGCATGAGCCAGATCAAATTGAATAACACTAGTTTGGGCAAGTTGCATATACAAATTTTGTTCAAATAACATTTGACGTCTAGAGGAGCTGCCAAACTCTGATTCCATGCTAATCTATTCTGTGTTGATCCAAAGAGGGCCTCCTTGAAAAAATAATTTTTGTGGGGACATGGACCATTTATTTTCTTCCCAATTAATGTTGCTCAAGATGAATCCAAGCACAAGTGCCTACATATCTGTTTCTCTCAAATATGATTATGATATGATATAAAGGTTGTGTGTTCATCAAAATATAATCATCAATGAGTATAAGTGCAGGGCTTTCTATGTGTGTTTTGGTTTCCTAGTAACCTCATAATGATCATACATCAAAGTCTTAATATTAAACAATTTGTACACAGCCTTTAATTGCTTTCCTGGTGCCTTTAGTTTGTTTTAACAGTATGAATGATGCATGACTTATTGAAACATAATGGCAACATGTGTTTCATTCTTGGAATATGAGTTTGTTCTTTGAAAGAATATGCATTTCTCAGGTCAGTGAGAAATACATATGTATTTCGTTTCAATGTTTATATGCTTGCATTGAATCAAGTTTTATATAAGTATAGATTGCAAACAAAATTATTTTCATATTAGGTGACTAAATGACTGAAAATTGCATCTTTTTCTCTATTAAGGAACACTAAATATGCAAAACAAAGTTAAATATAAATGTAAATAATTAAAGTGAGTTATGCTACTGTATGAAAACTATGAAACAGTATTAATCTCTAATAAGCAGCATTAAGAAGATAATGTTGGTTTATCTCAAGGCAATTACTTGAAATATCTCTAAATTGGATATGTATTTCAGAAATAATATGGCTTAGCTTTTTTATTTAGCATATTTATACAGCCTCGCATTTCACTAGAAGTGATTCTCGGCAGTGTACAACAAACGCTTTCAATGAGATCACAACTATTAAAACACTTAAAACAGTATACATAAAAATAAAGAAGCATGATTGCAGGAGAAAAACTATTTAGGCACAATACAACCTACTCATGGATGCCCACAGGATCTCCAAGGTTTCTGGATAAATCATGTTCTGAAAAGTTTCTGAATGGCTAATTCATCTTGTGGGGGAATCATGTTCCAAAGAGCAGGAGCCACAGCCAAAGGGACATGCCAGATAGCACTCCTTGGTAGATGAGATCCTTAGCATACCTCTCCCTCTCAGCCTAATGTGATGTGTAGATGTCATTAGGAAGGTGTGGTTCCTTAGATAATATGGACTGAAGGGTCAAAACCAACTCCTTGAATTGTATCCAGAAACAAACCAGCAGCCAGTGCAGCTTGTGGAACTGTGCCACTCTAGGATGCACATAACTGTACATGGAGCCACACTCTGTACCAGTTGATGCTTCTAGATGCTTTTCAAGGGCAGTCCCATGAAGAGCACATTATAGTAATCCAGTCGGAAGTTGACCAGGACATGAGTGACTATGAGCAGAACCTTATGGTCCAAGAAGGGGTGCAACTGGCATACAACGCAAAACTGTGCAAAGGCCCTCCTAGTCAAGATTGTCACTTGCTCCTCTTGTAGGAGCTATGAGTTTAGAAGGGCCTCTAGATTGCATGTGGGTTCTGTCTGAAGTGGTGCAACCTCATCCATGCCAAAGAGGGTAAAATCTCAGATAAAAAAGCCCCCAAATCCAGAGCCATTCAGTCTTGTTGGGGTTCAGTTAATGCTTACTGTTTCCTATTCAGATCCCCTCAGCCTCCAGAGGCTTGGACAAGACAGTAATATCATTGCTTAGTTCGCAAGGGATGGAAATGTATAATTGGGTATTATCAGTGTAATAACTCATCCCATAGCAAGAAATGGCATTACCCATTAACTTCATGTAGATGATAAATAGAAGCAGAGAAACTACTGAACCTTGCAGCATCCCACATAATAGAAATTGCAGGTGGGAGCTCACTCCCAATCAACATCAACTGGACTGCTTCATAGGAAGGAAGAAAACCAGTCCAATACTGTGCTATTGACTCCCATCCCACAGAGTTAATCCAGATAGTTATCATGGTTAATGCTATCAAAGGACACTGAAAGCTCAAGGAGAGCAAAGACAAATAAGCTATCAACCAGAAATCATCTCAAAGTAACCAATTTGGTTTCATCCCATGCCTAGACCTGAGTTCTGACTGAAAGGGGTTACAGTAATTCATTTCATCCAGGGCCACTGGTCATGCAATTCAGATAGATGTTCATCTGTTGATTGCTGAAGGTTTATATAAGAGCTCAAATTGGAACTGACATGAGCTAGAATAGTCCTATAGGATACAAGAATCACTTGGGCAACTGGGAACTTTTTCTGGAAGCAAAGCCACAATATTTCAATACAGTATGGGGTTTAGCAGAGAGAGGGTCGGGGTATTGCGGTCGTAACAGGGAGGGGCAGATACGGCGGGGACTTTAGGGCAGGCCATTACCGGGGAAGGAGGGTTCGCTACATTACAGAGATCCCTCCTTCCGGCCCTAGGAGTCCCACTCCAAGACCAGATGGCGCAAGTAGTCAGGACCCTGGTCTCAGGCTGTTGTCGCTAAATGCCAGGTCTGTTGTTCATAAAGCTCCTCTCGTCCGGGACTTAATTTTAGACGAGAGGGCAGACCTGGCATGTATTACTGAAACCTGGCTGGGCCCAGAGGGAGGAGTCCCCCTTGTAGAGCTGTGCCCAGAAGGATTTCAGGTGCTGCATCAGCCGAGAGCCCAGGGAAGGGGTGGGGGTGTGGCCGCCGTTATCCGGGAGTCGTTAGTTCCTCGTAGGGTCCCTGCTCCGGAGATTGTCGGGTGTGAGTCTTTGCTGTTAAAGTTGGACCTCAAGGGTCAAGTGGGTTTGCTGCTAACGTACCTGCCTCCCAACAGCGTTGCAGCAGCCCTCCCCTCGCTCCTCGAGTCGGTAGCCGAGCTGGCAATTGAGTTCCCTAGGTTGATGGTCCTGGGGGACTTTAATTTGCCGTCGCTCGGTGAAAACTCTGATGGGGCGCAGGAGTTCATGGCTTCCATGACAGCCATGGGCTTGACCCAAGTAATTCGAGGCCCAACCCATTCAGCGGGTCACATGCTTGACCTTGTATTTCTCTCGGAGCAGTGGATTTGTGATCTTGGTCTGAGGGGGAGCGACATCATACCCCTGTCGTGGTCAGACCACTGCCTACTGAGGCTCGACTTCCGGAGGCCAAACCCCCACTGTAGGGAGGAGGAACCGACCAGGTGGTTCCGCCCCAGGCGCCTTATGGAACCGTCAAGGTTCCAGACAGAGCTTGGGGTTATTCCTGACACTTTCGCCCACAGTCCGGTGGAGACTCTGGCTGCTGCGTGGCACTCGGCAGCGTCGGAGGCCCTCGACCGGATTGCGCCACTGCGGCTCCTCCGAGGCGGCGGATCCCGGAGACCCCCTTGGTTCACCGAGGAGCTCCGGGAGATGAAGCGCCAGAGGAGATGCCTAGAGCACCGTTGGAGGTCCGATAAGTCCGAATCGAACCGAGCAATGGTAACCACCTGCACCAGGGAATACACCAGGGCACTTAGGGCAGCAAAACGATCTCACATAGCCACCCTGGTTGCATCCGCTGAGTCCCGCCCAGCCGCCCTGTTTAGGATAACCCGCTCCCTATTGAACAAAAGGGAGGCGGGGGAACCCTTGCAGGGCAGAGCTGAAGAGTATGCCCAATTCTTAGCGGACAAAATTGCTCGGTTTCGGTCGGACTTGGACTCCACACCCGCAGTTCCAGCCGAGGCACAGGGGGACCTAGTTGAACAGCTCTGGGTTGAGTTTCAGGACGTTACCCCCGGGGATGTGGACAAGGCCATGAGAGCTGTAAGTGCCTCCACCTGTGCTCTGGATCCGTGTCCCTCATGGCTGGTTACTAACTGCAGTGAGGTGACACGAGGCTGGATCCAGGCGGTTGTAACCGCCTCCCTTCGGGAGGGGAACTTCCCCGCCGCACTGAAAGCGGCGGTGGTGAGACCCCTCCTGAAGAAACCATCCTTGGATCCAGCTGTTCTTAATAGCTATCGTCCAGTCTCCAACCTTCCCTTCTTGGGGAAGGTTGTTGAGAAGGTGGTGGCCTTCCAGCTCCAACGGTCCTTGGAGGAAGCAAACTATCTAGACCCCTTCCAGTCAGGCTTCAGACCCGGTTACAGCACAGAAACCGCTTTGGTCGCATTGATTGATGATCTCTGGAGAGCCAGAGATGAAGGACATTCCTCCATCCTGGTCCTCCTTGACCTCTCAGCGGCTTTCGATACCATCGACCATGGTATCCTTCTGCGACGACTGCGGGAGGTGGGAGTGGGAGGCACCGTGCTACGGTGGTTCTCCTCCTACCTCTCGGACAGGTCGCAGTCGGTGTTAGTGGGGGGGCAGAGATCGTCCCCTAGGCCCCTAAATTATGGGGTGCCTCAGGGCTCGGTCTTATCCCCCCTGCTATTCAACATCTACATGAAACCGCTGGGAGAGATCATCCGCAGGCACGGGATTAGATACCATCAATATGCGGACGATACTCAATTGTATCTGTCCGCCCCGTGCCAACTCAATGAAGCGGTAGACGTGATGAGCCGGGGCCTTGAGGCCGTTATGGACTGGATGAGGGTTAACAAGCTTGTGCTCAACCCAGAAAAGACCGAGTGGCTGTTGTGTTTTCCTCCCAAAGATTTGACTAATATTCCACCACTCAGGCTGGGGGGTCAAATTTTATACCCCTCAGAGAGGGTTCGCAACTTGGGAGTCCTCCTGGACCCACAGCTGTCATTTGACCACCACTTAACGGCTGTGACCAGGGGGGCATTCGCCCAGGTTCGCCTGGTGCGCCAGTTGCGACCCTACCTGAATCGGGAGGCTCTCACAACAGTCACTCGGGCCCTTGTGACCTCTAGGCTGGAATACTGCAATGTGCTCTACATGGGGCTGCCCTTGAAGAGCATCCGGCGGCTTCAGTTAGTGCAGAACGCAGCCGCGCGAGTGATTGCGGGTGCACCTCGATTCACCCGCATAACACCTATCCTCCGCGAGCTGCGCTGGCTACCTGTCGATCTCCGGATGCGCTTCAAGGTGTTATTAGTCACCCATAAAGCCCTACATGGCAGTGGATCTGGATACTTGAGAGACCGCCTTCTGCCAATTACATCCCTGCGACCAATAAGATCCCATAGATTAGGCCTCCTCCGCATCCCATCGGCCAGCCAGTGTCGGCTGGCAACTACAAGGAGGAGGGCCTTCTCAGCAGTAGCCCCGACCCTTTGGAACGAGCTCCCCGTGGAGATTCGTACCCTCTCCACCGTCCAAGCCTTCCGCATAGCCTTGAAGAACTGGCTCGCCCGACAGGCCTGGGGATAAGGATAGTTACCCCTCTCGAATGATGAATGTATGTTGCCTATTATTTTATTATATGTTTCTATCTTAATGTCTGTATTCCCCCTTCCCGGTTTTGTGTGAGCCGCCCTGAGTCCCCTCAGGGAAAAGGGCGGCCTACAAATACTAATAAAACTCTAAAACTCTAAAAAAACATAGTTGAGGACATCTTGAACAGATAAAACCTGTTTTTTTTCCCAGAGTTGCTCAAAGTACATTGTAACTTCATAGAAACCCTATGGGTTAGGCTTGGCTAAGGTTACCTAATAGGTTTTATATGTAAGTTACCTAATAGGTTTTATATGAAAGTGGGCATTTGAACTTAAGTCTTCCAGATCACAATATAACATACAAACCAACTGACTATCATAATTGACAATGCAACCATTGTTAGTCTAGTAATGGTCCTCGGTAATATATGCTGTGGTTTACAAGAATACTTAGAGCAGGGGTGACAAACTCGTGATGACACATTATCATCATATGACGTATCACAACTTCCCCCCCTTCACTGAACTGGGGGTGGACATGACCAGCGCGTGACACATCCACCCCTGACTTAGAGGAAAGAATAAGCTGAGAAGGCCACGAATCCTTTACATTCTTTACATTGAGATCTATCCCTAAAGAAAGTGACATTGCATAGTGCCCCTTTCAGTGTCTGTAACAGTGAAGGGAGAACAATCTAGATTGGCATGATGGGGGAGAAAAGAGGATGCTGACTCACCTATGGACCAGACCTTTAGGAAGCGCTCAAACACCACATACAGAGAAGAAAACAGTTGTCAGAATTAGGGAAGCAACTTCTTGAATCTTGGCCAGGTACTGCAAATCCTTCCCAGGATGTAACTTAGCAAACAGCTATTGGAAATATACACGACTGTGTTGATTCCTGGACTCATCACATACGCGGAAGTAATTCGAGATTCAGAAGAAAGCACAGCTTCATGCCTGATCAGGATTAAAAACCATATATAATTGTATGAAAGGTTCAGTTCTGCAGCCCACACTCAGATAACCAAAAGTGCATCATACAGCACTTTCGATTATGTGAGTGTGGGATATTTAACCTGTATAGAAATAGAATATTTTAAAAGCACCAAATGACTTTTCTTGTGCTTTTTCCTTATAAAGCTGAGGAAGATTCTTCTTAGTTAAGATTAGAGTGAGATGATTTGCAGTAATTTCACAATAAATTGACAAGGATATATTATCATTATATTGCATGTAAGATAACTAATCCAACCAAGCATCCATCCATCCATTCATGTTTAGAGAATGGTTGATTTATCATCTGAAAATCTGATTTCTTCAAAGGTTTCCTGATTAATCCATTGAAGTTGGACAGCTAATGAATACAGAGAGACAGACAATGAATTATTTTCCCAAACAAGTGGGAGGGCATCAAATTTAGGAAAATATCATAAGCAAACTATTGATATTTTCCTGTAGAGATGGCGGGAGTGGCTACAGCTGGGTTTAGTCACAGCCTGATTGGTTCAAAGAATGAGGGAAATTTCTTAAAGTATCCTTCCTTCCTTATTGGCTTCCACAGTTTCCTCTCAGTCTTTGGCTCCATTGAGGTAATTGTTATTGCTATATATATTAATAATTCAATTGATTGGATATTCTAAATTCCAAAGTTTCAACTACTGGCCATAGAGACTGACCTGTCAGCCTCAGAAGGAGGTAAGAGTGCCCTGGATCTCCTATTTCTGGGCCTGCGGGAGCCCTGTCCAGTCCCTGGGTGCACAGGGGTGACAGACTCCCACGTTTGCAGCTGAGATCTTTTCAGAGGCATCAGTGCGGGTGGCGGCTCAGCTTCAGCCTCACAATTCCTGCCTTAGGATTTAACCTAAGGAGCGCTGCGGATTTAAAAGCCTTGCTGTGGCTTCTAAAGACATGTCGCAGCTTCCACAGCCTCGCCGCAGCTTCAAAAGCTGTGTTGCAGGGCATGCCGCTATTTGGAACTGCCGCCGCGGCTTAAAATCAGCGCCGCAGCTCCCAAATTGATTGTCTGGCCGGAGAGACTTAAAGGAGAAGGAATCGGCGCGTCGTCAGGCTGCTGCCTTAGAGCCATTTATACTAGGTGAGCTATCTTTCCACGAGGCACGGTGGCCATTTTGGGATGACCTCGTGGAAGTGGCCATTTTGTACAATAGTGGCCTGCATCTCGGCCATAAATCAAAGCCGGCAGGTGGCTTGCAGCACGGCCACAGTTTGAGGTCGGCAGACTTCCCAAGCAGTTTCCCTCCAGGCACAAGCCACGTGAGTGAGGCATGGCTTCCACAGCCCCTGGGTCAACACAGGCCCCATGGGAATCCAAAATGATGTGGCAGAGAAAGGCCAGGGCAGGCTAAGAACCAGGGCAATGGCCTCTAGGATATTTGCTGACCAGTGCCCTTCTAGAGCGACTGTGAGGATGAGCTAAGGAGACAGAAGGCCTTAGAAAAATGAGTGGCCAGGGCGGAGAAGCAGTGAGACCCAGTTCTCATCACTCTGCTTCATCTCCCAGAGGCTTTAGCCCTTACTCACCCTCTATCTTCCCTGCTAGGCCTTGCAGGCAGATGGCTTCTCCCTCCCCCCATCTCTCCGAGATCATTTTGGGAGGGGATAAGGGATCCGTTGGAGGGGGGTCTCAGGACTATCTCCCGGCTTCACATCTAACCTCCAGGGCCCCTCAACCCTTGGCCCTTCAGAGGAGGACCTAGAGCTACTGCCTGAGAACATCAGGAGGCTCATTTCCTCTGCAATTACTAAGGGCATTACCTCCGGCCTTGCCCAAAGGGAACACTCTTTGCAGGGGGTGCGGAGGACTCATTCTGACTCCAGACGCCCTAGATCTCCATCCTCTTCCCATGGTCAGGATCCTCCTAGGCTCCCTTCTCCATCGGTGGTTAGTGAAGGCTCGGTTTAGGGGAAGGTGCATATCCAGACCTGGGGTTTTCTGAGGACGAGGACACCGTCCCTCCTGATCCTCTAGCCTTTCCCGGGCTCTTTGCACCCCCAGCATTTAAACCTCTTCTGCATAAGGCGAAAAAGACTACTCAGATTGGTACAGGTGCTCCACCTGTGACCCAACCTAGGGATCCCAATCTGGCTATGTTTACAAATCCCAACACGGATAAAGAGGAAGTCCCAGCCCCTCCACTGTTTCTGGAAGTGGTCAAAAATCAGTGGGCTCGGCCTTCCTTTTTGCCCAATCCTGGGAGCAATGATCGCCACTTCTACAATATGGAGCAGGCTTTCTCCCAGGCTACGCCAGTTACAGGACCACATCCTGATTCAAGATGAGCATCTTCACCAAGACCTCACCAAAATCATCTCTGCCACTCAGTTCTCTGCGGATGCCACTCTAGATACTATTAAGTTTGCATCCCGGGCATTGTCCACCTCGGTAATGTCCAGATGTCCTTTGCGGCTTCGCAACTGGCAAATGGACAAGTCTAAATGGAATTTAGCAGCGGCCCCTTACACTGGTCCCAATCTCTTCGGGGAATCGCTTGATCCAATTCTTGTTGAGAACAAAGATAAGAAGAAGGTCCTAACACCAAGAAGCCAGAATCCCGTCCAGCTCCTTACTGTAGACCTTCTTCTTACAGGGCACCTGAACCGGATTAACGCCAACAGCGATACTTCCCTTATAGATTCAACAGACAAAGTCACTGTCCCTTCTATCAGGACAGGGGCAGGTACCAGGGTCAGTCCAAGCAGCCCTTTCGTGGGGGGTGGCGGCTGCCCCTTCTGCAGAGGGAAATGACTCCAAGTCGAGTCAGCCCATTGGTGGCCGCCTAGCATCTTTCATGGATCAGTGGAACCATATAATGTCGGATGTTTGGGTCAAGTCCACCATCAGGGACAGCCTCCATCTAGAATTTCTCTCCCCCCCCCCCAATGCTCTTCAGGACCTTCCCTCTGTTCAGGGATACGGAATGGCGCTCCTAATGAGTCTGGCCATCCAACACTTGCTAGACATCTGAGCGGTAGAACCGGTCCCGATGGAGGAGTATGGGTTGGGTCTATACTCCACCCTATTCATTGTCCCAAAGAGCTCAGAGGAATAGAGGGCAATTTTGGACCTGAAATGCCTCAACTCTTATCTGGTTTACCGGCGCTTCAAAATGTCATCTCTCAGGTCCATACTCCTGGGGATCCAGCGGGGCGACTTCATGGCATCTGTAGATTTGACGGAAGTGTATCTGCACATTCTGATCATGCCTGCCCATCACAGATTCGTCCAGTTCTCATACCAGGGATGCCACTTCCAGTACAGGCTCTCCCATTTGGTCTGGCCTCCGCCCCGCACACGTTCACGAAAATCCTGGTTCACCTTTGATCCCACCCAGTGAGACTCCAATGCTACCTAGACGACATGCTCGTTCAGGTCCAATCACGCACGCAGCAATTCAAGACCTGAACCTGACTATTCAGTTGTTACAGTCTCTGGGGTTCTCTGTCAACTTCCCCAAGAGCCATCTCTCACCCACGACAAGAATCTGTCATCTGGGTACAGTAATAGACTCTATAGCAGGTCTTGTTCGACTTTCCTCAGAACATCTCACAAATCTTCAAGCCTTAGCACGTCACGTCTGCACAAGTCGGTTAGTTCCTGACCTTGTCCCGCTTGCTGGGCAAGATGGTGTCATGCATAGGGATAGTACCCTGGGCCTGTCTTCATTCTCGGACACTCCAGTGGACACTCATTCCTACCAATGCCACCGCATGAGCAACTCACTGCAGACAGTAACTCTATCACCAGGCCTTTGCTGGTCCCTAAGGTGGTGGTTATCTCTGGCCCTGCGACGTGGATCCGACATTTGAGAGCCGGATCGTATCACAATCACGACGGACGTGAGTCTCTATGGCTGGGGGGCCCTGATGGAACCCAAACTGGCACAGGGTTGTTGGACAATCTCAGACCTGCATCACAATATAAATTGGCTGGAACTGAAGGCAGCTCACCTGGCCCTCCTTCATTTTTGGGACTCGATTGTCAATCACCATGTGCTGCTTCTGATGGACAATGTAGCCGAAAAGGCACACATAAACCGTCAGGGGGAATGCATTCCAAGTGCCTCTGGCTGGAAGCTCAGAAACTCGGAGTCTGGGTGGAGAACAACCTGGCGTCAATAACATCAGAGCACATCTCAGGCATAGCCAACCTTCAGGCCGACTGGCTGAGTTGGGCAACAGTCGACTACGGTGAGTGGCAACTGATTCCAGAACTATTTCACAGGATTTGCCGCTGCTTTGGCACCCCATTGGTGGACTTGTTCACGAGCCCAGCCAACACTCAATTGTCCCGGTTCTTCTCCCGCTTCCCAGCACGCAACACGGAGAGGACAGATGCCCTCAGAAGTCCATGGCCTCCAGGCCTTCTTCATGCCTTTCCCCCTCTCCCTTTAATCTAGGGGACCCTGAGGAAGGTAGTAATAGAGAGGGCACACATCATTCTGGTAGCCCCATATTGGCCAAGACCACCTTGGTTTGTGGACCTTGTCCAACTGTCCATATCTCCCCCATGGAGGATTCCTCAGGAGGAGATCGCCCTGTGCCACGGGGTCCTGTTCCACCCAGAGCCCTAGTGGCTCCATCTGACCGCCTGGCACTTGAGCGGTGCCTCCTGAGGGACGCTAATCTGTCAGCCAAGGTCATTTCCACCACTGAAGCCTCTAGGCACCTGTCGACCACACGGATCTATAATTCAATGTGGTCAACGTTTGTTCTCTGGTGTAGGAGATTCAACCTTTCGCTGGCCAATGCTTCGGTCTCCCAAGTCCTTGAATTCTTACAACACGGCTTAGACCAAGGTCTTTCTCATAACACCTTACAGAGACAGTAGCTGCACTGTCCTCCGTCCTGGTGGGGAATGGCCATTTCTCCCTATCACAAGTTCCTTTTAATCAAATAGTTCCTTAAAGGGGCAGCAAACCTGTGTCCCCCTCCGGTGCATCGGTTTCCAACGTGGGACCTGTCCCTATTACTTAGGGCTCTTACGGGGCTGCCATTCAAGCCGTTAAGAACAGTACATCTCAGGTTCTTATCTCTAAAGGTGGCCTTTCTCGTCACCGTTATTTCAGCTTGGCGAATCTCGGAGCTAGGGGCATTGTCATCCAAAGATGACCTCTGTTAATTCCACCAAGATAGAGTCGTCCTTAGGCTGGATCCAACCTTCCTCCCAAAAGTTAACTCCCTCTTTCACAGATCGCAGGAGGTCATCCTCCCTAACTTCTGTTCCTCTCCCTCTCACGAGTGAGAACACCTTTGGCACCAATTAGATGTCCGCCGTGCTTTGCACATTTATCTCAGGCATATGTCTTCCTTTCGGCGGTAGGACGCCCTTTTTCTTTCCTTTCAGCCTAGTACTCTTGGAGCTAGGGTCTCTTCTGCTACTATAGGCAGGTGGCTGCGTCAGGCCATCACAGTGGCTTATGAAGCCTTATGTCAGACTCCCCCTCAAAGGATTACAGCCCACTCTATGCAGAGTGCCGCTACCACAGCCGCGTGGAGCACTAGGGCCTCACTGGAGGATATCTGTAGGGCAGCCACTTGGGCGTCCCCAATGTCCTTTATCCGACACTACCGGCTCGACTCTTTCACTCCTTTGGACATCGGGTTCTCCAACAGGTGGCGACCTCTCCTCCCCCGGGGTCAACATCCCGTCCTGGGACCGAGTTTGGGTATGTTCCAGCTGTAGCCGCTCCCACCATCTCTACAAGAAAAAGAACATTGGTCCTTACCTGAACATTTCTTTTATGTAGAGTGGTGGGAGGGGCTACATCCTGCCTTAGTATAGCTATTAGGGTGGGTGAGGGGTGGTCGGGTGGTTTGTTGTTTTTTTGCTCGATTTGTGTCTTGCAGCTTTCTCCATTCGACCTCGAGGAAACTGGGAGCCAATAGGGAAGGAAGGATACTTTAAGAAATTTCCCTCAGTCTTTGGACCAATCAGGCTGTGACTAAACCCAGCTGTAATCCCTCCCGCCACTCTACATAAAAGAAATATTCAGGTAAGGACTGAAGAGCCAAGGTGGCGCAGTGGTTAAATGCAGCACTGCAGGCTACTGCTAGATCAGCAGGTCAGTGGTTCAAATCTCACCGGCTCAGGGTTGACTCAGCCTTCCATCTTTCCGAGGTGGGTAAAATGAGGACCCAGATTGTTGGGGGCAATATGCTGACTCTCTGTAAACCGCTTAGAGAGGCCTGAAAGGCCTATGAAGCGGTATATAAGTCTACTGCTATTGCTATTGAGGACCAATGTTCTTTCCATTGGCTGGATTTTTTAAAGAGTGGTATGTTGACTAAAGCATTATGCCTGGCTTCCTACTACATTAAGTGAAATTGGTTCTGTTCATGCATAACCAACCGCCAGGCCCCATTATGGCTTTCTATGATAAGTGAACTAAGCCACTTCTCAAAATGATTCTCATTTAAAATAGAAAAGTCAAAAGGTTGAATAAACAAGGGAGGAAATGTTTTTATAAGATCAGGAGGTAAGTTCAACAGGTTGTGGGTTTTTTTTCATCTAAGAAGTAATCATTGTGGCCTTTTCCTCTCTTTTCTCACCAATATAATGCCACAGATGAATCTATTGTAGTCCATGACTTCAGTTAGACCATGGACTGCAATCAAAAGGTACTTATTTTTTTTCTGGAAGTTTTTTGTTTTGGGGAGTAAATTTGTAAAAATTTAATGCAAAAACATACTTCACTGTTGTGACTCAGCAGCAGTATTCTGTGAGTCTTTTCGGGATGCAAGATTAACTATGCAGCTGGGGCTCGTTAGGGGCATCTTCTGGGGATAAAAGGACGGATGGTGCCACGCCCTGGTTGCAGGAGTCAACGTTCATTCGTGCGTTCAACGTTCATTGATCCTCGGTCATGGTTTCTTGGATGGACACTTGGAGAAGTGATTTGATTTCTGTAACCCTGATTCGTAGAGACATTTGAAGAAGTGCTTTGCTTTCTTTTTGTTCACCTTGTGTTGCCGTAAGAGAGATTTGTTTTGCATTCCGTTATCTTCAGGCAGAGACTTTAATTAGGTTTATTTTGGGCTCGTAGCCAGTTTGAGCCGAGGACTGATAAAGAGAGTTCCTTTTAAGTTTGTTTGCCTGTCGTCTGTTAACGAGAGAAGGAGTGGGGACAGAACACTTCACCATGTTTTTTGTAGGACAATGAATCTAGTAAATATATTTGGGGTGATCAGGTACCATCAGTCACAAACTGAACCTGAAAAATTAGTTATGAAATTTGTTTTAAAAATACATTGTAATTCTTGTCTCAATTTGACATAAATAGCTCTTTTTAAAATAAATACATGAAAATTTTCTTTTATTAAAAATCTTACTTCACTTTTCCTTTAAAATGCTTTACAAGCAATATTTTTCTATTTAAGAGAGAAAAAGATCCTTTGTAGCAATTTACCTCTGTATTTGATACTAGCTCTCTCTATGGCTTTATCCGCTAACAGGTATAAAATCACCTGTGTAAACTTAACTATTGTCTTTCATAGCATTGTTACAACTTTCTTTCTTCTATATGTTGACGTTAAAAAGATAACAGTTGGAGTCACATAGAGAGCACTGTTTTCACGATAGTATTTGTGCCTAGACTCTTAACTCTTTAATGCAAGGGTTTTCTTTCTGTAGATCTGTCTGTAAGATCAAAAGAGAAAAATAACTTTTTCTTTGTTTTGTTTTCCTTTTTACTTAATGTGATAGAGAGCACGAGTGCCCTCTAGTGGGGACAATGAGAAAAGCCAATTAAAATATGCTTAAAACAGATGTGATTATTGCAAGGTTTGCATAATACTAAAAAGAAATAGAGACTGAAATGTCAAGACATGATTTAGTATATAAATGAATCATTTAGCATTGAGAGAAAGAGAAAATATCTATAGTTTTAAAACTGACAAATAATTGAAAAGAACAAAGTCAAACAATATTTTTATTCTTTAAATTCACCAAACACATTAACATATTCTGAATGCCAAACTGAGTGATAAGCACCATCTGTCACATTTTATATTGTATAATATTAATATTTCTTTTTTTGTTCTAAAATATATTGATGCTATAAGAAATTGTACAATGAATACATTGTCCAATATTCAGCTAGATAGTAGTGAATGTTTTTGAATTAAACGTCCAATTTTGAAAAGCTGTGCAGTTCATTTAGAATATGCATTTAATTAAACATAATAATATTATTACTTTATTACCTATGCTAACTTGATTTGCAAATTATCAAAAGAGGTTTTTATATGCATATGGTGATTTAGCGGTTAAGATGCTAGGCTCATCAGTTGGAAAGCCAACAGCCCAGGTTGGAGAACTGACAGTTGTGCAATCGAGTGAGGCCCCATTCTTTGCCCAGGTCTTACTTGTATGCAAATGCGAGTAGATAAATAGACCGGTGACGGCGAACCTACGCCACGCATGCCACAGGTGGCACACAGAACCCTCTCTGCGGAAACGCGAGCCATCGCCCAGCTCAGCTCCGCCACACATGTGTGTGTGCCTCCTGCTGCCAGCTGATTTTGGGGTCTCTGCCATGCATGCACTGGAGGCGTGGTGCATGCAGGTGATGCACATGCATGCACAGGGGATGGGGGCTTACATACATGTGCAGAGGGTTGCACATACATGCACGGGGGTGGGGGGAGCACAGAGGGGTGTGGTGTACCCGCCATGGTCTGTTTTTGCTCCCAGGAGGCTGCAGGGAGGCCTACTAGGCTCAATACGGGGCACGGGAAGGGTCACATGCACAGGGGACAGGGTAGCGCAGGGGGTCACATGCCCATGCACGGGGGAGTCACATCCATGCGCAGGGGCAGGGCACATGGGAGTGCATACGCTTTATATTATGGATGTGATTGGGTGTGCTCTCGGCACACAACAATAAAAAAGTTAGCCATCGCTGAAATAGGCAGTACTTCGGTGGGAAGGTACGAGTGCTCTGTGATGTCATGCTGGCTACATACCTGCAGAAACATCTTTGCCCAGTGCTGGCTCAATGGCCTTGAAATGGAGATGAGCACCCTCCCCCCACACTAGTTAGCAATGACTAGCGGAATAAAATCTGCAGAAACTCCTTTACATTTTACCTGTTAGCATACTTAGAATGGTTTAAATTTTTCAGAGGTATATGCATATGTTAAAAGTACAAATAACTGAAGATAAAATGAGGGACTATTAAACATAATAGCAGGATTGGCTATTCATTTCTCTTCTTAATTCATTTTGGAATGATATCCCCTCTGAATATCCCCATCAAGCTCTCATCTCTCAGGCCTTGGAGTAGGAGATATGGGACTCCCCTGGGTATGATTCTTTTGATATGTTGCCTGGATTGCTATCTATCTTGTAATAATTGTCTATGTTTGTTTGTTTGTTTGTTTGTTTGTTTGTTGTAATTTGTTTCTTATTTTATAATTTAATTCGTAATTTATTTCTGTAATTTCTACTTGATTGTTTTTTGTTGCTTTTTAATTTTATGAGCTGGCCATGCTCAGTTGATATCAAATATGAACTCTGAATAACAGCATATCTATATGAATCTATCTAAATATTGATCTCATTGGAAGAATCAGGTAGTGGCTCCTGGAAAATACAATTTCTGTCTGGTGCCTCATTAAATTGGAATGTGTTCCTCTGAAAAATCTACCTGGTATCCCAACAGGTTTCCGAAGAGAAGGCGTGGGAGGAGTAACACGTGGGTATTACCCAAGCCTTCTTGCTTATTGGAGACTGAGGTATTAATCTTTTGGAGCCACACCTCCGTACCTCCTCCGACTCTCCCAGATTACCTCAGTCTTGGCCTGAAAAGGAGTGTTTTTCCTTCTCTCCCTTCTCTTTGAAGACTTAGAGTTTTTTTCCTCAAGATTGGATCAGCGATCTCTAGCTACAAAGGTTTCCGATAAGGACCTTGCCTTTCTCCTCACCTCTCCTCTGCTGTGCTCCGCGCTGCTGGAAAAGCCTCGTTGCAAACCAGCGTGTCCGTGCGCGCCCCGTGCGACCGGCTGGTCGCGTAAGAGAGGGGAAAGAAGCCTCTGCCTGGCACGATCGATCCAGGCGAAGCCCAGGCCTGTGGGAGGCAGAAGAGGACCTGCGAGGCTCGGGGACTTCCAGGAGCTACCCCCTACGATCTCTAGCAGCAGGAGGATAGGTCGGTGGTCGCCATTTTGAAAAGAGCACGTGGTCGAGCACGTGATCGGAGCTTCCCTACGGAGGCCGAAAGTGCTCAGAAGGCTCCAGCAAGCCGGAAGAGGCTTCTTCTAGGCTCTACCCCGCCGGTGATCCGGGGGGTGATCCAGAGCTGGGCCTGCCGGCAACTGATTCAGAGGATCAGCACAAGGGCTTAAAGAGCGGATCCAGCCCTTGAGAGCAGAATCCAACCTTGCAGCCGGCTATAGGAGGAGGAGGTGGTGTGCATCTAACCGTGAGTAATGGCAGAGGCGACCAGGAGCAAGGGCACCAGGCCCAAGGCCCCAGGGGGTGAGGATCCAGGCGAGGAAACTTCCAGAGGTTTTTCCCCAGCACCCAGGGGGAGATCCCCACTGAGGAGGGATAAGGCCAGGGCCCCCAAACAGGCAGCCCCCAGGAAGGAGGCCAGAAACACCAGGGCCTCGGCCAGGGAATTCAGGGTGACCATCAGCCCTTCCCCTTCCAGGTCTCGTTCCCCTCGCAGGGCCCCAGCCCGGGTGGAGGCCCGGGCAGCATCTCCAGCCTCTCCAGGGGGCTCCTTTAGAAGACATAGCTCTTTATCGCCCCCCCTTTTGCCTGCTCCCCCAGTGGACTCCAGAGCGGATCCCTTTGGGCGCAGAACCACCAGCCCAACCAGGCCTTGCCTGGCTCCCCTTTCTCCAGAGCCCAGGGAATATCCCCAGCCGCCAGAACTACCGCCTGCCCTACCTGACTTAACCAACAGTTTCCAGGACATGCTAGCCAGGGCTCTGGCCCAGGTAATGGCTTCTAGCTTAGGTCAGCAACCTCAAGGTTCCAGGAGCAGGGCCCCATAGGATCCCCCTAGGATCCAGCAAGAACGCCCCGGCACATCAGCTGCCAGGGAAGCCAGGTCTCCCTCCCCTTCCACGGCTAGCGAGGCCTCCGACCTAGAGGAAGGAGAATTGAAGGAGGTGGGGTTCTTAGAGGATGAGAATCCCCAGGCAGAGGATGATTCCACCGTGGCAGGGCTTTCCCCCCTTTCCTTATTTAGCTCCTTACTTCGCAAGGCAGCGGCCACAGCCGACCTGGACACCCCCCCCCCGATCCCAAACCGGCAGTGGAATCATCTGACAAGGGTAAGAGCAAGAAGAAAAAGGGGCCCTTCCATAGACCTCCCGTGGCTAAGGAGGAGATTCCCACTCCGGAGATGTTCATGGAAGTCCTTAAATCTCAGTGGGTAAAACCAGGGTCCTTCCCCACCCCAGGTGGGAATGAAAGAAAGTTTTACAACCTTAATCAAACTTTTGCCCAGGCTCTCCAGGTACCGGAGGTGGACAACCCAGTGGCCACTCTGGCTTCATCCTCAACAGTGGTCGCAGGAGACACTGCCAATTGCCTCAAACCTGAGGACAAGAAGGCAGACATTGTCCTGCGCAAAACGTTTCAGGCTATCACCTGGGCTATCAGGGCGGCTGCCTCTGCCTCTTTCTTTAACAGGTCCACAGTCCTATGGTTGGAGCAGCTGAGGGACAGGACTCCGGCCTCTGATGTGCGCCTGCTACAAGACATATCCAAGATGCTGACGGCAACGCAGTTCTCAGCAGACGCCACGCTGGATGCGGTAAAGTATGCGGCCCGAGCTATGTCTTCCTCAGTTGCTTCTAGGCGCATGCTCTGGCTACGTCACTGGCAGGCGGAATCCCGGATGAAGTGGCACCTAACGGGCGCAGACTACACCGGGGAGAAGCTATTCGGGACGGCGCTGGATCCTCTCCTCGTAGAGGATAAGAACAAGCGGAAGGTGCTCCCAACAACAACTAAGCAATCGGACTTCCGCCACGCGCCATACCCCAGGAGGGCCCCGTACCGACCACCCGACGGGGACAACCAGAATCAGAGGTACCAGTACCCTAGATTCCACAGGCAAGGGGATAGACAATTCCAGAGGGACAGATTCAGGGGCCAGCAGCAGGGCAAGCGGCCCTTTCGAGGGGGAGGCAGTCGTCCTTTCCGCAGATTCAGGTAATCCGGGCCTGGATTTCCCCATCGGCGGTCGCCTCTCCCTGTTTGCGGATGCCTGGGAACGGGTCACCTCGGATGAGTGGGTTCTCCAGACTGTAAGGCTCGGGCTACACCTGGAGTTTCGTTCTTTTCCCCCCAGCAGATTCCGCACCTTCGCCCCCTCTACGGACCCGGCCAAGCGGGCCCTTAAGGCCAAAGCCATTAAACATCTACTTGACATCAGGGCCATTGAAGGAGTCCCAGGAGGGGAGGAGGGATCCGGGTTCTACTCGAACCTCTTCTTAGTCCCTAAGAGCTCAGGGGGATGGAGGGCCATCCTGGACCTTAAGCTCCTAAATTCCAGGGTGGTATACCGCAAATTTAAAATGGCCTCCCTAAAATCCATTCTGGAGGGCATTCGACCGGGCGACTTCCTAGCCTCTATCGACCTCACAGAGGCATACTTACACATCAGGATCGCCCCGGAACACTGTAAATTCCTCAGGTTTTCACATGAAGGGCAACATTTCCAATACAGGGCCCTTCCCTTTGGGCTGGCATCAGCCCCCAGGACGTTCACCAAGATCCTAGCAGCAGCAGCCGGTCACCTATGCTCCCTCCCAGTCTGTTTGTTTTGTTATTTGGATGACATCCTCGTCTTAGCCAGGTCTCCCGCCCTGGCTGAGCAAGACCTGAGAATCACCATAGACACCTTTAGGGCCCTGGGGTTTTCCATCAATTTGGAAAAGAGCCATCTGGTCCCTTCCACCAGGCTTCTTCACTTAGGGTCCATTATCGACTCGGTAGCTGGGGAGGTCTTCTTGGACAGCATCATTAAAATGATTCTTGAGGTTCGCAAGTTACGCTCTGTCCCTGTAGTTCTTCTTTCCAGGCTCCTGGGGAAGTTCATCTCGTGCATAGGAATCGTACCTTGGGCCCGACTGCACGCCAGGGAGCTCCAGTGGTTCCTGCTACCTCACCAGAGAGCCGGGACGAGCGATGCTACCTTCAGGATCAGAGTGACCCCCCAGGTACGGCTATCCCTCCGTTGGTGGCTCTCCCCAGCACTGAACAGAGGATGCCTCTTCAGGGAACCGACGAGGAGGATCCTCACCACAGACGCAAGTCTCTTCGGCTGGGGGGCCCACCTGGAGAATCAGATCGCCCAGGGCCGCTGGACCCTGTCAGATCTACGAAACAACATCAACTGGCTGGAGCTCAGAGCCATCCATCTGGCCCTTCGACACTTCAAGGACTCGGTAGCTGGTCAACACATCGTGGTTCTGACCGACAATGTAGCGGCCAAGGCTCACGTGAACCGACAGGGCGGCACCCACTCCAGGGCCCTTCGCGATGAGGCCCTGCGGTTGGGGAACTGGGCAGAGAGGCACCTTCAGTCCATAAAAGCCGAACACATCTCCGGAACGGACAACCATCAAGCAGACTGGCTCAGCAGGGAGACGGTGGACAACGGAGAGTGGCAGTTCCATCCCTCAATCTTCCATCAGATCTGCGAGAGGTTCGGTCATCCGACAGTGGACCTCTTCGCGACCCCGCAGAACGCCCAGCTGCCAGAGTTCATTTCGAGGTTTCCGACCAGGGGAGTCATGGACACGGACTTTGTTGCAGATGCCACCAGGTCTTCTTTATGCCTTTCCCCCCCTTCCCCTCATTCCCGGGGTCCTGAGGAGGGTGGTGGCGGAGGGAGCGGAGATGATAATGGTGGCTCCCTTCTGGCCTCATCGTCCCTGGTTGGCAGACCTCGTGGATCTGTCCACAGCTCCCCACTGGAGGATCCCAGCGGGGGTGCTGGCCCTGCACCAGGGGTCTCTAGAGCATCCGAACCTGGAGTGGCTTCATCTGACCGTCTGGCGATTGAGTGGGAACAATTAAGGGAGGCTCAATATTCCGAAAAGGTCATCAGAACTGTGGAAGCATCCAGGAGACAGTCCACCACTCGCATCTACAACGCCTCTTGGGTGGCCTTCGTGGACTGGTGCCGAGCCAAGGGTCTCCGTCCAGCTGCAGCCTCCGTTCCACAGGTCCTGGACTTCCTCCAGGAGGGGCACGAAAAGGGTCTAGCCACTAGTACGCTCAGGAGGGTTCTGCAGGGGGTTCTGGACTCCCCGGGGGGCTCAGGCCCAGCGAATCCCTCCCAGGACATCTAGCTTTGGTATGTCCCATGTGTTACTCCTCCCACGCCTTCTCTTCAGAAACTGGCAGTTGGACTTACCTGAACTGCATGTTTCGTAGAGATGCGTGGGAGGAGTCACTTCCCTCCCGTCTGGGCGCCCCCGCGCCTAGGGGGGGCCTGAGTGAGTCCAGGTTCAGCGTTAGCTATTAGGAAGGATATGTGTTGGCTGTTTTTTGTTTGTCCTTCCTTTCAGTTTCTGCTACGATCCATCGGTAATCTGGGAGAGTCGGAGGAGGTACGGAGGTATGGCTCCAAAAGATTAATACCTCAGTCTCCAATAGGCAAGAAGGCTTGGGTAATACCCACGTGTTACTCCTCCCACGCATCTCTACGAAACATGCAGTTCAGGTAAGTCCAACTGCCAGTTTCTCTCAACTACTCTGTGAAGACATTAATAAATGTCTTTATTATGCTAAGTGAGCTACAGGTACTAGGTTGTTGTTTTAATTGTAGTTCACTAATTTTTAGGATGTTTGTCAGTTCTTTACACTTTTTGTTTAACTGTTTTCATTAAAATGTTAAATGATCTTAGGTCATTGTGTGGAAAGACAAAATTGAAATGTTTCAAAAACAGTTTATGTTTTATTTATTCTTTAAATAAATCTCCCCTATAATGTGACTATGTGAAAATGATGTTTGCAAGGTTTCTAATCAGCAACTGCTAGGAAACTTCTTTTGTCTTTTGCTACAAGTGATTTCTGTGTATCTCTCTCCCCGCCCTCCCCTTCCCTCTCTCTCTCCAGCTCCATCTGATCCACTGGAACACTACCATGTATCACAGTATTGATGAGGCAGTCGGAAAGAAGAATGGTATAGCCATTATTGCCTTATTTGTGCAGGTAATTTTCCTTCTCTTTGCAGTGATCATTGATTGTCTCTTAATTGCAGTTTCATTGCAATACTGCCTGATGAGTGAAACTATGGTTGTCAATTCCTCCCTTCAACAGTTATTACAGAAACAAAAGCAGACTGTCATTATGTCAGTTATACTCTATGTCTTTTGGCAATACAAGCCCCTTTCATTCAAGCTGCAGATGCCACAAGTTTGTGTTTTATATTTGAATAAACTGAACTTATAAAAGTTGAACTGTGGTGAACTGAACTCATAATTCCTCTTCAAGCTTTTGAAATAAATATATGAAGGACTTTTGAGTCCCCCTGAGGATATTAATTATATGTTTGTTTCAAAAAATATTGATGTGTGTGTTGGCCATACCTCAGGAGAACCAGAATCTTGGTCAATATCCTTGTGGAGGGAGCCTGCATGCCTACAGTTGTGTTCTAAGCTGGTCTCCTTCAATTTGACATTTAACAATCATGAATCAGGATATTGCAAATCCTGGCAGTGGTCTAAAGAATGAGCAAGGTGGTAGTTTTCACAGTCTTTTGCTGGTAGAGTAGAAAGGGCTGTATTTAATTTTTAAAAAAAGATTATGATTTTACTTTTGTGGTAGATTTTGTAACTTGCACTGTTAGCCTTTGGAAATAATCATAATCTTTTCTTTCCCTCACACAAATACTAGGTGGAAGAAAAAAAGTTAGACTTTTCTGTATCTCCTTGGTACCATTTTGTGGTTTTCTTGATTTGTGTAGCCCATGCACATTTAAAATAATGCACATCTTCCCCACTCCAGATAGTCTACTGTATATTGTATTCATTTTTGGGTTAAATTTATGTCAGGGTAATGATGATTTAAAGCTGACCAGCCAATGTAAGCCTGTAACTTAAGATGATGAAATGAGGATGAGTCAGCAGAGGTATTGCTACTTTAAGAAGCTGTCTATATAAGACAGGCCATGTGAGGGCGTCTCTCTCTCCTAGTGTATCTCTCTCCTCATGATTCTATCTGCATTGTAGTTCTCTGTGTAGAGTTGGAGATTGATTGCTTGCCTGATATGTGCCAAGATGTGCATGTATGTGTGTATATGTGCACACTCTGACAATTTATATCCTGTATTTTGTCCAGAAGCTCAGAGTTGTTTACATATATAAATAAAATTAAGAAGTAATATAACTTACTTCCATTTTTACTCACATCAACAACCTTGTGGCTGTTGGGCTGAAAGAGAGTGACAGGTTTGAGTTTTGATGGTTGAGGATAGACTAGGCTCAAGGCACCAGGCTGAAAACCAGAAGACTGTGAGATGTAGTCCCACCTTAGGCATGTAAGCCTTGGGTGAATTTGAGCCATTCATTCTCTCTTAGATCAACCCATCTCACAAGGAAAATGGAAGGAAAAAAGAGAATTAGGTATGTTTCCCATCTTCAGTTATTGGTTTAAAATAATAATAAAGGTGGGATAATAAATAACTTTTGATGCTAGGTAGATGAACCAGGATGGAATTTCTGAGGTTGGAAAAGGTTGGGACCTTTGTTCAAGAAAAGTTTATTACGTTTTTGAATTATCCGTCTTCTTCTTCTGACAAAAAAATTAAACACTCACTTTTCAGAATCAGTTTCATTATGGGGGTTCTCTGGGATCCCCAAACGGGTTTCTTAGTTTTGGGGTTTTGTGCTGCTTCCCAACTTAGAAGAGAAATATAGTAGAAGTTTGGAAGAATGAAGGAATCATGGAACATGTCTTGTCCGGAACTGCTGTACATTTCCAAGTAATAGGATGCTGGTGGTCCTTGACTTCACTTAATTATTAATCATTAATTAATTAATGGTTCAAAGCTAAGATGGCCTTGGAAAAAGTAGCTAATGATCAATATTTGCACTTTAAATGTACCCCATCCCTAGGTCATGTGATCACTTCAGGTTCTTGGCATCTGGCTTATATTTATGACCGTTTTGAAGAATGTGTGGTCATGATTTGCAATATTTTTTTGCCAAATTTTGGCAAAGAATTCCCATGGGGAACTTGAAATTGCCTAATGACCTGGTGATTTGCTTAACACTGACTGAAAAATTGTTGTAAAAATGGTTCTGACTCAACTTATGACTGCAAAGACTGAAAATTCCAATCCGAATTGTGGTTGTAAATCAAGGACTACCTACACAGGGGTGTCAAGCTAACATCATCACAGTGGCATCATGTGACATATCAGGACTCCCCCTCCCCCTTCGCTAAACTGGGCATGGGAGTAGCCAGCATGTGACGTATCCGGCCCTTTGGCTGGGAGTTTGACAGCCTTGACCTACAGTGTAATAGTGGATGGCAAATAGAAATGCTTCTTTATGAACCATATTTGAATGCTTTTTTGTAGACTTCTATTTCTCATGTGTTAGATTCTTGGGAGACTTCGGTGTTTGATGGGAAAGATGTATGGCTCTAGTGCAGAGAAGACTGCTAAAAATAATGAAAATTTGGTCTCCTAAAGGACTATAATTGCTTTGGAAGCTGTTATCCAATTTCTTCAGATCTAACCTTGGAATTACTCAGGAAGTTAAATTAAATTGTTAAATACATCTTTTTTAACTTATTACTCTATTCCATTCTTGGTTCAATGTAATCTTTTTTTAGCAGGGGAAGTAGGTATTTTTACTTTAATTGAAAATACCTCTTCACTTGACTCTTAAGTGCTGCATGTCCTATGATTCAGAACCAATTGGGTAAATGCCAAATTCATTTCATGGAAAACATACACATTTATAAGAACATGTTATACAGTTTATAAGTACATGTTATATAAATGAGCAACTAGGTACAAATAACAATTGAGTATCTAAGATGAGGTACATATTTCCACTTCTGTCAATATATTAAGTCAGTTGTTCCCACAAAAACTACTTTCACAGCTCCAAAATAGAGCGAATGTACTATCACTTCCATCAACAAGAACAAAAGATAATAAGGACACAGCGATTTTGAATGTCGTGGCTGTGAATCAGCAGGAGTGCTCTCTCCTGGTAGAACAAAAGGGTTAATTCCCTCTTTCCCATGGCCCTCCTCCACATCATTAAATTTTGTTCAGGCGGAATATTTTTTTTAATGGTGCTGGAGAAATTTTAAGTACTCTTCAATGAGTGGACTTTTAGAGAAATCTTTGATCAACTGAAGGATATGCCTATGCAGTCTTCTGCCTAGGTGCCAATTATTCACAAGCAACTTCAAGACCCCTCCTCTCTCCTCTTAGGGCTATGTATATTTTAATGAGGATCTGTATAGCCCTTCAAGCAAATGATAATTCACAGTCATGGCTGCCAGAATTCTGCATGGACATATGGTGTTGTATATGTCTGTGGGATATTTAAGAATTGTAGATATTTGAATAGCTTTTTTTCAAGGCTTGAGTCAAAACAGCCCAATTAGATTTTATGCTGATTAATAAGAACAATAATATAATGTATAAATAAAATCTTTAAAAAAATAATAAAATCAGAAGAGGTGAGAAAAACAATAAGTAACTTTTAGTCAACTACAATAATAACAAAGAAATGTTAATGGATAATATTTAATGATACATACAGGTGTGTTATGGGGGGGGGAAATGCTTAGATATCTTACTTAACTGAATTTGTTTTAGAATATGTCACAAAGGTGTAATGTCATTGGAAATCTATTGAAGCTGCAAATGAATGGTGGTTGTGTCTTTAAATATAAATGATTCTAGATAAAAACATGTTTAAATAATGGTAATTAAATGAGAATTGTGGTACATGGATAGTAAAATACACAATTTTTCTTTCTTGACTTAAAATGTACAACTCGATTTGAATGAAGTATATGTAAGGATGGTGGAAGAAACGCACAGAATATATTTGTAACCAATTGATATACTTTCTACAAGATGTACCGAAAGATGATTCTTTTTTTGTGTTTTTGTTTAACTAAAACAATAAAAAAAATTCAAATAATAATAATAATAATAATAATAAAATCAGCCCATCCGGGCACCAGTTACTTTTGCAAAATAAAAACAATAATATTAATCAATGGTTTCTATTTATATGTTGGCCTCTCTGGTATCTATCATTTTCATATTGTGGCTTGGATTCAGAATGCAACTTTCATTCTTATGAATGAAACGCTGTCCACATTTTAGAGCTGCTTCTATCCCATAATCACTTGGATGTATTTGCAGCTCAATTAGTTACATGGTTCTAGTTTTTTATTCCTATGGCCAGACCAAACAAAATCCAATTAAACTCAGCACAGCAAATGGGCAAGATGTTGGTGAAGGTTGTTTAACTTATGCACATGTTTCCTGTCCAGTTAATGCATTTTAAATCAGCTTCCAAAATGTGTTTATATTTTTCATTTTTTTAATATACAAAATTTTGAGAACAACCTTAATTTTGTACAATAATCTGATAAGAGTTTTCAATGTTCTCTCATTTCCCTTCCCAGAGATTGCACACTTTAACCTGAAAAGAATAGAAACTTAACTTCTGAACACATCCAACCAAAGGGAAGCAATTGCTATTCTGTGTAATTGGTTCCATAATCAAACTGTCAAGGACTGCTATGAACTTGCTTTTACTTCAAATACTATTTTCAGGCAGGAAGACAACTACGTCACAAGCATTGTGGGTCTTAATAGCCTATAGTTGTTTATTAATGTTCATTTTTGCTTCTTCAGATACCTTTAATATTATAAAAAAAATATTCTTTTCTCCTTCTTGGTGTCTCACATTAGCTGATTGAACTTGACTTATTAGCATTCCCTTTAACTCATTCCTTGTAACTTTAATTCTTCATGTCTCTGCCAACATTTATTTATTCTTTCAATTTCATTCAATTCAATTCATTCAGTTTGTCAAGTCTGGCCCACTAACAAAGGTTTGAAGTAATAGAAGGACCTTCAATGAAACCAGCTAATTTTTAAAAATCCCGTTCAAACTCAGTGTTGAATAGGTTTTTTTCCTAATTCATACACAGGTATATGCTTGCAATTAAGATATTATAGAATAATGTTATAAATATATGCATGACATGTGTTTTATATACAATTATATAAAAAGGTGGGATTTTAAAAAAATCTAACAATAATCATGATCAACTACCTGTACAAAATTGGGATATATACAATATCTGCATGGAATCTTGCCTTCAACTGCTGATTATGCAGTTACTTTATAGCCTATGTTGCATCATAGATAAGAAGTCTACAACAGTTCATACCTTACTCAGTAAAGAATCATGCAAAGTGTTCTTGGATAATTAAATTACGCTTTCCTAGCCTTCCCGACTCATTGAGTTTTATTTCCTTTTTTCTCTCTTTTGTCCTTTCATAGGATATGTAAGTTAAATGTGGAAAAGAAAAAACAGACGAAAGAAAATGAGACTCAGTGTACCAAGAGTAGTGCAGACTAGGACCTTAAATCCAAGTACACTGTAAAAAAACTCTGGATAACTCTGGTAGTTATTTCCTTGCAACATGTCACAACCCTCTCTGCGGGCATGCGAGCTACTGCCCCAGCTCAGCTCCACCGTGCATATGTGTGCACCTCCCGCTGGCCAGCTGATTTTGGGTCTCTGTTGCGCTTGCAGGACATGGGTGCCCAAGCGCGAGGAGAGCATGGGGGTACATTGCCCTCCTGCACCCCATATTTGGTCCCAGGAGGCTTCATGGGGGCTTGCGAGGCCCAAAACAGGGCACAAAGAAATGTGGTTCCCCCACGGCCCATTTTTGCCAGGAGACTGCAGGGAGCTCTGCTAGACCCAAAACAGGGTATGGGTGGAGGTCGTGCGTGCATGGGTGGGTGAGTTGTTTGTGCATGCACAGGGGGGGGGTGGGGCATGCCAGGGTGTGTCATGTGTACATTGCATTATGGGTGTGGGCATGCACACGCTATTGCATGCGCACATATGCTTTCGGCACGCAAGGACAAAAAGGTCAGCCATCTCTGTAATAGAGGTAAGTTCCCTTGAACTCTTTAGAAGGAAGATGGTTTTTCATGTAAGAAACAACAACATAAATGTCTTGAACTTCACATAAGAATAATAACACATATACATAATGAATAAATAAACTTATTTAACAATAAGTTTTTAGTTTGATATACCCAAGTGTCAGAGAACAATGTATTCTTTAACCTATTTTAGACGTAGAATAACCTTTATTATATTTTAGTATTTATTGCTGGTTTTATTTCAGATAGGAAAAGAACATTCAGGCCTAAAGGCTGTGACTGAGATTCTGCAAGACATTCAGTATAAGGTAAAATTTCAATGTACAATTTGGGATCAGGGACTTAATGTGATCTTAATTTCTGCAGAAATGGAATGTTTAGCATCCATTTATTTAATTTACTTATATTTCCAAAATATTGAAATATCAATTGCAATTATATATTAAAAACATATTTGACATTAACATTAATTAATAAAAAAGGGAAACATCTTTATAATCAAGACAAGAGGCAGCTAAAATGTAAAGTTTAATTTGATAGCCAAAGTGAAAAGGTGCTTAATTTGCAGATATGCTTCCAGTTCAGAAGCCATAAACAGCTTTAGAGATTGTAATGTTTTTAGTGTCTTAATTTTTTTTTTACTATTTTTACTGTTTTAAACTGTTTTTAGGATTTTAATTGTAATATATATTTCTGAATTGTGAGCCGCCCAAAGTCATTTGCTATGGAAATCAATCAAACAAACAAACAAAACAAGCTAAAATTATAAGCATTCCAAAATAGGGACCTGGCTTTACAGGTGTATTAAAACTTAATCCAAAATTAAGCTCTCTCTTAATTCCTAGTTCCAGTTTACCAAGAACACATCTGTCTTATCTGAATTTAACTTTAATCTTCTTGTTATTATTGAATTTAGACAATTATAAATGGTACTAGCATTGTTGGATTTGGATTCTAAAATACTATAGGCCTACTGATTATACCCTTTCCAAAAACCTAGATAACCCCACACCCCATCCCCACACCAAATAGTATTGAACAGAAGGGAGGCAAAATGAAATCATATGGCTCACCATAACTCAGTATCAACATTCTTTCGGAGCTTGGCTTGAGAGAAGGGAACATAACTCTTGCAGACCCCAAAGATCAATCCCTCCAGACAGTCCAAAGGGATACCATTCATGAATAGTCTTCTACTATAGCCCTGTGTAGGAATTTTAGATACTGAACCTGCAGTAAACATTTACAGTAGGGAAGATTTTCCAGATGCTTTGTAACTATATTGGTTTCCATGTTGATAGAATTGGATTATGTAAACCATTTAATTGTATGTTTTGAAAATTCTATATTTGTAGTATTCAAACAGTCCTCTCTAGATCAAGTCATTATTTTCAATTAAAAGTACTACAAATTCCAATCACTTTGATATTGTCAGAGATTGATAGATACCTTAAGGATAACTTCCTTCCTTCCTTCCTTCCTTCCTTCCTTCCTTCCTTCCTTCCTTCCTTCCTTCCTTCCTTCGTACTGCAGAAATTACAGTCCACTTTCCCCTAAATTCATATCCTCTTCGTTTAAAAACTAAAAACAATCTGGATTCTATTAACTTTTCAGGGAAACTCCAAGATAATACCTTGCTTCAATCCTAACACATTATTACCAGGTGAGTACATATTTTTGTATACACTAAACAGTTGCTTCCTGGTTTTGTTAATAATTACAGTCTTTGCATAAAAATGGGATATGAATCAAATTAAACTGCTGTCAAGTTATCAACTTTGACCAACAGTTTTGACTTAACTGAATGGTTAACAAATATATCTCTGAACACAAGACACTTCAGCGTTCTGTAATTTAGTTATACTCTAGCTACATTGAGGCTGCAGCTTCAGCTAGTCATTCTCAGAATTGAAATTCATTCTCATTAAGAGATCATCAGGATGGGAATACTGGTATAGCCCATTATAACAAAAGTTTTGAGGAAAACGTTACGTGTGGAATACTCATCAGGTAACATATTCAATTCTTCACAGGATTGAATCATAGTTTTTGAAGTATTTATTACTGTATTACATCATATATATGTATATGTATATGTATATGTATATGTATATATGTGTGTGTGTGTGTGTGTGTGTGTGTGTGTGTATATATATATACATATATATGATGGAGGACCTTATATATATATATATATATATATATGTTTTCTGAGGTTTTCGCGGGTGTTAGTATGTAGGTCTCTAGTTGTTCGGATTTTCTCCCGCGTAGAATCCCGCCAAGACATCTCTACGCGGGAGAAATATATATATATATATACATACAGGGCGGGGCATAACCTTTTCCTAGGGGGTCACAGCAACACTTGTAATAACAACACAATAATTCTTGTAATACTTGTAATAACAACACAAATGTAATACTTGTAATAACAACACAAATAATTCATACACCATTCGAAAGCCCATCAAAAACTGAGTTTATTGACACGATTTAATAGTCAGTATGACCACCATTAGCCCTTCGAACAGCATTCAAACGAGGTGGATAAGAACACAACAAATCTTCAAACAGTTCCGTTCGATTTTCCAGATTTTTCAACACAGTTTCCAAATTCATTCTCAAAGTTTCAACCGAATATCGATTTTGACCTTGCTCCTGAATCATCAGAGCTTCCACTTCATCCTTAATTATGGCCCCAATGTTCTCTGCCGGATTGAGATCTGGCGAATTTCCCGGCCAGACGTCATTGCCCCAAAATTCGACATTGTTTTCCTTTAACAATTGCTGAGTCGCATTTGCACGCATGCAAGGAGCTTTGTCATGAAGAAAGACAGCCTCACCAACCACCAAGACATTGTCTGGATCGCCCAAATTCGATCGTTCTGGAAATTCGGTTTTCGAATGGCATAAACGAAGAATTCGTCAGATGGCGCCAAATGAAGAAAATCTTCCTCGGTCCATTCAGACAACCAATCGCACAACCAAAGCCGATCTTGAACGTGTGTTTGAGTTTTCAATGGTTTGCAAATGACGTGGAATGGCTTCAAACCTTCTCGTTCTCGATATCGGCCGATTGTCCTTTGATCAACTCGTTTTCCACGAATTTGAAGGATTTCTTGGGCCACTTTTCGGTTTCCTTTTCGTTGTTTGCGACTGCCAGTTGCAATGATGGCTTTGCTTTCTTGGGACAGTTGCAGAGGACGCCCTTCTCCAAATTTTGTGAAACATTCTTGGGCTGTTTTGTTCCAATTATCAGTAACCCAATCCGGATGACGTTTCAATTTGTTTGCAATCCATTTTCGATTGATAAACGTCGCTCCAGCATCGCGAGCCTCTCGAAAGGCAATGCATTTTATTCTGTCAATGATCCTTTGTTCTTCCGAATTGAATTTTCCAGCCATTCTTAAAGCAAATTTAACATTTAATAGCTCATTCAATTCAGTTTTTTATGGGCTTTAAAATGAGGTGTCGCGGAAGTTGTAAACTGCTGTCGATCTTGCTGTGACCCCCTAGGAAAAGGTTATGCCCCGCCCTATATATATATATATATATATATATATATATATATATATATATATATATATATATATATATATATATATATATATATATATATATATATATATATATATATATATATATATATTATTAGTTTCACAGTAGATTTATTCTGTTCATATTCTGTAATTCAGGTTGGAAATAAAGTAAGTTACTGCTCTGTCTATAGACACATGAAATTATTATGAATGGAATGTATGAACTACTTAGCAAATAGGTATCGAGATTCTGAGTTTTACACATATTTTTCACGAACCGTAACTAAGAAATACATTCTTAGAACAATACCCAAAGGATTGCCAAGATACATGAACATTTTGAACTTATTAGAACTGAATATTTTGACTTTGCAAAAAAAAAAAAAAATTACTCAGATGTTATCTTAACAGCTTATGTCCTTTGTTAGTACGTGAATTGCTAAGTTTTCACCACTCCCAGGCTGTGAATGGAATTGAAGAGTAAATCCTAAATAATAATAATAATAAGCCTGAAAAAGTCACCGAAAATCAGATGGTCAAGATCTTGTGGGATTTCCGTATACAAACCGACAAAATACTGGCGCATAATACATCAGACATCACATTGGTTGAGAAAAATAAGGTCACAATCATAGACATCGCAATACCAGGTGATAGCAGGGTCGCCGAGAAGGAACATGAAAAAATCGCAAAATACCAGGACTTAAAAATCGAAATTCAACGACTATTGCACAAACCAGCAGTGGTAATTCCAGTGGTAATTGGCACACTGGGTGCTATTCCAAAAGCACTGGAATTACATTTAAAACAGTTAAAAATTGACAAAATCACCATCAGTCAAATGCAAAAAGCCGCACTGCTTGGATCTGCACGCATATTATGAAAATACGTTATGGCGTCCTAGGCCCCTGGGTGGGGCCCGACTAGTAACCAATGCCAAATCCGGCAAAACAACTGGCCGCTGTGATACAATTGTATAATAATAATAATAATAACAACAACAACATTGAACAGTATCTAATTTTTAAATAACATATTTTCTACTTAAAGCTACAGGGTAGATGATAAAATTGACCGACAAATTCCAACCCTAGTTTTCATCTAACTTTAAATTTTTTAAAAATCTTTTCTAATTTCCACAGTAACACCAATATTCAGATTAATCTGCTCTGTTGTTTGATCTGTAGCTTATAACAAATGCCTTCCTCCTCTTTGACCTTTAGCATTTAGACCTTTATTTGTTTGTAAGGGAAGAACATCTTACATCTGTTTTTAAATTTTGTCCCTATAATTCCATTATTTAAGTGCATTAAATAATTGCATGCCAGTATTTTTCAACCAAACAAGATAAAGCTAAGTGTATAGAAACAACAGTTTTATACATATTTACTTATTAATAGATTTCAGTAGGAATTAGATAACTATTTACATGTGAGGAAGCTATATTGAACATGTAAGGAACTTCAAGAACATATGCAAGAGAAAAATTGTTAGGAAGAAAAGATCATCAGCATTAAATCTGTACACTTGTTTAGGATAATTCTGAAAAGTGAAGAAGATGATTAATACTGGAGCTATTAGCAGAGGGTTGGAAATGAAATCTACATAGGCACAAAACAACATAAAAGTCTATTTGCACAAATACCATGCATCATATCTTGAGTTCAGTGCAATAGGGGAAGTTTGGATAACTGGGCTATTTCAGAGGGTTTTCTTGTTAGAAGATCATATGGATGTCCTCAAACTGGAGGTAACAAACTAGAGGAAGCATTGTGGTTGCCCTACTTTCTGTTTGAAATGTTTCTATCCTGTGAAGAATAGAAATGTTTCTAAAGGAAAGGACTGCTTTTATAAGAACTATCCTTGGAAGCAGATCACCATGTTTTCTGTTGCATTCTGTTGCACCCCACACAAACCTCTCTCTGCTGCAATATGATCTAGGGATCAAATTCTTCAGGTTGCCTTTTATGAGATACTTCCTAGAGACTCTGAACAGTTGTAGATTGCATATGGTAAAATGATTTCGTTTCTTCAAATATGTTTACATTATTGCTCTCAAACCAAGGTATTCATTCCATTTCAGATCCACTACTAAGAGACTTTTGGGTGTATGAAGGCTCTCTCACGGTCCCACCCTGCAGTGAAGGTGTTACGTGGATCTTATTTAGATATCCTTTAACTGTATCCCAAGTTCAGGTAATGGTTTTTCTTATGACCACAACCTGAAATTCTCAGTGAAAGGTTACAGCATGCAAATATGTTGCAAGGCATTATTCTTGCTTTTTTCCTGGAAATCTCATTAAATTGACCAGTTTATGGCTTTCAAAATAAAGGTTGTGTTATTAAAATGGAAAGGTCAGAAATGAAGAACGGTGGTTGCCATTTTGTTCATTTATTATAAAAATGAAAACTTACTATGAAAGAGAGACGGAAACGTAGAGGGGAAAAGAGAAATAAATCAATAAATGCCAAGCAGTTTTCTTTTTTAAAAAAAACCTTTACGCTTTTTTCCCTTAAAATAAACACTAGCAGATGTTTGAACAGATGTGCAAAATAACCTTATTTGTGTGCTCCAGGACTTAATGCAATACTATCCAGTAGTTGCTGGCTAGTTTTGCTCTCCAGAGCCATTTCAACCAGTGCCAGTATGTTCCATAGCTGACACAGAACTCACGTGAGTCTAGAGGACAATTATTGATACATGCAATTTTCTCTTCATGGGAAACTTTGGTTTCTGCCTCTCTGAAAGGACTTGTTTTTTTAACTGTTCAAACATTTTATTTCATTTTCCTTTTCCTTTATACAATCACTTAAATACTGTGCAGTTAAAAAAAAAAGCAATAAACACAACTCATAACACTTCTATCCTTACACCCTTTCTTCTACCCCTCCAACTTTCATTTCTCCCCTCCGACAATCCCCTCTTCTACTTCCCCTCCCCCTCAACCATTCCTTTCTCCCCTTCCCACCATCTCACCCTCCTTACATTCCCTTCTCACACCCTCTTAATTCCTCCCTCTTCTTTCCCTCTACTCCTCACTTCGGTGTATTTTTACTATTCATTGGTCTATTCGTTTTGTAATTTACACTAAAATTATAAGAAAAAAAATTTTTTTGGAAAGAAAAAGAAAAGGAAAGAGAAAAAAAAGCAACAGTATCCAAGTGCATTCATTGTTTTAAAAATTGAATCTATATTTCCACCCTCCCCCCCCATGAACCCCCCTCCCAGACCCCCTTCCGACTTCCCAGATCCCATTCCCGACATCGTTCCTTATCAAGCAAAGTCTGGAGTATATTGAAACCAGATAGATTAAAAGTTAAAAAATAATAAAAAATAAAAAGGAAAAAATAAAGGAAAAAAAAGAAAAGAATAATTAAAAAATAAAAGGGGGGAAACCCCCCCCAAAAAGAAAAATCAATAAACTCTCTACCTTAAACTCAGCTTCCCATCAATATTAACACTTAAACAATGTACATCATTCCTAATCTCAATCAATTTATTACTTGCAGGATTTCAAACTGTTGAAACCAAGTGAGTTAATCAAATAAAATTCTACTCTGGCTAGGGACCTTATCTCTTTATCTAAATATGTATCCATTTCCAAACCTTTAATATATCCCTTTTACCTCTTTCTCTATAAAGCAACTTAAACACCTCAAATATTTCTCTCGGTTTCTGTTCCAACTCCACTCATCCTGCCTCTACCCGTGTCCATATATATATTTAATTATCATCCGTACACCTCCCCTATTTGCTCCGCCTTCCTTCAAGCTCCCTGAATATATTCTTCCAAACTTATGTTCAAATAAAAATTACTATAAAAGTCAGCTTACTTTCTGGCTCAAAATAATCTTTAATTAAACCTTCACTACCCTCCCCTCTGCGCCACCCTTCCCAACTCGATTCAACCTAAACCCCAATCCGAAAGCGTCACAATCTCCGCCTTCCTCACCCCAGGGAACAAAACATAAGCAGTTTATGTAAAAGTTCCAAGTTGTCCATCAAGTCCTTTTTTTTAAGTCCCATACAATATAATTTCCAAGGTGATCAGCATCATTTCTTACAGCCCCAATGTCTCTTGATCGGTATAGGGCTATGCCATTTTCTACAAGACATAGTCACAGAGTGTTATTCAAGTTAAGATTAAGCAAATGTTTTGAAAGCATAACCAAATCCCCGTTCTCCGCTCCGCTGACCCTCCGAAGGGGAAAAACGACAGCTTCCGCCCTGTAGTTGTGTGATTGGTTATTTCTCTTGTACTTCTCCTTGTATTTGTCCAAGTCCGGGTAATTCAGGAAGTCCCGCCTTTAAAATCTTGTGATAAAAATCTCGGGCTTCACAAGCTGAGTTGAGGCGATGTTTCTGATCGTCAAGTGTGACTGTAATACCAAATGGCGCTTCCCATCTGTACTGTATCTGATTATCTCTAAGTTCTTTAGTTAAAAAGGCATAGTCTCTCCTGGCTTTTAACATCTGGGGAGGCACCTCTTTAAAAACAATCAAATCCTGTCCATCAATTCGCAGCCTGTTGTTGTAGAGCTCTTGTAGTATCGCGTTTCTGGATTCTTTTGTAGCAAAATATATAACCACATCTCTCGGAAGCTGTCTTTGTTTTGCTGTCCACGAATTATGGCGATAAATTTTTTGGATCTGCCAATCAAAGTTGAGTCCCGGACCTCCCACCACACGACTGAAAGCCTCAAAAAAGGTCTGCTTCAAATTCTCCTGTTCGTTTTCACGCAATCCCCTAATTCTTATTGCAAACGCAGTCTTTTTATAATTTGTCATAACAAGTTGTCTCTCTGCCTTTTCAACTTCCTGTTGCAACTTTTCAATTTTAGATGTCAGATTAAAATTGTCTTGTTCCAAAAGTTCCAATTTATCCTCCATTCCTGCAATGTAATCTGTCATCACGGTTATAACTCTGATGGTATCCTTCCTTGTTTGGGCAATCTTAGCATCAAGTTTATCACATAGTTCCGAAATAAATTGCATTATTTCCTCTCTAAATTCTCTGAGAGTTTCAAAAAGAAATTCTTTCGTTAACAGATCTCCAGTAGGGGGCGTAGAAGGCAAAGACTGTGGCTTTATAGCGATTACTTGGGATGTATTGTTAAGAAAACGCTTAGAATTTTTTGACTTGGGAGCCATTATAAAATAACAAAAGCGAACAAACAAAGTCTCTGCACACCTTGATTTGCAATAAAATACTCTGAGTAAACTTTGGCAATTAATAAAGAGAAGTCTTCAGAAAAACAGGGCTGATTAAATATATCAACTGCGAAGGCTATAAAATCGCCATTTTGAAAAACAGTAAAAAAAAGGAGTTTTTGTAAAATTGAAGCTGGTATTTTAAATAGTAATAAACAAAAAAGGTTTTCAGGAATGGTCACTGCCCGGACCGATTTTAAATAGCTTAAATTTGTTCGGGGGGGGGGGGGGGAGGACGACCTGCCTTGGGCTGAAAAAAACAGCTGAGAAGATCTGGCTGGAGTAAAAAAAAAGCTCAGCTTTGTGTTGAACCTCTTCTCCGTTCACAGCGAAAAACAAAAGGCTGTGAATTTCAAAGAGATTCTAACGACTGAGCTCCTTCCTGCCCCTTTCTGCCTAAAAGGGGAGATATCTATAGATCTTTTAGATATACAGACCAGAACTCTGAGGGGAGCTCCGTTGAGCCCCCGACAACGACAGCTCCTCCCCCGGAAGTCCTGAAAGGACTTGTTTTTTTGAATGATATAGGCTTCCTTCTTGTTACTATCCATGAAGGACATGTTTACAGCATTGCAAGCGAGGCCAGCAGGCAACAGATAGTTAGGGGCACATGCTGTGTTTAATAGATAGACTGCAGGTCACCTGCTGTTCTTGTTTTAAATAGAGGTGTAGAGGCTACTGAACCAGACCAGGTTAATAGTATTTTTCTTCTTCAAATCGCCTGACTTATTTCATTTGCATTGGTGGCAAGCAACTGTGTGTCAAACTAATTCTCATTTTCTTCAATGACTACCATTTTTATTTCATTAGTTTTTTTAACTATTAGAGGATTTGGGGTTGTTTTTGTTACAAAAGACTAGCTTCTCAAAATGGCTACAGTAGTAGATTCTAATTATATGGAGGGGAAATCCATCAGCTTCACAGGTATTCCTGCTCAGGTAAAGACAGATACCTTACTTTTAATGAAATGTGAACTTCAGGACATTATTTCTAAGTGGCTGCAGATAAAAATCTGCTACAGTCTGCCTACAACGGAACATGCCAAAGTGTACAGAAGGATCTGATTAGCATATTTTAAAGCAAAGAGTACCCCAAAGGTATTTTTTGAAAGTGCAACTGGACTTTCTTCTCATCCAAGAAACTTCTTCAGATTGGATTGTCAGAAGTGCAGAAGTTCTGTCAAAACCAAAGAAGCTTCTTGGATGACAAGAAAGTCCAGTTGCCTTTTCAAAAAGCACCTTTGCAACAACCATGGCATGGATGACTGACAATCTCCAGTAGACAAAGACTGATCCAGTATCAAAGTTTTATATACATGTCTGGCTTCAGTATTTTCTTATTTATCATAAATGACTCATAATAATCTCTATACTATAGAAACTAGTAGTTTCCATTAAAAGTAAAAATCCCATAAACTGTAGGGGAATAAGTCATTACCAAGCATACTCATTCACTAACCTCAGGGATTTTTTAATATATAAAATATGTCCTATATAAAGTTTTGATGCATTAAATTATGTGTACGGGTGTTCCAGACTTCTTGCCACAAAATAGAAAATACTGATAAATATATACTTTATACTGTAGAGTTCTGTACACATTAAAACAATGAGGATATGCAGACAGAAGCATTTTCCTCACTTAATATAAAGGAGATTTAGAAGATCTCATTAGGAACATAAAAGAAAATAGAAAAATCTGGGATAATGTTACAGATAAGAAAGACAAAGGTGTTGTCAACAAGCATGGCAAAGATGGTTCAGTTTTCCTGAACTAAAGAATAGATAACAGTGGAGGAGAGGAGTAATTCTAGGGAAAAGGTCCAAGGCTAAGAATATTGCTGTGATCAGAAAAATCAGAATAGTTAAAAGTAGTAGATTTCACAGTAGCAATATATGGATCTGATAGCTGGATTTTAAAACAGAAGACAAAAGAATAATATTGCTGAGAATTATGAATATGTAGGTAACTACTAAGTGTACCACAGAACTGTAAAAGAACTCATTCATTTTTCACAAAATTAAGCCTGACCTATTTGGGATACTGTATGTGGTGTACCTAGGTAATATTTTAGACAAAAAAATTACAACGGTGGGACAGCATTGAGTAAAGACAACAGATAAAGTAGATAGATGGGATCAAAGATATTACAGGGCTATCTTGGAAGACCTACAAAATATTGCTGAAGATAGTTGAGATAACAAGGATTTGTCCATGCAGTCCCAGAAGAGAGTATTATATCTGTCTGTCTGTCTGTCTGTGTATCCCTCCCTCCCTCCCTCCCTCCCTCCCTCCCTCCCTCCATATATATATATATATATATATATATATATATATATATATATATATATATATATATATATATATATATATATATATATATATATATATATGTTCATTGCTGTTTCTTGTCCTCACTCATTCATTCTGCTGCTGCTGCTTTGTAGTAGTACTGCCATTACCTTCAATACTATTAACTTTACAGTATTCTGCTTTTTTCAGCAAGAAATTTTTCTGTTTTACATAAGATCATTTCTAACAATACTACATAGTTAAATAGACTATTTACAGAATTTAACAATCAGATAGATTGTTAAATAGTAGTACAGCCATCACCTTCAATACTATTAACTTTACAGTATTCTGCTTTTTTCAGCAAGAAAGTTTTCTGTTTTACATAAGGTCATTTCTAACAATACTACATAGTTAAAATAAACTGTTTACAAAATTTAACAATCAGAGCAGATCTTCCCTTCTCTATTTTTTGCTTATAGATCAGTTGATTATACCAGTGTTTTTCAACCACTGTGCCGCGGCACACTAGTGTGCCGTGACATAGTGTAAGGTGTGCCGTGGAAAAATTACTTTATATATAGTCAATATAGGCACAGAGTTAAATTTTTTTAACATTTTCTAATGGTGGTGTGCCTCGTGATTTTTTTCATGAAAAAAGTGTGCCTTTGCACAAAAAAGGTTGAAAAACACTGGATTATACAGTAATGTCTTCTTGGTGAGAAGTGGGACATTTCTTGCTTGGCTAAAAAAAATGTTGCCTCCTGTGTTTATGACACTTTCTATAGTCCCTGTAAGGAGGGAAGAAAATCATTTTACTCATTGACTGATATTTTCTCACTAGTATAACTCAGTAATTCTGGAATAATTTTTCTCCACTTTTCTGATTTGCTTTTTCTCTCCTGAGAAAATAAAAGACCTTGAAACACATCCAAGAAGCCATCTTCATGCATTTCTGATATTTTAATATCTTTTTCCTATTTGAAATGTAACTCCCCATCTCAACTGCAAGGTGAACAATCTGGAACCCTCCATTATGAATCTGAATAATTTCTGGCTAGAATTCCATTAGATTTGTTTTCCAAAATTAAAAAAACCTGATTATAAAGAATTAAAATCTTTATTCAGAATGGCAGGTCCTACTGGAAAAGAAGATATGTTTCAGTAGTGCACTATATTTAACATTGAATTAATAAATGTATTTTAGCCCTTTTCCTTCACTTCAACTCTTTAAAAACTTCCTCCATATAAAGGAAAACTACTAAACTGAAAATAAATTCCATAAAGAAATCTTGTCCTTACATTGTCCTGGTGATTCATTTTAAAAGCATATTGTTCTGTGGAAGACTTAGTTTTGCCTACTTCTCATAAACCCTTTCTTTATTTTTCTGTTTTTAAAAGGTCAATTTTGTCCTGGTTTTCCAACAATTGGGATGTCTCCTTGTGGAAATATAAGGCTCATGTTACGATTAAGCAAGAATAGGCTATCAAAGCTTAGTCTTCAGTTAGAATAGCGAAGTGGCTTTGGTGTAGTAGGTTCATTTCAGCCTTGTAATCATGTCATAAAACAAAGGAATGGAAACCTGTTGAAATGTTGGTACATTGCCAAGTTCATAATGATTTTTTTCCATTTCTATTTTAATCCAATTTTTGTTGGAAACAATCACTAGTTTGATACAGTAAAGTCTACAATGCCTCAAAAGCCTTCCTCAGAAGGTGATAAGAAGATGATAAGAAATTTAAATTTTAATGTGAGAAGAGGTGAAATGAATTAATGCATGGGGAGCATCTGATACACTTTATTTCTTTATTTTAGTTAATTTTAATTCAGTTTAAATGTATTCTTGGTTACATGTTTTTTAAAGCTTTATATGTCATAACAATTGAGATGGTGGGGTGTATGTTAAAGAGAGAAAAAATAAATAGAATTTTAAAAAATCTATATCTTTAACAGTGTAACTACTAATTGAGGGAGTTAAATAACAATGTCCTTGTTTTATTAGATAGAAGAGTTTCGCGGACTGAGGAATCATATTAAAGGAGCAGAGCTCCTAGAAGGTTGCGATGGAAATTTAGGAGATAATTTCAGACCAACACAGCCACTTAATGACAGAGTCATAAGGGCTGCTTTCCAGTAGCAGAGACAAATAATTAAAAAAAGAAAAAGAAATGAAGTCAAAATATAGGTAAGTGAAAAATGAAAATACTGACTTGTATAAAATATGACTTCTGTGCTAACTTCAGCATAATTTCCTCTAAAGACATATTCATTCCTTTTGGAGAAGTGGAAAAGTATAATATCTGTACATTGTGTTTTGACCATATTTTCAATATGATATGAACTCATTTTTAAAGTCAGAGAATCACAGAGCTGAAAGAGGACATTTATACCTTAAATCTAATCTTGCACTCTGCAAAAAGTCTTCATATAAGATTCCCTGGCAAATAACAATTCAGCCTTTTATTTTAGCATATCCAATGAAAAAGGAGCTCATCCCCTTTTTGACTATTTGTTTCCATTTTTGTCAATAAATTGTTCTTACTATTACAATTTTTTCCCTAATATTCCTATTTTCTAATATTTTTTCCAATATTAGGAAATATTTCTTAATATTTTCCTTTCATTTAAATCCATTATTCTGTGTTCTGTACTCTGGAATGGCAGAAAATAAGCCTTGACCTTTGTCAGATGCATTTGAGAATGATGTCATGTTTCTGCCAATAATCTTCTCTTCTCAAATTTGTAATTATTGTTGTTGATAAATTTTAGGACAGGTCCTTATAATGTAACTTATACAGATAGTTCTTGATTTAAAACCATCACTTAACAACTGCTGTGTTCCCTTAACAACCATGGATTCGCTTAACAGCTATGCTGATATATCCTAATTAAAAAAAAGTAAAATCAAATCTGGTCACATGCGTACCTTGACTTTTGATTGCAATGACTTAAAACAAGAAATCTACTCCCAATTGTGGTCATAAATTGAGAACTACTTGTAACTAAAAACCTAAAAGTAATGAATTTTATCATTTAACAGGATCACATAGCATTTTAACTATCTAAGGGTTTTAAGGTTTGGAGAAATAAAACAATCCTTATAGCATGCGTAGCTGAAAGTTAGGAGGCTAAGACAATTGTTTTATGATGGCAGGGCTATCAGCTAAATGAATTGCCCTGTGCCCAATTTTATGATGGGCCAAGCAGAAGAATCTCAAATTGCAATGATAATAATTAGTTTATAAAATGCTAGTCTTATAAATGTTATCGTAATTCATATAATTTTTACTCTCATAATGGACAGAATAAAGGGGATGGCTGAACTATTAAATTTTACAAGATCCCTTTCTTTAATCTTGTTTCTTCAGCAGTTCTGGGTGCAAGAAGATGAGATAGTAGATCTCCATTGTTGCACCATTTTTAAAATTCTGTGCAAAGCAGCTTCAGGATTGCTGGAAATGCATTGGGAGCACAATACTGAGAAAGATGAAAAGTAATGTTTTCCCCACTGCACCTTTAAAAAAATTAAATTCTCTCAGTTGTTGCTCTTTGTTTTATTAGGGAACAAATGTTTCTCAATGTTTCCCCTAATGAGGAAAATAGTGCTGGAAATCGTGGAAAACTGCCACTTAGAAAAATTTGAAGGAAAAGTTTTAAATCTTTTATTCTGGCAAAGTGTCCGTTCAATATGAGATGTTCAATAGTTGATTTTGAAATAAATGATAACGCTGATTTTGGATCTCCAACATATCATTTAGCTTGTTTTTGTCTGAGAAGAAATGAAGGCTACATTTTAGCTGCAATTTTTAAAATAACTTGCAATTTTAGAAGCTTATAATAGACCTGAATATGGAATATATTAATATTCATGGAAGGCGATATTCAGTTAGAATTGTAGAATATAAATGTCAAGTTTTTCATATTATTTTCTCCCACACTGGTTCAAACATTTAACCTTATATCAAGTTGTATTTAGTGATTTTGCATTATTTTGTGTTTTGGATGCACATCACAAACATGCTAGACAAAATTACAGAGTAATGGAGGTTTCTGCAGTATTTGACTGTATCCATGGTTGCAAATTAATCTAAGAATTCATTAGGATATCACACTAAGCTATAACAAAGCAGTAAAGCTGGTGCATGACATTCAGATCATGCTCTTTGCTTACTTTCATAGAGGTAGCTAACCACAAATGGATTTCCTTCTGTAGCTTGCTAACTCTATTGCACAGACTGTGAACTTTGGCTTGTTCAAATAGGAATTTTAATTACACAATGAACACAATGAAAAATATATTAACTATGATATACTATGTTCTTTTTCATCTCCCAGACCCTTGATTCTGATCTAAGCCAGTTGATCTTGTCTGAAGATTTTGTGGTCCTTGGACTTGCCTAAAAGCTATTAAAAAGAGTCACCCTAGAATTCTTTTTGAATAATGGATCACATTGCTGGATACTGAACTGAATTTTTCTAGCAAGGAATATGATTCCCCTTTGAACTGACATATTGACTTAATATGACTTGCTTCAGTAGAGATGGCTGAAGATGTAATGTGGAGCCATTCATCAATTACACAGCGCAAAGATATAATCTTGAAGACTGTTTCTTTTTATCTAAAGGCTAACAATAGTTTTGAGACTACATTGTCGTTTAAGAGCTTATATAATTTTAGGTTTATGTTGGATTAAAGATCTGTGATATTGCACAAGGTTTGGTGGAGCTTTTTTTAATAATCTTCATTCTCATTTTACTATTTGCTTGTTGGCATCTATAGTTTTCCAACTGCTTCAAGTCAATTCCAATACTCTCCATTAATTGAACGTATATTCACTTGGTGTAGGACTGCTTGTAACTGAGTGTAGTATATGTGCACATTAATGTTATTAACTGAATTTAATGGCTTCCTATAAAGGAGAAGTGATTGAATCTATTTCTGTTATGAGCCCTTTTATGTTCTGTCCTAGAAGCAAAGCACAAAGCAGTGAAACACAAGATAATTTGATGTATCCAGTGACAAATAGCAGTGGAATGACTTCATCCTGGAAGCTTGTGTATGTCACGTTGTCACAAATTGTCACATAAAGACGTGATGTGAGAAAAATATTTTGTTAGTTTGTTAGTAATTGATGGTTGTAGAATCTGTTGTGTTAAGTCACTCGTTCTTAAAACACTTCAAAGTGTTTTAATACTTAATTCCTTTTCTACCCTCCACCCAAAATAAGATATGTAGGACACTCATATTTATGTTGTGATATGTGGTATGGATAAAAGATGAAAAGGGATACTTCAAAGGACTTAAATTTACAGAGTATCTTCTTTTAAATATGTATGTATTTTCATGCTTGTATCATTCTGACACCATATAAATTATTCACAGTAATAATTTATCACAATAAAACAGAGAGTATTTTGGAGATTGTAGTTACTGAACATGCACTTACACATGACTGTTTGATATATCTTATGAAAGAAAGCATACCCATGAAGAATTTATGAGAAAGAATGAAATATTCAATTATTTTATTTTTGTTTTCTGGATGTAACATAGCTCCTTCTTCTTTAAATACTGCCCTGAAAAAAAAGACCACTAATTTAGCCAAGGGATTTATTCTTTAAGAAAACAATAAAAAGTTAAACTCAGAAACTTCTTGAATAAAGAAGAATTGAGATTAATCTAGGGATCCTGATTAATGTAAAGATTGTCAGAGGAACTGAAAATCTTGTCCAGTAAAGAAACAAACCTGGAAAATAGAACTAAAGATGCAAGAGAGCAGGATGGGGAGAAAAATTTCCAGAAATAAATTTGCAATTATTCCTGATTTAACAACAGCAATAGAAACTTCGATTTCCATTGCTAAGCAATGCGTTCATAATGTGTGACATCATAAGACTGCATTGCTTAGTGATGGCAATTCTGACAGTTCCTATTGCTATTGTTAAATGAGAATCATGGGTGGTGAAATGACAAGACTGAGTGGCTCACAATCTGTCTAGAAGGTGGCTAAGTGGTTGGTGTGGTGCATTGCGAGCATGGTCATATGAGGTGTGGCTGTTGCCAAGTTTGGAAAGGCACCCAGGTGATTGCTATGGCACAACAGAAGGGGAGAGGAACTGTTGCCTGAGACAGGATTGTGCACAGCTGGCTCACACTTTATAGCTGGGCTCCACAGAAGAAAAAACAATGAGTGGTACTGACTTACAGGAGTGAATTATGACCATTGACTTTGCTTGTAGGAAACTGGCAGGGAAGATTGCAAACAATGATCAGGTGACCACAGGACACTGCAACTGTTGTGTGAGCCAGTTGTCAGAAGCCCAAATTGTGATCACTTGACCAGAACTTTGAGGACCAGTCATAAGTACCATATGTTCTGCACCATCATAACTTTCATTGGTTGCTGAATGAGTGGTTATTAATTGAAGCATAATTGAAAAAAAGTCACTGTGTAGAATTGCAATGTGTTGAGACATTAAATGGAAAGAAATGGAAACTTCTGCAGTGAAGTGTGTTGGTATAACTGAATAAACATTCCCTCTATTGTATTTTATTTGCTATTTGTTTGGGGAAGAATTTTGAAGCAACTTCTGAAAAACTTCTAGTCTTCTCTTACAAGTGACATTTTTTATATACTGATTCTATGGAGCAGAATAATGGGACAAATTAGTATCAATATCAGTATATGTACAAAAGTGGGGAACTTAATTATGCTGCCAGGATTTTCATCATGGATAGTTGTGGACTTCAACTCCCAGAATTCCCCAGCCAGCATGGAGTTCAGAATCAGAATAGAGCTGCAAGGGACCTTGGAAGTCTTCTAATCCAGCCTCCTGCTAAAGCAGGAGATCCTATACCATTTCAGACCAGTGACTGTCCAGTCTCTTCTTAAAAACCTACAGTGATGATGTATCCACAACGCGGGTGTCCAACATGCAATGACATATTATCACATGACGTATCACAACTTTTTTCCCCTTCACTAAACTGGGAGTGGTCTGGTCTGTGAGATTGACACCCCTGAACCACATCTGAAGGCAAGCAGTTAACCAGGCACTGGTTAAATGTCCTTACTGTTAGGAAGTGTCTCCTCAATTCCAGATTGCTTCTCTTTTATTATTTTCCATCCGTCGTTTCTTGTCCTGCCCTCTGGTATTTTGGAAAATAAATTAATCCCCTCCTCTTTGTGGCAGCCTCTCAAATACTGGAATACTGCTATCATGTCCTCCCAGTCCTTCATTTCTCTAGACTAGCCAAGCCCAAATCCTGCAATGGTTCTTCATATATTTTTGTCTCCAGGCCTTTGATGACCTTAGTTGCTCTTCCTTGCACTTTTTCCATGTCTCAATATCTTTTTTATAATGTGATGACCAAAACTGGATGCAATATTCCAGGTGTAGTCTTACTAAGGCTTTACAAAGCAGTACTAATACTGCTTTAAAAGTTGAAATTCAGTTATGACTTGAAGTCCAGATCTTTTAAAGTTGTGACGTTTGAAAAAACAGTGCCTTAGACTGTAAGGTAAAGTTAATGAATATTTGAATGCTGTTTTACATTTTTACATACAGCCTAGTAGAACTGCATGGGGCTATCTTAAAGTTGATTTAATTTGAAAGAGTTTCAATTGGATTACCTCTATAAAACCAACCTTCATATTATTTCAAGGATTTAAATAAATTCTGAAGAATTGAAGAAGCTTTTTAGATGAGAAGCGAAAACGTTTCAAAGAAAACAACAAGAAAGTCCAGTTGCCTTTTGGAAAAAGCTCCTTTGGGTGAACTTATATACTAGTTTGCTCTCTGTCAAATATCCTTTATTTTGTACTGATATATAGATTATTTTTTTCCAACTATCTCATAATTATGTTATTCCTCAGATTTGATGATAGATTTTAGTTACAGCCTTCACATGTTATTCTTCTGTTGCTTGCCATGTATCTGCAGAATCTATCTATTACTGTAGCTTTTTGACTTGGCACTAACTGGAATGCTGATCTAACTTTATATTTTAGTATCAGAAATTCTTGAAAAAGGGAATGTCTTTTTAAGGTAGCTTAGATATTAATACTTCTACCATACAGAATGTCAGCATACACCTTCCCTCTTTCTTAGATACTCTTTTGATCAATTATTATCTGTCTACTGCTGTTCTTTTACATACCAATTCAAGATTGGAGGCTCTTTCTGAGTTCAGAGATCTTTGGAAGGCTTTCCTTGTTTTTTCCTGTCTCTTAATTTTTGATGCCTTTACACATGCCATTGTAATTTACGACAGCTCTCTGAAATTCTTTGTTAAGTTCCTTCACTAGATCTTTGTCTTTCTTGGCCTTGGGTTTCTCTTCTAGGCAATTTCCATCATTTATTCTTGGTCTTTGGCATTCTCTTTTCAAATTCTTCATTAACAGCTTCTTTGATTTCTTTCTGATTTTCTTCTAGTTCTCAATTGATAAGGTTCAGGAATTCCAAGTGTTCTTGGTATTTTTCTTGAAAGTGGTGGGTATAAGATGAAGACTATATCATATCCAATTCTAATGTAGCTAACCATGTAATTATTCTAAGCCTCATCAAATGAAACAGTGTATAATTTAAAAATTGTCAGATATGAACTAAAGAAGCAAGTTTACTGGAATAAGAATACAAAAAAGCCAATATGATTTCAAGTATAAAAGCAATATATTGTTAACCTGATGCAATCATATAACTAAAAAAGAAAATGTAACTACTCCCTAAAGTGTTATTTTTATATGTTAATACAATCAGATATTAATTTTTAACAAATGATTAAAGGAACATACATTGATGTAATAATTTCTAAATCAGCCCAAAAAAAATTGTATTACTTCATTTTCTATATATCTACACTACTTTTAATAAAATTCATTTTTGTTCGATACTTTACAGACAAGTTTCATTTCTTTAATACTGGGAATATATTTCTTACATCACTCCAGCTCAGTTTCATTTAGTTTTATTTAGGAAGGAGTACTCAGCTTGAACAAGTATATAATGTTTAAATACAATTATGGACTAATTAGCTACTCAATCACTCTTACATCACACCAGGGACTGGCAAGAAATAATGGAGCTATTGTACACAAGTATATAAGAGAGCTGTGTTAATTAGTTTAGTGCTAATTGAGGCCGAGAAAGTATATGCTTGTCCTAAGAGATTTTAGCAAAAGCCATTATAATTGTAATGGTGCAGCTTAACTTTTTATATCTTGACATGGAACTTGCACAATAGGCCATGTTCTAAATTAAGTGATATATTTCTGTTTTCTTGTAAGTACTTAGTTAATATTTTCTCAGAACTTTGTTCAGTGATCTCTGGCATTAAAGTTCTTCTACAATCAATAGTAAAATAATGTGCCGTTTACTCACATTAAAAAGTGATGATTTAAAAAGCACAATAATATAAGTGAGCAGAAATGTGCAGAATAGGAATTATTACAGAAACTCAGTCCTATCTAGAAGATACAAAAGACAAATATCATCCCATCCAACTACAGCCGTGGCCAAACCAACAATGAAAACATGTGTTTTGTCTAATGACAATGAAGTCTTTATAAAGCCTTAATAAAATGTGTGCAGTGTTTTGCTTCACTGGACTATATTCATTTCACCAAATTGAAATCTGGTGAGACTGAAAAATTAGTAATTTGATCTAGAAACCAAATCTTTCATGATAGAGAGAAATGCACCTGTGAGTTTTTTGGTCTTTTGCAGGAATTGTTTACCCCACTTCCTAATAGTCCAAGCTTTAATTTAAAAACTGTTTTGAAAATGGCTGTCCTGAAGAGTTACTGCCAAAGGGTGTATTTCCATTTTAGAAAATGTTCTTTAGCCTAATGGTAACCTCACTTCATGTGGGTATGTGTCAGAGAGGAAAATAAGTTGGTGCTCTTTGCAGATTTCCTTACCACACTCATCCTATTTGCCCTCTTGCTATCATCTCTGTCAATCTTCTCATTCAGTTCATATGAATCACCTTTATCTGAGTAAATCTTCTTAGATATGTACACAATTTCTCTGCTGCATGCCACCACTCTGTTGCAAATGTTTTTATTCATTCAATTTCACTGTGTTATTGTTCTTCATCCTAACTTTTTGTCCATACTCTACTTCTTTCTGTATGTGTTGTTTCATCCTTCTTCATCCTCATCCCACCTCCTCTGCACTTACTTTCCTCTCTGTATCAGCCATAGAAATTAGTGGTTGTCCAGAGCCGGTCATAGAATTGGAAGAGGGGGACAACCATTCTTTGAACCACATTGTGCTCCTGGGTATTGATTTCATGGGACTGCCATTGATGGCAACTGGAAATTTAGAATTAAGCCCAACTGATTGTTTCCAGTAACAATAGACTATGGAATATTTTTAGGGCTGAAATAAAACTGATCAATAGTTTGTTATGATAAAAATTTGGTATTCAAAGAGAAAAAATAAATACAAGAAAAAATACTAGGATCACATTCAATTTTCAGTTACAGAAGTGACTTAATGATATTAAAATTAAGACAGCCATTCTACAGACCAACTGCATTCCTATGAATATTTGTTTGCATATCAATAAAAACATAAAGTATTTTGTATGTTTTATTGGTGTGTGTATACAGAATTTCTTATTCCACATATAGTCCCCTTAAGCAAAAACAGTACAAGGAAAAATAATTATTGTTAAAACAGATTGATGTAATCTATAAAGTATTAAGTTGACCTAGGAAGTTGCTGAGGAAATCTGGGTGACAATATATTAAAGTTTGAGGAATGTGGAGACCTGATGACTCAGTATTATTACACAAACTAAACTAATAATCCCAAATGGAAATCTTGCACAATATTTCACAGGCACAGAACTCACTTTTCTAATTTTTTATAAAAGATTTCAGTGATATGTACATTTCTATAACATTTCTATATCCCATTCAAAATGTAGTCTTTTTACTTTTCTGTCCTTCAAAATGGAGACTTGAGATTGCACTTGAAAGATGGTCTAGAATAAAAATCACTAGCTGAAGAAGAAATTTTGTAAATTCCCAAATGAAAAGGTTTTGCTACAAAAGTCAGGAATACATGATCATACGAATTCTACCTTATTTCCATCTGTAGATTTTCTTCTGACTTACACTGTTGTGAGAAAGGACCATCAGATCTGCCCTGCCACAGAAGAATCTGTGTCAAACCTTCTATCCTGCTGTCACGAAACTCTTTTCAGTCTTCACTGTCTCCCTGGCTGGACATAAACAGTCTTTCAAGCTCACTATGGAATTTCACTAACATAATTGTTCCATTCTCTTCTCAGACAGGGGGAAGACAATGCTGCTACAGTGCCCTTGAATGAGAAATGGAACCGCTGGAGGCTCCTGCTTTCCTTTCCTTACAGAGCCTGCTTTGTCTGCCTTCAGCTAATTCAGGAATGATAGACAGCTGTGACAGTTGGCCTATCCACATGGTCCAGTGAAATTCTGGGAATGAGCTTTATGTTACAAGATGAAAACACATTAAATCGTCCAACATGCTTTCTTAACTTTTTATTGCTCACGAGGCTCTGGTTTTGTCCAGCACTCCTCTGTTATGGCCTATACTTTTCAGCATGTTTGATGGAAAAATAATGAACAGCAGCAGGTATATCAGATGTATCAGTTACTTTTTTAAATAGCAGTTTTGAATGTTCAAATCACTTTTATTTCTCCAGAACATGTAAATAAAAATATGGATTAATAGCTTATGAGGAAAATAAGTTATCATTTTTACAAATAAAAAGAGGCTACTTTACCAAAAAGTAGACATCTTCTGATAAAATATCTAGAAAATAAATATGCTATTTCAATTAATTTTGAGTATATAGTAGGACTGAATATATATGTCAAATATATTGCCTATTTATGCTTTTCCTCCATGAATAGAATGAAAATTATTTTCAGAGAAGTGCATCCATAAAACTTACAACTCTTATTCTGTAAATGGAAGTTTGTTCTTTCTTTGAATGAAGCAGAAATGTAGTATCCAAATCATCAAAATGGCTTCATTTTTACAGTCTGTGAAGATTAGTTTTGGATCCACAGCAGCTTGGGAAGATTCCAAATTTTGTTTAAGTACAGAGGCCACTATATTTCAAGTCATATTGTATATTCATTGAACTGAATAATGTCTTGCAGCACTCATTTAAACACTGCTTCCCAAACTTGGGTAAATTAACCAAAATTGGGTAAAAGCATTTTTTCTTTAGGTAACAACATATGAATCCATTACCTGATCATGGCAGGGCCATATAAATAAGGACAAAACTGATTACTGACGTGAATGAAGAAAAATGTTTGGAAAGCATTTACTGGCAATTGCAGTTACCCAGTATTGTGATCCTAAAAACCTAGTGGTGGACCTTTGGATTTCTGTAAAACTCAAAAGAGAGGACTTTACAATTTAAGCTTTATCTCATTATAATTTTTCCTATATCAGTAGCTAGAAAAAGATTGCACAGGTGTCCTTCCCCATATTATCTTAACAGTCCAGTCTTATAGTGCTGATGTTGATGTTGTGGCTGCTAGAAATGTGAAATGCAGCAACCATGGCTTTGTACAAAAGACATACACTACAACCGAAGCAACTGAAGAACTTGGTTTGAATGTCATTGTCCCTTTGTAAGTCTTTCCTTCCCCATTAACTATTTTTTTCATTTCAGCCGTGTATTTATCATGAAGGTTGAGCCCTCTATCATCATTGCTATTGTATTCTATTGTAAAAATGACTGAGAAATAGACCATCTCTACTGAGAAACAAGATTGATGAGAAAGAAAATGATGTATAAAGCCAAAAAAAACCCAACCCTAAATAAAGTCATCAATCTGTTTTTCTTAAGGGGAATTCTTAAGGGAATTTACTTAGAAAAAAAGGAACCATTACTCGTTTCATCTCAGCATGCTTTCAATAACTTGAAAACTTTGTTGGGCTAAATGCAGTATTCAAATCAAGCCTGTATTATATTTTTTCAGTTTCTATAGTTATTATAAACTATAGCTGGTGAAATTAAAAAAAAAATCTGTGCGTTAATAAATGCAAACAATATAGTGAAGGTTACTGAAGGGTTACCAGTGTTAAGGGCAGAATGAAGACTAAGTCCCTGCTGGTTGGGGGTTATTTGGTTATATGTTGTTTTGGGAAACATTGATTGATTGATTTGATTGATTTTACTTTATTTGTATGCCGCCCTTTTCCCTGAGGGGACTCAGGGAGGCTCACAATTCAGGGGGAGGGAAGGATAAACAAGTTACAAACATGAAGACAATACATCGTTAAAAAAAGCGCAACAGTCATACTATTCGAGTGGGGTTCAAGTCTTTAGCCCCAGGCCTGTCGGGACAGCCAGATTTTAAGGGCTACGCGGAAGGTCTGGAGGGTGGTGAGGGTACGAATCTCCATGGGGAGTTCGTTCCAGAGGGTTGGAGCAGCCACCGAGAAGGCTCTCCTCCGGGTAGTTGCCAGTCGACATTGGCCGGCTGATGGAATTCGGAGGAGGCCTAATCTATGGGATCTTATTGGCCTAGTGGAGGTAATTGGCAGTAGGCGGTCTCTCAAGTACCCAGATCCAATACCATGAAGGGCTTTGTAGGTGACAACTAGCACCCTGAAGCGCACCCGGAGATCAACAGGCAGCCAGTGCAGCTCGCGGAGGATAGGTGTTACGTGAGTGAAACGAGGTGCACCCACGATCGCTCGCGCGGCTGCATTCTGGACCAGCTGAAGTCGCCGAATACTCTTCAAGGGCAGCCCTATGTAGAGCACATTGCAGTACTCCAGCCTAGAGGTCACAAGGGCACGAGTGACTGTTGTGAGAGCCTCCCGGTTCAGGTAGGGACGCAACTGGTGCACCAGGCGAACCTGGGCAAATGCCCCCCTGGTCACAGCTAACAAATGATGTTCAAAAGTCAGCTGTGGGTCCAGGAGGACTCCCAAGTTGCGGACCCTATCTGAGGGGCGTAGTATTTGACCCCCCAGCCTGAGAGATGGAACACTTGGCCAATTAGTGGGAGGGAAGCACAACAGCCACTCGGTCTTATCTGGATTGAGTACAAGCTTGTTAACCCCCATCCAGTCTCTAACAGCTTCAAGGCCCTGGCTCATCACGTCCATCGCTTCATTGAGTTGGCACGGGGCGGACAGATACAACTGTGTATCGTCCGCATACTGGTGGTATTTTATCCTGTGCCATCGAATGATCTCGCCCAGCGGTTTCATGTAGATATTAAAAAGAAGGGGGGACAGGACTGAACCCTGCGGCACCCCATATGTTAGGGGCCTAGGGGTCGATCTCTGCCCTCCGACTAACACCGACTGCGACCTGTCCGAGAGGTAAGAGGAGAACCACCGTAAGACAGTGCCTCCCACCCCCACCTCCTGCAGTCGTCGCAGAAGGATACCATGGTCGATGGTATCGAAAGCCGCAGAGAGGTCAAGGAGTACCAGGATGGAGGCATGGCCTCCATCCCTGGCTATCCAGAGATCATCGGTCAATGCGACCAAAGTGGTTTCTGTGCTGTAGCCAGGCCTGAAGCCTGACTGGAATGGATCAAGATAACTGGCTTCCTCCAAGGACTGTTTCTGTTTTTCAAAACAATTTAATTGAAAACTGCCCAAAATTGTTGGAGTTATGCAGCCTATACATTGTTTAAATATAAAACAAATAAGGAAATAAAATGAAAAGTGGCTGCATTGGTGAGTATGATCAAGCGTGGGTGTGGTTCATTTGATTTTCTGGGAAGTACAAGGGTGACATGGACTATTTCCGCTGGCCTCTCAGGATACTGTCAGGGTGTGTTGCAGAAATCAAATCCAGAAAGCAAACACAGGTAACCGATTCAGCAGGATTCATTACATCTTCTTATATATAATATAACACACAAGACATATATACAATACCATGAGTGGTTCTTCCAATGTGGTAGAGAGGAGAAATTGGGTTTTGTTTCAGTTCAGAGCTCAGACTAGTTGCAGCTTTAGTACAGAAGTTAAACTAAGACACACCCAGACTCCTAGCTGTCTCCAGCAAATATTGTTTCAGTTTCCAAACAGTCCCCATTGGCTGACCCAGTTGCCATGTCTATTCATTGACTGACTTTGTTACCATGTCTCTGCCAGTCATGAACTCTCATACACGCTGACAGTTACTCCCTGCAATTGCAGTTTCATTTCTTGGACAGAATTCAGAGGTGGCATACAGCAGGTTCTGACCAGTTCTGGAGAACTGATAGCGGAAATTTTGAGTAGTTCGGAGAACTGGTAAATACCACCTCTGACTGGCCTCAGCCCCATCTATTCTCTGCCTCCCAAGTCCCAGTTGATCAGGAGAAAATGGGGATTTTGCAGTAACTTTCCCCTGGAGTGGGGCGGGAATTGAGATTTTTACAGTATCCTTCCCTTGCCATTCCCAGCAAGCCATGCCATGTCCACCAAGCCATGCCCACAGAACTGGTAGTAAAAATTTTGAATTCCACCACTGGGACAGATCCATTCCTAGGTAACCCTGGCTTGTAAATACCTGCTTCTTTTCTTAGCAGAAGAGTACCAGCATTTAAGCCTCAAATTTATTTATTTTTTAAATTAGAAGCATTTTTTTAAAATAAAGAGATGAACGGGCACTAAGGAAAAGTCTGCACACCCACTGAGGCCCACAAGCTTGGTGGGTGACCTTAAGGAAGTTCCTGTGGTCATTTTTAAGTAAACATCTCATTTTTAAAAATCAGGTTTGATCACAAACCTGAGGAATCTTTGTTCATTTATTTATATGCAGAAGAAAATTAAATAAACACTTATTTTATAGTTTTTTAAAAAATTGTTATTTTAGATGAATTCTAGTATCCTGAAAAGTTTTTATTTAGCGATTGCGTTATGAATGCACCGTCTGGGCCACATTAAACAAATTATGCCCCTGATTCAGAGGGAAAGATTCATAGTTATCCTGGGGCTCTTTGTGGTTGCACATGACAAAGTTTGCTCCAGAGCTGGACCAAAGTGCTCAGGGATCATGCTTGGGTAACATTTAATGATAGAAATAGTGATTTTTTTTCCCTTTAGGAATCTCAGTATCATTAAAGGTTGAAGGATAGAGCTACTACCCTTTTTCCAGTTTGCTTTATAGCTTTGGAGATTGCAGTGTTAAAGTAATAACAGAAACTTCAGTAAACACAGGAAAAGAGCACAGGAAAGGAAAATAATGGTTTCGTTAAAAGGGAGACATTACGTCATTTGCTCAGCAACTCATTCCCCCTTTCACAGCCAAGCTACTATAGGCAATCCTAGATAAGAAAATTGTTTTATCTGGAGAACAAATACAGCTCAGATTCTAGAAGAAAACTGGCTATGCTATTACTTGTGCCTGATTCATTGATCTATGGCAACCTTTTTTAACTGGTTGTTTTCTAAGTTTATTGCCCTTGGAGCCCCTCTTATTTAGGGTAGGCATGCCTTCTCCTTTTGATTTAAGAATCTGGAAGGTAAACTAGGTGCAGAGAAGCATAATTGTCTTTGGGTGCAAGGAATTCTAGAGAGGTATGGTTTCATGCCTTTCCCCTACATTTGACTCATTACTGTTTGCCTATCAGAAGAACCGCTCTATATGTGGTTTCCAATGTGCTTCATCTTAGCTTGGTGCATCTGGAGGAGAAGAATAATCATGTGCGAATGCTGTTTGTTGATTTTTAGCTTGGTGTTCAATACAATCATTCCTCAGCATTTGGTGAACAAACTGGGCCTATTGGGGTTTTAATACTGTTTTATGTAATTGGATATTGGGTTTCCTTGATAGGCCCTAGTTTGGAAGAACAGTTTCCAACTCCATCTCCTTGAAGACAGGTTCCCCCTGGGGCTGTGTCTTGAGCCCACTACTGTTCATCTTGATGACCCATGACTTATGTGCCAAATCTGCTATGAATCATATTGTGAAGTATGCAGATGACAAAGCAGTGGTGGGTCTTATCCAGGACAACAATGAACATGCTTATAAGGAATAGGTGAAGGCTCTGGTGGACTGGTGCAATAAATAATAAATAACCTGGTTCTAAATGTTAATAAAACAAAGGAGATCAATGTATATTTCAGAAAGATCCAGCATAGTCATACTCCACTCATTATCAAGGAAGCAGCTGTAGAGGTGGTCAACAGTATTAAGTACCTGGGGGTACAGATAACAACAATCTGAACTGGTCTCTCCACACATCCTTAGTGAAGCATGCAAACCAGCTTCTGCATTTTCTGTGTTGGATAAGGAGAACACACCTTTCTTCTTCTGTCCCAGCCACTTTTTACAGAGGCACAATTGAGAGTGTTTTAATAAACTGCATCACTGTTTGGTTTGCTGGCAGCAGTGTCTCAGATAGAAAGTCCATACGGAGAATAGTAAGGACAGCTGAGATTATAGGAAGCTCACTTCCTGTTATTTAGGATACTGCTTATAAGCGCTATGTGTTTAGAGCTCAAAGCATTGTCAGAGACCCCACATACCCACTTTACAGTCTGTTTCTGTTGCTCTCCTCTGGGAGGAGATTTTAAAGTATTTCTAGCAGGATTACCAGATTTTGTAACAGCTTTGTTCCCTATGCCATCCTTCTGGTAAATTTTCCAGATTTGTTTTTCTTGCCATAAACATGCATATATCTGAACTGGACTGTATTGTTTCTCTGTGTCATATAATATATTTGGATATATGCATAAGTTTTTATTTATTCATTTTGTCATGTTTATGTAGTCTATATTGGAGGTGGTGATCTTTTGAGAGCTATATGCAATGGAATTTCATTTTAATGTATGCCAATTAGTGTACATTCAAAATGATAATAAAGTTATTCTATATAGACGTCAGAATTGGGTATAATATATTATGTGACTTACAGGTAAATACATGGATTAATTTTAGATGTTGCAGGTGATATCTAATCTTCTCTTCCTGCATGTAAATTTAAACATTGAACTGAAATGATATAGGATCTCCTGTTCGAGTCGGGGGTTGGATTAGACAATCTCTGAGACCCCTTCTGACTCTATTGTTCTATGTTCTACATGCTTCTGCTTGTGTTCAGGATAACACATTTATTCTGCATTAGCAGTCCAAAGAGTACTGTTCTCTGGGGAGAATTTTTTTCAAATACTGTATAATGGAAACTGTTTGAAAGGGAAGGTGAAAAATCTTCCTATGCAAATATGCCAATTGTTTCGTACCGTTTGGAATCTTTTTTGTCATGAGCTACTCAATTCTTTCAACCTTTTTGCCACTTTCTCTGGACTGACATCCAAATATTTTGTCTTGTAGCTCCCTGAATTTTATGAGTAAAGAACTTTGTAATCCCTAATTACCAAAGGTGAGTTGCTCCCGGTTCAGGAGAGAACTGGTAGTAGTGGTGACGGAGGCTCCACCCACCCACCCAGACCCTTCTGAACATGCGCAGAAGCATTGTCCGTGAGCATGCCCAAACCAGAAGTTAAAAAAATTGACAACCCAACACTGCTAAGTACCTAAGGACATCAGTGTCTTGAACTAATAATTTGTGTTTGAGAATGTTCACATCTTTGGAAGAGAGTTAAAGAAGAAGAAGGACTGGGAAGCTGTATAATATAAATCCTTTGTTTAGATCAGAGTGTCAAATTGGTGGCCCGTAAGCTGGATGCATCACGTGAAGGCCATACCCACCCCAGCTCTGCAAATGGGAAAACATTGTGAAATGTCACATGATGGCACCATGACACAGTGAGTTTGACACTCGTGGTCTAGACAATGTGGAACTCTTTTTTTTTTTTAGAAGTGGGAGGAATAATAAAGCATACTGTAGCATACTACAAGTTACACTAGTTTTAAGAATAATTTTTATTGATGCTTTCTATAAAACTCTGAAGTTCCAAAAGTGTAGGTTTGTAAAAAATATTTTTTCAGTTTTCTTTTCCTACATCTAATTATTCATGCCAAATTTTAAATGAATCAACTTCCAGCTGATAAACTATTTCAAATTCACAGGAATTCTAACTCCACCCCAGCTTAAACAAAGAGATTAATGATTAGTTCCTGATTCTGTTTGGCAACTTTCATTTATGGAGCCCAAGAGACTAATCAGAGTTTAACAGGAGGTCACAAAACAATACATTTAATTACATGAACAATTAGCTATAGTTATAATTAACTGCATGAAAAATTGTGCATATCTCTGTCAGTGTTACAACATTAACCAAGGTGGCACAGTGGTTAAATGCAGCACTGCAGGCTACTGCTAGATCAGCAGGTCAGCGGTTCAAATCTCACCGGCTCAGGGTTGACTCAGCCTTCCATCCTTCCGAGGTGGGTAAAATGAGGACCCAGATTGTTGGGGGCAATATGCTGACTCTCTGTAAACCGCTTAGAGAGGCCTGAAAGGCCTATGAAGCGGTATATAAGTCCACTGCTATTGCTATATTGCTATTGCTATTATACAACAAAAGTGATGCATTGATTGAGTGAGCCAATGCTGAGGTTGGATGTGAAGACTGAGAGACATGGGAATATTTTTATTTGTTCCTTGGACATTTATAAAAAATGCTTTTGCTAGTGTAATGTATCAGAGGAAGAATATTTATGCCAGATAAGTGTCTGAGTCAAATCCCCCTACTGTGCTGCAACCATGACAAAGGGAATAGAGGAGAGCGAGAGAGACAGCCAAGCCATTCAGCTGCTTGAGATAGGAAGAGAACAGTGTTTTTTCTTTGGCTCCTTTCTTTGGAATCAGCAGAAATACAACACATCTTTCAGACAGCTAACATCATTCCAATGGATCTCCAGAGCAAGGCACTACAGTTGGTTATATGACTACCTGTAGCATTGGCACAACCACCTCAGTATGCATGTCTCAAAAGCCCCTGTTACGCACATTTATCTGGCACTATAGAGCTATTGAGCAGGCAATATATGATATTCACTATAGAGTGAAATGAGGAGGTGATATGCTGCCTGAGGAAGCCAAGGAAAATCATCAAAACCATAAAAAGCGAAAGTTAGAATATTTTGGACATGTATTGCAACACCCAGAAAAATATGGCATACTTCATTTAATCCTCCAAGGAAAGATTGAAGGCAAACAAGATCCAGGCAGAAGAACATCATGGCTTCAAAATCTAAGGAACTGGTTTGGACAAAACTCAACAGCATTTTTTCGTGCTGCTGTTGACAAAAATAGGATCACCAACATGATCGCCAATATCCAATAACGGATATGGCACAAGAAGAAGATAGAACTATTCAGTATAAATGCAACCAAATTAGTGAATCAAGAGGCAAAAGGTAGGGTGGAAATGGAATCCAGTTTACTATTTGTCTTTTTCACTTCCCTACAAGTCTTTACTGATCTCATTCAAAAAGGAAGTAAACAATGATAAGCAGTGTGGTCTTCAAACTTCTCATTTGCTTGAGAACTTTCAGTTTATTTTTTCCTGAAATGATATACACATAACTCTTTGAGGTTTAGCATAAATGTTGCTTAGAATTATTCTTACTTCTTCAAAACGAAAAATTGTAATACTAATGTAAGAAGCCCATATATGTTTTGTTGAGCTATCTTCTCAATTAATGCAAAGTATTTAATTAGTGCTTTTCAAATCAATATGTGAACTAAACCAAATGGAGCTCTAATTCAGTGTTCATACAATTTTTTTGATGTAGTTCTTAAATCCAAAAATGCAGACTTAAAAAAATACATTCAGGAAAAAAAATACTGCTTTAAATTAAGAGAAATTACATTTGCTTGTATATTGGCCCTTTTTTGTAAACTTCCTCCATCAAGACTCTGGGTATTCAACAGCAAGGCAATCCACACAATCCACTAATAAAAAACAATTCTCAAGTCTTCCCCAAAAATTATCAATAGAATTTGTGTATGCTAATCAAGACTGCATACTAAATGTGCTTATGATGATAAAAGGAGTCCCTCGGATTTTACTCTACTAATCATTGCTAACTTTAGGGGTATGTGTGTTCATGTTGTTTCAAGGGCATTGAACCAGCATTGTCTGAAGACATTTCTGTGTCATATGGCCAGTATGATGTCATGGATTACTGTTACCTTTCCACCGAAGTGGTACCTATTTATCTACTCACATTTGCATGTTTTCAAACTGAGATCGGTAGGAGCTGGAGTGAGGATGGAAGCTCACCCTGTTGAGTAGTGCTCAGGTCTCAAACTCTGGCTGTCAGCTTTCCATTGTGTCTCCTGATGATATGATGTTGATAACCAAACTTCAATGAATATTGGATTTTTATAGACTATTGAATATAAGTAGAATAGAATACAAAGAGAATAAAAGGAATATAAAATTGCAAAGAATGAAGCCGATCAAAACCAAAACTGATACTCTGGATCCAGAAGCATGATCAGTTTCTGTAGAAACACCATATTAATTTTAGTTTTCTCCATTACTATTCCAAAATTACCATTGTTCAATTATTTGAATTCAGAATGTTATAGGTGATAATTAATTTTTATCTTTTCATTCAATTTTTATAGATAGTGATATATTATAATGAAGTATACTTCTTGTTTTCACATTGAAATAATTACCCATGGTGATGAATTAGTTATTCTCCCATTATAATGAAAACCCTATAATTACTTGAAGCACATTTGTTAAAATTAATTTTAACAGTTAATAACTAGTATTTCCTCAGAACTGTTTTGTGTTCTCTTTGAGGTTTTAAATGCAGTTAATCAAATTCTTGTTTAATTCTCCTCTGTCCTTTTTAAACCATTCCTTAAAATCTTTTAAAAGACAGCATAAATATTTTGTATATATGGTTATACCTCAAACGTATTTCCTTTTGGCACATGCTATTTATCTAGGCAGGTTTTTTAAAGGGAAAAAATGGCATTGGCAGTATCCAATCACTTTGAAAGACAATTTTATAAGAAATTGAGGAAATATGGACAGCGCCATACGTAATAACCTGGCATTCTTGATTACCTCTTGCTTGCATGGTCACATATCAGAGATATCCATGCTGTGTGTGTTTGTTCATATGTATATGTTTTCATGTGTCAAAAGAATGGCATCGGACCTGGGTACCTGAGAGACCGCCTCCTGCCAATTACCTCCCAAAGACCGATTCAATCACACAGGCTCGGCCTTCTCCGGGTTCCATCTGCCAGACAATGTCGGCTGGTGACCCCCTGGGGGAGCGCCTTCTCTGTTGCTGCTCCGGTCCTCTGGAACGAGCTCCCCGTGGAGATCCGGACCCTTACTACCCTCCTGGCCTTCTGTAAAGCTACCAAGTCCTGGCTGTTCCGGCAGGCTGGGGGCTGTTGAAGTATCCAACCCCGCTTCATTTGTGACTGTTGTGTATTTTTAATATTGTTTGTATTGTCTTATTTATCCCCTCCCCCATTTCATTGTGAGCCGCCCGGAGTCCTTTGGGAGTGGGCGGCATACAAAACCAATGAACGAAATGAAACGACTCAAGATGGCAGCTGTGAATATATAAATCATAGCATTTCCTTTTTATGTGAGCTGTATATGAAACATACATTAAATAGTGACAAGTGTCAGGCACACACAAAAAGATTCACAAAAGAAAGTTCAATTAAACTGATTTATTACTAAAATCCTATGCACAGGACTCTTCTAAACTAATGGTCAGAGTGGCGTGAATAAGGAGTAGGATGGGGGTTGGACTCAACTAACAGTCAGGCAATCAAGGGGAGATTGGACTTTCTTCATTTGCGGGTATATAAGTAGTCCTTGACTTATAACAGTTGATTTAGTGACTGTTTTAAATTACAATGGCACTGAAAAAAAGTGACATGACCATTTTTCACATTTATGACTGTTGCAGCATCCCCATGTTCATATTATCGAAATTGGTAACTGACTCATATTTATTATGGTTGCAGAGCACTTTGCAGTGACAAGCAAAGCCAATGGGGAAGCCACATTCACTTAACAACCATGTTACCAACTTAACAACTACAGTGATTCACTTAACATTGGCAAGAAAGGTCATAAAATGGGGCAAAACCACTCAACTCCTATGTCTAGCATAGCAAGAAAATTTTTGGACTCAATTGTGGTTGTAAGTTGAGGGCTAAATGCATAATCGTGCTAAATAGATCCCTCTTTTTATCCCTCCTCCCAGCTCTGTAAGCCCTTCTACACGGAACTTTAATTGTGGCTGCATGTGCCAACTTAAACAGAATTCCACATGAACTAAGGACAAAGATGGACAGATTGCTGATGGATTCATATAGGGCATCTCCAGCTGGAGGATACACAACTTCCCTGGAGGCCTGTATATTTTCAGGACAAATGGGATTGAGGCAATCACAAGTCATTTGAAATTAGGGTTTGAGGGAGTGAAAAAGTGTTTGTATGGAAGTATTCTGAGATGAAATAAAAATTTTGCTTTGGTGCTAAAATGGTTTTAAAATTTGTACTCAAGACATGATTTCAGAACAAGAATTACAACTATATTAGTTGGAGAATAAAAAAAGGTGAAAATCCAGGATTGATGAAACAAAAACAATAAACTATACTGCAGGATTCAATATATTTAAATACATAGCTGTTGTGGCCCAGCAGGAGCCATTGGAGCTGCCAATGGACTCCAATAGCGAGGAATCCTATGAGTCTGCTATGGAAGATGTGGAGGACCCTGGGCAGGGTTCAGACTCAGACAGGGGTGGGTTTCAAAAATTGTTCGAACCTACTCTGTGGGTGTGGCCTCCTTTGTGGGAGTGGCTTGCTGCCCATGTGACCGGATGGGAGTGGCTTGCCACCCATGTGACCGGATGGGAGTGGCCTGCCACCCATGTGACCTGGTGGGAGTGGCCAAGATGATGTTATTACTAGATATTACTAATTACTAGATATTATTAATATTACTAGATCATTATTAATGCATAGATAACTGTGGGACATTACACACCAACCCACACCCACAAACTATGACAGTGCTAGGAAAACACCAAAAAAATAAAAATCCCCCCCCCCCAAAAGACTGCCAATGAAACAAGTTTTTTTTCCCTAAGCCTAAGAACAGGAAAGACAAAGTCACTGGAATAAAAACCATCAAGGCAATGTGGAAAATTATAAAGGACAGGCACTCACAGAACCATCAACCACCTCAGAATTACCTAAACAAGTAAGGTGACCAGATTTTCAGATTGGTAAAGAGGGACACCATTGACCGGGGGGGGGGAGCTAGGCCGCGGCAGTTACTGCCAGCCCGCGACCTCGCTAGGGACGTCTGGTCACCTTAATTTTAAACATCCTCTCTCTCTCTATCCATCCATCCATCCGTCTGTCTATCTGCCTGCCTATCTAGTTATGGTATCCCTCTCCCTCTTTCCCCCTCTCTTTCTCCATCCATCTATCTGCTTGCCTACGTATCTCTCTCTCCTTCTCTCTATCCATCTGTCTATCTGCCTGCCTATCTGTCTATCTAGTTATGGTCTCTCTCTCTCTCTCTCCCTCTCCCTCCCTCATCTCATTATCATCTATCTCAGTGTTTCTCCACCTTTTTATAAAAATATTTTTTTTATTTTTTTTGTTACATAGACGACACATACCCACAACAATAAAAACAAAACAAAACAAAAAGAAAAAAACCCATCATCACATATAGCATGTCGTTTGGTTACAAGTGTTTTAACATTTATCATTCTTATACATTTATTATTTCATTTAATAGGTTATAATATACAGTTTGGGTTGCTTTGTTTACCATCCCTTCCTCCTGTTATAACACCACCTTATTTTCCCTTTCTTTTCTCCCTTCCTCCCTTCTCTACTTTCTTCCTTCCTGCTCTCCTTTCCCTTCCTTCTTCCTGTACCTTTCTCCTACTCCTGCTCTTCCTCATCCCCTTCCTACCCTCTCTCCTCCTCTTTCTCTCCTTTCCATCCTCCTCTCCTTACCTCTTTCTTTTCACCCTCCCTCCCTTCTCTACTTTCCTCCTTCCTCCTCTCCTTCCCCTTCCTTCTTCCCTTACCTTTCTCCTACTCCTGCTCTTCCTCTTCCCCTTTCTACCCTCTCTCCCCCTCTTTCTCTCCTTTCCATCCTCCTCTCCTTACCTCTTTCTTCTTTCCCCCATCTTCCTTTCATTCTCTCCTCCTTTCTCCCTTTCTCCCAACTCCCTTTCTGGGAGTTGAAGTCCACACACTTTCAAGTCTCCAAGGTGGAGAAAGACTGATCTATCTTATTAATATAATTATTTCTCCCTCTCTTTTTCACTCTCTTTCCAGCGCACACACGCAAATGCATAGGGCAGCCCACCTCACACACAGGTAACTCCGGGTGGCTTACGGGAAGAGGACAGCCGACCACTCACCCACGCGGGGGGGGGGGGCAGGATTTCGCCAAGAAAAGTTAACTTTCCTGCGAAAGGGGCCGGCAGCCTCTCAGCTCTTCCCGGCCGGGAAGACCTCCCCCCACTTCCACTCCTGCGACCCTCCTCCCGCCTCCTTGGAGCTTCAAGCAAGCTAACTGGGAAGGCTGGGGAAGAAGAAGAAGCGGCGGCGTGAGGTCAGCGGTCCTTGGGGGCGCGGTGGAAGCCCTGCCAAAGCGCCCCTTTCCCGGCTCGGCTGCCGTTGCTGCTGCTGCGGGCAGAAGGGGAGGAGGAGGAGGAGGAAGATAAAGCAGCGGGGCGGTCCCTGCAGCTGCTGACGCGGGAAAGGTGCGCTTTGACAGAGCTTTTACAGCCCTGCCAAAGCACCCCTTTCCCGGCTCGGCTGCCATTGCTGCTGCTGCGGGCGGAAGGGGAGGAGGAGGAGGAGGAAGATAAAGCAGTGGGGTGGTCCCTGCAGCCGCCAAGGTGGGAAAGGTGCGCTTTGACAGGGCTTCCACAGCCCTGCCAAAGCACCCCTTTCCCGGCTCGGCTGCTGTTGCTGCTGCTGCGAGCGGAAGGGGAGGAGGAGGAGGAGGAAGATAAAGCAGCGGGGCGGTCCCTGCAGCCGCCAACGCGGGAAAGGTGCGCTTTGACAGGGCTTCCACAGCCCTGCCAAAGCGCCCATTTCCCGGCTCGGCTGCCACTGCTGCTGCTCAGGACAGAAGGGGAGGAGGAGGAGGAGGAAGATAAAGCGGCGGGGTGGTCCCTGCAGCCGCCAAGGCGGGAAAGGTGCGCTTTGACAGAGCTTCCTCTCCGGAGAGGTGTTTTTTAAAAAGAAAAACCCTGCAGGCACCCAGCAACAGGGGCTAGGAGCTAGGAACCTGGAAGTTAATTACTTCCGGGTTCACTGACGAACTGGATCGCAAGAACCGGTGCGAACCGGGAGGAACCCACCCCTGGACTCAGAGCAGGGACCAGAGAGGCTGGTTGGCCACCAGGAGGCGCCTGAGGCATGGAGCAGTGGGGAAGATCAAAGGGAGTTTGTTCCTGATGCCAGGCAATGTAGGGCGGAGAAACTGAGGGAGCAGTTACGGAGACAGACTCATTAGAGATAATCAAGCCCAGGTGGTTGTCGCTTGGCCCCTCCCAAGAGAGTATATAAGAAGATACTTTGGGAGGAGTCCTTTTGCAGGACACAACCATTTGTAGTAATCTGGAGAACTCCTTGTCTGGTCTGCCTTGTGTTCCCATGTCCGTTGGAATCTGGGTTGCTGCCAGTGAGTTGTGTTTGGGCTTTCAGCCAACAGGATTATAATTGATGTGCATAAAGAGTGGCAAACAGCTAAGCCTGTGTCTGCGTTCATTACTGGATGGAGGGGGGCCAGAACACATAGCTATATGGGTGACCCGGGAAAATTTTTATATTGAAGGCAAGATTAATATACAGATTAATAATAATGGGAAGTTTGTGTAAATTTTCCCTAATTTCTGACAAGAAATGTTCAGTATTTTCAATTACAAAACAAAAATAAGTTCTCTTATTTAGAAGAAAAAGAAAAACCAAAAATTGTTATTTTACATAGCTTATACTAGACACAACTCTCATAATCATGATAAATATAAGGTGTAGAAAGCTAACACAGTGCAATATGTTTATATTATCCACATAGTAAAAAGCATAATGTACATAGACCTTTCAGCAAGGACAAATTCAAAATATTTTTCCTGGATGTTTTGTGTATATGCAGAGGAATGTGTGCTTATCTTCTTCTCCATAATGTTTACTGACCTCAGAAGGAATGAGTGCACTTACTTGAAAACAAGGTAGCAGAAATGATTAGTAGATGACTTATTCAACTGATCTACAATCCCTATTTCTAGTATAATACCATTGTTGATAAACTCAATGGATCAGATTACAATGTAAATATGTATACTCACTGTAGTGTGAAAGATGTCAGGAAGCTCCTGGATATTCACTGTGAGTAATATATGTCAGAAAATATCCTTGTGATCATACAGAATGCCTCCAATGTACGTATGGTCTGAAGTGTTTTTAGCATGAACATAAAATAGATATCTATTTCATTATGGATTCTCAGTCATCCAGGTCATGGTTGTCCCAAAAGGGCTTTTTCAAGAGGCAACTGGACTTTCTTGTTTTTCTTTGAAGATGCTTTGCTTCACTTCCAAAATGCTTGTTCAGCTCTGACTGAGTGGTGGGGGGATAGAAGGATTTATATTATTTGCAGACAGCTGGTCAGTTGCATTCTTTTAGAGAGTTTTGAGGTCACTGGGAGGTTCATCTGTGTCCTCAGGATCACCTGAGTAGTGCAAATAGATGTGGAGCCTTCTTGGAATTGCTGAAAGGTCTGTGTTATAGACTGGAGATAGATGATGTCATATCCCTCCCCCATTTCATTATAGAACACAGCAGGGGTGGGTTCCAGCCGACACTACTGCTAGTTTGCTTGTGTGTGCACTTTGCGCACTCTTGATGTACGCTACAATTAAAAATGTTCTGCGCATGTGCAGAACTGAAAAATAAGATCATGGTACCGATGGCGCTGACCAGAGAACCGGTTTGGGGGCTTGGCAGACCTGGGTCGCTGCTGTTTTCAGCAACCCAGACCACCAAACCACTACCTGTTCATCTGAACTGGTTGGAACCAGTAGGAACCCACCCTGGAACACAGTGAATATCTTTAGAGATTATTTTAAGGTTTTTTGAGTTATTTGTTCATTAGTCTTTTTTCCTGATTTGGTAATGGAATGATTATATTGACTACAGAGCATATCTGCTGCTGAAGGTGCCTATTATCCATGTATTCATATTTATTGACGTATTTATTTAATAGGACAGAAAGAGAAGTCTAGGCGTGGCATCTCCTGCAAAAGCTCCATTGCCCTTTCCCTCAAAACATGATCTCCAACATGATAACTCTATACAACTATTTAAGTTCTCACATTTGCAACTTGTTTTTCAGTTTCAAAAAGGAAACAGAAACTTGGATGGTACAAACTAAGTACCAATCACCAGTATCAATTTCATTTCCAAGAAGGTCTCTAAAATACTATTATGTGTTAAGACTAAGAGGCTGGATAGGGCTTTAGGACTGCAAATTTAACTGTAACTAAATTTAGATCATAGGAATAACACATCTTTTAATCTTTCCAGTTCATCTTCTGGGAACTGGGAATTTATGAATGTTTTGGTGAACTATGATTGCCATTTTTTTTTTGTAATTGATCAAACGTTCCCAGTAGCAGTTATTTTTTTTTAAGAAAAACAATGTCCATGGTGATACAGATTAAAAATAGGAGGAATAAAGAGAGTGTCAGGAGTGTTTTAACAAAGCTACTTTGTACCTACAGAACTTAATGATTTCTGAGTTTCAGTCATAAGAGGAAATGTATATTGCAGCTGACATACATAAGGGAAATAATAAAAAGCCGAAATGAAACCCCTAAAGCTGTAGAAGAGAATAATTATTTTTCTTCTTCTTGCCTCCTAGCATAAATCTAGCAGGGTTTTAATAATGCAAACCTTCTACCTATGAACTTACCTGCCCTATTTGAGGATTGTCTAGCTAGTCTGTTGTTTAACCTGGAAAGCAGAGATAATAACTGGTACAATTATTCCCTGGCAGCATTAATTTTTCCACTCATCTTGATCTTCTTGCCTTAAATCTTTTTCTTGACAAGATTTTGAAAGTGGTTTGCCATTGCCTAAAGCTCAGAGAGTGAGCGGTTTAAAGGTCACCCATCTGGCTTTCTGCCCAAAGTGGAACTAGAATTCAGAGTCTCCTGGTTTTTCTTCTGGAACTTTAACTACCACACCAAACTGGTGTGTGTATCTTTGTGTGTGTGGGGGGGCACACACACACAGATGCATGTATATATGTGTGTCTGTGGATTCCCCTTATAAATTTGGTCTAGAGATATACAAGATGGAATCAAGTGACAGATGTAAGTATGATCAGAGAGCAGAAAGCAGAGAGCTGTTCATACATCCCTTCCCCTCTAATCACTAGTCAACATGTATCTCCCTTGCAATATTTCCCCTTTCCATCTGCTTTTGGTTTCCTAAGTTCCTTTCAACCTATAATTTCCTTTTTTTGACAGCAGCTTCTCACCAGGCTTGCAACAAGATAGAAGACAGGAGAGCAACTCTCTATTATTTCATTTGGGGAATAGGACTCAGATAATTGCACAATCTTTACAGGGTCTGCTTCCCTTTACTTGGCAGCTGTTTCCATCTGACGTTGCCTTCATGTATGTTTTTTTTAAATTTGACATTCATTTCACGTTATTTCAGTTAACTAGGAAATTTCCCAAATGTGATGTGAGAACATGCTGCTAACCCAAAACTATTAGCACTCAGTACTCTTTCCTAAAGTTGACATGAAAGGTTAAATGGCAGTTGACAACTTTTCTGTTAGAAAGTAGAATGATGCCATTTTATAGTTTGTAAATTAAATGCTTTCTTAGAACATGCTTCCAGCTTACCTTACTTTCATTTTGGAATAAAAACGCTTCAATTTTGTCGAAGCAAGTGAAAAGCTAAGTGGCAAATATATTCTTTTTGAAATATAAAACTTTTGGGAGCATGAGTGGCATATATTGGTTCTACTAGTCAATTTTGACTATTTCACTGTAACAAATATCTAAACTTTTTACCAAATAAAAATATAGGGAGTAGATTTTATTTATTTATTTAGTGACTCAGTTGCACCCTTTCGAAATAAAAAGATATTGATTCAGGGAAGTGTTGTTCAAATAACTTGGTCAATTTTATTTCTCTCTCTAGAATTTAAACATGTAATAGTAAACTTGTAGTATAATAGTGCCATCAGCTGGCACTTGAACACACAAGCCCTTTGGATGATTTTTAAGTCTGCAGACCTTTTGGAATTTCCTATGAGAGGTTTCAGTTTTTGTTTATAACATAAAACAGTGTTAGAAGAAAGGGAGCACATATGAATCAAAAGCAGAAGGTGAGGCGTGCTACTGATGGTAAAAAATATGTTTTTACATTATATGCCAATTTGCAAAACTTTCAAATATATATGTATAAAGGGAATAGGGAAACAAGACCCATAGTTCTGGAAAAGAGAGAACAAAAATCACAATAGTTTCCCAAATTTAAAGTGACAAGATTTTAAAATTGGTTAAGTGGGACACCATTGATGGGGGGGGCAGGGGCAGTGTGTTCTTGATTAAAAATTTTGCCGCCCAGCACTGCGGCTGAGATGAAGCCGCCAAAGCTCCCGCTGGCGCCCCCGTCCATGGCAGCAGTGGTGCCACCTCCCCCTCCACTCGGAGCACCTGAGCTGGGCACCATGTTACTCCTGCCCCTCCTCCTCCTCTGCCGTGCTTTTGAGAAGCCATGGGGCCTTTTGTTTCTTGCTCCACTGCCTTCCTACTGGCTCCCGCGGCCTCATGGCTCCTCAAAAGCACGGCGGAGAAGGAGGGAGGAGGAGTAATGCCCAGCTCAAGTGCTCCGAGCGGAGGGGGAGGCACCGCTGCCACAGGTGGGGGTGCCAGCAGGAGATTGGCGGCTTCACCTCAGCCGCAGCACCGGGTGGCAAAAGTTTTAATCAATAACACCCCCCCCATTCCATTCCCAGGCAGAAGAAAGAGACTCTGGGGAGGAGAGCTTGGCCAGTCATTGGAAGGTGTTTGAGAAGGAGGAAAGCAGACAAGGAAACTTCTCAAGAAGTTCCAGAAGCAGCTGCTTCTCCTCTGGGCTGGAGGGAGGGGAGGAGAAGGAAGGAAGGAAGGAAGGAAGGAAAGACGGGAGGGAAGGAAAGAGGAGAAGGAGGCAAAAGGAAGGAAGGGGAAAGGGAGGAAGGGAAGAGAAGGGAGGGAGGGAGTAAGAACCTGGCTTTCCCGAGAATGGTCTGCTCCGAGCTGGAGACGGCGAACCAAGAAGTTTAGATGGGACTTCACTGGCAGTTGCAAAGCAGCCTTCCCCCGATTGCCTTCCCCCAACGTTCCCCAACCCTTTCAAAAGCCAACCCCATCACCAGCCTCTCCCAACCGGATCCCCGCTTGCCTCCCCTCAGCTCACCTGGACCAGGTTGCTGACGGTGGCTTGCATGGCATGGCTGCAGGGAGAGCGGCGCCCAAGAGAAACCACTGCCCTCTTAAGGCCACATCGGGAATGACACTTCAGAGAAATAAAAACTTTTTTTTAAAGGCGTCCTTTTTAAAATTGATGATTCAGCGTCTTTTCTTTCTTTTGGAAAATCGGGACTTTTTAAACATTCCACTGGACATGGGACAAATTATTAAAAATCATGACTGTCCCACCAAAAGCGGGATGTCTGGTCACCTTACCCAAATTCAAAGGGCATGACTTTAACAGAAGCAATGAAAAAAGCAGACTTTCCCTTAAAAATTAAAACAAAAAAGAATTTGTTTTGGCCACAGCAGCAGTAAACTTCCAAACATTACTATAGGCTGCTTTATTTTATATAATCAGTTTAATCAGCTATACACCCAGAATAATATGTTATTCAGATAGTCAGAGCAGGTACTCTAAAAAATATTTGGTTGCCAGACTGGTTACAACTGAAGTAAAAAAAAAAGCCACTGAAATTATTATTGTTTAAGAAAACTGTTGGTGCAGTTCCATTTCAATGAAAAAAATTGTGGTTCTGTAAGAAATGTAATATATAGGTTCTTTTACTACTGATTAATAGAGGAAGAAGAGGACGAAGAAGGGAAAGGAGGAGGAAGAGGAAGAGGAAGAGGAGGAGGAGGAGGAGGAGGAGAAGAAGAAGCAGAAGCAGAAGCAGAAGAAGAAGAAGAAGAAGAGGAGGAGGAGGAGGAGGAGGAGGAGGAGGAAGAAGAGGAAGAAGATGAAGAAGGATCACAGCACAACCTTCATCTTGGTTTCTTATTCAGATCCAGGCATTTCCCATATGTTACCACCAGAGGATGTTCCAAGCACACATTTGCTAAACCAATACATAGAGATTAAGCGCATTTTCTCCCAGGAGTATTTGTTTCTAAAGAGATGGAAAATGTTGAAATTTTTCATGAAAAGTAAAACACATTGGGACATATTTATGCATTAAGTTAATTTACTAATGGACTTAAATCTACATTCCAGTTAGCCCAAGAGTAAACAAATAATTCATCTGTAGTTTGATATTCACTATTATGAGAAATTGCACAGTCTATAATATTTTAATTTATAGGATAGATCAGGCTACAGTGAATGAGAATGATATGTGAACAGGATGATAAGAAAAGGGTACCATTCACTGTATATTCATTTGCGTTCCTCCTTGCTATTTGTCTCTTGGTTCTTTTGTTGTTATCCCAATGCCATGATTTAGATTTTAAACTCCAGAAAGCAGAGAATTCTTTCACACACACCCTTTTTTAAATGTGCTATTTTATTAAATGTAAGGCACACTGCCTCCCTTATAAAACCTCTCTTTCTTCTCTCTAAATGTTCCCAGAAAAAAATTAAGCAATCACTCCTGCCCATATCCCCAATTTACTGATCCAGACAAAATCATTTTTCATTTATAATTCATCTTTGTTGTCCAGCTCATCTTTAATTTTTTTTCCTTATCAGAGAAAATCTTTTAAAGAGAGAAAGATGGAATTTCTGCAAAACCATTCCTTTTTATTGATAAACATTTCCATCTTTGCATCTACTATTAGGGGGTGGTAGGTTTTCTGTACTCAATGCAGGAATGATTTTAGTACATGGTTTCAATATATAGTAAAACACAATTTTAGTAGTATAAAGTGAAAAAGTGATTGCATTCGTGAAGTAGCTTTCATTGACAGTGTATATCAGATTAAGCCACTATTATTTCTCAGCCACTAATATGATAACATAAATCTATATTGGGGAGGGGATGTGACTCTAGCTGCCTTCTATGCATCTACTATTTGTGCTTGCTTCTTATTATGGTATTTACAATTTGTATTTGAGTAAGACTTCTCAAAAGATAAGATGAATTCCGCCGTAGGAAGAAAAGAAGGGCTTTGGATGGAATTCTTTACTGTTTTTACATGTCTTCTACATGTAAAAAAGTGTTATTTAGGAAAAAAGTATAAGAAAAGTAAATAAATAATCTTTCTAGAGACCAGCTTTCCTTAACGTGACATCTACCAACAGCTTGGGACAAGATCCATCTTATTTTAGTGAAGTTTCTGTATGAAATAACAGTGCTTAATCTACATATTCCCAGGCACTTACATATTATAATAATTGCAACAGTCCAGTGCAATTAACCCCAAATGAAATGTGGTCACTGATCTTTCAACCACATGCATAATCTAAGAGAAGAAGAATGGAGAAACAATTGAACACTTCGTTATGTGGAAAAGTGAGAGACATTTTAATTTCAGGTGAAAAAAGTTGGATTCGACAAACTAGGTTTTTCCTGAAGCAAGATGATATATGTTGACTAAAATAGGAATAGCAATAGCAGAGTTATATATCACCTCATAGTGCTTTACAGCCCCCTCTAAGCGGTTTAGAGTCAGCATGTTGCCCCAACAATCTGGGTCCCCATTTTACCGATCTCGAAGGATGAAAACATGAGTTAACCTTGAGCCGGTCAGAATTGAATTCCTGGCAGTTGGCAGAATTAGTAATACTGAATTCTAACCATTGCACCACCATGGCTCCAAAAGTCATCACCACTGTGTCTGCTTATATTTTTTTCAATATTTGAACAACTTTTCTTTCAAAAGGTTACTGTGATTTACCATTCCTTTACATTGCATTTGTGTACTCTTAATTGTGTAGTCCTTCAGCCAATCCCCAACAGAGAATAAAATTGCAAAAATACCTTTCAGACAACTTCAGACAACTTCATTGGTGTTTTTGTAAATATAAGTTATAAAACGTACATCAAGAATCCTGTAGATCCAAACTTTCTATTTTCCCTAACAGAGGGGTGAACAATGTTTAAGGGATTAGGAGTCACAAGTTAGCATTTCAAGATTGAGTGTGATGCTCATTTGGAGGTATTAAATATGGTAACCGAAATGAGAGGCCTCCTAGAAGCAAACTGTTCCTGTTCCCTATCTTCAATTTAGCTCCATATAAGATTATACCATGCAAGTTCACCCATTTTGCTGCCAAATTTCAGCAGCATGTATAGGGATATTGAAGACTGAAAGTGAGGTACTTTGCTGGGGGGGGGGAGATGCTGCTGAAACAAATGCAAAAGAAAGACAGAAGAATCACTTTATGTAGACAGATTGTATCAAGACACTACACACAATAAGGAGTTTCCTCAAAAGCATGATGTATGCATGGTTCTAGATCTGTATTTCAAATCTCCAGAAGTATTGCTTATATTCTCCCTATCTCTTTTTAATTATAATTTGGGAGAACAATACATTGCATTAAATAATTAATCATGTGATCAATTAAAATATGTTCCAGATTAATTTTTTTAAAGGTATTCTTATTCTTGTTGACATTAAACTAAAGCTGGTAGTCACCAGCCTGATGAGGCACATGTATTTAAAAGCTAAGTGTAAATGTTTTTCAGGCAACTTGCTCATTCATATGTAAAACTAATTGATGAATTGACTCATTAATCAATTAACATTTACTCAACTAATAAGCAAATGATTTCTTTAATCAAGTGTCAGCCACACATTATTTCCTATGAGCAAGTGCATTAATCTGCACATACTGTCGTGTTGGGTCATCCCCTTGTCTGATGAACAGCTCATCAGTGACATTTCCAATGAAACGTGGATAAGGGTGTTTTGTTCACACTAAATTCAATACAGGAACATATTGTCAAAACAGGGCTTCTGTCATTCTTTGCAAAACACATATCTTGAAAGATTTGAGCTGATATGAGTTTGCCTTTCCTTCTGCAATAGCGTTGAGAGACCCACTTTTTCTCTTATAACTGCTGCTACTCACAAATTTGTTATACATGGCAGCTTTCAATTAACCTTACAGCACAGTACTTTCTGTAATGGACATCTGTCTAGCTAGTTTCTGATGGTAACTTAATCCACCAGTTTCCTGATATGACTAAGGATTTCAGTGCAGGGCTGATGAAAACCTGTCATCTTACAAGGGTGGTTTCACCCTTTTCACAGTTAACATAGAAGCCTAAATGTAAATATTATGGAAATAATCCAAGGAATTAAGTAACTCTAATACTTGCAACATATGCAAAAGTTAATGCATCAGAACTTAAAATTTTGATTTTAATCATAAACACTTATTCCTAAATTTTATATTAATGGGACATAGCAGTTTTTTGGTTAGTTCAACAATTTAAGTCATTTGAAGCATTGCTTGAATATGGAGAAATGGTGAAGGACACACACACACACACATACAAACTACATATATCCATTTCCCATTCTTGCATTCTTATTGAGTGTCTACATATATCTGGCATAGTTCCATCCACATTATATCCTGGAGAAATAAATTCTTCATTATCACTTATTATGGATTATTAATTCACATGTCAGCTTTGGGATTGTTTGATAAAATGGTACTGTTTAGCATATATTATGGACACCTAGTTAGCTGCTACAGGATCACACTTACTGACTATCAACAAAGACATGACAAAGTAGCAACAATGATGCATTGGAATATCTTTATGAAATAACATTTGCCTGCAAGTAAGAACTGGTGGAATCACAAAACAGACAACGTCATAGAAAATGAAGAAACTGCAGTGTTCTGGGGCTTTAGAAATCAAACTGACAAGTATCTGCCACATAACAGATGTAATAAGTGTTGATAAAAAAGACAAACAAGTGTAAACAGTGGATATGACAATACCTGGAGACAGTAGGGTAGAAGAGAAAGAACTGGAGAAAATAAGAAAATATGAAGACCTGCAAATAGAAGTAGAATAATTGTGGCAAAAGAAAGCAAAGATGGTACCAATAGTAATAGGTACTTTGGATGCAATCTTAAAACAACGGGAACTTGAATACCACTGACGTTGACAAAATCACTATCAGTCAGTTGCAAAAGGCAACTTTACTTGGAACATTCTGTGACTACATCTTTCAGACAATAACATCTATCTATGCCAGGTCCTTTGGAAGGGTTCAATAGACAGATAAAAAATGTCAAATCCAGTCTAAATATCTGATTGACTGTGTGACTAATCATAATAATTTATTAGCTGTATATGATGCCTAATTCCCATTAAGTCTTGTTGACCTGCACTGGTCTAAAAAGTAGCAATAACATAAAGCAACAAATGCCATTGTCTAAAGTCAGAGCTGGGGTAGTGCCTACCCAGAAAGCTATCAATCCTTAGAAATAAAGTAGATATAGGATTAACATCTATGGTTTACTGTGACCTATTGAGGTTAATGCTGCTTAATACAATGTTATTTTTTTCCATTTCTTAAAACACACTATTCTGGAATCTTATTTCAAAGAAATGTATCACTAGCTAAATGGTTGGAGTACATAAGATCATTGCTGGACTCTGAAATGTTTTAGTAGTAACACCAGAGATAAACTGGACAATTTCAGAAGAGAGAGCCGATGTGATAACCCACAGTATCTGCTAAAAGAAAGAACTAAGGGGTACATCTTATATTTCTAAAGCATATGTAATGAACTAGAGAGAGAAATGTGAAGGGCTAAGAGAGAATTCCATACAAAATTTAGGCAGCCTCTAATGGACCTATTACCTCTGACTTCTTCATCAGTACTGTGAAACTTGTAGTTGCTTGCAATGCAAACCAATCTACTAATAGTCACTCCTTAAAACCATCAGAATAGAGTGTTCTTACAATTCACAGTATATTGAGTACTTTCCAAGCACAACCTAAAGATTATTATAACCTTTACATTTTCTTATGAAGTTCATTGTTGTCACAGTAATTCTGTCTCACTTTGGATGAAGAATGTATTTCATTATTTGGAAATTACAAAGGTTTGTGGTACAGTGAAGTGGTTAAATAATTGCCAAGTCACCATAAAGACATGACTCTGTTTAATGCGCACATCTTAAATCCATTCAGCTATAAGCCAAGCAGAACTAATCAAAATATTGAAGATAGGTCCTCACTGCTGCACATCTCTTCAGCATTGCCATTCTAGGCATTTACAAGACCAATCTATGAATTATTTAGTGTTGCATCCTCCCGACGCAGCCAGCAGCCGCACCCAGAGCCTGAGGTCTCTGATTGGCTCTGGCGCGACTGCCGGCCGTCGGGAAACATACACGCCTCCAATTGGCTACCCGCCTGACAGCTGTCAAGTATAAATGGCTGTCAGGTGGGCTCTGCGTTCGTTCGTGTTCTGTTCATTTCAGTTTGTTCCTGCAATAAAGTTGAGTTGAATTCACCTCAGGCTCGAGTTTTAAAACTGACAATGAGGATGAGCGGCACGGACCCCGTCCATGTCCCAGCCTTGGCTCCTTCTTCTGTTTTCACCATGTTCCGCCCTGAGGCTGAATCCTGGGATGCGTTCCTCGAGCACTTCAAGGTTTTTCTTCAAGCTCATGACTTGTCCGACTTGCCTGAGGGGAGAAAAGGGGCACCTTCCTCCACTATTGTGGCCCTGAAATGTTTGCCACCGCCAGGGCTCTTTCAGCACCGACCCTGGTGCATACAATGCCCCTTGACATTCTCATGGCCAGGCTCAAGCTGCACTATGACCCGACGCCATCCAAATACACCCGCCGGCAGTACTTCAGGCGCTGCATTCAACTCGAGGGCCAATCCATCAGCCAGTATGTGGCTGCACTGAGGGCTGCCGCCATACATTGTGAATTTGTTCACCTGGAAGATGCCCTCTTGGAACAGTTCATCTATGGCCTGCTCGATATCAACTTGCATCGCCGCATCTTGTCCTGTGCCGAGCTCTCCATGAAGATCGTGGTGGACGAAGCCCGTGCCTATGAGATGGCTGGCCAGTCCACCCAAGATGTCCGTAGGTTCCCTGCGGTCTGTGTTGCCTTTGCTGCCTCACTCGACTGTCCACTGCCAGATGATGGCTGATGAGCTCCGTGCTGATCTCGACTCCTCCATCGACCGCCTCAAGTTTACGGACGTTCAGGATGGCGGCACTTGCCTCAGTTGTGGCGGCCGCCACTCCAGAGCCTCTTGCCGGTTCCGTAATGCCCTTTGCCACAAGTGCGGAAAGAAGGGCCACATTGCGACCGTTTGTCGCTCGGCTCCTGGAGACTCTCGTAGCCCGAGGCCTCCTTATCCTCCTCCTCCTGCATCAGCTGCCTTCCACCATCCTGCTTCTGGCTCTTCTGCCACCCGCCTGGGGTGCTACACTGTCTCTGACCCAGAGGCTCCTATGTCCGACTGGCTGCCCGACTCCGCTGCCTCTTCTTTTTGGTCCTGGGGTAAGATGCATCTCTGCGTCTTACTGGCCGGCCAACCCCTGCACGATGGAACTGGACACTGGCTCAGCTCGCTCCATTATGTCCTGGGACACTCTCCACGCTTTGCTGCCACGTCTCAAGCTGAGCCAGCTGTCACCTGCAATCTGCCATCTGAGGCACTACCAGGGCAGTCCTATTCCTATCCTGGGTTGTGGAACATTCCCTGTCCAGTATGGACAGTTTAAGGGTTCCTTGCCCCTTGTAGTAGTCCATAGCCCCCTAGCTTCCCTTCTGGGGCTTGACTGGTTCAGGGCTTTTGGACTCACTATTTCTGGCATTAACTCCCTACGTCTCGCCTCCTCCCTAGACTCCCTCCTCTCTAAATTCACTGATGTCTTCTCGGATGCCCTGGGCTGCTACAAGGGCACCCCTATTTCCCTCAATCTGGACCCTATGGTGGCGCCCATCCGCCTTAAGGCATGGTGGATTCCCTTTGCCCTCCGGGCTCAGGTTGACGTGGAACTAGATAAGCTGATCACACAGAGCATCTTGGAGCCCGTGGATCACTCCCCTTGGGAAACCCCCACCATGTTGCCTTTAAAGTCCGATGGATCCCTGAGGATCTGCGCGGACTATAAGGCAATCGTCAATAAGACCCTTCAAGCTCACCCCTATCCTGTGCCAGTCATGCAACATGTGTTGCACTCCTTGCTCCAGGGCAAACTTTTTGCGAAGTTGGACCTGGCCCAAGCATACCAGCAGCTGCCTGTAGACGAGGCCTCTGCCATTGCACAGACCATTGTGACCCACCGTGGGGCCTTCAGGTGCCGCAGGCTGCAATTTGGAGTCAGTGTGGCTCCTGGCATTTTTCAGGGATTAATGGAGCGGGTGCTCCATGGCATCCCAGGGGTCATCCCTTATTTTGACGATGTCCTGATTGCTGTGGCCGACCAATCAGGACTCGTCAAAATTCTCAGGGCGGTGCTGACATGTTTTAGGGACGCTGGCTTGCACTTAAAATGCTCTAAGTGCCATCTGGGCGTTCACTCAGTTGAATTCTTGGGCTATCTTGTGGATTCCAGAGGAATCCACCCCACTACCACCAAAATTGAGGCCATTGTCTCTGCCCCTACCCCCTTCTCCAAGGCGGAGCTCCAGGTGTTCCTGGGGCTCCTTAACTTCTATGCCTCCTTCATTCCCCACAAGGCTTCTATTGGGGAGCCCCTTCACCGCCTTCTCGATTCCTCCGCCCCTTGGATTTGGACGCACCGCGAGGTGCATGCGCTTGCGGATGTCAAATCCCTCTTGACAGTTGCCCCTGTGCTCGTCCAATATGATGAGCGCCTCCCACTCCTCATCGCTTGCGATGCCTCCCCCTTCGGTGTTGGGGCCATCCTGAGTCACTCATATTCTGATGGCTCCGAAGCCCCCATCGCCTTTTACTCCCGCACCTTGTCCAAGGCTGAGCGCAATTACAGCCAGCTGGACAAGGAGGCCCTTGCGGCCGTTGCGGGGGTAAAACGCTTCCACCCCTACCTGTACAGCTGCCTGTTCACTCTTCTGACAGACCACCAGCCCTTTCTGGGCATCCTCTCTGGGAACCGGCCCACCCCTCCCATTCTCTCTCCCCGCATGGGCCGGTGGTCTGAGTTCCTCTCTTCCTACTCTTACTCCCTTCTCTACCACCCCAGAAAGCACATGGGCCATGCGGACGCTCTTAGCTGCTGCCCGCTGCCCATCCCTGTTTCTGATCCCGCCCCGGCGATCACTGTTGGTGCCTTGATGGATGACATCGCTCTTCCCCTCTCTGTGTCTGATATCTCCCAAGCCTCCCATTCTGAACCCCCTCCTCCAGAGAGTCCTCGATGCTGTTCACTGGGGCTGGATGGCGGACACTCGCTCGGCCGAGTTCCTCCCGTTTTTCCGCCGCCGGGAAGAACTTTCCATCCTGCAGGACTGCCTGCTCTGGGGTTCCAGGGTCGTTGTCCCTGTGACCCTCCGCCAGCAAGTGCTCCGCCGCCTCCATGAGGGCCACCCTGGCATAGTGCGAATGAAAGCTCTCAGTCGCAGCTATGTCTGGTGGTCCTCCATGGACGCTGACATTGCTGCCTGGGTACAGTGGTGTCTTCCATGCCTGGGAAGCCCCCTCATCCCTGTGGAATCGCCTTCACCTCGACTTCTTCGGCCCCATTGACGGCCGCACCTTCCTCCTCATGGTGGACGCTCTGTCTAAATGGTTTGACCTCTTCCCTATGCAGTCCACCACGTCCGGCACCATCATCCAAATTCTCGATGCCCTTTTTACCACCCACGGCATCCCTGACATGATCGTATCTGACAACGGTCCGCAGTTTTCCTCTGCCCCCTTCCTCTCCTATCTGGCCAGCCTGGGCATCCGTCATGCCCCGGTGGCACCCTACCACCTTGCTGGTAATGGCATGGCTGAGCGTGCCGTGCGCTTGGCCAAGGAAGGCATTGCCCATCTCTCCCACCTGCCATGACCGTCCCGCCTCCGAACATACCTCCTGGCTCAACATTCTACCCCCTGCCAGGCCACTGGCAAAAGTCCGGCTGAGATCCTCATGGGTCCATGCCTACATACCACCCTTGACCGTTTGCACCCCTCCTTCGCCCTGACCGCCTGCCCCCTCTCTACGCCCCCTTGGTCTTTTCTGGTGGGTGAGGGGGTCTTCGCGCAAAATTATACTGGAGACCCTAGGTGGCTACCAGGGGTCATAACAGATCTAACTGGGCCCTGCTCTTACAGGGTCCAGCTCGACGATGGAAGACTATGGCGGTGCCATATAAATCAGCTGCACCGCTGAACACTGGTGGTGCCGCCCCAACCAGCCATGCCGTCAATACAAGCACTGCAGCCAGGGCCTGCTTGCCCGTCGGCTGCCCAACCTGCCCAACCACGGCCAACCACAGCTCACCAGTCTCCAGCCACCTTCCCCACTCCGCGCCACATCGCACCACCCGCTGCTGCCCGGGACGGTCACTTGCCTTTGAACATTCCCGCTTGTCCGGGGGCCGGGCCTTCATCTCTGCTGCGTCACAGCAACAGACCTCCTCCTCCGATGACAACGGACACTCCTCTGCCTAGGCGTTCCCAGCGCGTGCGCAGATGACCTCCTTACTTGGATTACTACCCATGCGCTATCTGGGGGAAAGGAGTGTTGCGTCCTCCCGACGCAGCCGGCAGCTGCAGCCAGAGCCCGAGGTCTCTGATTGGCTCTGGTGCGCCTGCTGGCTGGCGGGACAAATACACACCTCCGATTGGCTACCCGCCTGACAGCCGTCAAGTATAAATAGCTGTCAGGCGGGCTCTGCGTTCGTTCGTGTTCTGTTCATTTCTGTTTGTTCCTGCAATAAAGTTGAGTTGAATTCACCTCAGGCTCGAGTTTTAAAATTTTATACTCAGGGAATTGGATTTTTTAAAACAGTACATGTGCATGAAATAGGCCATAGTTTAAATGAAACAAAATAAAAGTATTTTAATATAAGGATTTACAGGCTTGAGTTATTTTTTTTTAAAGGTTAATACAGATGAAAGAAAAAGACCTTCAGATCTTGACACTCTCCACTAGTTGATCTTAAATAATTATATTGGGTTAATAAAACTCAAGGAGTTCATTCATCATTATCCAGTTTCATATGAAGGTTTTTTAAAAAACCAATATGTTTGGAATATAGTGATACCAACTGTATTGCTTTTTGTGTTTTAACAGCTAAGTATTAAAATAAAGCGATTAGGGGGTTTCCATTAGCGTATTTTCAAAAAGAGATAATCTTTCTGTCTCTTGCCATTTTTATATATTGTTGTACTCCAGAATGACTTCAGGCAATTCATATTAAAAAGGACTCAAATTAATGAGACCATTAAAAACATTCCCTAAACAACCAAACATAAAATGATTCACAAATAAAATATAGCTCAACAATTACATCCATCCGGCACTCCCTAGTCATGGATGGCATATCAGTTATAGACTAATAGCCTGGCCTGCAGGACAAAGCAAAACAGTTTTTACATCAGCAGTTTGAAGTTCTCTGAAGGAAGAAGTTCCAAACAGTAGGTCCCTGTTTTTTTCCTGGAAGGGGTCCAGAACCTGGAACTTTCCCTTTTATGTTGACCAAACAGGATGGACAAATTTGACTTAAAGACATCATGGTGATATTTGGTAGTCAAGTCACACAGAGCTTTTTGGCACTGGGGAAATTCAAATTTTTTTACTACCAGTTCTGTGGGTGTGACTTGGTGGTGGTGTCCTGTGACTGATTGGGCGTGGCCAACTCAATGTCACTCATGGCCATGCCCACTCAGTCACATGCCCCCACCATTACCAAGCCATGCCCACAGAACCTGAGGCCACCAGGGATTTTTGTCACCGGTTCAGAGAATTAATGCCAATCATTCCTGCTGGTTCAGCCAAACCGGGCCAAACCGGGAGGATTTCACTCCTGCTTTTTGGTCAAAAGCATGCTGCATTCAGGCTGGCTATGATAAGCATGTTAATTACCATTGTCAATACTATCTGTCCAAGAAAATATGTAACTGGTATATAACACAAAGTGGTGCCGAGGTTGAGTTTGTTCTTTGAACTCAGGAGAACCCACAAAATGTAACTCCTTAGAGAATCTATCTAGGAGCCATCAAAAAACAGATAACAAACATACTTGCTGAGATAAGGTTCACTGTGCTTTTATTTCAGCTGGCTTTTATACCCAGTCTCCAGGGATCAGATCAGAGCCTCTACTCTATCTCTGCTTAGTAATAGGTAGCAATATATTACTCCATATCTTCCATATATTGGAGATTCTCATTCCAAATTTATAATGTTTCACAGAGCTATTTAAAAACAGAGATTGCCAAGAAATTATTTTTGTCCCCCTCCCCCCTCCATGATATTTGTCTCAACAAAGAGCTTGTGACGGCTACAGGGGAGGACCTTCTCACAGCTTTCTCCAAATTTCATGTTGCAGAGACATCTTCTGTGGTGCCCTGGGCATGGGCTAGGTGAGTGCTGGGTATTTGCCATAGCTTCTTCAGGCATTTTCATGAGCTGAAGGTAGCTACAGAACAAAATGAAGCCTAATCAAATGTTGAAGGTATGAGACACTGACTCTGGACTTTGTGAACTATGCAAATACAATTAGAAATGTAGGACTAGAAATTAATAGGTAATGATGTTTGTTTATTATAACATTTGCATATGGCCTGAAGCATTAAACTTTGGGTGACTCACTGTCATAGAAAATAATTGAAACCTGTCTATGCTCCAAACTTCCTTAAAATAACCATAAACCATATATAATTATAAGCTTATCTACAGTCCTGCCTCAATAGCATAACACATATTTTTGAAGCTTACTGACGGCAGAAGCACTTTGCAGCTGGATGCGACATTTGCTCACATTGTGGAACAAATAATGATTAATCAAGTTGCTATGTTAATGGCAAAACAATGCAACTTATAAAGCATATTTACACATTTATAATGGTCATATAGCCACACCACTAGCTTACATCACTAGAGGATTGGTTGTCAGCCTTTTTGATTGCACTAACTCATATTTGGGGGACATGAATTAATTTATAGATGATTCTGCTCCTTTTTATTGGAAATATTTTCTTTGAATGGAAGAAGTCCATAGCTAGTACATAGCTAGTAGATAGACCCTTTAGGACCTCAAACTTACTTTAAAAATAAAGGGGAGATTTTTACAAAGTATAGATAGTTAAGGAATTAGTCAGAGTCTATTTCTGTTGCTGTTAATTTATTTATATATCCTATCATAATTATTTCTATAAACGGCATAAAAAAACTGAAGGTGTAAACATATGCAATACCTCCTTCCCCCTCCCAGCAACAACCACTCTGTGAAGTGAGCCCAAGGTCAACTATGAATTTGCTATTCTAAGGTCACTTTTTCCACATTTGTTCTCTCTCTCACACACAAATGCACACACACACATACACACACACATGCACACATATACAAGCATACACATAGACAAAAGGAGAGAAAGAGAGCAGTTACATGTTCTTGGGCTCCCTTTCTGGTAGCATGTAGATGCTAAACTATAAAATATATGGAAAATTATTAACATACTAAGAGACCAGATGGATTTGAAATAAGATTTTAAAAATAATTACAAGAGTCCTTCCTATGGGTTGGTTAGAATTCTAAAATAAAGATTTTAAAATTAAGTATAAGAAATGTTCCTGTAGGAAAGTGCCATTGATTAGAGAAAAAAAAAAAAACCAAGATGAGAGGATTAAACAAATTTATGAATGATGAGGTCTGAAGTAATGGTTAAGATGCTGGCCTACAAACCAGGAGACAGTAAGTTCTAGTCCCACATTAAGCACAAAAACTAACTGGGTGAGCTTAGGCCAGCCACTCTCTCAGCTGATCACAGCTCACAGGTTATTGTTGTGGGGAATATAAGACAAGAAAGAATAGTATGTATGTTTGCTACCTTGTATAACAATCAAAAAGCGGGGTAAAAGAAAACACTAGATGCAATATTTGCTTTTATTACCAATTTCTGGCCAACATATTGGAAATAGGTTGTTACACTTAGTTTCTATTTGTGGGTTTTCTATGGGACCTTATTAACCCCAACAAGATGCTAGACTAGTTGGCCTTTGGTCTACTTCAGTTCTTCTGATGTTCTTTTGTTCTATATTTTGCCTTGTTTGCAGTGATAAGTTTTAAAAACTTCAAAAATTGGTTTAGAAACTGAGCATCTTTTCTGAGTATGAAATAATTTTTGAAAATGGAATAAAACTAGTTCAGTGGAAGGGGATAAATTTCACAGTTACAAAAATCCTTTTATGGTATGACTTATGGGCTTGGTGACAATTACATTCATCAGAACTGTTTACAACAGATATGGATATATACCAGAAATCACTGGTGGTTTTCTCAAATCAAATAAGTCAGTAATCATAGATGCAATACCCCATATGATTTTATAGCTGAAATTTTCTTCCATATACCTATCCTGACATTTGAAGGGGAATTTTCAGCTTGTTCTCTTGGTCAAAATATAGTGAACTGGCATATTTAGGATGAATTGGATGGTTCCAAAGAGGTTTTTTAAATCATAACTAGCACTTGAAAAGAGCCTAATGCTGGGAAAGATTGAGAGCAAAAGAAGAAGGGGACAACAGAGAATGAGGTGGCTAGATGGAGTCACTGAAGCAGTAGACGTAATGGATTCCAGAGGATGGTAAATGGAAATGAGGCTGCTGAAGCACCTAAAAACCAAGAAGTAAATATTGAATAGGACCACATCACCTTCCTTGTCTCACTGGTATTTGATAATGTATGACATCTGCTCATTAATCAATAACTAAGTCATGGAAAATGAAATTGCTGTTTCTTCTGACCTTCCCCTTTACATTGGCAAATCTATTTAAATAGCATGTCTTTCACATACAGTTTTCATTGGCTTTTAAAAACTTCTTGCCATTATGTTTTTTTTCCTGTAAAAAGTTGCAACGGCTTTGACTTTTTCTAGTATATGGATAAACCAGAAGCCATAATGATGGTTTCTATGAGCTGAATAAAATGTCAAGTGTTGATGGCTGTGCAAATGCATTTTTCTAGCTGCAGTTCTTATTTAAGTCATATATAATGAAATTTCTCATTAACATTGTTGATCCCAAATGAGAAGAAGCTTCTATGTAATGTTAAATGCTGCTTATTTCAGAGAGAAAAAAATGAACAAATTTTAATAAAAAGAGATGGATTTTTAAGCACATTGGACAAAATGTACTGCCGTTTTAATTAATTACTTTTCATTATAATAAGAAATACACATGTCATGAAAGAATGCCATACATTCTGCTCATCCTTAGTTGAAACTGCTAACTTGTTTCATACATGTGATAATGATAGACATATTCACAAACAGTGCATTATAACTGGAATATGAACCAATTGCCTTTGCTTTTACAGTAGCTCCATTTGCAGAAGAAACTTTGCTATTATTAGACCTGTTAACAGCAACATTGTTTGACTGAACTTTGCTCAATGAAAAATAGGACTGACCATGAAAAGCATCAATATTATTTCCATTCCTGACATGCACTGGAGTATTATGCACACAAATTGGAGCTGATAGCTTATTGTAGAAATGCAGAGACCCAGAAAATGTCCAGTTATTGACACCACACAACAGAAGGACAATGTTCAATTCACAATCTCAGTATAGCAAGGTTAGAGAGTGAAACATGTTTCACTGTCATGAACACTGTCATGAACATCAGATTAGTTCTGATGAGATGCTCCTTAGATTGAAGAATTTGGAATAGACAAATCCTTTCCCAGAATTCCCTACCAATCATGTTGTTTGCAATGCTCATAGGTGCAATTGAATTATTAAAAGCAATAAACTTGAGGAGTCATAATAATATAAGAAGGCTCTGTTGGTTGAAGCCAACAGACATCTGGTCTAGCATTCTAATGGTCAATACAAAGTTTATGAAATGTAGTTATTTCTAAATCTTGGTTTAGCTCATTTTTCTACTGCTAAAAAGTTTTATTAGCATGTTTTAGGAGATGTATTTTAGCAACCAGATATCCTGCAGGTTTTCTGAATGCTTGCATGCATAAAACATAACCTGCATAACCATCATACAATTCCCATGTGGGGTAAGAAATGCTCTTCTGCAGAATATGGAATCACAACCAATTTATTCTAAATGATCAACTATAACTCTCCATACTTTCAGATTCCTGAAAACTGCTCTTGTTTCCACCACCTCATGCATTATCCCTTTTTAAATTTCTCAGTTGTTTTTTGAGGATCACACTAACACTTCCTATTACAAATTTCTTTTTCAATCCATTCTTTTTTCTTTCATATCTCATGTTTTATTTTTCAATTTTGTATTCAGTCCACAATCATTTAGCACCCATTCATTCTTGCCCTATCTTTTTTGACTTACCAGACTTGTTTCTTAAGTAACCCATTCCTACTACATTTAATTAACTTTTATACTTATTCTGACATATACAACTCTCCCTTTAAACTAACAAAGTGACCAAAAACACATACTTAGGCATACCATTTCTGATTCATTTGACAAGTATACATTCCTCACATTTAATTTATTAGTTTTATTATGATCACCCACTACAGAAGAATCTGGGCAGCTTACAAAATCTCCCCTAAAAACCAACAACCCAAGTAGAACAATTAAAACAGTTACAATCCACATAAGCAGGCAGCCCAGACTAAATAACTAGAAGTATAAATATTACAAAAATACATCATTATATAACAATTACATTAAACCTGACCTGGGAACATAGCCAGGTCTTAAGAATTTTCTGGAACCCCATCTGTGTCTCGGGGGAGATGTTGTTCCAGAAGAACTACATACTTTCTATTACCTTCCTATGAGTATTCGTATATTGTATCTTAACAATTTTCCACTGATTTTCTGACCTGTATTAAACATTCTACCAATTATCCAAATTCACCTATGAATGTTTCAATTTTTATAAATAATGGAAACATTGTGGACTTAATTATCCTTGTAACATTATCATAATTTTAGGATTCATTTGCCTCAGTGTATCTTTCAGTTTTACAACATTCTTCCAACATTCATTGGAAATCATTTGGTTTTGCAACCAGCACAGTATAATCCACATAAAAAACACATGCATATTACTAACCCAAGCAACACACTTCAAGTGACATCACAAACATTTTTATATTTGTCCATAAATGCATTAACCACCAAGACATTTTATTTCCTGCTCAACACTAAACTATTTGCTACCCAGACAGGCTTTTCCATACATGTTATAATTTCATCATTTACTACAGTTAATGCATTCAGCAGCCAACTTCAACTCTACATTACATAAACATTCCATTACTCAGGGGTATTGGTTTTTTATAAGTTTTATCTAAATCAACAAATGCAAAAGAAAAAAAATATAAAAATGTCTTTCTGGAATTTTAATATCTCAGTGACTTCCTGAAAAGCAAATATCTACATAAATTGCCCAGCAGAAAACCACACTGCAGCTGTCACATTTTGCTCATTGTCATCTCTTGTACCCCTTTCAGATCCACTTAACAAAAAAACCCTTGTATAGTTTGTGTATTCAATCTTTTTGTTTTTCCCTTTGAACAGGAAAAGAATTGCAACTTTTTGGTATGTTTTTCTTGGACTCTAACAATAGCAATAACATTTAGTCTTATATACTACCTCATAGTGCTTTACAACACTTTCTGGATAGCTTAAATATAAATATTATTTGCATATTGCTCCCAACAATCTGGTTCTTCATTTTATTGACCTTGAAATAATGGACGGCTGAGTCATCCTTGAGCCCCGTCAGGACTGAACTCCAGGCTGTGACCAGAGTTTTCCTGCAATACTGCATTTTAACCACTGCAACACCAAGGCGCATATACTTCTACAGTATTCATTTTGTTCATTGCTGTCATTCTCATACAGAACCATAAAGTACTACTTCCTGCATTGGCTTACCCTGCATTGTTTCATTCTTATGCTTTTATTTATTCATTCACTGATTTGCTTGCTTGCACTATTGGTTAAAGGCCCTGAGAGAGATTACACAAAATAAAAATGGAACAAAATAAACCACTGCAATATCAAAATGAACTATTAGAACAGAAGGTTGTAAGACATTGTTGTCCATAGGTACATATCATGATTTTGATCAATTGAGGAATGCTGTTTAGTAAGACAGAGAAAGAGAAGACTAGGTTACCAGTCTTAGTCATATCCAAGCAGTGATCTCTGCTAAGGGTAAGTTACAATATGAATTTAGACACAAGTTGGACAGTATAGCAGAGTACAACCAAAGCCCAGTTTTCTCCAATTGTCATTTTGTGCATAGAGACTACCTTCATAGAATCATAGTGTTGGAAGGGATCATATCATTTATTTTAATCCCTTGTTCAGTATTGGATCCAATGGACTATCTCATGCCAATTTGTGCAAGTTAGGATTTCTACTCTAGAAATGATTTTCATAGAATCATAATATTACATAGTGGACCTTAAAAGTTTTTAGTTCAATTGCATGCTCACCATTGGATCAAATGGACCATCTCTGACAGCTTATTAAGTCTCTTTGAAGAACTTCACTGAAGGATAATTCATCAGTTCATGTGGCAGTTTGTTCTCCTGTCTGAAAGCTTATAGAGTCAGGATTTAAAAAATAATAATTTTCAATCCATTCCCTTTTGCTATGTGATTCAGTGACCTTTGAAATATTTAAGACTGCTATGTCATCTCTCCTGAGTCATTTCTTTTGTAAATTAAATATATCCATATGCCACAGCCATTCTTCACTGGTCTTTCAAATCAACAAGCTGTTGCCCACATCCCACCAACTAGAAAACACAAGTACTGTCATACCTGTGGAAGCAATGTTTTGCAACTCCTGAATTTTCAAGGAGATGGAATGGGAATTTTGAGAATACTTTTTTAGGGCTTTTGGAAAACATTATGTTGTAGAATATTGCTTTTGAATTTTTAATAAAAATACACACACACACACACACACTTGACAAAAACTCTATTTACCCAAATTTAAAAGTTTAAAGCCTAAAAAGACAATTGGTCTCATACTTTGCTGACACCCAGTGATCCGTCTTAATAGCCCTTTTGTTATGTAATAGCAACTTGCAGAAACAAATTTAGAGAATTCTTTTCCTTATTATTTTGCATAAGGAATATAATATAAACCATGCCATCAGCATTGGTTATCAGGAATAATACTAGACAACCATTCTGTACCATTAAGCCTTGGCAAAATTTTCATATAAATTGAAAGTAAACCATTCTAAGCCATTTCTGAAAATATTCTTATTTTATGGAAAGACCGGTCTCAGGGCTTCTATAGTTTTGCATAATAATATTATCTCATTGTGGAAAAAGTGTGACTTGGATAGACTTTTATCAGTCAAGGGAAAAGCAATCTGTTTCCTCAGCATATTATAGCCATACTTAGAGGAAGATGGAATGAGGAATAAAATGAGAAAAACCTGAGCAACAAACTTCCGAATACAGTGACCTTACTTATAATACAGTTTCAATGTTATAAGTGGAACAAATTCAATGTTAGTGCTATTAGTGAGGATAAAAATACTCATTTATTTTGACAGGTGTCTAAAATATGCAATTTCATTTGTTAGGCTTTGAATATTAGTCTTTGATTTCTGTTTTCAATAGGTAGCTTGGAATATTATTATTGTTAATAGTATTTTTAATATAAAAACTGCTTTGTGCTAAAAAAAAATATCTAGCAAATTCAGGCCAAAGCAGGTCCAATCTTTAATTTAACTTACATTTTCTCTTTGTTCCCTGGGATTTTTTTTTTAAAAAGCACTTTGACTAATTTCTAGTTTATATGCTGACAAGTAATTACTCCCCCCGCTTCTAATAATATGATCTATTAATTGGATAAACTCTGCTTATCACCAGACTGTAGACCTGGTTTATGATTCTGTATGGAACAGAAAAGTTACTTGGATTGTAATGCTTCTGCTACTTGATGGAAGCAGAACCATCAATCTGAAAAAAAAAATCATTTAACCTAGTAACCTAGAAGCAAGCAGAAATATATTGGCAAAACAATTAATCAGTGGAATAAGTTGCCTCCAGAAGTTGGCAGATTCCAGAATACTGACACAATACTAAAGAATGGAATCTGATCCCTGGACAATAACATGGTATTATCTCCCTTAATTTGGAAACTTCTCCTGATGTGATATATGTGTTTGCCTTTTCTGTAGTTCCATATCACACTGCTAATTCATATTCCCACTTTACCATTATAAATAGTCAGATACTTCTTTTTAACTTAAAAGCCCCACTTTGCTACTGTACTCTGTTAAATTTCATTCAGTTACCTTTGGTTCTTCACTGTAATCCACTAAGGCCACTGTAATCCATGTTGAATTTTATTTCTGTCTTTTGGGGGATTAAATATCGCATTCCTTTTCCTGATATCTACACATCTGATAAGCATTATCTCCAGGTTTAATCCAAACCTGGCTATTCCGGCAGGCCTGGGGCTGTTGACTTCATGAATGAGGTCCAGCCCCACCTAGACGGAATGTATGGCGTGTTGTTTTTAAATTTCTTTTTCTTTTTCTATTTTTAACTTTTATCTTTTATCTTGTTTTTGTAAGCCGCCCAGAGTCCTACGGGATTGGGCAGCATATAAATTTATTAAATTACTAAATTACTAATTACAAGTCATTTTTAAATACAGTGACAAGTACAGGACCCAAAACTGATCATTATGATGCCAGCCTGTCTATATTTAAATAATGTGTTAATCAGATAATGCAGTGTTTTGTTCGATATTTTGCTGTAATTAAGATGTAAAATTTCACAATCCACTAAGGAAGCTAACAGGTTATAATACAGCATGAAATCATATATGACAAGCCCACATTGATTTCTGGAAATTATTAGTCTATAAACTGATCACTTATGATCTTGTATCTTCAAGACAGCGATGTCCACAAATGGGAATTCCTACTGATCCTTGTATCTCCATATCTCTTTTATAAAGATAGAAACATTTGCCATTATAAAGAGTCCAAAGTTTGAGCTTGACTATACAAAAATTAAGAACTCTAGCATTATACAATTACTTTCCTCTAACGTTTTTGAGCCATCACCTTCCTCAACTGTTTTCCATATTGGTTAATATAAAGTCACTGATCTTTCTAATATGTTTTCCTTGTGAAAAAGAAAATTGTCACTATGTTAGGAATTTCCTGGAATGACCATGCTTGGAAGAGTTTGCGTTCCGATAGATATAAGTAATTGAAATGATCTCTATTTCTACATACATCTTTGAAAAAACATCTGCTACTTATTAAGTTCAAAAGTAATATTAGAAAATATTACTTCACAGAAAGAGTAGTGGAAGCTTAGAACCAACTTCCAGCAGGGGTGGTGGGTCAGTCATCAATAACTAAGTTTAAATACGCTTGGGATAAACATGTGTGCATCCTTCGACAATTAAAAAAAACAAAACCCCCTCAAAGGGCAGACTTGATGGACCACTAGGTCTTTTTTGCCATCAAATTTCTATGATACCATCTCCTGGACATTGTCCTCCATGGCCATTTTGCCTTGGCAGCTACCACTGATTCTCATCAGAGGCATCTGCCTACACAATGCCTGACTTTGGAAAAAAGAAGCTGTAGATTTGTCCGTTAAAAAAAGTTGGTTGTTTAGTTTAAATTGCAAATGTGAGCAGTTGCTGGTTCACATACTAAGATCATACTTTTTATATTTTGCTATTTTGTGAGTTGGGATATAAAGATTCTGCCTAGTCCAACATAATTTTGTCTTTCTCCTTTTTCTTTCTTAAGAATAGAAGTTGGATTCATGCACACTATTATGCCGTTATTTGCTTTAACCCTTTTTAGAGTATTAAAAATATTTTGCAGACATTCAGACAACCACTGAAGGGTATGGTCAAAAAGGGCAAAAGGCAACCACACTGATACAATTGATGCCCCATCTGGTTTTTTAAATGCAACTTTGGTTGTATGATTGTGTCAACCATCTTGACTTTCATGACCACATCTTGTGGATAGCCCTGGTTCATATTATGAACTTTAAGCTGAAATGTGAGATATAAATTAAATTGTAAAGTCAACCAGCAACACTACATCTGAGCAGGGCCTAGGCTAATTAAATGTTCATGGTAGTCTATCTTTGCTCAACATGGGTTTTCTTTAGGATGTTTTCATAATTAGCTGTGAATTGCAATGGCTTATTCTCTTGATATTTGTATGTTTCAAAACACACAGTTATTCTATGAAAGTATATATTTATTTTATGATAAAAAAGAGTAAAATATTTACTCTTTCAGTTAATTTCTGAATACATCTAAGGAGGAGAATGGATCATTTTTGAGCAAATATCCATTATTTGGAAATCTGAAATAGCTTGTTGAAATACTACAAGGGCAGTTGCTGAATTCTAGGATAATATAAAAATGTCTAATATAAAGTAGTTTGCTTTTTTCATGCTTTTTAATAGAATATATTCATATTGTTTTCCCATTTGTCTTTATGTTTCATTTTCTTTTGGAAACTATTTGAATCCAAATGCATATTAGCACAGTACTTCATTATTTATTTGGATGATAATGTGCTACTTTCATTTCAAGTAGTGCTGGCAGTCAGTGGAGGGAACAATAATTCTGAGCATTGTAGTTGAGCCATTTCAACTTCCTTCAGCTGTCAGCAACAAAACATACAAATCTAGGTTCTTTTTCCTTTGGTTGGTTTCTCTGCTTTATTTTTCTAAAATGGTTTTATCTTATCAAGTTTAGTGATTTTAGGAAAGAAGCCTTTAAGAGCAAAGTAGAGCTTTTTAGACTATTAAATGTGTTGCCTTTTGTAAAAACATAATAACTAATTCATCTTTGTTCAGTGATGAATGGATATGTAACTTATAATGCATAAATTAGTTTAGCAGTTAGCAGTTAGACTTATATACCGCTTCATAGGGCTTTCAGCCCTCTCTAAGCGGATTACAGAGTCAGCATATCGCCCCCACAGTCTGGGTCCTCATTTCACCTACCTCGGAAGGATGGAAGGCTGAGTCAACCTTGAGCCGGTGAGATTAAAACCACTGAACTGTAGATAATAGTCAGCTGAAGTGGCCTGCAGTACTGCACCCTAACCACTGCGCCACCTTGGCTCTTTTAAAAAGAAGTTTAAAAGAACTAGTGAGAGATAAATATTTTCACATACATTGTGGCCAAAGACTTGAAAAGAATAATGACTCTAGCATATATACAGTAAATTTACTGCAAAATATGAACTTTATAAGAATGCAGTTTGCATCTGGAGTGTGGTCATTTTAATTAACTACACTATGTCAGTGCACAGTGGGATGTGTTTATTACCTTTGAAATTATTTTTGCTGTTACTTGTCAGGGGACATCCAGAGTTATTTTTAGAGCAATCATACATTTATTTATTTCTGTGATTTCTATCTTGCTTTTTAAATATCTTACTTAAAACAGAGAACATATCTTATACTGATACTAGTTTCATGGATGCATTAGACTTAAACATTTCATATTTAGACTGCAGTATTTGTATCCTTATATTTATCATGCTAGAGGAGTGATGCTGTGGTTCAGTGGCTAAGGCATTGAGCTTGTCGATTAGAAAGGTCGGCAGTTTGGCAATTTGAATCCCTAACACCATGTAACTGAGTGAGCTCCTGTTACTTGTCCCAACTTCTGCCAACCTAGCAGTTCAAAAGCATGTAAAAATGCAAGTAGAAAAATAGGGACCATCTTTGGTGGGAAGGTAACAGTGTTCTGTGCGCCTTCGGCATTTAGTCATGCCAGCCACATGACCATGGAGATGTCTTCAGACAGCGCTGGCTCTTTGGCTTTGAAACAGAGATGAGCACCACCCTGTAGAGTCGGGAACGACTAGCACATATGTGCTATGGGAACCTTTACCTTATTTGTATCCTTGTTCGGAAGACCCTCTGTGCACATATTAATTGTCATATTTAATTTCCTGGTTCGATTGAAATTTCAGCCAGATTAATGTAATAATGCATTTATGTGCATAGTCCAGTTAAACATTTGGAAAACTACAACAAAACATTTTACCAGTAACAGCAATGTGACAATATAGAGGTTCAATGGGAGGCTTCTTTTACTTTACTTGCAAATGATTATCACCATTATAATCATCATAATCCCCCTTTCAGATCTACAGTCAAATGTCTAGAATGCTGTTAGGACAAGGGTCTGATCAGATTGTTGGAAAAAGCACATGGTAACTGTATAGCTCTGACAACCTCTCTCTTCCCCCCAAATTACTATTCCAGAAATAATTGATTTTTTAAAACAATTGATATTTTTAAGCTTTGGAAATGTATTTACACACTGCACAACAAAACCTTATGAAGAACAAATGAAACACATACGAAAAACAAATCTTGAGAATTGTGGTACTTTATATCTGCACAGAAAATTGAATATCTAAGGCACTAAAGTGTCTCTAAATTGAGGATTACCTATTTGCTTTTAATCAGATTACATGTGAAATAGTATTCATTCTTTGGAGCCTATGTTTTATTAATAATTTTAAAGCTTCCACAAATTATATGTTTATGTAAAATTGTCCATTTTATTCTTTGATATATTGAATATGTATCCCTGGAAAAAATGTCCTGTGGGAAAGAACATAATTGATTTATCATTTTCTCACTTCAAGTGAGCCTCTCTTGTACATCTGATGGATTATGAGACTTGTTAGAATGTTCTCAAATGATTCAACCGAACAGTGAGAAACCTCACTGATGAAGCAAGAACAAACTAAAGATAACAATGAATATTTTTCTGGTTTCATAGGAGTAAAGTTAAATTTTGCACTAATATTTCTCACAGCAAAACTCACACTGCTTCTTGTGTCCTCTCAAAATGTGTTCTTGTGGTGTTTCTTCCCTCATGCCATAGGGCAATTTCATTTCCTGATTCTATTATAGACTAAGTGGCCACCTGAACCTCCCAATGAACTTGTTCTATTGTGTTTTTCTATTTTTAATCTTGAAAGAGTAAACACATTTCTCATCAGATGTGTTACAGACTGCTATACATTGTAGAGATTTATGAAGGTGCCACAGGGTTATTACACAGCCATTCATTTATAAATAAGTATCCATTCTGAAAGGAAGCCAGAAATGATAGCAGCATTTTCCATCATTTCAAAAATCTATATTAAAAAAAGATGTACTTTTTTTTAATGGCAGCAACAACTCTATTGCTGTAATTTGTACTTCATGCTTTGTAATGCCTATAGTTTTTAGAAGTAATGTATGAATGGGGAGCCGACTGCCACCACCACCACCTGCCCCCAAAGAGAGAGAAGATGCATTAGATCCTGAGGAACATAGGCTGCAAACAGGAAAGCAAAAATGACGGTTTCAATATTCATTTATAAAATGCAGACTGCAATTTGCTGCCTTGTTCACTATGCACACCAAACTTCAAATAAATACTGCAAAACCTGTGGTGAACTTTACTGTAAGATAATTATTTAAATATTTTTCCAAACAATGATATTGCAGCTGAATTCTTTGAATGCATATTTTACATTCTAGAGTTCATAAATAATGTGATCAAACCAAATCTTTATAGAGCAGCAAAAGTAGGGTTGGGTTTAGTCAATTAAAAAGCATAGAAGATACATCACATTAAAAAAAAATTATTAAAAGCTAAAAGATATAAAATATATACAGTATGTATAAAAGACAAGTGACTAAATGAACTTTAAAAAAAGGGAGGTAGGATGGATAGGAGCATTAGATGGGTATAAGGAAGTATAAAAGTTAGTTTGTGGGAGACTACAGCTATCAAATTACTCATATTATACAGCACTTTGTAGGTTTTCTTTGCCATATGATTGTTGGTTTAAAGATGGTTCAAAATTACAATGGCCTTAGAACAAATAACTTACCACCAGTACTCACACTGATAACATTACATCAGCCCCATTCAGATGATCACAACTGGGGTATGTGCAACTGGCTCACATTTTTTTTAATTTTTAATTTTTATTACCTAAACCACACATACACACAATAATAAAATAAAAAAACACACACAGAGGCAAAAAGAAAACCATCATCACATAGAGCATGTCGTTTGGTTACAGGTGTTTTAACATTTATCATTCTTATACATTTATTATTTCATTTAATAGGTTATAATATACTGTTTGGGTTGCTTTATTTACCATCCCTTCCTCCTGTTGAACACCACCTTATTTTCCCTTTCTTTTCTCCCTCCCTCCCTTCTCTACTTTCTTCCTTCCTCCTCTCCTTTCCCTTCCTTCTTCCTGTACCTTTCTCCTACTCCCGCTCTTCCTCTTCCCCTTCCTACCCTCTCTCCTCCTCCTTTCCATCCTCCTCTCCTTACCTCTTTCTTTTCACCCTCTCTCCCTTCTCTACTTCCTTCCTTCCTCCTCTCCTTCCCCTTCCTTCTTCCCTTACCTCTCCTTTGCTCCTGCTCTTCCTCTTTCCCTTCCTACCCTTTCTCCTTCCTTTTCTCTCCCTTCCATCCTCCTTTCCTTTCCCTTTCTCCCTCCCTCCCTTCTCTACTTTCCTCCTTCCTCCTCTCCTTCCCCTTCCTTCCCGTACCTTTCTCCTACTCCTGCTTTTCCTCTTCCCCTTTCTACCCTCTCTCCTCCTCTTTCTCTTCTTTCTCTCCTTTCCATCCTCCTCTCCTTACTTCTTTCTTCTTTCCCCCGTCTTCCTTTCACTCTCTCCTCCTCTCTCCCCCTTTTTTTCTATTGTTGTTGATGTGTCTATTTTAAATCTCAGTTTATGTTTCCTTGGGATGGTATTTCCGCCAACCCAGACATAATTTAGTATCATTTCTTATTCCCTTACTTTTGCTAACCTGTCCTAACTATACTTTCCCACACACACACTTTGTATCTCTCTGTTGTATATATTCTTATATACTTGGTACACACAACAATAAAAACAAAAAAAAACACAAAAAGAAAAAAAACTATCATCACATATAGCATGTCGTTTGGTTACAGATATTTTAGCATCCATATTCTCAAATGATATTTACCATCTCAGATTTTCCATCTAGTATAACTTAATACCTCCCTTTCATTGGACATTATATATTCAGTTACCATTAGTATTATTTTTTCCAAAAAATCATGCTTTCCATACATTCTTGATTATCTATTTGATAACAGTTAGAATTATTATCAATAACAAGATATCATTGTAGTACATTCTTAACGTTATATATTATATCACCAGTCCTCTTATTGAATATACATAAAATCATTATTATCCTTATCCTTTTTAAAGCAAAAAGTTCTAGAGTATTCAATTCATCGATATATTAGTTTTCCATTGTATCATTATTAATTTATTTCACAGCATGATTGTGTTATCATTTAACTCCTTCAGTTCAAGATTCTTCCCTCTTCCACTGCGTAGATTAATTTTGCTGGAATATTGCCTTTAAAATAGAAGATCACTCCTCTTTTCTTGCAGTTCGCCAGTATTGAAAAAAATTTCCCAAGCTTTGGTTGAATTAGTAGATGTTCATTTCTCTTTTGGATCTGCACTTCTTGTAGGCAAATTATGGCAAGTTTTAACTTCTCTAATTTATAGAATGTTTTTTTTCTTTTAGTTAATTGTAATCATTTTTTCCCCTCCATGTTTATACTTTATATACAGGGTTTATAGTTCTAGTAGATCTGGGTTCTCGTTTTTCTCTACGGCTTACATCCCCCACCGCACCTTCTTCTTTCTCAATTCCACCTACAGCTCCTTCTATTTTTTCAGTCGCAGTTGTGGGTGATTCCAGTAGTTGTACCACAGAACCATCTTTCCCAGTTTTCTCAGCCATTTCTCTAAAATATTTCTGCATAAAAAGCTTCTGCCTTCTCAGTTGTTTCTATCCTGTGTCTTTGTCCTTGCCATGTACATAGTAGACCTTCCGGTATGAGCCATCTGTAATTAACACCTTTTTAAATCAGAAGTTTGGTCAGGAATTGGTATTCTCTTCTCCTCTCTCTCACCTCTCTTGGGATTTGTTTGAGGACTACAATCTCCTTGCCTTTGTATTCTAATTTTCTATCTCTCATTTTCTGTAAGATTTGTAATTTGGTTGTTTTCTTAGTAAATCTTACATGCGCTTCCCTTGGAAGAGCATTCCTCATTGCATATCTTGTATATACTCTAAAGGATTTGTCAATCATATCTATCATCTTATCTTGGGAAATATCTAATGCATCTATCAGGATCTTGGATATTATCTGAATAATATTCTGAATTTTTCTTAAGATTTCAAAACATAGAAGAAGAAAAAGGAGAGAACTTAGTTCAACTGGCTCACATTTATGACTGGTTAAAGTGTCCTGAGGCCACATGGCCATGATTTACAACATTTGTTGTCCTGTATAGGTATTTATGCAGCAGGGACGTGCAATCATGGGAGGCAGGGAGGCAGAGCCTCACCACTGTCATCATGAAAAGAAAAAAAAATTAAAAGGAAAAAGGCTGAGATAGTTGCTGCCAGAGTCACAGTGGATGACTCTGCTTAGTGCTTAACTGCAGGAGGAGGCAAGAGAACCATGTGCCTCCTTTAGTCTATCTTTATGATCACTTGAGCAGAGTTAAGCAAGGGTTAAAAGGTGAAACATTTCTTATGCAAAGGAGGCATGTGGTTCTTTTGCCTCCTCCTGCAGAGGGCACTTTTGTAGAGGCTTTTTTTAAACAGTTAAGCAGAGTCATCCACATGGTGACTCTAGCAGCAACTAGCCCAGCCTGGCTTCAGCAGCTCTTGCCTTTTTCTTTTTACATTTTCACATTTTCATCATGGCAGACAAGAGCAGAGTTGAAATCCTCTGTGACACAGCTGGAAAAGGTATGTGGATTGGAGGGACGGGGAGGAATTCAAAATTATTGTAATTTGTAAGTAATTTTTTATTGTAAGTAATTTGTGTGTGTTTGTTTCTTTACTTCACTCAAACAAACTCTCTCTCAATTTGAACAGCCAGGACTTTAGACATGCATAGCCACTTCTGTCTGACAGAGAGGTGCCCCGTGTCCCACAGCTATGTCCAACACAGCTGGAACAGGATTGAAAGCGTGGAACAGGATTGCGTGCTTCTCTCTCCATAAGAAAGAGGCATTGCCAGTGCAATCTTGTTAAATAAGAGCAATCCCGATCATCGGAGGAGGCAGGGGGGGGCAATCCTGTTCCACGCTTACAACTAGATCACCTTTGGGAAGAAGAGGTAGGCTGCAGCCTTAAGCCCTGTCACCTGGTATAAATGGCTTCAAGCAGCCTCCCAATAGAGAAGCTGCCTTCGTGGGAAGCAGTGGCTGGATTGGGGGCACGACTGACACCTCCTTCCAGCTGACCGGCCTGAGGCGTGGCCCTTTGCAGAAGCGGTAGCCTTTGCAGTGGCTACAAGGTGAGGATCGCGCAGGAGACAGCTGATTTTGGGTGCGGAGCCTGGGCGAGCTGGAGCCATGGTGCAGGTCTACAACTTGCACCCCTTCGGGTCACAGCAAGTCGTCCATCTGAAGCAGGAACTGGCGCTCTTCTGCTGTGGGTGGGATGTATTCCTGGTGGCCTATGGCTCCGGTGCCTGCAAGGTGGAAGTGTTTGCCCTGTGGGGCGAGCAAAAGCTGAAAGAAAGCACCCCACCGCTTCTGTGTGACATAGAGGTGTCCCACACCCCACAGCTGGGTCGGACATAGCTGTGGGGCGCGAGACGCCTCTATTTCAGACATAGCTGCGGGGCGGGCAAAAGCCGCTTTCTTTCTTTTTGCCTCACCAGCCATAAGCTTCACTGCACGTCACTGTTATGAAGTAATGGTGGAATGAGGCTGGTATGATTGCCTTTGTAATGCAGGCACAGAGAAACACATTTTCAGAGGGGCATTGTCTCTCCAGGTAAGAAATCTTCCTTATATTGGTCTTCAAGGATAGTTGAGGGGAGGGCGTGCCATCATGCCAAAGTAAAAGATCTTCATTATTTAGCTACTTTGAGTTTAGTTAAATAGGGAAGTTGGAATACTTTTTGGATTCTTTGACAATAAATGTTGGGACATACTGTGTTTGTTGTATGCTGTTTAATGAGTGCTTTGGCCAGAGGATCTCCCATGCTGAGTAGAAGAGCTGAAGAGAAACCAAGGATGACATTTTATTGCCTTTTTCCACATGGCTTGAAAAATTGTTACTCATAGTTAATGGATGAAGGTCAAGGGGAAAAAGGTTAGTCTGAGTCAACAGTTCAATATGGTTACTCACACCCTAGCCTCTACTTTCATGATGTCTGTCTCTAGACTTGAGGTGGCTTTATAAGGACACTTTGAGACTTGAAGAGCTGATCTTAGAAATTTGGATTGTAAAAGGTGAAAGATTTATACGATCTAAATACAATATGCACAAAATTGGAAAAAAGAAAATACACCATCAGAGCTAGATATAATCAGAAAAATGTTGCCTGTGTGGAAGCAGATAGGCTCATTCTTGAACTTAAAAATAAAGGAGAATCAGAATATTCTGAAGTCTGGAACAGATTTTATGATTGGTATAAGACAAGGTGACAAGACTGGAACAAACTGTATATATTGTGATTGGACAGAAGGATAGACAATGTATTAAGTAGGCTAATAGTTAATGGTTGATAATAGTTGTATATAATGTGAATGTATGGTCACTTAGACTTCGGGGTACTGTATTGTTTTAAATGTAAAAATAATAAAATATATTCCAAAAAAAAACCACCCAAAAAAGAAATTTAGATTGTACAAATTTTAATGGAACAAAAGTGAAGAGGCCTAGCTGTAAAGAAGTTGTGTTATTGGCTTGGCTTCACATAATTTGAGCGCTGCAGGTATGTATTGACTACTTCTTGTCTTAAAAAAACTTAAAGATGGCAGAAAAGAGCCTCTATGCAATGTTTCATCCGTGGGCTGACCAACAGCATGAAGAATTTGGAACAGGAAACCTTCCAATTTTGTGGCCATCTATGCTCCAGGAATGGCTCTTGGTCTTTTTGGTAAATGCCATGATTTACTGTTATTAAATATTACACTTAAAAAGGTCCAAACTAATACAAATTAAGAAAAAATATTGAAAAAATTGAAAGTGTAGAAAATAAAACCAAAAACAGAAAAGAAAGAAATAATAAAACTATAGTAAAGTAAAAGAAATATATAAAGAAGTTATTCTACCAACACAAAAAGTATATAGTATTTTAGTAATGAAATAGAGGGACGGGATACTTATGTGCTATTACAACTGATCAGCAAAAGACTGTATTTGCATGTTCATACCATGTTTTATTGTGCCCTCACATGCTGAAGAACTGAAAACAGTGGGTAGGCAATCTGATTCATTCCAAATATTTTGGACTAATTTTATCCAGCTTGCATAGCCAAAGGCAAGAGATTATAGATGCTACAGTCCAAGACATCTGGAGGAAATAGTAACCTTATTTTAGCATCTGTCCATAGACTGATTATATTGTTGCTAACAAGCAATGAAACGAAACTGATAACTTGCATATGTTGTTGTGGAGATCCAACTTTACAACTCTCAATTGCAGCTAACTAGCAATATCTCTCTTGATTTAATCTTCATGACTTGATATTTGCTTTAAATGATACTTAATAAAATTAACAGTGTAATTTGGAACTTTAAAGCAATTTGAAAGTAAACAGTAAAGACCTAGGCCAATTTAATAGTTCTTAGATATGTTTTCAGATGTGTGTATTCTTTCTGAAGAAGTGTAAACAAAAAGTATAAAGATGGCCACACTTGTTTTAAGATGGGAATATTTACAATGCCATGTATGCTAGTTCCAGATGTTTTCAGAAATTGACTTAAAAACAAGACACCTGGGATTTATTTGGGTTGTAATATTCCTCCCTGCCAGTATAAGCCATTAGGTTCATTGTCATTTATTGTAGTAGTTTCATCACTACTACAATAACACACATCAGGTGGTGGCCTTCCAGCTCCAACGGACCTTGGAGGAAGCGAGTTATCTTGACCCCTTCCAGTCCGGCTTCAGACCTGGTTACAGCACAGAAACCGCTTTGGTCGCATTGACCGATGATCTCTGGAGAGCCAGGGATGGAGGCCATGCGTCCATCCTGGTTCTCCTTGACCTCTCGGCGGCTTTCGATACCATCGACCATGGTATCCTTCTGCGACGACTGCGGGAGGTGGGAGTGGGAGGCACTGTTCTGCGGTGGTTCTCCTCCTACCTCTCGGACAGGTCGCAGTCGATGTTGGTTGGGGGGCAGAGATCGTCCCTGAGGCCCCTAACTTGTGGGGTGCCGCAGGGTTCGGTCTTATCCCCCCTACTATTTAACATATACATGAAACCGCTGGGCGAGATCATTCGGAGGCACGGGATAAAATACCATCAATACGCGGACGATACGCAGTTGTATCTGTCCGCCCCGTGCCAACTCAATGAAGCGGTGGACGTGATGAACCAGGGTCTTGAGGCCATTAAGAACTGGATGAGAGCTAACAAACTGGTACTCAACCCAGACAAGACCGAATGGCTGTTGTGTTTCCCTCCCAATAATTTGGCCAGTGTTCCATCGCTCAGGCTGGGGGGTCAAATTCTACACCCCTCAGATAGGGTTCGCAACTTGGGAGTCCTCCTGGACCCACAGCTGACTTTTGACCACCATCTGTCCGCTGTGACCAGGGGGGCATTTGCCCAGGTTCGCCTGGTACGCCAGTTGCGACCCTACCTGAACCGGGAGGCTCTCACAACAGTCACTCGAGCCCTTGTGATCTCCAGGCTGGAATACTGCAATGTGCTCTACATGGGGCTGCCCTTGAAGAGCATCCGGCGACTTCAGCTAGTCCAGAATGCGGCCGCACGAGTGAGAGTGGGCGCACCGCGGTACGCCCACATAACACCCATCCTCCGCGAGCTGCGCTGGCTACCTGTTGATCTCCGGGTGCGCTTCATGGTGCTACTTACCACCCATAAAGCCCTTCATGGTAGTGGATCTGAGTACTTGAGAGACCTCCTTCTGCCGATTACCTCCCTTCGTCCCATCAGATCGCACAGAGTGGGCCTCCTCCGAGTTCCATCCGCCAGTCAGTGCCGACTGGCGACTACGCGGAGGAGAGCCTTCTCAGTAGCAGCTCCGACCCTTTGGAACGATCTCCCGGAGAGATTCGCACCCTCACCACAGTCCAGAGCTTCCGCACAGCCCTTAAGATCTGGCTATCCCGTCAGGCCTGGGGATAAGATCTTCATACACCCCACCCGAATGTTGAATGAATGTTGTGTTTTATTGCTATTATTATTTGTACTCACATATTATTTTACGTTCTGTCTTGCACCCCCTTCCCATGAGTTGTAAGCCGCCCTGAGTCCCCTCAGGGAAAAGGGCGGCCTATAAGTGACAATAAAATACTAAAAAAAAATATACTAAATCACGTAGAGCAGAAACATAGTTCAGTGTTGTCAATACACCTACTTATTTAATTTGCAATTTCAGATGGAAAAATAGGTCATCTGAAATGAAAATGCAAAACAAAGACTGTGGTTGGAAAAAAAAGACTGCATTTTTTTGGACAGTGAATTACTCTTCTTAAACCAGTTCTGTAACTAATGATGCCATTTGGAATATCAACATTCCTCTTCTGCAAGAAAGAACAATACTTTTTCAATTAATACAACATTCCATCCAGATGAGATTATCTAGGAACTACATTCAGATATGAAGCTGGCAATTAGCAGAAACATAGCTAAATTCAAGAGATATTAAACTCCAATTTTCCAGCAGCCAAACTGATGAAGGTACTTCCTATGATATCTGATTTTAGAATGGGGAGATAAGGGTAGTTCAATCATCAGATAACTGAGGGTCCCTATTGGTTTTCAGGGACAGCTTGTGATTTTCTTTGAGAATCTATGGGAGGTTTGGCCAGGCCTTGATTGTAGCCTAAAATAGGTGGGAGATGAGGTCTTGGACTGGATTGCTCCTATTCAGCATTCGGTTTAAGCAATCGGTTCCAAATAGTGCAGCGTGGTAGATAGATGAGAGGTCTTCAAACTTGGCAACTTGAAGACTTGTGGACTTCAACTCCCAGAATTCTCCAGACAGCTATGCTGGGACAATTCTGGGAGTTGAAGTCCACCGTGACCCGACAAAAGCGCGCACGACAAAAGTGCACCGACAAAACCACGTCGCTAAAACCGAGACGTCATCAACGCGCCAACAACAGCGCGTCAACAACAGCGCATCGACAGAAGGGCGATTTACAACAGCGCATCAACAGAAGGGCGATTTAAGTTAAGGTAAGGGTTAGGTTTAGGGTTAGGATTAGGGTTAGGGTTAGGGTTAGGTTTAGGGTTAGGCTTAGGGTTAGGTTTAGGGTTAGGTTTAGGGTTAGGGTTAGGGTTAGGGTTAGGGTTAGGGTTAGGGTTAGGGTTAGGTTAGGGTTAGGTTTAGAGTTAGGGTTAGGGTTAGTGTTATGTTTAGGGTTAGGGTTACATTTAGGGTTAGGGTTAGCATTAGGGTTAGGGTTAGGGTTAGGTTTAGGGTTAGGTTTAGGGTTAGGGTTAGGTTTAGGTTTACAGCCCCCTTCTGTCAGCACGCTGTTGTCGGCGCGATTCAGCGCTCATTCATCAGCGCAGTTCAGAATTCGCAGTTTTGTCACCGCGGTTTAGTTGGGCGTGCTTTTGTCGGTCGCCCTTTTGTCGGTGAATTGAAGTCCACAAATCTTCAAATTGCCAAGTTTGGGGACTCCTGAGTTAGATGCACGCCTACTCGACCGTAAATCTGAGGGAATCTAGCTTAAATGCCTAGCTGGCTAGAAACGGATAACAGGACTCTGCAGAGCACATGATTCCCAGGCTACAGTTCCACAGGGGATGCTCTCAAACAGTTGACAAAGCCAAAGAGGCGAAAAATGAGTGGGACTAGAGTAGGTGATACCATTTACTTCCCCAGGAGGCTTCCCAGGTCAAGTGGTTCCATCCAGGTGGCAGGTAGGAAACCGCTTCCAAAGTGGAGCTGAAACTGTGCGATCCAAGCACTTTCTATGGCAGTTTAAAAGGTCGGGGGAGCATAGTTGTTGATTATTATTATTATTTTCCCCCAATCAACACCGTGAGTAATTTCTTCCCCCCTTTCTCAAATGGCACTGGTTGTTTGCCGCAGGCAGAGCTTGCAGGGGGAATGAACCATTGTGCCCGTGGAAGAGGAAACAGATTAAGCTCACTTTTATTTCTTCTCTGAAAAGAGAAGGGATTATTAATCAGTTAAAAAGCTTTAAAAAAGAGAGTGGAATGTAGGACACATATCAAGGATTATATGTAATGGGGGTGGGGTGGGGTGTAATCCTCCACGTCTCTCCCCCCCTTTCTATGCATTGATGCATTGATCCACTACTGTCCGGATTCTTTCTCTCCCCCTCTCACCCAGGAGAAGGTTGGGAGTGGGTGCTTTCACGGGGAGGCAGGGCAAGCAGCAGTTTTTTATTTTGGAGATGGGTGGAGAAGGGAAGTCGGGCGTTTGCCAAATGCCAACATTAGAAATCATTGCGCGGCAGTTGGAAACTGCTGCACGGTGTTTTCCTGTCAAGTGCACGGCTGTGCAGCTGCGCAGCTTAGAGGGAACATTGCCTTACAATCCAGGGGTGGGTTGCTGCTGGTGTTACTGCAGGTTTGCAAACCGCATGTAATGAGCATGTATGCGTGCTTTGTGCATGTGCACTGTTCAATGTAAATTGTTCTGCATGCATGTGCAGAACAATTTACAGTGAACTGCATGCAAACAGTTACTAAAATCTAAAATGGTGGCAGCCAAGCGTCAGCAAGGGAACCAGTTCGGGGGAGTGGTAGGCCTGAATTCCACTACCGTTTCAACTGAACTGGGCCGAACCGGCAGCAACCCACCTCTGTTACAGTCACTTGTCATCTTGTAATTGGATTACTGTAATCTGGCCAACATAGCACTGTCATTGAAGATTATCTGGAAACTACATCTAGTTTAGAATGCAGTAGTGTAAGCAGTAATAGCATTTCTTGTAATTTCTGTGTTCCATCACTGCTTCATGATCTGCATTAGTTGCAAGTCAGCTTCCTTCTTCAATTCAAGATACTGATCATTACCTACAAAGCCTTTCATGGCTTAGGTGTTGGTTATCCAATGGACAGTTAGTCTTCAGTGGGATTGCCCATGTGGCACAGCTGCTTTATTCAGCACATTCCAAGTCTCCTCAATTAAATTGTTTCTAGGAATTGTTTCTGAAATGAAATATCCTGGGGAACTGGATAAACAATGAAATTTGAAAATCAATATTTTCTTGAAGCTTTATTCTAGAAAATATCTATAAATAGCTGAAACAGCAGTGGAAATATCTAGAGCATTAATGGAAAAAGACAAAAACTATATCCACCCATTCTGTGTAAAAGCCTTTATGACAGCAGGAGTGACAAAATATAATTATCATGCCTGCAGACAGCTGACTTGGTTCTTCCTGGGAAGGAAGGAATATCGCCAGGGTTGTTGTGAGGACTACTTGCGAAGACTACTTGAGGAATGGTCTAGCTAGTTTAAAAAATCTGGGTTATTTTTAAATCACTAGGTAGACCAGAGCAAAACATCAAGTCCACAAGATTACTATAACTATTTTTGTCAAATAGATCTATGTCCCTCCTGGTTTGGTCAAGGTCCCCTAGAAATAATATAGAGTTGAGTACAGGGAGGAGTAAATGCATATTAATTTTGATTTGGAATGAGGAAATGGACCCACCTTTGTTTAAAGAAATTGTAGTCAAGTTCTGGACCCTACAACACTGGAAAATTTCTGACTGTATAGCTTCCAAGCAGCTGTTTAGGAATTCTTCAGAAGTATAAAACAGGAACAGATCTTACAGTTATCTTTGTAATATATGTTTCTGTGACTCAAAATCTGGCTGACATTGTCTCAGCAATTTCATGGAGATGGTAAATAATATAAATACAAAATAAAATTTTGTCAAGCCAAATTCCAAGGAAAAAGCAGAAGGATCTTCTGAATTCTTCTTCCTGAAGATGTCCAAATTGTTGCCTAATCCACATTACATGGCATGGGGAGACAATGGCAATATCTGCAAAATATCACAGGGATGAAGCATTTCTCTTTTAGAATAAAATATCAAATATCCATTTAGTATTCTTCAGGGAGCACAATATTACCGTTATAATGAATCTTGTTAAAACATCTGCATTTCATTGGAAAATCTGCACAAAACAAGTTATTCAGATACTGTAATACTGTTTTCAGTTATCTCTTGTTCCACATGTCTGCTGAAAAAGTAATAAAGCAAAATATAAGGGTCATGGAATAAATCAATAAATAACCTTTGTACTCTTGTTGTATAGTGGATATGAACAAACCCTCCATTTCCATCCTTGGGATTGTTAAAAATTATTTTCAATGAACTATATATTTCAATAATATCTAGTTAAGATTTTATTATGACATTTTAGTCCAACGTATGATGTACTGCTTCTGCCATGTTTTCACAAAACATTACCATGAGTGAAATTTTCACATTAACTACAATTGCAGAAATGACTGATGTTCAAATCTAAAGACAATTGCTGTCATTATTAAACTTCATTATAAAATAATATATGTGGGTGAAATGGTGGTTTGATGCCTTTGTAATTTGCTCTACCTTTCCCAATGTACTTTTCAGTTACATTAACTGAATCATTTCATCATATGGATGCAAAGATGAGAGAAACGAACAAAAACGTACCCATTAACTGAAGCATTGCAAATGTGCATAGTTAATGGAAACCATTTTGGCATATTGTATTTGATTCCATAGTGTATCTACTCAAACAATTTCAGTGGCATATTAAAACAAAATGCTGCATTGTGCTTTTCACTAAGAATGAAAGTAATAGACTTCAAAATTAGCTTTCAACTGAAATTGTTGGAAATGAAGAAATGTTTTACCTTAGGAAAAAAAGCTAATGTCATTGAAAGGGAAAAAGTAGACTGGAATAAAAATTCTGTATACATGGATTGTGTATTTTTTCTCAAAGAACAAGCACCACATCCATTTCCTTAAGTATGAATACTCAAGCATTTATTCAACAATAATTAACACACTCATTTTCTTACAGTGAACTGATTTTTTTTGTAGAATATATTATTAATTAATTAAATTGTATTACGCTTATTGAAAAAAAGGAAAACTGGTTTTAATATCATTCCTTTTGTTCGCCAAAGATTAGACAGCAAGAAACTCCATATTTTTCATGAAGCTAAGTTAATTCATTTTCAGTTTGACTTATTAGGTGAGCCTTTATTTCAGATACATTTGAAATTTTTGGCGGAACCAGAAATTAACTGCATTTGATAGTCATATACTTCCAAATTCCAAGCATGTCACCACTATCATTCTCTTATACATAACATATACATGTTATATATAGTTTTTAACTAAAAGCTAGGTTATTTATGGCAGATTAATTATGGGATGCAGAATTATTATTTTAGATTTACTATACAATGGAGTGTTCATAAAATGGATGGGCTCCAGCTTTGTGTTGATTTTCCAGTGCAACCAAAAATGCAACTTTTGTTTTGTCTCATTCACATCAATTGCTGAATTGCTAGTAAATCCAGGGGACATTTGCTATCATTAATATGCAGCAATCAGTGGAAAAACTAGCTATGCTATTTTGTTATGTGGCTATTGGAGACTTCTGGGTAGATAAAATGCTTTTTAGAAAGAAAGAAAGAAAGAAAGAAAGAAAGAAAGATAGATAGATAGATAGATAGATAGATAGATAGATAGATAGATAGATAGATAGATAGATAGATAGTCTTCTGGGTACCATGGCTAAAATAGGACATAGACATAAAATCAGCTGAACTTGTGCAATGATATATTTTATTGTCTTTCATGTTCAGTTTAACATTGTTATGCTATGGATGATGAAACCTCAGAATTGAAAGACTTGATCATTTTGCTGTTGCCTAGTTGAATTCCCTATCCCACAGAATTTAACTAGTGTGGAACTGGCACAACTCACCTCATCTCCAGTTTGCATGCCACAGAATCCCAATACTCACCATAGAAATTCTTGTTTTCAGTTCTATCTTGCTCCAATGGCTTTTTCTTGGCCAGAATGTTCTTGGCTGGTCTTTTTGTTGCTCTTTTCCTCTTTTTCCTGCTTATACCTTCATTATTAGGATGATTAGATGGTTTTAGAAATGTTTTAAGTAAGAAAAAAAAAACCATGCCTGATGTCAATTACCGGTAATACTGGAATTTACAAATGGACATCAGTATTGTTTAAATATGTTTCTTTACCTAGTTTGGTAATGAAATATCTGCAAGAAAACAACCAAGCTCACAGAGCACCAAGGATCCTTCATTTCAACCCTTAAATACAAATATGTTCCTATATCAGTGACACAAAATATTATAACATTAGAAATATTTAAGATCTTTGAAAAATGGAGCCAGAGGTTAGCAATTACAATATCAGTAATAATGTTAATGTATAGACTGAATTTAAAATATGTTAATGAAGGAATGGCAAACATCTGACAAGATAAAATACAGAATGGGAAACAACAAATGATATGCCAAGAGAATGATCCGGAAAAAGGATGCTTTACTGAACATACAACAGAAACTGTCTGAAGTTTAAAAATTAAAATGGAAATATACATGATAAATAGAAAGAATCACCTGAAAATGTTTTTATTTCTTACAAAAGAATGTTAAAACAAATGTTAAAACAAGCCTATTTTTTCTGGCAATCTTTTATGGACTTCTTGCTGACACCTGGATTGAAAAATTGATGTTTTATGAATATGCTTATAGGTAAGGGATGGAACATGAAATAGATATCTGTTTAATGTTGGTCATTCAACAGTGAAACATTTGTGAAGTGGGCCCAGCAGTGCCTGCATTTTCTGTGTCATATGAGAAGAGTATCTCTTCCTTCCCCTGTCCTTGATGATTGAGAGTATCATGTTGTATTTTATTACTCTTTGGCTTGGAAGTATTACTGCTTCGGATTGGAAGGCTATGCAGGAGAGTGGAAAAGATTGTTGGAAGTTCACTTCCTTCTACCCAGAATATGGAATGCTTGATCAGGGTCTACAGTATTGTCAGGGACTTTATACTTCTTCTCCATGATGGGTTTTCATTGTTGCCTTCGGGGAGGATGCTTTGCAGTATCTGAAGCAGAAGAAGTAAATTCTATAATAGCATTGCACCACATAGTATCAACCTTGTTAACTCTCAAGACCCTTTTTTCCACTATCTAATCAAAATTGACTGTGATTAATATATATACTCTGTGTGTGTGTGTGTGTGTGTGTGTGTGTGTGTGCACGCACGCGCACACACACATTTTGGCGCCATTTTTGCATAACTTGACATTTTTGGATGCTACTGCTGTTATTACTGTTATTATTATTGCTGTTATTATTATATTATTAATGTGATCCTTGGGATAGTGACATTATTTAGTGGATGGCATTCTTTCAAGAGCGGAATTTCATTTTAATATGTGCCATTATGTATACAGGAAAATGGCAATAAAGGTTTCTTTATCATCTTAATCTTAATTTTAATTTTAATTTTAATCTTATCTGTTTAAGTTTATGGAAGTGAAGAGTTATTAAATTGCTTTATAGTTGTGATGAAGGTTGGAAAACACTTCCTTATATATTTCTTTTCTTTTTCTTTATAATACTTCTTCCTTTTCTTCTTCTTTTATTTCACTTTTTATAATTTTTTCATTCTTTTCTATTTAAATTTAGTTTGTATTAGTTTTTACTATTATAATTATTATTCATAATAAAAATTATATTAAACATTAAATAAAGAATAGCAGTCATCTTAATTGGACTACTAGCAATGATGGCCTCTCCAGGGTCTTTTTATGTCTTCTGCCACTATCAGATAGAAAGATGGGTTTGAAAAGCAATGGAAATCAAGAGACGGATATGAAAGAAAAAGGAGAAGTGGAGTGGAAATGAAATACATATAATTTCAGATATAAATGTTGATTCTGAGAAAGGAAGTGTGTGCTTAAGGAAAAGACCTTTTAAAACTAATCCTGTACAATATTGTGTGCCGGTTATATTCTTGATGAATTCGATCTCTAGTGTGTCTGAGGCAAACTGGTTATTGTAATATTACTGTTTTGTAATTTGAAATAACTTAAACAGATATATTTGAGAAAAAGAAAATGCTAGTTTTAAAACATAAGAATGAGAATGATAAGAATGTAATTTTATTTTTAAGGTTGCTATACAATCTGCCATTCTTTGCTTTATAAATCTTTAGAAGATTATGCAAACCCAATTCACATTTAAATGTGAATTGAGAAAGAAAATCCTGATCAAAATTAATCTTGGTTCCCTATTCCTCAGTGTTTCCATGGTTTCAATGGAGGAAAATTCTCCGCAGATACCAAATAAAGTTTCATGTCACAAGACTGAAAAGATAATTTCTGCTAAATAATTTTTTTTATGAAGCTGTTAGTGACCTGGAACACAGTTAAAAAATAAATATGTCATCCTCAGATTTGTGGGATAATGAGCAGCCTTTCATTACTCAAGAAATATAAACATTAATATAATCTTTGGGGAAAAGAATTAAAATAAATCAATTAACCTTTTGATATAGTGAACAAACACTCTGTTGGAACTGTCAAACTATTAGAGTGTAACTTTAGATTTAGCAATAATTAGGAAACTCATGAGCAATACCTACATAATGTGGAAAGCAAACTTGAAATGAACAATCTCCAAAGCACCCAAATCTTTTTTCAAATTTTGCAAAATATATGTTTGCTTGGCAAATTTGCATATTCAGATCTCCATTGAACAAACAAGCTACATATATGCAGTGCAAATATTAATTTTGTTCCACTGATCATAACTTAAAAGAAGGCAATTTTCTTGAGTCATTAAAAAAAATGGTAAAGTCACAGGTACTCTTCTTGAAATACTTGAATAATAACTTGGGTAAATTCTCTTGATATAATGAAATCTGCACTGAAAACACTTTCTGTTGTGGCACAGTGGTTAGAATGCAGTGTTGTAGGCTAATTCTGCTGAAGGCGGATGAGAACAACCCTGAAAACTGAAGGCAGATGAGAACAACCCTGTGATATGATGGATCTCATGTTCAGATATTTATTTTTAGATGAATTGCAGTGCTCCAGCAGTTACTTACTTAGGAATGCTACTTAACTTATTGATGTAACTTTGTAATTATAAAAGAAAGAAAATCTTTGAATTGAATTTGGCTCTGGAGACTAAGAGAGTCTTACCAATAAATTTTGCTTTGTTAGCTGCAGTTATTTGTGAGTTAAAAATAATCTGACTAGTTTTGTTCATATTTCTGTTACCTGCACTTGGAGTACTGCTTTAGGAAGATGAAGGAAAAGTATTAACTAGCTCATTATAGCCATCAGGATAACAACCAGTACATCCAGGTCAATGGTGGGTTGCAGGTGGTATGTCCCGGTATGGGCGTACTGTAGCCTGCCTGGAGCACCGGGTACTGTTCCAGTGCGGTGCTCTGGAAGGCCCACCCCCCGCCCATGCTCCTTACCTGTCTCCTTACCTGCGCGATGCTCCACAGAGCAGCTGGAGCAGCTGAAGCATCACAGAGGCTCGAGGCGGCATCACTGAATGGTAAAATGCATGCACATGCTGTGCGCGTGTGTATGCGTGCCACACATGTTCATGTGGAGGACGCCGGGTTGCAACGTGATCCAGAGCCCACCACTGGTCTAGGCGGATTCAGATTTGCATTCATTCTGAAAGAAACACATTTGTTATTTGTTTTCACCGCAAACTGAAAGTACTTGGTTTTAAAGCCATATTTGGGGATCCACTGATATGAAAAAGCATCTCTTCTAAGACAGTCTCCTTGTGCTTTATTATTCATACTTGATGTTTTGTCTCCAAGGAGATATCTTTCCAAAATTGTGAAAAGTTATTCCTTGGTGATGCAACTGTTGAAAAAATAAACAGTTGCTAAAGCTGTTGATAAAATAATCATATATATATATGTGTGTGTGTGTGTGTGTGAAGTCTTTATTGGGGTTTGGAAAATATGATAGGTGTGGAGTAGTGGATGCAAAGACACATTTGCAGATCAGTGCTGGGTTCCAGATTCCAGTTCATGTAGGGCCTGGCGTCCACCACATGAACACGCACAGTGCACACATGCATCCTTACCTCTTCTGACATCTCCGTGAGCCTCCGCAATGCTCCAGCTGCTCAGAAGAGTGTTGCACAGGCTATGTGCACTCCATGCGCGGAAGCACCAAAGAGCTCAAATACAGGTAAGGAGCTCATGCGTGCATGTGGGCCCTCCGAGCACCATACCAGAACGGTACCTGTTGTTCCTGGCAGGCACCAGTATGCCTGTACCGGGGTGTACTGCCTGCAACCTACCACTGTTCCAGACCAAGAAACTAAGGACAGACTTGGAACTCTAGTAGGCCCAGAGACCAAATCTGAAAAAAATAGCCACAAAACGAACTAGTTCACATGAGTTAATGATATGAAGGAGATAGATTACTTGAAAGAAAGGACTTGACAGAAAGATTACTCATTAATGAGGCAGCTGAAGAAGACAGAAAGCAACTTAAGAGACAAAGAGTAGGACTGAAAGCAAGAGTAGGAGCACAGTGACTGAAAGATCTACTCAGCCAAACTGGGTTTGGCTTGGGATCAGCAGGAAGAGATCATGATGTAGAAATTTACAAGGCAGTTGTGACTAAGCATTCCTGCCAAGGGAAGAGATGGATACAGATAATTCTCACTTACCAACTCCTTTGTTCAGTAACTTTAAAATTATGAGAGTGCTAAAACAAATTTTCCACAGAATATAGTCAATATGCATTGTCCTATGTCCAACCTGTTGCTTTTTTCCCCTTCCCATCCTTTTAGTGGGATTGCAAAACAGCAAAAAAGCACACAATAGGAAACATACCAGCTGTTTGTGCTGGCACATTGCTTTCAATAGGTATTTCCTACTGTGTGCTTGTTTATTTTCACTGCATGCCTGCTTACTCTCTTGTAATCCCTTTTTCTCTAGATAATATAAATACAAACATTTATTGCTTTCTCACTAATTATTTCACTGCTGGGATGAGCATTCCAAAGGCAGAGATTTAGGAAAAAGAAATGCACAATTGTAGTCTTGTGATTTCCCACTTAGCAACTGTTCCATTTAGTGATGGAGTTGCTGATACTAATTGTGGTAATTAAACAAGGGTTATCTATAAACAAGGGCTATCTATATATTATGTCTTTGAAAATGTAGGGTCCCTTGAAGAAAACTGTTAAGATGGGCAAGGAAGATGATATCCAAGGTTCTATTCACCAAGAATTCAATGATTGTGCATATATATAATTAGTGCATTTATTATTTTGTGAATTTGTGTTATAGGTCTGTAGGTTAACTGGGACTGCTCTTTAACTATGGCACTGCACACACCAAAGTAAACAAAATGCCTTAGGACTTATTGGATTGTGTATGGTGGTGGTAAGGATAGCTCTTAGTACCCCTTGCTAGGGCAACAGTTGTTCAGCAGGGTTTGTTGAAAGGACTTTGCATAGGATTTAAAAAATAAATAGCTGGGACTCAATGACAGGGAAATTACCTTCCTAAGTTTCTCAAACTCAGGAGTAGAGACTGGTGGGAGAGGGGCCTGAAAAGCTTCTGAAAGAACTTGCTGGTCTAAATCTGTATGAGAAAGGGCTGAAGTTGGATTTTAAGATAGTAACCTGATCCTGTCTCCATCCCCATCCCGAAATATCACTGCTAATTAATCAATCATGATTAAACAAAAGGTGATTAAAATTGTTTTAGAGTAATGACTATATAGTGTACTATACTGCATAGGCAGAATTAAGATACAACTACTAGGACATCCAAAGTCCTACACACAATTTATAAGTGGCAGTAGCAGCCTTCTGTTTTCCAGGAATGATTATAACTTCATTTAAGTAAAGCTTGATGTCAGATTCTATTCTTTTTTTTAATGAGTTTTCAAATTATTTAAAAGAAATAACAAGGGAAAAAAAGCTAGAACCATAATTTAGGTTTATGCACAGTAACTTTCAAAGGACAGGAAGAAAAGCAGATACAAATGCTTGTTAATGAACATGTTTTCAGTAACTCAGAGGTCCTTAAACTCATGAATACTTCAAAAGATAATGGAATCATCAAGAATATTTGCTCTTGGTCCTGAATACAATTAGATTTTTCTGCAGTGGAGATTAAGGATGTTATGACCATCTGTCTTTTTCTATTCAATCCTCTCTCTGTGGAGCTGGCAGCTCACTCTTCAGAATATTTTTATTTAGTTGTGTCCCTAATTGGTTTCAAGCAAATCTCATAATTCCTCAGATGTGGACATCTTATGTATAGGTTCTTAAGCATAGTTATAAATTAGTTTTAATATAGCTTATAGCCTGGTCCTCAAATTCTCTTTTAGTCTCTGAAAAGTTTAACACCTTGCTGTTTTATTAAAAAAGATAAAACGCTGTGGCATTTGCCAATTGATTCCCAGTGACATTATGGAAGAAGAGTGAGGATCTACTGCAGAGCTGTTGAACTCGTGACCTGGTTTAGTGAAGGGAAAAAAGTCATGATATGTCATGTGATACCACCATGATGACACAAGTTTGACACTCCCTGATCTACTGTATCTGAGCATACCTAAAGCTTACTGTGACTGTAACGGTGTATATCTTTACCTTGAGGTAAATTCCATGAAAGTCAACAAATGCTTTTCCAAGATGACATTTGACACAATCTGAGCCCTCTAAAACAGATACAGGATTCAAACTTAGAGAACAAAGCAGAAATGTAAGCTACTTGCTTTTGTTTATGTATGTCTTCATGTTTGGCGAAGGAATGATATTACACTAAATATCACAATAAAGGTAGGAAGAAAGCATCTTCCATTCCATGAAAGATAACGACTTATTTTTAAAAAGTGTTCACACTATATCTAAACAATTGCAAAAAATGCTTAGTTTTATAATTTAAAATTTCTGTAGAACATCACAAAATGCAAAATATGTTCCTTAATTTGTCAGTTTTCTTGGATGTTTTAGGTTTTATAGTATATAGATGTGTAAATACTATTCACGGGGAGTGTTTAATATTAGAATGATGAAAAATCTTTTTTAATTTCAGCCTGTTGTAAATAAATTAAATCTTTACAGTAGGTTTTTTGTCAGATTCTTTGAAAGACAATTTTATTTTCTAGCACATCCTATACTGACAGCCAGAAACTGTTCTGCACCACCTCAGTACAAACAAAATTAGCTTCTCACAATATTTTTGCAGATGTTAAAGGTCATTAATAGAATGAAACCAGATGACTAAAGCAATACATTTGGAATGATTGGGTTTTATTTTTCTCTCTAGCTTAAAGACACAGAGTCCCCTTTTCATAACTACTTGGCTGCATTTCAGTTTTTTTCCAGTCATTTAATGGTTTCCAAAACCATAAAAGTAGAAGTGTTGGTATATGTATTTCTTGGCTTATAAAATTTTGTATGTGTGACAGTTCAGGGATTTTTACAGGAATGAATGTAACATTAACTATTCAAACAACTCCATGTTTCAGCAATTGTCCAATCTGTGTATTTTGACCAAGGTCAAATTTTTGTCAATGATACAAACCAAGAGTATGAAGACTAGAATGTTGCTAGTTGTAATATTAAAGGACGGTGTACAGTTGGTTTTTTAAAACACCTCTATTGATGCAACTATATTCTTTATTGCATCAACATTATTGTTATCACAGAATTTGATGTGAATGCTGCACTAATCATTGTCACATCTTTTGCTAATGTGATCTGAAGCAAAAACCTGTATTTTGATCTACTAATTCCACGTGCATGCAGAATTTTAACAGATAAAAGGAAGCAAGGTTACAAAGTTTTCTGAATTTTTATCAGCTGAGATGAGCATTGTATTCATATAAAGAAATATGAATTTGATGTGCCTTCCACATCAAACAGATTTTCGGAAAACATCTCAAAGGCACATTCATATTTTGAATTGTGTTGCTTACCAATAAAAACTCATAAAATGTTATGATATGGAATTCTTTAGCATTTTACTCAATAAATTATGACTTCATTTCAAATATTCCAATCATTCCTATTGAGTGCCCTAAATATGGAAAACATTAAAAATTATAAATTACTCACTGATTTCCATAACAGATCCTCAGAATTCCATGTATATTTTTATTACTATACATGTTTTTGAATATTATTTTTTCTAATATACATTTTCAATATGATAACTGCATGTCACTGTTTAATGTTCTGCAGATGGATCAGTTTTCCTAAATGATACTCCCCACCATTTTTACACTCTACTTTTGGGAATTATGGGCCATATCCATATAGAGGCTTTGCCATGTTCTTCCTAGACCTGGTGCTGGATGAAAAACATCTGCCATAAATCTTACTGGCCCAAATGCATCGCTAACAATGGTCTACAAAGCTAGCTGAGGAACTCTGGGAGTTGAAGTCCACAAGTCTTAAAGTTGCCAAGGGTTGGATACCCCTGGTCTATGCTGTGTTGTTGTCCATATAGCATTGACTTGCAACATTCTAAGAGCCCCTGATTGGTGGTTCCCATGTTGTGGCCTCCATCATAGCCAAAAAGGAATAGAAAGGAGAGAAAATAGGCCAGGCATTTGATAGAACGGCTTACTCCCAGTAGAAATTAGGAGAATAAATAGAAGGTGAAAATTTGCAACATAGAATATGTCAACCTTTTTTCTTATTTTCAAATCAGGATTGTAAAAATATTGAATTTTGTATTCAGTATCAAACTTTAGATATCTGCAATTGTACATGTGAGAGCTAATACACAACTATTAAGGAGAAAGCTATGATCCACCTGACACCACTTAGAAATGATCTGAACACCTTTCAGTTTACAAATGCAACAGATTTTTTATTTCTCTTTCATCTTCCGTGTTCCTTCTATAAAAGAGGAAATTTTAGATGTGTATATTTAAGTTAAATCAACAGATGAAATTACTATCCCTGGTTTTCTCTTTAGAAATAGTAGCGGTCTATACCATTTGCCTGCACATATGATCTTATCCCATGAGGAATATGTCCTACATATGTTTAGGGCTGTGAAACCAACTTCCAGAGAAGTTTATCTACATATATATGCTGCATAGAATCAATAATATTGCTTTTCACTCTTTTCTCTTCCCCCATCTCTTTAAAATAATACACATATAGTTTTGAAATAAAAAAGAAAGGAAAGAATTAAATGAAAAAGTAAAAAGAAAGACAGAAAAAGAAAAAAGAAAAAAGAAAAGTTATTAAAATGACTTCCAATCTTAACTGCAGTTACAAGCTATTTTACCCTAAGATTACAACATACTGGTAATTTCCTTCTTTCCATAGTCTACTCTTTCTAACAATCAAACCCATAAATCACAATTTCATTTTTTCTTTTTTTTAGCAAAAAGTCAAAAGAGGTTTCCAATCACTAATAAATATAGTTATTACAATCAATGCTTTCTATTCAGAGACTTTTAATTTCTTCCATCCCCAGTTCATATTCCAAGTAGCAATGTTGAAAAAGGAAAAATGTGGGGGAAAATGGAATAGAGGAAATTGATGGAGAGATCATTCTTTCAACCATATAGAGAATACACAAAAAAAACCCACATACATTCAAAGTATATAGAAAAGTTATATAGAAGGGAATGCTTTGTGACAATGACTTCTTTTCCGGTTTTGGCTTGAACTTCGGCAAACGTGTTTCGCCATGGCAAAGTCCAAGAACCATACTACACACAATCAATTCACAAATGGCACAGAAACAGAATTAAGAAACCAAGGTCACATAGATATGAATTTCTGAATGGGGTGGATCCCAAATTCCTGAGGAATATGTGTTTTGTGAAAAAGCACAACAAGAAAGGACTTAAAGAAAATCTGTGCTAATAATGCTAAAAATGATAAATAACCAGACTGACTTTCTATAGCAAAGGGAACTAATTCCTTGATTAGTAATTGGGTGACAATTATTACCATCAATAAGATGCCACAGAAAGATCACTCCATGGTTACTCTTGCTGGTGCCACTCATCCACATGAAGAGATATGGCCTGTTTCATCAACCCATCCCAAGTGAATGATGGATTCTGGTCAGTTCCTGAAGGACAATCTGGTGGGCAGCTCAGCTAAGGCCTTGGTTGCAGTCTGGAAGAAGTGAGTGACTGAGGCCTTGGAAGATAGTGCTGCTATGCATTGATCCCTGAATGTATTCTGGTTTCTGAGAAGTTCCAGGAAGCAAATAATGCCTAGAATGACATTGGAGAATAAATACATGAAATATATGAACGACAAAATAAGAGCCCATATTCTACATCATGGTGATAAAGGCAGTGAAATGTCATTATTATTATTTTTTGCCATTTTTGCATCCTCCCCACTTGGAGGCCCTGTTTACATTGCTATGAAAGGATAGGTATGAGACTACCCATAGGACTGCAGGGGAAAGTATTTATGCTATCTGCCAGATAAAATTGTTCAGATCCATGCAGAGTTGAACTCTGACTGGGAGTTTTGCCTTGAGCAAAATCTTTTGTTATTGGTCTGACCTAGGCTTCTCAAGAGTATGAAGCATACTCCTTGTTCCAACAAAACTCTCTTTTATTAATTTACTGTGAATTCATGAACCAATTAAGCAAACTAATTGTCTCCTTGAAATGCCACTCCCCTTTCGATCCTCGTTTATTTCCTTCAGGAGGGGCCATTCATCATCCATCTCTGGACTTATTCACAAGTCAACCCCTGTTCTTTAGCTGTTCCCTTCGTCTGGCAACTGTGTGCATGTGCACACTGGGAACAAGCTCCAGCTGTTCATCTGCCTCACTGATGTCTGTCTCTGAAGGCAGTTGATAACTGGGATTTGGCTCTGGCCCCTTCTCTGCCTCCAACACAGAGCCCTCATCAGAGCCTTAACCAGACTCCAGGACTGGCCCATGTTCCTCCACAACCTCCTCACTGTCCAAATCTGCTGTCAGCTCTGCTGGTGGGCCACAACAGTTATCTGGCCTGAGGTTGTATGACTCCTGATGAAGTGGACAAGGCCTTCTGCACTGAAATGTAGCCATCTGTGGCAATTGAGACAATATTCAACATGCAATCCACCATTGATTTATGTAAAGGCATTATACTACTAGCATCTTTATTTTCTATACCATCAACATACAACAGCTCTCTCCCATATATATATATAAAGATAATCAGTAGCAAGGTGGAAGGATTCAAGTTCAGCTAGAAGAGTGCACTATTAGAAGACCAGTGGTAGATAGCTCATTGTGAAAAAGGTCTAAATGGTTACTACTATGCTGACTTGATGGCATATACTGTAATCTACCAATCATAGAAAGAGACAAGCTGCAAGAACAGGAACCTTAATTTCTTGGGAGATAGTGTAATGGTTAGCTTGAGCCTTGAGACAGATGAAAGCAAAAGTTTTCATCAGTGAAAAAAAAATTGTCTCAAGTTCTGCAGAATGGCATCGATGAAGCATTCTGTGTATATGTCACCATTCCTGAAAGCAAGAATTTAATCTGAACAAGGTTAGTGGTTAGTGAAGTTTTGTCACTATAACAAAGATTTTTTAATATTCTTGATATTTACCAGAAATTAATTAGGACATAGTCAAATCCTATAATTTAGATAGCCACATCTTAGCAGGAGGAAAATGCAAAAGCATGCATTCTCTGCATTGTGTGCTGGGAAGGAAGGCAGAAGTGACATCAATAATATCATAGACAAAGTAAAAGGAAAAATGAGGATTAAAAAAAATAAAACCTCTTTTAAGTGCACATGTAAAAATAGAGATCTTGATCGTATAATCCCATTACTAACTTTATTTTTTTGATCGCCCTCCACCGATGCTAAGTAAACTAATAAGTGAAGAGAGCACATAATAAATCCTTAATTTCTCTCTAACAATGTAGAAATCCTGCTGAAGTTTATTCTGCCCAGACCCTTGAGCATTCAGGCATTTAGAAGCAGACTCTTTGGAATCTCAATAGTCCAAAATATCTCTCAAATAAAATACCACACCAAGGAAGTAAATGGCAACAACAGTTTGAAGCTTGTTCTCCTCTTGCACCAACAGTTTCAATGTGGGTTCCAACCTTAGCAGCAAATGTATAGGCTATCCCTTCCTTGAGCCGTCTCTAGCTCCTTCCTTTCCTTGAGGTAAGGCTTTCTAGTATGAAGAATCAACACCAACCTGGGTAATGTGTTGAATTCCACCTAGGCAGCATAAGATTGGCGAGTCTCTTTATACAAGCCTGATAAGAATCATTCCAGCAGTTGCTTCCTCCACAGGCATCTCTTTGTCATCTTCTGTATTTCCCCTCAACCTTCTTCTCTAATCTACACACCTACTCTTTCTTCAGAGCAGTCTTTATATTTAAAAAGCACTGAGTCTGCAGACACTTCTAGCCGGGAGCTGTGACTTATTCACAAGGAAGCTGGTGTTTCCCCTTCATCACAGACCTATTGTCCCCCTGTTTTTAAGTAGCCATAAGATGCTGAAGAGTCAATTGCATCCAACAATTCAAAGGAAATTATAAGCTTCACTAGTTTCCAATTAACTGGAGCAGAGTTATAAATCAATTCCATTTCTCCAAATAGTTCAGTCAAATAGACAGAGGCAAAGTGGTGTAGAACTCTGTTGTTGATCTATTCCATGATTAATACATACACATATTCTGTATTTTATGTTTTTGGCCATTGCCATAGCACTTTCATGAACAGTTATTTATTTTGGGAAAGGCTACATGGGCAAACATGGCAGCCAGGTATAAGATGCTGATGCCATTAGTATTCTAGGTCATTCAGCTTTATGTAATTAAAATTCATAATCTGTGCATTCTTTAATCTAAATTTGTTAAAAAGGATTTTATCTCATGTAGCATCCAAAGATTTAGAGCTTTAGATAAACATAGATGACTTTCTAACTACTGACTCACCACCCATGAGTATATTTTAAAATTGGCCAATTTAAATGTTGGCCAGAAATATGGTCAAATACTGGACCATCATCACCCATCTGGATACCCCTCAGACCAAGATCACAAATCCACTGCTCCGAGAGAAATACGAGGTCGAGCATGTGCCCCGCCGAATGGGTCGGGCCCCGAATTACTTGGGTCAAGCCCATGGCTGTCATGGAAGCCATGAACTCCTGCGCCCCGTCAGAGTTTTCACCGAGCGACGGCAAATTAAAGTCCCCCAGGACCATCAACCTAGGGAACTCAATTGCCAGCTCGGCTACCGACTCGAGGAGCGAGGGGAGGGCTGCTGCAACGCTGTTGGGAGGCAGGTACGTTAACAGCAGACCCACTTGACCCTTGAGGTCCAACTTTATCAGCAGAGACTCACACCCGACAAGCTCCGGAGCAGGGACCCTACGAGGAACTAACGACTCCCGGATAACAATGGCCACACCCCCACCCCTTCTCTGGGCTCTCGGCTGGTGTAGCACCTGAAATCCTTCTGGGCACAGCTCTACAAGGGGGACTCCTCCCTCTGGGCCCAGCCAGGTTTCAGTAATACATGCCAGGTCTGCCCTCTCGTCTAAAATTAAGTCCCGGACGAGAGGAGCTTTGTGTACTACAGACCTGGCATTTAGCGACAGCAGCCTGAGTCCAGGGTCCTGATCACTTGCGCCATCTGGTCTCGGAGTGGGACTCATAGGGCCGGAAGGAGGGATCTCTGTAATGTAGCGAACCCTCCTTCCCCGGTAATGGCCTGCCCTAAAGTCCCCGCCGTATCTGCCCCTCCCTGTTACGACCGTAATACCCCGACCCTCTCCCGTGTCTCTGGTCCCCCCAACCACCCCCATGGCCCCCGCATCTCCCGGCAGGTCCTCCGAATCACACATACTCATGCACTCCCCCAAACAGTCCCCACGTAAGAGTTAAAAACACAAAAATTTACAACAATATGATAATAAAAAGTGGGACATTCATTCATCTCATACGTATCTCATGCATATCCCATACAAAGAGAGAAGAGAAAGATGAAAGAAAAGAAAGAAACTAAAACTAGTTGCGCAGTTGATTAAAATTTCAGGTGCGAGTTCAGATGGCAAAATTGGCTGTTAATGTTCGAAGTTAAAGTAGCTAGGGACCAGTTATAGTTCAGATAGAATATACGGGGGAGTGTCTTGTTGCCCCTCTCTTCTTTTGTAAATTTGCTGATCAAAAGGTCCTGCGGGGGTTCAGTGTAAACACACAATACTGCCGTCGTCTGTCCACCCGCAGCCCAGGTCCAAAATTTCTTTCTGGGGGTAAAACCAATATAATAATGATGGTAACAGTCAGGGCTAAGAAAGACAGGATCACAGGCCCTAAATATATGGGTGAGGGAAGTCAAACAGTCAAAGTCCGGAGTGGCAGGAAACCAATGTTGGTTAAAAAGGTAGCGTTGAAACCGATATTGATAAAAAAGGCAGCGTTGGAGAAGGGGGCAGCGTCGGTAAGAGAAACAGTGCTGGTGGGGGGGGGCTATGTTGCTGACAAAAAGCAGCGATGATAACAAAGGCAGCGTTGGTAAAGAAAACAGCGTTGGTGAAAGAAACAGCTCAACAGAGCTGAGGACTATGCCCAATTCTTAGCGGACAAAATTGCTCGGTTTCGGTCGGACTTGGACTCCATCCCCGCAGTTCCAGCCGAGGCACAGGAGGATCAAGTACAACATCTCTGGGTTGAGTTTCAGGATGTTACCCCCGGGGATGTGGACAAGGCCATGAGGGCTGCAAGTGCCTCCACCTGTGTACTGGACCCGTGTCCCTCATGGCTGGTTACAAACAGCAGTGAGGTGACATGAGGCTGGATCCAGGCGGTTGTTACCGCCTCTCTTCGGGAGGGGAACTTCCCCGCCGCACTGAAAGCGGCGGTGGTGAGACCCCTCCTAAAAAAGCCATCTCTGGATCCAGCTGTTCTTAATAACTATCGTCCAGTCTCCAACCTTCCCTTTCTTGGGAAGGTTGTTGAGAAGGTGGTGGCCTTCCAGCTCCAACGGTCCTTGGAGGAAGCAAACTATCTCGACCCCTTCCAGTCAGGCTTCAGACCCGGTTACAGCACAGAAACCGCTTTGGTCGCATTGACCGATGATCTCTGGAGAGCCAGAGATGGAGGACATTCCTCCATCCTGGTCCTCCTTGACCTCTCAGCGGCTTTCGATACCATCGACCATGGTATCCTTCTGCGACGACTGCGGGAGGTGGGGGTGGGAGGCACCGTGTTGCGGTGGTTCTCCTCCTACCTCTCGGACAGGTCGCAGTCGGTGTTAGTGGGGGGGCAGAGATCGTCCCCTAGGCCCCTAACTTACGGGGTGCCTCAGGGCTCGGTCTTATCCCCCCTGCTATTCAACATCTACATGAAACCGCTGGGAGAGATCATCCGCAGGCACGGGATCAGATACCATCAATATGCGGATGATACTCAACTGTATCTGTCCGCCCCGTGCCAACTCAATGAAGCGGCAGACGTGATGAGCCGGGGCCTTGAAACCGTTATGGACTGGATGAGGGTTAACAAGCTTGTGCTCAACCCAGAAAAGACCGAGTGGCTGTTGTGCTTCCCTCCCAAAGATTCGATCAATATTCCATCACTCAGGCTGGGGGGTCAAATTTTATACCCCTCAGAGAGGGTTCGCAACTTGGGAGTCCTCCTGGATCCACAGCTATCATTTGACCACCACTTAACGGCTGTGACCAGGGGGGCATTCGCCCAGGTTCGCCTGGTGCGCCAGTTGCGACCCTACCTGAATCGGGAGGCTCTCACAACAGTCACCCGGGCCCTTGTGACCTCTAGGCTGGAATACTGCAATGTGCTCTACATGGGGCTGCCCTTGAAGAGCATCCGGTGACTTCAGCTAGTACAGAACGCGGCCGCGCGAGTGATTGTGGGTGCACCTCGGTTCACCCACATAACACCTATCCTCCGCGAGCTGCGCTGGCTACCTGTCGAGCTCCGGATGCGCTTCAAGGTGTTACTAGTCACCCATAAAGCCCTGCATGGTAGTGGATCTGGATACTTGAGAGACCGCCTTCTGCCAATTACCTCCCTGCGACCAATAAGATCACATAGATTAGGCCTCCTCCGTATTCCATCGGCCAGCCAATGTCGGCTGGCAACTACAAGGAGGAGGGCCTTCTCAGTAGTAGCCCCGACCCTTTGGAACGAGCTCCCCGTGGAGATTCGTACCCTCTCCACCGTCCAAGCCTTCCGCACAGCCTTGAAGAACTGGCTAGCCCGTCAGGCCTGGGGACAAGGATAGTTGCCCCTCCCGAATGATGAATGTATGTTGTTTACTATTTTATTATATGTCTCTATGTTTAACGTCTGTATTCCCCTTCCCCGATTTTATGTGAGCCGCCCTGAGTCCCCTCAGGGAAAAGGGCGGCCTACAAATATTAATAAAATCTACAAAAAAAAAATAACTGTTAATCCAAAAATATTTGACTAAATTGTCTTTTGACAGCATGCCCTCTTTAAACAATCTGACTGCAGTCATGTAGTAAAAATTACAATAATTTTTTATTTTATATTACAGTATCAAATTATTGATCCTTTTATTCTTTATCCAACTAAATCCACATTTAGATCCAACCCCTAAACTATGAGTTTATAGTATTCAAAATACTATTTCTGAATTATATTGAATCTGGCTTTCACATATTTTCAGAGTTTTCTAATATTTCTAGTAATTCAGTTTTGTTACAACATTTACAGTATATCATCTTTGGATAATAGATATAGTGTATCATGATACATTGTGGTGTATGATCATTGTCATGGCTGAAAGTGGGAAAGAAGCAGAATAGATTGTGGCTATGAGAGATTTTGACATGATTATGACAAATCAGCACATATAGTGCTTCGTTAATCTCTGCTTTAAGAACGGTATCTGTCTTGCCTCTGTTTTTTCTCTTCCTCTAAGTAACAAATAGGTAATTTGAGGCAGCTAAAAGACACACCTATTTTGAAAATAATAATAAATATGGACAATGGCAAGAGTGGAAGTGGTATTATATTATTAAATTAGGGCTGGAAATGTTAAGTTTGTGGAAAGGGTAATTAAAACTTTCTTAATTACATAAACCAATGATTTAACATTTAACAGTTTTTCTTGCTTTTCCATCAAAAACCAGATGGAAACATTGCTTTGTTCAGCAACTTACCATTAGAATTCAGTAGAATGATCTTAATGGGCCATAAAAGTGGGAAAATGAATTTGTTAAGTCTAGTCATCAGGATAGAGGTTCCAAATGTTTTCAGTTTGTCCTTCACAACATCCATTTTTCCTTTATTAAAGGATGCTGCAGAATCTACTTTATAGATTGTAGTCCATATACAGTATTTGCAAACAATCCTTATGTTGTTTCTCATTTGCTGGGAATACTTGTAGAAGTACATGCAATGTATTGTATGCATGCATGAAGAAACACATTAAAAAAAGAAATATCAGCCAAAGTGATACAACCTAGAGAAAAGAACAGACCAGGGATGAAGTTGTGGATATAAAAACAGAGAACAAGATTGAAAATGCAGCGAAGTTATAATCAAGAAATAAACTCTTATACAGATGAAAAGAGCTCACTGAGTCATAGAGAATGTTCTACCAGTATAGTTCTGCTTTTTCAACAAGAGCAGTATGCCTGTTATATCTTGTCCATGTTCAACTGGATTATTCCATGAGATTAAGATACTTTTGTATTCAAGTGTGACTGATTAGATAGAACAGCTTTTGTAGGAAAGACATTCAAGTCTCTAATTATCCAGATCAGTGGATATTAAAATTGGAGAAATATGAAAATTCCTGTAATAATTGAAAGTGACTTTGCTTTTTTGTGTTGCTTTCTCTTTGCATTTATCAGGGAGAACTGTGCAATGTTTGAATTTTGAGTAGCTCTGACAAATGTCTACAATCTTTTGTAGATTTGTCAATGAATGGAAAAGTAAAGGGAACATGCAGCCAAATTTAATTGAAATTGAAATTTGAAATTGAAATTTAATGAATTTATATGCCGCCCAATCCCGAAGGACTCTGGGTGGCTTACAGAATACAACACTAAAAAAGATAAAAATTAAAAATGGGGAAGAGGGAACAGATTAAAAAGAAACACATCATGCACTCAATGTAGGCGGGGCTGGACCTCATTTATGAGGTCAACAGCCCCAGGTCTGCCGGAATAGCCAGGTTTTAGTGGCCTTTCGGAAGGCCGAGAGAGTGGGAAGGCTCCGGATCTCTGGGGGTAGGTCGTTCCATAGGGTCGGAGCAGCTACAGAGAAGGCCCTTCCCCGAGGAGTCGCCAGCTGGCATTGTCCAGTCGACGGCACCCAGAGAAGGCCCATCCTGTGAGATCTTATCGGCCGTTGGGAGGTATGTGGCAGAAGACGGTCTCGCAGATAATATCAGACATATCAGACATATCTTCTGAGATAAGTCCTACCAGACTTAGTGATCCTTACTTTCATGTATGCTTGACAGAACTGCACAACAATACAATGTTTTACAAGACAAGTAATTGTGTTGCAAACTTGCTACCAATTAATATACAGTATTTTAGAGCAATTTTCTAATAACCAGAGAACTAAATGAATCTTAGGGAAGCACTAAGCTTTAAAAATCTATAGTGTTTATTGTGGAATTAATCAACATTTTTTCAAATATTCTATATTGGTTGGGCAAAAATGTATGAAAGTTCAACTTTTTCCTAATTTCCAGCCACTAATTTATTGGTTGAAACTGCATTGCTGAAAATTCTGCTTTGGACCTTTTTAGAAGCAGCCTTAATTCTGAAATTCCTCTCCCAAACTCCTGAACAACCATATTGTTTAGTTCCAGTACCAATTGTAATCATAAGTCAAGGACTACCTATAAAAGGAGAGTTTGCTAATTGACCATAATAATTTGTTTCTAAGGATGACAATTTATATTCCAAATAATAGATGCTGTGATCTGTATAATGACTGCTGTTAATATGTACATAGTTATTATATGAATAGGGCTCTATTAATGAATTGTGAAATCAATAAATAATTATATGCAGTTAGAACAAATAGACCTCATTTCCACAACTGATAAAATTACTTTGCAAAAATATGCCAATTATTTTGCTAGTGTTCGGATTATTTGGCTTGCAAAGGAGATCAAAATGAGCTCTACAACAAATATAAAAAGAGAGCATTCATACATTATAATGAGTTCCAATTAAAAACAAGCGAATAATTGAGTAAATTCAGAGTTAAAACTATGGTAATCATCCTGTAATTACAAGAAAAAGTGCATTATAAGTGATTGAAAATGTAACTGAATCCAAAGTGTGCATTACCTCAGCATTATTTAATACTGTTTTTCCCCCCACATGTATTCATATTTATAGGATTTCTTAAAGACCAGCTGGAGTATGTTGCTACCATTAAAATAATTGATAAAACTAATGATCACTTTATATCATGTGACCGAATGAGGAATAGAATCTCAGTTAAATGAAAATGTTCAGCAATGTTATCACTGAAACAGCAGATAGTCTCTTGAAATGTTTACTTTCATGATGAAACGGTACCTGGGTACAGCTATTGCTCTTCTTGCTCTCTCCGTTGCTCATCACTCCTAATATATAAAATACACACAACCATTGTATACATCATTAACATTCCTTCCTTGACCCAATTTTCTTTCACATTTCCCTCCAACTCTCCTATGGTTTTCTGCACAATATATCATACAGACCACAGTAAAATAAACTGCTATAATGGTGAGAAGAAATAACTTCTGCACCTTTGAATCAGGAAGCAAGCTCTATTTGACGCCAATAAAAACATTTTTCCACTGCTAATAGTTTCTAGGCAGGGTGGATTTTATCAGAACTGCAACTACAAATTCATTTCCAATACTAATTTGTACCTCAGCTATACTTTAAGTGTATCAGCTCTCTAAATTTTGAAATTACATTTCCAGCTAAAAATAAGATGAATCTGCACAATATGTGAAGTTAAGTTAAAAATAAGTCAAATACTTTATGATTTAATGATATAGGAACCATGCCATTGCCTTTACATACTAGGTCAACTAGACCATATTATTAAGCAATCAAATGATTTGAGCGTATCAAGTTATGGGAACCCATACATGGTGCTTTGCTAATCCAGGTTAGTGTGGTTGAGCCCAAACATGACTGTCAGTAAATGCAAAAAAACTATGTTTTTAAATACTTTTTATTTTTTATTAAATAACTACATTTTAAAAAAAGAAATTGTTTACAGAAACAAACAAAATACCCAAAAATGTGCATTAAAAAAAGATACAAACACATACATACATTATCCTCCCCCCCCTCCAGTTGAAAATTGGTAGATATATTGCTATGATATTAGTTTCCCATCCCTTGAGAAATAGGCTCAAAATGTTTAAATTTCTAATTCCATTTAAAAATTATTGACCGGTTAACTGTCTGCAATATTAATAACAAAATAGTGAGCAGGTAGAATAACAGAGAACAAGATTAAAATTTCAAAATCCTGTCTTAACAAACATTATCAATTCACATGTGGTTTCCAAAAATAGATTGATGTGCTGATGAAAAAGAATTGGAACATGAAATTAACATGGACTGGAGTTATTTTGATCCATTCAATCCTAACTCCAACTAGTAAAAAGGATTAAATGCCTATCCCTGCTAATCACCATAGATCTGATTCTGCTTATATATGCATGATATGTGTCTTCCTCAAGTTCATGCTCTCTACCAGAAGTCTGAGAGTTTGAGGGTTCTACACAGTATTTTAGCTATTTCATGCTAAACTGAACTAACTTTTCTAGGCAAAGAAATGTTGTTCCTAGGATCTGTTGGAACCACTCTGCCAGTTTAAGAATCACAACCCAGAATACTCCTATCACCACTAGCACCACTTTGGCTTTACTTTTCACAACCTCTCTAGTTCCTCTTTTAGCCCCTGATACGTCTCCAACTTCTCATACTCTTTCCTCTTGCTGTTAATACATTTGTCACCATTGTTGTCTTCTGGTCCTTGTCTACTATCACAATGTGTATTAGATTGTGTAGTATATTTCCTTAATCTGGTAGTAAGTGCTATGAGCTTTTGTTTATCAGTGTCCAGGGCTACAGATGTAGGCAGGTCATTGTATTTTTTCAGTAGTCAAGTCTTATCCTTAATCTCCATACTCTTTTACAGTTCTACCTGATGATTAACATTGCCTTCATCTTAGCTTCCAACCTAATTTTTAGGGATGGATCGGAGCTATGTATTTCTGTTCCTCTTGGTTGTATAGCCAAACATAATATAGGATGTACCGGTTCATTGGTTTGAGATAGTAGTGGTATCTTCTAGTGTACTATCTGATATAAGTTTCCCACTGAACCTAATTGATATTAATAGTTGACTATAGCAAATTATTCATGATCATAACCCACATATCAGCTGCTGTGCTCTAAAATGAAAGGAGTTGCAGTGACTTTTCAACTTCAATGTTTGCTGCATAACCAGTTGTTTTAGTAGAAAGAATCCAAGCTAGGTACACTATATCATCTCAATAGCTCAACCATATTTTGTGAAATAGATTTCAATGATCTTTGTAGTATTTTAGGAAATTGTTTATCATTAATTCCCATGAATAACATTTGTTGTAACTTGATCACTAATCAAATATATTGAAATAGACTGTTAGCAGTTTACAAAGGAGGCTTTTTCAATTGATCCTCATTAATCCCCCAGAATTATGGGCAAAGCAGCTGGAAACACTATCTAAATATCCCTCCATTTACATTCAAAAGATTCATCTACTTAAGAGCTTGAAAAGATTCAAGAGACAGCAAACCTAATAAGGAAAACTTGCTAGCATGTCCATTATAATATTCTTATTGGGTTTAGCAATATTGCATGAAACTAGAAACTAGTAAAAACAACTGGCTATTTGCCATGTGTGTACCGTATTTAATTATTGTTAGAAAAGGAATAAAGGAGAGAAATAATTTTGTAATGCCATTTTCAAATAAGCCATATCAAATATTCTTGAAAAAGTAAATACTTGACTATAAGAAAAATTGTAACTGGTTACAGCTTTCCAGCCGGTAAGACGTTTTATTCATTGAAGAAATTTGTATGCTGCCCATCAGATGCACAGAACTGAGAAAGACTTTATGAAATCTTCAATTGCTGGATGATCAGCTGAAATGATAGCAATATTATTTTCCCTTCCTTTCACAATCATTTGAATTAAATCACTGAATCTAATTATCATATTTTGAACATTTTAGAGTATTTTGAAATTTAAGGGGAAAAAACAGGGTATATATATTTCAAATACTTTCTTTAAAAAGGATAGGTCTATATTTATAAATAGAGATAGTGTGAGAGAGCCATTTGCAATATGTACAAAAGTTGTAAAAGGATTAAGTCAAAGTTCTTTTTTCATAGCCCCAAAAGAAATACAATTAAAATAGGACATAATTTAGGAATCTGCTCAGGGATGGGTTGCTGGGGGTTCGCAGGAGTTTGAGAGAACCTCTAGTTAAGATTCTGTGCAGTTCGGAGAACCGCCAACTCCCACACCTGGGTGGCCCATCCCCTCCGAAGAATCTCCAAGGGGGCCATTTTGGATACAGATAAGTGCAGGGCATGCATAGAGGCTGAGGAAGAATAAAAAACGGCCCTACCTGAAGTTCAGGAAGGTTGGAAACGGCCCCCCGGAGTCTGGGGAGGCCGTTTTTGCTTGAGGAAAGCCCCCAGAGCATGGGGAGGGCAAAAATGCCCCTCCCACACCATGGTGCAGAAGGCCGACTAGGCCACGCCAACCCTGGCCAGACCCACACAGCAACCAGGTAGAGAACCCCTTGCTAAAATTTTTGAAGCCCACCCCTGAATCTGCTATATTTCCACACTTTGTGAAGACCCTAAAATGGTTGGTGTAGAACCCTATGTACCATATTGCACTGTTGTCCTAAGATTGCATCTATCTCACTTCTTCCTTCCTTCCTTCCTTCCTTCCTTCCTTCCTTCCTTCCTTCCTTCCTTCCTTCCTTCCTTCCTTCCTTCCTTCCTTCCTTCCCTTCCTTCTTTCCTTTCCTTTCCTTCTTTCCTTTCTTTCTTTCTTTCTTTCTTTCTTTCTTTCTTTCTTTCTTCCTTCCTTCCTTCTTTCCTTTCCTTCCTTCTTTCTTTTCCTTTCCTCCTTTCCTTTCCTTTCCTTTCCCTTCCTTCCTTCCTTCCTTCCTTCCTTCCTTCCTTCCTTCCTTCCTTCCTTCCTTCCTTCCTTCCTTCCTTCCTTCCTTCCTTCCTTCCTTCCTTTGCAATGTGAAGAAAATGATACTGCCTCCATTAGCCAGTGGACAATTTCCTTGAGGCAGATCTCATTTTACAATTTCAAAAAAGAAAGATCACTTGAAATTATATGGCTCTTTCTTAAGTACCTCCTATATACTTTCCCAACCTGGATGTTTAAAAGGATTGAAGGTAAGTGCTTTTCTTTCTGTTTTTGTAACTTTAGGCTGGTAAATTTTGCAATTGGGCAGGTAAGGCAGAATGAGCGGGTCCAGCTTTTCTCTGATTGAGGAACTCTGGACTCTGACTGTTGAACTGGGAATTGAGGTGCAATAAATAAGAACTTAAATGGACACAGACTCTGTCTATAGGACAACAGTAATCACAGTCTTTAATTACAGATTGAAGATCCTCTCGATGGAACCTAATATACTATCAAAAATGTTATTTGAAAAACAGATGAGTACACGTCGCATGATCAATCAACTCCAAATTATCTTATATTTTGGCTTCTCAAAATAATATTTATCTCTAATCAGATTCTAGACTGAGGCGATATTCAAACAAAGTGTTTTTGATGTTAATTCTCAAACTGATATTGAGTTACTTGCAAATATCAGATGTTGAAATGGCTAGCCAAAAATAAAATAAAGTTTCAAACAGAAAAATACTTGACAATAAGTTTGACTCAATACCATAGAATAGTCCTCACTGGAACAAGATTCGACCAGTTAGATTCTATGGTCAAATATAGAAAATTCTTTTAAGTACCATATTTTGAAAGACCATGTGTTTATGGAGTATCAGAAAGAGAAGATGATGCACATTCCATTGTCAATTATATACCTCAGCAAGGATTTAGTAATTATAGATACTACCTGACAGAAACAATATACTGATATTCTAATAAAAGATTGTCTTATTTTATTGAGAGCACAAATATAGAAGTAGTCACTAGAACTGTTAAGTTTATAGTCAGGGCTGTCTAACAGAGAACACATTTTATAGAACACATTGGGATTGCATGTGAAAGTGATGAATTCACCTAAACTCACACCGTCTTTGGACATTCATATTCATTTTACTATACGTCTTTGTATTCTATTTTATCTTTATATTACCTTACTATATTTTATTCTATTTTATCTCATTGCAATCTATTCAATCTTACTGTATAATACCATATCTCATTATATTGTATTTTACTGTGGATGATGCTGATGCTTTTATGTGGTCAGCTAACTAATCAATAAAGTGTTATTGTACTGTACTGAATTCTAGTAGAACTGTCTAGTCTGGCAAAGATGCAGACAGCGTCACAACAAAATGAGAAATGAAGTTATGTTAATTAACGTATTTGGTTTTCCCACACAATCACATCAAAACCTACATTAAAAAGATTTTAAGGGTCATGCCCAAATATGACTGTCACTTGCACTTCTGTGGTTTCTTATACATGTCTTATGCACTTCAAGTTGTGAAGATCCTGACTTCGATTTAAGTTTAATTTAGAAACCCAGTACATTTTTCTCTGAATTCAAGATTGGAAACATTACACCTGAGATTCCTAGGAAATTAAAATAATGGATCATGTTTGATTGATTGATTTGATTTTACTACATTTATATGCCGCCCTTTTCCCCAAGGGGACTCAGGGCGGCTCACAATTCAAATCAGGGGAGGGGGGTACAGACAAGAAATAAAAAGACGGAACATAACAATACATAATTTAAAAAAACACACAGCAGTCATACAATTCGAGGCGGGGGGCAACAGCTCTTTAGCCCCAGGCCTGTCGGAACAGCCAGGTTTTAAGGGCTTTGCGGAAGGCCTGGAGGGTGGTGAGGGTTCGAATCTCCACGGGGAGCTCGTTCCAGAGGGTCGGAGCAGCCACAGAGAAGGCTCTCCTCCGGGTAGTCGCCAGTCGGCATTGGCCAGCGGATGGAATTCGGAGGAGGCCTAATCTGTGGGATCTAATCGGTCTATTGGAGGTAATTGGCAGCAGGCGGTCTCTCAAGTACCCAGGTCCAATACCATGAAGGGCTTTATAAGTGACGACTAGCGCCTTGAAGCGTATCCGAAGACCAATAGGCAGCTGGTGCAGCTCGCGGAGGATAGGTGTTACGTGGGTGAACCGAGGTGCACCACGATCGCTCGCGTGGCTGCATTCTGGACAAGCTGAAGTCTCCAAATGCTCTTCAAGGGCTGCCCCATGTAGAGCACATTGCAGTAGTCCAGTCTAGAGGTCACAAGGGCACGAGTGACTGTTGTGAGGGCCTCCCGGTTCAGGTAGAGACGCAACTGGTGCACCAGGCGAACCTGGGCAAATGCCCCCCTGGTCACAGCCGACAAATGGTGTTCGAAAGTCAGCTGTGGATCCAGGAGGACTCCCAAATTGCGAACCCTGTCTGAGGGGTGTACTGTTTGACCCCCCAGCCTGAGAGATGGAATACTTGGCCAATTAGTAGGAGGGAAACACACCAGCCACTCGGTCTTATCCAGATTGAGTACAAGCTTGTTAACCCCCATCCAGTCCCTAACAGCCTCGAGGCACTGGCACATCACGTCAACCGCTTCACTGAGTTGGCACGGGGCGGACAGATACAACTGTGTATCGTCCGCATACTGATGGTATTTTATCCCGTGCCGTCAAATGATCTCACCCAGCGGCTTCATGTAGATATTAAACAGGAGGGGGGACAGGACCGAACCCTGCGGCACCCCATAATTCAGGGGCCTAGGGGTTGATCTCTGCCCTCCGACCAACACCGACTGCGACCTGTCCGAGAGGTAAGAGGAGAACCACCGTAGAACAGTGCCTCCCACCCCCACCTCCCGCAGTCGTCGCAGAAGGATGCCATGGTCGATGGTATCGAAGGTGGCTGAGAGTTCAAGGAGCACTAGGACGGTGGCATAACCTCCATCCCTGGCTCTCCAGAGATCATCGGTCAGCGCGACCAAAGCGGCTTCCGTGCTGTAGCCAGGCCTAAATCCCGACTGGTAGGGATCTAGATAATCGGTTTCCTCCAAGGACCGCCGGAGCTGAAAGGCCACCACTTTCTCAACAACCTTCCCCACGAAGGTTGGCTAATAGGAACTGTCTTTTCAATTTTTTGGGGAAGGCAATTCATCTTTGGAGTTAGATCAGTATACAAGTATTACTAAATTTTATTGTTCTTTAAAATTCCTAAGTATTCCTATTTATTTCTATTGTTTTACTGATAACATCGTAGAGAGATGAAAAATGATAATTTTGCCATCTTAATAGCTTATTGCAAGGGTTGCTTCCTTCATTAAAACTGTTTGTGACAGGAGTACCTATTTTTAAGACCATCGGTATGTAAATAACTGAAGTACATGAATAGTATTTGACTCATAAATGTTTGGTATCATCACCTTGGTTCAGTTGGAGATTACCATTTCTATCAATCTATTCCCCATTAAAAGTTGATCTTTGTGCATAGCACAGATGTTTGCAGTGCCTCAATTTCCATTTCCATTGAAACATTAGCATTAGAAACATTGGAATCAAATAGGGCACTAGAATGCCAAATGATTTTCTCCTTCACTATTATAACAATTAACCCTGACCAAGAAAGGCAAGAGTAGCAAATACATTCAGGATTATTTCAAAGAGTTGTATATAAAACCATTTGAGTAATTAGGTCAGTAATTTCAAAAGATGACCCATTTGAGAATATAACTTTTTTTCTATTAGAATAGTACAAAACAGAAGGCAACCCTGTTAAATAAAATTTTAGTACAATCCTTTATTAAAATAGAGCAACTGAGAAGTTTCAGCAGAAGTCTTATTGTGCAGATAAAAGACCAGGTTTCCACTGATGATATATCAGATATTTTAGTACAATGGCTAGAAGACCCATTATCGAAGAGTTCTGTTGACTCATGTCCATCAGTGGTGGGTTTCAGCTTTTGCTACTGCTGGTTTACTCTGGGACATACTTTGGGCACGTGGGTAATTGATGCGTGCAATGCGAGCATGCACAGTAGTAAAAAAATGCTTCTGCGCATGCACAGAAGCAAAAAACAAAATGGGGTGCCTATGGAGTTACCTATAGAAATAGTTCAGGGGCGTGGCAGGCCGAGTTACTACCTACTCGGCTGAACCAGTCCGAACCAGTAGGAACCCACCTCTGATGTCCATACATCTTGCTATTTCATTTCTTGATGAATATATAACTATCTTCTTTATCTAGCATGTTATTCCATTTCTTGGGCTGATTATACATTTAAAGGACACAATGACAGAAAATTATAATTTCTTCATATATTTTTACTTTAATTTGTTCAAAAAATTACAGAAGCAGGTAAAAAGGAAATATTTAGGCAATTAGGTCTAGCTCTTCATTCAATCCAGGAATCCAAATTTACACATCCCTGGTGGTACTCTTTATTGTAAAGGCTGGTTAAAGACTGTAATGAAGATATTTAATTTGATTCCACATTCCCAATAAAAGATTATCTAGTTTTTGCTTGAATACACCCAGTAAAAAATAGCTTACCATCTTTCTGGATAATTGGCTTTGCCATATAACTGCATTTACTATTAGAAAACTAATTCATGGTATTCAGCTCAAATCTTCCTTTCTATAATTTAGATCAGGGATGGGTTTCAAAATTTTTTACTACCTATTTTGTGGGCATGGCCTATTTTGTGGGTGTGGCTTGGTGGTCATGTGACTCGGTGGCATGGCCCAACTTGATGTCACTCACCAGGAGATGTCATAGATTGAGTAAAATGTGGCGAAGCTCACTTAACAATACTCTTGCTTAGCAACCAAAACTTTGGGCTCAATTGCAGTCATAAGTCAAGGACTATCTCTACCTTCCTCTGAATGGTGGTCTTGTCCTAGTAAACTCCTTCTCCTTTCTGGCAATTTTCCTCTCTGTTAGATAAATAGTCTAACAAAATAATCCAGACAATGTAAGGCTTCCTACAGCATGCATGGGGCTGGAGTAGATGACCTCTGAGTAGCCTTCTAGCCCTGAATTGAGGTGCTGTTTCTTTTTTGTTCTTTCTTTCTTTCTTTCTTTCTTTCTTTCTTTCTTTCTTTCTTTCTTTCTTTCTTCCTTCCTTCCTTCCTTCCTTCCTTCCTTCCTTCCCTCCCTCCCTCCCTCCCTATGTGGGAAGCACCCCCCCCAATAAAATATTACTCCCAGAAAGACTCATTCTACATTCCTGCCAGATAGAGATAATGAGATAATGAGCCTATTGAAAGTTTGGTTCCATTCACAAGCAGGAAATCATCCAAAGCCTTTTTGAAACACAAAGCCCATATTATACAAACCCCAAAACTTCAAAAACATAGAACCATATAAGAATCCTACCTTTTATCCAGTTTGTTGTTTAGCTGACCCAGAAACAAACTGCTGAACGTCATTTTGCAAACCTCCTTCTGAGCAGCTTTTCAATTTAAAGCAGGTTTCAATTTAAAGTTTTCAGCATTAAGACTTGTGGACTTCAACTCCCAGAATTCCACAGCCAGGCATGGTTCCAATTTAAAGTGATAGCATTTGTTTTTCTCCTTTGCTGAATCTCCCAGGTGCAAAGTAAGTTCTTTATCTTTCTCCCTTTCCCTCCCCTTCCTCCCTTCCTCTCTCTTATTTTTAAAGTTTCCCCTACCCCTTGCCTGAACTAGCAGGGGGAAAAACTTTTTTTAAAAAAAAGCTTTTGATAAAGTTCGGGGTCTGGCCAGGCCACCATTACTACCAGTCCTATCCTGTATGCCAGATTTTTACTACCTCTTCTGGCATACTGTACCATACCGGGAGGAACCCACTTCTGATTTAGAGCCCCTATTCTGTGTCTTGTATTCTAGAATTACCTTCTCTTGTATGATATGTATTTTATGCATTTCTTAGTTTTATATACCCTTTAAACTAACAAGTAATTCTTAGCAGGTCAGATACCCATTCAGTAACTGGATTAAAAATATACAAAATAATGTGGGGGGGGGGATTACTGTATGCAGTATGGTATTTCCTGTGACACTTTATGAAAGTGAAAGCTGGATTTTGAAGAAGCAAGATTGGAACAGTATTTTTGTTTTTGAACTTTGGTGTTGGAGAAGATTCCTGACAATGGACAACCAAGAAAACAAAACAATGAATTATCAAATTAATCAATCCAGAGTACTCATTTGAAGCACAAATGGTCAGACTAAAACTATCCTACTTCAAGCATTATCTCTATGGAGGCAACTCTTAACAGTTAGAAAGCTGGAAGGAAAGAGAATAAGAGCACAGCCAGAAACAATGTGGATAGTCTTAGTTATAATGGCAATGAGTGCACCATTAAGGTTAGGAACAGATTGTCATGGAGAAAATCAGGTTAGGAACAGATTGTCATGGATAAAATCTGTGAGGTCACTAAGAGTAGCCAATGACTTCAGGGCACATAAACAATTAAAAAACAACAATCATAGTACTAATTATTTTAATGAAAATAATAACACGAGTATTTGAGAACTGCTATCATCCCTACTTGACTATCTCTTTTCAAGATAAATTTCCCAGTTTCTTCAGTCTCTCTTTATAACATTATCTAGTCTTGAGATCACCTCGTTCCTATTGTCTGACAGAATGGCGCAACTCAATGCACAGTCAGCTCACTGCCATCAGTTTGCTGCCACCAAATTGCCTCTGCTAACTCACTGCTGCCAAGTCAATGCAGAAACACTCAACATGGCCAATATGCCATGGTGACAATTTGCCATGGAGAGACAGGAAGACCTGGGTGGGTAGGCAGGGGAGTGAGTAGGTAGGCAGAGTGCAGAGTGGTGAGAGAATGGGAACTTCCCATTTTTACACCTTTGCTGTTGCACAGAACTTCAGATTGTTTGGAAATTGGAGTGTTAAGCAGTGTTTGGGCCACTTGGTGGTGACAGCAGTAGGCGGAGTGGGTGGCAGGGATGCAGCAGTGGCCAGGCAAGTTCCATTTTCACTTCCCCTGCTGCTACACATCCCTCCAGGGTGCTTTGTTGTGGCAGCAGTGTCAGGGTCATTTGGCGGTGTTGGATGTGTAACTTGAACATGCCTGGTTGCCATCACCTCCCCACTGCCTGCCCTGCCCATCACCGCTACTGCCAAATGATCCGAACACCACCACTGCTACCAAACAGCCTACAATGATGGCAGGGGATGTGAAAATGGGAAGGCCCCTCCACTGCTCTGCACTCTGCTCACCTGCTTGCTCGCCCACCCACCCAGCTCTCCCTTCAATGGGAAGCCCCAAGCCACCACCACTGCTCTGTGCTCTGCCCATCCATTTGCCTGCCCACCATCAGCCTGCCCAGGGTCTTTCTCCAGCTGCCCCCAGCAAGTTGTCCCTGTGGCAAATTGTCCTGGGACAACTTGGCAGTGGTGAATTGGCAGAGGTGACTTTGGTGCTGACTAGCTGCACTGTGTTGCCCTACTCCTTTTTTTCTGAATTTGTTCTAGTTTTTATGAATCCTTCTTAAAGGGTGGAGCCAAGAATCAGTCACTGAATTCAGTTGGAATGGTTACTTCCTACTATTTGAAAATTGTATTTATGTTGATTAAGGCTAAAATTAACCTTCTTAGTAGCATGGCATAGTTTTTAGTGACTTGTTATGATTGCTGTTATGCTGTCATGAATCATCAAATGGAGAAACAATATTAATCAAGATTAACAAAGTTATATTACCTGTTGTGATTCCCTTAAATCAAGAACTTATCTGATTATTTTCATCCAATATTTCTCTGTTTCCAATTTTTCAACTAAATCCTTCCTATTGATTATTATTAAGTCAAGGATAGTTGATTTACTATTGCTTGCCTTCACTCCCTGAATTTAAACTTGTTAGCAAGAACAAGGCAGGATTTTCAGGGAGCAACATGATTGCCACAGTTTGTCTTCTAACAGAAGTAAGTACAATTAAAGTCCTCTATCACTATTATGTTATGCCTCTGAAAAGCTGCAATTTGCTTTTTGAAAACAAGTTTTCTCAAAATAGCCTTTATTTGGCCTTCTACTCACCTAAAAGCAAGAGACACTAAATGTAGTCACTTGAATTTCTAAACATCTATGGGTATTTTTATATACAATAGATTCCCCTCAGGGATGGGTTTCAAAACTTTTTACTACTTATTCTGTTGGTGTGGCCTATTCTGTGGGCGTGGCTTGACGGTCATGTGATTGAGTGGGCATGGCCAATTTCATGTCACTCACCAGCAGATGTCATGGATTGGGTAAAATGTGGTGAAGCTCACTTAACAACGCTCTTGCTTAGCAACCAAAATTTTGGGCTCAATTGTAGTCATAAGTCAAGGACTATCTCTGCCTTCCTCTGCATGGCAGCATTGTCCTAGTAAACTCCTTCTCCTTTCCGACAATTTTCTTCTGTGCTAGAGGCACCAAAATAATCCAGACAATGAAAGGTTTCCTGCTGCAGCAGGGGGCTGGAGTAGATGACCTCTGAGTAGTGTTCTAGCCCTAAATTGCTGTGCTGTTTTTCTTTCTTTCTTTCTTTCCCCCATAACTGCTGAATGTCACTTTGCAAACCTCCTTCCGAACAGCTTAAGTAGGAGTCCAAAGGTTGCAGCTTTAAGACTTGTGGAGTTCAACTCCCAGAATTCCACAGCCAGGCATGCTCAGTTCCGATTTAAAGCAACAGCCTTTGCTTTTCCCATTTGCTGAATTTCCCAGCTGAAAAGTGAGTTTCCTTCCTTCTTTCTTCTTTTTTTCTTTCTCTTTCTTTCTCCCTTCCCTTCCCTTCCCTTCCCTTCCTCCCTCCCTCCCTCCCTCCCTCCCTCCCTCTCTCTCTCTCTCTCTCTCTCTCTCTCTCTCACACACACACACACTTTTTAAAGCTTTTTTTCCCTTGCCTGAACCGGCAAGGGGGAAAAACCTTTTTTAAAAAAGCTTCGAACGAAGCTTCTAACAGGAGAACATGTTCGGGCGCATGGCCAAGCCATCATTACTACCAATCCTATCTGGTATCCCAGATTTTCACTACCTCTTCTGGTGTGCCAGATCAGACTGGAAGGAACCCACGTCTGAATCCCCTCCTCTAGTTTTGCTACATTTGAAGAATTTTCATGTTTTAGTTTCCACATTCTAGTCAGAGAACTAGACATTTTTGTTAAAACATATTTCCTTCCTGTTCTCTCCTTCCTTCCTTCCTTCCTTCCTTCCTTCCTTCCTTCCTTCCTTCCTTCCTTCCTTCCTTCCCAATTTACTCAACATTTTTCTTTTAAAATGCATGGAATTGGAACATTTGGAATTTAAAAACTTCAAAAAAATGCAAGTATGGAGTATGAACTGATTTGTAGCTCCAGTAATAATACTGTCCTAACACACTCTTTTGTATATTTGGAGCTGTAGTAAATGTCCTGGTTCTCTGTAAAACTTTTACATGGTTTATAGCATAGAATATTAATTGCTTAAATAAATCATATAAGACAAGCTTTTGTCCTCAGCCACCATGCTTTTTCATAAAATCCATATTTGTACAATGAAAACAGAAAGCAATAATGTGCCATTTGTAATACAACACTAAATGAATATTTCCAATAAAAGGTCTTATTTGCACTCTGCAAATGAATGAAATGCTACTTTTCTTACTTTAAAAATAAAATCAAAATAAATACTAGGCATGTATGCATTGTACAAGATAAAACATCTTGCCAAATGTCCTTCTGCACTCCACTATATATACGTCACACATACATCAATATTAATGCTACAATCTCAGAGTGATCAAGCTGTCAATTTCCATGAAATGAAGTTTCATGGAAAAGCTTTATATTTGGAAATAACTCTGTACCAATGACAAAGAGCTGAATCACAATTCTGCCACATCACATTTTAAATTTTAATGATTTAACTCCAGTAACATGAATGGGGTGGGGGGGAGAAGATATTTAATATAAGAAAAATTGAAAAGCCTCATACCATTTATATAACCTATGATCAAGTGATCAAAACCGTTTTCTATACCCCATTTCAGATGAACTGAAATGTACAAGGTAATTGACAATTCTGTCTCAAGAAAATCAAAGGTACTGAATTTCTATGAGGCAATTCACTTTGATATAACTGGATTGCTAGGCAGAACAGATCATTAATCTTTTTATTGGCAAACTTACTGCTTTATTAAAAAAATGCTCATCCCACAACATTATTTGATAACTACATCTTCTTGAATGTCATCTATAACATTTATTTTATTTTAAATATTTGACCCATTTGGTGGTAATTATGTGAAATATGAGTTGTGAAAACAAAGGCCTCAGTGAAGCTAAAGCTCGTCATAACTAATTTAAATTTCAATATTCATATATAAGGTAATCCTTACAATATTTAGATTTGGTAATCCTTACAATATTTAAGGTGATAATATTTTTAAAGTCCACAGAAACTAATTCCAAGCATTATCTTTGCAGAATGTTTTCCAGATGTTTTGGCTCATTTTGCTGAAATTATTTAGATGATTCAATTATGCATACATATGCATCATTCACACTTTCATCTTGACCTTTACCTGGGCAAAATGTTACATCATGGGGAATAATGACTAACTTATGGAATGTGTCCAAAATCCAAGACCCATGACTCCTAGGGGAATAAAATTGGGGAAAGTTGTAGTTGCTTCAAAATTCAGGGGAAAAAAACAATATGATAAAATAGAATTACCTGAAGATATAGTTTTGTCAGCAAGGACGATGCAAATCTGTATAGATTTCATCTGCCCAATATGTGATAATTATGCAAAACTATTCCTAAAGAACTCTATCTTGATTCCACACATTGAAAGTAGGTGGAATTGACTTTTCTCATCATTTCAGCAGTAGGTGCTTCCCTGGAATGATGGGAAAATTGAATATTGTTCCTTCAATGTGTCAGTGAAGGAGTTACTGCTTCTCATTTTCCAACAGAATTTCTGGATTCAATTTCCACCACAAAAACTGGAACTGGAGATAGGATCTCCCTTTTCTTTTAATGAGGAACATTGATCTTCCAAAGCTTTGCAATGAAATAAAGATGGTCATGGAAGAATTCCATAAGATCCTCATTGTAGCAAAGAAAAATATTAGTGCATTCAAAAATGACATTGTAAGGATTCCAGGAATTGCCCTCAATTTATCATAAGGTGAAAATATCCCTCTTTGATGGAGACAGTCATGCTTTGCTCTAAATATATACAAAGTACAACTACGAACCATGGAGAATGTGCTGACTTATCTGCAGGAACCAGTATTTCAGCATAGTCAGCTGTAACCACGGAAAAAGAAGTGCAAACATTAGAGAATTCTTAAAGAACTGCAACTCAACCACAATTGATGTTATCAAATGTGTCATAACAATCATCTAAATTTGTCTTGTTACACATCTTTCTTTAATACATTGATATTTTCTTCTTCAGTTTTAAAACTAAAGTAATAGCAATGCACCCTTGGTCATCCTTTTTCTCTTTTAGATAAAGCAGGATCTCTGAAAGAATGACCAATGAATTATCTAGCAAAAATAGTAAAAATATAAATGTATGTGATGTTAGCATTGTATAAATCACTCAAAGGCAGAAAATATAATCAGTGGACTAGTTTAATGACCTTGGTAATACCCTCTCCAAGCAGTGACTACTGATACAGAAGTTAACTACAGAATAAGAAAGATACATTCTACTGTGTGGAAATTTGAGGAACCAGCTTAGTTACAAAACTGAAGGTCTATGCAGCCATGGTACTTACTATCTTTATGTATGTCTATGAAACACAGACTGTGTATTAAAGAATTGCAAGACAGCTCAGGCATTTCCATATGACTTGTTTTTGTAGGATATTAGGCATAAGATGCTAGATAAAGTATCAGACACTGAAGTTTTATCTAGAATGTGTCTCCTATCAGTCAACACACTGATAGAGATCTGTATGTATATGTCATCCTTAAATAATCAAAATTCCAAAATAAGCAACAGAAGTAGAAATTAACAAACCAATTTTAAATTCTTTGTGTTATATTTTTGTCTCTTTAACAAGTCCATGTATACCTTAAAAACCTGCAGATTTCAACTACAGAAATACTTGTAATAGTTGATATATTAATTGTACAATAAGTTGGTCTCATCTGAAGTTTGAGTTGTCACATGGTCACGCAATACATAAAATAGAGAAGACTTAAATCTTGGCATTTTCAAACTACAGTATAAAAAAGAATGAAGGTACAGTTTATAAATTTGCGTTGGTTTTTCTGGGTAATTTTTCTTGGAAATGCTCAGTTTGATGGATATCTTACACATCAAAAAATGACCCCTTTTCAAAACATGGTATTTTATTTTCAGAAACAAACAGTACAAGCTTTGTAATCTGGCATTAAACTAGAGCATCAAGTCCATAGAGTATGCAATACACTACTGGGAGAGGTCTACAGCTGATCTTCCCACCTTGTGAAGCTTCAGATTACATAAACACTTTCTTGTTCATTTAACTTCTTCAAAGCCTCTTTGGATCATAATGTAACTCATGTTCACCACTCTAAATTATTGAGACACAACTTATCTACAAAGACTGCTCTAATAGACTACAGACAAATTAAAAGCAATTACATCTGCCTATAAAAGTTCCTGTGGATGATTTTGAGTGACCTTGAAATCAACTCTAAGCAATCTGGAAAGTAGTCTTTTCATATATTTCCCCAGTAAATACAGATATCAGTTATATTAAAAATGATGGATGGTGGCAATTGCTTATTAATTGTTTATAAAATATTTTATTTAAACAATTTGAATGAACCTCTTGAATAGTTTGAGAAAGCAGTGAAATCACTATTGCTATAAACACCATGAATTAACAAAATAATAATAATTTCTTTCCCCCTCTACTTACTTCTTTTATAGCTTTTATGGTTCTAGTTTACTATGGGTAAATTTAGAAGATTATCAATGTGTGGGTTTTGTGTATTTATTGAAAATCTGTCTGGGGAAATCTTCCTGTACAATTGGATAGTGTGCACCACTGTGAATCAGTTTAAAACAAAATAATTATTCAACTTGAAAATATTAATTAAAATTTACCACATAGTGGTAAAAGCAGATAAATTATCTGATGGGATGCTGAAATTGTCAAGTGAATGACTTTAAGGATGATTTTGTCTTAATTTGTTAGAAACTGTATATAACTAATACAAACTCATTAAATAAAGGTCTTGTTCATATGCTTTTCAAGTATATGTGGATCCTGCCTAATATAATGTTTTATGCACTACCATGTATGTGAGCTGATATCTTATATTTTGACTTCACATGTAAACCTGAGGATCCATATGCAAATATTGTATAATTTAACAGTATATATCTTATTATATGTAGCTTTGTAGGAAAGGATATGTCTCCCCTCCCTGGGAAGCAAATTAGCTCCATACACCAAGTAAATACTATGAATTCGACCATTTGATCTAAATATAATGATACATATCTCTTTTTTGATGGGAGCTTTCTATAATAAATGTGCAAGTTGTCACTTCAAGCTCATCTGTTTCCCAGACTTCATGAATCCAGGTTTTATGGAAAAATCTAGGCAGTATTGATGGAAAATATACATAAACATGAGTAAGAGTTTTATGAATCCCAACATTAATATGTTGTTTCTAATGTGAGAAGTTTTGTGTTAAGAAAAACTCATGAATGGAATTTAGTATTTTCATTAATTTATGAGATATTTAATGCTAAATGAAGTTCTAATGTTTTATTGCATCCATGGGTTCTTTTCCTTTACTAATCTCTCAAACAAAGACATAAAAGAACTCTGCCCTCTTGTTTTTTTGTAGCAATGCTATTGTCACTGCTAACTCAAATAGTGAAATCATTGATTTTTCTCCTTCCTCTGGAGGAATTCATGAAATTTTCCATATGCGTTCTCACTTACAAATTTGGTGGAAATTTTGAAAGGTTTATGTGTCCAGCTTCCATTCTAATGGGGTTATCAAATGAAGATGCAGTCTGCTTTTGGCACAGATTGAGGCCTTGCTAGATTACATTAAATCATAGCTAAACTCTTCTAATTGCAAATTATTGTAAAATACCCATTATTTATTTGAACAGGGAAATAGTTTTTCAAAACAGTGAAAGGAGAAATAGCAAAGATGCCTAAAATTTTACCCAGGGTTAAGTGGAGCCATTTGATTTCAGGAAGGTCTTGAGATTAACAAGATATTAATAATTTTCTTGTTTCCCCTTTTCCAATCTTTCTTTGGAATGGTTTAGCCACACATAGTACACTGGGAGGGTGTTAAAATATTCATGCCTGGAAGAGACATGGGAACAAGGTCAGCCAATGAATAGACATAGCAAATAAGTCAGCCAATGGGAGCTTAAACAGATCTGAGTCTGTGCAGAGAATTGAAACAGAAACCTAAGAAGGAAGCAGTCTGCTGCTCTGTGAAGTAAACTAGCAGTATGTTTGGGCTTGTCTGCTAAAATGAAACTAACTGCTTGTGTTTGCCTGTAACTCTCCTACCTTGTGTTTGCTTGGAAGAACCACCTATTGGTATTACACATTTATTCATCTACTCTTATGTATATAAAGAAGTTAATGAATCCAGCTGAATGAGTTCTCTATGTGTGCTTTCTGGATTTGAATTTATGCAACAAACTCTGACAGAGGGGAGCACCCAATTGCTTTATTCACTGAGATGCACTCCATCAGTTTTAATTTTGCCAGTCATGTTCAAGTTGCCTTCTCTAGAGGAGAAATTAGTCAAAACTGCTTGCACAATTTTGTGTATGTTTTAAAATGATTTTGAAAACACTGGGAGATAAAAAGTCTGTTAGTATTTTCAACAGAGTAAACCTAGAATCTTTTCATGAAATCTAAGCATAATAAGATAAGGTTTCCAAGTGTGCAGAAGATTTTATATATGTTCAGTTCAAATTAGAATCTTCCTTCCAGATTTACACAGAATATAAGAAAACAGACACTTTGTATATTGCATATAGGTATGCTTTATTCAAGAACTTCTACACTCTTCTACATTTCATGCCCTAAATAGGATTTTTATTTCTCTGCATTCTAAATATCACTTTTTAAAATAGAGGTTTGATGCAATAAAGTGTCATTCATGTTTCTAATTTAGTTCTGACTGTATTAATATTTATAGTAAGAATGATATGTTGTACATTGTTCCCCAGCCAGAGAAATCATATTTTTCTCTAATTATTTACATAAGTCCCTCCCCCCTTCTGAACAGCGTGTTCTCAATTCTATTGTTGGCCAAGCTAAATTAATGTATCTGTAGAATAATTCTGGTCTTTCTGATACTATCCAGACATTCAGAGACTCTTGCAACAGACAAAAACAAAGCCTAGTGAGTTATCTGGCAGCAAGTCATAATAATGATTGAGGTTTCAATGGACATAATCATTTCTGACAGAGCCAAAAGAATCTTATAAAAATAATCATCTTATGTTCCCATTAAAATGTTACACAGCCAACCTTTGAGAATTCAGACAAAGGGAGAATAATGATGTGATAATGATGATAATGCCAAAGAAATGGGGGGAAAATCAATGATATCTAAGACACCCTCTCAAATATGTATCTCTAGCATTTAAAGCAAAATATTTTTCAAACAGTTATAGAACAAAATATTATGATCAGTAATTCTTGATGTCCCAATGTTACAACAATTACCTAGTCCAATTCTTGCTTCAGATAAATAATTTGTGGAAGACTGAAGTTGCCAGTAGCAGGAGATAGATATTTGATTGTCTTTTGTATAAAACAGGAATTAATATTTTGGGAAGACTATTTAAGCCATGCTTGAATGTTATATGCATTTATCAAGGACTACTATTTCTTAAAGTTTCCTTTAGCTTCTATTTTATAGGACTACAGAATAATGAAAATCTGTTCCGGGGGAGGGGCTTACTGATGGAAGCAGCTTAATATAGCTGCTCCCAAATTCCTGGTCACGTTATCTGTCAGACGATCATCTATCGGATGTCTGGCAGTTTGTTTACCTTACTCTTCAGGCAAGAGGAGGAGGTGAGCGGGTTCTGTTGAGCAAAGTGCTGTCTGATCCTCGCAGTTTGTGTGTCTGCGAGGAGAGGGGGGCCAGCTGAGAGCAGAACCGTCTCCGTGCCGGGGAATTCCAGCTGCATTTGCAGCACGAAGTAAGCCCTCCCTTTCTCAGAACAAAGCTTGATTTATTGATTTCAGGGCGAGCAGGACTCGTATGCGAGAACCTTAATTGTTTATTCAAATCTTAGCTTCATTTTTACAAGCCCTTTTTCGATAACCTAGCTAACAAAGAGACACTTAAAATGGCGACGAGCTTGCTGAATTGCTTCGTAACAATGTTTACCTTTTGAAACTCATCTTAAAGCCCTACGGAGTTTTAAAATCTCAAAGGAAAAGAGTGATTTATTACCTCGCTCCACAGTTGTATAACTGGCCAGCAGAGTTTTACTAATTGGTCGAAGATAAAACTTGGAATGGCCTATAAACCAAATGTTAATTTAAAGATGCCTTCCTTGGCTCCCAGAAGTTCTGGCACATCGCCCATACCTGGCACAAAGTTGCAGCCTTTGCTCTCTATGCCCCCTATAGGTGACCCACTAATGAAAGAATTCTTTTTGAAGGAACTGAATGAGTCTTTTAACACTCAGACAATAAAGGTGGAAGCCAAATTTAAAGAACTTAAAGAAGGGCTCAAAGAGGAGATATCCGTGGCACATAAGGAGCTGTCTGATAAAATTGATACCCAGGTCTCTAAAATCAGAGATGATATGTTGGGGATTGTAAATGTATTGACAGAACATGTTTCCGGAATTGAGGATAGACTAGATGATCTTAATGAAGCCAATATTAATTTGACATCGAAAACAGAGGTGGTGCAGCAAAAAGTTGAAAATGTTGAAAAAGAAATTATTATGATACAGTACAGACAAATGGAAATGGCATTAAGAGTAAGGGGCTTGCGTGAAGACAAGCAAGAAAACTTGAAACAGATTTTTTCAGAAGCGTTTGATAGTTTGTTGGGAAGACCAGGGGGTAATTTTGACTGGCAAATTGACGAAGTTTATCGCGTTAATTCTTGGCTGGCAAAGCAGAAGCAGCTACCTCGGGACATTGTTATATATTTTACCACAAGAGAGATCAGAAATACGATACTACAAGAGTCCTATAAAACCAAGCTACAAATTGGGGGTCAGGAATTGACTGTTTTGAAAGAGATACCACCTCAAATGTTGGTAGTTGTGTTAAGATGTGTAATGTTAAGATCCAGGAAAGATTATGCTTTTTTAGTTGAAGCACTCAGAAATTGTCAGATACAGTACAGATGGGACGCACCATTTGGCCTAGCACTCACATGTGACAGGCTTGATACCGTCTCAACTCAGTATGGAAAGCTCGAGATTTTTATCACAATATTCTGATGGCTGGACATCCCGCACCATCCGGACCTAGAGAAAGACCACAAGAAGGACAAGATAGACAGCAAACAACACAACTACCAGATAAGATGGATCATCTCTCTCTCCTAGAACTACAAAGAGCTATGGAACAAAGACCAAACTGTATGACTACCAGACGAATGGAGCAACAATCCAAATTGCAACAACTCCAACAATCACCTGCTATTGGTCAAGAAGCTACAGTAACCAGTCTAGAAGCAGTGGGAGGAGCCAGGCCAAAGGTTAAACAGGCTATGCAGGAGGCTCTAAAAAAACTTCAGGAAACCAAAAATGACAATTAAGCTTCTAACATGGAATGTCAATGGATTGAACTCTCCACAGAAGAGAAAGAAAATATTTCACTATCTTAAACAGTTCAAGAATGATATAATTTGTTTGCAAGAAACTCATATTAAATCAACCAATCAAAAATATTTGATTAACCCAAGACTTGGCCAATATTTTATAGCTTCTGCTATGGAAAAGAAAAACGGTATAGTTATATACTTAAGAAAAGACATGAAAGCTGAACTAATCGAAGCAGACCCTCATGGAAGATACATTGCGTTAGATCTGGTATTAGAAGGGAAAAAGACATTGATTTTGGGAATTTATGCTCCTAATCAACAACAAGATGGATTCTATAGAAACCTTCATGCTAAATTAGTACAGTGGGATTATAGGTCTTGCATACTACTGGGTGACTGGAACGGTGTTATAGATACTAAGAGAGACAAGAAAGTTTCTCGCCCAAACACTCAGACGCGAGCAAAGCTACCTAAATCATTTTTTGATATGATGGATGACTTTGAATTGAGAGATATTTGGCGAGAAAGAAATGCAGAAGAATATGACTTTACCTTCTTTTCTGATAGGCATCAATCTTTCTCTAGGATTGATTTTATACTAATTACTAATGATTTGGTTTCCAGGGTGAAGAAGACAAAGATTTCGGCTAGAGTTTTTTCAGATCATAATCCAGTTTGGATGGAGTTGGGAGGGGTGGCACAGGCAAGAAGGTCTTGGAGATTGAATGAAAATTTATTCAGATATGAAAAGTATATTAATCATTGTAAAAAATTGTTAACAGAATACTTTGTTTTTAATATGAATAAGGGTACACCTATGGAAATTGTATGGGATGCAAGTAAAGCATATATGAGAGGAGTCTTGATAAATATAAATAAATCACATAGACATAAACAAGGGGTAAAACGAACAGAATTGGAAGATGAAATTAGGAGGAAAGAGCAGGAGTTAACACTAAACCCAGGAGATACAAAGACTAAGGAAACAATTATTATATTAAAGGCTCAATTTAACATGTTGATTTCTGATCAGGTGGCTACTAGTTTGTCATATACAAAACACAATACCTTCTGCAATGCAAATAAACCTGGCAGATGGTTAGTTTATCAGATTAGGAAAAAACGGAACTCTCAAAACATATCTAAACTGATTTATAGAGGGAAGGAGGTGTTCCAACAGGATGAGATTCAAAAGGCTTTCCGGGAATTTTTTACAGAGTTGTATAAGGGGGATAAAATTAACTGTCTAGATATAGAGAGATACTTAGATAAAGAGAAAATAACCTTAGTTAAAGAAGAGCACAGGCAAAAATTGAATCAACCAATAACCTCGGGGGAAATTCTACAGGTAATTAAGCAGTTAAAGGCAGGGAAGGCACCAGGCACAGATGGCTTGACAGCGGCTTACTATAAAAATCTACAGTTAGAAATGGTAGAACCTCTTAAAGAATTATTTAATAAGATTCAAACGGAAGGTAAGGTGCCCCCATATAGCAATAGCAATAGCAGTAGACTTATATACCGCTTTATAGGGCTTTCAGCCCTCTCTAAGCGGTTTACAGAGAGTCAGCATATTGCCCCCAACAATCTGGGTCCTCATTTTACCCACCTCGGAAGGATGGAAGGCTGAGTCAACCCTGAGCCGGTGAGATTTGAACCGCTGAACTGCTGATCTAGCAGTAGCCTGCAGTGCTGCATTTAACCACTGTGCCACCTCGGCTCCCCATCTTGGAAGACAGCTTTTATATCCCTGATACCCAAAGAAAATCAAGATATTACGCAACCAAAGAACTATAGACCTATTTCATTACTTAATGTAGATTATAAAATTTTTACCAAAATCCTAGCAAACAGGTTAATGTTGGTTATTCAACAATTGATACACAGTGACCGAACAGGTTTTATTCAAGGGAGACAAATGAAAAGTAATGTAAGACTAAATATTAATGCATTAGAATATTTGGGAAAGAACAATCAAATTCCTGCTGCGTTCATATTTTTGGATGCGGAGAAAGCCTTTGATCGAGTTAACTGGCAATTCCTGTTGAAAACATTGCAAAAAATGCAAATAGGAGAAAGTTTTTTACAATCAATCAAAGCAATATATCAACAGCAAACGGCTCAAATTATAGTCAATGGAAGTTTAACAGACTCTTTTCAAATTGGAAAAGGTACAAGACAGGGTTGTCCCTTGTCCCCAATATTGTTTATTATAACTTTGGAAGTATTGCTGAACAAAATACGGGGCTTGGACGGTCTAAATGGAATTAAGATTAGGCAGCAAGAATACAGAGTGCGTGCTTCCGCAGATGATTTGGTTATAATATTGGATCAACTGCAGGAATCTAGTATGATCTTAATGAATACGATTAATCAATATGGTCAAGTGTCTCAAGAAGGCGGGGCTTAGCAGTGAGAAGATGGAGTTTCAGGCTACTCCTGAAATTCCTCTATACCGAAGGATTTTTGGACGGGTTCTTTGAACTCTAGCTGTCCCGTAGATGACAGTGAAGGTGAGGAGAGACCCAGGACCTCAGAGACACCCGCAAGTCTCGGGGGGGGGGGGTTATTAACTCCTCGTGCCAATTCCTTTTTGGATTAGCTGTGTGCTAACTGAAACTGCAGGTTGCCCCTAAGAATGGTAGAAGTGATGTCATCTGGTAAGCTGATTTTATCATTCAAGAGAGACGGTTCGCGTTAAAAACTTAAGCTAACTGAAACCAAAGAACAGGAAAATTTAGCGGCGAATTGGCTTTTTTTAATGGATTTATGACTGGTGGTTACTTTACTTCTTAAATGCTTCAAGAAACTCCTCGACATCCTCCCCCCTCTGAATCTCCCTAAGTGGATCATAAAATTTATTTTCTACTAATTAGCCCGTCACGATTCGACATTTTTATTACTTTATTACTTGGCTCTGTTTACGATCAGATAAGATTGCTCAGCCTGTTAGAGACTAAGAAAAGTGCTTAGAAGTCTGTGGAAAAAAAAAGAGCTTGCAATTTCTAACTGCGACACATCATGGCGTCTCAAAATACCTCTAAGATTTCATTTCAGATTCTTTTTTCCGCATGTAGAGGACTCTTTGACTCTTATCAAAGGCTGGAAAGAAAATTGGATCATCTGATTTTAAAATATGAAGTAAAAACTGAGATCGTTGAATGTTTAAATGTTCCTGAAATACAAATGGAAAATGTGAGAAATGGTGTCTGGTCTATCTCAGAGGAAGAAAGGAGGGGGGGAGCTATAAAGAAGACTCATTTAAAGAGACAGAGTGCAGAAGGAATGGAAAATCCACCCTTGAGAATTAAAGTTAATTTGGAAAATTTTACAAGCCCAGAACAACATTATTATTTCATCACTGACATTCAGAGTCCAAAGGTGCCAAAATATCTTTGTCTGGATTTGCTTATGAAAACATTTGGTAAATTTATCCAACGCATGGCAATTGGATTGAGAAGATCTTGCTATTGGAGAGACACTGGCTGACAGATGGAAGAACGTAATTTAAAATTAGCTAAATCTGATTACCTTAATGTGTAATAGATATAGCTGAATAATGACTGATATGGATAGTAATATATATAATTTGGAACTGGCTGATAGATTGAAGAATACAATTGAAAACTAGTTAAACCTAATTGCTTTTTCTTGTAACAGATATAGTTGAATAATAATTGATATTGATAGTAATGTATATAATGTGGAGTTGACATGATAACTAACAATTGGATATGAGAAAACATCTTTAGATTATACATAAAGAGTATTAACTACAATAATTATCACTATTAAAAAACTAAATAAAATACATACAATCAAATGTTAATCAATACTGGGAAAATGTTATGATATATGATATAATTAAATATTATGGATGTCCAGCTAAAATAGGATATGAGGATTTGATGATAATAGAGGATTTTACAAATAAGTAAATGAATTGTCAGCATGTATTATGGATTAATTCTTTAGCATAGCTAAGGATGAAGGATGTTTAAATAACCATAGGTAATTAAAACTGGAGGTATAATGATGTTGATATGGTAAATATTCGAGTTAAGATATTTGAATTAATATGAGTTAATGGAAGAGAAGCACCAAAGCATGTTGTAACCAGTTGATATACTTCTTCTTTTTTCATAATAGACACCTGTGTTTTGTTTTGTTTTCCTGCCTTGTCTCTTGTCGTTTTTGTCTTTTTTGTATTATTTTTATTTTTTATTCTAATTTTTATTTTTTATTTGTCCTTTTTTTTCCTCTTTTTTTTCCGATTTTTTCCTTTCCCACCAGTGTGGGCAGGTATTGTTCAAGATTATTACTTTTATCAATATTTTTAAATAATAATTACAGTTAAATGAAAATGGATATATAATAATGCTTGAGTTAATATGAGATATGTTGGTTGACTGTGGAGGAGATGTACCAAAACTTATCTGTAATTGATTGATACATTTTCTACAGATGTAAAGAAAGATGCTATACCTGTTTTAAACTAAAATTAAAAAAACATTTATTAAATAAAAAATAAAAAAAATATAAAAAAAATATGGTCAAGTGTCTGGTTTTAAAATAAATTTAGGGAAAACCAAAATATTAGCTATAAATATGAATACTAAACAAAAGGAAGAACTAGGAGGAATGTTAGGATGTGAAATAGTCAAAAAGGTCAAATATCTTGGAGTTAATATCTTAATATCTCAAATGGGAAATTATATAAGTATAATTATGAACCACTTTGGCATAGTATACAGATAGAGATGAAAAAATGGGATAAGTTGCAGTTATCTTTGTTGGGAAGAATAGTGGCAGTGAAAATGAATATTCTACCCAAATTTTTATTTCTTTTCCAAATGTTACCTATACTTAAAAAAGATGTGAATCTTTTAGAATGGCAGAAGGGTATTAATAAATTTGTATGGGCAGGAAAGAAGCCGAGAGTAAAGTTAAAAATAATGCAAGATGTGCGTGAGAGGGGAGGTTTCAAATCACCCAATCTAAAATTATATTATGATGCAGTAGTATTATCTGTAATTAGTGATTGGATCGATTTAACCAATGATAGGATACTGAATATTGAGGGACATGACTTGGTATATGGCTGGCATGCTTACCTGTTATTTAACAAAAAAGTGGACAAAAATTTTAAAAGTCATATTTTAAGGAATGCTTTATTGTGGGTTTGAAAAAAATATCAACATAAATTAAATGACAAGATACCCATGTGGACAATTCCTAGACATGCAATAGAAAATATAAATATAGCGCAAAAACAGGATAGAATTACTTACAGACAGCTTCTTACCCTGGAAAGGGGGATACTACAACTAAAATCCTGAGACGTACTAAAAGAGGAGAAGGTAACTCAAACATGGTTCCAGTATGGGCAATTACAGGCCAGGTGGAAAATAGATCAAAGAATTGGTTTTATCCAAGTTGAGGATAATCTATTTAAACAAATAAGAGATCAAAGCTTAATGCATATAAAGAGGATATACAATGTATTAGTACAGATGGATTCGGAAACAGAATTAGTTAAAGACTGCATGATAAAGTGGGCTCAAAATATTGAAGAACCAATAATGTTGGATACGTGGGAAAGAATTTGGATAAGAAATGTGAAATTCACACAAGCCCAAAACCTGAGAGAAATTTTTTACAAGATGTTCTATAGATAGCATTTAGATCCTAAAAAATTGGCTTCTATGTATTCGAATTTGCAATCCAAATGTTGGAGATGTGGTTCTCTTGATGCTACATACTTCCATATATGGTGGACTTGCCAAAAGGTTAAAGCATTTTAACCTTTATTTTTAACCTTAAAAATATGGTGGATTATACAAAATATTCTTTAAAAAAGGATAAAGTTTACTCCTCAGTTATTTTTGTTAGGTATAATTACTGACTGTACAGCGGTAGAGATTAACTTGATTTTGCACTTAATAATGGCAGCAAGATTGTTGGTGGCGCAATACTGGAAGAAGGAAGACTTGCCTACAATCCAAGAATGGACATTGAAAGTCACAAATTTAGCCGAGATGGCTAAAATATCTGCATATCTTAAAGACCACTCAAATGAGAGATATAAACGAGACTGGAAAAAATGGATCGATTATATACAAAATAAATATGGGACCAGGAAATTCCAGATAGCCTATGCTTAAGATAAGGAATGACTTAAATTGTTTAAAGTTAGTTTAGCAAGGAGGAGCTAAGTTCAACACAAAGATGTTATTAACTTCTTACTTTTATTTTTTTATCAATATATCTTAGACTGTGGTTGTTAAATATCTATACCGTGTACGGGTTCTGGGAAGTCGGGGGGGGGAGATTGTGGGGGCTCGGGGGGGAGGGGGGAAGTATACTAGGCTTGATTTTAAAGCAATATGATTGCACATATATATTGTCCTCTCTTACAACATGATATTGTCTATGTAATAATATACATGTGATTATCTGTTATGGAAATGGTTAATAAATTATTATTTTTTAAAAAGAATAATGAAAATCTATTTTTTGGAAGAAAAAAATATTTCTTAATACTTTAGTTGGCCACTGAAAATATTACAATACATTATTTATGTGCAAAGATTTGCATGCATGCAAATTAAGGATTAATTTGCATGTAAAATATTATACATATAATGCATTGTGCATAACTGGAAACTATAAAAATAATACTTTTTAATGTGCCTATAGAAGAGGAAAAGGCAAACACTCAGTTGTGTGCAACATCTTGTGTGCATTAACTACTGCTGCTGTAAGAATGAAGAGTCCAATTTGTTTTCAGGGAAGGTGATACAGCATGGGTTGCACAGGTAAACCCACCAGTGGCTGGCCAGGTTAGGTGGTCTTAATAGAATGGACCTTATAGATTCATTTTAGTTTGGCCTTTTACTCCAGTGCCCTGGAGTCCCAAAGTTGACTTTTAACTTCCTCATATTACAAATAGGGCTGAACAGTGTGGCAAGACTCTGTAAAGGAGGGGCACAGGAAGCCAGACGTGGGGGGAGAGATACAACAGAGAAGTTACAGAAAACTGTTGGTATGAAATCAGCTTTCCTGTTCTTGATACTTTTGTATGAATATCTGCTTTTGTATTTTTCCAAGATGTACTTCCCTGTTCTGAACAGGGGTTTTTACGTTTTGTATGAATACGCCTCTTTAAACGCCCTCTGATTGACGAAGTTTGATTAAAGGTATAAAATCACTGCCCTGGGCGTAGCCAGGCCAGTTCAGATGTTGGTGTGTGAACACGCTGAACTCGATGCATCCAATAAACCTGTTTCTCTTCCTTCGTGGTCTCAAGTCCTGATCTTTCGTAAGTAGATTACAAACCACAATCTGCTGCAACAAAGGGAGATCCTGTTTCTTATATCTTCCTTGCTTCATTTGTCCTTGCACTTTCCCACTTATGTCTCAGTCCTCTCCTTTACTTTTTCCACTTACATGGCTGGCTCTGCAGCTCTCATCCTCTTTTCTTTATCATCACTATCTCATTCAACTTTTGTCACCCTACACAGGCAGAAAGCTAGTGTCTTTATTGACTGTGGATTCCCAATGTAGGGGCTGATAGATTCCATTCATATTTTAGGTTAGGAGCAACAGCAGCTGCTTGGCATGACATATCTCATTGATCTCTGTGAGTTCTTCTGAATTATGGAGCCTAGGTGAGTGCTGCCTGGTCCAGGTTGCTAACAGTAGTTACTGTAAAACAGAGTTCCCCAATCTTTCCAGCTTTGCAGAGTGACGGGGAAGGGGGATGGTTCCGTGTGAGTGGGGGGCACAGGCACAGCTCCATTTGCACAAGTGGCAGGCATACACATCTGCCGCTTGTGCATATAGAGTGCGTGCATAGCATATACACTGCTTGTGCAAGTGGGGATATGTGTGCCCACTTACCCACCATTTCCGTGGCCCAGTTCTGAACTGCTCAAAGCCCAATAGTGGGTTGGGTCCAGGGGTTGTGGATCTCTGCTTTAAAATAAAAACTGAAAGCACAGATTTGATAAAACTGTTATGTGACAGGAAAATGAAAATTGAAGTATAGATAGTTTATTCCTGATTTGTTAGATTGATTATATTTTATCAGTTAGATTATAGATGTTATGAAGCCATCACTAAAATTGACCCCAGTTGATAGTAAACTATGTGTTGGAAAGACTAGTGGGAAAACTTACTTTGTTGAGAAGTAGTTGTATAAAAGGAAAAAACAAAAAAAAATCTGTCATAGTTCAATATAAAGAACAGTTGCAGAAAATAGTTATGTCTAATTAAATGAAGAGAAGGACTAGGGTCACTTGATAGCAATCTTCCAATATCTAAGGGGCTGTCACAAATAAAAGAGTTCAATATATTCTCCAAAGCACCTGAATGCAGGAGAAAAAGTAACAGATGGAAACCTATCAAGCAGAGACACAACCTCTCCTGCTTGAGCAGGAGGTTGGATTAGAAGACTTCAAGGTCCCTTTCATGTCTGTTATTCTGTTGTTTTCTTATTCTGCCATTCTTCAGAACCTCAGTAGTTTTGTCTGGGAGAAAAGCATTTTGTGCCAACCATTTTCTGAAACTGGAGAGCAGACCATATAATTCTACCATAGAATTTTAAATCTTTGGTAGTTTATACAACCAGCAGAACCTTTGCTTATTTCAGGATGAATAGTAATCTAACCTTTCTTCATGCCTGATTCCTGACTCATAAATTAACTAAGCATATGTTTCCCATTACTTCCGATTTTAATTTTGGCTTGGTTTTGGTTCGACTGGTGGCATATTTGACTACCTAGCCTTTCCAATGTAAAGCTGAATGTGATTTCTAGCTTCAAAAGGAGATAAGTCTTTATATGTGAGCTTAAATTTAGGGTGACAAGTATGTATCTGCACCAATAAAAATAGCAGGCTTTCAAAGAAACATGGTACATATTTATTTTCACAAAGGTTACATGGAACATTTTAGTCATAAGAAGAGACAGCTACTCAGTACTATGGTACTGAGGCTTGTTTAGGACATTGGCAAAACTCATAGCAGATCTATGCTTGATAGTTGCCTTGGAAATTCTAAATACACATAAGTACCCATGTGAATGAAATGCAATTGATTGATTGATTGATGGGGTTTATCCCTCCTGAAATCAGGTATTCACTAGTTTGAAATATCCATCAATATAAAGGCTAATATGTCCACAATAAAAATAAATCACAAGTAATAAAATAAAGGAAAAACAACATGTAGACTCCTGCACTTATGGTATCAGCTGAGCTCTCAAAGGCTCTCTGAAAAAACTAATTTTAATAGCTTGCAGGAAGCTGATAGGAACCAGTTTGGTGTAGTGGTTAAGGCATCAGCTTGGAAACGAGGAGACCATGAGTTCTAGTTTGACCTTAGTCCCCAAACCAGTGATTGGCCCACTCATTATCTCTTAGCCTTAAGAAGGAAACCCAGGTGGACAAGACAATACCTTAACATACATAGAACATTAAAGATTAAAATCAGCATGCTGAATTACAGATAGAATCAAATAAAGATCGAGGGCACACAACCAAAATATTACGTGCTTGCCAAAATTGCCCCTGTCATGGCTACTATCTGCCTGTGAAACAGTAGCCATAATAGCAATAGCAATAGCAATAGCAGTAGACTTATATACCGCTTCATAGGCCTTTCAGGCCTCTCTAAGCGGTTTACAGAGAGTCAGCATATTGCCCCCAACAATCTGGGTCCTCATTTTACCCACCTCGGAAGGATGGAAGGCTGAGTCAACCCTGAGCCGGTGAGATTTGAACCGCTGACCTGCTGATCTAGCAGTAGCCTGCAGTGCTGCTTTTAACCACTGCGCCACCTTGTCCAGGAAAGCCCTCAAGCTGTGGACCTTCTCTTATGAAACAATGTTACCATGTCAATATACCACATTGAATGGGTCAGAGAATTCTGACAAAAAACAAAACTAACAACCCTTACTTGCTTGGATTAAATTTCAGCCTGATTTGTCCCATCTATTACCACACAGCTTCCAGACAATGGGTCAAGTCATTTGACAACCCCTCCTATATAGTCTAGGGTAGGAAAGTACAGCAGGACTTGTCTACTTAAACATATTCTCAGTGGCTTACATAAAACTTACATTAGCATACTAATAGTACCATACCCTGAAAATGATTTCCTCTGCAGGCTTCACATAGCTGTTGAAGACCAAACTCTATAACATCCTCTAGAGTAGCAACCATTTGTCCAATCCTTCCTCCCCTCCCCACCGACTGGACCCATACACTGAGGAAGGAGTACAATCATTATGTAACACTGTTTTCCATCTTCCACCAGGCAAACAGTCTAGAATGATAATGAGACTCATGTCACTGAGTGCCCTTGAATGCCACTAAATGATCTAAAAGATCAAGATGGGTGCCCTATCCAATCCAGGTCTTGACACAACCACTAAGCCCATGATGGTGAACCTATGTCACGCATGCCACAGGTAGCATGTGGAGCCATATTTTCTGGCACGTGACCATCAGCTACAGCACTTTTGTGTGTACCGACCAACTGAATTTCAGCCTTCCATAGGCCGGGGGAGTCTGTTTTTGCCTTTCCGAGGCTTCAGGAAAGCCCACGGAGTGAAAACCCTCCCTGCTTGGGTGCACATGCACAGGTGGGTGGGTCATTGAATTGTGGGTGTTGGCCCGCGTGCACACACACAATTTTGGCATGCCTTTACAAAAAGGTTTGCCATCACTGCACTAAGCCATCTCCATTCTATGTTCTAGATCGAACTAGATTGAAACAGTTAATTGCTCTTCTCTAGGATGTTATGTAAGTAACTGTGTATGCTGTCCATTTACTCAGCAATCATTCCCCAAAACAGAACATTACAGTAAGAGTGATAGTTGTCAAAAAACAGTTGGATCCAGGAAAGAGCCTTATTGGAATACATAAGAACTCCTTTCAATGCTGCTGTTTTCAGAGAAAAGTACTGAAATCTTTCCCAGAGTTAGGAACCTTCATTCCCCACAGGAGCCCTTAAAAAACCAGAAGGAGCATAGTTCAAGCTCCCAAGTGGCTGGACACAGTTGTGAGATGCCTCTGTATTCTGATATTTTTGGAGATGACAATAGTGATTAAACTGTAACATTTCCCCTGTACTATCTTTCATTTCACATTTATCAAAATGCCTGTTTGCCATTAGCCAAACAATACCATTCTTACATCAGAAGGCTGTCCTATTTTATCTATCTAATCTAACTTCATGTTTAGAAATGAGCGTAGAACTTCATTCTACACTCATTTATCATCTTGTGTACAGCCTGGATATATGAGTCATGCGTATGTAGCAGGAACGCCTAATAAGGCAAAAAAAAGGGGGGGGGCTCATTCAGCATTGGTACAGTGTTTCACATTATGTCACCTTCAAGTTCAGTACAATAACATGAGATTATTTGCAGAATTAAATAATTGTGGCTTTCTCCACAATTCACTTACTGTAATAGCACATGCTTACTTTATTTATGCTTATTTCTGCTCTTATATTGTATAGCTACATCTTTCATGGATGTATCAGTAATTAGCTAGGTACAACTTTTCTGCAGAATCTTCTTTTGTAATAGAGATATCCAGAATAAGTGGAGCAGAATCAGTCTGCTTCTTTTAGGAAAACCTACCTAATATGTGAAATTCTACAAGGAATGAAGAGTTTCATCAAGTTTCATCCTTTTCTTTTCAGTCACTGATAAGCTTGGGGCATTTTTGTGAAGTTTTTCAGAGTACTATAAAAATGCATTTGTTTCAAAGAGTGCTTTCCACTGGAATATCTAAGTAGGAAAAATATAAATTCAGCATCCATTCCTTATTTATTTTGGCCTATATGCCACTCCAATCCATAATGACGACTACAGTAAGGAAAGCAAGGCTGCAGAAATATGGCTTGTAAGATGATTTGTTAATATTTTCTCATATTTCAGACCATATTTGCTTTCAAACCATATGATAAAAATCCATAGATTCTTTCATATTTTTCACGTTCTTCATGTCAATTATTCAAATGTCTTCAGGATAGTGTTTTGTTACTGCGTCTATTTGTAATTCCAAGTTGCTCAGCTTTTTCTCATTCCTAATGGGAATGACAAAGACAAGATGAAATGCAAAGAATTAAAGAAGTATGGTCCTCTAACTGAAATTTAGAGAATAATGGACTGGGAATTGTTTGGTGATCCATATAACAAAATTTTCATCACAGAATTCTTGTAGAAAACAAATATACATGAGGTCAAGTTTACATGCTATTGCTCTGCTAACCACAATGCTCATGATGCGCACGGACATTGTTAGAACTACTTCTATCAACTCCACAATGCATTAGCAGACATGGTGGCAAAAATGACTTCAAAAACAGAGTTTATTTCTTTTAGCACTGATTACAATAAACATATACAGGTAATCTCAATTTATAACCACTTATTTAGTGACTGGTCAAACAACGGCACTGAAAAAACTGAATTATGACTGTTTTTCACACTCATGACCATTGCAGCAGCCCTCTATCACATGCTCAAAATTTGGATGCTTGGAAACTGGCTCATATTTATGACAGTTGCAGTAGTCCAGTGTCATGTGATCATCTTTTGTGACTTTCTGTCAAGCAAAGTCAATGGGAAAGCCAGTTTCACTTAACAACCATGTTACTAACTTAAGAATTGCTGTAATTCACTTAACAACTGTGGCAAGAAAGGTTGTGAATAGAGTAAAAGTCACTTAATACTTGTCTTGCTTAGCTACATCTTGGACTCAATTGTGATAGTAAGTTGAGGACTACATGTAAAGGAAATTCAGAATAGATCCAAGATCAGCATCAAGTTCAGAAATCTGGCCAAGAATACTGAATTAGTCATAATTTAATCTTATAGTATGAATGCCAGATAAGTAAGTTGCAATGAGTATTATTCTTAAGCTGCAATGGCTTTTAGTGTGTTATATACATAAATAAGAAAAAGGTCTTGCCTATTTTGGTATACAATTCAGTGTACTGCCATATCTTCCACTTAAACAATTATGCATGCTTACACTGTTTAGCTCTATACTATCATAATATACCAATATAAATCATAGTTCTTAGTAACCAATTCTCCTATCTCATATACTGTAACGTTATGCAGACATAATATTTCTTGGTGTCAATATAAATGATTCATTGTCAATACATGAGATTTAATAGTGAACCTGACCATCTATAACTCAATGATAAGATTATGAATTAATTGTAATATCACAATTTAATTTCCAGGAATAAAAGAGTGTTATTTGAAGATATTAAATCAGATGAGGAAATAGATTCTGCTTTTGCCTCGTTATTTCAGGAAAAGAACTAAAGTTGTACTTTTCAATCATATTTTTTTTGTACTGGAAAAGTTTATTTGCTTCCTAGGTATAGAATGTCCTTCACATTTAATCTAACATGCCATTTCTAAATCTGTATCAGTTTCCTATTTTCTCTGTAAAAATGCCCATTATTAAAATTGACTCAGAAGAGAATCTTTGATGACAGTCATCCATTAAATTATGACACTTATACAACTATCAAGTTATATTGTGAGATCTTTTTTCTTAAACATTTAATAATTTGAATTGTTAAAATAATTATATTATGTTAGCATCTCTTAGGTAAAATTTTCATATGTACAAAATGATGTTTAAAATATATATACACATTTTTGTGCATGGTGCCAAAAATATACACAGATTAGAAAACATCAGAGATTTGTATTAACCATCTGTGTATGATTGAAAGCTACAGATGACTGTTTTCTCTCAGGATCACAAGCAGAACATGGTAAACGTTTACATGGCTATTGGTTTTACTGCCAATATATCCAATAATTTCAGTTTTGGTGAAAAAGGATGAAATGAAAATAAACACAAAATGACACCAAATAAGATTGAAACAAATACTTGAAAAAGATAATATAGTAGAAGGAAAAGAACATGGATCTGGGAAAGAAGAAATGATGAGTTATACTTTGCTACAGGCAGGATAATGCCTGGAGCCAGCCTAGAGTATAAAGTAGCATTAGCATTAGACAGCTAGTTGTAGGTGCTCACACCAGACCTTTTTATTATTTTAGCCTTTGGCTCTTGTATTCTGAGCTGTCATGTCTTTTGAAATGTATTTACAGCCAAGAAGAGCACTCTGCTATTGTTACAGTATTGTCCAGAATCCACATAATCTTAATAACTGGTGTCGTTTGTGTTTTCATTGGTGTGCTGTTATTTGTCTGTTTGTTTTGGTAACAAAGACTGGTAGAGGAACATCTTATCCAACTATCTAAATGAAGAGGAAAACAATGATTGTTAAGTAATTTGTAGATGCACTGATTCCATTCTGGAATTATTACATCTTACTGTTTAACTGAAAGTGGATAACTGAATTAAATACCAGTTTAAAAATAGCTTATGCCTGTATTCTTCTTTGTTATTAACACAACAACATAACATAACATAAAATCTGGAATGATTAATTTGAAAGAAACAAAATTGGAAAAAAAAAACCAAAAATGTTGTATAATTCCATTTCACAAATTTCAAACTGTATATGTAAATGATAAATAGCATTTTATTCTAATACTAACTTTCTATACTAATACGATACTAATACTAATCTTAAGAGCAACTTTCAAACTTAGTATTTCAAGTCTTAACTATTTACTAGAAAATGATGGGGGCTAAATGAATAAAATAAATGATACAGGTAGAAATCTATTCGGTTTAATCTAGGCTATTTGTTTACTAACAAAGGTGTTGCTTCATTTTATACTCTTTTAGGAAGGCAATACATAACTCATTAGTGGACAGCAATTTGGATAATATGTTCTATAAATGTAGAAATCCATATGCAGTTCTTAAAATTTGTTTGCAAAACAGCAAGACTGCTTTAAGTGAAAACATGGCATTTGCCAGGTGGTTGGGAAGGATATAATGACTATATTGTTTTGATATGTTTGTTTGCCTGTTACAAAAAAAAAATCCCATTTGATGTGATCTCAACATCCAGTAAAAAGCTAAGGATTTTTCATCTCTTTGACAGGACTCCATTAATAAAACAACAATCTTTTGTGTGTAGCAATCTTTAATCTTATTTTGTCACACACTTCTCAGTAGCATTTCCACTCGTTTTACGGTATAATTTATGGCACTGGAACAACTCCCTGCCCTGAAAAAGGTCAGTCTGTCAAGGTTTGCTTGTCTTTGAGGAAAAGTAATAGAGCATTATTTATGAAGCCAAAAATACGCTTCCTTACTTTAATCAATCAGAAAGATCCTTGCATTATTATTGTATCTTTTACACACACACACACACATACACACACACACACACACACACCCCACACACACAGAGAGAATATATCAACCTTATGTTCGCTTTTATGTTGCAAAGACCCTCTACCTTTCATGTCTCCTTCACCTTTTGTATTTGCAACAATATGAAAAATGGAAAGCCAGTGATGACTGATAAATGGGATCCACTATAAATTATGACTGCAGAGCTGAGCTTTTCCAAAGATCACAGAGTATTTGAACAAATTAACAAAACCAATCTAGAAGGCTCATCTTATTAAATTCACCTTTGCAAGAAGCGAAAAAAGGGGGGAGGGGATTATGATGAAACGGAAACAACAGCAAACAAAAATAATTGTTGAAAGCTCATACATGATGGTTATTCTCTCAAGTCACTGACAACATTTGAACCATGTGTTCTGATACAATTCAGCACATGTATGCAGAAAACAAATTGACAGTTGAATAGTAGTTGAACCACCACATTTCAAGAAGAGTTGAACTAGAGATACCCAACCCTTGTGATATGATGTTTCATTTTTTAAAGTATATTTCAACAAACATCCATCTAGTCATGGCTACTGCCTGCAGCCTTTATCTTGGAATGAGCTCTAAGAAATACAACTATGGTAAACGAGCATATGGTTATTAGTACATATTCTCTATTGTCATGTTATGACCATTTTTAATCTAGATGTTATAATGTCTCCACACATTTCTGTGAATCTGACCCCGTAATGATTGTATAAGTCATTTGCCTTTCACCGTCCCCCGCTTGGACACTTTGTACTTTGCATACTAGTAGAACACAATGGCTCAATGATGAAAGATGCTGAGATTGTCAGCTAGACAGCTGAAAGCCCAGGTTAGAGACCAGAGCACCACTCATCAGAGTGAGCTACTGTTATTCGGTCCAGCTCCTGCCCACCTAGCAGTTTGAAAGAATGTGAGTAGATACATAGGTACCACTTCATTGGGAAGGTAGTAGTGTTCAATGCACCTCAGCATATAGTCATGTTGGCCACAAGACCAGGAAATGTTTTTGGACAATGCTAGTTCCCTTGCCTAAGAGATAAGCACTGGCCCCTAGAGTTGGCAACTGGACAAGTAAAACCTTTACATTTACCTTTAGAGTTGTTCTATAGCAAAGAACATCTTCTTAAAAATGTCCAGTGTTGGCACATTCACAACTTCTGGAGGCAAGTTGTTCCACTGATTAATTGTTTTAACTGTCAGTAAATTTCTCCTCAGTTCTAAGTTGCTTCTCTCCTTGATTAGTTTCCACCCATTGCTTCTTGTCCTGCCTTCAGGAGCTTTGGAGAATAGCTTGACTCCCTCTTCTTTGTAGCAACCCCTGAGATATTGAAACACTGCTAACATGTCTCTCCTGTTCCTTCTTTTCATTAAACTAGACATATTCAGTTCCTACAACTGTTCTTCATATGTTTTAGTCTCCAGTCCCCTAATCATATTTGTTGCTCTTCTTTGCACTCTTTCTATGATAAATCATTGTCTAGAAACCAAGCCCAGGAAGCTGTCTTCTTCTTTGACTTCCTAATGTGATTTATCCAAATTAATGTTATTTTTAAAAAGTGCATGAATAAGTAATCAGTAGAAACCTAGCCTTCTTGTTGTATTTCTACTTTAAAATAAAGCAGAACATTGTGACTCACATTACAATCCCAAATGGTCTCCCAAATGGATTTTTTTCCATCCTCCAAAATTAAACAGCAAGGCAGGCTGAACAAAACATGGGCCAGAGTTAAGCCAAGGTTCAACAAACACTGAATGAATGGAGAGGATTCTGCATATCCACAGATACGTTCCCTCAATCAAAATAAATAGTCCAAAATTATGTATAAGTGATTTCCTTGTTTTGCTGAAAAACATATGTACATTTTTTAAATAGCAATGTATATTTTCAGTTTCAGTTTCAGTTTCACTTTATTTGTATGCCGCCCTTTTCCCCGGGGGGACTCAGGGCAGCTCACAGTTCCATTTCACCTGAAATGGCAATTTGGCTTTATATTTATTTATCAAATGTTGAGGCTGCCCAGTTCCTTAACAAGTTTGGACAGCTTAAAAATAAAAAGACTACACGCACATGTGTGTGTGTGTGTGCGCGCGCGCACACACACACACACACACACACACCACAAACACACATGAGATCAGAAAAACAAAAAGCAATTATAAACCAAGCATAACAAAACTGGCCTCCACAATCTCCTGGGAAAACCAAGGCTGGCCTAAGTGAGTGGTAAAAAAAAAGGGATGGGGCAGGGACAAAAACTACTTTCCTAATTGCCAGACATGATCAAACAAGTAAGGAGCTTTTCATTTTTACAGTTTCTGGTTCCCTCAACGATCACTGTCTCAAAAACAGATTCATATTCTTCATCATTTTCTGTTTCCTTTATGTTTTTATTTTCACAATGAGAAACGAACATTTTAATGCCTCATATATTTTGTGAATTACTGTTGATGTGTATGCTGTAGCACTTTGATCTTTCCTATATTCTCCAGTTTGATTGGATTGTGATGTGAATAGAAAACAGCACAAAAGAAATCACTTTCTGAATAAAGATTGCAAGAAGTGCAGTGGTCTTTGCATTCCAAGAGAAATCATTGTTCTAAGAGATGTTACTACTGGTGGCCTTCATGCAGTGGTGGGTTTCAAAAATTTTTAGAACCTCTTCTGTAGATGTGGCCTGCTTTATGGGAGTGACTTGCTGGCCATGTAACCGGGTGGGAGTGGCTTATAGCAATGCATTATAATGTTATACAGTGGTAGTTTGGTATTCTTCATTAAGGGGTTCTAAGGGCCATGACAAGTACTAAAAATGATGAGTAGCAAACAGACCATGTAATTAATGCGTAATCATTTGTTTGGGTTGCAAAGGGTACCAAGTCAAAAGGCAGCCAGTTTGCGTTCTAGTTTGCGTGTTGAGTACCAAACAAACTATAAGTATCGGGATAAACTTTTTTCATCAAAATGTGTCAAGTACCAAATTGGACACGTTTCTAAGCAGCCAAGTACCAAAGTACCACTTATAGTAAAACATTTGCAAGAAGAAAAGAAAATTAAAAATACACCACAGAACCAACAATTCAATCCTGAGCTATGCACATTCTCCATTATTGCATATGCGTTGTTCAGAGTATCTTGTCTTCTGAAACGTAACTTCTTCCTTACTATTGGTATTAAAAAAACATACCAAATTAAAATATTGTTGACTGTATTAGTAAAAGAAATTTGCTTATCTATGTTATTCTTTTAAGGTTTAATTTGCTTATAAAATCATTGCAGGTATTTTTTCGGTTTGTAATACATTTAGTGACATTCAAGAACTGATGTGTTAACTGTTGGACTAGGAATGGGGGATTCAGATTCTAGTCTACCTTCAACATATAACCAGCCACTTCTCTAAATTCAATATTTCACAGGATTGTTGTAGGGAAAAATAAATGTACTGCACTTAGATATAAGCACATACTAAATGAAACTACTAATGGTAAATTCATTCTTTTATTGTGCCATTTCTATTGTATATTTAATCTGTATTCTGAATGTAGATTGATTATACTGACATGTGTAATTAAATATTTCATTGTAATTGTCCTTAGCGTAAAAAGCATGGATAATGAGATTAGCAATGAAATTGCTGGAATTATTCTTCCTTTTAAAATATTTCAGATTTTTCAATAGGCTTCGTTTTAGCATATGTTCTTTCAAATTCTTTCCTTTTTTTGTTTCTGTGTACTACAGATGCTGTATATATGAAGTTCTCTAGTTAGATGTGTTACTTCTATTATTGATGTTATTCTCTTTTGAGATTTTATTTACTCTGTTATCCTTGATACGCAACTTGCTCTACTGTACACTCTTAGATTAGGAAATGCTAGTCCATCTCCTTCTTTGAATCTTGTAGAATTTTAAATCTTACTCTCGGTTTTTTCCCCCACTCTACAAACCAGAGTTTCATACACACACACACACACAAACACAAACACACACACACACACAAACACAAACACACATACACACCACAAATAAAAAGGTTGATGGATGCTTCTTTGCCAATTCTGAAAGTTTTATAAAATTATTTTTCTAACACATAATTAAATTCAACAAGTAAAGTGGAATCTTGGAATTATTTAAAAGCTTGCTACCAAGCTATTAAGAAAGAGAATTACTGCTCTCCATTAATTAGAATTTTGAGAAACAGATGTCTGTAATGTGGTCTAATCTGCTTGCCTTCCTCAATTAGCTCTATTCGGGTTTTTTTTAGCAATAACCATTACTATATATTATTTATTATACAACAACAGAAAGTCCATTAGTCTGCAGAAGAAAGATACAAGGTGCTGCATCAGATATTATCTATTCCAGAAGGTACCCTGTCCATCAGGCTGAATTGAGGAAGAAGAGAGATGCAGGCTCCAAACTAATGGATTAAATATAAATATTATTTGTATGGTAGCTAAAAATTACCTGAGGTGTGAGGAAGTTGATAATAACCTAAATGTGCCTATTCATGTCAGGGGAAATAACGTGTTGTTCTTTGCAGTATGTCAAGTTCTTTTTTGTTTAGAGTCCAGGCTGATTTTAAGAAACAGTCAGTTCATCTCTTGGGTCATTGCCTTTGCATAAATGAACAACACAAAGTATCAGAAATGATGCTGAGTTCCTGTTCAGCAGTGATGGCAGATCTGGGTTTGTCAAAAACAAACACAAAAGAAAGCAAAAGAAAACAAAAGCATTGAGGAAGACACTAATCTAATTTTAGTAATACTAAACACTAAACTGAATTGCCTGCTAGTCTCAAAAGGCTTTGGTATGCCAAAGTGCTACTCTTGTTAACTTCAAAAATAATAATAACATCCTCCCATTGAATTTTATAATACAATCTATTCACATGTCAAATGTTTTATTTTGCTTTATTTTAATCGTGTCAGATTGTAAAACATGCAAATACGATTTAACTAAAGATATTGACTTAATACCTTCCTAAAGCAAGGTATTATCCAAATCAGTATTTCTGGGTCGAATTGATTTTGTAAATGTGTTAACAATTGAAGCCTGAAGCAGTGGTGGGTTGCAGGCTGTAAGCCCCGGTACTGGCATACCGGAGCCTGCTCGCAGCACCGGGTACCATTCTGGTACAATTTCCGGAGGGCCCACCCGACTGCCCTCGCTCCTTACCTGTCTTTAAAGTCTTCGGCACTTACACGCATTGCACATACAACACCTGTGTGATGCTCCGCTGAGCAGCTGGAGCATCGCGGAGGCTCATGGAGGCATCGCTGGACAATAAGACACATGCACACACTGCACGTGTCCATGTGGCTGATGCCAGACCCGTTCCAACTGTACCGGTTGGAACAGGATCCGGAACCCACCACTGGGCTGAAGAATTTACTTTATGGTGTCAATATGAGGTTTAAAGGAAGGCTACACCTGACTTTTCAATATGATATATTTTTAACATTATCCAACTGTTTGAACCAGTTCATAGTTTAGAATATTTTATTTTGAGAGTGAACATAACAAATCTAAGTAGATGTTATGTTGCTTCTAAAAAAAAAATAGAGACAAATTTGTATTTGTGAACATTCTTTTTTCCTTTAACAGGACAAAATATCATACAGTGTATCTAAAAAGATTATCTGCAGCATAAACTCTGTACTGTTATTTTTTTCTTTTAACTTGGTTGATTAAATCTTTGCAAAATTGCCAGTGCTCCCTGGCTCACACGTGCTAATATGTTAGAAGGGATCCCTAGTCTTTTACATCATATATGACCTCATGTGGACAATTAGAAGGTGAAAAAAATAGCCTATATTTTATTGAACTGCATGCAGGTTAAAGGAACCAGGCCCTATGTGTAAATATGATACTCTGATTTTGTTAAAGTTGCATTTATTTTTTATCTATTATCCTGAGGTATCATGCAAAATAATAATAATAAAATCACATCAGATACCTGTACAATCACATCAGATACCTATACAACTAGCACAGGAGCTCCCCAGGGCTGTGTTCTCTCCACTTTTCTTCTCTCTTGATACCAATGACTGCATCTCAAACGATCCATCTGTTAAACTACTATAGTTTGCAGATGATACAACAGTGATTGGTCTCATTCGAGACAATGATAAAACCACATACAGATGGGAGGTTGAACAACTAGCCTCATGGTGCAACTGGAACAATCTGGAACTGAACACACTCAAAAATGTAGAAATAGTGGTAGACTTTAGGAAGAACCCTCCCATACTACCACCTCTTACAATACTAGACAATATAGTATCAACAGTAGAGAGACCTTCAAATTTCTAGGTTCTATCATATCTCAAGACCTAAAATGGACACCTAACATCAAAAACATCATCAAAAAAGCACAACAAAGAATGTTCTTTCTGCCCCAACTCAGGAAGCTCAAACTGCCCAAGGAACTGCTGATACAGTTCTACAGAGGAATTATTGAGTCTGTCATCTGCACCTCTATAACTGTCTGGTTTACTATTAGTCTTCTCATGATTCCTATCACCCATCTCCTCCGACTTATGACTGTATGACTGTAACTTTGTTGCTTGTATCCTTACGGTTTATATTGATATTGATTGTTTCCTGATTGCTTATTTGTACCATATGACTATCATTAAGTGTTGTACCTTATGATTCTTGATAAATGTACCTTGTCTTTTTATGTACACTGAGAGCATATGCACCAAATACAGATTCTTTGTATGTCCAATCACACTTGACCAATAAAGAATTATATTCTATAATAATACAAAGAAAGAAAAAAGTTAGAGGTAAGAGGTGAGGGATTCCCTAAGGGTTTCATAGGCAATGTAAAGATGGATAGAAGAACCATTGCCAGACTCCAGGCCAATGGAGGATATTTATGTGATTTATAATCCATTTTTATGCTTCATAATATATACAATATTAGAACCATGAGCAGGTTATTTCAATTAATAAATGAATGAAAAATAGAAAACATATTAGGAAGGGGCTTCCTGTGGGAGGAGCCTGTCGCCGAGGAGCTCAACGGAGCTCCTCTTAAAAGAGTTCTGGTTAGTATATCTAATTAAGATCAATAGATATCATCCCTTTCTGGCAGAAAGGGACAGGCAGAAGCTCAGGTGTTAGGATTTATTCGTAGTTCACAGCCCTCTTCTTTCTTTTTTGGGCTGCAAACAAAGAATGGATCCAGCGTAGCTGAGCTCTTATCTCCTGCCAGTTCTTCGCAGCTGCCCTTTTGGCAGCCCTAGACAGCCGACTCCCGCACTCAGGACAATGATAAATTGTTTTTAAGATAATACGAGCGGGCCGCACTTCTGTGATCTGTTTTTTTTTTTTAATTATCTAAATACCAGCCTTGTTTTTCCTTTGTACTTCTCTGCGCAATTGGGATACAAAATGGCGTTTTTACTGTGTTGGTGATTGATGACGTAATTAACTGGCTTTATTTCCCCGGAGACCGCTACTTATTAATGAGCCAAATTTACAAATAACTTATTGAGAACTGACCAGCAGAAGACACTGTTTATCTATCTATTCTCAGATTTTATCTATAATGTCTCCCAAGTCTAAACAGGCAAAAAAACCCTCCCCTCTCGTGCTTAAAGAACTTGCTACCAAATCGCTGCCTTTGTCTCCTACGCCATCTACTGGAGATTTCTTGACACAGGAGTTTCTCTTTCAAATAATTAATGACTTTAGAAAAGAAATTCAAGAATTTGTGTTGGATTTATGCGATAAAATACAGACCAAAATTGCCCAGATAAATGCGAATGTGTTTGAAGTCACGTCTACCTTAACAGATTATGTTGAAGAAATGGAGACGAAATTGGAAACCTTGGAGAGGGCTAATCTTAACTTGACTTCTAATATTCAAGCTTTACAACAAGAGATTATTAATAATCAAACACAACTTACAATGATAAATTATAATACAAAGGCGTTTGCAATAAGAGTTAGAGGACTGCCTGAAAAGAAAGGAGAAAATTTGAAACAGACTTTTGTAGAAGCTTTCAGCCAAGTGGTGGGAGGTCCAGGACTTAATTTTGATTGGAATATTCGAAAAATCTATCGCCAAAATTCGCATGTAGCAGAGCAACGACAGCTTCCAAGAGACATAATTATATATTTTTTCACAAGAGAAGCCAGAAATGCGATCTCACAAAAGTTTCATAATAGCAAGCTTCGAATCGATGGACATGATTTGCTCGTTTTTAAAGATATCCCGCTTCAGATGTTGCGAGCAAGGAGAAGTTATATCTTTTTAACCCAAGAACTTAGAAATCGTCAAATAAAGTACAAATGGGAAGCTCCAGTTGGAATCACAGTTACATTTGAAAACCAAAGATTTCGTATTAATTCTGTTTCGGAAGCTCGGGACTTTTATTATAAAACTCTGAAGGCTGGGCTTCTTGACTCACTCGGAAACGCGGAAGGACAAGGCGAAGGAAAGACAAGCAGCAAGTCACTTGGCTACAAGAAGAAGGGAGTTGTTCTCCCCCCACTGGAGAGGCAGAAGAGCGGAAACTGAGGATTCAGTTATATTTTCAAAGCAGCGGGACACGTGGTTATAAGGCAGAGGGTTGCCTTTTCTTTCCGGAAGGGCGGAAGAGTAAAGAACATAGACCCAGCGACGTCTTTAAAATACTTTCTAAGCTTTCGGACTGATTAAAACTTTAGGATTTCTGTTTGGTATGAAATGTTAAAGCTGTGTACTGATACGGGACTTTTACAAGATTTATTTGAATTTCAATCCAAACTGTGCATGAAGTGTTTTCTGTGAGGAAAGCGGGGACTAAGATTTATTTGAATTGCGGTTTGGGATGAATGGAGTGTGGGGTAGAAAGGAAGGTGGAGCGGAATATTGATGAAGGGATCTTGGGATTGAACGAATTGGTAGGAATTCTGGGCATATATTTTACGAATTTACATGTTTGAAATATAATATAAAAAGCTCAGGATTTTAAAGTGAAGAGCGAGATACTAATCTTATGCAATTTGGACTTGGGAGGAATGGAGACGTGAAACGAAGGATAGGAAGATGAGTAGTGAAAGTATGAAGATAAATTGATTTTTGTATAAACTAATATTTGAATACAAGGTTAAGAAAGGCTATCTGAAGATTCTACAGGAAGATGGGGGTAAATATCAAAGAAGTAAGGGACGAGGACAAAATATAAATGGAATGAATCACATTGTTTAAATTTTTAAGAATGATGGGAGGCTGAGCATAATGCAAAAGAGTTTTCAATTTCTTTTTTTATTTACTTTTTTGTTTTTGTTTTCTTTTCGGAGTGTTCTTTTTATTTTATTTTCATTATTATTGTTAATAAGATATTTTGAAGATGATTGGTACTGAACTGTGCCGGGTGTGTGACCTGGGAAGCCGGAGGGGGTTAGGGAGGGGGGTTCATTGGGGGTGGGTGGGTGGGTGGAGATATAGCTTCAATATAAAACAAGAAGAATACACTTGTATACTGTTGTTCCTTATCTTTTCTTTTTATTTTTCTCTTTTTTTTTCTTATTGCTTTTTTCTTTTCTTTTTTCTTTTTGGTGTAAGGAATAGAGAAATGCACCATAGTGAGAAGTAGAGGAAAAGAGGAGGGAGAAGTAAGGAGGGAGGAAGAGGGGAAGGTAAGGAGGATGAGAGGGGAAGGAGGGTGAGGAAGGTGAGAAAGTAAGATAGGAGGGGAAAGGGAAGTAGGAGGGGTGATCGTTGGAGGGAGAAAGGAAAGTTGGAGGGGGAGAAGGGGTGTATGAAAGCCATAGGTTGGGTTTATGAGTTGTGTTTAGGTTGGGTTTTTTTTTTCTTTTTCTTACTATTATATTATTGCAAACATCCAGTATATAAGTGAATGTATAAAATTGAAAATGAAAATGAATAAAACATTTAATTTAAAAAAAAAAATGAATGAAAAATAGAATGACAAAGATTAACATTGCAATAACGAAGTAAAGCAAACATCTCTGTTTATCCTGATCTTGATTGAGGTTTATGGTTTTTAAAAATTGTTTTACCATTTACTTTTTTTAAATATTGTATCTCAATAACATTTTAAAAATCTGTTCAAAAGGCATTCCTTCAGAATCCAGTGCTGTTTCATGATAAAGGTATAATTGTCACAGATGAAATTTGAACTTTCCTATCTATCTCTTTAAGAACTTAAAGAAATTTAAGAATTATAGTTCTAGGAAACGGGACTGTCTGTCAGTCTTTTGCAATCATCATCATCAACATCATAATCACCATTATCATCACTGTATTCAACAGGAGGGAAATAAAAGGCCAGCCATATTCACAAGGTAGAGATTGAGAATAGATGTCCATAGTTAAGTCAAAGGGTTTATTAGAGATTTATTTCTTGAAGTAAGTTGCAGATGGAGGCCCTAGAAATGCTGGATATTAAGGAAACAAATAGAGGAATTGCAGAGTGTCCAATTTCATATACATTTATACCTCCATACTTGACTGCTGCAAAACTTATCAAATTTGATACTTGAGATGTTTTTTTTTTGCTGTTTTGTTTTCTAAAGTAATGCTATTAATGTAATGTTTGTTCACTGGATAAGATGGAGCTTATTATAAGTAATTGTGATGAAACTGTCTTACTTGTAGGTATTACACAGCACAATAGTGGAACATAGTGGAACTTGATACTCTCCAGTTTTTGGGATGCTGACATAGTATTTGCCTCTGAAAAGAAAAAAAATAACATTTCCTCTCATTAGCAGTTTCAAAATGTGCCACTGAAATTAATGTTTTACAGTTGTGTGGCTATTGTATATTTAATAATTTTAGTAGTTTTACTAGCTATAATCCAGGAAGATATAAAGCCCTTGATAATTAAATAGTGAAATTGAAATATTTGGGATGTGGCGGGGGAGGGGGATAGTTTCTAAAGTGTTTCTGGGCAAAGTGATGCAAAAGATCCAGTATCTCATTCTCCATAACCCAACTGTTGGATTTCTCTGGCCACCCAATCGATTTAATTAGTATTTGTCTGTAGTTCCCACACGATGCTCTTTCTGAGTACTTTTTTAATACTATACTAACTGTTGTTCAGTCCTTTTTGGACTTTTGGGGGTAGAAAAACCCACTTTAAAGTCTCTTCTACATGCAGTATATTTTTTATATCTACTGTATATATGCCAGTTTTTCATCCTTGTCCCTAATTCTCTGTTCATAAATATTTTATCCATGTTTGCAAGAGCCCTTTTTACTGTTTCTTCACTGGAAACTCTGATGTGATGTTTCATTAAGATCTTTCTCCTTCTCTTTGCCTTTTACAATTTCCCCATACAGTCTTCCTCACACATCCATTCATTACATAGTTTTACCATGTCAGAGGTTCCTGAACGAAAATGTTCCCTTACCAATAGATATTTTTCACTATAAAATATATCCAGATTTTACATTTCAAGATAGGACTAAGCCTCTTTCTGACAGCTGTTTTAATTTTAATTTTACAAAATCAATGTCATGTGGTTCTAAAGTTTCTGCAGAGGGTTTAAGCATGATTTTCCTGCCTCTGTCTGCAATTTGTAGGGCATTAGTCCTATTGTAAATGCATTTGGAATGCTGGCAGCTGCTTTCTCTCAAGTTCTTAGATAAACTGATGGCACATTCATATTTATATGGTACTTTTGTCATCAATAAAATGAATTTCCCACCCCTATAAAACATTCAAAAGATCTATGGTATTATCCTGACACTGCTGAACTGTGCTGGACATTACTGTTTGATTCTCAAGGAAATTAATCTTTGCAAGTTTATAAGGGGTATAAACATCTTCCTTGTAAGTCAAGTCTTCACTTGTTTCCTAGACAGCTTTTTACAATATGTTTTTTTTTTTGCTATATTGAAATAGGGAATTCATGTCTTCATAACTCCCTACATGTCCAGACTTGTAATATATGTTCCTTAGACATTTTCATAGTCCAGCATATTGAAGGGTTTGGGAAAATGATTACATCATTTCAAGTTATGTCAACTTAAAAACTTTTTTTGGGTAATGTAAATATTTAGAATTCAGAAGAATGTGCATTATTAAATGCAAAACCTTAACATTTTCAGAAGAAGTGTTGTGATACATAATTTTATAATATGTCCCATTAATCAGAGGCTGTAGTCACAATCAGCCCAATCTTTACCTGAATTACAGGTGAAGATGATTTGGATCGCTCAGACAGACTCGGGGGGAGTCTGCCAGGACACAGGCCAGAGCTAACTAATGGGCACGGGTTGGGAGTGCTGGAAAGGGTTGGGATTCCAGGGAAGACATTAAACCATTCCATTGGGGTTTTTTCCTTCTCTACTGTATGTGGGAGGGGCAGATATGGTGGGGACCTAGGACCAAATTATGTCCGGGGGACATGGGTTTGCTGTTTAAGAGCAATCGCACGCTCTGACCCTCATTGCCCCACTCGCACCACTGGGTGCTCAGGATAACAGGACCCGGGTCTCCGGCTTGTATTGCTTAATGCCAGGTCCATGGTACATAAGGCTACCCTCATTTACGACCTAATACAAGAGGGGAGAGCGGACCTGGCATGCATTACCTGGTTGGGCCATGAGGGGGGCATTCCCGTCATTGAATTATGCCCACCAGGTTTCCGGGCGGTTCACCAGCTGAGAGCCCAGGGCAGGGGTGGGGAGCGGCGGTGGTTATTAGGGAAAGTCTTGGACCTTAGAAGGTCACTGTGCCTCAGATAAGCGGGTGTGAGTCCCTTTTTGTGAAGTAGGGGCTTAGAGTCCAGGTGGGCCTTTTTGTTACATACCTGTGTCCCTGCTACGTTTCATCGGCCCTGCCCGAGCTACTGGATGTGTTAGCCGGATTGACGGTTGATTTCCCCAGGCTTATGGTCCTGGGGGATTTCAATCTGCCTTCCATTGGCAAGACATCCGAGTCAGCTCGGGAGTTCTTGGCTTCCATGATGGCTATGGACCTAACTCAGTTAATTCAAGACCCCATTCATAACGAGGAACACACTCTCAACCTGATTTTTGTCTCTGGACAGTGGATGAATAATCTAGATTGAGGGGATATTTCTATCCAACCCTTGTCATGGTCGGATCATTTCCTCCTTAGGCTTGACTTCCATACTGCCACCCCTCACCACAGGGAGGCGGAACTGATTAGATGGTTCTGCCCCAGGCGCCTGATGGACCCTGAAAGTTTCCTGATGGAGTTTGGGACTTTTCCTGAATCCCTTGCCACATTCGACCGAAGCCCTAGTGGAAGCCTGGGATAGGGTGGCCACTGGGGCCTTGGACCGCGATGTGCCTTTGTGGCCTCTGACCCAGTGCCGATCCTGGGTAGCTCCCTGGTTTACCGAGGAGCTCCGGGAAATGAAACGGCAGAAATGATGCCTAGTGAGTGATCGGAGGGCCAGCCAGTCCGAATCCGACCGAACACTAGTAAGAATTCATATTAAATCCTACTTAGTGGTGATAAAAGGGGCAAAATGGCAACATTTTCCCGCTCTTATCGTGTCCACCAATAACTGCCCAGCTGTCCTGTTTAGGGTGACCTGCTCCTTACTTAATCAAGTAACTGGGGAAGACCCCTTTGCAGGGTAGGGCTGAGGAATTTGTTCAGTATCTGCAGGATAAAATCGCTCAGATTTGGACAGGCTTGGACTCTGACTGGGTAGATTCGGGCAAGTCAACGGGGATGAATCTTGTGGATCTGGGATGAGTTTGACCCTATGACTCATGAGGACATGGACAAGATTATAGGGAGACTCAGTGCTGCCACTTGTGTGCTGGACCCGTGTCCCTCTTGGTTAGTTTCGGCTTCCCGGGAGGTGACACGAGGCTGGCTCCAGGTTTCATTGAGAGAGGGGTTCTTTCCTACCACCTTGAAGGAGGTGGTGGTGAGGCTCCTCCTTAAGAAGCCTTCCCTGGACACAGCCTCTTTAGCCAACTATGGTCTGGTCTCCAACCGCTTTGTAGTGAAGGTAGTTGAGAGCGTGGTAGCACGTCAGCTTCCCCAGTACCTGGACAAAGCTGCCTATCTGGATCCGTTTCAGTCGGGTTTCAGTCCTGGGTACAGCATGGAGATGGCTTTGGTCGCATTGGTTGATGATCTCTGGCGGGCCCGGGACAGGGGTTGTTCTTCTGTCCTGGTCAGAGCTCTCGGCGGCTTTCGATTCCATTGACTATGGTATCCTACTGCGATGACTCAGGGAGTTGGGAGTGGGGGGCACCGTTTTGCGGTGGTTCTCCTCCTACCTGTCGGATCGATCGCAGTTCATGTTGACTGGAGGGCAGAGATCAACCCTGAGGCGCCTCACTTGTGGGGTGCCCCACGGGTTGGTTCTTTTACCCCTCCTGTTCAACACATATATGAAACTTCTGGGCAAGATCATCCGTGGTTTTGGGGTACGGTATCATCAATACGCTGATGATACCCAGCTTTTCATCTCTACCCCAAACCACCCAAACGATGCCCTCGACGTGATGTTCCGATGCCTGGAGGCTGTACGGATCTGGATGGGGATGAACAGGCTCAAGCTCAATCCTTCCAAGACTGAGTGGCTGTGGTTCCCATCATCCCGATCTGCACATCTTGTACCATCTTTGATAATAGGGGGAGAAATTTTAGTCCCCTCAGAGAGGGTCCGCAATCTGGGAGTCCTCCTGGATACACGGCTTAGTTTAGAAGAACACCTGATGGCCGTGACCAGGGGGGGGGCTTTACCAGGTTCGCCTGGTACGCCAATTGCGCCCCTTCCTGGATCAGGATGCCCTGTGCACGTCACGCAAACCCTCGTCCTTTCTCGCCTGGACTACTGCCCTTGAAGAGCACCCGGAGGCTTCAGCTGTTCCAGAATGTGGCCATGCGGGTTGTCATGGGGGTACCTAGGTGCTCCCATGTTACACCCCTTTTAGGCGGTCTGCACTGGTTGCCGGTTGTTTTCTGGTGCTATTCAAGGTATTAATTATGATCTTTAAAGTGCTCCATGGCTTAGGCCCAGAGTACTTGCGAAACCACCTACTGCCACCGATAGCCTCCCACCGTCCAGTACGACCCCACAGAGTTGGCCTCCTCAGGGTGCCATCGGCCAGGCAGTGTCTGCTGGTGACTCCTAGGGGGAGAGCCTTCTCTGTGGGAGCGCCTTCCCTTTGGAATGAGCTGCCCCCAGAGCTTCACATAATTCCCGATCTCCTGTTCTTCCGGCGTGCCCTAAAAAGTTGGCTTTTCCAGCAAGCTGGCCTGGCCTGAATAAAATAAATTATTAATTTTAATTGTTAGTTTTAATTTAATTTCTAAACCTCATTGTAAATGTCTATTGGTTTTTTTTTTTGGATATTCTGTTTAATCTTTCTTTTAACTTTTAACTTTTGTAATATGTGTTTTTTGTTGTACCCTGCCCTGAGTCCTCTGGGAGAAAGGCGGCATATAAGTCCAATAAACCTAAATCTGAACCTGAACACCATTCTTATTACTGTATTTAGATTTTTTTTAAAAAAACTAAACAAAAATAAAACTTTATTAGGAATTTATTTATTGCAGAAATGGTCAAAATAGAGCTTGCTTCAAAATACAGGTTTCCATTTCAGTCAGAACCTAGGGTTACCACAGGTCAATGCAATCAAGTGGAGGGTTATGTTAGTCATTAACTCTCAGGCTAGCAAGCAGCCTTTCTTGATGGGATTAGTCAGTATGTCATATCTGATAGGATTTGTGATCTGGTGATGGTCATGGGTTTTGATTATTTACTTTGATGACAACACTACTTAAAACTACTGATAAGTCCCCATTATACCTTTGTAGACACTAAGTGTTGTAGCTCAGCTAGATTAGTACAAACAACTATTCAACACATGTGTTTACAATACATGGCATAGCATGTTTATGATAACACTAATAAATCTGTTAAATTTAAAATTTATCCACAGGATATGAATTTGAACATGTGATATTGTAAATTGAACAGCTTGGGTAAAGTTTGTTAAGATCCTCCCAACAAAAAGTAGAAATGCTGAAAATCATTTCCATTTTCTCATGAACTTAAGCCAACACCTTTGTGATGTGGGTAGTCCCCAGTTGAGTTTTTGTTCAGGAATAGAAACAGTGACACATCCATGGAATCTCGATTAAAGCTCCCTGATATTGTGCACAACATACACAATGACAAAGCTCTATGACTTTGTCCATACTTATGAAAATGTCAAAGCAAATGGTCAAAACTACAGAGATACTCAAATCAAAATGATATCACAATTCTCACTTTGATCCTATTATGTCAAAACAGAAAGACCATTTTTTTCACCATTATTGAAGACAGATACTTTCAATCTCAAGATACAGAACAGTCTAAAGCAATAAATCCCAAACTTGGCAACTTTCAGGTATTTGAACTTAAACTCGTAGAATTTTCAGCAATGGCCATGGTTGCTGGAGAGTTCTGACAACTGACAGTGATGTATAAGGTTTAAACATTATCAGGAGAAAGCTTAGGATAACAATTACAATTGAGACTATCCAGTTGTTGCTAGAGTGGGCATGAAATCAAGAATCTAGCAAAGTAACAACAGTGTTGCATGTTGCATGAATAACATTTTATTTAGATAGATGAGTTCATGATAAAGTTGCTTTTACCAAAAGCTGAATCTTTCCTATGTGATCAGGAATAATGATATGTTTCTTGCAGCATGTTATTCTTTTTTATTCTAGATAAGTGTAATTTAAGGTGATTACTGAAGACAGTAAGATCACTTTTGTGTCATTGCCTTAGTACAAGGGTGTCAAATATCATTGAAGGCTGCATCAGGGTTGTGTTGTACCTTGGGGGGGGGAGGGCAGAGTGGGTGAGGGCATGGCTAGCTTGATGTTATTCATGTCAGGGGCATGAGCACTCTGGGGTGGCCCGAGCACTCTGCCAGCAAAAATGGGCTCTCAAGATCTGATTTCAACTGCGACAGCTTTCTGCAACCCTCTGCCAGCGAAAACGGATCTTCTCCCGAGCTCCATTTTCACTGGCAGAAGCACTGCGGGCCAGTCTTTTGATGTTCCAAGGCAGCCCTGCAGACCAGATCTAAGCACCCTGTGGGCCAAATTTAGCCCCCAGGCCTTGAATTTGACACCCCTGCCACAGCATAAATGAACAGCACATTGAGAGCTTTTGTTGAATTAGGTAAGTAGATTAAATAATTTAAAAGGCTTTTGTTTGATATTGTATTAGGTCAGTGGTTCTTACCCTTTGGCCCGCAGATTCCTGGTGATGTCATCACACAGGGTCCACAAAGCATTGAAGAAATGTTATGATTTAAATCTTCAGTTAACACTTGGGTTCTGGAATCCAAAGCCACAGAAAGTATTTAAAGATAGTCCACAGTGAAGAAAAGGTGGAGAACCATTGGTATACATAATCCTCAGTTTACAACTATTTGCTTATTGGCTATTAAAAGTTATTGCTCTAACTCTAGGCTGCATTGCTCATTCCTGGAAGTGGTTGCCATTTTTGGAGTGGCTGCAATGAGTTGTGGCTACTTTGTAAATGGCACCCACTGCCAGTGCAGTCATGTGGTTTAGGTATAGAAATGTTTCTATCTACCTGCAGGGATACCAAAGAGCAGAGCTACCTGCTCTTCTTCTCCAATGGATTCTTCCAAAGATAAATGAATGATCAGAAGTGGGGGGGAGAGGAGGTTATACGAGCTGTTGGAGAGAAGTAGGCCGAAGGCCTGGAGGAAGCCCAAGCAGTAGGAAGAGGGTGCCTCGGGGGTGGAGGAGACCTTGGGAAGCCTTGGGCAGGTGGGTCTGAGGCTTTGATAGTCCTCCCAGTGCGTCCCATACTGCACAGGTAGCCTGTACTCCACTTAGTGACCTGCATGGTCACTTAAGACTCATATCAAAGAGACCAGGGGTGAAGATGATTAAGTGAGGCAATCAAAGGTTACCTTGCTTAATGACTGTCACAATTTGCAATGAGGAAGCTTCATTACAGTCATAAATTGAGGAGTATCTGTATTCTCATCTGTGCCATGAATTTGGATCAGACAATGCTTCAAAAGGGCTATGCTATGCTGCCAATAATATACTTACACACCCAACAATTTTTCCCCACAGTAAACTAAGTATTTATTGTATTACTAAAGCCATAACCAGGGCAACCCTAAACATGTTGCATACTGCAACATTACATCTAGAAAATGAAAAGTGAAACCTTACTGTTCAGATAGTCCGGAAACATAATACACAATTTAAAAGTGATCCAATTAGCCAAGGTCCAAAGTTCAGTCAGGTAATCCAAAACAGCATACAGAAAAAAAAATACAATACAAGCAGACATAGATAAGGTGAATATTAATTGCCACAAAAAACCAATTAAGCTGTAAATAGTTCCTACTAGCAGTTTTACCTTACTTATCTTGGGTTTTAAATCAGATGATTCAGCCTACAGCTGTGTTTCCATTACCAGAATACCAGATCTGGGCTGTAAAACAATAATCAGTTTGGCTGATTCCAACTCTTTGTGATTTACTAGGTCAAGGGTCAGCAAACTTTTTCCGTAAAGATCTAGGTACTTTACCTTCTGTATCTCATGTAGGTGTTGTGCCAAGGAGGGGGCAGCCATTGGATGATGGAAGCACACCATCAAGGAGACCGATAATAGGCTATTGATACCCTCAAAAATATCACCTTGCTTTTTGAATTTGAATTTGAATTTGAATTTGAATTTACTTTATTTGTATGCCGCCCTTTTCCCTGGGAGGGACTCAGGGCGGCTCCTTACCTCCCCCAAAACCTGGTTGAGGCTCAGATCAGATAATCTGCTGCCTGCCCACTTATTCTTAGCTTGCAGGCTGAACAGAAACAGATGATCATCTAGATTTGGTTTGCAGGCCAAAGACCTCTGCAAAGAAAATAATTTTTAAAATAATTAAAAAGGCTAAGGTAGTTGCTGCCAGACTCCAGAGATACGGTGACTCTGAGTCTGCTTAGTGCTAACTGTAGAGGGAGGCGAGAGAGCTATGAGCCTCCTTTGCATAAGGAATTTTTTTGCCTTTTAACCCTTGCTCAGAGTTAAGCAAGTGTTAAAAGGCGAAAAATTCCTTATGCAAAGGAAGCACTGATTCTCCTGCCTCCTGATCTGGGAGCAGCAAATCATGCCTTGCCTAAGTAAGTTGTTTTTTTTTATTTAATTTTTTACATTTTCATCATGGCGGGTGGACAAGAGGAGAGTTTAAATCCACAGCTGGAAAAGGTATGTGGATCGGACGGAGGGAGGGGGGATTCAAAATGATTGTAATTCGGACTTCCTGGGAGGAGCCTACTGGTGGGGGCAGCAAAAAATCAGCTGCCTCCGAATTCCTGGCTACGTACCTGTTTAGAGGATCTTCCATCTGACGTCTTATCAGGTTTTCTTATCCTTCAGGCAAGAAGGAAAGAAGAAACTGTTTTGCTGGCAAATGCTCTTCGATTTTTGCAGCTTTTGTGCTTGCAAGGAAAGGGGGGCTAGCCCAAGGCAGAACGGCTGTCCGTGCTGGGAACTTCAAACTGCCTTGTGCAGGACAAAGTAGGTCTCTCCCACTCTGCTCAAAGTTTTGTTTGATTTATTCTTATCACGAGCTGAATCCGTTTACTGTGGACAATAATTGCTTATCAACATTTTAGCTTCTTTTCTTTTTCTCCTCCGAAAAATTATTTACTCAGAGGCTTCTAAAATGGCGCCGAGCAGGCTGGTTTCTCCGGTAATAACGAACACTTTTTGCTAATCCTCACAAGAATTCAAAACAAAAGAGATTGCTTATCATTTGTTTTGGTTTCACAATAGAAGAATTTTACTCCTTCATTAACCTTGCTTATTTGGAAGTTAAATGGTGATGAATCTGCTGAATGGTCTTGTTACAATGTTTACTCACTGAAAGTTTTGCCAAGCCTTAAACTTCAAAATAAAAGCCTCTTTACTTAAAGCTGCATATTCAGGCAATAGAGTTTTATTAACTGCAGGCAGATAAATTTTGAAATGGCCTCAAAACCAAATATTAACTTGAAGTCGTCACCCTCTACTTCCAGGGGCACATCCTCAGTGCCTGGCACAAAGCTGCAGCCTCCGCTTCCTACACCCCCTGCTGGGGATGTGTTAACGAAAGAATTTTTCCTGAGTAATCTAAGCGAGGCTCTTAATGCACAGACAATTAAAATGGAAGATAAGTTTAGAGATAATAGAGAGGTGGTAAAGCAGGAGAGAAAAGAGGAAATAAAAGAAATGAAAGAAGAAATTAAAAGTGAAATAAAAGGACTTAAACAGGAGCTGTATGAGAAATTTGACGCTAAGGTTGATAAAATTAGAGACGACATGCTGAGTCTTGTAACTGTATTAACAGAACATATTTCTGGAGTGGAAGATACTCTAGAGGTTCTTAATGATGCCAATGCTAACTTGACATTGAAAACAGAGGTGGTGGAACAAAAAGTGGAAAATGCTGAAAAAGAAATTATTATGATACAGTACCGACAAATGGAGTTCGCATTAAGAGTAAGGGGGCTGCGTGAGGAGAAACAGGAGAACCTGAAACAGATCCTATCGGAAGCTTTTGACCGCCTGATGGGAAGACCAGGGACCAATCAAGACTGGCAAATTGACAAAGCTTACCGCGTTAACTCCTGGCTGGCAAAGCAGAAGCAGCTTCCTCGAGACATCGTTATATATTTTACTACAAGAGAGTTTAGAAATATGGTACTGCAAGCATCTTATAACACTAAGCTTCAAATTGGCGGTCAAGACCTGGCTGTTTTGAAAGAGATACCACCTCAAATGTTAAGAGCCAGGAGAGACTACGCTTTTTTGGTCGAAGAACTCAGAAATCGTCAGATACAGTATAGATGGGATGCACCATTCGGCATCATATTTACATTTGATAAGCAAAGGTACCGCCTCAACTCTGTATGGAAAGCCCGAGATTTTTATTATAATATATTGAAGGCCGGACACCCTGCACCATCTGGACCTAGAGAAAGACCACAAGAAGGACAGGATAGACAGCAAACTACACAACCACCAGACAAGATGGAGCATCTCTCTTCTCTAGAAGTGCAAGGTGCTATGGAACCAAGACCTAGCCGCATGACTACTAGACGTATGGAGAAACAAGCTAAAAAGCAACAGCATCAACAATCATCGGCCATCGATCAAGGATCTACAACAACAAATCTGGAAGCAATGGGAGGAGCTAGACCTAAGGTTAAACAGGCCGTGCAGGAAGCTCTAACAATGCTTCAACCAACCAAAGATGACAACTAAGATTTTAACATGGAATGTCAACGGACTGAACTCTCCACAGAAGAGGAAGAAAATATTTCATTACGTGAGAGAGGAGGATTGAAACTACCTAATTTAAAACTATATTATGATGCAGTGGCATTATCTGTAATTAGTGATTGGATTCACTTAACCAATGATAGAATATTGAACATTGAGGGACACGATCTGGTATTTGGTTGGCATGCTTACCTGTTATTCAACAAAAAATTGGATAAGAACTTTAAAAGTCATATTTTAAGAAATGCTTTATTGCGGGTCTGGAAGAAATACCAATATAAATTAAATGACAAGATACCCATGTGGGCAATTCCTAGACACGCAATTGAAAATATGAATACAGCACAAAAACAGGACAGAATTACCTACAGACAGCTTCTTACCTCGGAAAGGGGGGTATTACAATTAAAATCTTTAGAGGTATTAAAAGAGGAGAAGGTAGTTCAAACATGGTTCCAGTATGGGCAATTACAGGCTAGGTGGAAAATAGATCAAAAAATTGGTTTTATTCAAGTTGAGGATAATCTGTTTAAACAAATAAGAGATCAAAGCTTAATGCATATAAAGAGGATATATAATGTATTAATACAGATGGATTCGGAAACAGAATTAGTTAAAGATTGTATGATAAAATGGGCTCAAAATATTGAGGAACCAATAATGTTGGATACATGGGAAAGAATCTGGGTAAGAAATGTGAAATTTACACAAGCTCAAAATCTGAGAGAAAATTTTTACAAGATGTTCTATAGATGGCATTTAGATCCTAAAAAGTTGGCTTCTATGTATCCGAATGTACAGCCTAAATGTTGGAGGTGTGGTTCTCTCGATGCTACATATTATCATATATGGTGGACCTGCCAAAAGGTTAAGGCATTTTGGATAAAAATATGGTGGGTCATGCAAAATGTTTTTAAAAGAAGGATAAAGTTTAGCCCTCAGTTATTTTTACTAGGTATATGTACTGACTTTACAGTGGTAGAGACCAATTTGATTCTGCACCTGATAACTGCAGCAAGACTGTTGGTGGCGCAATATTGGAAGAAGGAAGACTTGCCTACAATCCAAGAATGGACATTGAAAGTAACAAACTTAGCTGAAATGGCTAAAATATCGGCATATCTCAAAGATCATTCAAATGAGATATATAAACGAGACTGGAAAAAATGGATTGACTATATACAAAATAAATACGGGACTAAGAAATTCCAGTTAGCCTATGCTTAAGATCAGAAATGATTTAAACTGTTAAAAGTCAGTTCAGTAAGAAGAAGCTAAGGTCAATCTAGAATGTCATTAATTTCTTTATTTCTTTTTTCTCAATAGATTTTAGACTGTGTTAGTTAAAAATCCATACCATGTACGGGTTCTGGGAAGTCGGGGGGGGGGAAGGAGGAGGGGGGGTGGGGGGGTGGAGGGAGGGAGGGGTACACACAACAAAAAAAATTGTACTTCAATGTCTTAATGATTGACAAATGATGACATATTTGTGTTTTTTTTAAAGAAAAATAAAAAAGTTCTGTTCAAAATGATTGTAATTCAATTTGTAATTTTTTATTGTGAGGAATTTGTGTGTCTGTGTGTCAGGGACGTGCAGTCAGGGGAGGCAGGGGAGGCGAGGCTGGAAAAGGTATGTGGTTCGGACAGAGGGAGGGGGGATTCAAAATGATTGTAATTTAATTTGTAATTGTTTATTGTGAGGAATTTGTGTGTGGGGTGTGTGTGTGTGTGTTTCTTTCAGGGGGCGAGGTGGCAGAACGCGGCAGCGGCAGGGACGTTCTCGCCACTGTGTCCAACAGGCCAGGCATCTCGCGTTTATGTCCGCCATAAACGCGAGCTGCCTGGCCTGTTGGAAACAGCGGTGGCGGGGGGAGAATGGGCTGGGTGGGCTGGCTGGGTGGGGAGGGGGGAATCATGGCCATTCAGGCCCCGGTGGCAGGGCTTTAAAGTGGTGGCAGGACCCCGACAGCAGGACATTAAAGTCCCAGTGCCGCGTCCGCCATAGAGCAGGGCTTTCTCTCTTGCCTCACCGGCCATGAAGCTCACCGCACATCACTGGCTAGTGGTGTGCCTTCTCTGTCTCTAATAACTAATCTGTGAAACAATTTTTGTAAGTTTTATTTTTCAAATCTGGATTTTGAAGTTCTAGCTTTTGCCTCATTCTTGTTATCTCCATTTTAAAAGAAGTAAAGGTGGAATATTTAAAAAAAATATTCAGATGAAAGCTATCCAGGTGGACCTTTTCAAGGTTACCTTTTCATTTGTATTATGCAAAAGGTTAAAAAACAAAAATACAGTTCATTTCTTTTGGAGCTTCGCATTATAGCCTACAATCTTGCATTTACCGAAATTTTAATTGGTCCAAATTCAATGATCTGCCCTTGGATCTCACATTCAGATAGAATCTTCTCATCATAAGAGGTCTTGAATCTGAATTCAGTATCTGCTTTTCTTCTCTATCTCTACTCTGAGGTCTTTGTACCCAGCTTCAGTCTCACATCTGTAGAAAAACAGTTTTATAAAGCTATTGTCATGACAAAGAAGGAACAGACAATGCTTACACACGAATCATGAATCATGAATGTTGAAGTGTCCATATTATGAAGTTCTGCACCTGAATAATCTTAACATCACTGAGGCCATATACAACTAAAGTGCTGATTGTGCTTAAATGTATTTACTTACTAGACATTTATTGCCTCCTAATTTACTGCTTATATTTCTCAACAAGTTGACATCCCTCAAAACCTGGGTCTATTGTCAATAAATTGGTTCTCTTTTTATCTGCCTGCCCCTGTTGAGATAGGAATTTGAATGAATTATACCTCAAGAAGGTTGTCAGCCTTCTCTTCATGCTGCAGGATTTTGCTGTACTGGGGCTACTGTGTCAACCTGTTTTGTTTAAGGATTTTGTATTTTTTCGAAGCAATTATTCTAGTTCTGTTTTATACTCTCTAAACTAGAAGTACAGCTGAGCATCTTTTATATTAAAGTTTTGATTAAAACAGGCAATTTCCCTGTTTTTAAAAATTGCATTTTTTTTTCTTTTTTCAATTAGCAGAGTTTTTAAAAAAAATAATCTGCAAGGATTTTATGTTGGTCTGTATATTTCAAGGTAGTGCTTTTATATTTGCTTTTATATTTGTTATGAATTTGCATGTACATAACATGCCTTTTAGCTGATCTATAAATGGCATTGGGAACTTTGAAAGACACTTGTAATTTTGTATAGGGAATCCAATAGACCAATTGTGATTAAAAATATTTTCCTCTATAGAATAGTGAATAGTGAACCTTGCTTGTCAGCACATCTCGTTTCCTCTTCATCTAATAAGCTTGCTAGGCCAGTGCTGCAAAAGGACATTATAATATTAACAATGCTGCTGGAAAGCTCTCTGCTTTAGAATGAATTAACTTTCGCTGCAGTGCAGAAAAACACCCAGTAAAATGGCTTTAGCTCTGAATAGTAAATTTAACCCCTTACATGCAGTATTATAATATCAATGCTTCCACAGTACTCAGCAATCCAACTATTTAACAATATAAAATTGTAAAATAAAAAGAGCTACAGAAAATTTTCTTATTTTTAAAAATGTCCTTGGCATCAGACAGGTTTTAAACAGAGATGATTATTTGAACATTTGCACAGATATAGTTCCCCAGAGTTCTGAATCCAAATAGTCTCTTCTTTGAAATACTTTTCTCTGAAATTGTTTTTTAGTTTTTTATTGCAGGGACCATGGAGAGATTAACAGAATTCATTCAAGAATACAGATATAAAAAGCAAAGTAAAAGATAAATAATTACTCATAAAACATAAATAATAGGATGAAAAAACCCTTTTGGTAATAATCCCTTTCCTTTTATTTCCCCAGTCATTAACTACTACCTAAATATTTGTGCTGTACTTCAAATGTTAAACACTGAAGGTTATTGAGAGTGTCTATTTAAGTCATTTCATCTATTGTTTTTATTGCTCTTGTAATTCTTTTCCCAGGACCCATATTTCAAATGTCTGAAGTTATCTTACTTTATGATGTGTCATATATAAGGAACTTTTGTTTGAATATTATTAGTCTTCTATTATGTATGTCAGTTTTGACACAGCAAAAGTCCAATTTTGGCCTTCCAATTTTGTATCAAGTGCAACTTTCAATTTTACAATGCTGTGCCAGTTTTATTTTTGTAGCTGTCAACAAAATCATACTAAATTGTGATACTTTTCTTTCATGTTTTCTGGAATTATTCCCAATTAAAATATTTGTGGTTTGAGTTCAAAATTTATTTTTTAATGTTCTGAATTTTTGGGTATATACATCCTTCCAATTTATGACCACCATATGTGGTACAATGTTCCTCCATTATTGTAATATTTCCAATATTTTTATATGATTTGTTTATCTTGGCAATCATTGATAGTGTTGTATAGCATCTGTAGAATATTTTATATCATTTTTCTCTCCAAGTATAGGTTGGAGTATTTTTTTTTTTACTTTTTCATATTTTTTTCAATTGTTCCCCTGTAATTACTTTTTTCAAGCTTTGCATCTATTTTATTGTGTGTGTGTGTGTGTGTGTGTGTGTGTGTGTCCTTCCCTCCCTCCCTTCCCCTCTCTCTCCTTCCCTCCGTCCCTCCGTCCCTCCCTCTCTCCCTCCCTCTCCCTCTCTCTCTGTCCTGTTTAATAAACAAACAGCAACAAATTCATTTTCTTTCTCTTCCATTCATCTCAATCTTTTTACCAGATTCAGGCAGATCTGAGGGTCTGGAACTTAGATATTTGATTTGCTATTCTACTTGTAATGTTTATTCTGTACCATGCATGCATTAAGAAGAAGTGAGGTATTCTGTGAGACACTGTGTCAGAGTTAATTATCAACTTAATATGCAATTCTAAAGCTGAAAGTTTAGGTTGAGTTATCTATTTTCTTTAGTATTTTAATTTCCATGTATGTAGTGCCCAGTGGGGCAGCCAGCCAAAATTCTAACAAAATGTGATAGGTAGAAAGTATAAAACAACAGCAGAAATACCACTTTCAAGTTCTGATTGATATGGAGGGTCTCATCTCCTTTCCAGAAGGCAAAAAGGCTAGGACGATAATAAGCACAGTTCCCATGGAAATTGTACTGTGAGAAACCCAGGTAAAGGTCTTCTATCATACATTCAACAAGTAAACCTGTGAAACAGGGGCAAGTGTAAGAAGTTCTCCTTTTGATTTTAGTCCCAGGAAGGCCACCTAAGCCCTTAAAGATTTTAGTAATTAAAACCAACAATTTGAACTGTATTCATAAAGCAACTGGCAATCAGTATTTCAATATGTTCATAATAAGATATTGGCAGTGGGTATCAATTAGAAATTGACCTTCTAAATCTTGTACCTGCTGAGATGCCAAAAACTCTATGTACCTGCTATCTTCTTCACCAGATAGAAGGAAAGAAAGTTAATAGAGAGGCATAAAGACCAAGACTTTTCTACAATGCTATATCTTTCTCACTTGCGTGAAAAATTAATCTGGATTAGTCTAATCATGTCTCTCTGACTAATTTTAGAAAAAATAGCTTAAAAACAAAAAGGAAAACTCAACACAGGCTAGGTGAGCAATATGTGATTATATCTTCTGCGTTGTGATCTATTGCTAGTTTGATTCTTTGGATTCTTTAATGAATTATTTGAAGCCTGAAGTGTTGGTACAACCCATGGCCATCACCCATTGAGAGATAAATTGTATAACTACAGAAAGAGGACACATAAGCCTGGGGCTAAAAAGGTAGATTTAATTAAAAGGAAAGGCTTTTACACAAATCAGTTAATTTTCTCTTTAAAATTAAAGACCGCACTTGAAAAAAAATCTACAAAATTAATGAACATTTTCAGTGGATCCATTCCAACTATATTACATATCATAAAGTGGTATGAGCATATAGCAATAGCAATAGCAGTAGACTTATATACCGCTTCATAGGGCTTTCAGCCCTCTCTAAGCGGTTTACAGAGAGTCAGCATATTGCCCCCAACAATCTGGGTCCTCATTTTACCCACCTCGGAAGGATGGAAGGCTGAGTCAACCCTGAGCCGGTGAGATTTGAACCGCTGAACTGCTGATCTAGCAGTAGCCTGCAGTGCTGCATTTAACCACTGCGCCACCTTGGCTCTTTACAGTTACTGAACATGAAATCAAGAATAATGTTAGGAAATTATCTCAACACAAAATAGTCTCTGTTTTAAAAACTGAGAAACTTTAAAAAAAAATTAAAAACATGTGCCTTGCCCATGTTTCTTCGGAAACTGTATACATTTCCAAACCTTATTACAGTGTTGTTATAAAAATGTTCAAAGAGCATACTAGAAAAAAACGAAAGACAGATGGTTGTTTACAATATGCATCACTGCTGCCAATAAATATTTTTATTACCATGGTTGCAACAATAAATACTTACTATTGGAATGATGCTTGTAAAGATAAAGGAATTAAAAATGCTCGAGAAAGCTTATTGCTTATATTATATGAACAGCTACATGTCATTTGTGTGTTGACTTACTGAATCAGAGCAAAGATCTATCTACTTCAATATCTTGAAATTGATCTTAGTATAGAACTCAAAGACAAAATAATAAGATTTTCTTTCCCCCAATGCTTACACTTAGCATTTGATTATGGGATGTATGCTGCATCTGAATTGAGAAAGGATTTAATTAAAAAAAATAAAGCTTTTTGCAAATCTGCTTAGTGTAGTACATCTAAATATGATTTCTAATATTCCAAATGTTAATATTGATTTCAATGGCTGAAGGAAAGGAACTATCTCCTCTCCTGACAGCAAAAACAATGATTGCATTGTTGAACTTCCCAATGGATTGCTGAATTTTAGAAAAAATAGTTCTAGTTTAATGAAAAGAAGGACTAGGGGAGAGATGATAGCAGCGGTCCAAAATCTCAGGGGATGTCATAAAGAAGAGGAAGCTAAAGCACCTGAGGGTAGTGCAAAAAACAAACTAATCACGGAGAGAAGCAACATAGAACTAAGGAGAAATTTCCTGACAGTTAGAACAATTAATCAGTGGAACAACTTACCCCCAGAAGTTGTGAATATTACAACACTGAAAGTTTTTAAGAAGATGTTGGATAACCGTTTGTCTGAAGTGGTGTAGGGTTTCCTGCCTAAGCAGGACCTCCAAAGTACCTTCCAACTCTGTTATTCTATTCTATTCTATTCTATTCTATTCTATTCTAAAGAGCTGAGGTGGTGCAGTGGTTAGAGTGCTGTACTGCAGCCACTTCAGCTGACTATTATCTGCAGTTCGGCGGTTCAAATCTCACCGGCTCAGGGTTGACTCAGCCTTCCATCCTTCCGAGGTGGGTAAAATGAGGACCCAGACTGTGGGGCCGATATGCTGACTCTGTAAACCGCTTAGAGAGGGCTGAAAGCCCTATGAAGCAGTATATAAGTTGAACTGCTGTTGCTATTGCTATTCTATTTTATTGCCTTACCAAGGATGTAAAACAAAAGGATGGAATCTCACAGGTCAATTTGAAGATCAGTTTTGGAATAAAAGTTGGAAAATGGAGATACAATATTGGAATAGGAAAGGTAGAAGAGATAGAAATAGAGAAATGAGCAATAAACTAAAAATATGGAACATGCAACCATCATCATCTGCAATATAGAGATTGCAGAGATGATGATGGAGAGAACAGAGGGAAAAAAGTGTGCTAGGGGGTCTAGATGATAGTGACAGTGGGAAGAAGCAGGTGTAGGAATCGGTAGCAGCTGAAGTAAGGTGAAGAGTTGGAAGCTGGAAGAAGAAATGGGAGGAAGGATAGGAATTAATGTTTTGGTAGAAGGAAGATAGAGTAGGATTTAGTAATCCTAGTAATGGATAGTAATGGAAGTGTAAGGAAATTCTGAATGTAGAAGAATATTAGTGAAGGAAAGAATATTAAATGAAGGCAGATGGGCAACCAAGTTGCCAGTATCATAGTTAACAAGTGGGATTAACATGGCTGTGGTCTTTTTAAGAGACCAAATAAGACTGAGATCTAAAATAAAGTAATGACCCTAGTTTCTGCTTCAATGAAAAGGTTTTTGGTGAGGGAAGCAGAAATATAAAGTGGAGTGACTGACCTAATGAACATGCCTTCTATGTAAGAAGCAGAGAGAAGTGGAGACTTTTGCCCCATAGTGTGAGAAAATAGGGCATAAACTGAAGGATACAGGAAACTTTAGGAAGAGATTGTGTTCCTAAGGAGAGAAGACCTGGGAGAATTAGATTGAGAGAGACTGGTCTTGCTTCACATTGCTAGGGAAGCTGAGGCTAGAGGATACATGGATTACCATTATTCCATGATAGAGGATGACAGTGGTTGGGATGGGGAGGGAGCACATACTGCTGTAGAATTTGGAGGGTTGAATAGTGTTAGATCAGTGCAGAAGAAGAGACAATAGGCGCAGGAAACTTACAGCACCTTTTATTCCCCTAGCCGCTGCAATACGAACTGCCAGCAAGCTGCCAGAGTTCGCCATTTATTGAGCTCTGGCAGACTAGCCGGCTAATGTCAGCTATTCTAAATTCCCATGGTTTAGCAAACCAATTCGCGGGGATATGCAAATCTGTGCTATGTATGTCTGTACATAACAAATAGTAATGGAAGTTTTGTAGTAATGATGGGTAGAGATAGATATTATGGGAGGTGCAAGATACTGGAACAGAAGAAGAGACAAGGCTAGACGGGAAAAGGAGAGGAGAGAGAGGGGAGAGAGGAGAGGAGAAGAAAAGAAGAGAAGAAACCTACTGCTTCAGAGTCTGGTGATATAAGTATGCACAAATCTGGCATGAAAAAGAGATTGAAACTCAATTCCAGCAAAAAAAGAAAAAAGAAAAAATTGGAAACACTCTCTGGTTCCATGGATATTCCAGATATTTTTCTGGATAGAGTTGTATCGTCCCTGAAAAGCTGTCTTAAAAGCATAGCAAAGGTCTTCACAACTACATCATCTTTTAGATATCTGTGTATCATTTTCATTTTACCCTATATTAAAGTATCTCAAAGAGGGTTTTATAATAATGTAACTAAGCCCTTTAGAATTCTAGGCAGTCAAATTTTCCTGTGTTTTATCACTGATAAAAAGGTTTAAAACAATTTGTCTCAGAAAAGTTTGTGAATATTAAATAAATATGACCTGTTTAGGTTATTAGATTATTAGCAGAAGTCAGTACTAATGGTTTGAAAATACTTTATCCTATAAGTAAATTATTTTTAATATGCTAGTATGTATCTTGAAATATTTTCTGTCTGTGCTTTATTGTGGGCTATAATTGCTAACTATATTTATGTCTACAATGATGTCTAAAATGATTCTGATTTTAAGAACAGATCTAATTGAAAATGACTCCTTCAGCAACATTGTATTTTTTTTATTTAAAAGAGCTTTTTCTTTCCCAGTGTTTTCTATTAAAAAAATATCCAACATCTTTCAAATATGGGAACCGTTAATTTTATATTTAAAAAAATGGATCACTTTATAAAAGTAGGCAGTCAACATTCACTTAAAAACTCACTATTTGAAAATATAAGTTTGCATTGACAGTCACGTAATTCTGCAAGAAATTTTGGATCTAGATTATGAAACAATTAAATTATGTATTTTATTTGGAATAGATGTGAGAGTATCCAGCCAGACCCCGCCACCCCACACGAAATTATCCAGCCTCTTGAGATTGTATTATCATCGTATTTATCATATTATTTGTATTACAGGTGGGGGAGAAGGGAATAAAAAGGAGGAGGTGTTGGCGGGAAGAAGGGGAGAGGAAGTGCAAGAGGAAAAAGAAGAGTTTTGAAGGTGAAGATAGGAAGGATGCCTGAGATAAAGGAGGACTGAGAGGATAGGAAAAGAGGCTTAAGGGGAAATGGCAAAGAGGCCTGAAGAAAGAGATAGGGAGTAAAGACAATAGGAAGATAGGAGAGGCTTTTGGAGGTCAAGCCTGAGAGAGAGAAGGGGGTAGGACAGGAAAACAGAAGAATATATGAAGGAGAAGAGGCAGTGGAAGGAGAGCCTATCAGGCAGTTCGAGAGGAGAGAGATGGGGGGAGAGGGAGGGAGGGAAGAAGAAGGACCGACCAGCGACCTGAATACCAACTTATCACGTGACCTACCTCCTGGAAAAAGACTGACCATCACCCAACCATGTGACTTGCCTGCTGAGAGGAGACTGACCACCACTCCACTAAATGATCCAGGCCAGTAGAGGTGCCTGAGTGAGGGACCAGTGTGGACCTGTGGCCATGATTCCAGTAGTCCTTTAGCATTACATATTTATTTATAATATTTTTGTAGCTCAATTGTCAGAGACTCTACACCATTTATTTGCAGTATATTAAAATAGCAATAATAAATAATATGTTTAAAACTTCAGTAACACAGTTACACCAAATATAGCAGAAATAATTGATGATATCTCACCTTATCCTATTCCAAGAGTCAATAAGGGATTCAACTGAACTGTCCTATAGATTTTGGGTGGAGATTTTGAGCCATCTGACAATTGAGGTGAGCCAACTTGATTTGCCTTTCTTCCTGGGTAACTACCTCCAGTTTACCTCATCATTGTGAGGCATTATTTGTCCATGACAAATATTCAATAATAATTAACTTTCCTTAATATCACGTTTTAATCCCTAAACATTCCTATGTAGTATTCTATCTATTTGATTATTTGATTTTTGGTCTTTAATTAATATGTATCATAGATTTATATATTACACTGTTATCGTATACCAATAAATGTCTTTCAATTTTATCGATTATACAAGTCCTAGTAATTAGTCTCTCTGTGTATATATATATATTAGCTTATGTCACCAATAGTTTTTTTGCATCAGATTTCACGGTTCGGATTTACAGTCCACTAGGTGTCACCCTCTCCTCAGTGTCACTGTTAGTATCCATGAAGTCCTCTATCTATTGTCTCTGGCACCGTTCCAAGCTCCGAGGCAAATAAATATCAAGTACTTATAAGTTCAACAAAGCAGCAGAAGGAAGAGTGAGGAGAAAAAAAAAGAAACGCAGTATACCAACCCGACTATTAAACAATCTCTTCTTTGAACTTTCCAAATCTTTTTGGCAAATATTATTTTCCCCTCCTGTAGTCCATTTTGGGTTTTCGTTCTCACTGTGGCTAATTCTTTTAGCTTCTTCCAGCTGTCCCTTCCAACTCAGCATCTCAGCGTCTCTGCTCCACTTCTTTTCGGCAAAATTGAACTGCAAAAACAGCCTTCTTTTTCCAGCTCACCCTCTCTGCCAGTTTCACGTTGCCCTCCTCTTTGGGTTGTCAGCAATAGTAACAAGTATCCGATTTCAACTGCTTCTCTGTCTGTTCGCTTCCTTCTTATGTGGTCGCCATCATTCTGGTCCTAACCAAATGGCAGGATAGTTCCTTGTCTGTTTAGGGGGTTTCTCCTATCCGCAGGAGGATTTGCCTTATCACCCCAGCGTCAATAGAGTATCCCTGTTAATCTGCTGGCCCCTTCAGGATCAACAGTGCTCAAAAATGAGCCCAAATGAAAAAGTTAGAGTTAGAGGTTAGGACAGCTCCCTTTCCTCCACTCTAAGCACGGTGATGTCACCACAGGAAGTCAATTGTCAGAGACTCTACACCATTTATTTGCAGTATATTAAAATAGCAATAATAAATAATATGTTTAAAACTTCAGTAACACAGTTACACCAAATATAGCAGAAATAATTGATGATATCTCACCTTATCCTATTCCAAGAGTCAATAAGGGATTCAACTGAACTGCCCTATAGATTTTGGGTGGAGATTTTGAGCCATCAGACAATTGAGGTGAGCCAACTTGATTTGCCTTTCTTCCTGGGTAACTACCTCCAGTTGACCTCATCATTGTGAGGCATTATTTGTCCATGACAAAAAAAATGACAAAAATATCTCACATATGATTCAAATCATATCTCTGCTAAAGACAGTTTTAATATTTGGCCGGCAATACAAATCAGACCAATGATGTTTTAGAACAAGCCCATGGTTGTCACGGCACCCAGAAATTTTTGAGGTTCTTCTGTTCCCAGATATAAAGATCAGTACTCCCTTCTTTGCTAATCCCTTTTTGCTAATAGATCTCATGTGTCTTCTACAATTAGGTCATTGACAAGTTGTGTTTATTACAGACAAATCTGGCCTTCCAAAGCATGAATCTTACTCCAAAGCACCTAACAATCCAGTTGTCTGGCTCTTGTATGCTTGTCTAAGATCAAACCTATCAAATTACATAGGAGATTGGACAGCAACATTAATACCTACAGGAGGAGGAAATTCTACAACTGGAAAATTCAAAAGTACTACTTTACAGACATAGTGGAAACTTGGAATCAACTTCTGGTAGAGGTAATGGGTCATCACACACACACACACACACACACACACACACACACACAAAATAATAAAATAAAATATAAAATTAAAACAAATAAAAAATAAAAAGTAATAATTAAAACAATAAATAAATGAAAACAAACAAACACAAAACTCAAAGGGCAGACTTGATGAACCATTGGGCCTTTTTCTGCTGTAGGTTTTGTCTGTGTCTATGTAACTGAGATTCCCCTGTATCCAGGATGCCTGTTTCTCATCTTAATCTAGTGTAGAACACTCATCATCATGGATTGGTATTAGATACCTTGCACTGAAGTCAAGACCATTGATGTAAGATAGCATTTGGATCACATCGTTGCAAATTGATAAAAAATGATCAGAATAAATGGCAGATCATGAAGCTTCTAGGTGGCCCAAGGCTAATCAGATTGCTGAATGTGCTAGTGTTTCACTTCAAGACTATAATGGAAAATTTATTTTTTCCCCCACTTATATTCTGTAAAATTAATTGAGAAATTTGTTCTCTGATACCGTGTCTACTGTATATAACACTTTAGTTTTACTTAATATAATTATTTTAACATTGGACTTCTTTAACACAAGATTTTATGGGAGGAGGCTTTTTTCAATCCTTCTTGCAGTTCAAAAAAATTAAAATGGAAGGATCCTAATCAATCAAGTTTAGCTTTCTGTTTAATACTACATGTCACTTATACAGAATAGCACTTATAGGAGACTTTAAAGAATGTCATTCAATGCAAAGTATTTCAAAAGTGATTTAGAATAGATAATAAACAGAAAATGTTTTCTGGAAAAAAAATATGTTTTGATGATTGATAACATTTTCAGAATTTGAAATGGATATGGATATGGTTCATGCGTTTAACATTCGTTTTCATTGACATGTCATGTCATAATGTATTTTAAAACTTTCCTTAAATATAAAGTATTTCTATTTGATAGTAGCATTTGTGTTTAAATGTACTTTTGATTTTTCTCCTAAACTAGCTTAATCAATGACATTTGTTAAAGTCTGAAAAGTCAGAGTATTTTCATTACAGTGCTCCTTGCTGTTTGAAACAGTATCGATTAAATATTAGTCCTGTTTGCAGATGAAAACATTAAAACACTAAATGGTTATTGATTATTTTCTTGCAGCCCATGATCATTGATCAAATTTTGTATCTGAGATGCTGACAAATCTTTCTTCCAATTCCCTAAATAAGGTAGAGAATAGCTGTAAATATTTTCAGTTCAGAATAGATCTATTTTGTTTCCACTTATGGCATTGGAGTGACCATGTTGATTGAAAAAAAATCAGCTGTTTAATTTTGATGTATTTCTCTGATGGCTTCAAAACAATGCCATCAACAATAAATACAACTAATATATCATCCAGTAAGTGTATCATTACTAAAGCAACATTTCTAGTGTCAGGATTCCAAGTAACATATATATTGGTATATATTGGTAATGTATGTATTTTAAAATGTGATATAAATCTTCTTATAGTAAATTAGATTTTAAAGAAGGTCATTGTTAACATGATTTTCTGATTAATATTTTTGGCAAAGTATAGTAATAAAAATGACAAAGTCAATAACTTTTTTCAATAGAGATCTATATATAAGTATTACATACTTTGATCTTAACGTATTAGAAGTTCTATTCTCCCAGTCTTTGCAAACTTTGTCTAACATTTGCATGTTATGAAAGATTTCATAAAATACATGAATATAATATTGTTGAGAGCTTGAGTAAACTTCAGATGCCCTTTTGCCTTTTTTTAGATTTTGTCAACAGCCTTTAAAAATGTGGATTCACTTGGTGGAATTCATTATAGTTCTTCCACATTTACGAAACTTTCTGCATTAGGAAGCCTGAATGAGTTATCACTCCACAAATATGAATGGTGAGATTAAAGCCGCCCTGCCGCTGTGTCCGACATAGAGGCATCCCGCTATGTCCAAAAGCCCTGCCGCTATGTCCAAAAGCCCTGCTGCTATGTCCGACATAAAAAAAGTGCCAGCCCGCGCACCAGCAGAGGCGGGTAAAACACACACACACAAACACAAACACAAATTACTTACAATAATACAATTACTTACAAATTACATTAATTTTGAATTCCTCCCCTCCCTCCGATCCACATACCTTTTTCCAGCTGTTTCACAGAGGATTTCAACTCTGCTCTTGTCTGCCATGATGAAAATGTAAAAATGTAAAAGGAAAAAGGCAAGAGCTGCTGAGGTCAGACTGGGTTAGCTGCTGCCAGAGTTCCCAATGGATGACTCTGCTTAACTGTTTAAAAAAGCCTCTAAAAAAACACCCTCTACAGGAGAAGGCAAGAGAACCAAGTGCCTCATCTACATAAGGAATTTTTCAGCTTTTAACCCTTGCTTAACTCTGCTCGAGTGATCATAAATATAGACTAAATGAGGCACGTGGTTCTCTCACCCCCTCCCGTAGAGGGCACTTTTAAAGAGGCTTTTTAAACAGTTAAACACTAAGCAGAGTTATCCATTGTGACTCTGGCAGCAACTACCTCAGCCTTTTTCCTTTTACATTTTCTTTTCTTTTCATGATGACAGTGGTGAGGCCCTGCCTCCCCTGACTGCATGTCACTGTAGAGAAGAGTATGTCCTGCTGATCTCAGGGGTATCACAAAGCCCCTGATCGATCCAGAAGTTTTTTTTTTGCTACAAGAGAACTAGCCAATGAAGCTGCACAATGTTGGGACAGCCCCCTGCAATGGAAACAGTGCAGGAGAGAGAGTGTGTTGAAATTGATAAGATAAATTTTACTATTAGAGAAAAGTACACCCAAAAAGAAGTAGAGTAAAACTAAAATTGAAGATATAAGAGAGCAAGCAGTGGATTAGCTTGAATTAAAACTATTGTATTATCATTTTTTTTCCTTTAATTTCATTTCTTTTCTATGGATGGAATTTTTACAAATGCCTCTAACTTTTAAATTGGACTGCTCTTTTTTTTCCTTCTTCTTATATTTTTTCCATTATTTTTATTTGTGGACTAAGAATCCTATAAATGCTCGCCAGATCGGAACTTTTAACCACTTTTTTTCCTATTCCTAAATTCAGAGCTTAAAGGGGGAGCTAAAAGTAGAGAAAAGAGAAGTAACACTGCCATCTAGAGGCTGGAGGCTTGGTTATATCTGTTATCTCAAGGCCATTGGTTTTGCTTATTGAAAGGGACAGAAAGAAAACATGTCTTGTTCATACAGGTGTTCTTTTAGAGTAACACTGAATTTATTTGAAATCTGTCAAAAGTCTTAGATGTCCTAGTGGCAGTGTTTACAACTTGGAAAGATGGTGCAACATGAAGAAGAAGAGGAATTAACATTGCAAAGAATTATATTAGAAATTCAAAAAATCCTAATAAGCACAGAAAGAACAGATAAAAATCTGGAGTTTATAGAACAAAGAACAGAAGGAATGGAGAGAAGAGCTGAGGATATTGATGAAACAATGATGAAAGTTGAAGATAGAGTTCAAAAAATTGCAGAAAAACATGAACAAAGTTATGAGAAAATTGATGACAGTAAACTGAGAGAGGAGGGAAATGATATGTGTGGAACACTAAAATGAGAGGTAGATGAACTGGAACTCTATCTCAGGCTTCAAAACATAGATGAAGAAAGGGGAGAAAACTTGACAGAAACAATGAAATTATTTTTGGCAGAAGCACCAGTGATAACCAAAGCTCAGCTGATGAAAGGAACAGAGGGTCTTGAGTCTTTACAAAATATGCAATGAACAACAAGTTGCCAAGAGAAGTTCACATAAGACTTATCAAGAAAATATTTAGAACACAGATTCTACAAATGGCAAGAGATATTGGACTGCACTACTACTGGAAGGATACAGGATGATAAAATGAAATGTCACAATAAAACTAAGCTAAACTTAGTTAAATTTTGAGTACTATGTATAAGACAAAGTAATAATAGTTATAGGTAAACAAATGATTAATAATGATAATAATACTATATATAATAATATATAGTAGATTGACAATATGGAATTTTATGGAGTTGTAACTGAAGACCATGGAGATGATGTGGAAAAGCTTTTTTCTTATAAAAGATAAACAATTCTATATAGAACAGAATATAAAGATGTATTACCATTGATGAGTCCAGGATGATGTAATGAAATGCCATAATATAAATTTACTTTGAATTTAGCATGTAATAATAGCTATATTCAATGAATGTTTAATAATCATAATAATTGTATACATATATATTAGATTGATGATATGAGCAATGGAATGTGCTGAAATGCGTAAGCTGATATATGATATTAGAGAAATTATTATAATTATGTCACTATATTATAATATGTCACTATATAAAATTTAAGGGATGACTATGGAAAGCAGTGACGTGCTGTGAAGTTTATGGCTGGTGAGGCACCGACGTCATCACAATCTTTTTATTAAAATGCCTTTGTAATACACGGGTTTTTAATAAAAGGATCCACACCATTTTGTCCCATCCTTGCATGTTTTGATATCAGCAATTTAATTTTTCTTTTAAGAAAAAAAAACACAAATATGTCATCATTTGTCAATCATTAAGACATTGAAGTACAATTTTTTTTGTGTGTGTGTGCCCCTCCCTCCCTCCACCCCCACCCCCCTCCTCCTTCCCCCCCCCGACTTCCCAGAACCCGTACACGGTATGGATTTTTAACTAACACAGTCTAAAATCTATTGAGAAAAAAGAAATAAAGAAATTAATGACATTCTAGATTGACCTTAGCTTCTTCTTACTGAACTGACTTTTAACAGTTTAAATCATTTCTGATCTTAAGCATAGGCTAACTGGAATTTCTTAGTCCCGTATTTATTTTGTATATAGTCAATCCATTTTTTCCAGTCTCGTTTATATATCTCATTTGAATGATCTTTGAGATATGCCGATATTTTAGCCATCTCGGCTAAGTTTGTTACTTTCAATGTCCATTCTTGGATTGAAGGCAAGTCTTCCTTCTTCCAATATTGCGCCACCAACAGTCTTGCTGCAGTTATCAGGTGCAGAATCAAATTGGTCTCTACCACTGTAAAGTCAGTACATATACCTAGTAAAAATAACTGAGGAATAAACTTTATCCTTCTTTTAAAAACATTTTGCATGACCCACCATATTTTTATCCAAAATGCCTTAACCTTTTGGCAGGTCCACCATATATGATAATATGTAGCATCGAGAGAACCACACCTCCAACATTTAGGCTGTACATTCGGATACATAGAAGCCAACTTTTTAGGATCTAAATGCCATCTATAGAACATCTTGTAAAAATTTTCTCTCAGATTTTGAGCTTGTGTAAATTTCACATTTCTTACCCAGATTCTTTCCCATGTATCCAACATTATTGGTTCCTCAATATTTTGAGCCCATTTTATCATACAATCTTTAACTAATTCTGTTTCCGAATCCATCTGTATTAATACATTATATATCCTCTTTATATGCATTAAGCTTTGATCTCTTATTTGTTTAAACAGATTATCCTCAACTTGGATAAAACCAATTTTTTGATCTATTTTCCACCTAGCCTGTAATTGCCCATACTGGAACCATGTTTGAACTACCTTCTCCTCTTTTAATACCTCTAAAGATTTTAATTGTAATACCCCCCTTTCCGAGGTAAGAAGCTGTCTGTAAGTAATTCTGTCCTGTTTTTGTGCTGTATTCATATTTTCAATTGCGTGTCTAGGAATTGCCCACATAGGTATCTTGTCATTTAATTTATATTGGTATTTCTTCCAAACCCGCAATAAAGCATTTCTTAAAATATGACTTTTAAAATTCTTATCCAATTTTTTGTTGAATAACAGGTAAGCATGCCAACCAAATACCAGATCGTGTCCCTCAATGTTCAATATTCTATCATTGGTTAAATGAGTCCAATCACTAATTACAGATAATGCCACTGCATCATAATATAGTTTTAAATTAGGTAGTTTCAATCCTCCTCTCTCACGTACATCTTGCATTATTTTCATCTTTACCCTCGGCTTCTTTCCTGCCCACACAAATTTGTTGATACCCTTCTGCCATTCTAAAAGGTTCGCATCTTTTTTAAGTATAGGTAACATTTGAAAAAGAAATAAAAATTTTGGTAAAATGTTCATTTTCACTGCCGCTATCCTACCCAGCAAAGATAAGTGCAATTTCTCCCATTTTTTCATCTCTGTCTGTATGCTATGCCAAAGTGGTTCATAATTATGCTTATATAATTTCCCATTTGAAGTTAAAATGTTAACTCCAAGATATTTGACTTTTTAAACTACCTCACATCCTAGCATCACTCCTAATTCTTCCTTTTGTTTAATGTTCATATTTATAGCTAATATTTTGGTTTTTCCTAAGTTTATTTTAAAACCCGACACTTGACCATATTGATTAATCGTATTCATTAAAACCATACTGGATTCCTGCGGTTGTTCCAATATTATGACCAAATCATCCGCAAAAGCGCGGACTCTATATTCTTGCTGCCTAATCTTGATCCCTTTTAAACCATCCAAGCCCCGTATTTTATTCAACAATACTTCCAAAGTTATAATAAACAATAATGGGGACAAAGGACAGCCCTGTCTTGTACCTTTTCCAATTTGAAAAGAGTCTGTTAAACTTCCATTGACTATGATTTGTGCTGTTTGCTGTTGGTATATTGCTTTAATTGACTGTAAAAAATTATCTCCTATCTGCATTTTTTGCAGTATCTTCAGCAGAAATTGCCAGTTAACTCGATCAAAGGCCTTCTCAGCATCCAAAAATATAAACGCAGCAGGGATCTGGTTGTTCTTTCCCAAATATTCTAATGCATTAATAATTAATCTAACATTACTTTTCATCTGTCTCCCTTGTATAAAACCTGTTTGGTCCGTATGTATCAATTGTTGAATGACCAACATTAACCTATTTGCTAATATTTTAGTAAAAATTTTATAATCTACATTCAGTAATGAAATAGGTCTATAATTTTTGGGTTGAGTAGTATCTTGATCTTCTTTGGGTATCAAAGATATAAACGCTGTCTTCCAAGATGGAGGGACTTTGCCTTCCGTTTGAATCATATTAAATAATTCTCTAAGAGGTTCTACCATTTCTAACTGTAAGTTTTTATAGTAAACCGCTGTCAAGCCATCTGTACCTGGTGCTTTCCCTGACTTTAATTGCTTAATTACCTGCAGGATTTCCCCCGAGGTTATTGGTTGATTCAATTTTTGCCTGTGTTCTTCTCTAACTGAAGGTATTTTCTCTTTGTCTAAATATTTGTCTATGTCTAAACCATTAATTTTATCCCCTTTATACAGTTCTGTAAAAAATTCCCAGAAAGCCTTTTGAATCTCTTCCTGTTGAAACACCTCCTTCCCTCTGTAAATCAGTTTAGATATATTTCGAGTTTTCCTTTTTTTCCTAATCTGATAAGCTAACCATCTGCCAGGTTTGTTTGCATTACAAAAAGTATTGTGTTTTGCATATAATAAATTAGTAGCTACCTGGTCAGAGATCAACATGTCAAATTGAGATTTTAATATGTTAATAGTTTCCTTAACCTTTGTATCGTCTGGGTTCATTGTTAACTCCAGCTCTTTTCTCTTAATTTCCTCTTCCAGTTCTGTTCGTTTTAACCCTTGCTTATTTCTATGTGTTTTATTTATATTCATCAAAACTCCTCTCATATACGCTTTGCTTGCGTCCCATACAAATTCCATAGATGTACCCTTATTCATATTCAAAACAAAATATTCAGATAGTAATCATTAATATACTTTTCATATCTAAATAAGTTTTCATTCAATCTCCAAGACCTTCTTGCCTGCACTACCCTTCCCAACTCCATCCAAACTGGGTTATGGTCCGAAAGGACCCTAGCTGCAATCTTTGTTTTCTTGACCCTAGAAAGCAAATCATTAGTGGTTAGGATAAAATCAATCCTTGAAAGGGATTGATGCCTGTCCGAGAAGAAAGTGAAGTCATATTCCTCTGCATTTCTTTCTCGCCAAATATCTCTCAATTCAAAATCATCCATAATGTCAAAGAAAGATTTGGGTAACTTTGCTCGCATCTTGGTATTTAGGCGGGAAATCTTATCTCTCTTAGTGTCTATCACTCCATTCCAGTCACCCAATAGTATACAGGAACTATAGTCCCACTGTACTAATTTAGCATGAAGATTTCTATAGAATCTATCTTGCTGTTGATTGGGAGCATAAATTCCCAAAAGTAATGTCTTTTTCCCTTCTAAAATTAAGTCTAAAGCAATATATCTTCCGAAGGGGTCTGCTTCTATTAATTCAGCTTTCATATCTTTTCTTAAGTATACAACTATACCATTCTTCTTTTCCATAGCAGAAGCTGCAAAATGTTGACCAAGTTTTGAATTGATCAAATATTTTTGATCAGTTGACTTGATATGAGTTTCTTGCAAACAAATTACATCGTTCTTAAACTGTTTGAGATAATGAAATATTTTCTTCCTCTTCTGTGGAGAATTCAGTCCGTTGACATTCCATGTTAAAATCTTAGTTGTCATCTTTGGTTGGTTGAAGCATTTTTAGAGCTTCCTGCATGGCCTGTTTAACCTTAGGTCTAGCTCCTCCCACTGCTTCCAGATTTGTTATTGTAGTTCCTTGATCGATGGCCGATGATTGTTGATGCTGTTGCTTTTTAGCTTGTTTCTCCATACGTCTAGTAGTCATGCGGCTAGGTCTTGGTTCCATAGCACCTTGCACTTCTAGAGAAGAGAGATGCTCCATCTTGTCTGGTGGTTGTGTAGTTTGCTGTCTATCCTGTCCTTCTTGTGGTCTTTCTCTAGGTCCAGATGGTGCAGGGTGTCCGGCCTTCAATATATTATAATAAAAATCTCGGGCTTTCCATACAGAGTTGAGGCGGTACCTTTGCTTATCAAATGTAAATATGATGCCAAATGGCGCATCCCATCTATACTGTATCTGACGATTTCTGAGTTCTTCGACCAAAAAAGCGTAGTCTCTCCTGGCTCTTAACATTTGAGGTGGTATCTCTTTCAAAACAGCCAGGTCTTGACCGGCAATTTGAAGCTTAGTGTTATAAGACGCTTGCAGTACCATATTTCTAAGCTCTCTTGTAGTAAAATATATAACGATGTCTCGAGGAAGCTGCTTCTGCTTTGCCAGCCAGGAGTTAACGCGGTAAGCTTTGTCAATTTGCCAGTCTTGGTTGGTCCCTGGTCTTCCCATCAGGCGATCAAAAGCTTCCGATAGGATCTGTTTCAGGTTCTCCTGTTTCTCCTCACGCAGCCCCCTTACTCTTAATGCGAACTCCATTTGTCGGTACTGTATCATAATAATTTCTTTTTCAGCATTTTCCACTTTTTGTTCCACCACCTCTGTTTTCAATGTCAAGTTAGCATTGGCATCATTAAGAACCTCTAGAGTATCTTCCATTCCAGAAATATGTTCTGTTAATACAGTTACAAGACTCAGCATGTCGTCTCTAATTTTATCAACCTTAGCGTCAAATTTCTCATACAGCTCCTGTTTAAGTCCTTTTATTTCACTTTTAATTTCTTCTTTCATTTCTTTTATTTCCTCTTTTCTCTCCTCTCTATTATCTCTAAACTTATCTTCCATTTTAATTGTCTGTGCATTAAGAGCCTCGCTTAAATTACTCAGGAAAAATTCTTTCGTTAACACATCCCCAGCAGGGGGCGTAGGAAGCGGAGGCTGCAGCTTTGTGCCAGGCACTGAGGATGTGCCCCTGGAAGTAGAGGGTGACGACTTCAAGTTAATATTTGGTTTTGAGGCCATTTCAAAATTTATCTGCCTGCAGTTAGTAGAACTCTATTGCCTGAATATGCAGCTTTAAGTAAAGAGGCTTTTATTTTGAAGTTTAAGGCTTGGCAAAACTTTCAGTGAGTAAACATTGTAACAAAACCGTTCAGCAGATTGTTTTTTTTTATTTAATTTTTTACATTTTCATCATGGCGGGTGGACAAGAGGAGAGTTTAAATCCACAGCTGGAAAAGGTATGTGGATCGGACGGAGGGAGGGGGGATTCAAAATGATTGTAATTCGGACTTCCTGGGAGGAGCCTACTGGTGGGGGCAGCAAAAAATCAGCTGCCTCCGAATTCCTGGCTACGTACCTGTTTAGAGGATCTTCCATCTGACGTCTTATCAGGTTTTCTTATCCTTCAGGCAAGAAGGAAAGAAGAAACTGTTTTGCTGGCAAATGCTCTTCGATTTTTGCAGCTTTTGTGCTTGCAAGGAAAGGGGGGCTAGCCCAAGGCAGAATGGCTGTCAGTGCTGGGAACTTCAAACTGCCTTGTGCAGGACAAAGTAAGACTCCCCTACTCTGCTCAAAGTTTTGTTTGATTTAATCTTATCACGAGCTGAATCCGTTTACTGCGTGAACAATAATTGTTTATCAACATTTTAGCTTCTTTTCTTTTTCTCCTCCGAAAAATTATTTACTTAGAGGTTTTTAAAATGGCGCCGAGCAGGCTGCTTTCTCCGGTAATAACGAACACTTTTTGCTAATCTTCACAAGAATTCAAAACAAAAGAGATAGCTTATCATATGTTTTGGTTTCACAATAGAAGAATTTTACTCCTTGCATGTTTTGGAGAGGTGGCGAGCAAGAGCGTATTGCTGAGGACCATATGTGGTGACCAACAGTGGCCAACAACAACAAAAAAAGAGATTTTTGGGGGGGAACAAGGAGCTGAGAAATTCCTTGTTGTGTTTTCCACAAGGGACGACAGTCCCTCAGAGGGGAGGGAGGAGACAGGGAGAGATGATGATGATGATGATGACAATAAAGTATCAAAAACCTTTTGAGTTTGCCAATATAATACATTATCCAAAATTATAAATAATCTTATTTTCAGATGCATTTTTTTGCTATCTCTGTTATTTTCTTTTTAAAAAATCAGACTTCCTTCCAATTTGTGCCTTCTGGCAAACTAGAGTTTTCTTGGCAAAAGATCTAGCTTGCCATTGCTTTCCTCATAGGTGTGAGAAAGTTTCTTTCTTTCTTTTCTCTTCCTTTCTTTCCCCCTGATTTGTTCTCCTCTTTTTCTCTCGCTCTCATTCTTTCCCTTCAGTTCTCTTTCATTTCTCTCTCCCTCTTCCACTTCTCTCTCTAATTTGTTCCCCTCTCTTTTCCCTCTCTCCCATTCTCTCCTTCCAGTTCTCTTTCATTTCTCTCTATCTCTCTCTCTGTCTCCCCTTTTCTCTTTCATCTCTTTCTTGCGTGTGCAGGCAAAATACCCCAGGATCATGGTGGCGGGGAGGGGACAGCAAATCCTTCTGCTGCGCTGCAGAGAAGAGCCGTGCTGTGCAGGAGACTCCTCAGCGCTAGACTCAGGTCAGCATGAGCCACGGTCCCATTCCCCTCCTTCCTGAGCCAACATGAAGGGGACCACGGCTCGCATACATACATACATACATACATACATACATACATACACATACACATACACATACACATACACATACACATACACATACACATATATATTTATTAAAGTCTTCCTCTGAGAATGGATTATTCCAGATGTGAGCATAGAGAAACCACCTTCTGCGATTTAAACTTTTATAAACATGTGGTTCAGATTTAGATTGCATGTCAGTTCGCTTTAAACATCGATACATTTTATATTCTTACTCTTTAACAAAAAGCATGGATATGGCATATTTCCAGTTCAAGGGCAAGAGTCCATTGGGTATTTGAACAGAAAGCAAATGCTTTTCCTTAAATATACAGTATATCAATGAACTCTAACATGTTAAATTTCAGACTACATACCCAGCATGATTTCTAGGCAATTACTTGTATTCTCATGCTGACTGAAAACTGTCTAGCTTTATAAAAATGAAGCAAGAAATGTACTAAGGAAATTATTTCAGACTGTAAACTGCAAAAAACTATTATGCCTGTGAACTCTAGAGAATACACACTGTCTCCTTGGTTTGTTATCTTTTACATTCTAGTGCATGATAAACTGTATATACGTCCCACCATCTTACATTTTTTTAATGTGTAAAAAATGTTTGCCAAGGCTTACAGGTCTCTAATTGCCAGAATTTCCATCATTAAGTAAAGTTGTCATTAAGCAAAATATCATGTGACTGAACCACTTAGTGATAGCAGTTCCAGTAATCCCAGCTGCAGAAATTAGGTGAGGCCCTGACACTTGTCCTGCCCTGCACGAACTGCCTTAGTTTCAACTATTCCCATCTGTCTAACTCTCCTCCAATGTCTCTACTTTGGGTTGCTCTGCACTCTGTTCCTACCCCCAGATGATGCCTGACCAGAAAATAATATTCCATAATAAACATTAAATCTGTTTCAAACTGACAGTAATATTTAAGAATATTCATACTGTGCTGAGGAACTTCTCTTGACCTTTTTTAGTAGTATTGAATGTACTGCTGTTTTATCAGCTATTTTCCCATTCTTTAGATATTTAAATGAATAGATCTCTAGATATCCTTCCTAAATACTATTCAGTACTTTGTATGATCACATTCTACTCAGATTATTTGTATGTCTTTTAAGATAAGTGATACCAATGTTTTAGTTTCTACTTGTCTGAGAGTTTCCATGCCCTTGCTCTTTCTCATTTGATGTTGTTTAAAATCTCTTCACTTCTGCAATATCCTTTGGAAGATGATATTACTCATACAGAAAAAGTATCCTAGATACCATTGATTGATTTGCTGAATGACATTTCATTATACTTCTGTTCAATTCTTGTTGCAATTTAACAGCCTGCTTGCCATTTTCCTGCACTTTCACTGTCTGTTGCAGTAACACAGCACACTTAAATTTTAACCTCTGTTAATTATCGTTATGAAATAATGCCATTAGTAATTTTCCCAAAGGTGAGTATCAGATGTAACCGATATAAAGGTAGCTGTTGTTAGTCTCTAAAGACTCTAAGAAAGACATACAAAGGAATAACTTCAGAGCAAACTCCTGTGGATCCTGTCTCATTTTGTTGATTTAAACCCCAGAATGTTTACTTGAGTGGTTTGAATGTCATTGAATCCAGTAGCTTGCATTTCCATTTCTACCACTGTAAAAGATATAACATTTTACATAAACTATTTTTCTTTGCCTTGCCTTGCCTTGCCTTGCCTTGCCTTGCCTTGCCTTGCCTTGCCTTGCCTTGCCTTGCCTTGCCTTGCCTTGCCTTGCCTTGCCTTGCCTCGCCATGCCATGCCATGCCATGCCATGCCATGCTATGCCATGCCATTTGGTCAGAGATTTACCATTTAGGAACAATTGCAGTACTTTCTGGCTGGCTATGACTTCCTCAGCAAGTTACTGTTCAATTAGGATGAGGTTTTGCTCTTGTTATTATGCATTACTTTCAATACATTATTGCCAGGTTTTCCACTATTCTTTAAGTGACAAACTTGTGTCCCTTACTACTCATCTACAAAGGAATCATTATTGTACATTTGGATAAAGTTATGATTTATAATGAGATATAAAACCATCTTTGGTCTTCTATCTTCAAACTATATTCACCCTGTCAGCACAGTGTAGGGATTTTGACAATTGCTGAATCAGAAACTGCCTTTATTGCAGCAAAATGAGCCATGAAATCAGCCAACTAACTTTTTTAAATAATTGGATGTGGGAACTGTACTACAGTATATTTGATAGAAATATTGGGTTAACTTGAATAGCAACAGGACAATGCTAGGTGTGTTTGATTTTGTTTACGCTATTGTCATAGCTAATCATGCTAACATAAGAATTAAGGGTGATTTAGAATTGCCCACAACTCCCTGTAGCCATTACCACACACCTACACTATGAAGGGTTGATGGGTAAGCAGAAATTGCAGAAATTGCATAGGGCTGCAGACAGGTCAACACAAACTTCCCAAATCCTGCATTTATGGAGGCGTGCTATGCCTACTCCCATGTTAGGCATGAAGCTGGCTGGATGACTGTAAATCAGTCACTCTCTTTCATCTCAGCCTAATTTGCTGGGTTGTTTTATGGAGAAAATAGGAAGATTAAGGAGTAATAAATATGTTGACTACCTTGAATTATTTATAAAAATAATAATGGTGGATATCAATCAATCAATCAATCAATCAGTGATAGCAGATAATGATATCAAGATCCTAAATATAGGCCTCTGTCAGAAAAGACATCAGCTAGGGTATCATTAGCTAGAGCCTACATTTGGTGAGACCAAGAGATGGGCCTTCTCTGCCATGACATCCATTTTGTGGAATATTTTCCTCCTGAAAATGGAATAGATCAACTCTTCCAAGCTGACATCCCAGAAGTTCCTCAAGACCTGGTGATTTTATTGGATTTGGGGCTTTCAGAAAACTGGTGATATGCTGAGATAGCTATTCTTTGTTCAGGGTTTGTTCAGGGTTTGCATGCTAGTTGGTCTTATAATATTTATTTTTATAATATTATTTATTTATCTCTTTATTTTTCATATTTCTGTATCACCATCTCCCTTAAAGATGCAGGTAAAATAATATTTTTCATTGGATGTTTATATTAACATATATGTCATTTTATTCAATTGTTATATTCCTCCCAGAGTTTCTTTTTATGAGATGGACTGCTACACAAATTTGATTAATATAAATAAATAAATAAATACAATAAATAAAATGTAGGCAGTGCTGGAGCAAGGAAAGGAGATTCACTCACTCTGATTTGAATTCAACTGCTTCTTTGATTTCCATCCTTCAATTGTTACAAATGATCACACAGAAAATAAGGAATGATGGCATATTTGTAAGTTAGGTACTGCTATGTAACTATAAAGAATATAATTTTGTTTCTGTATTAATGTGCATGGTGTGTGTGTGTGTGTGGAGTGGTGGGGTGGTGTGGAGTGGGGGAGAGAAAGATTTTGTTTCAATAAAACTAGGGAAAAGTTATAAGCTAAAAGCTGTCTGCCATCCCCAGAATGTGAAATGTTTTGACAGGGAAAAATGTGTTGGCAACAATGCTTACTCATATTTCAAAAATAAAATTGAAACCATACTTCTTTACGATGCAGATGCTGACAACTGGAAGGATGTTCTGAAATACAGAGTGTATCAGAATATGCCATTCAATTCCACTTCTTTGCAATCTATTTCACACATAAAATCAATATATCTATGAGGGAGGGAGGGAGGGAGGGAGGGAGGGAAGGAGGGAATGAGAGAGAGAGAGAGAGAGAGAGAGAGAGAGAGAGAGAGAGAGAGAGAGAGAGAGAGAGAACAAATATACCAATCCTACATCTGTATTGCTAACAATAAGTGAATAATAATCCCAGAAAAAGGTACAGAGTTTAAGAAACATTCAGTTAGTGAACACTTTATTGATTAACTCTAATTAATTAGACTAGTTAATTCAAATATAGTCAGGAGTCAAAATTCAGTCTAAGAAAACATTCAATTTGTACACAAATGTCAGAACAAGTAGAATCCTGTTCAGATATTTTTATGTCTTCCTAAATTTCAACAACATAGAAGCTCCTCCTTTCTTATTTGTAGTAATGACACCACTTAAAGGTTATGTGCTTGCTTACCATGGAATCAAGATTCCATTTCACATGGAATCTGTCACATGCATTGAAACCTTTGTTCTTCAAATAATCATACTGTCTTAAAGATCTCCTCAGCATACAGAAGGGCTGCTACCATATGTTCACTTGCTGAAATCTATACTGTAGATGAAGCTCTGCCTAAATGGAACTAAAGTCTTACATGAAATAGGAAACATGTAATTCAAGTATAATTAGGCTGTGTTATTGAACATTACATTTTGATTCTGCTTTAACCCTGATGGCTGCATTCAGTTCTGTCCATCCACTAGCAACATGAACATTAATGGGAAAATGGATTCTTTTTTTCTTCTGTTTCCCTGCATAATCTGTTCAAGGGAAGGTTGTAGGGCCTGCAAAGTAAGTGGAGATAAAGAAGAAAATTATATTGCTCAAGTAGAACTTTTTATTCATGTTTATGGATAACAACTTGAATTACCATATCCCATCAATACATTTTCAGTATTATTGGAGAGTAGTTTTAGTTTGAGGATGCTAATTTTTCAGTACATTGAAAAATTGATGCCTTCTCATTTGAATTAGGCTCTTGGAATTAGGACTGCTTATTATGGATGGATGGTGAATGGCTGGATGACTGGATGACTGGATGGATGGATGGATGGATGGATGGATGGATGGATGGATGGATGGATGGATAGATAGATAGATAGATAGATAGATAGATAGATAGATAGATAGATAGATAGATAGATAGATAGATAGAGTTCAGGAAACGTTTTCTTCTGAGGCGAAGCCACCTATCAGGCCTACAGCCAGTTCCTTGTGGGATCTTTGACCTGCCACACTAATATTCTTTTCTACTATGCTGTTTCATTAATGGGGAATTGGGAGGGGGAATAGTAAGGAGTAGAATGTGATGTTGTCAAAATAAAATTCCTTTCTAGAATCCAAGGCCATCCTTTGTCTCTACACCTCTGCATTTTACCAGAACTGGATGAGTGGAACTGCCAGCATGGCAGTGGAAGATTGGACCATGTAATAGAGTTGTGGTATGGGGCAAGATCATGAACTGTCAACTGGGTGGGGGAAACCCAGGAAGCTCAGATTCAGGTTTTCCCAGATGTGCCAACATGACTTTCTTAATAAATTGGAACTTTGAGCAATACTTTGCCTTGGACTCTGATTTAATTTTGGGAGTTATTTGGAACCCTGACAGACAGATAGATAGGACATCTAAACATCATTCTTTTTTCTTGCTGCATTCCAATTTCACTTATTTTGTGTTCTTTGTATTTCATAGCTATGTTATGTTCTCATCAGCATGCCACAAACTTTATAGCCTTTTAGTATGTACACATAAATCCCTGAAATGGCATGATGATCATGTATTGAATAAAGTAATCCAAATTGCATTAATCCTATAATAAATTCCCGATCTGACTTTGCAAGAAGAATTATGGTATTCAGAATGCCAGTTGCAACACTGCAATATAGGATCACAGAAACAAGACTGCTAATAATGAATGGAAAGATGCAAATATTATATTGGAATAGTTTCCCTGCAGAGAGAGATCATATGTAATCATATACTTTCAAGCTTTTTGATTGTACTTTGGATGGAAACTAAAAGAGACAAAAGCCAAACAACGTTTTGTGTGGTATCCTGAATGAAATTGCTGTGTGAAAGAGGAATTTAATTGGTGATTACAGTAAAGAAATTAAGATAACTATTGTGCTTCAATTTGCATGATAAACAAATACCTTTGCAAATGACTTCCAAAAAGGTAATCATGTATTGAAAAAGACTTCCATTTTAGCCTACATGAACATAAAAAGAAGCATTTAATAGTCTCATTAAAATCCCCTAATACACTTTTATTTTCTGGAAGCAGCTTTCTTTCTCTGTGCACAGACATAAACCCAAGTTACTAATTATTTTCTATTTCTAATCTGCATTTACAAATGAAAAATTAATCAATGCATCAGCATTTTAGACTATTATCCAATCTTTGCTATAAGGTGTGCCACAAGTTGGGCAATAGTTTTTAAAAAATAAAATAGGTGATCAATTAGAAGCGGAATCTGGACATATAAACATAATTGAAGATAGTTCTCAACTTACAATGGTTTGTTTAATGTGCAATGTGGGTGCAATATGTTTAATGATGGTTCAAACTAAAAAAGTGGTTTTTGACCCATCCTTGAAGTTGGAACCACCATACTACCAATATAATACATGAGATGATGAGTCAGGTGTTTGGTAAGTATACCAAAAACTTTTGTTGCTGCCAAGGAATTAAATAAGCATGGGAAAAAGAAAGAAATGCCATGGCACCAGCCCAGGATCTCTCCCTCCAGTGAAGACAGCAAAACAACCACGAATTGAGGAGCTCTTTGTTGGCAAGAGATCTGTAAGTAAAACTAACCCTCCCATCTCCAACAATCTGGAGAGATTAGAACAGGACCGGCAAAATGATATGGCAAATCAGCATTTACTAGACTTCTCCAATCTGGTGGAGGGGGAAAAAATGATTGCCAGCTCTTATCACAAACAACTAGTCCAACAACCTCCTTTATTGAGTCTAAGTTAGAGACTAAAAAGGCAAAGAACAACCAGATAATTCAGAGTATGGAGAGTTTACCCTGGGAAAATTCAACCGAATTTATGGCAAAGCAATGCCTTCTCACAGCGCAAACGGTGGTCTCAATATTTGAACAATTAATTGCCATCCAACATGATGTAGAGTCATTGAAAAAAGGTTTAGCTGTTTTTCTTCGTCAGGTGTTTGGTGACCAGTTTGCATTTATTTTTTATTAAATTTAGCTACTGTAGACAGCTGGTTTATTATAGTTGTAGCAACTTTCAGCCATGTGGTCATGATTTACTTCCTTCCCAGATGGCTTCTAACAAGCATAGTCAATTGAATAACCTGGATTCATTTAACAACCATGTAATTCTCTGTGACAAAAATTATTTTAAAATCAGGCTGGCCACATGATTATTTCCTTAAAGACTACATCACTTGATAACTGAAATCCCAATCCCAATTGTGATTATAAATTGGCAACTACCTAACTTAGCAGCAAACTTCATAATAGCTATCAAAATTATGTAATATTTCCCCACTCTTCATTCCTTAAAATTATTGATAGCTTGGTGAATTTTATACTACTATTCATTATACTACGAATGGATTTCATTATGTTATATCATTCAAATGACATGTGTTTTTAAAAATATTTTCTTCCTCTTCATTGAAGGACTGTAAATATTCTATAGGCAACTAGAATAGTAGCAAAAGGGAAAATCTCAAATATTAAATAGCTCTCCTTGAGAAATGTGCAATAATTCAAGCTATAGTTGGAAGACAGTAACAAGTTCCAGTGATTATGAAGCCAGCATAATTCTCCATTTTGTATTTTATGACCTAATAAAGTTTTTTCAAAAGCAAAGAATTTTGAATCAACAAAGTTTCTGTCCATTTCTCCCAGGGGAGGTATTGACTTACCTTCCCTATTATTTCGCAAATGTGAGCTCATGCACATGTGCTTTGTCGCCAAAAAGGGCCTAAATGGGATGTGGTAGAGCCAGGATGGATGGGTGGGTGGGCGGGGCGGGCCCACCCACAATTTCTGCTACCAGTTTGAGCAAACCGGTCAGAACCAGCAGAATACCACCTCTGATTTCTCCCTAAAAATTTGTCTAGTTACTGAATTTCATCTCTATCATTTACCAAGTACTTATATACACATATAGCACAACATTTAAGTTAACAGGCAATTTCCATACCACTACCGTTCAAAAAAGTCTAATTAAATATTCCAATGTGGGGAGTAATCATACATACATAGTCATCTCATTTGTTGAAAATGTAGTTGCGTATCACTTCAGTTCTAAGTAGATTCTTCAGATACAGAAATATCACACAATGTCAATTGTAGAATTTCACATTTCTTTTTTTTTTTTTTGTAAATGTGTTTTTATTTTCCATTTTCATTTCGTACAGTCACATATATACTGTGCATAACCGGGGCCATATAACATTAAACAATAAACACAGCCATTCCTCTTGTCAACAATACCCCCCAAAATAGAAACCCAATGTACCTCTTCGACCCTCCATACACCCTTTCTTTCGCCCCCCTCCAACTTTCCATCTTCCCTCCAACATTCTCCTCTACCCTACTTCCCCTCCCCCTCTACCACTCCTCTCTCCCAGTACACTCCCTCCCTTCCTTCTCACACTCCCTCCCATCCTCTCTCCCACCCTCTCTACCCCTCTTTCTTCTATCCCTCTACTCCTCCCTTCGGTGTATTTCTACTATCTATTAATATATTCAGCTTGTCCTATTTTTACAGTGAAATTAAAGAACAACAGTATACAAGTGCAGTCGCATTACTTTAAAATCTAACACATACTATATATCCCCCCTCCCCCCCCACCCACCTAACACCCCACCTCCCTTCCCCCCCGACTTCCCAGAGCCCGTACACGGTATAGGTTTTTAACAAATACAGTCTAAAATATATTAAGACAAAAAAAAAAGAAGTTAATAACATCTCTGCATTGAACTCAGCTTCTTCCTGTTGCACTAACTTTAAGCAGTTTAGATTATTCCTAATCTTAAACATAGGCTATCTGTAATTTCTTAGTCCCTTATCTGTTTTAAGGGACTAATCTGATTGACCCTTATAGTCAATCCATTTTTTCCAGTCTCGTTTATATCTCTCATTTGAATGGTCTTTAAGATATGCTGATATTTTAGCCATCTCGGCTAGGTTTGTAACTTTCAATGTCCATTCTTGAGTTGTAGGCAAGTCTTTCTTTTTCCAGTATTGCGCCACCAACAGTCTTGCTGCCGTTATTAAGTGCAGAACCAAATTAGTCTCTACCGCTGTAAATTCAGTACATATACCTAGTAAAAATAACTGAGGAGTAAACTTTATCCTTCTTTTAAAAATATTTTGCATAATCCACCACATTTTTATCCAAAATGCCTTAACCTTTTGACAAGTCCACCATATATGAAAATATGTAGCATCGAGAGAACCACACCTCCAACATTTAGGCTGTACATTCGGGTACATAGAAGCCAGCTTTTTAGGATCTAAATGCCATCTATAAAACATCTTATAAAAATTTTCTCTCAGGTTTTGTGCTTGTGTGAATTTCACATTTCTTACCCATATTCTTTCCCATGTGTCCAACATTATTGGTTCTTCAATATTTTGAGCCCACTTTATCATACAATCTTTAACTAGTTCTGTTTCCGAATCCATCTGTATTAGTACATTATATATCCTCTTTATATGCATTAAACTTTGATCTCTTATTTGTAAGAGCCAAGGTGGCGCAGTGGTTAAATGCAGCACTGCAGGCTACTGCTAGATCAGCAAGTCAGCGGTTCAAATCTCACCGGCTCAGGGTTGACTCAGCCTTCCATCCTTCCGAGGTGGGTAAAATGAGGACCCAGATTGTTGGGGGCAATATGCTGACTCTCTGTAAACCGCTTAGAGAGGCCTGAAAGGCCTATGAAGCGGTATATAAGTCTACTGCTATTGCTATTGCTATTGTTTAAACAAATTATCCTCAACTTGGATAAAACCAGTTTTTTGGTCTATTTTCCACCTGCCCTGTAATTGGCCATACTGAAACCATGTTTGAACTACCTTCTCCTCTTTCAATACCTCTAAAGATTTTAGTTGTAGAACCCCCCCCCTTTCCAAAGTGAGAAGTTGTCTGTAGGTGGTTCTATCCTGTTTTTGTGCTATATTCATATTTTCAATTGCATGTCTAGGAATTGCCCACATGGGTAACTTGTCATTTAGTTTATATTGATATTTTTTCCAAACCCGCAGTAAAGCATTTCTTAAGATATGACTTTTAAAGTTCTTATCCAATTTTTTGTTGAATAACAAGTAAGCATGCCAACCATATACCAGATCGTGTCCCTCGATATTCAGTATTCTATCGTTGGTTAAATGGGTCCAATCACTAATTGCGGATAGCACCACTGCATCATAATATAATTTTAGGTTAGGTAATTTCAAGCCTCCTCTCTCGCGTACATCTTGCATTATTTTCATCTTTACCCTCGGCTTCTTTCCTGCCCATACAAATTTGTTGATACCCTTCTGCCATTCTAAAAGATTCGCATCTTTTTTAAGTATTGGTAACATTTGAAAAAGAAATAAAAATTTTGGTAAGATGTTCATTTTCACTGCCGCTATCCTACCCAGCAAGGATAAGTGCAATTTCTCCCATTTTTTCATCTCTGTCTGTATACTCCACCAAAGTGGTTCATAATTGTGCTTATATAATTGTGCTTATATAATTGTGCTTATATAAAATATTAACCCCAAGATATTTGACTTTTTTGACTACCTCACATCCTAGCATCCCTCCCAGTTCTTCCTTTTGTTTAGTATTCATATTTATAGCTAATATTTTGGTTTTTCCTAAATTTATTTTAAAACCAGACACTTGACTATATTGATTAATCGTATTCATTAAAACCATACTAGATTCCTGCGGTTGTTCCAATATTATGACCAAATCATCCGCAAAAGCACGGACTCTGTATTCTTGCTGCCTAATCTTGATCCCTTTTAGACCATCCAAGACCCGCATTTTATTCAACAATACTTCCAAAGTTATAATGAACAATAGTGGGGACAAAGGACAGCCCTGTCTTGTACCTTTTCCGATTTGAAAAGGGTCTGTTAAACTTCCGTTGATGATGATTTGAGCTGTTTGCTGTTGGTGTATTGCTTTGAATGACTATAAAAAGCTATCTCCTATCTCCATTTTTTGCAATATCTTCAACAGAAATTGCCAGTTAACTCGATCAAAGGCTTTCTCCGCATCCAAAAATATGAACGCAGCAGGAATTTGATTGTTCTTTCCCAAATATTCTAATGCATTAATATTTAGTCTAACATTACTCTTCATCTGTCTCCCCTGTATAAAACCTGTTTGGTCGGCATGTATCAATTGTTGAATAACCACCATTAACCTATTTGCTAGTATTTTAGTAAAAATTTTATAATCTACATTAAGTAATGAGATAGGTCTATAAGTTTTTGGTTGGGTAGTATCTTGATCTTCTTTGGGTATCAAAGATATAAACGCTGTCTTCCAAGATGGGGGCGCTTTACCTTCCGTTTGAATTTTATTAAATAGTTCTCTAAGAGGTTCTACCATTTCTAACTGTAATTTTTTATAGTAAACCGCTGTCAAGCCATCTGTGCCTGGCGCTTTCCCTAACTTTAGTTTAGGGGTATTTTCTCTTTATCTAAGTATTTGTCTATATCTAAACCCTTAATTTTATCCCCTTTATACAATTCTGTAAAAAATTCCCGAAATGCGTTTTGAATCTCCTCCTGTTGAAACACCTCCTTCCCTCTATAAATCAATTTGGTTACATTTCGAATTTTCCTTTTTTTTCCTAATCTGATAAGCTAACCATCTGCCCGGTTTATTTGCGTTACAAAAAGTGTTGTGTTTTGCATATAATAAACTAGTGGCTACCTGGTCAGAGATCAACATATCAAATTGGGATTTTAATATGGTAATTGCTTCCTTAACCTTTGTATCGCCTGGATTCAATGTTAACTCCAACTCTTTCCCTTTAATTTCCTCTTCCAATTCTTTTCGTTTTAGCCCTTGTTTATGTCTATGTATTTTGTTTATATTCATCAGTACTCCTCTCATATACGCTTTGCTTGCATCCCATACAAATTCCATAGGTGTACCCTTATTCATATTCAAAACAAAGTATTCAGATAACAATTTTTTACAATCATTAATGTACTTTTCATATCTGAATAAGTTTTCATTCAGCCTCCAAGACCTTCTTGCCTGCACTGTCCTTCCCAATTCCATCCAAACTGGGTTATGATCCGAAAGGACCCTCGCCGCAATCTTTGTCTTCTTCACCCTAGAAAGTAAATCATTAGTGATTAATATAAAGTCAATCCTCGAAAAGGATTGATGGCTATCGGAAAAGAAGGTGAAATCATATTCCTCTGTGTTTCTTTCTCGCCAAATATCTCTCAATTCAAAGTCGTCCATCATGTCAAAAAAAGGTTTGGGTAACTTAGCTCGCATTTTAGTATTTGGGCGAGAGGTCTTCTTATCTCTTTTAGTGTCAATCACGTCGTTCCAGTCACCCAATAGTATACAAGACTTATAGTCCCACTGTACTAATTTAGCATGAAGATTTCTATAGAATCCGTCTTGCTGTTGATTAGGAGCATAAATTCCCAAAAGTAATGTCTTTTTCCCTTCTAAGATTAGGTCTAGCGCGATATATCTTCCAAAGGGATCTGCTTCAATTAGTTCAGCCTTAATGCCTTTTCTTAAGTATACAACTATACCATTTTTCTTTTCTGTAGCAGAGGTCACAAAATGTTGACCAAGTTTGGGGTTAAACAAATATTTTTGATCAGTTGATTTGATATGAGTTTCTTGCAGACAAATTATATCATTCTTGAACTGTTTAAGATATGAGTTTCTTGCAAACACATTACATCATTCTTAAACTGTTTGAGATAGTGAAATATTTTCTTTCTCTTCTGTGGAGAATTCAGTCCATTGACATTCCATGTCAAAATCTTAGTTGTCATCTCTGGTTGCCTGAAGCTTTTTTAGAGCCTCCTGCATGGCCTGTTTAACCTTTGGCCTAGCTCCTCCCATGGCTTCTGAGCTTGTCGCTGTGACTCCTTGATCAATGGCCGGTGATTGTTGAGGTTGTTGCATTGTGGCTTGTTTTTCCATTTGTCTGGTAATCATACGGCTAGGTCTTTGTTCCATGACACCTTGCCCTTCCAGGAAGGGGGTGTGTCTTGTCTGGTAGTTGTGTAGTTTGCTGTCTATCTTGTCCTTCTTGTGGTCTTTCTCCAGATCCAGATGATGCAGGGTGTCCCACCTTCAGAATATTGTGATAAAAATCTCGAGCTTTCCATACAGAGTTGAGACGATATCTTTGCTTGTCAAATGTAATTATAATACCAAATGGCACATCCCATCTATACTGTATCTGACGGTTTCTGAGTTCTTCCACTAGAAAAGCATAATCTCGCCTGGCTCTTAGCATTTGAGGTGGTATTTCTTTCAAGACAATCAAATCCTGTCCGCCAATTTGAAGCCTGGTGTTATAGGACTCTTGTAGTATCATGTTTCTGAACTCTCTTGTGGCAAAGTATATAACTACATCTCAGGGGAGTTGCTTCTGTTTTGCCGCCCAAGAATTAACGCGATAAATTTTATCGATCTGCCAGTCAAAGTTGGACCTCGGTCTTCCCACCAGACGGTCGAAAGCCTCTGAAAAAATCTGTTTCAAGTTCTCCTGTTTGTCCTCACACAGCCCCCTGACTCTTAATGCGAGCTCCATCTGCCTGTACTGTATCATAATAATTTGTTTTTCAGCGTTTTCAATTTTTTGTTGCACCACCTCAGTTTTGGATGTCAAATTGGTGTTAGCTTCATTAAGAACCTTATCTTCAATTCTAGAAACATGTTCTGTCAATACAGTTACAAATCCCAGCATATCATCATTTATTTTGGCAATCCTAGTATCAAGTTTATCATATAAGTCCGCCTTAAACTCTTTTATCTCGTTCTTTATCTCCTCTCTGAATTCTCTAAAAGTTTCTAAATTCTGCTCTCTAAATTCTCTAAAAGTTTCCAAAAAAAGTTCTTTCATTAGCAAATCTCCAGTAGGGGGCACAGAGGGTGGAAGCTGCAACTTTGTGCCAGGTATGGGGGATGTGCTTCTAGGAGGAAGTTTCAGCCCAAGATTTAATTTTGATGCCATTATGTCTTATCTTCAAGCAATTAATCAAACTCTACTGGCCCGCTGTGCAGCTTATGAGAAAAAAAGTATTAAGTCACCCCTTTGTTAGTTCTTTAGGATTTTTCAAAAGGTTTCAGAAAAGGGCATTGTAACAAAGCAGCTCGGCATATTCAGCGCCATTTTGGACTTCTCTATATCAGAAATATATATTAGCAAAGTTGATAAGAGGAAGTCTTGTAAACTCTTCAGAGAAGTGAAACTAATTAATAAGATACTGCTAGCCGACTGTTCCTCCCTTTTTGCAGAAAGTTTGCAGAAGGTTTCAAAAAATTAGCATTGTAACGAAACAGTTCAGCATATTCACCTCTGTTTGGAATGTCTCTATATTAGCAAAGAGTCTTTTAAAACTTTGAAAGTGAAACTAATTAGTAAAGATCTGTTGGCCGACTCTGAGGTGAAATTCCCTCCCTTTCTTTGAAGTTTTGAGACTCCATATAATTAGATAAACAATGTTAGTCAGCAATTCAACTGGCTCGTCGCCATTTTAGACACTTCTTTAAATAGGTAAAGTAACGGAAGAGGATTTTGTAGCAAAGAAGCTAGATTTAAATAGACAATTAATGATCTCGCATACAAATTCTGCTCGTTTTGGAATCAGCTAATTCAATCTTTGAACTGAGTGGGAGGGAAGCTTACTTGGGGCTGCAAGGCAGCCGGAGATTTCCAGCGCGGGGCAGTTCTGCCTTCAGCTGGCCCCCCTTCTCTTCACAGACACAAAAGCTGCAAAGATCAGAAAGGCATTTGCTTGACAAAACTTCTCTCCTTTCCCTTCTTTTCCTGAAGAGGAAGGTGTCTGTCAGATGTCTGATGGATGATCATCTTAACAGGTAACGCCACTGGTAATACGGGAGCAGCTGTGTTTAGCTGCTACCATCAGTAAGTCCCACCCAGGAAGCCCGAATTTCACATTTCTTTAGTACAGTTTCTAGCTCTTATTCTGGTCATAAAAGACTTAAAAGTATTTATACAATGAGTAAAATTTCATAGGTCAGAAAAGTTGTTATTTATAAAGCTGCATATAATATATATTATTTGCTTTGTTAACTGTTTCTTTTCCATTGTACACAAACAGTGAGAGTTAATATTTTAAAAGCAGTTAAGGAGCTATATGGAAGAGAATTGAGGATGACTTCCAGACAGCTCTTCTTGTGAATGTTCAGTACTTGGAATTTTCTGTGAAGACTGATGAGGCAGTGACAAGCATCAGGAGTAAGAGACTGTTGGCAAATAAAATTTCCATGATTGCTTGCAGTAGCATTTGTTTTTCTCTCTTCTTGATTAGGTAAGTTAAATAAATGTTGCAGAGTATTTATAAATTTCAGAATACATTATTTTAAAATAACATAAATTAGCTGAACTTTCTTGGCTTCTGTATGACTTGCAAAAGTCAAAATTTCTTGCCAACAGTTTTGTTGTATGTTGTGTGATCATTCTAATTTTATTATTATTTTTAATCATGGTGATTGCTCGCACTTCTGGGACCAAATGAATCCCCATATAAATTTCAGTTTCCATCCCATTTTTTTTACTGTAATTTGCACATTTTACAGATGAATGATAGAAAAAACCCTAATTATAGAAAACCAAACTAAACAATAAATGCACTCTAGTCAAAAAGAGTTTGGCTATGCAGACAAAGTATTAAAAAAATAACCAAAAATCATGCACAGGAATAAGTAAAACATTGTATTTGCCTTTATAGAGGATTTAGTATTTGGTGAATTGTAAATTGTAGTTAAACAACTAATATAGTCATTAGTATTTAAGCATTTGGATATTGTCTGCAAATCAGCAAGACCATGATATAAATGCAGGCTTTAAAATATTGACACTATAAACCAAGATCCTCAGTTTATTTGATTTGTAACAACCTTTGGAATTTTGAGACCATGTTAGGGGTGCAATAGTTTCTTTGTAGAAGAGAATCATTTTGGTGGTGTGGTCTGACCTGAAACATAAAAGACAGTTACAGCAGAAAGACCTGGGACATTTTAAACCTTGCAAGTAGCCTCTCTTTCCATCTTTAATCATTTCAACCTCCCCCTTTCACCTGTATTGTAACATCACTACATCCTTCAACCTACATTTTGAGATGTCCCAAAGGCTTCTGTGTATATAAAGTGGATTCCCTCACCACAAGGAATTTGGCAATCTAATTCTTAAATGGATGGATGACAGTTTCAGGAACTTAATATGCCTTCCTTTATTTTATCCAAATGACTTAGTAACCAACTTATTCTAAACAAACCCTTCCAAGGGATATTTCTTAAAAGCAGGATCTTGACTAGAATTCTGGGTTTTGTGTATCATGAAACTATATTCTATAAAAGCTACATTATTTCTGTCATCCATTTTAATCCCCATCATAGTTCTCGTCTGCCCATCTTCCCAAATCCTGCTATACTTCCAAGTATACGCATCTTTCACCTTAGATATTTCTGTATACATATGTACTAATCAGTGGTGGGTTCCGGATCCAGTTCCAACTGGTACGGTTGGAACAGACCCAGCGTTGCCCACATGGCCATGTACAGCATGCATGCACGCACATGCGTGTGGTATGCACATGTGTCGTACCTGCTTGTGATGCCTCCGCAAGCCTCCGCGATGCTACAGCTGCTCGGTGGAGTGTTGCACAGGTGCTATACACACCATGCACGTGCACGGAAGCACCAAAGCCTTAAAGGACAGGTAAGGAGCTTAGGCAGGTGGGTGGGCCGTCCAGAGCACTGTCCTGGAACGGTACCCGCTGTTCCGGGCAGGCTCTCATACATCTGTACCAGGGCATACTGCCTGCAGCCCACCCCTGCTACTAATTCGTAAGCTTGTTTTGCCCTTAAACATCATTTTCTGTTTCTGAAAGCAAGTTTTAAGAATGTCTATTGTTAGTTCTCAAATTTTTACCTACTAAAACACTGTCAGTTTCTGGCAGATGTGTTTGAACTATATTTATGTAGCTCCAGAACAGCTGTCTTTCATTTAAACTTAATATAAAGTGAAATAGAATTATAGATTATCAAATGTCATACCCAACTAATCCAATCCTTATAGAGCATAAGGGCTAAGTCACTCTGCAGGATATGGTATTATTAACTTAGGGGAAAAGACACTTTTGGAATATTATCCTCAGGTTGACAGGATTCACAATTATAAGTTAATAATACATAGTCAGTAATATATTGACTATAAAGTTATAAATAAAATATTATATTTTTAGAAAAATGTATTTGACTTTTACAAATTTATTTGCTTGATACAAGAATTAGCATGCTAGATGCTTTTATCTCACAACAAAAAAATATTTAAAACTTACAAACCTATAAAACATCTTGATGCAAAACCAAACAATTATCCTCCTCAGAAATTGTATCTGATTCAGTTAATTATTAAGTTATTCATCTAGGTTTATTAGAAAAATATGGTATTTATTGCTTTTCATGTTAGCAGTAAAAGTGCCATCATATACTGGGGGGAAGTATCCAGAGCCAAATTTCTCTCTTGAAATTCTTTCCCCTAATATTTTAAAGAGGAATTCTAATGATCTGCAAATCTAGGTAGTCCTTCAGGTTATGGATCTGCTGTTTCAGGTTTATGCCCAGGGGTGGGATTCAACCAGTTCGCACCACTTTGGAAGAACTGGTTGTTAGGTTTCTGAGCAGTTTGGTGAACTGGTTGCTAGAAGAAATCATTAGGACAGAGACCAGTTGTTAAATTATTTAAATCCCACCACTGGTTATTCCTTTCCAGGCAGAGTTCAGAGTGGATCATTCTGATATCATAAGACCATATTTATTTTGTTATGATTTCTCTAAGTCTATTTTATCAGTTCAATCTCTTACAGCAGGACTGTCAAACTGCTGGCCCGTGGGCTGGATGCATCACGCGCTGGCCATGCCCACTCCCAGTTTAGCAAAGGGGAAAAGTCCCGATACGTCACGTGATGCCACTGTGACATGAGTTTGACACCCTTGCCTTACAACTCCAGGCCCAGGACTTCCACCACATAACTTGTTGAGAATAGATTAGAGAAGCTAGTCTAATATCATCTACATTGTCATAATCATCTAGCTATGAACTAAAGGTTTTTATTTTCAAGCTGTGTTCATATATATTCAGATTTCACTGTAGAAGTGTGTGAACAATAATGTAACTCAAGAAATTGCTCCTTTCACCATATGTCTTACCATTAATTAAATTAAGTTACCATTAATTAAGAACTTCATATCATAAATTTGGATGGCTCCAACCAGTGGTGGGTTTCAAAAATTGTTCGAACCTACTCTGTGGGTGTGGCCTCCTTTGTGGGAGTGGCTTGCCACCCATGTGACCGGATGGGAGTGGTTTGCCACCCATGTGATCGGATATGAAGATGCCGATGACACTTGTCAGAACCTTAAATTTACCTCACACACAGCACTGGCATGCATAAGAATATGATGTAAACTTGTTTTTTAAAAGGCTTCTTTGGTTTGCGTTAAAACAACTTCAACACATGCAATGTTCTGATTGCACCACAAACGCAGTAGTCATCCTTACCTTTCACAGAGGCACTGAGTTTTATAAATATGAGCATGATAGTGTAGAATAATCATATCCAAGGACCAGTGGTGGGTTTCAAACAATTTTGGAACCTCTTCTGTAGGTGTGGCCTTCTTTCTGGGTCCACTGGTGAATCCTCTTCTAACCAGTTCGGTAGATTTGACGAACCAGTTCTACCGAAAAGGTGTGAACTGGTAGGAACCCATTTCTGGCTCCAACCCTGTTAGCTTTTTACAGGCATTGAAGACCTGGCCTTTTTCTCAAACATTTGGGTCAAGTGGAGATAAGCTCCATTGTTAATATATGTGGGGTTTTGAGTGATTAGGCTGTTTATCCACAGGTTCTAGGTTATATATAGTGGTTTTATGTATTTTAATTTCTGTAAGTAACCCAGAAACATTTTGTCAGAGATTTGGCTACATAAATCATATAAGTAGTAAATAAAAATGCAAACAGGCTTAGGATTCTTCACCACCACCATAAGACTGATTATAATTAGTTATTAGATCCAATTCTTTTACATGTTTTTCTCCCCATAGGAATGACAGATCATTTCACAGAGCTACAACATGCCCATGGCAGTTGCATTCAGTGGGTTTCATTATTTTTAGAAAACCATCTAATTACTAAAAAGGGAATCATTAACTTAAACAGGCTTCCTTAACATGGAGAAATTGACACTCTGCTACCTTCATAGAGCTGCAGTAGGTTTCTGATTTTGTTTTACTGTGGTTTTAAATGAGTGCAGCAGGATGGAAACAAATCAACTCGGATATCATACGACTAACACTGTGAAGTTACAGAGAAGGACAGAGCTGCCTTCAGCCACTTCAGAATCCTGGCATGTAAATGAGTGACCATTGAGGAAACTGCATTTACAAAAGAATAAACAAAAGAAAGCACCATGGAATAGATTGGGTATGTGATTAGTAGGTGTACTGGGGAAAACAATGGACTGAAGAGCTAAATTATTATAAGGAATCAAAATGAACAATTTGGTTTAAAAATTAAAATAACTATTATTTTAAAATAAAATTAAAAACAAAAACAAACAAAACAAAATTCTTTGTTTTTAGTAATTGCTCTCAAAATATAAACTTGTTTGCTGGCTGGTGCACAGTTTAGGGTACTCCTGGACTTGTAGCTCATATTCAGATGTCAGCCATGGCCAGAAAGGTCTTCACAGAATTAAATCTTCTGCACTATTTGGGCAATGGTAATGCACTACACATGGGGCTCCTTTTCAAGAGTACTCAGAAGCTTTAGCTGATCCAAAATACTGCAGCAAAGGCAGTATGAAGTCCTCCATGATTCTTTGTGAGCTTTATCATCTCCTAGTAAGCTTTCAGGTACTGATTGACACCTATAAAGTCTACATGCCCCAGGACAAGTTACTTTCAAGACTACTACTCTCCTATTTCTGGCCATTCCACTAGGTTGGACAAAGTCCATGCCCTATATTCCATTGGACAAGTAATATCACTTAGAAATCATAGCACTGTTTTGTGGAACAGCCTCCCCCTGAAATAAGAAAGCCCTGACACTGCTGGCCTTCTGCAAGGCCATAAAGTATGCAGGATTTTCAAACCTTTCCAATTTCTTGCAGCCAAAACCTGAATATTAAATATAAAGACAAGAAAACAAGGAAGATTTTTTTTAAAAAAAAATCAGAGATATGGTACCACAGAGGTACCTCGCCACTAACATTTAGGCGCACAAAATTTGGTGGATAAATAGCATGGAGCTATTTATAAAGATAGATATTGTCCATCTAGAAACAGTGTAAAGTCCTTGAGTTGGTAAGTTTCTGTCTCATTTACCGATTGTATGAACCAGACATCTCTTTTAAGTAGGAGAAGAAATAAGGAGACAACACATATAGCCTTGTACATTAAAAATGTTGGGTTCATTAATATCTGTTGTTTGCTGCTTAATTACTGTCTATTATATAGAGTACTTTATTTTGGGCTTCTGCAAAAATCTTCCTGATACCCTCTTACTCTTAAAAAATGAATTAAAAAACCCTGAATAATTACTTTTGAAAACTACTTTAGCCAACAATTCTAAAGAGAGTCTTCCTGCTGATTTTGACTTACAAGATTTAAAGTTTCTACCACAGTACTTTGCACAAGGATGTGGACACAAGATAGCTTGAAGAAGTATAGATTTAATTTTTGATGTTATTGAACTATCATAAACATCCAATTATCCAACATAATTAAATGCTATATGTAATTCATCTAAAATGTTAATCATGCAATGATACTTGGCACCAAAATTATCTTTCTCTGAAAATCTTACTTACTAGTAATTAAAGTTTCTTTTTCCTTATTTTTAAATTTTGTTATTTCTTGATTATAGCTGTTTATGAAATATCTTATTTGCTTTTTAATATTTTCTTGATGTTTTATGCTACTGTAAGATACCAGCAATTATCTTTTTTCAAAGTATCCCTACCAGGAATCTTTAATTTCAATGGTGATTATCCTCTAGTCATTATAGCTATTACTCGTATTAAGTCGGAGATTTTAGGAGTTGAAAGCTGTTAAATCTGGAGATCATCATACTGATTGGTTTATTAATTAATTTAAAAAATATGGCTTCCCATCTTAAGCAATTTTGGGTGGGTTACAACAGTTATTAAATTAATAAATAAAACAACAATAAAACAACCTCCATGGTCACTATCCCTTTAAAATTTTCTGAGAGAATCAGCAAACAAATGGAGCGCAATCAGCTGCTTTTTATTTCTGTGAATTTCAAGAGGCCTTTGGAAAGGACTGTGTTCAAAGGGTTGTAAACAGGTTTGTTGTAAGAATTATCATGAATTAATAACTGGGAGTAGTATAAATAATTCCCACCATTAAAATTCCAAATCTTGTGCAAGTTTTAGCAAAATTTCAATCATCAAAATATACTTCAATATTGGATCCCTTGAGTGATATTACAGAGCTTTATGAAATAATGGGTTTCAATTGTAGCATGACAGATTCAAACTGAATGTTAGAGAAAATTTCCTAACAGTAAGTAACAGTTGAATAGCAGAGCCAGTCCCTAAAGTGGTGATAGGTTCCTTCTATATATACAGAAACAAAGTTTGGATAGTTTTCTGTCAGGGAGGCTTTGCACTAAGCAAGGATTAGACTTTGTAGTACAATTGTCCCTATGAATCTTTACATTGTTAAGGTTGGTTACAATAAAAAGGAAACTGGAAGAGTTATGGAAGCCAAACTCATAGCAAATGTGCCACAGGAGGCACCTGGATTTTCTTCTAAGTAACATATTGCATCTATGTCTTTTCATGGACAAATTGGACTATGTGCGTAGTTTTACCTCTCTCTGTGTGTGATAGAGAGTAAGTGAATGACAGGACAAAAACATTTGTGTTGCATCTTTGTGTGCTTCTGCGCTCCTCCTTATGATGGACTAGCTTTTGTATGTTATGCTCTGAATCATGTGACTGGGAGGCAGAAAAAAAGGACTTGAAATGAACAGTTAGCAATATTCTAATACTGTCCAACTGGTCATTCCATACCATCCATTGCATTGAGAACATGGTTTTGGATATTTTTTTTCCTCTATAGCCCTGGGCTAGATTTTTGGGGGGGAGTGTGTGATGGCAGGAGTTGGTTTCTCCCCACTGAAGTGAATTTTGTTCTGCTCTTTTTGTCTATGGGTTGTTAGCTTGCTGATGGTGAAACAGACAGACATCTAAACCACTTTCCATTATTTCTTTTCCCCAAGTTGGAAAGAAGAAATAATAAGATAAATGATAGATAGATAGATAGATAGATAGATAGATAGATAGATAGATAGATAGATAGATAGAAAGAAAGAAAGAAAAGGATGGAGAGGAAGAGGGAGGGAGAGAGGGAGGAAGAGAGAGAGAGATCTATTAGAAACAATATCCCAAAGATACATCATTATCTTGATTTCAGACATATACATCACTGCACCCAGAAAATATTATCATGCTCATATGCTGATATCCTATTTATGAACACCCACAAGAATTAGTCACTCCTGGGATCCAATGCAGGATCAGAGGAACCTTTTCCCTGATCTCAATACAAGTGGTCCTATTTTCTTAAGGACTCTCAGAAAAGATTATTTGTAGTTCACTTATTTCTATCTAGGACATAGCATATAAGTTCTGCGAGGAGGCTTCATGGTATTCAAAGCAGAACATCTAGATTTGTTCCATGATATCCAAAACAGAACACCACAGTTTTGTTCCTTATAGTATCAACCTTGTGAACTTTCAAGTTTCCTCTGTTCCGCTATGTATTCAAAATGGTAGTGATTAATGTGTGTGTGTGTGTGTGTGTGTGTGTGTGTGTATTTATGTAGCATGTGTATATGTGTTATATATGGGTAGATATATACTGTCTTTTGAGAGCAGGCAAAGAATTTCATTTTAATGTGGGCCAGTATGTCTGTGTCTGTGTCTGTCTCTCTCTCCCCCCCTCTCTCTCGTACATACTTAGTATCTCTCCCCCCCTCTCTCTCGTACATACTTATTTATGTATGCTGAATTATAGTACACAATATAAGGTGGACAATTTTATCTTCCTATGATTTGTATTTTTTGCTATTAATATGGATTTTTGATTTTTTTTTGTATATTTTTACCTGACTGCTCTTGTGTTTTCCATAGAACCTTTCAGTGAAATGGGAAGCTATTTAAATTTGGTAAATAAATAAATAATGTATAAATATGTAAGAAATGAAAGAGCAAAACTTTAGACTTCCTTAGTCTCAATGCAATGTAACTGAATGCTTCTTTTTAACCGCCTAAGGTTAGTAATGCTGAAGCAACACAAGTATGCTGGCAGTAGAGAAGGTTTCGATTTATTGGAATCCCACAAAGTAATGATGGTAGTATTGCTTGTTTCTAAAACACTTTGCCACTTTCATACTGTGAAATTGGTTCATTTTCTGTGGGAAACATGATGGCACTTCAAGCTGTAGTTTAATCTGCTCAAGATAAAGCTTCCCTTGCTTAGAAACTACACGAGTAGGAAAGTGCCTGTAGCCCACGCCTGTGGAAACTTATGCTGGATATATAATTAATTACAATGAGTAAGCAATTTTCTTCAGGTCAGGCAGGCAGAAGCCTTCTTATGTTGCAAGAGATGAGTACAGATATCACTGTTTTTGGATGAATAAGGTATTCTTTTGAAAAAAATGCACGTACAAAAATATGCATCTCCAATGAGTTAGTAGTATTATTTTAAATGGAGAGAATGCAATTTGTAGGACCCATATTCATATTAATGTATAGTATTCACATATATTAAAAGTATAATAATTTTTATTTTCTGGTTGAATTACATAAAGTATAAGTACATTTTAAAAAGGTAGTTCTGAACAATGATTTGGAGCTCTTCAGTCAAACATATCCAATCTATAAGTTAGAATTTTATGATTAAAAAATTATGGTCTGGACATAATGAATGGCAATAGGCATCTCTTGATTAATAGTGGTATTATTATTGTTCAGTATTTTTAAAAGCGGGAGAGTTATATTAAGTGCTGTTGAAAATAAGAGATTAAAGACCTTGAATGAAAATTAAGTTTTTAAAAAGTCAACATCTTATGCTATTATAACAATTTGGTGCCATCTTATTGAACTTTATTTCTTAAATCACATGAATGTCATAAAATTGCTTTTGAGTGTATGGAAGGAAAAATAAGAGCTAGGAAAGAATGTTACATGCATTTTTAAAATAGAATTCATGAGATTCCCTTCAAATTCAATTGGAAACACATTGAGCCTAAAACCTCTGAGATCAGTTTACTGAACCCCTTGGACTATATACACATACCCTGCAGTTTCATGTACAAATCTCTCCCACCATTCCCCTTTTACCAGCATTTCAATACAGAAAAAAAATTAGGTCAGACTAAAATTGAACATGCCAACCTTGTTTGGCACCTGGAAACTTTTTAAGCATACAAAGTGATAGGTGACCCCCATTGCTCAAAACCATTTGACTGCTAATCCTACCAATCCATAAAGACAAAGCTGCTTAGGAGATAAATGTTGGAGAATGTTGTAGGGAATATATCAGCCATTTCAGAATAATAGAGATTGGAAGGGACCTTGGAGATCTTCTAGTCCAACCCTCTGCTCAGACAGGAAACCCTATACCATTTCAGACAAATGGTTGCCCAATCTCTTCTTAAAAACCTCCAGTATTGAAGCACTTACTCTGGGGCAAATCATTCCACTAATTAATTGTTATAACTATCAGGAAATTTCTCATTATTTCTAGGTTGCTTCTCTTCTTGATTAATTTCCATCCATTCTTGTCCTACTTTCTTACTGTCCTATTGTTCTACTTTCAGGTCCTTTGGAGAACAGGTTGACCCCCTCTTCTTTGTGGCAGATGCTTAGATATTGGAACACTGATATAATATCACTTGGGGTTCACCGACAAAAGGGCGAACGACAAAACTGCGCCCGACTAAACCACGTCGCTGACATCATCAACAGGGCGACAACAGCGTGGAGAAAGAAGCACGCTGTAAACCCTAAACCTAAACTTAACCCCTAACCCTAACCCTAACCCTAACCCTAACCCCTAACCCTAACCCTAACCCTAACCCTAACCCTAACCCTAACCCTAACCCTAACCCTAACCCTAAAGCTAACCTAAAGCTAACCCTTACCTTAAGTTAAATCGGCTTTCTTTCGACGGGCTATTTAAAGCACCCTTCTTTCTCCGCGCTGACTGTTGTCGCCGTGTTGATGACATCAGTGATGCGGTTTAGTCGGGCGTGGTTTTGTCATTTGCCTTTTTGTGGGGTCACGATCACTTCTAGCCCTACTTTTCATTTTCATTCTTTTCATACCCAATTCTTGCTAATCCACTTGATTCCCATATATGAAACCAAGAAGGGGCAGCATCTTATCCCTCACCTAAATTCTCGTCTCACAAGAAATTAAAATAAGAGAGTGTAGTAAATTATTTTATTATTTACATTTAATAAATTATATTTTATTTAGGTTTTGCTTTTTAACTATTGTTTTTTGAAATAGGAATCAGCAAAACCATCATTAGCAAGTGCAACAAGGAATTGGTTGATGCCTACAAAGCATTCATGGCAAGCTATGGAGAATAAGGTATGCTCTTAATGAGAGTAATGTTTCAGGTAGGATCAATATAAAGGATTCCTTTATAAGGAATATACTATTTATTTAATGGCATTGATTAAAATTATTTATTAACCATAATTATTAACCATAATTATTCTATTTTGTCATAAGTAAACTCACTGGAGATTAAGAAAAGAGGGAACAGGAAGAAAACTACATCTAATATGCTTATTGTTATAAACATATACACATTTTGTTCAAGCACTCAATGTAACTTACTTATTGCCACAGGCCAATTAGATCATCTCCAATTGCATGTAGAAGGAGCTCGAGCTAATCTAATTGCCCCAATGGTCCATTTATTCCTGTTTTTTTATGTCTTTATAATGTTAGAAAATGATCACTAAACATGCCCTCCAGCATGAAAACTCCAGAGTCTCAAAAAGGGGAAATTCAGTTCAGAGGACCAAATATTTTTCTGCAAATAGAAATCTTTAAATCTTTATCTTTAACATTTTAAAGATGCTATTAAATATCATTTTCATTCTAGGAAAACTGAATTTCAGCTTCCCCTACAGTGAAAAGTGTTAATTATACTGTGTACTATAATTTATTAGTATTTATTAATATCTTAGGAGAGCAAAAAGTCATTGATATCTTGCAAATTTTGAAGCTCAACCATCTCTTTTCAAAACAACATTGCTTTAATAACACATTATATGAATATTTCCTCAGCAGTAAGAACCATTATGTCTAGGAGGACCTACTGTCTTGTATTTTGAATGGCAATATAAGTTACTTCAGTAACGCTCAATTTTTATTACTGATGCTCTGATTTTATCTGGTTTTATCATTTTCTACATTTGCACAGATCTTTTTGTTAACTGTATCTGCTGCAACATAAAATACATAAATGTTATGCTTATTCTCCCCCATTATTCTAGTGTGAAGTATGTATGTTTGTATATATTTATGAGCTAGTCCTACCAATACATAAAGACAAAGCTGCTGGAGGAGGAAACAACGTCCCTACGGTACGGACATGCGGTCTCGATGTTCTGAGACTGCAGCTGATACTTTTGCCACTGGGGGTGTGTGTGTCCAATCAGACCTAAACCATCCCAAAGAGACGGTGAACAGGAAGACTACTTCTTGCTGATATCAGGGACAACGCAAGTCTCTGATTGATACAAGAGAAGGCTTCAAGCTGCCGACAAAAGGCAACCTAGGCTGATGAAATGGGGCAGCTAAGGAACGGAATGAAATGGAAAGATAAAGTGTGATTATCTGGTGAATCCTTTCTGTTTTGAAAAAAAAATGCCCCAAAGAATCTCTTTTTTATGATAAATTAAATCCTTAAGCAGAAGAAGTTAGCAGTGGAACTGATCTTCATTGGATTGTTTTGGTTAGTATGCTTTTCTTTTTGTAACTACCCTTTGTGGATTGAAATGCTCCTCGCAATTTTTTCTCGCCCCCCCCTTCTTAAAGTGAACAGACTGGTTTTTCTTCTTCGGCTCCTTCCTGCTTTATTCTTCAACTTAAGGACTAGAATCTTCCTCTTTACTCTAACCAAAATCATCTATTATTTGCTATTAAACTCCATTTAAGAACTTTGTCCCTCCTAAATCTGAGACAACACAAGAAAGTGAAAAAATACTTGAATTCTGCTGCTCGAAGGCTATAGACTAGATTTTTTTTTGAAACCACACATTTGTTCCTGTTTCTCCTTTGATCTCACTGTCTTTGTGCTTCAAAGCTCTGTAACTAAAAGTGATAAGAGCCAAGGACACAAAGTGTTTACCACAGTTGTCCCTTGAGAGCCTTATCAGCACTGGGAGAGGGGGAAAATTGGAAGCTCCTTCTTGTGAAAATTGCAAATGATTTTTGAAAGCTAGAGTGGCAGTAATTTACAATTTGGATACATGGATCAATTTTCAGAAGAGGAAACTTTAATTGTGCAAAAGATTTGGGATGCAATTCAAAAGTTATTGGAGGTAACTTGGAGAATTGACAGAGATAGAGTTTATATCAGAAAAAAATGAGGGAGATGGAGTTCCAAAAACTGAAGGAAAAAATGAACACAAAGATAAGAAAACTAATGATTTGATTTCTGAAATGAAAGTGGTTGAAAGCGAAAAAATGGGAGTTTGGAGGGGGAATTTGATGGTCCGGAGCTCTACCCCAAATTTCAAGGCACAAAAGAAGAAAAAAGAGGAAAAAATGATAGTTTTAAAGAGAAAATTTTTATTAGAAGCAGGATTGACAATCAAAGATAAATCAATTAAAGTAGCAAAAGGGTGCCAAGATTACCTGAGAGATCTAACAGACAACAAGGTGCGGAGAGATGCCCATAAAAACTTTACCAAGGTAATAAACAGAAAATTAACTCCACAAATGGCAAAAGAAATAAGACTACATGTCTTCTGGAAGGACAGAGGTTGATATATGAAAATTGATAATAAAAAATAATAATAGCTAAGTTTGATGATTAGTAAGTAGAAATTTAGTAATTTTTAGGTTGCTTGCTTAAATAAATAGTTGATAATGGAAACAAGGTATATTTCTATGTTGGCTGGAGGTAAGGAAGCTGGAAATAAGTAATAAATGATTTTGTTAACAAATATTAATGATAACAATAATAACGAAATGATAAGACATATAGTTAATGACATACATATGTACTGGTTTAATATAAGGAATTTGGATATAAATTGCAAACAATGATTTGGGAAAAAAAGGTTTACAAATTTAATTAATTAATTCTTACTTTGAATATGTTATAAAGATATAATGATATTGGATATATGAAAGTAGATAAAAATTTAACTAAGTTTTATAATTAGTAAGTAGTAATTTAGTAACTTATAGATTGTTATGTTAAATAAATAATTGATAAGGGCAATAAGGTATACATATATGTTGGTTTGATGAGAAGAAAATAGATATTAACAGTAAATGATTTTTTGTTAAACAATATTAATTATAAAAATTAACAATGGAATGATAAGGATAAGGAATACAGTTAATGATATATATATATGTACTACTATAACAAAAGAAACCTGGATACAAATTGTAAACAGTGATTTGGGGGGGAGGGCTTAGAAATTTTGTCAACTAATTTTTGTTTAGAATATGTTATAAAGGTTTAAGGCTATTGGATGACTTTTTAATAATTAATGAAATGCCATTAGGTGGTTGTGTTTTTAACTATGGATTATTCTAGGCAAAAGGACACTAAAATAATTTCAGTCAAATGAGAACCATGATATGTTGGAAGTAAGACTCATTAAGAACTTTGACATTTGATATGAATGTAAGTAATGGCTGTGGAAGAGATGCACGAAAACTAATTGTAACCAATTGGCACACTTTCTAGAAGATGCAATGTAAGATGATTATTTTGTATGTGTGTTGTTTGTTTAATAAAAAAAGTAAAAAAAAAAAAAAGACAAAGCTGCTTAGGAAGTAAATGTTAGAATGTTGTAGGGATTATAGCAGCCATTACATAATAACAGAGTTTGGAAGGGACCTTGGAGGTCTTCTAGTCCAACCCTCTGCTGAGATAGGAAACTCTATACCATTTCAGACAAATGGTTGTTCAATCTCTTCTTAAAAACCTCCAGTATTGAAGCACTTACAACTTCTGGGGGCAAATCATGTCACTAATTAATTGTTCTAATTGTCAGGAATTTTCTCCTTAGTTCTAGACTGCTTCTCTCCTTGATTAGTTTCTATCCATTGCTACACCTTCTGCAACATAAAATACATAGATGTTATGCTTATTCTCCCCCATTATTCTAGTGTGAAGTATGTATTGTATGTTTATATATATTTATGTGCAAACCACAAATTAGCTATGTGTGTTATGCTTATACACATGTGGATATGCTCAAATTCATGCATATTCCATTGCCTATTTTATGACCAATGTTTTATTTATTTATAAAATAATAACAATAGTGGATATTCCAGTGCTTATAGATGCAATGGATGCTATACAAAAAAGCCTTGGACAACACTTGGAAAATCTGCACTTGCTACCCATCATTTTGGTTTGAGGTGACTGATTGGATTACAATGTGATAAAATATACAAATGTAAAAATGTAAAAAAAATATAAATGTAAAGCAGTTTAAAATTACAACAAAATTATAAACAAGCTAATTGCTTGAATCCGCACATACAGTATACATTACAACATCCTGATTCTTGGAAAGAGAAGGTTAGCACCAGCTAAAGAATTTGCAGCTGTGATTTAATATTTGTTGTGTATATAACAACAGGAATAACCAGCACAAGCATACATTATAGGTGCTTCTCCATTGCTCCTGAATTTCTAATGTAAGACATTCGGGTCTTAATAAGCTTTCTAAATGTTAATAGTGAAAATGGAGGCTTTAGTTTGGGGGTAGTTGATTCTATTGAATGGGAGGTCCTCCATCTTCTCCAATTCTTGTAGATTAATCACAATCAATTATAGGAAGTGCTTTCCAGATTTTTAAAATATAATTTATATATTTATGTATACACATACATACACACACATATACACATACACACATACATACATACATACATACATACATACATACATACATATAAGATTACAATACTACAGTTTATTTTCACACTATTGACAACTCATTTTTATCATTTTAGATTTGGAAGAAGCACGATAAAGAAGAGTTGATCTTAGAAAAGACTCTTTTGGATGTCAAGAAAATGAAAGGATATCATACAAATCAATACTTACTTCTCACTAAAGGCACAAATGACCAGGTTCAAATTATCTTACTTCTGTGAAGCAGGGGTGGGTTCTGGCAGAGTCTACTGCCGGTTCGCTCAGGGACACACTGCAAGCATGCACTTGATGTATGCTGCGTGTCCATGCGCAGTACAACAAAATTGCTCTGTGCATGTGCAGAAGCAAAAAACAAGATGGCGGGAGAATAAGTTCAGGGCCATGGCAGGCCTGGATCACTGCCGGTTCCAGTGACCCAGGCTGCCAAGCTACTACCGGTTCGCCGAACCAGTCCAAGCCAGTAGGAACCCACCACTGGATGGAAGTCCTTTTGCTATTGCTAAATTCTAGGCAGCTATCAACAATAAAAAGGGGAAATGAAAAGACGAGATGTAAAATAGAACAGATGTAAAAAAAAATAGAACAATAAAGTAAACAATGATAAAAATAACAAATATATTCAGGGTGAAGTTCTATCTATATGACTGCTAAGAGTCAATGCCACATAATTATTCATAATTTTATCTTCTGTTACTATTATTACAACTGTTACTTTTAACCTATCCAATAGCTAAACTTTTTTTGATTTTTACAAATAAATAAAAACAATTCAATTTTATTTGTTTCATCCTTCCACTTCCATGGGGAAATTAAAATATCAAGATAGAATTTACAATCATGTGATTGAAGCCCTAATCCTTTTTAACATGCATCACCAATATAAAAAGGGGACAGGTTTTGCTCATACAGTTTTAATGACCAATCTAACTTTTTTGACAAATGGGAAATTTCTAAACAAAAAATTATATTTAGTGAAATGATTAGTCAGAGAATACCAATACCAAGCAGACAATATAAATGCAGTCAGCATTCCTCTGCTAAAACTCTGGTATGGATTGATTCCATCATAACACAGAGCAACACTGTGTTTTGCAACTGCAACTAAATCAACATTAAATAAATCCTTTTTTTTTTAATCTACCTGAAGTTAAACAAATTTTTCCTTGGATATTATATTTCACATGAAATGAATGGCATGCATATTCTAGATTACATCTGCATGTCTCTGTGCAAATTGAACAGTAGGCAAGGTTTAATGTATGTTACAGAACATTAAAATGAGCATTCAACCACAAAACTCCATAAACATGCTTTGCCATAAATCATATGCATATATATTGCTGCTAAAGTTCTACTCAAATTTGAATGCTAATGATGTGATTCCAATCACATCCATTTATTGATCTTATGGAATGATTAAAACCATATTAGATCATTAAACTTTACTCAAGGGTATTTGGAATCCTAATTTGAAAACATTATCCTGATCAGCTTCAATGATTTAATAGGAAAGTAGTTGCTTTTAAACTTTTAACCCAATTCGTTTAAGAACCTAGCAGATTTCATTCTGCAATTTCAAAAATACCTTGTGTTTAATGTTCTATACAAATGTATCAGTGGTGGATTTCAAATTTTGTTAGAACCTCTCCTGTAGGTGTGGCCTGCTTTGTGGGAGTGGCTTGCCAGCCATGTGACTGGTGGGAGTCGCTTGCCGGCCATGTGACTGGGTGGGAGTGGTTTGCCAGCCATGTGATTGGGTGGGTGTGGCCCCCCTATAAAATGTGGTGAAATTCACTTGACAACACTCTTGCTTAGCAACCAAAATGTTGGCTCAGAAACTCTGGCATTTGAAGGACGCAAGTCTTAAAGCTGTCAAGTTACAAGACCCTTGCACCCCTAACCCTTTTAGAAAAAAAAACCTCAGGGGTATTCAAACTTGACAGCTTTAAGACTTGTGGACTTCAACTCCCAGAATTCCTCCTCTCGCTCTTCATCTTGATGATGTGCGGACGAGCGGGGGGAGGGAGCTGGAACCGGTTCTAAATGGCACTGTAGATTTGTTGAACTGGTTCTAAATGGCACTGTAGATTTGTTAGAACTGGCAGGAACATACCCCTTAAATGTATGTATGTTCCTTCCACATTCTGTGTATCTGATAAAGCTGACCAATCATTTATAAAAACTTATGCTATAGTAAAAATAAATTTGTAAATTCTTAAGATGTCTTATGTTTGTGCTGCAACAGACATAGATATTTTTCTGGAAATGATCTGCTTTAAAACACTGACCTTGTATAGAAATTTGGGTTAAATATAATCTAAATATATTTCAGTTCCCAAGTATCTTATAAATTCCCCCTTTTCAATAATTTCTAAATGCAAAATGTCTAGTTATAATTAAAATAATATTGTACTATTAATCATAGGAAAGTATTCTTTAAATGAAAAAGAAGAAAGGAAAAGCACATGCCACATCTTTTTTTTCCTTATAAAGATGCAATATTCTTGTGGAAATGGCCTCAATTACTTTTTATGAATAGGGTCCTTGGTGACTAATTCTTTTCTGGGGAAGGTAACAGGCAAATCTTATCCAGCTGCATTCCTCTGGAAGTTTTCCCAGTTTCTGGAAGAGAAAACTACTGTACCTGGAGCACAATACCAGGCAGTCAGTGAAACATAATATTGGTATAAATAATGCAAAAATCTTTTCCTCCTCTACTGCTGCTCGGTGCCATACAGGATAGTTTCAAGATTTGTTTTTCTTTACTCGATTCCATTTTTAGTCCAGTAAATTCAAAAGTGTGAGCTGGCTTGTAACCCTTCAATTGCCCCAAGTACAGAAACAAAGTAGTCTGTTATCTAGGTCAGTGATAGAAAATAAAATTCTGTTTTGAGCCACAGATTTCATTGCATCCAGGAAAAGCAAATACTTTTTAAGAAAAATGACACCAGAAAGACTAGATATCTGTTTAGCACTTTGTAGTCAACATGCCAAAACAAAACCACCATCAGGCTACTTTTACTATTTGCGCTGCTTGCTCCCACATCCTTCACAGGAGTAAGAATCAGTTGATACCTTGTACATATCTACATGGCAAGGTTGAAAGATCTTTTGTAACCAACCTGCGCATAAACATTCTTTAGGAAGGTAAAACTCTGAGAAGTCTACTAAGTGCAGAAGGTTGCTCAGAGTAGAGCTTATAGCACAACACTATGTTCAATATATGTATATTAGGACAGAACTTTTTGTGCTTTTTTGTTTTTTGTTTATTATGTCAAGCCTATTTCAGACATTACACCATGGTATCTAAGCTCAAAACATTGGAAACCATCCCAGCGTATGTATGTATGTATGTATGTATGTATGTATGTATGTATGTATGGATTGATTGATTGATTGATTGTGTTGGGAGTCTCAGACTGTGCATTCCTGCTGTTTAGCAAAAATTGCAATATTTATCTTTGCCAGTATTCTATTATTTTTACTTTTTAAAAAAACATTTATGTGCGTTACATGTCTATTTGTCTTTTGACACATTACACTATCTTAATCTTGCATTTATTAAATATTTTAATATATAAACAATTGTATACTGCTTCTAAAAATTCTTGAGAGGATGACTTAAAATTAAGAGAATTTCTCACAAAAAAGAAAATGAAATTATACAGGAAAAAAATGGAAAGTTTTCATTACAATATTTTCAATTAATGTTAAGATGCCCATTTGTAAAATAATTTATTTTGCAAAGATGTTTGCTCCTATCTGCAAGAAAATATATTTACAAAATTCCACCTCCACAGCTATCCTTGTATGGAAAATTACTTAGAGTATAGAGAATAAGGTTGTAGTTTTTAGACTCTCTAGTCTAGATTTCAAACAAATAATTTTCGTACTGTACTCGTTTACATTTCCAATCATAGAACTTCTGAGACAGAAACTATCTTTGTGTTTTAATGGAGTTTATGGCTATATATATCCATGGTTGCAAAGTTTCTACGAATGATTACAGAGCTAGAACTTCCTAGAGTTTCCATGCTCTCTGTTCACAATACAACTGCTGTTGTATTGGATAGCTGTAACACCAGCTATCCAACCAGGAGGAGTTCTACTAATCATCACAAACAGACAAGCTCTCCAGGAATATCTATGTCTGCACTACAGGCAGGGGGCAGCAAATCACCTTCTATTAAAGAAAAAAATAATAATCCAGATCTCTATAGATATTAATGAAGTCAAAACCGACTGCTGATGCAAGTCTGTAAGATTCAATTTATGTTACAAAAGAGAAACTCTTCAGCTGAGAATCCATCACACAATGAAATTTCTGAAATGTAATATAGATTATTTTCAATATTGACAAAAGAGTAATTATTTCCATTGTTAAATTAAGGGCTGCCTTGACTAGTTAATGAGTTATTGGATGTTTAAATTCAGTAGAAAAAATGTCTTGGAAAAATTGATGTAAGCATTCAGAGGGTTTATTTAGCATGACAGAGAAGAAGAGAAAGTTGTCATACCATACATAATCATTATTGGTTCAATAGGATTTTATTACTAGAGGTACATACAGAAAGCATTATGTGTGACATATTCTAAATATATAGTTTTGTGAAATTAGAATAAAAATAATACACCCCCCCCACAAAGAATTCTGAGCTTTTAAGCTGTTCCTTTCTCCTTCTTTTTTCAATATTTCTGAAAATCAAATTATACCTGGAAACTGAGATCTCTAATTCTTTCATTAATTTATAGATACGTAAATCATCATTTTTCATCTCTGATTAAACTAGGCCAAAACAATAACATTCCAATATACTTTTTATCATTCTAATCACAAATCCGAGCTGAAAATAAGAAACAAGTTGGCTTGTTACCATTAATTGGATAAAATGCTTCTTTGATCAAATGATGCCAAGAATGCAGCCAGGATAAAAAAAGGAAACTAATAATGAAAAGAAGCCATAATGAGTGCCTTGGACTTTGGACGAGTGGGGGTGCTCACTGCGTGTAGGAAGGCCCTCTGCTCCCCTCAACCACCCCAGACTTTTTGGACCTTCCCAGACTTATAAGAGAAGAGGAAACGAGACACCCCCCTGTATGCCTTCTGTGGACCGTTGCTGGGTTTCAACCACTTTAACCATCTTAAACGTTAAGAACTACTTGCACAACTCCTAACATCGCGCGAACTGCTCTTGCAAATTTTGTATGTGGAATGTGTGTGGAATATATGTGGTATGTATGTGTTGAGTGGTCCCACGCTTTTTAATTTATTGTAATTTTTTATTGTATCTCTGTATATTTTAATATTAGTGGGGTATGCATGTGGAGAATGTTAGGTTGGTATGTATGGGGGGATTGAGAGTGCAGCCTGGTGCTCCCTCCACTGAGTGCAGAAGCAGAAGTGGATGGGGACCAGATCCGCCTCTCGTCCCAGAATGTGTGGTATGAATGGCCTGCCGGGGAGAACGGAGGCCATGGGAAGGGAAGTGGGGCCTACGGGTGTGGGGATGGGCCGGTGCATCTCGGTCATAGTTGGGAGAGGCAGGTTTGACAGGAGTTATAGGGCTAGCCATTACCGGGGAAGGAGGGTTCGCTACATTACAGCGATCCCCCCTTCCGGCCCTGTTAGCTCCACTCCAGGACCAGATGGCGAGAGTTGTCAGGGCCCTGGTCTCAGGCTACTGTTGCTAAATGCCAGGTCTGTGGTTCATAAAGCTCCCCTCGTCCGGGACCTAATGTTAGACGAGGGGGCAGACCTGGCATGTATTACTGAAACCTGGCTGGGCCATGAGGGAGGAGTCCCCCTCACTGAAATGTGCCCAGAAGGGTTCCGACACCAAGGAAGGGGTGGGGGAGTGGCAGTCATCATCCAAGAGTCTTTAGTTCCTCGTAGGATCCCTGCTCCGGAGATTGTCGGGTGTGAGTTCCTTCTGGTGAAGTTGGACCTTGGGGGTCAAGTGGGGTTGTTACTAATGTACCTATCTCCCAACTGCATTACAACAGCCTTGCCTGTGCTCCTCAAGTCAGTAGCCGAGCTGGCAGTTGAGTTCCCCAGACTTATAGTGCTGGGGGATTTCAACCTGCCATCGCTCGGGAACGCTCTGATGGAGCACAGGAGTTCATGGCTTCCATGACAGCCATGGACTTGACCCAAGTAATTCAGGGTCCGACTCATACAGCGGGTCACACGCTCGACCTGGTGTTTCTCTCGGAGCAGTGGAGACTTGATCTAGATTTGAGGGGCATTAAGATCTTGCCCTTGTCATGGTCAGATCACTTCCTATTGAGGCTCGACTTTCGGAAGCCAATCCCCCACTGTAGGGAGGTGGAACCGATTAGGTGGTTCAACCTCAGGCGCCTGATGGACCCTATGGGATTTCAGACGGAATTTGGTGAGATATCTGACTCTCTGGCCCACATCCAGCGGACTCCTTGGTCACTGCTTGGAATATAGCGGCGGCAGAGACTCTAAACTGGATTGCGCCTTTACGGCCTCTCCGTGGCAGTGGATCCAGGAGGGCTCCTTGGTTTACCGAGGAACTCCGGGAGATGAAGTGCCAAAAGAGATGCCTAGAGAGACGCTGGAGGGCTAGTAACTCTGAATCCGACCAAACATAATTAAGAGCCTTTATTAGGACTTATCTAGTGGTGATACTCTTATTGCATCCGCAGAATCGCATCCAGCCACCCTGTTTAGGATAGCCTGCTCCCTCTTGAAAGGGAGGGATGCGGACAAACCTCTACAGGGTAGAGCTGAGGAATTTGGTCAGTTTCTGTCGGATAAAATCGCTTGGATTCAGACGGACCTGGACTCCACTTGGATGGTACTAGCCGAGGTGCCAGGGGAAGGTCTTGATCGGATTTTATGGAGTGAGTTTCAACTTGTCGCTCCTGAGGAAGTGGACAAGGCCATGGGAGCGGTGAGTGCCTCCACCTGTTTACTGGACCCATGTTCCTCCTGGTTGGTCTCATCCAGCAGGGAGGTGACACATGGCTGGCTCTAGAGGATTGTTAACACCTCTCTTCGGGAGGGATCCTTCCCGCACTCCCTAAAGGATGCGGTGGTGAGACCCCTCCTTAAGAAACCTTCCCTGGATCCAGCCATTTTGAACAACTATCGCCCAGTCTCCAACCTCCCCTTCGTGGGGAAGGTTGTCGAGAAGGTGGTGGCCTTTCAACTCCGACGGACCTTGGATGATACAGATTATCTGGATCCCTTTCAGTCGGGTTTCAGGCCTGGTTACGGTACCAAAACTGTTTTGGTCGCACTGATCGATGATCTCTGGCGGGCCAGGGATAGAGGACATTCCTCTATCCTAGTGCTTCTTGACCTCTCATCAGCCTTCGATACCATTGACCATGGTATCCTTCTGCGACGGTTACGGGAAGTGGGAGTGGGAGGCACCGTCTTAAGGTGGTTCTCCTCCTACCTCTCGGACAGGTCGCAGTCGGTGTTGGTTGGGAGACAGAGATCGACCCCTAGGCCCCTCAAATATGGGGTGCCACAGGGTTCGGTTCTGTCTCCCCTCCTATTCAATATCTACATGAAGCTGCTGGGTGAGATCATACGCCGGTACAGGATCAAATATCATCAATATGCGGACGATACTCAATTATATCTGTCCGCCCCGTGCCAACTCAGCGAAGCAGTTGAAGTGATGTGCCAGTGCCTGGAGGCTGTCAGGGTCTGGATGGGAGCGAACAAGCTTGCACTCAATCCAGACAAGACCGAGTGGCTATTGATGTTGCCTCCCAAGGTCCAGACATTCCACCTATTAGCTTGGGGGGTGAAGTTATACACCCCTCGGAGAGGGCCTGCAATTTGGGTGTCCTACTGGATCCACAGCTGACGTTAGAACACCATTTATTAGCTGTGACCAGGGGGGCCTTTGCCCAGGTTCGCCTGGTGCACCTGTTGCAGCCCTATCTGGACCGGGAGGCACTTCAAATGGTCACTCATGCCCTCGTCACCTCAAGACTGGATTACTGTAACGCACTCTACATGGGGCTGCCCCTGAAGAGTTTTCGAAGACTGCAGCTGGTCCAGAAGGCAGCCGCGCAAGCGATAATGGGTGTACCTAGATACACCCATGTTACACCTATCCTCTGCAAGCTGCACTGGCTCCCCATTGGTCTCTGGACCCGCTTCAAGGTGCTAGTCATTACTTTTAAAGCCCTACATGGCATTGGACCTGGCTACCTGGGAGATCGCCTCCTGCCATTCATGACCAATAAGATCACACAGGTTGGGCCTCTTCCAGGTGCCGTTGACTGGACAATGCCGGCTGGCAGCTCCCTGAGGGAGGGCCTTCTCTGTAGCTGCACCAGCCTTGTGGAACGAGCTACCCGCAGAGATCCAGACCCTTACCACTCTCCCGGCCTTCCATAAAGCGACCAAGACCTGGCTGTTCCGGCAGGCCTGGGGCTGTTGATTAATATCCAGCCCCACTTGATTGAATGGATGATATATTAATTTTAATAATTGTATTTTTAATTTTTTTATATGTTTTTACTTTTGTTGTGAGCCGCCCAGAGTCCTAAGGGAGTGGGCGGCATACAAATCTTATTAAAGTTGAAAGTATTGTGAATTCTTTGAGTCTGCCTTTGCTGTTAAAACAAGGAAGTTAATGTGCCTGAATTATATTTTAAGAAAGAGAGTCTTAGGCAAATTTGAATATATTGATAAAATCAAAATAATATTATTCTTTCCAGATGGTATTCATTTGAAAGAGTTTAAGGAATTAAAATGTAAAATAAATGAACTTCTGATAAAACTGTGTAATGTGTCCCTAAGATTGGCTTCTGCATTAGAAATTTAGAAGTAACTAGTGTAATATTAGGTGACCAGAGGTCCCGATTTTGGCGGGACAGTCACAATTTCTCATAATTTGTCCAATGGAGGGGAACCCACCTAGGAATCTCAGTACTGTATATTTAATAGGAAAATATTAACAATTGTCCAAAAGCAACAATGACAATTTCCATACTACTGCTAAGAAAATTACGACACATCAATAAAATTATAGCAGCTGAGTTTAACTCAAGAGAAACTTTTCTAAAGGTAGACAGTTATATAACAATTCCACAATTCTGAAAGAACAAGCTTGTTCTATATGAAATTTAATGTTACAGCAGAATGAAGTAACACTGAAGATAAGTGCAGGTAGTCCTCAATGCATGACCACAATTGAGCACAAAATTTATGTTGTTAAGTGAGAAATTTATTGAGTTTTGCCCCATTTTACAATTTTTCTTGCCACATTTGTTAAGTGAAAAAAATTTTTTAATCAACACCCCCCTCCCCCCAGTCAATGGTGTCCCTCTTTACCAATGTTAAAATCTGGTCACCTTAGTGTAATAGCATTTCCAAACAGGGATCCATAAAACGCCTGTATATCACAGGAGATTAGTTCCATGTAAATTAGAGAAAACTGTACTTAAATATCAAATTATCAAGCACATAAAAACAAAAATCTTGCTGAGAAAAAATAAACGTATTATGCTAAGATTTTAGGTAGCCTTAGGAGTATCAAAAAAAAAAAAAAACAACCCTCTCAATAAAGGTTCATAAATTCAGGATAAATTCAGCTATTTTTTTCCTGAATTTCAAAATAATGTGCCATAATTTCTATCACACTTAGAAGCAAACTTATTGGTTTAGGAAAACAATTCTTTTTAAGAACTAGTAGCTCATTTTAAATACTTGTTGAAAAACAAAAGCAAAAAATATAAATCTATAGTGTGAACCAAGGAATTAAAGTTTAATGTTTTCATACATGAACTAGCATCAATCCTGATAAGCTTATCTACAGTAGTGCCAAAAGTGCTTTCCATTTGCCAGAAAGCCCATAAAGTCCAGTTGCCTCTTGAAAAAAGCACCTTTGGAACAACCATGTCCCGGATGACTGAGAATCTCCATAGATCTCTATCTACAGTTGCCAAAATCAAAATATTAGTAATAATTTGGGAAGTGGGCAATAGATAACAAAAAAAATACAAAATCCCAAATTGCTTGAGTGGATTTTAAAATGGCAAATAGACTCAGGATATCTATTTTTGATGTCACAACTGGTGTCTTACTATTCATATTTTAATCATGTATAGACTTGAATATGTTATGTGCTTGTTTCAATTTATCTTTGAGATATATATGACTACAAGTTGATGCAGATAGTTTTTCTGCCTTCCCATTCTTTTCGGTAAATTGTTGAAAGAGAAATTAGCCTATGGAATGAAGTCCCCTAGCTCTGTCAAACATACTTCGTTTCAGTTATCACTGAATATGTTCCTAAAATAGTTCATACATTTTAGCATTATTCATATATTTTAAACTTGCTTTTGCTTAATGCACAAAATGGAAAAAAACAACAAAAATTCGACCTTAAAACCTTAATTGACGAAGACTAGTTTAAATCTTCAGCAGTGTCTAATAAATTTAGCTCTATTATGAATCATAAGAAATGTTAGCATGATGCATTCCCACTGTCACTGAACCAGTTAAAGGCACTGAGGCATGACTAAATTGTTGTGACATTTCTCAGCCCTACTATTACCTATCAGATGCGGGAGAAAAAAATCAAGGCATAAGGACAAGATTCCATATTGATGTGCTTGCTGTTGCCATTAATTGATGTAAGAGTATAAGCCTATCCATCAATAATAGCAAACAATAATCTCATTGTAAAATAAATAAAACACCTTGATATTATGTTTATTTCTGTATCTTTGATTGATATGAAAGAACGTTACAAGCCGGAAAAATAAATATTAATAAATATTCACAAATAGCATGTTTCTGGTGTAATCGAATACATACTTTACTAGTCTTAAAAAAAAAGAAAAACCTGACAGCTTGCTCTTATTCTCTTCATATTTTATTTTTTAAGTTTTTAGCATTTTAAAAAATTAGAAAAGTTTTAGAATCAGCATTACAACCAAATTGGTTGGTGAAAACATTAAAAAAAATTGCCTGCTGTTTATTTCATGGACATAATGCAAAGCATTTTTCATTTCTGGAATATATTGTGAATGGTAATAAAATAAAATCAATTTGAAAGCTCATTTTATCTGCAAATGGGAAAAAACTGTCTTGGCTGGTAAAAAAAAAAAATTAGGTTTTTTTTACCCACATCCTTTGTGCTCTTTGGTTTAACTGTCAGTTGCAAGAAGTATAACAGCAAAATATTGTATGAATACTCTTGCAACATTCAGTTGTACTGTTGGGATTTTACTTTAATTAGGAATGTCATCATTTATAACAGATATGGGACACAATGAATTGAGCTTGATGTTTTGCATAATCATATTAATGAAGGGAACTGTTGCCATTAGTTTCTCTTCTGCTGGAGACAGAGAAATAATTGAGAGATGCCATTTTATATATGAAATAGTTGCTTTAAAATAACAGTTTAAGGTAGAAGCAACTGTAAATGGTATCAGGACAAACAGCCCTGCCATATTATTTAAGAAAACAACTTTAAACATATAGTAATCTAATCAATAGAGAGAAATGCCTTTTCATCTGAATGTATATTTGTCTTTAATTCAACATTTGCTTTATGTTGATCATAAAAGATAAAGGCTGTGGTTTAAAAAAACAAAACCAGAAAGCTCTTCTGTTAATATCTATTTCTCTAAACAGAATAGGCATCTGTTACAATTTCAGAGTTTTTCCAAATTATCCAAAAATCCAATGATTGATGTAGTTTTTTTATATTTACTTAAGAGGGCTTGCATAATTTTCCAACCTGTTTTAATTATACAAATTACAAATTACCTATCTTGCATCCAGCTGAGAAAATGGCATCCCAGAAGTCCGAACCTGTGGTTGCCAGTATAGAGTTATGTTTATGTTTATATTTGTATAATTATACAAATTATACAAATTATACAAATTATACAAATTATACAAATTATATCATTTGTATGCCGCCCTTTTCCCCCGAGGGGGACTCAGGGCGGCTCACAACTCAAAACAAGGGAAGGGGGGGATACAAACAATTTGACAACAACACAAAACAATACATAATTTAAAAGCGCAACAATCATACCATTCGAGATAGGGGCACGGTTCTTTAGCCCCAGGCCTGTCGGAACAGCCAGGTTTTAAGGGCTTTGCGGAAGGCCTGGAGGGTGGTGAGGGTGCGAATCTCCACGGGGAGTTCGTTCCAGAGGGTCGGAGCAGCCACAGAGAAGGCTCTCCTCCGGGTAGTCGCCAGTCGAGTTATCTTGCATAATCAGATATCCCAAAGTTGGCTTTTGTTGACAGCAAAAAAACCAGTAAAACTCTGCCTGGCTATACCACAGTCATTATGTTGTTAAAAGCATTTAAAATCCACATTTATTTGTGAGTCAGATATTATTATTATAACTACATAAAATAGAAAGTATAAAAGTGTTTCTCCTGAATCTTATAGCATGTTATGATGTATATTTACTCCTCTAGAACAGTGGTTCCCAAAGTGCGTGGTACCACCCCCTGGGGGGCGGTGGGACAACTTAGGGGGAGTGCTAAGAGGCAAGGGGATGGCAGGAGGGTGCTAAGAGGCAAGAGGGTGGCAGGGGGGTGCTAAGAGACAAGGGAGGTGGCAGAAGAGTGCTGGAGGTGTTCTGCTGTACTGTACTCCCGACTCGCCTAACTTAGCGTGCAGGTGTGGAAGGGAATGCAATGGGACCTAAAGTGAGAGTCCTTCCCTGCGTGGCTTGTGTGGAGGTGGCAGCTCAGTCTCGCCTCACCAGGAACCGGAGACGCCACATCTTTGGGAAGGCTTGGGTCTTGCACGCGCCTTTAATGGGTGAAAAAGCTGGGTTCTTCTTCGTCATGCGAGACTGGCAGTTAAAACTGGTCCTCCAGCTGCGGGGTGGTGGTGGCCATAAACCCCTAAATGTAGCGATAGAGTTGTCCTTCCTGCTTCTTGCTGGCTTTGCCACCTTCCTTCTCCGCGGCCCGCTGTTATTTAACGAATGGGCGTGTGGGTGAACAGCTTCACAAGAGCCGAAGATCCTGTCCCACCTGACATGAGCACACGGAGACCCTCGGTCTGTCTGTCATGCTGTGTAGAAACTGAGCTGCTGCCTCCATAAAAAATTGCAGGGGAAGCTGAAATTTTGGAATGTGATTTTAAGAGGAAGAGCTTCTATTCCACTTGAACTACTTTCTTATGTAAATAAGGATTGAACAGCATACAAAAGACATTGTGGATTGTAATCCTTTCATGCTGGGGCAGGGTGTGATTTTGCAACTACTTCATAGATGCACTTTTTTTTTCTATAGTATTAGTATTGTTAATAGGATTCTTTTTTAAAATCATCTAGATTAATAAACAATCTTAATCTTGCCCACTGCTGGAAATACTCCAGAAAATGTGTTTTAAATTAGTAATAATTTTTATAGCATTAGCTGGCTGGCTGATCTGCTGAAAGAGGGAGGCACGTTTTGTTCAGAATAGTTTGTGGAATTGAGACAAGTGGTTCTCAAGCATTGACACACCCAATAAAAGTAGCTTACAGTGCATTTTAACATCATGTCCTGGCTACATCCTTGTATTTCCCCCCCAAATGAATTGTCATTGCCCTGATCTCATTCCCAGTAATGAGTGAAATATCTTTAATCATTAGATGTACTAGCTATAAAGTGGCATTTTTCCTTCTTTCCTATTGACTTTGCTTGTCAGAAGGTCACAAAAGTGATCAACATGACACTGCAACCATCATAAATATGAGTAAGTTGGCAAGTGTTTGAATTTTCATCACATGGGCATGGGAATGGTGCAACAGTTATAACTGTGAAAAACAGTCATAACTCAATTCTTTCAGTGCCATTGTAACTTCATACTGTCACTAAACTAATAGTTGTAAGATAAGAACCACCTGTATTTCACAATTGCTAGGGAAGATACAAACTTGCTCTCTTCCTGCCTACATTCCAAACTCTGCTATCTTTTTGCTCTCTGAAAAGCCTTTTTCCTCCTGCTGCAGACTACAGGTAGTCCTCAGATTATGACTATAATTGAGCCCAAAATTTCTTTTGTTAAGTGAATTTTGCCCTATTTTATTATCTTTCTTGCCACTTGTTAAATGAATCACTGCACTTGTTACTAACTTTGTTAAGTGAATCCGGCTCCTCCATTGACTTTGCCTTGTCAGAACGTTGCAAAAGATGATCATATGACCTCGGGACACTGCAACCATCATAAATACAGTATGAGTCAGTTGCCAAGCATCCAAAATTTGATCTTACGACTATGGGGATGCTACAATGGTCATAACTGTCAAAAATGGTCATAAGTCACTTTTTCAATACCTTTTCAATGAAAATTTTGATTGTTTGCTGCTTCATACAGAAGTTCATTGGCTATCAAAAGGCAACTGTGTGAGACACTTTTACAATCTTTTTGACGTTGTGGATTTTTTTGAAGACAAGAATGTCTTGCTCAGTGGTGAACTCAAAGAGATCAGGCATGACATTGCTTATTTATTAGAACTATTTGCAAAGTTCAATGAAGTGAATTTGCAGTTGCAAGAAAATTAGGTCAATTCTTATTAAGGCCAAATCTGTCATCTCTAAGTTTATTTCAAAGTTAACTCTATTCAAGGGCAATATAGGCCGTTGCGAGCTATACCAACTTCCGAGCTTCTCTGAACTAGAAGAGAAAGGTGGGATGCAAGATGATGATCTTCAAGTTTTTTGTGACCATTTGGACATGCTGCATAAAGATATGTCTGAGCGATATCAGGATCTTCTTTTGATGGAAATTCCAGATTGGGTGATAAATCCTTTTTCAGATACTGAGGAAGATGGGGTAGTGGAGGAACAACTCATAGAGCTGTAAAATGACATTGAGCTGAAGCCAAAGTTTAAGAAATGGTACCAAGAGTTTTGGTTACAGAAAGAAATTTCTGATCGCTATCCTGCACTATGGACAGTGGTTAAGAAGTTCCTTGTTGCATTTCCAACATCATATTTGGTGGAACGTGGCTTCAGTGTGGTCATCCAACTTCTCTCCAAGCAAAGAAATCGACTCCAGATTACTGAACATGGTGATTTAAGACTCCTGCTAAGTGACTTAAAACCAGACATTGGGAAACTGGTATCACTTCATCAAGTAGTTACTAAATATTATTGAGTTACTAGTTACTAAGTTTTACTAGTTACTAGTCACTAAGGTTCTTGATAAATGACTATCAGACTTTGAAAACTTGGTATCATTGGATCATGTTCAACAATTTTGTTGAATTAACATTAAGTAAAAAGGTTTTTAATTTGATTTTGAATAAATGTGCAATTAATTGTTACAGTTTTGAATTTTACTGTTTCCTTCAGTCGTGCAAACAGCCCAGTCACATGACCCCCAGCCACGCCCACCAGGCCACGCCCACAGAAGCGGTAGAAAAAAAATTGAATTCCACCACTGGGTGGGGGGCACCGAGGATCAGTTTGTAGCACCAAGACTAAAAAGGTTTGGGACCCACTGCTCTAGAAGGTACAGTATATTTAGACTTAACAGGCTAAAAAAACTGTGATTATTCTAACTAGTACTGCTATGTCTATGAAATTTTGACATTTCTGATATATTTCGTTGTAGCAATTCTATTGTAATTATAAATCTTCATGCACTTCATAGAAACTCATTGCCTTCTACAACATAAACATAAGCTTCATCACAAAAACACATGATCAAAATAAAATCATTTACACAAGAGATTGGATTATGTTGCTCAAATATGCATATTCACCCAACATAGTATATAAAAGTCTGTCTCAGGCAAGACAAATTTCAAACAAGCCAGCCTGGTTTAGTGGTTAAGGCACTATGCTAGAAACTAGGAGACTGAATTCTAGTCCATTAGATATGAACCTGCTTGATGGTTTTAAACCCATTACTGTTTCCCAGCCCAAACCATGCCAAACCAAGAGTTGTTGTGGCAAAAATAGTAGGAGGAGCATTAGCTTTGTTTACTGCCTTTGAGTTATTCATAAAAATAATAAAGGTGGGAAATTAGTAAATAAAAATAATCAGGAACCACAGTTATTATTACTATGTTTCAAATCATTCTACTTAGTTAAGGTGACCAGACGTCCTGATTTCAGCGGGACAATCATGCTTTATAACAATTTGTCCCGTGTCCTGGGCCGTTTTAAAAAAGTCCCGATTTTCTGGCTTCATGTTGAAAACCCAGTGGATTTGCTTAAGAAATCCTAACCGGGGCAAGACAAAAGACACCCTGTCTAACCTCTCTCTCTTTGTCTCACTACTTTCATTGAAGATATTAAAATGTTAAAGCAACAAAACAGACACCCCCCCGCGCCCCTTTTACCTCATTTTATAAGAAAAAATGACCAAGTACCATAGAGCTCCAGGAAACACTTGGCTAGAGAGGTCAAGTGTTACTTCCTGGATTTTCTGGAGGGGAGGGGCACGGAGGTTGGAGGTCTGCTCATGTAAAAAAAATGGTGGCTATTTTTCTTTTTCTTTGAAAAATATTTCCCTGACTAATTTCACCATTTCAATTTGATCAGTTCTTTGTATTAACATCTACATCATTTGGGGTACACTTGGAATGCAAGCCTGCTGGTAAGTGAGCTGGATTTTTTTCTTTTCTTTTTTTAATGTATTTTAAAATAATATTTTATTTATTGTGCATAGGATTTTTTAAAATTCTCTGTGGATTCTTTTTTTAAATTGTCTTAGACTATTTTAAAAAAGATTCTATCCAATATAAATTGAAGTGAAACCATGTTTAAAAATTCTATGCAAAATACTTTGAAATATATTGTGCATAGAAAGAATAGTTTGAAATGTTTTACTTCAATTTATTCTGTGTGGATTCTTTTTTTTAAATTGTCTTAGGCTATTTTTAAAAAAAGATTCTATACAAAATACAAAATACAAAATACTAGCTGCAGTTATTCACTTAAGAACTGTGGCAAGAAAGGTGGTATAGTGACCAAAGTTACAATGGCATTGAAAAAAGTGACTGAGGACCATTTTTCACACTTAGCAACCATTTTCACACTTAGCGACCATTGCAGCATCCTTATGGTCACATGATCAAAATTTTGATGTTTGGCAACAGTTACAATTTATATTTGTAAATTGTAGTTATGTTGAAATAAAAAATATATTAAAATGCTATTTTTGCATTGTATGAAAATTTTTGTTGCTCCGTATGAAATTTTTAATCACCCCCCCCCCCCGTCAAAGTGTCTCTCTTTACCAATCTGAAAATCTGGTCACCTTATACTTAGTTGGTCTCTAGGCTGAGTCAGACATTTGAAGAACTATTTGCCATTCAGTGCTAGTTCTGTTTCCTGTTTTAAGATTGTCTATTATTTTATGCTGTATTTCATGAACCTTTCAATTACTAGAACTTCTGGTCCCCCCCCCCCCCAGCATAGTTTTCATTGGGTACAAAGTGAAACTGGTTTGTTTCTTCATCTTTAGCCCTACATTTCCAATTGAATACTCATTTTAAACTTGATGTTCCCCTTGGAGCTTTTTAAAACTTAGACAGCTATTGGTGTTTAACAACAACAACAACAACAACAGAAGATTTCTGGCCTAAAATATAGCCTTGATTTGATTGCATTTCTAAATAAATAGGATAAGATTATTGGTAGATAAAATAAGTAATGTTATCTTAGTTGGTGATCTTAGAACCCACAAATTGGATAACATGCAACCTAAGTTGTACTTCCTAACTGTAAGTGTTGCATTTTAGAAATGTTTTATGGACCCCATACAGATTCTTACACTGACTTGTGCAGATTTGACCTTTGTTTTTTTTCTAATGGGGAAAGGTTATTTTACCACTATATACAGAAAAAGTAGACTTGATCTCCTAGGCCCGGGACAGCGAACCTATGGCACGAGTGCCACAGGTGGCACGCGGAACCATTTGTCAGGGCACACGGAGCGTTGCCCTGTGAGCTGGCCAGCGTGCATGCGTGCGCTGGCCAGCTGACTTTAGCTTTTTTTTTAGGCCATTTTTCACCCTCCCCAGGCTCCAGAGACGTTATAGCAGCCTGGGGAGGGTGAAAAAGCCTCCCTACCCTCCCAGAGGCCCCCCGGAGGCTTCGTGAGCTTCCCTGAAGCCTCTGGAGTTCAAAAACCTGACCCTATGGGCAAAGTGATTTTCGGTTTGCTCGTAGGGTCATTTTCATCCTCCGGAAGGCCCCTGAAGGCTCTGTAGGGCTTAAACCGGCCCTACAAGTAAACCGGAAGTCCGTTCCCGAACTTCCGGTTTGCCCATAGGGCTGGGTTTTTGTGCTCCGGAGGCTTCAGGGAAGCTCTTGAAACCTTCAGAGGGCCTCCTGGGGGGAGGCTGTTTTCGCCCTCCCCAGGCTCCTATAAAGCCTCTGGAGCCTGCAGAGGACGAAAAAAGCATACAAAAAATGGGGGTCGTGCCTGTTATGCGTGCATGCACACTGGGGGTCGCACATTGCATTATAGGTGTGGCATGCCCAAGCACAACAACCCTGAGCTCCCCCGCTTTTGGCATGTGAACCAAAAAAGGTTCGCCATCGCTGTCCTAGATCTTGGTTAAGGTGATTGGGGCCCTGTCAGATAAGTCTGGTTCTATGGGTAATGTTGACCACATTAAACATTATATGTATTGGAATTGTCAAAGGAAAATAGGAAAGATTATTAATGTTAAGGCTGAGCAATATCTCTTAGCAGAATTTGGACAGAAAAATGGAAGACTTAAAATGGATTTCACCAGGCAGAATTTACCATAATGTTAATAAGGTTAGGGATAGACCCGACATAATGTGGTCCTTGAAAATTCTTTATTATTTCAGTGATTGCATTACTACTTTATCTCTGATTGTAACTGAAAAGTAAACAGTATTCTGGCAATAAAAGATATTTCTCAGAGCAGATAATTAAACAGGCCCTGAAGAAATGAAGGCTAAGAAGAGTGCATCTATAGAGTTATAGACAAAAATCAGTACACGATCAGAAATTACCTTTTAAAAAGAAGCCTAATATAACTATTCATGTGCATATTTGTCTAAAATTTTGAACACATAAATTTTATTTTAATATCACTTCTGAATATTTTTCATCATAGAAAATAAATGTGTATATTTTCAAAAATAATCAATAGGAAATGGGGATTTTGAAATGTCTGAATTCAGATTTTATTCTGAGGCTATAGACCAGTGATGGCTAACCTTTTTCTAAAGGTGTGCCAAAATTGTGTGTGTGCACACTATTGTGCACCCACACGTTCCCCACCCATCTGTCCACACATGACCCCCACCTGTGCACACATGATCCCCACCTGTGTGCACAATCCCCACCTGCACATGCATGCATGACCTCCCCATGAATGCACGTAAACCCGCCCCCATGTGGAGGGGAGTTTTTGTCCTCCCCAGGCTCTGGAGGCGGGCAAAAAATGGCCCCATGGCCCAACTGGAACTTAGGAAACAACTTCCAGTTTGCCCATTGGACTGTTTTTCACACCCTCCCCAGGCTCCCATGGCCCTTCGGAAGGCCTAAAATCAGCTGAGGGCTGCCATGCCAGCAAATATGGCTCTGCATGCCACATGTTGCACACGTGGCATAGGTTCACCATCACGGCTATAGACTAAAGAGAACCTCTATGTCATTTGAGGTTTCAAGGCTCAAGGCTGTTACCTCCTAAACTCTGAAATTCTCTGCAAGGAACTTTGTCTTAGCCTAAGAATCCATTCCTAATCACAATAATGAAAAATGATAAAAATGAAGCTTAGGAGGCCATTACATTAGCTCTGCCCTTTAATATTTTCAATGTGATGTTGTATATAGATACAAAATGGCAGGGCAGAGGGAAGAAATCCAGCATGTATCCTCATAATAACCTGGCATCTCAATGGCTAAGGGCATGAGCTTGTACTGAAAAAAAAATCAAGTTCAGATAACTGCTAAGTCTACTACACTTAAATTAAAATTAATACAACCAATTTTTATCATGGCATTTGCAAACTTTTATTCTTTTGTTGAAACTTTTTTGGGGGGTAAGAGATCCTGGCTGGAAGGAACAAACAGACCATCCAAAGTTGGCAGAGGGGTTGCAGTTAAAAGTTCAAGTTAAACAGAACCACAAAGGTTTAAGTTAAACAGAACCACAAAGGTTTCAAAGTAATTGGAAGTCTAAATGCAACTTTCTTTTAGGTTAAAAAAAAACCCAGTGGAATGATTCAAATGTCAGATGCGCACATCCCATCAACAATATGACAGCTGATCAGTTTATCAACAGCACTGTATTTTTTTTCATTATGCGGACTTTAGTATATTAAAGAATGTTCACCCACCCCAACTGCTTAACCAAATAGCTGAACCCTACAAAATCATCTATGTTCGCAGAAATAGCTAGTTTTCATCCTTTCGTTTCTTGAACTTCCATGTTAGCCATATTGCATGAAGCATCTCACCTTAGGTATGTATGTAGAATTACAGAGATGTTGTAAAAATGCATATAAACAAGCTTAGCTTACTTATTGTTTGGTTTGAAGAAATAAATGTTTTCTTGGGTATTATAAGTCTTTCATAAACTCTGGTAGCATTGTCACTTGTGGTAGTTGAAATTATAATAAGAAATTGTGTGCTATATTAAAAATGGATATATGCTTAGTAATAAATCTGCATTGAGAAGTTGCAAATAGATGCTACAGTTGTTCCTCCATGCATTCTGAAAGACTTTTTAGAAATAAAATCATCTCTATAATCAATCAATTAATCAATCAATTGTTTGAATCTCTCTCTGTCCCGCCCCCTCTCATATTTGTGGACAAATATATCTCCATTTATTTGTAGAAAGAAAACTATTAAAATCAATATAACTACTAGGATTACACCTGAAATAGATGGTTTTGACAATCCCTTTGTGGGTTGTCGGTTGTAACAGCCACTAAAGCTTATTTAAACAAGTTGTTTCTGCTATTCAATCTCACTAAAGAATTTATGGAACACGGAATAGTTATTTCCTTCTTATCTTATAAATGCACCCAAATGATTCATTTGCTGGTCACACAATTGTGAATTTTGACCATGAATACTTCTCTCTTTGTCTCTTTTAAAATTTATTTTCATTTTCTCTTACTATATTTTTATCTTCTAAAAAGAGGCATATAGCAAAGAAAGATAATAGTACTGATTATAATGCAATAATATAGCATTATACTGTGTATTTAAATATTTTACTAAACTTAATTTTTTTCTCCTTTTTGATAGTGCGCTCAAATACCTTTATAGTGGGTGATCAGATTCATAGATAAGGTGACCAGATGTCCCACATTTGGCGGGACAAGCACGCCTTCTCATAATTTTTCCCGCGTCCTGGGCCATTACCAAAAGATCCCGCTTATTTTTGGCGCCTTCTTCGACTCGCTCCCCCGCCATCTGCTGCCGCTCGCATGGGCAGGGTAGTGTAGTGAGTGAGCGGGCGGATGGGCGGGGGAGCAAGCTCGCCTTTCCAGCCCCACTTCCGGACAAGCCGTGGGAAAGCCTCCGCGAAAAGAGCCACCTGGGGCTGCCGCTTCTCTGAACTCAGAGTAACTGACGGGCGGGGCGAGTGAGCGGGCGGATGGGCGTCCGGGCAGGAAGAGCCGTGAGCGGATGGTGGTTTTTTTTTTAAAAAAAACAACACGCTGGATTCCTTGAATGCCCACGCGTGTGCGCAACACAGCTAGGTGGGGGGAGCTCCGCTTGGGATGCCCTCCATAGCCAAGTCATCCCAAGCGGAGCTCCCCCTGCTTAGCTGCATTGCGCACACATGCGGGCATTCAAGGAATCCGGCCGGATTCTTTGAATGCCCACACATGTGCGCAACGCAGCTATGCGGGGGGAGCTCCGCTTGGGATGCCCTCCATAGCCGGGTTTTTTTCTTTTAATTTTTTAATTTAATATTTTTTAAATATTAAATGAAGCCGCCAAAGCCCAGGATCCCTGCCTGCCCAGCTGAGGTGTGCTCCAGGCCGAGGGAGAGGAGGGGGAGGTGCTGCCGCCGCTGTGAAGCCAGTAAAGCCCAGGATCCCTGCCTGCCCAGCTGAAGTGTGCTCCGAGCCAAGGGGGAGGAGGGGGAGGCGCCACGGCGTTATATGAAAATTTTTGTTGCTCCATATAAAATTTTTAATCAAGCCCCCCCCCCCTGCTCAAAGGTGTCCCTCTTTACCAATCTGAAAATCTGGTCACCTTATTCATAGAGGAAATATGGACTGCTCCTTGAGGCATGCTAGCAATTATTTCACAGATAAATTACTAAAACAAACAAATAGATGTTATTCATTTCTTTTTATATAGTCTAGTCCAGTTTTATCATGTCAGTCATCACAAATGTGTTGGGATTACAATCCTCAGTATTTCCCATCCAAAATGCTAAGTAGAAAAAAAATCTTAAATAAGTGTATATTACCACAGTGTCCATCTAATATGACTTGGTATACTGATCAACTGCAATGTACTGTCAAGTGATAAAGGAATTCTCACCATTTATTTTTATTCTTGAAATTATTTAACAGAGCACTGAGAATAACCTATTTATAATTTTGTAATTAATAGACTAGTTTCGGCATGGTGAACCTATGGCATGCATGCCACAGGTGGCACGCGGAGCCATTTGTCAGGGCATGTGGGTCATTGCCCTGTTAGCTGGCCACTGTGCATGTGCATGCTGGCCAGCTGACTTTAGCCTTTTTTTGATGACATTTTTTGCCCTCCCCAGGATCCAGAAGCTTTATAAGAGCCTGGGGAGGGTGAAAACAGCCCCCCGCTCCTCCCAGAGGGCCCTCCGCAGGCTTCAGGAACTTCCCTGAAGCCTCTGGAGTGCAAAAAACCATCCCTATGGGCAAACTGGAAGTTTGGGAATGGATGGCTGGTTTGCTTGTAGGGCCAGTTTAATCCCTTCAGAGCCTTCAGGGGGCTTCCGAATGCTTCCCTGAGGGCTCCAGAGGACGAAAAACGACCCTATGAGCAAACTGGAAGTCACTTCTGGTTGCTCGTAGGGCTGGTATAAGCCTCCAGAGCCTTCAGGGGACTTCCAGAGGCTTCCCTGAAATCTCCTGAGGACTATAAACAGCCCAATGGACAAACCAGAAGTGATTCCTGATTTGCCTGTAGGGCCGATTTTTTGCTCTCCGGAGGCCTCTGCAGGGTGTGTGTGGGGGGGGTTGTCATGTTTTCATCCTCCCCAGGCTTCTATAAAGCCTCTGGAGCCTGGAGAGGGAGAAAAAAGCATGCAAAAAATAGCGGGAGCGCCTGTCATACGCGCATGTGTGCTGGGGGTCACACATTGCATTATGGGTGTGGCCCACCCACGCACAACCCCCCTGCATTCTCCCCCCACACTTTTGGCAAATGAGCCAAAAAAGGTTCGCCATCGCTGGACTAGTTATAGCATAGGAGAGTTAGAACTTAGCATACAAGTTCTAAAGCTAAAGCATACAACCATGTGAGTATTAACTGAAAACCCTTTATAGCTAATTTACTGGGTTCCAAAGCTTTATTCTCGGGAGACTTCCACACCACCATTGCTTCCACTTCCCAAATGCTTTTGAACATAATCTATAGATAATCATATAGACTTAACATGGTGGGAACAAGGATTAAACTTTTAATCAATATTCTGCACACAAAGGAAATTGCTTTCCACCCCTCCTTCACATCTGACCATATGCAAAATAAATAAACAAACTAGCAGTTTTTATGAGATAAAGTGAAAAAAAGCATCAAAACAATTTTTCCTCTTCAAATTTTGAAATCTAGAAGGCACAACAAAGAAGGAATTTCTGCAAAAGAGAAAGAAACCACTTTCAAATTTAGACTATTTTATCCTCCTAATACCTTAGTTTCACTTACCGAGAGATGAGATTTTATATATTTCCACTTATCGTGGCTTCAAGCATATTGAAGCTGAACCATTAAAAATTACTTATCTTTCATCCAGCTGAGAAAATGGCATCCCGGAAGTGCCAACCTGTGGTTGGCACCATAGAGTTATCTTGCATAACCAGATATCCCAAAGTTGGCTTTTGTTTACAGTAAAAGAAACAGTAAAACTCTTCCTGGGTATACTATGGTCATTATGTTATTAAAAGCATTTCAAACCTACATTTATTTGTGACTCAGATATTATTATTATTGTACAATTGTATCACAGCGGCCAGTTGTTTTGCCGGATTTGGCATTGGTTACTAGTCGGGCCCCACCCAGGGGCCTAGGACGTCGTAACGTATTTTCGTAATATGCGTGCAGATCCAAGCAGTGCGGCTTTTTGCATTTGACTGATGGTGATTTTGTCAATTTTTAACTGTTTTAAATGTAATTCCAGTGCTTTTGGAATAGCACCCAGTGTGCCAATTACCACTGGAATTACCACTGCTGGTTTGTGCCATAGTCGTTGAATTTCGATTTTTAAGTCCTGGTATCTTGCGATTTTTTCATGTTCCTTCTCGGCGACCCTGCTATCACCTGGTATTGCGATGTCTATGATTGTGACCTTATTTTTCTCAACCAGTGTGATGTCTGGTGTATTATGCGCCAGTATTTTGTCGGTTTGTATACGGAAATCCCACAAGATCTTGACCATCTGATTTTCGGTGACTTTTTCAGGCTGATGTTCCCACCAGTTTGTTGCTGTTTTAATATTATAATTTTTGCACAAATTCCAATGGCTACTGAATTGTGCCGCAATTTATAATCAGTCTGCGTGATTTTTTTACAGCAGCTGAGTATGTGATCAACAGTTTCATCAGCTTCTTTGCAAAGTCTGCATTTGGCATCATCAGAGGATTTTTCGATCCAAATCAGCTTGTGTCCAGTTAACTATACCAGCTGTGTATCTTATAACTGGTATTGCCCAGGTATTTATGGCCTTGATTGTATTTCCACCATTCAATTTAGATTTCAAAATTTTCCTAACTCTGTTGGTGTACTCTCGCCTGACAATAGTTTTTACTTCTCCATGCTTGATGTTATCCAACTGCAGAATGCCTAAGTATTTGTAGGCTTCATTTTCTTTGCATTTAATTAGTTGGCCATTGGGCATTTCAATTCCCTCAGATGCAGTGATTTTGCCCCTTTTTATGGATACAGTGGCGCATTTTTCCATGCCAAACTGCATTGAAATATCGGTGCTGAATACTCGGACTGTATTTGTCAATGATTGGATTTCTATTTCTGACTTTCCATAGAGTTTCAAATCATCCATATATAGTAAATGCGAAATTTTTTCAGCTTTTTTGGCTGTTTGGTAGCCTAATTTCATTTTTTTTAAGATTACTGATAGTGGGATCATTGCGATGATGAAGAGAAGAGGTGAAAGTGAATCATCCTGGAAAATTCCTCGCTTGATATTAACCATTCCGTAGCTCTCATTCCCTACTGCCAACTCAGTTCTCCATTGTTTCATTGCCTTTTCAGTAAAGGATGTAATATTTTTGCTAATGCCAGTTGTTTCTAAGCATTTTATGATCCAACTATGTGGCAGTGAGTCAAATGCCTTTTTGTAATCAATCCAGACCATATTCAAGTTCGTTTTTCTGTTCTTACAATTTTCTAATATCATTTTATCAATTAGGAGCTGATCTTTTGTGCCCCTGCTCCTTCTTTTGTTGCCTTTTTGCTCTACTGGCAAGATGTTGTTTGTTTCCAAATAATCCATCATGTTATCTGCAATAATGCCTGTGAGTAATTTGAAGGTTGTTGGTAAGCATGTTATTGGTCTATAGTTTTCAGGTGTTGTTCCTTTAGTTGGATCTTTCTGAATCAAGTATGTTTTTCCAGTTGTCAACCATTCATCAATTTGGCCCTTTTGTAAAATTTCATTCAGTTGCCTGGCCAATATTGCATGTAAACTGGTCAGATATTTGAGCCAGAAACCATGTAATTGGTCCTTTCCAGGTGATGTCCAATTCTTTACCTTTTTAACTCGATTTTTGATCATCTCAGTTGTTATTTCTAATACTTGCATTTGTTTGTTGCCAATGCTTTTCTCAAAGTCATGTATCCACTTTGCTTCCTTGTTGTAGTCCTTTGCATTTTCCCACAATTCTTTCCAGAATTCAACTGTGGCCTGCTTTTCTGGTTTTTCACCTTTGGTGTCACCATTCACATTAAGACTTTGATAAAAAGCCGTTGGTCTGATCGAAATTGCTGATTTTGTTTATATTGGATGATTCGTGCCTCATATCTTTCAATTTTTCTAGCTGTTGCTGTTATCTGCTGTTTTACAATCTCTACAGCTTCATTGATGTTTCTTGTATCCAATCTATATCTTCTGATTAGCCGATCTATGATTTTGTTGTTTTTAAGCCGTTGCTCATGCATGTTCTTTAAGTTACTAGCATCTGCCCTTAATTTTTTGATTTTTTGTTCTAGACGGATTTTCCACTTTGGCTTTGATGCTTTTTCTGTTGTGTGACTAGGTACTTTAATTTTAATGCCTAGTTCATTAGTGACTATTACAGCTGCGCTGTACATTAACTGGTTTGTTTCCAAGGTGGATCCCGGTTCAATTGTTGAAAACACTGCATTAACCATTTTCATGATAGGGGCCAAAATTTTCTTAGGCACAGTTTTTAGTGATGGTAAACGTTGCCTTTCCTCATTAAGCAGAAAATGCTCCATGATCTTATCCTTCAATTCTTTTTGTTTTTGAGTTAGTTCATCAGTTGGTTCAATGATAACTGGTTCTAGTGGTGGTGATGTTATTTCCTCCCCGAGAGCTTCTTCTGGGAGTTCTACTATAGTGTCTTTAGTTGTGTCTTGAATATCAGTTATTTCCGCTTGTGATATTGTTTTTTGGGTTTTGCAATTTGCCTGAATTTCCTCATGTTCAACTTCACTAAACACTTTATTCCGTATAATAAATCGCCTTTGATCTGCTAGTCGTTGTTCACTAACATTTGAATCTGGATATTGTTGTTTCCATAATTCATACATTCGCTTTAAATATCCTCTTTTTTCTGGCTCTGAGTTGTAGTAACAGGCCATTATGGCACGGTTTTCATCTGCACTATATTTTTGTCGTTTTGTTGGCTGGTCCACTTGTAGCCCACTTGTCGACGGATGTCCAGGGACCCCAACATCCGCCGCGGCCCTTGTTAACCCGCGCGACGACCGATGCGGTATGGAATTCTTATTCGTTTTTTTCACCATATTGTATGGGTTGGCGGGGGTTTTTTTACGGGACCAGATGCCAACCTGATCCCAACCTTCCTCCTTTCTCATCCAGGCTTGGGACCGGCAACGGCGGAGTTTTATTATTATTATTATTATTGTACAATTGTATCACAGCGGCCAGTTGTTTCGCCGGATTTGGCATTGGTTACTAGTCGGGCCCCACCCAGGGGCCTAGGACGTCGTAACGTATTTTCATAATATGCATGCAGATCCAAGCAGTGCGGCTTTTTGCATTTGACTGATGGTGATTTTGACAATTTTTAACTGTTTTAAATGTAATTCCAGTGCTTTTGGTATAGCACCCAGTGTGCCAATTACCACTGGAATTATCACTGCTGGTTTGTGCCATAGTCGTTGAATTTCGATTTTTAAGTCCTGGTATCTTGTGATTTTTTCATGTTCCTTCTCGGCGACCCTGCTATCACCTGGTATTGCGATGTCTATGATTCTGACCTTATTTTTCTCAACCAGTGTGATGTCTGGTGTATTATGCGCCAGTATTTTGTCGGTTTGTATACGGAAATCCCACAAGATCTTGACCATCTGATTTTCGGTGACTTTTTCAGGCTGATGTTCCCACCAGTTTGTTGCTGTTTTAATATTATAATTTTTGCACAAATTCCAATGGCTACTGAATTGTGCCGCAATTTATAATCAGTCTGCGTGATTTTTTTACAGCAGCTGAGTATGTGATCAACAGTTTCATCAGCTTCTTTGCAAAGTCTGCATTTGGCATCATCAGAGGATTTTTCGATCCAAATCAGCTTGTGTCCAGTTAACTATACCAGCTGTGTATCTTATAACTGGTATTGCCCAGGTATTTATGGCCTTGATTGTATTTCCACCATTCAATTTAGATTTCAAAATTTTCCTAACTCTGTTGGTGTACTCTCGCCTGACAATAGTTTTTACTTCTCCATGCTTGATGTTATCCAACTGCAGAATGCCTAAGTATTTGTAGGCTTCATTTTCTTTGCATTTAATTAATAATAATAATAATAATAATAATTATTATTATTATTATTATTATTATTATTACTACTACTACTACTACTACTACTACTACTACTACTACTACTATATAAAATATAAAATGTAAATGTATCTTTCATATTAGTAACAAATAAGGGATCATACAATATATTGAAAGAAATCCAGCCAATTGCACAGCTCCAAATACTTCAACAGGACTTGAACTAGAATATAGTCCTCTTCAGCCATATTGTAATTCCAAACTGGAAATAGAATATGATCATAGATATATACATGATCCCTACCATTTTCAGTCTCCATGTGTGGCTGGCCAAGAGTTTGATGGGAAGTGATGGGAAGGGGAGGTATGGATCTCTACGTAATCTAGGATGTGAATAAAGCAGACTCTGAAGTGTCCAGAGTGCTCCAATTCACTTACAAGGGTCCCTGGCTGAACAAGTGAAGATCAAGGACAAAAATAAACTAGGTTGCATAGCAGTGGTGGGTTCTGGATCCCGTTCCAACCAGAATGGATGTGTGGGGTGCGCACATGCGTCATTCCTGTCAGCGACCTTTCCGAAAGTCTCCACAGTGCTCCAGCTGCTCAACAGAGTGTTGCACAGGCGCTGTATGTGCCTTGTGTGTGCACGGAAGCACGGAAGCCTTAAAAGGCTGGTAAGGAGCTCGGGTGGGCAGGTGCGCCCTCCGGAGCACCATACTGGAATGGTATCCAGTGTTCCTGGCAGGCTCCGGTACGCCCATACCGGGGCGTACTGCTGCAATCCACCACTGTTCTTTCCCTCATTTCACATGAAGATGATTGCCTTTCTAGGGGTTTCCCCATGCCTTTCTCACTATTTCATACTTAATTTATTTTTAATGCCATGTAAAAATGAACACATTTAGAATCCTATTTCAGGTTTTCATTAAATAACATGTGAACTTCATGTGTTTTTACTTAATGGTGTACTATTTCTAGAAATTTCATTTCATTCAGAAACAAGATATTCTTAATATTTAGTTACTTGTTAACAAATGAAAATCTGAAGGATGGAAAGCTAATTTAATAATGTTTTGGGACATTTAGATTTGAATGTTAGAATTGTAAGATAGCCTTCAGGTGGTTGATATTCACAAAAAGTGTAGAATAGTTAACTTTGATACAAAAGTACAAGTAAAAGCTACATGGGCCAAACCACAAGAATCTCTGGGCGTATATGTGTATGCTTGTATGAATCTAAAAGCCAAGATAGATTTTTAAATCAGCCCCAGGACATCAGAGGCAGTAATATTTCAAGTTTTACTGCACATTATTAGGAATATCAGGAATACTTTAGGTTTAAACACCGAGAGGTATTTCATTCTAGGGTTATTAAACTCCTATATTGATGGAAAAGATACCCAAACTTGCCTTTTGGGCTTAGATTGGTACTGTAACCCTACTGGATTGTTTTTATTTTATTCAATTTCCATGCTAAACCAGTGGTGGGTTCCTATCGGTTTGGACCATAGGCACCACCATCTTGTTTTTTGCTTCTATGCATGTGCAGAACAAATTTTATTGCATTTATGGTCAAATGTGCATGCATGCAGAGCGCGTGTGGGCAAAATTGCACACAAACCAAACCAGCAGTAATGCCAGCAGCAACCCACCCCTCTGCTATACCAGTTGTCAAACAAACAAAGCCACAATTTTATGGAAGGGAGGACATATAGCCTGTTTATGAAAATAAAGCCACAAGACAGTAGGGGCATGTCAGATAACAATAGGTTGTCCTGTCATCTGTATTTTTATTCCAAAGATACTGAAGAAACCTGTATAGACAGGAAAAACAGAATAAGGGAAATGACCATCTCAGAGCAATGGAACAATCAATCATCTTTTCTTAGTTCACCTGATTTAAACATATCATATGTAGTCTTCCTTCTTTAGAAAAATATCTAAGTCTAGTTTAGAAAGTATAAGAAAGTAGAATAAAATGTTATATGGTTATACAGTTTGGTAGTAATCAATGAGTAAATGTCACAAAAACATGACAGGATGAACAGCAAAGAGAACAACAGAATTTATTTTCTGGTGGTGGTGGGTGAAAGATATTAGACTTAGACAAGCACATATAATAAAATATATATATAATTTTATTTTGAAGTAGAATTATTTACAATAAGACTACAATTGTTGTAATACTAATTCATTTTACATATGCTTTTGGGATTTTCTCAAAGACACTGTTGTCAGGACTAATCAACACACAAAGCAGTAAGATTTGGTAAAACAGCATAAAATGAAATATCTGGTGACAATAGTTCCCATGAACATTATAAACGCATTTTCAAGAAACTCATAACTGCATGAACAAATTGATATAAAATCACATAGATAAGTAGGAAAACATTGGATGTTGCTGATCTGAACTACTGTTTCCACATACTCTGTTTTGGCCATCCTGGATGGCACTGCTGGAAGATCACAGATTCTCAACACACATCTGTGATGATCCCTGCAAGAGAAGAAAAGAAAAATCACTTCTACCCCTCACAGATCAGGAAATACTATATAATTTTCTCTTCACAAATAAAATGATTCATTGTAAACCCTGTGATTATATGTAACTGAAGAACCATTTTAAATTAATGATATTTTACCTGGACAGTGCAGGGTCAAAATTCAAGAATCTGATATTTTTTTCAAAAAACAAATTATACATGCATTTTATTTGATGCATATTTTTGTCTCAATTATTTTTTATTTTGTTTTGAAGTTCAAATATACACTCCTGAAACTAGTTCCCTTTTAAAAACAAATTATCTGCCTTTATTATTTTTATAAATAAATGAAGGCAGCTAATGTATTTAATCCTCTTTCCTCTTCCTCCTCTTTGCCCCATAACAAAAACTTTGGTGAGTTGAGTTGAGAAATAGGGACTGGCTCAAGATCACCAGCTTTCATGCTCAAGGCAGGACTAGAACTCACAGGCACCTAATTTCTAGCCTGGTGCCTTAATCATTGTTTGGTAATATTTTTTTAAAAAAAACTGCAGATTTCAAATATTTCCAATATTTTGAAGTATACAGTATAATTTATGTATAAAATGATTTGATAATCCAAAAACAATTGTAAAGTAATTGTTTCAGTATATAAAAATTCAAAGCTATAGAGAATCTGCCTACATAATGTTACATTTTAGTTGTCAATTAGCAGCGTATTTTGTGAATGGCAAAGTCTCAAACTAAGTAGCTGAGGAAAAGAGGCAATCTGAGATTACAGATGGGTTTAAAGATCTTCCACCTAATCCTCAATTTGAACAATCTACACAAACCTGTAGTACCTGTAAGGAGAATTTGACACCCGAAAGGCATCTGACAACCAACCATATATTGTTGACTGACAATAATGTCTGTTTTTCAAACTAGTTTCTCTTTATTAGCCTGAACAAGAATAAAAGAATAACCTTTGGTGAGATGGGCAGCTATATAAATGATAAACAAATGAGTAAAATAAAAAATTCTACACATAATTACTGAGAAACAAACTATACTGAAATTAGTAGAATTTGTTCTCAACAACAAAAAACATAAGGCTACAGCTTTTCTTGAGAGCAAAATTCCAGTAAATTCAAACATATTTATTTTATAAAAATATCTACACAGATTTGTATTATTATGAATTCAAAATGCCTGCTATATTTCAAATCTAGATATTTATTTTAAGATTGCAATTTATATTTGTGTAATATATTTCCTTTTCATGGCACTTATATTTTTTTATTTTAAAACCATGTGTTCGGTAGCCCTAAATTGCAGTTATTCTTTAAAAATCAGATTCAAGGCATATACACAAACTCAGATATGTATGTGAGCTTTGAACACTGAAAGGGAAAAATAGAAACATATTTTTTTAACCTTCCTTTGTTTGTTCCTTTGTTAATATCTTGCTCTGCTAGGTTTACAAATCCTAAATAAATAGAAATTAGTGCTCCTTACTTTGCAGTCCATTTGCTTTAGATGTTTGCCTTGAGGGACATTTGTGTATTCTACTAATGGCTGCAGCAGAGTGCTGTCTCATTTTCATTCTGGCAAAAAAAGCCTGTTTCCATGGTTACAGTTTCATTTGCTGGAGAGAAACTGATGGTTGCTAGTGATCCTGTCATAAGCAACTTCTGTCAGATTTCTTATCAAGTAGACATATTTTGACAAAATGAACGATAACACCATAATAAGAGAAGTAAGTTGTTACTTGGCGTAATGAACCATTTAGTATTAAATGAAATGTGAAACCACATTGTAAAGACAAAATGTGTGGGGACAGAAAGTAATATTTATACATATTTCTTCTTTCCATACATACGCACGGACGCATGCATATATGCACAAGCACACACATAGACAGATATCCACAATCAATATTATAGTGATTACTGTCCAACCTGCTTTAGGTTGTCAAAGTAGATGTACAGTGTAAAATTGCATTTCATTTTAATGTCACATATAAATCTGAAGCCAGGATGCATATCACAAAAAGCTTGTGCAAAGCTATAAGGACATCTAGGTTTTTCTGTGTTAGCCCATTTAACTTGGATTGGCCCAAGGCTAGCCTCGGGGCTAAGTGAGATGTACTATTTGAAAAAGCATGATAAAAGACAGGTCACAGCATTTTGCTCCCAATAGATTATATATTACTCTGGTTGTTAACAAGGTATGTTTGCCTCTTAGAACTGGCAAGCAAGGTTGGCTGACTTCTTTCTTCTTGTGAATAAATGCAATTGGCCCCTGTGATTCATCCTGTCTATTGCCAAGAATGAAGGGGAAATGCAAGACCTGCTTCAAAAAGCCTCCATTTGACTTTTTGAAGACCACCCTTTGCTAGAATGAAGGTAGCTTCAATAACTAGTCCTACAGCCTCTACCTGAGGAAGCTTTGAAAGGTCTTGCTTGGAATAAAGTTTGTGAATATTTAGGCAGAAGAAACACCTTTAACATCACGGATGCTGAAAATAAACATTATACAGCCATTCATATATTCTAGAAGAAAAATAACATATATCCCATTCTCTTAGTTGAAAAAAAAAGCTATTGCTGATTACAAATCAGCTTTGTCCGGTAATACAAAGATTGGTTGAATGGATGATTAAAATGTTTGGTTGGTTTAATCAGTGTTGTCTGGAGATTCGTGTTACATTTTCAGGCAAAATTCTGGTAACCACAGCTGTCACCAGTTTTTTAATAGGAGTTGGGTATACTCTTGTAGTATCAATGTGTATATATCAAGTATCAGCATTTCAGTGTGGTTAAACTCCATACAGATACATATTTAATTTACACTTGGTGATGAAAAGTTCTAACACTTTGCAGATTATTCATATCCTTCCCTTTTTTGTTAAATGATGGCTTTGTCCTTGCAGAATGGGGTCAAACAGTTCAGAAAAGCCGTAAAGGCAATCTTTAGACAAATCTAAAAATGATTGGCAAATCTATTCTGGTCAAACATTCAGCATTCTTACTGGGATAATGCCAAACAAATTTCAGAAGAATATCAAAGAGAAGAAACTGGGAAAAAATAAAGTCTCAAGAACAACAGAACAGAAAAGCTCTCCTAGGGCTAGGTACAACCGCTTCCCTAAACAAATTAAAATAAATATAGTTGAAATAATTACAGTGAAAGACAGCTGTGCCTTGGCTCATCAAGGTGCTTTATGTCATAGAATAAAGCAGTAAAATTTCCAAGTGTTGAACTCTCTTCCAACTATTGGAATTGCCAAAAGAGCCCTTGAAGCAATGCAACATATCCACTTCATTTCACAAAAGAGCTCTGAAGGTGTTTTGTTCAAATATTCACTAAAGTAAAGCACCCTTTTGAAGCTTTGGATAGCACTAAATTAAAAAAAAAACATATTTGATAGATTGGATTCAAATTGTCTATCAAGAGAATGGGATATCATGGAAAACATTAGGATCTAATGAGAGCAATTTACTAGAGAGTTACCACCTGTTTTCAGGAGCAGAATGTTGTGGATTCTGGTAAAAGTAGTATCTTATTTGAATTGAACTCTCTCCTTGGTGACTTTTTGGGCCCCAGCAATGTAGTAGTAGTAGTAGTAGTGGTGGTGGTGGTGGTGGTGGTGGTGGTGGTGGTGGTGGTGGTGGTGGTGGCGGCGGCGGCAGCGGCGGCAGCAGCAGCAGCAGCAATAGTAGCTTGCTCTTACTTTGCAAATGGATATCTTGCTCACTTTTCAATTTAGCCCACAGACCTTGCATTTCTTGATCATCCTATCTAAAAATACCTAGCAACAGAATCCAAAGGGTCTGAATTTTGGAACAATACGTGGCAAGTCTAATGATTCAAAAATGATCCCTTTCTATGAATTTCTCCACATTCCAAAGCACATTTCACTGTATTTTCACAACTTAATGTATTTTATTGAAAAATGTTCAATAAATGTTGAATAAATATTTTAAACACTTATACTAAGATATAAATAAAAACATTTCTTACATTTTAAAAATTGTAGTCTGAGGTAGGACAGGTATAACACTTGAAAACTGAGCAAAACAAAAATGGTCAAAAATGACTGTTTCTGTGACATAACCTGCTTTTCTTTTTGTCATTTCTGTTTCCCAAAGCATAAAATGAACTCAGGAAAAAGTTCATGCCTTAAGTTATATTTATATTTCATGTTACATAAATATATTTATATCAGTATTAATTTAGAATAAAGGAACTTGAAAATGGCCTTTTCACTTATCACTCAGCAGAAAATTGAGCAGCAAGCAGTAATGATAATGATTATCCCAGGTCATTGGGAAGGACTTGATAGGTTGATAAAAATGCCAACATCTGGCTCAATGGTGGGTTTGTACCAGTTTTACTACCAGTTCGCTTGTACGTGTGCTCTCTCTCTCTCTCTTGCGTGTGCAATGCTTCAGCACATGCACAGAAGTGTCCGGGTGGGTGGGCGGAGCATCCCAGTGCTGCACCAGCAGTTCAGCTGAACTGGGAGCAACCCACCTCTGATCTGGCTCAATGTGTGACAAACCATAATAATTTTAAAATTCCATATTCAAAAACTTTTGAAACAAAATACAGCCATATACTTTCTTTGTTTGGAAACCTTTTTCAGATTTTTTTGCTTTTTGGGAAAAAGATGGGTCCACTGGAGAAGAACTTTTGGAAATAAGAAGGAAATGTATGAAGAAGTTTACAGCTCCAGAAAATGTTTGAAGAAGGCTAACTTGATATCTCAGCAGGAATCTGTTAACCTTTACATCCAGTGGAGATATTAGGAATTTAAGAGTATATTAGGGTCACTTTCACAGATTGTGTGCCATATTAGTTGCAAAACACCAGTTTCACCGAAGACAAACTGGTGATATTTCTGTCAGTACTTCTCTTAGCATGCTATTTATCAGCCTGGCATCCTTGGCATTTTTTTCTGAGTGGGTGGATATATACTTCTAAACCAAACTTTTGACTTAGTTTCCCTCCATGGCTCTGGAGTCTTCATAAAATTCTTAAGGCCAATTTAAGTACAATATACTTGTATATAAATACTTGATTTAATTAAAAATATATCAAAGTAAAATAAAAATAAGAAACACATTTAATAGCAAGAGATAGTGATTAATATAGGTATGAATATTAAAAACAGCTATGCACCATCTTTAAGAAATTTATAATCTACAAAAGCAATTTATATGAATTAGCAATAGCAATAGTGCTTAGACTTATATACCATTTTACAGTGCTTTACAACACACTTTAAGTGGTTTACATACAATGTTCCCTCTAATTTTTTTTCAGTGTGAGCGGAAAAGTATAGTGTGTGAGCTGCACAGTTTCATGCCTGAGCACCTAAGAGAGCCACAGTTTGAACTGCTGTCGCGTCTGCTGGACATTTGCGCAACCTTCCAAGCGTCAAGCGCCAATTGCGAGCGAGGTTTCAGCCCGATGAATGCCAGACATGAAAAGTGCCACTCAAACACTATACTTTTGTGCTCACCCTGAAAAAAAAAAGGCTCTCTGCTCAGCTTTTAGATTGTTAGACTGGCTAGAGAGAGACATGGCACCAACAGGGTCCTGGGTCCTGGCATTTTGCAGGCAACCTGTCCTCTCACATTCCTTTGGAATGCAACCCATCACATGTGAATTAGATTTTGCCAATTATCCTATTAAAAGATAACGCTATTATTCTAAAATATGACTAACTCAATATTAAAAACTGTAAATATGTAATGCTGATAAATAATAGCAGTAATTGTTATTTAGTATGATTAAAATCAGTATTGATATATCAATATAATATCTATCGAAATTGACAATATACACCAAAATAACAATACAAATATATAATGTGGAATATAAATGTAATAAATATAATATATAAATGCAACATAAATGTAATAAAATAATTTATCATGAAACTCTCCCCCTTTAAAGTAGTAAGATCAATTAAATAGTCTAGCAAGTTTGGACAATATGCTATATGTTATGTTACTTAAGAATATATATACCTCAGAATCAGATACAACATCCACATCATTTCCAACTGAGTCAATAAAATCATATGCCATGCCAAAACTATTTTAAATAAAGATATGAAATTAATCAAGTCTTGCATTTATTTTTCAAAATGAATGTACAATTTTTTTATTATTTAAGTTTTGTACCCTATCTTTTCTAACTAACGTTAACTTTAAAAAGATGTTACATCAGACTACAATACAAGTAATTAAATGAAGACTAAAATAAGTGTTTTGGCATATTGAGCTTTTTATATTTCTTTCTTATATTTCTTCCTTAGTTGAGAACTTGCTCCTCAGCTTACTTACGCATTAACTGTTTGTTGCTTTTATGGTTTATTCATTCACTGCTCCATCTTCAGTTTTTTTCACAGGGGGCAGGGCTTCCTTCCTCCCTCCCTTCCTTCCTTCCTTCCTTCCCTCCCTCCCTCCACTCCTTTGGCCACCAATTTTGATCCAATTCTCTCTCTCTCTCTCTCTCTCTCTCACACACACACACACACACGTTCTTTGGGGGGGGTTGAATTACTCCGCCTCACTGCGCAAAGTCAGCTCAGCATGTGTTCGGACCCCACTTACGCAGAATCAAATCCGCGGCCGGTGGTACCAGGGGGTTGCATTTCAAAGCCGCCAGTCCTCTTGCTTCTTCTCCTTCACCGGCAAGGCTCCCGCTGGCTTCCCCGCCCATGGCAGTGATGCCTCTCCCTCCACGCGGAGCACCTGAGCTGGCTCCCGCGTTATCCCTCCCCCTTCCTCCTCTGCCGTGCTTTTGAGGCTGTGGGAGCTAGTAGGAAAGCGGCGGAGGTGGAGGCAGCGGTCGGCCGCTTTCCTACTAGCTCCCGCGGCCTCAAAAGCACGGCAGAGGAGGAAGGGGGACGGATAACGCGGGAGCCAGCTCAGGTGCTCCGTGTGGAGGGAGAGGCACCACTGCCACTGCCATAGGCGGGGAAGCCAGCGGGAGCTTTGCTGGTGAAGGAGAAGAAGCAAGAGGACTGGCGGCTCATTAAAACTAGTCTGGGGAGGTCCTTTGCGGGCGGCCAGTTCTAGCCGCCTGCAAAGGACTTCCCCACATTTGCTTTGGTAGAAATCTCTGCGCGGCAGTTAGAAACTGCTGCGCGGGGATTTCTTTCCATGTGCGCGGCCGCACAGGCGCGCACCTTAGAGGGAACAGTGTTTACATACTCAGCATATTGCCTCCCAAAATTTGGGTCCTCATTTTACCCACCTCGGAAGGATGGAAGGATGAGTCAACCTTGAGCCTGGGGAGATTTGAACTGTTAAATTGCAGGCAGCTGGCATCAGCAGCTGTAGCCTGCAGTACTGCACTTTAACCACTGCTCCACCACAGCTTGTTAGTTAATTGTATGTAGAGGAACTTCAGTTATATTGCATTTCAGCACTTCATAACATACTGACCCTAATGGGCAAAGGATTACAGATAAAACATTAAGAATCTCTTTCAGTTTATGCTTTATTTCTTATTCTGCCTGCTAATTTTGCATTTTCTAATATGAAGGTACTTTCTTTCTGCCTTTGTCTGCCTTCATAAACCACTTGGTCTCTGATGCAGAATGGGATCAGATGTATCTAGCTAAAAACTAGATTTTGCATAATCCTATATATTTCTTGTAATGAATCTTCTTTCTATTAAAGTTATAAACAGATACTTCACTACCGTGTTTCCTCAAAAATAAGATCCCCCCAAAATAAGCCCTAACCTGATTTTTGGGGTGGCCTAATATTTATTTGTTTGTTTGTTTGTTTGTTTGTTTGACTTATAAACTGCTTCATAGGGCTTTCAGCCCTCTCTAAGCGGTTTACAGATTTTTTAGCAAATTGAGTCAGCAACTTGCCCCCACAGTCTGGGTCTTCATTTCACCCACCTCGGAAGGATGGAAGGCTGAGTTGACCTTGAGCCGGTGAGATTTAATATAAACCCTAACTCCAAAAATTATCCTGGGGGATGGGCATAGCCAGCACAAGAGGCAGCGAGCGTGTGGGGGCCGACAGTGTCTGGCAGCAGCCGCAGCCTACTGACCCCTTGGCACAGTGAAAATAAATCCAAGGGTGGAGACAAAAGTCAAGGGAGGAAAGACAGGCGATCCGGATGTGCTACATGGCTGCCTGGCTTGCGGGAGGCTCATGGGAGGATTGTGTGGCAGCACTGGCAGCAGGTAAAGGCAGAGGGAGAGGAATGAGAAGGAGGGATGCAAGCAATCCCAATGTCCCACATGGGCACCTGTCTTCCGTGGCCGCAGGCAAGCCAAGAGATGGTGGGATGGATTGGGCAGTGCATTGGGATCACAATTATCTCTGTTTCAAAGCGTCCCATTTGCAACCAGATGAAGTTTTGTCTCCCTCTGGATGAAAAGTGCATGGCGGAGCCAGGCAGAGGCAGAGGCACAGGGACCAGGCAAGCAATCCCAATGTGCTTAGTTCCATTTCAAAGCCCCACCTGCCTGCAGATGAAGCTTTGAGTCTCCATCATTTCTCTGTCTGGGTGAAAAGTGTGTCTGTCCTGGAAGCCCTATAAGCTGACAAGCAGATGGTGGAAGAGAGACGATGGGCGGGTGCAAAATAAGACATTTCCCAAACACCTAATGGGTCTTTTGGTCCAAAAAATATATAATACCCAGTCTTATTTTCAGGGGAACATGGTAGCATTTGCTTAGGTTAGAGTCCCACTCTCTAGAACAGTTTCCTTTAATATCCACATATTGTATTAAACTGCAATCTGATTCGTATGGTTTGTCTTAGCATGAAAGGTGAATACCCACAAATTGTGGCTTATCAATCACATATTTAGCACTATGGATGATTCAGAACACAATGGTTTGTTCAGCAAACAAGAACTGAATGTGTCAATTTGGTGACTGCAACAGAATGATCAGATTTTTCTCAACTTAGAGCCAATACTGACATGAACCGGTCAATGTATTGCTAACAATCAATCTGGTTTAAATTGACATATCAGGCTGCATGTCTGCACATTTATGCACATTTAACTCCAAGTGAAATCAATGAAAATTATGGACACATTGTTCTGCCTTTATTGGACATCTTTAATAGCCTTCTTTACTGAAAATAAACATGAAAAGGGAGCTGAATTTGAATAGAATGTGCATGATTAGGTGTGTACTTCATTAGCCAAAAATATTCATCTGGAATGACATTTTTTTTAAATTCCAGCATTTATTAATCATTTTTGGAAAAAAAAACACAAACTTTTACAAATGTTTAGTTTCCCCCCCCCACCATCCCACCCCAACCCCCCCCAACCTTCCCCCTTCCCCCCAACTTCCCAGAACCAATACAGGGTATAAATCTTTAACAAAAAGAATCTAAGATACAATTTAAGAGAAAAAATCAAAAAAGATGGTGAACAACGTATTTCCATTGAACTCTAGCTCCTCCTTGCTGGACTAACTCTAGATAATTTATAATTCCTGATCTCTAATCATAAGCTATCTGGAGTTTCTTAGTCCCATATTTGTTTTGAGTATAATCAATCCATCTTTTCCACTCCAGTTTGTACCTCTCGTTTGAATGGTCCTTAAGATATGCAGATATTTTGGCCATCTCGGCTAGGTTTGTTGCTTTCAATGTCCATTCTTGAATAGTAGGCAAATCTTCCTTCTTCCAGTATTGCACCATCAACAATCTAGCTGCAGTTATTAAATGCAATATCAGATTAGTCTCTACAACTATACAATCAGTAATTATGCCTAACAAAAATAACTGAGGGGTAAACTTTATCCTTTTTTTGAGAACATTTTGCATAATCCACCATATTTTAATCCAAATGCTTTAACCTTTTTGCAAGTCCACCATATATGAAAATATGTAGCATCCATACGCTCACATCTCCAGCATTTAGGTTGTAAGTTCGGATATATAGAAGCCATTTTTTAAGGATCTAAATGCCATCTATAAAACATCTTATTTTGGGCCTGTGTAAATTTTACATTTCTCACACATATCTTTTCCCATGTATCCAGCATTATTGGTTCTTCAACATTTTGAGCCCATTTAATCATACAGTCTTTAACTAGTTCTGTTTCCGAGTCAATTTCTATTAGTACATTATATAATCTCTTTATATGCATTGGACTTTGATCTCTAATTTGTTTAAGTAAATTATCCTCAACTTGCATAAAGCCAATTTTTTGATCTATTTTCCATCTAGCCTGTAACTGCCCGTACTGAAACCATGTTTGAATTACCTTTTCCTTTTTTAGTACATCCAAGGGTTTCAGTTGTAGTACACCTCTTTCTGCAGTAAGAAGCTGTCTATAAGTAGTTACATCCTGTTTTTGTACTATATTTTCTATTGCATGCCTGGGAATAGCCCACATAGGTATCTTATCGTTTAATTTGTATTGATATTTTTTCCAAACCCACAGTAGAGCATTCCTTAAAATATGACTTTTAAAATTCTTATCCACCATTTTGTTATATAGCAAATAAGCATGCCAACCATATACCAAATCATACCCTTCAATATTAAGTATCTGTTAAGTTAATCCAGTCACTAATTATAGACAGAACCACTGTTACCTCTAAGGTGTGCGCCTGCGCGGCCGCGCACATGAAAAGAAATCCCCATGCAGCAGTTTCTAACTGCCGCGCAGAGATTTCTACCAAAGCAAACGTGGGGAAGTCCTTTGCAGGCGGCTAGAACTGGCCTCCCGCAAAGGACCTCCCCAGACTTGTTTTAATGAGCCGCCAGTCCTCTTGCTTCTTCTCCTTCACCGGCAAAGCTCCCGCTGGCTTCCCCGCCTATGGCAGTGGCAGTGGTGCCTCTCCCTCCACGCGGAGCACCTGAGCTGGCTCCCGCGTTATCCGTCCCCCTTCCTCCTCTGCCGTGCTTTTGAGGCCGCGGGAGCTAGTAGGAAAGCGGCCGACCGCTGCCTCCACCTCCGCCGCTTTCCTACTAGCTCCCACAGCCTCAAAAGCACGGCAGAGGAGGAAGGGGGAGGGATAACGCGGGAGCCAGCTCAGGTGCTCCGCGTGGAGGGAGAGGCACCACTGCCATGGGCGGGGAAGCCAGCAGGAGCTTTGCCGGTGAAGGAGAAGAAGCAAGAGGACTGGCGGCTTTGAAATGCAACCCTCTGGTCCCGCCGGCCGCGGATTTGATTCGGCGTAAGTGGGGTCCGAACACATGCTGAGCTGACTTTGCGCAGTGAGGCGGAGTAATTCAACCCCCTCCCCAAAGAACGTGTGTGTGTGTTTGTGAGAGAGAGAGAGAGAGAGAGAGAGAGAATTGGATCAAAATTGGTGGCCAAAGGAGTGGAGGGAGGGAGGGAAGGAAGGAAGGAAGGGAGGGAGGAAGGAAGCCCTGCCCCCTGTGAAAAAAACTGAAGATGGAGCAGTGAATGAATAAACCATAAAAGCAACAAACAGTTAATGTGTAAGTAAGCTGAGGAGCAAGTTCTCAACTAAGGAAGAAATATAAGAAAGAAATATAAAAAGCTCAAATGCCAAAACACTTATTTTAGTCTTCATTTAATTACTTGTATTGTAGTCTGATGTAACATCTTTTTAAAGTTAACGTTAGTTAGAAAAGATAGGGTACAAAACTTAAATAATAAAAAAATTGTACATTCATTTTGAAAAATAAATGCAAGACTTGATTAATTTCATATCTTTATTTAAAATAGTTTTGGCATGGCATATGATTTTATTGACTCAGTTGGAAATGATGTGGATGTTGTATCTGATTCTGAGGTATATATATTCTTAAGTAACATAACATATAGCATATTGTCCAAACTTGCTAGACTATTTAATTGATCTTACTACTTTAAAGGGGGAGAGTTTCATGATAAATTATTTTATTACATTTATGTTGCATTTATATATTATATTTATTACATTTATATTCCACATTATATATTTGTATTGTTATTTTAGTGTATATTGTCAATTTCGATAGATATTATATTGATATATCAATACTGATTTTAATCATACTAAATAACAATTACTGCTATTATTTATCAGCATTACATATTTACAGTTTTTAATATTGAGTTAGTCATATTTTAGAATAATAGCGTTATCTTTTAATAGGATAATTGGCAAAATCTAATTCACATGTGATGGGTTGCATTCCAAAGGAATGTGAGAGGACAGGTTGCCTGCAAAATGCCAGGACCCTGTTGGTGCCATGTCTCTCTCTAGCCAGTCTAACAATCTAAAAGCTGAGCAGAGAGCCTTTTTTTTTTTCCAGGGTGAGCAGAAAAGTATAGTGTTTGAGTGGCACTTTTCATGTCTGGCATTCATCGGGCTGAAACCTCGCTCGCAATTGGCGCTTGACGCTTGGAAGGTTGCACAAATGTCCAGCAGACGCAACAGCAGTTCAAACTGTGGCTCTCTTAGGTGCTCAGGCATGAAACTGTGCAGCTCACACACTATACTTTTCCACTCACACTGAAAAAAAACTAGAGGGAACATTGGACAGAACTACTGCATCATAATATAGTTTTAAATTGGGTAATTTCAACCCTCCTCTTTCACGCACATCTTGCATTATTTTTAGTTTTATTCTCGGCTTCTTCCCTACCCATACAAATTTATTAATACCCTTCTGCCATTCTAGCAGGCTTGCATCTTTTTTAAGTATTGGCAATGTTTGAAAAAGAAATAAAAATTTAGGTAAAATATTCATTTTCACTGCTGCTATTCTTCCCAGCAAAAATAACTGTAAATTTTCCCATTTTTTCATCTCTGTCTGTATACTATGCCATAGTGGTTCATAATTATACTTATATAACTTCCCGTTTGAGGTTGAGATATAAACTCCTAAATATTTGACCTTTTTAACTATTTCACATCCTGTTGTTCCTTCTAGTTCTTCCCTTTGTTTAGTATTAGCTAGTATTTTTGTTTTCCCTAAGTTTATTTTAAATCCTGACACTTGACTATATTGATTAATCATATTCATTAATACCTTACTAGATTCCTGTGGTTGGGTAACTGTTATAACCAAGTCATTCGCAAAAGCACGTACTCTATATTCTTGTTGCCTAATCCTGATTCCCTGTAGGTCCCCCAAACCCCGTATTTTGTTCAAGAGTAGCATGACATTTTTGACGCCAATCTTTACTGTGTTACTCAAAAGATTTTATAAAAGTACACTGTGAACTTCAGTAAGACTGCTCAAAAACCAATAGAAACTACTAAATGACTCAAAGTTTCCCTCTAGTTTTGAGTCATCCAATATTAAGTAAGGTCATCATTTTAGTCTGTTGCTATTTTCAAGATTGGGGTGATTGCCCTGAAACATTAATTTTTGTTCCTGTTTTGAAGCTATTTTTTTCTTTTTCAACTTTCCCCCCCATATCTATTATACTTTTCAGCATCTGTCCCTAGATCTTCTCATTTAATAACGTGATTGTTCTTCCTCTGGGAACATTTCCATTGTAACTTTACTGATTAAGGTAATTCTTCAACCTTGTCTCTGTGCCTATTTAGTACTAAATAAAACTAGAGCTACTATGACTATTGCTCATCACTGATTCATTAAATGAAACAATGTCAACCTGAAAAGTAATATTCTCTCTGATTCTGGGAAAAGCATAATTCATTCTGATGGTTGTGTTGTTTGAAACTAAAAACTCCATCATATAAATTATTTGTATCTTGATTTTCATAGTAAAAAATTAAGACTGAGTTTAATAGATTACATAAATGAGCTGAACTATAAAAGGAATAAAATTGCATGGAACAACGAAATGGAAATGCTTAATTTCCTAGCAAGAAGAAGAAATAGAAAACAATGGTAATTCTCTCTAGAATTAAATTTACACAATTCCCTGATTTGAAGCAATTCTTTCCCTTGATGTTGCTCATGTTTGAAATGTCTCAAGTGGGAAATCAACAGAAAATAAAATGCATTCTGCTTCAACTTGGAAATTAAAAATACATATAATAATTCATGGCTCAATGTAAATATACTCATTATTCATATTGTAGGGCATGTCAAATTCTTCAACTTTCAAATTCCAAACATTAGCGGATGCTCAAAAGTTGTAACATGCTTTGGGGATTGTAAAGATATTTTGGTTACTTTAATATAATTTAGATGTGCTTGGTGAGTAACTACCAAGCACATGTCATAATTAAATAATGTTTTGTTTGTTTCATATAGGTACACTGATTAATTGTAGTCTTTGATACAATAATCATTTTTTAAGAGAGCTAACTCTCTACTAACACCTGGGATCCTAGAAGTCCCAATGCACTGTGACAAGGTCAACATCTGAGTGTAAAACATGTGAGGGATACCAGCAGCTACAAATTAAATGGGAAGATACTGAGGTGTCTTGTGGGAACAGGATTAATGCATGGTTGCATGAGCATGACAGTATTGGACTGGGCCTGGAAATGTCAATGATTCAGCAAACAGCTTGGTATATTCAAAGCCAATCAGAGAAGAAAACAGTAAGTGAATTTGCCTGTTTCTTTAAAATCATATTGTAGGATTATCTGTTATTTTAGATTCAATCAGAAATGTAAAGAAATCACAACTTTTCTTAGAATTATGGGGTCATCATGTACGCTAGCATCCTTTTTTGTAATTAAATCCAAATCACTGGATGGCTCTCTTGTAACTTACTCCAGAGATTAGTCATATTCACTGCAGATGTTGATTTATTGCAGACTGGTGATTGGAATACTTACTTAGAATGTGTGGTTTGGATGCCTTTTTAAAATTATATTTGCAGGTGTGAGAAACATTTTGGCACCTGGAAATCACATCAATCAATTTATCTGTCTGTCTGTCTGTCTCTCTCTCTCTCTCCCTCGCTCTCGCTCTCCCCATCAATCCATCCATCCATCCATCCATCCATTAAAATAACATAACAATATTTTAAATCTGTTAACTATTTTCATTCAGAGATGGTCTGTGTTAAGCAAAATTGCACAAATCCATCTATTCCCCATCTCTACTAGTCTTTGCATAGTAACAAGGGCATCCAGGAGTATGGAGGGAAAGGAATGCAAATTTGAAAAGATTTACAGTAGGTGAGGGCATCTGAACTACTGTTTTATGATTTGTATATTATACAACATATCTACTATCTTATTTCTTTATTCTAAATAAAGATTCAACGTCAGGCAGTGTTTGCAAACTGTCAAGTACATTTCAGATTGCTTGACCTACTTGGAATGCAGGAACACTGAAATCTCTCAGATACAACCTATCTTATTGCAACTATTTATTTGCAAAACAATATGTAGATCCAAGAAACCCATGCTAATGTTGTCCTTTCCTTAATGTGTTGCTAGAATATAAATATGGTTTATAAGTGAGTGGAGTGGCAAATCACGCAGAGTGATTCCTATGGTTGGAGGGCAACTTGTAGTAATACTTGAAACATGGTTTTTGTAATACTGTTGTAGGAGCTGATTAACATGAGTTTTCTTGTTAAATTTGCTTTTTCTATTTTCTATTTTATCTTTTAAATTTGCTTTTTCTATTTTATTGCTAATAATTTCTCATAAGCCTTAGCCTTCAAGAAAAAGCTTCTCTTTCATAAACCAGGACTGACAGGAGAACATTTCATACATTGTAGATAGCAGTTTCATTTTCAACTATTCTCAAGTCTCCATGAACAAAGAAAATAGTCAAACTAAATATTGGGAAGCATTGAGAATGTACCTTATCCAATACCCATTTTCATGTTCCACTAATGTTTATTTCAGTTTTATTCAGAATATAATGTTCTTTTTTATGGCTCTGCCCACATATTACTGGATGCTGTAATTCTTGTGATGTAACTTAACAGATGACAGATGTTTCTAAATCAATCAACTTTTGCTTTGAAGTTGTCTCGTGTGCGAACTATAAAAGTAAATGTTATCCATTTCTTCAGGTTTCCCCTTTTCATATGGAGACCCCACTTTATTACAGTACTCTAATAAATTGCTTTTAAATGATCTTCCAACTCAGTTGCTTATTGGAAAAGGTAAGCCACAGAGGAACCTAGAGCCAAATTGGGCCATGGGTTTTTTAGCAGGAATGTCCACAGGAGTGTCAGCCTCAATTGTGTAATTAAAAAGCCAACTCTTTTTTCATACATTGCATGTAAAAAAGCCTAATGGGCTGTCAATCCTGTCAATCAAAGAGTATTGGTTGGTAGGGTTTAAAAGATGGGACTTTTTTGCAGTAGCCCCTGCTCGTCTCCTTGGACAATAGAATGGCTGTTGACTTTTTACTTTAAAAGCCGTGACTGTGTTCTTGACTGAATGTGTTAAGGGCCTCATTTCCTGGCTTTACCATTAACCTGGCAGAGTATCTTAGCTGCTGTATGTTTATTTTGAATAGTTTGGATAGTTTTGTTTTTTAAATGTTTTATATTGTTTTAATTGTTTTATATTTTTGAAATTATAAGCCCAGGATCATTGTTTAAGATGGGCGTCTATAGAAATTGAATCAATAAATATATACTTCAGCCTTAGCCTGGATGCCAGTAATCATAAAGAAATAGCATTGTGTATCACCCAGGAAAAAAAGTGAAAAAGAGAATTCCACTATAGAAAGAGGCAACTTCAGGGAACTTAATCTAGAATCCTCCAGATTACTGACATTTTCTGGAAAACCATTGGCTCTGTATATCACTTTAAATCCTATTCCCACAAAATGAGCCAACAATTTCAGCTTCATTCATTCCAATAACATTCTGTCATCTTTAGTGATTATCTTTTATTTTTTAAAGAAAAAAAATGATTGACCAGTCACAACCCTTGCAAGTTGAATTGCCTTGATCCATAGAAAATGTTTTTTTTATTGTAACTCTGAATATTTCCATCCAATTTATATAAAATTTGAACTTCTTCAACAATATTTTGTAGTAATGGAGCAAATTTGTGCAAGCAATTGAAGTCTGATGTTTTTGAGATGACAACATGTGTTAAATTGACAACTGTTTCCCAGCTTTAAGCATGAAAAAAGTTTTGGTTTGTTTGTTTTGCAGTTTGCCATATGATACTCACAATTAAGAAATCTATAATGTCACTGAATACTATTACAGCTATATAGTCATATTACAAAATATATCATAATCACTTCTGATCAAATAAGAAGCATAATTACTATGGTCAAAGCTCTAGAAACAGCAGGAAACATTAGAGAATAATGGGCAGCTGCGTGCTGTAGGGAAGCCAAGTCTATATACAAGAACAGCCATTTCGTTTATTTGAATTGCTTCAGAGAACATCCAAAGATGTTCAGATAAAGAACAGTGATGTTTACATGTGTTGCAATAGCGAAAATTTGCCTGGGAGATATAAAGTGAAGCTGGGTAAATGAGCATTGGGTAACTAAACTTTGGATAATAAAAGCTGTCATATATTTGCAATATGTCTGTTCCCAGTGCAAATCCATGGGTCCTCAGGTATCTACATTAAATCCAAGCCTTTAAAATCTTCAGATGTTTTAAAACCAAAGCTAAAATACAGCTGCAATCACCCCTCTCAAAAACAATGCCGTATATTTTATTTTTCAGATTGACCTTTATAGATTGTTGAGCCCAGAGCTGTGCAGACTTGCCATCACTGTTTTTTCGCTTCAGTGTTACATTACTTAGACCAGTGGAAACTTTAGATGAATGAACAGCATCATCTCTGCAGACAAAATATCATATTTCATTTCAAGACTTGAGTGAATGTTCAAATGTTGAATAAATATGTAGGCAACAAGGCACAAATCAAAGAAGGAATTCATCAGTGTTTCATTTCTTTAAATAAAACACCAATGTTAAGTAATTGCTAATTAAGTCAAACTGAAATTAGAAACAAATTATTTCTGCCATTCTACTAGAGCAATCAGAATCTTTCAGCGGATATAATAATAAACATATAATTTTTCTAAATATTCCAAATGGTTTAGATTCAAGATCTAAATAATTCCTACGATAAACATGAAATAGTGAAGTAATTCTCCATATTCAGGAAAGAATTGAGAATAAAACACAATACAGGTAATATTTGACTTATGAACTCAATTGGGATCAGAATTTCAATTGCTAAGCAATGCCATTGTTAATGACTCTCACTCAATTTTATGACCTTTTTGCCATAGTGAAGTGATTCACTGCAGCTGTTAAAGCAAATCCTGCTTCCCCTTTGGAAGTAAGTTCATAAATGGAAATTGCAGGAACCTAGAAAACTGCTGGTTGTAAATACATGCTAGTTGCCAATATACAAATTTTGATCACGTGACCAAGGGAATGCCATGATGATCATAGTTCAAAGGCTGTTCATAATCACTTTTTTTCAGCGATGTTGTAACTTTGAACAATTGCTAAATGAACAATTGTAAGTTGAGGACTACCTTTTACTGAAGAGCACCTACTAGTGAGTTCATGACAGATGGAAACATTAGTTGAAGAACTTTAGTTCCCTTTCTTTCTTTCTTTCTTTCTTTCTTTCTTTCTTTCTTTCTTTTCAGGGCTTACTCTGAAATGATATGAATGTAAGCTATATATTCTCTGATACTTTTCTTATGCTTCTATAATTCACTGGAAAGCAGGGTGGCTTAAACAGAGTGGTCTATATGGGCTAATTTCAATTCTTATTATATATAGCTTTAATAGCAAAGATAAAAACTAATACAAATTAACATAGAGTAAAGAAGAAAAAATAAAAACGAGTTAAGAAAGAAGAGGTAAAAAAAATAGAAAGGAAGAAAGATACAAATGAGTGATTTTCTATCTTCTTGGTAGTACTTATAAGTACAATTATAAATTTACTTCTTTTTCTAAAGTAACGTATTGGTTTCATCTTTCTATATCTATTCTATCTAATCACCAGAAGCAGAAATCATGAGTTCATTTTTTAATATTATACTCAAATGTTATAAAGATTCTAGTCAACCTTAAATGTAAATATTGTCTTTTTGCAATTGAAATGAATTGGCCATCTTGGAAAATCTTCACCAACTATTTCTTCTTTGTAGCTATTGCCAATTTTTTTCACCTTGTACATACAGTAATCTTGCTGAGGTTATCACATGCAAAAATGAAGTTCCATGACTTTCCTAAGTATCGTCAATCAGTCCCGAAAGGATGACTTCTGGTTTGAACTGCATATTAATATTTAAAATTCTCTGAATCTATGTATATATCTGAATTCAAAATTTTCTAGGTTTTTTACATGCCCATCAAACACGATAAAGCAAGTCTTATTCACATTTCTATCATGAATTTAAAGTGCCTTTATATATTCTAGACAATTTCTCTGGTGACATATATCAATAGTACGTCATTTTATTTTTTTAAAATATCTTTAAGCGTATAACTTAATATAAATCTCAATCTCTTTAACCATGTTTTTCCAGTATTCAGTCTGTATATTATATCCAAAATTTTAGCCAACTTTATTATACATTCTTTGATTTGTTCTTCTTCTGTTTCAAATTTCAATAAAAGTTTAGCAATCACATGTAGCAATCACATTTTCATCATTTCTACCAGTGGTGGAATATGACCACTATGCCCCGTATGGGCATATCGGACCTGCTGGGAGCACCATGTACCGTTCTGGTACAGTCCAGAGGGCCCTCCTGATCGTCCACCCTCCTTTCCTGTATTTGAGCCGATCAGGGCTTTTGTGCACACGCATGGAGAGTATGGCACCTGCGCGATGGTCTGCTGAGCAGCTGGAGTGTCGCAGGTGGTAAGTATGCATACGCACGCTGCGCGTGTGCTGCACGCATGCACGTGATGGATGCCAGGCCCCATTGCAGCATACTGATTGCAACGGGATCCAGAACCCACCACTGATTTGTACACAATTCTATTTAAAACTTGTCCTTACAAATGTTCAATACAATAAACTCTTTAGTCTAAAACTTTCTATTAACTATACATAAGAAAATCATTGACAACAGTATCCCTCTGCCACCAGTTCGTCTCTTGATTTTATTTTCATCCCCCTTGACAAAATTCTAGTATCATGAAATACTAGCATGTTGTGTTTGCTTATTTTTTCTCATCTATCAAATGCTTCATGTTCTGAAAACTGCAAAGGATGTTTGGACACAAGCTGGATTTGTATCTATTTAATGTTCTCAACATATGAGAGTAAAATAGCATCACAGATGCTATTTTTCTGAGGCTGGGACTGCACTTTTGAATAGCCTCTTTCCAGATATTTGATCTTACCGTATACTGTTGGTTTCTGCAGATTTCTAAAAACAATACTTTTTGTGAGAGCTTCCAAGATATTATTTTAAGTTGACATCATCAGTTACAGACTTGTATACATTAAGATTGCATTTGTATGTTTCATCTCTTTTTTTCTTTTTTTTACACCATGGACATTTTATTATTTTGTTGTGTTGTAAACCACCAAGATTTATCACTGTGATTTATGTAGAGGTAAATCCAATAAACAACTATGCAAATGCAAACAATGTTATTAAATTAAAAAATTGCTATGATTTTGAATTGCATTATAGTGGAGAAAAGCATGTTTTGGTGGTTTGTGTACCATTCAAATGCTAACTGTTGATATATACTGTATGTGTGTGTCTGTCTGTGTGTGTGTGTGAGAGAGAGAGAGAGAGGGAGGGAGGGAGGGATGGATGGAGGGAGAGAGAGGGGGGGGGAGAGGACATCTTTTGTATCCCGGGCAATGCTGAATCAAAATGGCTTCTCTGTTTCCAGTCACTGTTCGTTATCACTGACTTTTTTTAATGGAAAATGAATCAAACTGTCAGTTGGAGAAGAGATTGTGATACAGAGAGATGTGACATTTTATTCCAGACTTTAAAACTAGGTAGGTGTAGACAACAAAAAGGATATTCCCTATTTAGACTACTGCTTCCTGATTCTATTAAAATTGTTTCAGATGAACACAAGCATATTTTGACAATATTGTGTTCTCTATATTTTACATAGAATTCTGGGCACAAAGTTGAGACATCTCTTTCCAACAAATGTTTTAGCTGTATTTCTGTTATGAGTAGTGTTACTAAATTGAGCCATCATTTCAAAGACTATTCACTACTGCCTAAGGGCATCCTGGAGAAAGATATATGTAAAAAATCTAAAATGACCTGATAATGTTTCTATTACTAGTTGCTGGCAATGCATAAAGAAAAAGATAGTAAAATAAATGCAAAAACAAAAGGAAGGTTAGTTTAAGTTTGTTTGAGAAGATATTTGGCAGAATTTTGATTGAGAGGATATGAAAGGTTAGTGTAAAAAAAGTTCTAAGCTGCATAAACATGAGGATAGAATCACTTTATAATACCTTGGTAAGGCCACACTTGGAATACTGCATTCAGTTTTGGTCGCCATAATCTAAAAAAGATGTGAAGACTCTAGAAAGAGTGCAGAAAAGAACAACAAAGATGATTAGGGGACTGGAGGGTAAAACATATGAGGAACGATTTCTAGAACTGCGTATGTCTAGTTTAATGAAAAGAAGGACTAGGGGAGACATGATAGCAGTGTTCCAATATCTCAGGGGTTGACACAAAGAAGAGGGAGTCAAACTATTCTCTAAGGCATCTGAGGGTAGGACAAGAAGCAATGGGTGGAAACTAATCAAGGAAAGAAGCAACTTAGAACTAAGGAGAAATTTACTGACAGTTAGAACAATGAATCAGTGGAACAACTTGCCTTCAGAAGTTGTGAATGCTCCAACACTGGAAGGTTTTTTAGAAAATGTTGGGTAACAATTTGTCTCAAATGGTGTAGGGTTTTCTCCCTAAGCAGGGGATTGGACTAGAAGACCTTCAAGTAAGGTGACCAGATTGCTAAAGAGGGACACCTTTGACCGGAGGGGAGGGAGGGGCTTGATTAAAAATTTTATACGGAGCAACAAAATTTTTCATACAACGCAAAAATAGTATTGTAATTTCAGCATAACTACAATTTACAAATATAAATTGTAACTGTTGCCAAACATCAAAATTTTGATCACGTGACCATGAGGATGCTGCAACGGTCGCTAAGTGTGAAAATGGTCGCTAAGTGTGAAAAATGGTCATCAGTCACTTTTTTCAATGCCATTGTAACTTTGGTCACCATACCACCTTTCTTGCCACAGTTCTTAAGTGAATAACTGCAGCTGGTATTTTGTATTTTGGATAGAATCTTTTTTAAAATAGTCTAAGACAATTTAAAAAAAGAATCCACAGAGAATAAATTGAAGTAAAACATTTCAAACTATTCCACATGGAACAAATTGAAGTAAAACTATTTTTAAAAATTCTATGCACAATATATTTCAAAGTATTGTGCATAGAATTTTTAAAAATGGTTTCATTTCAATTTATTTTGAATAGAATCCTTTTTAAAAATTGTCTTAGACAAATTTAAAAAAAGATTCTATCCAAAATATAAAATACCAGCTGCAGTTATTCACTTAAGAACTGTGGCAAGAAAGGTGATATAATGGGCTTAGTGACCTAAGTTACAATGGCATTGAAAAAAATGACTGATGACCATTTTTCACACTTAGCGACCATTTTCACACTTAGCGACCGTTGCAGCATCCTCATGGTCACACGATCAAAATTTTGATGTTTGGCAACAGATTCGTATTTGTGATGGTTTCAGTGTCCTGGGGTCATATAATCACCTTTTGACAAAGTCAAATGGGGAAACCAGATTCACTTATGTTACTAACTTATCAGCTGCAGTTATTCACTTAAGAACTATGGCAAGAAAGGTGGTATAATGGGCTTAGTGACCAAAGTTACAATGGCATTGAAAAAAGTGACTGATGACCATTTTTCACACTTAGCGACCGTTGCAGCATCCTCATGGTCACACGATCAAAATTTTGATGTTTGGCAACAGTTACAATTTATATTTGTAAATTGTAGTTATGTTGAAATAAAAAAAAATTACAATACTATTTTTGCGTTGTATGAAAATTTTTGTTGCTCCATATAAAATTTTTAATCAAGCCCCCACCCCCAGTCAAAGGTGTCCCTCTTTACTGAAAATCTGGTCACCTTGCTTTTTAGGATGCTGTCTAGATTTGCCATAGCTTTCCTCCCCAGGAGCAAGCATAATTCCTTGGAATTGGGTATGTCTAGTTTAATGAAAAGAAGGACTGAGGTATTGTATTGTGGTTGCTGCAATTAATATACTTAATAACTCCATTTTTATTCTTTATTTTTTAATAATAATTTTCATAACAGTTGCTTCTGTTTTTGTAATTACTGTTTTATATTATTATTTTAGTGGATTGTTGCCACCCCTGAGAGTCATTTCTATTGAGATGTACACATTTGAACAATAAATGTATTTATTTTCATATTTAAGGAAAGGCATCATCTATAAACTAAGCAAAGGTGTAGCTTCCAAGATGTGCCCTTGGGATCTTCAAGTTGGTGGGAATTTACTCAGAGATTAATTGAGGAAAGCTTAATAACAGGGAGTTCTTAACTTAAATCCACACAGAATAAAACTATTTTAATAAATCCTATGCACAATAAATAAAATATTATTTTAAAATACATTAAAAAAGAAAAGAAAAAAACCCACTTACCAGTAGGCAGACACTCCAAATCAATCCAGAATGATGTAGATGTTAATACAAAGAACTGAGCAAATTAGAATGGTTAAATAGTCCCAGGGAAATATTTTTCAAAGAAAAAAGAACAGCCACCATTTTTCCCCACAAGAGCAGACCTCTAAACTCCGTGCCCCTCTCCTCCGGAAAATCCAGGAAGGAACAGTCGCTTCCCTCTCTAGCCAGCTATTTCTTGCAGCTCTATGGTAACAGGTCATTTTTTCTTATAAAAGTGAGTAAAAAGGGGCGGGGGTCCGTTTTCTTGCTTTAAAGTTTTAATATCTTCAATGAAAGTACTGAGACAGAGAGAGAGGTTAGTTAGACAGGGTGTCTTTTGTCTTGCCCCGGTTAGGATTTCTTAAGCAAATCCACTGGGCTTTCAACATGAAGCCAGAAAATCGGGACTTTTTAAAAACGCGGCGGGAAACGGGACAAATTGTTATAAAGCATGATTGTCATGCTGAAATCAGGATGTCTGGTCACCTTACCTTCAAGGTCCCTTTTAACTCTGTCATCTAAACAAAGATATTTTATTCTAAATCAAATCTCTTTAATTATGGCTTTATACCAAGCATGAGTTGTGATTATTTTTTATTCTTTTTTTACTTTTTTTTTTTTTTACTTTTTTACTCTTTAGGTCATTCAAAAATATATGGATTTGAACAGTTTGCTGATATGGAAGGTATAGTGAATACATAACTGTCACCCTGCCATTTCATCTTCAAAAACTAACTCCATTTTAAATATCTGAATTATCTGAGGGAATTCTCTTTTGGTATCTCCATTCTAATTCAAGGCCTTTTGTATGAATCCTTATTCTTGGACTTTTAATCAAGTTGAATATAACAATCCAAGATATTTCCAACCTGGCTAAGAGATTCTTATAACAATGAATGGAAGCAGTGGAAATACCTTGATGCACCTGTTAGTTATCTATTAATGTGTGTCCTGTATAACCACTAGTACTCTTAGGTGTTCTCCAAAGCATGGCTATGTCCTCTAGTTTTCTTTCTGAATGTAGAGTTCTGTTGCAGCAGACTGAGGTTTGTAATCTACTTACGAAAGACTAGGACTCGATACCACGAAGGTGAGAGAAACAGGTTTATTTGATGCATCGAGTTCAGCGTGTTCACACACCAAACTCTGAACTGCCTGGGCTCTGCCCAGGATGCTACTTTTATGCCATGTTCCACACTGTGCATTCTCAAGGCGTTTCCATACACGAGACAAGCATGACATTTCGAAAAGGAGAAGTTCATTTGGAATGTTACAGAGAAGTACATAGAAAAAATACAAAAAAGAGAAGTTCCTATAATGTCTTCAGCTGTCAGCAGTTTTTACCTCTGTTCTATCTCTCACCCATGCCTGGCTTCCTGTGCCCCTCCTTTACAGGGTCTTGCCACACTGTTCAACCCTATTTTTAATACTTATGAGGAAGTTGGAGAAAAAGTTCACTCCAGCTAAAAGTCAACTTTGGAACTCCAGGGCACTAGAATGAAAAGCCAAGCTAATATGAATTTATAAGGTCCATTCTATTAAGACCACCTAACCTGGCCAGCCACTGGTGGGTTTACCTGTGCACCCCCTCCTGCATCATTTCTACATAAATTCTGCCTTGAATTTACAATTGCTAAGAAAATTAATATTAAAATCAAATAAACAAATATTCATGTAGTTGAAATCTGTGTATGATTGGGAACCCTAGGATCACCTGTAGTAATGAGTAGTTGTAATGTTCTAAGCTTATAGGCTTTGTAGAAATTGGATTGCATTTCATTGTGCATCCTTCTGACTTGGATTAACATACCATCTTCTTCTTTATTTGATATTTTATCACTTTGAGTGTTGAAATAGATAAAAAGTTCTGTTCTTGCACTTCTAGAGACCTCAACCATTGTTATTTGATATTGCTCTAGCATGTCTTTGATGTCTTTTCCTTTTTTTTCTGGTTCTGCTTCAAGTTCTTTGGCCTTCTCCTTTTCTTGTAAATGCCTTGTATAGTATAGAATCCCAACATTCTATATTACAACATGTAATTTTATTACTATGGTCCATTGCAGTCAGCCAGATGTTCAGACTGGACTTGGCATTTTTATTTACCTATCGAGTCCTTTTCAAGAACCTTGGATTGGCAGATGTGGAAGTTTGAGGGTGTTACAGACATTGTCACATGATGTAAGCTGTTCCAAGTAAAGCTGCCATTTGCAATTGACTGATGGTGAATTTGATAGCACTGATGTGTTCCAGTTGTTTTAGAATTACACCCAAAGTGCATATTACTCTTGGTAACACCTTTGCTGTCTTTTGCCACAATTGTTCTATTTCTATTTGCATGTCTTTGTTATCTTCTCCAATTCTTTTTATACTATTCTCTTTCTGCTGTCTCCATGTACCATCACATCCATTATCTACATTTTTTTACTTTGTTAAATTTGTTTACTTTATTATCAATTATTAAATCTGGCAGGTGCATGACTGGTTGAATTCTAAAGTCCCAGACTAATTTAGCTTCTTTGTTTTCTATGATTTTCTCTATTTTATGGTCCCAGCACTACTTGCTTGCAGACAAATGAAATTTCTTGCAGATATTCCAATGTACCATTGTTGCTGTTTTGTCATGCCATTGCTTGCAGTCAGTCTGTGAAATCTTCTTGCAGTAGCTAACCAGGTGCTCCACTGTTTTTCAGCTTCTTTGCAGAGGCAGCATTTGATGTCTTGCTATCTTGTCAGTTCTGGCTTTGTATGTATTTGTCCTTAAAGCTTGGTCCTGTGCAGCCAGAATCAGCCCCTCTGTCATATTCTTCAACTTTCTTGCTCTTAGCCAATGCCAGGTCCTGTTTTCCTTGCTACTTTTTTTAATGTAATGGCCATGTTATGCTTTGTTTTCCCATGCCTTCATTCTTTTCTTCATTTGGTCTTATCAATTAATTAATATGATACTATTATTATTCTATGTTATAACATACTGTAGCATACTGTATAAAATATCCAAAAAGGATTGAGAGAATATGTATTTTAATTTAATTACATCATTATAATAACTTTTTAGATTCTAGCTTGAAGAAAAATTATGCCAGCTGTATATTTTTAATATATCATGCCTCTACACATTTTAACTAAATTAAGCAATAGAACTGGTTTCTACAATAATGAAGTTTTAGGATAATATATGACAAAATGAATCTTGCTATTTCAGTGTATCAGTTCATCCATGATTAAAATTTCTTGGAAATAAATGATTCATTAATAAAATTGCATTAGTTAGCTGTAAAACAGTTGGATTATTGATAATATAGGACTACATAGCATACATCATAAAAATGACAGGAATATAAGGTAGTGTATAGACATTATGGTGTATATCAACATAGATAACAATGAGAATGGTAATTTTACAGCCTTAGAAGAAAGAAAAAAAAACATTTTTTGTAAAAAGTGTAGGACAAGCAAAGCAGTAAAAAAATCCAGGAATAGATTGTGCAATCTGATTTCTGTCTCAGCACCATTTACCACTTTGTACTATATTTGTGAATTTTGTTGCAGATATATTATGTTACAGATATATTACAGAAATTCATATATCCTTATATCCTTCATATAAATCTGTTTGAAATTTGGTGTTTACTTTTTAAAGTTCTTTTTTGTTACTTGGAAACAGACTTGACAAGAAACAAGGTCATTTTCAAATGATTTTAATAGTTTACACAATACGATTAAAACACTAAGTAAACAGTCTCCAAAAACAAACAAACAAAATCACAACTCAAAGAGAACATGGTCCACACCAGGGAGAATAACAACACAAATATATTCCCTACCAAAGTTCCATCTGAAGATTTATATGACTGTACTATACTAAATATGATTTGTAGGTGAGAAACTGAGAAAACCTGTGGAGCATCTGCTTGGTGGGATGACTTTATTTATTTATTGGTTTATTTATAATTTAGATTGTGAATGTTTCACAAATTAAAATGATTGTATAATTATTGTTTGTTTTCTGTGTGCTTAGATTAGCTTTTAAAATGAGTACTCAACAAGTAATATTTAAAAAGCCTAAAGAAACCATTTTATTCTCACAATTAATTTATGGTATGTATAAGTATCTAAGGAAAATCTAAGATAACATATTGTAAGTAGTCATAGAAGATATAGGAAAAGGATTATGATAAATTATGCATTATATTTTTCTCTCTAAATAAAATTTATTGGTATAAATGTTACTAAATTATAAAAATTAAGAAAAAATGATCTGTAAGTTAAGCAGGTAGACTGGATATATTATTTTGAAGATATCACATCTCATATTTCATCTCTCTTCCTCATGAGACAAGAGAGATTGTTATGAAAATAGGATGAATATAGATAGAAGGAGAAAGATAGATAAGTAAGGCAACAATAGTTGCATAAATTATCTTGCTCCACATGTTATTGCCTAATATATGTAAGTAACTAAATAACAGAGCTTTATTCCAACTCACAGAATAAATGTCTGTATATGTGCATAATTTAATAGCCAATGTCATAGCAGCATCTTAATGATATATTTCAACAGGTCAGGGATATCTACAAAGAGGTCAAATCTCTCCCCATGTTGTCATAAAAAAGAGTGGGACTTTGCACAGTCAAAGGATGATCACCAGGGGCTTCAAAAATTTTAGCAAGGGGTTCTCTGCCTGGTTGCTGGGTGGGTGTGGCCATGGTGGGCATGGTCTAGTCGGCCTTCTGCACCATGGCGGGGAGAGGTTTCCTTCTTCAGGCGCTGGAGGCTTTCCTTGAGCCTCTGGGAGGGTGAAAATGCCCCCCCAAGGACTCTGGAGGCCCTTCCCAAACTTCTGGTAGGCCTGTTTTTCACCTTCCCTGAGCCTCCATGCATGTTGTGCACTTACCTGCATCCAAAATGCGCCGTGTGGGGACTCCTAGGAGGGGTAGAGCCAGCCAGGAGTGGGATTTGAGGTTCTCTGAACTGCACAGAATCTTAGCTAGAGGTTCTCCCAAACCCCTACGAACCCCCTGCAGCTCATCCCCACCATTTGTTTGTTTGTTTGTTTATCCATCCAGCTTTGAGGATAGTGGCAGTTTAAAGGGGCTCCCAGTCCTGGAAAGAACACAGCTAATTCACTGTTGCTCCAATGGAAAAACCTACTTGGATAAACCTGAGCTCAAAACCTTGTCTCTGAGAATAATTTGTTTTTTACATGGTCTTCCGAAGCTGAAGACTAAGTGGTAATGCTATGGGACTGTTGGGTTCAGTAATGACTTCTTGAGAAGAAAGCCTACCTTCATGACAATCCCTTCACTCAAAGTAGGCAAAAATCAAGTGTAATGTGTGACATCCTCCCCCACCTCAATATGTGTAAGGTCTACATTGATTTGGAACAGATCTATGGTTGTCATGTTAGTCATGAACCTCTAAGCAATATCAACATCACCAGGCAATAAATTGAAGTCCCAAAGAACCAGTAGGCTCATCATGAGCTCAGCAACAGAATTCAGCTATTCAGGCACAAAAAATGCTATGCAGTGTAGAGGATGGCATGGCAGCAGCAATTCCATTTGTTTAGTAGAAGATGTGCATTATTTGTATTCATGTCATAACATACCCAAAAGAAAATCTAAGAGTAGAAAAAGGACCACTGCAGCAGTTTGTCCCAACTGTCCCATAGCTTCATGACCTGAAGAATTTTTTGAAAAATGGTTGAAGATATTAGGATTTATCTGCAGGGAAAAATGCAGAAAGGCCCAGCTGGAAGCATGCAATCACTGATTGGCAAATAATATGCAATCTGAGAAGTGGGGGGAAATACGACTGTTTACAGAATGTCAGAATAACTATTTAATTTTCTGGAGAGGCCTTTAAAAATGCAGCCAGCTAGGGAGAGTAGCTATTTCACAGTGCTCAAAGCATAAGTGAATAAAGAATTCTTTGGGAATACTGTACTATATGTCCTTTGTTAAAGAGCAAGTATAAATAGAGAGAACAGCAGCCTTTGTTTCAATAGCAAATGCAGCCATTACACAACAGTGATCATATGTTTGCAGATTATTCTTCTGAGGCACACTTACATGAGCGACCAGGATTGAAAGCTGAGGTTGGCATGAAAGAGATTGGAAGTTGGCAGATAGGGATGACAATAGTGATTCCTTAAATTTGAATAAAACAGTTCAGGTAATACTTCCCACTTATCCTTTAAGCAATGACATAAGTATTATTAACACTGATGAAACTGGTAATTTGTCTTGGTAAAAAAATACCCTCATATACAACAATATGTATGCAGCCCACAGCTGTACAAACTAAGGCCATAATCCTTCAGCTTTGGGATTTTCAGGAAATTAATGCAATAAATACCAGATACTTCTCCGTTAGAAGTTGTTTTGAGATTCCTGAAATCTTTTGATTGTTTTGGAGTTTCTAAACAGGGTAAGTTATTATTTATGTACCTCACCAAATCTGATGAGGGAAAATTAACAATCACCGATCACTTACTCTAATGAGCAATTGTTTGCAAATGTGGACCATTAATTTAACTTAGGGTCTTATGTCTAGAAGCTCATTTTTTGCAAAACACTTAAAACAATTGTAAGACCATAGAAGCCTTCTGCATAACCCATTTAACTGACAAACAATTACATTTTGGATTGAAGAGGTGAAATGATTAAGAATATTTGACTTAGTTGCCATGACAGCATGCATTTTTCATCAGGCAGAGTGTAATTACTACAATTTCAATGATGTAAAATCAAGAAAGATGATAACAAACAGCAGAACCATGGAGATATTGCCATTTCAAACAGGTTCCCATAGCAACAGTGATAATAATCTCAGTGATAGATGTTTTCTCTTGCTCTTTCCATTTTGTACGGTTATAACATTCAGAGCTAGTTTTTACCGCAGCTTTTTATAGTTTATTAGACTGTCAAAATAGTTTATGAGATGTTGTTGCAAAGGAAATGACTGAGTTCCGCACCCTAATAAAAATGCCAAATACTCTGTTTACATACTGCTTGGGCATTTAACAAACATTAAAAATGGTATGAAAAATGATTTGATATTGTATCTATATTAATCAATTTGCAAGGCATAAGCTTTGCTACTGAAGGTCAAAGGAACGCTGTCAAAGTATTACTTTTAAAAAGCCTTTTCCATTTGGTTTTACAAATTAACCAGTCACCCTCATTTTGGCTAAATAGAAATGAAAAATAAGCTGTCTGAAAGAAAATATTTTTGTATAACTCAGTGCTTAATAGAGTAAACCAAACCATCCTTAAAATTCCTTAAAATCTTTTTAAAATATGACACTTGTCAATGAATGTTGATGAATTTATCCAGTGAAACCTTACCTTCTATGTGATCAGCAGGAGTCTCACTATTAGTTTATATTAACACAGCTTAGATTTAATTCAACATATTTATTTAACAGATGGCGTCCATACATTAAGATATACAGCAACTATTTAAATCCATGTACCCATAAAGCTAAAGCATATCATTTTCTCTCTCTTGAAATTCTTATCTAACAAATACATACATTTTTTTGGCTGAAGTTTAGAAAATTTTCCATTTTTAGAAAAACTGTGGGTATCACAATCCAAAAAGTATAGACAAAGTTTAAAATTTATATGTGGAGGGAAGAAAATCCTTTTATTTTTTTAAAAAACAACAACAATTCATCTTCGTGATTTGGAGTCTTTAAATTAATAAAATGACTTTTTTGCTGTCTATTTTGAAATTTTCCTTCTTAGGAATTGACATAGTTTAAAGCAAATTTGCATTGTCTTAGGCAAATGCAAATTTAATATTATTTTCTTGACATTGCTCCCTCTCCTAGCTTTCAATGGAACAAGATTTAAGCTCATCAATAAACTGGTGATCATGACTTCTGTTTAGAGATGGACTGGAGAACATAAGTGTGATTTAATAAATATGGGCCAAGAAGAGGAAGAAGAGGAGGATACAGAAGTTTTCATATGCCAGACAAGGCAATTAGTAGGACACAGTAATGATATTCCTGCTTTTGATGATTTTTGTAGTTCTTATAGAAGCATAGTTCGAAAGTTATGGATTTACTATGGGCAAATTGGCACTTTTTGCTTAGCCCATTGCTAAGAGATCAAGAATGGATGGCATTGTTCTAACCAATTGCAAATTCACCCTGTGCTTCTTATTTTCTAGATTCAATTCAAAAATATTTTTCAATCTGGACTGTTTTAAGCCCTTCAGAGTAGATAGATTTCAGTGATTTATTCTGTTTTATTAGCAGGTTCAGCTTTGATTTGCTTCAGTGCACCTTCCACTAGCTGATCTTGGGTCTGTGCAACTATTTAATCCTGAGCTTTTTAGTCTATTATGTTCTTTACTGGTTAGTGTCTTTTTCCCCTATGTCTTACTTTTAATAATCTTTAGGTTCATGTAGCATTAATTCAAGGCTACAAACTTATGTTCAATTCACCTTTACATCTCCCAATGTATCCCATTTCTATTTCTACTGGGTGAAGCATTTTCTCTTTGGTTTGCCACCCCATTGTCACAATTCTACAAAGCTTCCCTTAATTTTCCTTTTAAACATCTTTAAATTGTAATATAGGAACATCAATAATGTGCTTATGTGAAGTTGAACTACTGTATCATTTCTTTTTGTACAAATTTACATGGATTTACAGAGAATCCTAGGATTTTTTTAAAAAACCAATATTTTCTTTATTGATTTTATTATTGTAGTATCAGAACACCAATGGGAAGGAAAAAGAGAAAAGGAGGGGAGGGGAGAAAGTCTGTGGTACTTTCCAAGAAGATATGGGAAGTGATAGCAGGCATACAACAGGTATAAACTTCTGCGAGGGAAAAGGTTAAGGTTCTATGTAAGAATATACAGAAGGAAGCAATTCCTGAGAGGCACCAATAGACTAGTCCACATTGGAACCAGTGGTCTGGGCCATGTTGGAGCCAGGTAGGGAGGCTGGCCTTTCCTTAAGGTTAGCAAGTATACAAAGCAAAAACTTGTCATAAACCCAGCCCAGCCTTGTTGCCAATTGATTGCAATCCAGACTAAAATGTCTGTAGTTGGCCAGGAACAGCACAGGAGACAAGCAATTTGGGCTGAAATTGCCTTATTTGTGTTCACTAATTACTTCCCAAAATAATGAAAAAACCTTAATTATAATTGTGTCCATGCAATCATCTTTTAAAACAACAACAACAACATCCTTTAAATTATTGTGCATATGTACAGACCCATGGCTGAAATCTATAGGGAAAAAAGTCATGAGGTGCAATCTGTTACAAATGTGTTTTATTCAAGAATTAATTAAGGAATTCTCCAGGGGGAAAAAGATTCCTTGAGCAGAACCTGAATAGAATTAGAAATCCTGTCCTACCTGTGACCTCTCTGCTGACCTTTTTCTATTTTCTCATATTGAATTGGAGATCTGTCCTGCTTTTATAAGTAGAGCTGTGCAGATCTTTCCCAGCACATTTTACTTAATCAGATTTCAATGAAGTAACCCCTCAAAAAGAGACCTCTAGGGATACAACTAGCATTAGCAATAGTACTTAGACTTATATACAGTGCTTTATAGCACTCTCTGAGTGGTTTACAGTGATAGCACATGCATTTTATTTACAATGCCTCCAACAATCTGGTTCCTCATATTACCAATCTCATAAGTATGGAACACTGAGTCAACCTTGAGAATTGAACTTCTGGCTTGGCAGAGTTACTGTTAGCCTGCCGTATTGCAGTTGAACTACTGCACTACCACAGCTCCTACTAGCGATCACAAGATGTGATGAAATCTTTTTTTTTTTTTCAAAACAAACATACAAATCCTCCTTCTTTACATACTGTAGAAAGTGTATCAGTTGGTTACAAAAGGCTTTTGTGCATCTCTTCCACCATCATCAAATATAATTCATATTAATTCTAATATCTTAAGTCAGATATTTATTATATTACCATCATCATATCTCCACTTTTATTTGATTATAATTATTTAAACGTCCTTCATCATAAAATATACCAAGATTTAATACATAACCACATGCTGGCATTTCATTTGCTCATTGATAAAATCCTCCCTTAACATTAAATCCTCATATCCTATTTTAGCTAAACATCCATAATATTTAGTGCCCAAATTTTCTAATCCTCCATGTATATAATTTATTATCATTATCCTTTCTTTATTTAACTATATCCTATATCATAACATTTCCCCCTATTAGTTAAAACTTAGCTGTGTCTAATTTTGTTCTTTTTATTGTTATTAATAACCTTTATATATAGTCCAAAAATATTTTTAACCTTCCCCTCACGGGTAACATTCAATATTCATATCCAATTATTACTTATCATAACAGCTCAACATTGTATACATTACTATCATTATCAATTTTTATTTAACTATACCTATTTTCACTGAATTTAAGTAAGTTTAGCTAGTTTTAAATTATACTCTTCCATCTATCAACCTGTATCTCTCCAATAGCAAAACAATCTTATGCCTTCTGCCATTTTGCAGGAGGGATCTTTCCCACAACCTCTGAAGGAAGCAGTGGTAAGACCCCTCCTCAAGAAGCCTTCTCTGGACCCAGCTATTCTTAGGAACTATCGTCCGATCTCCAACCTCCCTTTTTTAGGGAAGGTTGTTGAGAAGGTGGTGGCCCTTCAACTCCGATGGACCTTGGATGAAGCAGATTATCTAGACTCCTTTCAGTCTGGTTTCAGGCCTGGATACTCCACCGAAACCGCTTTGGTCGTGCTGACCGATGATCTCTGGTGGGACAGGGATAGAGACCATTCCTCTATCCTGGTGCTCCTTGACCTCTCAGCAGCCTTCGATACCATCGACCATGGTATCCTTCTGCGATGGCTGGAAGAGGTGGGAGTGGGAGGCACCGTCTTACGGTGGTTCTCCTGTTACCTCTCCGACAGGTCGCAGTCAGTGTTGGTTGGAGGGCAAAGGTCAACCCCTAGGCCACTTAAATATGGGGTGCCGCAGGGCTCGGTCTTGTCCCCCCTCCTATTCAATATCTACATGAAGCCACTGGGTGAGATCATTCGTCGGCACGGGATCAAATACCATCAATATGCGGATGATACACAGCTGTATCTCTCCGCCCTGTGCCAGCTCAGCGTAGCGGTGGGAGTGATGTGCCAGTGCCTGGAAGCTGTCAGGGTCTGGATGGGAGTGAACAAACTTGCACTCAATCCTGACAAGACCGGGGGCTGTGGATGCTGCCCCCCAAGGACAGCCCAGATAGTCCATCCTTAAGCCTGGGGGGGTGAAAATTTACACCCCTCATAGAGGGTTCGCAACTTGGGAGTCCTCCTGGATCCGCAGCTGACATTAGAACATCACTTGTTGGCTGTGACCAGCGGAGCCTTTGCCCAGGTTCGCCTGGTGCACCAGTTGCGGCCCTATTTGGATCGGGAGGCACTTCAAACAGTCACTCACGCCCTCGTCACCTCAAAACTTGACTACTGTAATACGCTTTACATGGGGCTGCCCCTGAAAAGTGTTTGGAGACTACAATTAGTCCAGAATGCAGCCGCGCGAGCGATACTGGGTGTACCAAGATACACCCACATTACACCTATCCTCCACGAACTGCACTGGCTTCCTATCGGTCTCCGAACACAATTCAAGGTGCTGGTTATTACCTTTAAAGCCCTACATGGCCTAGGACCCGGATATCTGCGAGACTGTCTTCTGCCACATACCTCCCAATGGCCGATAAGATCGCACAGGGTGGGCCTTCTCCTGGTGCCATCAGCCAGACAATGTCGGCTGGTGGCTTCCTGGGGGAGGGCCTTCTCTGTAGCCACTCCGACCCTATGGAATGAACTACCCCCAGAGATCTGGACCCTACCCACTCTCATGGCCTTCTGAAAGGCTATCAAAACCTGGCTTTTCCGGCAGGCCTGGGGCTGTTGACCTCATGATTGAGGTCCAGCCCTGACCAGAGTGGATGTATGATGTGGTTTTTAAACTGTTTCTCTGTTTTTAATTGTTTATTTTTTTGCAGTTTGTTTTCTGTAAGCCACCCGGAGTCCTTTGGGATTGGGCGGCCTATAAATTTATTAAATTCGATTCAATTCAATTCAAATTCATTTGTGGATCCAGTCCTCCAAACATCTTCTTAAACAAATCTGTATGGACTCCTCTTAGCAAATCCTTGTTTATAGTATCTCTCATATAATATTGACGCCCTCCTTCTGTTTCCTTTTTAAAGCTTATCTTTAATTATCAGCAGTGTTATCAAAGATTTTGCAAATAGTATTTCATAGTCCATAAATTCTTTAATGCTTTCTTCTTCTTCTATGTCCTGTCCTTTGAAATAAATTTTCTCTCCATTTAATTTCTCTTCCGATATTCCACTCTTTTCTCCCTCAGAAATAAACCAATCGTCACGAATATCAACAGGCTCAATCTCTTTATATTCGTCTTCCATTTCAATTTTTTGAATTTCAATCTTCTTATTTTGTGTTTGAAGAACATCCTCAGGTTTTTTGTCACATTTCATTGCCAAATGCACCAAATAATCCAATTTTCTCTCAATTCTTTCCTCTGTTTCCAACACCCTCTGCAGAGATAAGAGTACTTCTCGGAGACACCATGTTCATACTCAGTTGTATTTTTTCTTAGAAGCTCAGCAAGATTGAAACACTCACTCGCAAACTCTCTGCAAGCGAAAACAGACTTCAAAGGGACAGCTGTAAAATCTTATCAGATCTTAAGCCAAACAGCCAAGCAATAAAAGCTTAGAATGACAATCCATCTGTAGTTTACAGAGAGTCACAAAGCAATGTTAGAAAAATAATCCATCCATTTGAAAAGGTCAATCAATCCATGTAAATAGCATTTAAAAAGTAAGATAACCACTGTCCAGAACCATTACAAAAATCAAATTCGCCGCTAAATTCTATTCTTTGATTTAAATTAGTTTTTAGATTTTATAGTTCAGTCCATTTTTTTAAAACAATAAAAGTTTCTCACCAGCTAGAAACACTTTCACTTCCACATCATTCCGTTCCTTTCTGAGGCCACCCTGACTTTGTCAGACTTGACAGACTGGAATTTTTATTACCAGCAGAGGACTTTTCCTTGCTTTTCTCAGAGATTTTGCGATATCCCCGAGATCAGCAAGATGTAATCTTCCTGTTCAACATCTCTTCAGGATGATTTAGGTCCATTGGAACCCCCCAGCAATAAAAGTATCAACTGCGATCTCAGAGCTTTGAGATCGCACTTAGTCTCATCACAGCATCGGCCGTGATGAAAACTTCTTAATTGCACAACATATGCACAAATATAACCATAGTTTCAATAATAATGAATAATAATAATATCAACCAATAATGAACAGCCTAATCAAGGTACTACTAAGAACCCTTCCATAAATGCAATCACTTTTAAGATTATCTGCTATTATTAAAAAATATTTAAAAGAAGAAATAATAGAGGAACATATTTTCCTGGGCAAATAGTGACTGACATTGATTCAAACATAGATCTGAAAGTGGGTTTAAAATATCAGGCTACAAGAATTAACAAATCCAGATATTATCCTAGATTCATAAATGAAACTAGCTACTACCTTAATAATTAAAAGGGGAATTCAGCTAATAAATCAGATGAATGATTTAGATAGCTTTCTTATTTTGCATTTATAAAAAAGAAATGTTAAATTTATGAAGGATTTTCTGAAAAGAGACAAAGAGAAAATGATAAGAAATCAATTTGAGGCACACTATTTAAAGAGATTGAAGATCACTAATCTTAAAAGTAAACAGAAGAAATATGTAGTTGCTTTATTTGATAAAGTTTAAAAGATAATGCTATTTTTGATAGTTCTTAATATTCTAGGCTTTAAAGATAGTTCTTAATATTCTAGGCTTTAAAGATTTGTTTATAAACAAAAGATGAGATATGGGAAGAAAAGATCTTTTTTGAAGAAAGTGATAAGTTACCATGTTAAAAGTGGTGGAAAGGGATATAAAGTTGGTTTACTTGATTAAGATTAGTATGTATGTATGTATGTATGTATGTATGTATGTATGTATGTATGTATGTATGTATGCTATTATTACTATTAACTCTTAATGAACTTTTGCTGACCAGGATGAATAATAGGGCTTTAAAAATTCATTTATAAATCAGAGGTGAAATAAAGAGATATATATTTTGCTGAAATCAGAGAAGATTGATATTGTTTGTACTTTTCTTGATTAAGGGGGGGAAGGCATATATATATATATATATATATATATATATATATATATATATATATATATATATATATATATATATATATATATATATATATATATATATTACTTTTTATCATTTTCTTAATTTGTATTAGCTTTTTCTACCATTGTGTATGTAAACTTGTTGTGACATAGAGGTATTTATCTACCTGAGTTTCAGAAAGCAGTCATTCATTGTTCATGAAATGCTGCTACTTTGGCTCTTTAATTTGCTATTGTTATTTAAACTGTGATCAAATCTAATTTAAAGGGAGGTAGCTTTAGAATTTGAAGATGGATAAGTTGCTCTTTTGAAGCCACATTGTGAAAATCTTCATTGTTCAAGAGAGAATTGACTAAGAATTAAAGATGCAACCTCTTCCTAATTTTAAAAGACATTTCCTCTTTTTAAAATTATACCTTATGACCTTTGTTGATATAAAATGTTGATATATGGAAACAGCACTTCTGCCTTAATTGAAGATTAATTGCAGATTCATTTGTTGTAATCATTAACATTATAAATGAAATTTGAATTATGCACAGAAAGAGAAAGAACTATAATGCGCCCGATCCATTACTGCTCATCTATCTATAACTATTTCAGTGTTTGCTGTATAATCCAAAGCCTACCCAAATGGTACACGTTGAATAATATTTTTCTCAGAATTTTTTCCTTTCAATTTTGCTCTGTTGTGTAGATCCACAAACACTTGACTTCTTAGGTTACATAAACAAGATACAAGGAATGACCAGATACCACTTGCCATTAAACTAAATTTATCACTCGTCATTGCCAGGACTGCCTAGGGCTGATAGGAGCTGAGGTTCAAGAATATCAAGAGAGTCACATCATGGTATGTAGTAGAAGCCACATGTGTCATAGATAATCATGCAAATTATAAAAATCACAATGAAACTAAATACTTTATCTGCATTTTATAAATTAAGATTATTGTACAATTACTATGTTATATGTTTACTTGATGAATAGTAACAAAATACCTGATTACCTTCTCTTCTATACTCAGAAGTATATGAATTATTCTCCATAGTGTCAGCTGTTTGATTTAGGTTTAGGTTTAGGTTTATTGGACTTATATGCCACCCTTCTCCCAAAGGACTCAGGACGGCATACAACATAAAAACACATATTAAAAAAGTTAAAATAAAGATTAAATAGAATATCCAAAAAACCCAATAGACATTTACAATGAGATTTAGACATTAAATTAAAATTAACAATTAAAATTAATAATTTATTTTATTCAGGCCAGTCCGGTTTGCTGGAAAAGCCAACATTTTAGGGCGTGCCAGAAGGACCGGAGGTTGGGAATTATGCAAAGCTCCGGGGGCACCTCATTCCAAAGGGAAGGCGCTCCCACAGAGAAGGCTCTCCCCCTGGGGGTCGCCAGCCGACATTGCCTGGTCGACCGCACCCTGATGAGGCCAACTCTATGGGATTGTATTGGATGGTGGGAGGCTACCGGTGGCAGTAGATGGTCTCGCAAGTACCTGGGCCTAAGCCATGGAGCACTTTAAAGATCATAATTAACACCTTGAATAGCACCCAGAAAACAACCGGCAACCAGTGCAGGCCACCTAAAAGGGGTGTAACATGGGAGCACCTAGGTACCCCCATGACAACCCGCGTGGCCACATTCTGGACCAGCTGAAGCCTCTGGGTGCTCTTCAAGGGCAGCCCCATGTAGAGAGCATTACAGTAGTCCAGGCGAGAAAGGACAAGGGCGTGGCTGACTGTGCACAGGGCATCCCGATCCAGGAAGGGGTGCAACTGGCGTACCAGGTGAACCTGATAAAAGGCCCTCCTGGTCACCGCCATCAGGTTTTGTTCTAAACTAAGCCGTGTATCCAGGATGACTCCCAGATTGCGGACCCTCTCTGAGGTGGATAAAATTTCTCTCCCTATCATCAAAGATTATACAAGATGCACAAAGCGGGATGACGGGAACCACAGCCACTCAGTTTTGGAGGGATTGAGCTTGAGCCTCTTCATCCGTACAGATCCAGATCCGTACAGCCTCCAGGCATCAGAACAACATGTCGAGAGCATCGTTTGGGTGGTTTGGGGTAGAGATGAAAAGTTGGATATCATCAGCATATTGATGATACCATACCCCAAAACCACGGATGATCTCACCCAGCAGTTTCATGTATATGTTGAACAGGAGGGGTGAGAGAACCCCTGGAGCACCCCACAAGTGAGGCGCCTCAGGGTCGATCTCTGCCCTCCAGTCAATACGAACTGCGATCAATCCATCAGGTAGGAGGAGAACCACTGCAAAACAGTGCCCCTCACTCCCAAGCCCCCGAGTCGTCGCAGTAGGATACCATGGTCGATGGTATCAAAAGCCGCCGAGAAGTCTAATAGGACCAGGACAGAGGAACAACCCCTGCCCTGGGTTTGCCAGAAATCATCAACCAACACGACTAATGCCATCTCTGTGCTGTACCCAGGCCTGAAACGTGTCCAGATAGGCAACTTCGTCCAGGTATTGGGGAAGCTGACATGCTACCACGCTCTCAACAACCTTTGCTATGAAGCAAAGGTTAGAGACCGGATGATGTTTGGCTAAAGAGGCTGGGTCCAGGGAAGGCTTCTTAAGGAGGGGCCTCACCACTGCCTCCTTCAAGGTGGTGGGAAAGAACCCCTCTCTCAATGAAGCATTGGTAATCACCTGGAGCCAGCCTTGTGTCACCTCCCGGGAAGCCAAAACTAACCAAGAGGGACACAGGTCCAGCCCACAAGTGGCAGCACTGAGTCTCCCCATAATCCTGTCCATGCCCTCGGGAGTCACAGGGTCAAACTCATCCCAGATAATCTCCACAAGATTCATCCTAGTCAACTCGCCCGAATCTACCCAGTCACAGAAGCCTGTCCGAATCTGAGCAATTTTATCCTGCAAATACTGAACAAATTCCTCAACCCTACCCTGCAAGGGGTCTTCCCCAGTTCCTTGATTAAGTAAGGAGTGGGTCACTCTAAACAGGGTGGCTGGGCAGTTATCTGCGGATGTGATAAGAGTGGAAAAATGTTGTCGTTTTGCCACTTTTATCATCACTAAGTAGGATTTAATATGAATTCTTACTAGTGTTCGGTCGGATTTGGACTGGCTGACCCTCCAATCACTCTCTAGGTGTCTTTTCTGGTGTTTCATCTCCTGGAGCTCCTTGGTAAACCAGGGAGCTACCCGGGATCGACAGTGGGTCAGAGGCCGTAAAGGCACAACACGGTCCAAAGCCCCACTTCACAAAAAGGGACTCACACAGTGATCTCCTGAGGTTCAAGACTTTCCCTAATAACCACCTCCACCCCCCACCCCTGCCCTGGGTTCTCGGCTGGTGAAATGCCCAGAGGCCTGGTGGGCATAATTCAATGAGGAGAACACCCCACTCATGGCCCAACCAGGTCTCCGTAATGCATGCCAGATCCGCTCTCCCCTCTTATATGAGGTCGTAAATGAGGGGAGCCCTATGTACCATGGACCTGGCATTAAGCGATACCAGCCGGAGACCCGGGTCCTGTAATCCCGAACACCCAGGGGTGAGAGAAGGGCAATGAGGGCTGGAGCGCACAATCACTCTTAAACAGCAAACCCGCATCCCCTGGAAATAATTTGGCCTTAGGCCCCCACCGTATCTGCCCCTCCCACATACAGTAGAGATGGCAAACCCCGCAATGGAATGGTTTAATGTCTCCTCCGGAATCCCAACCCTTTCCAGCACTCCCAATTTAATGTCTCCTCCAGAATCCCAACCCTTTCCAGCACTTTGAAATAACATGAGAGATTGGTTGTTAGATTTATATGTATGCAAGCACATGTGGTTCATGTATTGATTATCTTTTTAGCTAATTTTCCAGTCTTCAAAACTGTTTTACCAGAAAGAAGGAGTGGAAAGGGGAGAGAGGAGAAGGAGAGAGGAAGGAGAAGTAGAGATGAGAAGGATGACAGATGGAAGATAGGAGATAGGGAAGAGGAGGAGAGAGGGAGAAGAAAGTGATGGTTAGGGTACAAATATGGTGTATGGAGACCAGAAGAGCCAATAATCGTTCTTGGGGGTTGTGGTAAGATGAATTGATGTTAATATTTAATAATATAAAATAATATTGGCTATGTAACAGTGTACATGTGGTATACTGTTTATTTGTTATAAAAATTAAAAAAATTAAAACCTTTTTATAAAAAAAAATGTTTTATCAGCTGCTTAAGACTCAGAAGAAATAATCAGTGACATGCAGTGAAGCTTATGGCTGGTGAAGCAAAAAGAAAAAAGCAGCTTGACAGCGGAAAAAAAGAGATTTAGAGGAGGAGAAGCTACCGGGAGGGGGAGGGCTGGTGCGGGGAGAAGGACCAGTAGATGATGTGGCACTGCACAGGCTCTGGGATGAGCTCAAACCGCTCCTCCACCTGCTGGAAGGGCCAGTTCTCTGCCACACGCCGCACCACAATGTCCAGCAGGGACTCTGGGCTCTGCGTCTTGCCCAAGGGCAGCACTCCGAACGCGGCATAAGCCACGGCCAGCACAGAGGGGAAAACGGCAGCAGCGGAGAAAGCGGCAGCGGCGGCCAATGAAGTTCCCGTGACGCAAAGTGCCCCGCCGATATTGCCGCCCGCCCGCTGCCCCGGCCTGCAGCCAGCCCAGCACCATACCTGGGTCTGCAGCAAAGGTGCTTGGCGGCTCCTGCGATGCAACGTGCCCCGCCGCCCCTGATGCTGCCACCCTCCCACTGCCCTGGCCTGCAGCCAGCCTAGCACCATACCCGGATCTGCAGCAAAGGTGCTTGGCGGCTCCCGCAATGCAAAGTGGAGAGTTGAACTTGCTCGGAGCATGAACTTTTCCAACATAGGCGCGTTTTACAAGCAAGGCTCCTGCTGCTAGATTGCGCAGTCGCTCAACTGCAAGGCATGATTCGCTGCTCCCAGATCAGGAGGCAGGAGAATTACGTGCCTCCTTTGCATATGAAATTTTTCGCTTTTTAACCTTTGCTTAACTCTTAAAAGGCGAAAAATTCCTTATGCAAAGGAGGCCCATAGTTCTCTCGCCTCCTCCTATAGTTAACACTAAGCAGACTCCAAGTCACTGCGACTTGGAGTCTGGCAGCAACTACCTTGGCTTTAATTATTTTTTAAAAAAATCTTTAAAATTCTTTCCTTTTCCTCATGACTGGTGAGGCCACGCCTCCCCTGCCTCTAGTTACTGCATGTCCCTGGAAATAATGGAATAAAATTTAGACTGAAGATACTATTGAATTTTACAATACATTTCTCAGGGAATCATTATTGATCAATTTTCTTTCTTATCTATTTTATTTGTAACTTTTTCTCCATTACTATTATTTGTTCATATTCTTAGCAGAATGTGCTCTGGATAACATTCTGGATGACATTAAGCTTCAGGAGCCCACTAGAGTACTCTTACTATTTATTCTCCTTTATGTTTTATATAACAATTTAGTGTTTCTAGTTTTTTCCATGCTGACCTCTGAGTCTGTGCATGGATATATTCAACAGAAAGCTTCCAAATTCAAGATTCAAAATGTTTCTGTTTCCTTTCATAATTCTTATAACCATGTGCGTATGATTAAATGATTTCATTATGTAATGTACAAACTCTTGTATTTAGCAAGAGTTCTTTCTCTGCCACAATTATCCCATTCTCAAAATAAAGTCAATCTACTTAATTTTTATTATAATGGCTACAGAACGGGCAAAGAACAACAACAATAACAACAACCTTTCCTCAGGGAAAACACTGATCTTGCTTCCCCATGCTTTTGAGATATTTTCTTTTAAACATATAATTCTAGATGTTAATTCATTTTTCCCATTATTTAAAAAACATGTCTTACAATTACTAGCAGCAGTGTCCAGAACAAAATAATGACACATATTCATTAGCATAATCACACAAATGTCATTTTTGTCACATAAATTGTCCAGTACATTTTCTGATAGAAGTATATATATTAAAATGTTTGCATGATTATGTCTTCATGCCTATGTTGTCATTTGCTCTCCTTGTCTCCTCCTCACTCAGATATCCCTGCAATATATATTTGGTTGCAATTCCATATCTTTTTGTTTACTGAATACGATTCATATGATAGCAATAGCACTTAGACTTATATATTGTCTATAGTGCTTTAAAGCACTTCCTGAGTGGTTTACGGAGTCACGATATTGACCCAACAATTTGGGTCCTCATTTTACTGACTTCAGAAGGATAGAAGACTAAATCAGGATCAAACTCCGGGCTTTGCATAGTTAGCCTGCAATACTGCATTCTAACCACTACACTACTTGGCTATTCAATGCAAAATAACAGGCTTACATGTTGCTGTGGTAATATCCTTGCTCTTTGTGAGAATAGCTAGATTCATACAGTATACAACTTATATTCTGTTCTGTTCAGTGGTTCCCAACCTTTTTTTGGCCATGCCTCACTTAAGCATCTTTAAAATCCCAATTTCCCCTCCCCCACATATAATTGTTACTTTACTCAAAAAGTGAACTCTACTCATGCAGATTAAACAAGGTTCAAACTTCCCTATTAAAAATCAAATTGTTCCCCTGCAGAGCCTGGGCCCCATGTTGGGAACCACAGGTTTAGAATGAAGTAGTGGCTTTGTATTTTATGGATCCAGTCATTATGATCTGTATTTCCAATCTAATATGCAGAGTAAACTATTTGTGATTCATTCAAATAACCATGGTTAAATAAACATGTGAATTCACTCGGTTTTCTTCTGTCCTACCTTGTATAAATTGAATATGATGCTTAATAACAGGATACAACTCTACATTTAAACATTTTCTCTCTCTAATGGGTATGCTTCATAGAAAGTTTCGAGAAAGTTTTTAAGTGTCAATGCAAACTGACATAGATAATTAATATGTAGCACTTCCCCAATTAATTATTGGAAACTGATGCTTCAGCAGAGGTTGAGAATAGGAAAAGTCTTTTATTGAAATATTGTTGCTTATTCTAGCAATTTCTATACATTTAATATTAATTTTTACTGTGCAACTCAACCTTAGCCATATTTATACAATTGAATATCCACAATGAGGATATTATAGATAGATTAATGCACAACTCAGTTTTTAATATTTCATGCTGTCTTGTTTTTATCACTACTATTGAAAAGTTTAAGATTCTTGTTTGGGAGTTGTTGTTTTTTTTAGTCTTCTGCTTAAGCAAGCATATGGTTTTCTTTCCTTACTATGATTTCCCTGTCTTTTCATGTTCTTGTCTCCTAATTTTTCCACTCAGTGATTTTCTTCTGTTATTTCTTTTCTTTGTCTTTTTTTTTATTTTGTGTCAACAAAACATAAAACTGGGTCATATCTAAAGTCTTTCCTTATTGATATATCACAAAGACTAATTTAGGAAAAAAATCCCAGTGTGAACAATGCTACAAAAATAATCTCCACCTAAAACACTACAAAATGTATGCCCAAAATGTGAACTTAATTAAACAAAGACATTAAACTACTAATGACTGTGTCAAGCTTCAATGGTTCAGAGCGTGCTAATATAAAGAAGTACATCTTTCTGATTAACTCTGTTGAATGCTGACACATGATAATATAAAAATGAGTGGGTCAGACAGACCTAATGTATAATTTATAATGTAATCTTCAGCAACTAGAGTGTGGGCTTTTCCGGACTTCCAGTGGGGGGAGGGGCTGCCTGCAGGAGCTGGCTCTTAACAGCTCCTGATTCTCGGTTGCGTTAAACTGTCTGAACAGCAATTCATCAGTTGTTTGACAGCTTGTTTGCCTTTTTCTTCGGGCTTAGAAGATAAGGTGAGATAATTGTGCTGGGGCAGTGTGCCAACTAACTTCCCCAGACCATAAATCTGGGGGCGGGGGAGGAAGGACACCCGACAGCAGAATTCTCTCCGTGCCAAGAATCCTGCTGCCTTTATTCGCAGGACAAAGGCATCCACCCACCCTCTGCACAAAATCTGATTTATTGAATCCAGGAGGAGCAGAGCCTATACACGTGAACTTTTAATTGTATGTATTAATCCTTAGCTTCATTTTTACAAAAACTCCTTCTGATAATTTACTTGTTAAAGAGGCATTCAAAATGGCGCCCTTTGTAGTTGTACCGGTCAGACCTTGAATTTCTACGGAACTTAAAACTTCAAAGAAAAGGAAGTGATTTATTACTAAACTAAACAGTAATTACTGTACAATCGGCCAGCATAGTTTTATTAATTGGCTGAAGAAGATTAAACTTGGAATGGCTTCTAGGCAAAAGGTGCCCCCCTCCTTCTAATGCCCCAAAAAGTGCGGGCAATTCCCATGCTCCCGGTACGAAATTACAGTCATTACTTCCCCACCCCCCCATTGTTGCAGGGGAGCAGTTGACTAAAGAAATTTTTCAGAAAAACTGGCTGAAGCTTTTAAAAACCACGCAGTTGTGATGGAAACAAAAATTAAGGCAGTGATATCTGTTGCTCATAAAGAACTGTATGACAAACTTGAGACTCGGGTTCAGAAGATCAGGGACGACAAGTTGGGGGTTGTTAATTCGTTAACAGAATATGTCTCAGGAATTGAAGACAGATTAGAAGATCTTAATGATGCCAATATTAACTTGGTATCAAAAATGGATGTGGTGCAACAAAAAGTTGGAGATGCTGAAAAAGAAATTATTATGTTACAGTATAGACAAATGGAATTTGCATTAAGAATAAGAGGTTTACGGGAAAATAAACAGGAAAATTTGAAACAGATTCTCTCAGAAGCCTCCGATAACCTGATGGGAAGCCCAGGTGGGAATTTTGAATAGCAAATTGATAAGGCTTATCGTGTTAACTCCTGGCTTGCCAGACAGAAGCAATTACCAAGAGACATTGTGGTATACTTTGCGACAAGAGACATGAGAAATATTTTATTTTATTTATTTATTTATTGGTGTTGTATGCCGACCACTCCCGAAGGACTCCGGGCGGCTTACAATAACAGAGGAAGGGGATAAATAGACAAACAGACAAACAACAGTTTAAAATACACAACATTCATAGTTACAGTGGGGCTGGCTATTTCAACAGCCCCCCAGCCTGCTGGAGCAGCCAGATCTTAGTGGCTTTGCGGAAGGCCGGGAGAGTAGTAAGGGTCCGGATCTCCATGGGGAGCTCGTTCCAGAGGGCTGGAGCTGCAACAGAGAAGGATCTCCCTCGGGGAGTCGCCAGCCAGCATTGGCTGGCAGATGGAATCTGGAAGAGGCCAAGTCTGTGCGATCTGATCGGTCTATGGGAGGTAATTGGCAGGAGGTGGTCTCTCAGGTACCCAGGTCCGATGCCATGTAGGGCTTTATAAGTAACGACTAGCACCTTGAAGCAAGTATGGAGACTAATGGATAGCCAGTGCAGCTCGCGGAGGATAGGTGTAACATGGGTGTACCTGGGTGCACCCATGATCGCTCGCGCGGCTGCATTCTGGACTAGCTGAAGTCTTTGAATACTTTTCAAGAACAGCCCCATGTAGAGCGTGTTACAGTAATCCAGTCTTGAGGTCACAAGGGCGTGAGTGACTGTCTGAAGGGCCTCCCGATCCAGGTAGGGTCACAATTGGTGCACCAGGCAAACCTGGGCAAAAGTCCCCCTGGTCACAGCCGACAAATGGTGTTCTAAAGTCAGCTGGGGATCCAGGAGGACTCCCAAATGGCGAACCCTCTCTGAGGGGCGTATAATTTCACCCCCCAGCCTGAGAGATGGAATACTTGGCCAATCTTTGGGAGGGAACATCAGTAGCCCCTCGGTCTTGTCTGGATTGAGTGCCAACTTGTTTACTCCCATCCAGACCCTAACAGCCTCCAGGCACTGGCACATCACTTCTACTGCTTTGCTGAGTTGGCACGGGGCGGACAGATACAACTGCGTATCGTCCGCATATTGGTGGTACTTAATGCCGTGCCGGCGTATGATCTCACCCAGCGGCTTCATGTAGATGTTAAATAGGAGGGGGGACAGGACCAAACCCTGCGGCACTCCATAATTGAGGGGCCTAGGGGTTGACCTCTGCCCTCCGACCAACACCGACTGCGACCTGTCCGAGAGGTAGGAGGAAAACCACCGAAGAACGGTGCCTCCCACTTCTTGCAACCGTCGCAGAAGGATATCATGGTCGATGGTATCGAAGGCCGCTGAGAGGTCAAGGAGCACAAGATAGAGGGGTGACCCCTATCCCTGGCTCGCCAGAGATCATCGATCAGCGCAACCAAAGCAATTTCCGTGCTGTAACCAGGCCTGAAACCCGACTGAAAGGGATCCAGATAATCGGTTTCATCCAAGGACTGTCGGAGTTGAGAGGCCACCACTTTCTCAACAACGTTCCCAACGAAGGGCAGGTTAGAGACTGGATGATAGTTGCTCAAAATGGCTGGGTTCAGAGATGGTTTCTTCAGGAGGGGTCTCACCACCGCATCCTTTAGGAGGAGCGGGAAAATTCCCTCCCGGAGAGAGGTGTTAACTATCGTCCGGATCCAGCCGCGTGTCACCTTCCTGCTGGTCGAGACCAGCCAGGAGGGGCACGGGTCCAGTATACAGGTGGAGGCACTCACCGCTCCCATGGCCTTGTCCACTTCCTCAGGAGAGACAAGTTGAAACTCAATCCATGAAATATGCTCAAGACCTTTTCCCGGTACCTCGGCTGGTACCGTGCAATTGGAGTCCAGCTCTGTCCGAATCCGAGCGACTTTATCCATTAAATACTGAACAAATTCCTCAGCTCTACCTTGTAAAGGGTCATCCGCATCCCTCCCTTTCAAGAGGGAGCGGGTTATTCTAAACAAGGCGGCTGGGTGTGATTCAGCGGATGCAATAAGTGCGGCAAAATGCGAACATTTCGCCGCCCGTATTGCCATGAGATAGGCTCTGATAAAGGCTCTCATCAGTGCTCGGTCTGACTCAGATTTACTGGCCCACCAGCGGCACTCTAGGCGTCTCTTTTGGCGTTTCATCTCCCGGAGTTCCTTGGTAAACCAAGGGGCCCTCCTGGATCCGCTGCCTCGGAGAGGTCGCAAAGGCGCAATCCGGTTTAGAGCCCCCGCCGCCGCTGTATTCCAGGCAGCAACTAAGGACTCCACCGGATTGTGGACGAGAGTGTCAGGTATTTCTCCAAGCGCCATCTGAAATCCCACAGGGTCCATCAAGCGCCTGGGGTGGAACCACCTAATCGGTTCCCCCTCTGGGGGATTGGTTTCCGAAAGTCAAGCCTCAGTAGGAAGTGGTCAGACCATGACAAGGGCAAGGTCTTGATGCCCTTCAACTCTAGATCACGTCTCCACTGCTCCGAGAGGAATACGAGGTCAAGCGTGTGACCCGCTGAATGAGTCGAACCCCAAATTACTTGGGTCAAGTCCATGGCTGTCATGGAAGCCATGAATTCCTGCGCTCCATCAGAGTGTTCACCAAGTGTAGGCAGGTTGAAATCCCCCAGAACCATAAGCCTGGGGAACTCTACCGCCAACTCGGCTACTGACTCGAGGAGCGAGGGGAGGGCTGTTGCAACGCTGTTGGGAGGTAGGTACATTAGCAACAAACCCACTTGACCTGCAAGGTCCAACTTCATCAGCAGGGACTCACACCCGACAAGCTCCGGAGCAGGGATCCTACGAGGAATTAAAGACCTTCAGACGATGACCGCCACTCCCCCACCCCTTCTCTGGGGTCGAGGCTGATGAAGCACCTGAAATCCTTCTGGGCACATTTCAGTGAGGGGGACTCCTCCCTCCGGGCCCAGCCAGCTTTCAGTAATACATGCCAGGTCTGCCCCCTCGTCTAAAATTAGGTCCCGGATGAGGGGAGCTTTGTGAACCACAGACCTGGCATTTAGCAACAACAGCCTGAGACCAGGGGCCTGACAGTTCTCGCCATCTGGCCCTGGAGTGGAACTAGCAGGGCCGGAAGGAGGGATCTCTGTGACGTAGTGAACCCTCCTTCCCCGGTAATGGCTAGCCCTGAAGTTCCCGTCGTACCTGCCTCTCCCCATAGTGACCGTAATGCTCCGGCCCACCCCCGCACCCGTAGACCCCATATCCCCTCCCGCAGCCTCCGCTCCATCCAGCAGGCGATTTATGTCACTCATTCCGGGACGGGAGGTAGGCCTGGGCCCCCTACCACTTCTGCAATAGCACTCAGTGGAGGAGGCACCAGGCTATGCTCTCAGTCCTCTCATACATACACAGCCATTCATCCATGCATTCCCCACGTAAGTCAATTAAAACACAGAAAATACAGCAATAATGAAGTTTAAAAAGTGGGTACAGACATCAACCAGACATACCATTCACACCACATTCCTAAAATTTGTGGAGCACAAGTGTAATTTAAAATAGTCAATGGTGCGGGGAGGAAAGGGAGAGCTGCTCCATCCCTCTCCCTTCCTCCAAGTCCCAACAAAGGCACCCAAGGCCGAAGGTCCTAAGTCCATGTATAGGAAACAAGCTGCAGTCGTTGCCAGTATAACAAAGCTTTTTCATGTTCACTGCAGCGATGGTATTTCTTGAAAAGACGAAGTGAGAAAGAACATAGAGAAGGAGAAGTCGAGGGGGCTCCAACCGGGGTCAGGGATGGTAGTCACTGGGAGAGATGTTTAGCCAATCTCTGAGTGCCCCGCCTATCCGGGATTTGAAGCGCCACAAATAAGATGGACTAAGTGATGGCGCTATCTGAGGTGGCAGGCTTGGGACAGCTTCGGGTGGCCGTGGGCTTAATAGATGAAAATAAAAATACAGTCCAAAAGCCGCGTTTAAAAAGAGCCAGGTGTCAATTAATGAAAGACCTCATAGCGGCAGCGGCAGAGTGCAGGAGAAGAGACCAAGTCGAAGGGAAGAGGGAGGGGGGGCATCCAAAAGAGCCGCAATGGCGGCAGATGAAACCAGCCACCCACTCTCGCCCAGTATAATCCCAGACTGACCACCTTCTCCGGGGGGTGATGGACAGCCCAACACAGGCCCAAAGGCTCCTCACAGTTAGAAAATTGCCGTTGAAAATGCCGGAGATGGTGGGAACGCTGAAAACACTGCCCAGAGGCCCCGCCATCAGCGCAACGCCGCCATTGCCGCCATAATTCAGTATGGAAGGCCCGTGACTTTTACAATAATATATTGAAGGCTGGACATTCCGCCCTGCCTGGACCTAGAGAAAGAGAACAAGAAGGACAAGACAGACAGCAAACTACACAAGTATCAACAAGGTCTGATCAATCTTCTCTCTCAGAAGTACAAGGAGCCAAGGAACAAAGACAAACCCATGTGATTACCAGACAAATGGACCAAGAATTAAAGAAGCAACAATCACAACAAACACCTGTCAAGATGCTACAGCTACCAGCTCAGAAGTAGTGGGAGGAGCCAGACCAAAGGTTAAATTCCAGGAAGTCCAGATGGCTCTAAAAAAGCTTCAGGGAGCCAAAGATGACAACTAAGTTCCTAACGTGGAATGTTAATGGATTAAATTCCCCGCAGAAAAGGAAGAAAATAAATCACTATCTTAAACAGTTCAAGAATGATATAATTTGTTTGCAAGAAACTCACATTAGATCAACTGATCAAAAATACTAGATTAATACAAGACTTGGGCAATACTTTATAGCTTCAGCTTCAGAGAAGAAAAATGGTATAGTCATCTACTTAAGGAAGGATATGAAAGCTGAATTAATTGAAGCAGACTCCCAAGGAAGATATATTGCAATAGATCTGGTACTAGAAGGGAAAAGGACATTGTTACTGGAAATATATGCTCCCAACCAACAACAAGATGGATTTTATAAAAAGCTCCATGCTAAATTAGTTCAGTGGGATTATAGGTCTTGCATACTATTGGGTAACTGGAATGGTGTTTTGGACACCAAGAAAGATAAGAAGGCTTCTCGGCCAAATACTCAAATGCGAGCGAAACTACCTAAGTCCTTTTTTGATATGATGGATGATTTTGAACTGAGAGATATTTGGCGAAAAAGAAATGCAGAAGAATACGACTTTACCTTCTTTTCTGATAGTCACCAATCTTTTTCTAGAATTGATTTCATACTAACTACCAATGATTTGCTTTCTAGGGTAAAGAAGACAAAGATATGTGCCAGAGTTTTATCAGATCATAACCCGGTTTGGATAGAGTTGTGAGGTGTGACGCATGCAAGAAGGTCTTGGAGACTGAATGAAAATTTATTTAGATATGAGAAATATATTAATGAATGTAAAAAATTGCTAACAGAATACTTTGTTTTTAATATGAATAAGGGTACATCTATGGAAATTGTATGGGATGCAAGTAAAGCGTATATGAGAGGAGTTTTGATAAATCTAAATAGATTACATAGACACAAACAGGGGGAAAAGCGAACAGAACTGGAAGATGAAATTAGGAAGAAAGAGCAAGAGTTAACTTTAAAACGAGGAGATAAAAAGATTAAAGAAGCAAGTACCTTATTAAAAGACCAATTTAATATGCTGATCTCAGACCAGGTAGCTACCAGTCTGTTATATGCAAAACATAACGTGTTCTGCAATGCAAATAAATCTGGTAGATGGTTAGCATATCTGATTAGGAAAAAACAAAAATCTCGTAACGTAACCAAATTACACTACAGAGGGAAAGAAGTGTATCAACAGGATGAGATTCAAAAGGTCTTTTGTGAATTCTTTATAGCATTATACAAGGGTGATAAAATTAAAGGTCTAGATATAGAAAGATACTTGGATAAAGAAAAAATACCCATAGTTAAAGAAGAGCAGAGGGAAAGATTGAATCAACCAATAACTTCGGGGGAAATCCTACAGGTAATCAAGCAGTTAAAGGCAGGGAAGGCACCGGGTACAGATGGCTTGACAGCGGCTTATTATAAAAATCTACAATTAGAAATGGTAGAACCTCTTAAGGAATTATTTAATAAGATTCAAACGGAAGGCAAGGTACCCCCATCTTGGAAGACAGCTTTTATATCCCAGATACCCAAAGAAGACCAAGATATTACTCAACCAAAAAATTATAGACCCATATCACTACAATGTAGATTATAAAATCTTTACCAAAATACTAGCAAACAGGTTAATGTTGGTTATTCAACAATTGATCCATAATGATCAAACAGGTTTTATTCAAGGGAGACAAATGAGAAATAATGTAAGATTAATTGTTAATGCACTAGAATATTTGGGAAAGAATAACCAAATTCCTGCTGCGCTCATATTTCCAGATGCTGAGAAAGTCTTTGATTGAGTTAACTGGCAATTCTTCTTGAAAACATTGCAAAAAATGCAAATAGGAGAACATTTTTACCATCAATCAAAGCAATATATCAACAACAAACAGCTCAAATTATAGTTAATGGAAGTTTAACAGATTCTTTTCAAATTGAAAAAGGTACAAGACAGGGTTGTCCCTTGTCCCCATTATTGTTTATCATAACTTTGGAAATATTGCTGAATAAAATACGGGGCTTGGAGGGCTTACAGAGAATCAAGATTAGGCAGCAAGAATATAGAGTACGTGTTTTTGCGGATGATTTGGTTATAATATTAACCCAACCGCAGGAATCTAGTAAGGTCTTAATGAATATGATTAATCAATATGGTCAAGTGTCAGGATTCAAAATAAATTTAGGGAAAACAAAGATATTAGCTGCAAATATGAATACTAAACAAAAGGAAGAACTAGAAAGAATGATAGGATGTGAAATAGTTAAAAAGGTCAAATATTTAGGAGTTCATATTTCGAGCTCAAACGGGAAGCTATATAAGTATAATTATGCACCACTTTGGCATAGTATACAGACAGAGATGAAAAAATGGGAGAAGTTACAGTTATCCTTGTTGGGAAGAATAGCAGCAGTGAAAATGAACATTTTACCTAAATTTTTATTTCTTTTCCAAATGCTACCAATACTTTAAAAAGATGTAAACCTGTTAGAATGGCAGAAGGGTATTAATAAATTTGTATGGGCAGGGGAAAAGCCGAGAGTAAAACTAAAAATAATGCAAGATGTGCGTGAGAGGGGAGGTTTGAAATTACCCAATTTAAAATTATACTATGATGCAGTATTTTTATCTGTAATTAGTGATTGGATTAATTTAACAAATGATATAATACTTAATATCGAGGGGCATGATCTGGTATATGGTTGGCATGCTTACCTGCTATATAACAAAAAACTGGACAAGATTTTTAAAAGTCATATTTTAAGGAATGCTCTACTGTGGGTCTGGAAAAAATATCAACATAAATTAAATGACAAGATACCCATGTGGGCAATTCCTAGACATGCAATAGAAAATATGAACATAGTACAAAAACAGGATATAATTACTTACAGACAGCTTCTTACCCTAGAAAGGGGTGTATTACAACTAAAATCCTTGGATGAATTAAAAGAGGAAAAGGTAATCCAAACAAGGTTCCAGTATGGGCAGCTACATGCCAGGTGGAAAACAGATCAAAAAATTGGTTTTATGCAAGTCGAGGATAATTTACTTAAACAAATAAGAGATCAAAGTTTAATGCATATAAAGAGATTATATAATGTATTAATACAGATGGACTCTGAAACAGAATTAGTTAAAGACTGTATGATAAAGTGGGCTCAAAATATTGAAGAACCAATAATGCTGGATACATGGGAAAGGATTTGGGTAAGAAATGTAAAATTTACACAAGCCCAAAACTTGAGAGAAATTTTTTACAAAATGTTTTATAGATGGCATTTAGATCCTAAAAAGTTGGCTTCTATGTATCCGAACTTACAACCCAAATGCTGGAGATGTGATTCTCTGGACCCTACATATTTTCATATATGGTGGACTTGCAAAAAAGTTAAGGCATTCTGGATAAAAATATGGTGGATTATGCAAAATGTTCTTTAAAAAAGGATAAAGTTTATCCCTCAGTTATTTCTGTTAGGTATAATTACTGATTGTACAGCAGTAGAGATTAATTTGATTTTGCATTTAATAACTGCAGCTAGATTGTTGGTGGCGCAATACTGGAAGAAGGAAGACTTGCCTACTATTCAAGAATGGACATTGAAAGTCACAAATTTAGCCGAGATGGCTAAAATATCTACATATCTTAAGGACTACTCAAATGAGAGATATAAACGAGACTGGAAAAAATGGATTGATTATACTCAAAATAAATATGGGACTAAGAAATTCCAGATAGCTTATGATTAAGATCAGGAATGATATAAATTGTTTAAAGTTAGCCTAGCAAGGAGGAGCTAAGTTCAATTTAAAGATGTTGTCAATTTCCTACTCTTTTTTCAAATATATTTTATACTGTTTTTGTTAAAGATTTATACTGTGTATGGGTTCTGGGAAGTCAGGGGAGGGAAGGTTGGGGGGGCTGGGGGGGAGGGGGAGGGGGGAAGTATATTAGGCTTGACGAGGGGTGTTAGATTTTAAAGTAATATGATTGCACATGTATACTGTCTTCTCTTATTTTTTCTTTAAAACTAAGATATGTTAAGTATATGGATATGGAAGTATAAATACCATCAACACAGAATGGAGTTTGCCCAGAAGCTGAAATACACCAGGTGAATGAGAGGAAGAGTGGGAAGCAGAGGACAGAAGAAAGATAAGAGAGGGATAGGAGAGAGGGTAAGGGGGGAAGATAAGGAGAATAAGGAGGAGTGGAAAGAGGAGAGAGGAGAAGGAGAAAGGAAGGGGAAGTAGAATAGAAAAGGATGATGCAGGGAAGAAAGGAGGTAAGGAGGGGGGAGGAGAGAAGCAGAAGAAAGTGGTGTATGGAGAGCAGAAGAGCCAATAATTGGTTTCTATATTTTAGGGGTTTTTTTCCGGGAGTTGATGGCAAGATCAACTGATGTAATTATTAATTAATACAATATGATATTGGCTATGTAATAGTATACATGTGATTATATGTTATGAAAATGGAAAATAAAAAAAAGTATTTCATAGAGTGTGGGCTTTTCCAAAATGCTTCTATCATTCCTTTAAAATGATAGAAAATAAAGATGTGAATTTTGCTGCCTTCACTAGCCATCCTTGTCAAGGGACATTAACTAAATTAGGATACAACTGATTCTCAATGGTTTCATCATGACTGCTAATCAGCTATGCAGAAGCAAATTCATCAGCAAAGGTTTTTGTTAACATAATTAACTGATTTTTCAAGAACTATAATGAACAACCTATATCAGGGGTGTCAAATTCGATTTCATTGAGGGCTGCATCAGGGTTGTGTTTGACTTTGAGGGGCTAGAATGGGCATGGCCAGGGTAGGCATAGACAGCTCTTCGTCACTCATGCCAGGGGTGCCTATGGTGGTCTAAGTGCTCTTCCAGGAAAATGGGCTCCATTTCAGGTGCAACCCTCCCAAGCTCCATTTTCAATGGCAAAGGCATTGTGGGGCGGTCCTTCCCTGTTTCCAGGATGGCCCTTTGGGCCAGATCTAAGCACTGTCCAGGCTGGATCTGGCCCCCAGGCCTTGAGTTTGACACCCCTGAACTAGATGATATTCTAGTCCTATCCCCCTCCTATCCTTCAGTATACCTCATGTATTGGTGTCGGGTGGCTCCTTCATGGCAGGAAACAAAATAGTTTGTGCCACAATTAGCTGCATGTGGGGAAATCCTATATAAGGTTGCAAATGTCCTATAAGAAGTTCATTAAATATTAATGGAATGTTGTCTATGTTATTTACATGAAATTATTTTGTGTCTCACTGCTGTGATAATTAATTGTGGTTTAAGACATTCCAAATGACTGTAATATTGAAGCAAATTTTAAAGTAACCAATAACAGTTATTGGCTGGGACGTGATTTACCCTAAAGCAACCACCAGCCAAAATGTTTCCATTGTTAGCTTATAGTTTGTTCCGTTTAACTAAATATTGTTTTGTGGAATTGGAATAAAAGTCCTTTTCTGATATACTTTTTTTTGTATACTCTTTGTTTGATTCAACATTAAATTATCCCAGAAAAGCCACCACAGAGAAAGATATTTAGATGGAAGCTAAATAAACCAAGACATTTGGGAATAAAGAAAATCCCTTAATATAACTCTTGCAATACAAAGTTGATTCAAATATGAGAGTGAAAAATATTTTAAAAATGCAAAAATGAAGGTAGTACAAATAAAATTCCCATTTTAGGAAAGATGTTGTAAAATAAGTTTTATTCTGATTTGTATCAAGACTTTTTTTCTCATTTCAGAAGACTCTTTTCTACATGAAAGCATGTAGTTTTTAACAATAACATCTTGTGCTGAGGAACAATGTTTTTAATAATTTCTGCAGAAAAATTAAATCCATACATCTAGTGCAATTTGAAAAGATATTTGTAATCCTAACTATACTAAAAATAGCATTGTATTTACCCTTGTATTCCATACACTCATCCTTTGTGTAATTATGAAGAAAACAGCTAGATACAAATTGAGGGGGGAAAATGTAATAACTGGTTTGTTGTCAGTGATTTACACAAAGGCTAACATGACAGCCAAATAGCAGAAAGCCTGTAATTATGATGCCCCAAATCAAACTTCTGTTGAAGACTTTTTTTCCACTGAATTTCATATAACTATTTAAAGAAAGCAACCCTTTAAAAAGAAAACACAACTCATTTTATAACAGAATAAGCAGCTTTTCTAAACACCTGTATAGGCAGCCTATGGCTTGCATCTGGCATCTCTCCAGTGTCCCAATTTGCAGATATCTGCCATCAGCTGGGAATTAAAAGTAAGGTGACTGTTGCAGTGGTGCTAGTAAAAAAACCTATATCCAGTACTGTGTGGATACATAAATTCTTACCCCACAGTGATCCCCCTGGGGCCACGCTCTCTCACTGTTTCTCTTGCCTCAAAACATTGTTATTTAAGTCTTTTCAGCTAGTAAGCCTTGAATACATCCACACACCAATACATAACCACAGGCACACACACACACCAGGTTTAAGCATTTACTTCATGAGAAAGATGACCAAGAGAGTTTCTACATAAAGACAAGGTTGACAGAGTTTTATCAGTTCTCTTAAATTAGTTTGCACTATTCCACATTTGGAGATTTTCAGAACAGGAGAGGAAAGGGTTAAGGGTGAATTACAAGGCTACCATCTAAACATGTAGAACTGGGTTACCAGATACTCTCAGATCACAGTGATGTCCTGGAATAAAATTGTATCTTGTATAATTCTGTATTGCTTCATAAAAGTAGTTCTCTGCTGTAGCCTAGCTTGGCCCCACCTGAACAGAACATTTGAAGGGAATTTGTGAAATGAAACAACAGTTGTTTTGTCTTGTGCACATAATCCTTCTTTGTCTTTATACCAAAATATGCTATTCCAAATAATCCTTCTTCTATATCCCTTATCATTCTAATAATGCAGTTCTCTATGAATCCTTTCTTTGGAAGTTAGATTCCATGAATCAATAATTCTGATTTCATGAATATGTATTAAATTGCTTTAGTATTGTAGAAACAGTGTAATTTTCTTTTTTTCTTATAGCTATATTTATTAGGCTATGTTTTAAATAAATTTACATATCTATTCCTTCCATTTCATCCCTTTACTAATATGGATTTATCAATAATATACTTGCAATTGTTGAATCTCTCTCTTGCTACAACTATTTTTTTTCATTAAGTCACAATGGGGTTTTTTTTTGTGCATGTCAATAAAGTGTTCCCTACAAACAATTGCTTAATGTATGGTTTGGAGTGATAAATGGCATGCTGGTTCCAATCTATTCCAAATCTAGAACTGGCAACAAAAATTATTTAAGAGATGTTAGTACAGAGTAGAGTATATAATATCATTTATGCATAGTGAGTTAGTCCCACAATATTGAATTTAATACATAGATCAGTTTATAATTAAAACCAAGTAACTCTAACAAATCTGCACTAATGGAAAGGATCACACTCTGATTCTCCTGAACTGTTTATAACATTGCTGACTTAAATATAAAATATAAAATGAATTACATGATTAAGAAAGTAAGCAATAATTTATTTATTGGTGTGCGGAGACAGATAGATATGATATTATAAATATGATACGTCTGTAAAGATGTTGGTAAATAAGAAATGCATTAATATAAGTTGGATTAGAAATAACATACAATAAATAAGGAAATAAATGTTGCATTCAATTTTCTCTTACTAATCCAATAAGTCCACAGCCACTTTCATTCATTATCTGTCACGTACTTATCTTGTCTGCATAGGGCAGAGATCAATCAGTGGAAGGGGCCCTGTGGCTAATCAGAACCGAAGTTACTAGAACAGAATAAAGCATGGAGGCTGCTGCTCTGAAAGGTTTAAAACAATCAACATTGTTTTACAGATTCATTTGCAAAGGGCTAGGATGATATCTTTTGTACTCTCAGGAGGAAACGACTGGCCTCTACTGGCAATGGGCCAAGAACATCTGCCATGGCAGAGTAGATCCACAGCTTTCAAACTGGGCTATCTAAGAAACAGGGATGGCTCCCTGCATTGTATCTAACAAATAAGCTTGCCTGGCATCTGAAAGATTCTATATCCTCCTCTTCTTGTCAGATACCTACATTTCTTTATTTGGCAAAATGCAACCTATATGTATTAAAGTAAAAATTATGATTCCCAGTTTGTTGATGAGATTAAATCTAGTTCTGTTTAAAGCTAAGAACAGTGTCCAAAGTCAAGAAAATAAATAATTATTAGGTATGGTTTGGTTTGTTAATTGGTTAAGACAATGAAAACCTGCTTTAAATTATGTTACGTCAATACCTAAACAGTAAAATTTCAAAATAAAACACAATATATATTTGAATGTTACTCCCTGCTGAAGTGTACAAGCTATTTTAAACAATATTATCCTCCAGGGCTCAAATATTGCTTTTCAATGTGCTAAATGATTTCACATTTTTTTAAAATCGCCATAATATTATGAAGAGGAATTGTTGCTACTTAAAAAACAAACAAAAAACAAAATTGAAGGAAAAGATAAACTAAGAAAACATACTGATAATTCCTTCCTTCCCATGTAAAGTTAAAATTTCAGATTTCATTTTTAAATTCTGATGTTCAGAGTTATATCAAAAATGCAAAGTTATCTAAACTTTGGCAAAAAAATATTTTATGCGCTGGTAAATAACTTCAAAAACTCCATATATCATGAAGATGAATATTTTCCCTTAGAAATAAAAAAACAAAAGGATTTTCTAAGGAAATAGAATGATATTCCCCTTCTTCACCACCCCCACTTTAGCAGTTAGCAATAGCAGTTAGACTTATATACCGCTTCATAGGGCTTTCAGCCCTCTCTAAGCGGTTTACAGAGTCAGCATATTGCCCCCAACAACAATCCGGGTCCTCATTTTACCCACCTCGGAAGGATGGAAGGCTGAGTCAACCCTGAGCCGGTGAGATTTGAACAGCGGAACTGCAGAACTGCAGCCAGCTGAAGTAGCCTGCGGTGCTGCATTTAACCACTGCGCCACCTCAGCTCTATAAAATAAAAGCCCATCACAATATCTATTTGTGAGTCTAAAAGGTTGGGCTAGGCAAAGCAAAAAGTTTTCCTTTCTATACTAAAACAATAGAGAAATTAAACTAGTTTTAAAAATTTATTTTTAATTTAAAACACAAAAGAGCTCCATGGGTTTGCCTGGGCAATGGTGATGTCAGTGGCTAATATTTTCAACTCAGAAACACCTTTAAAATCCTGCCTGCTACATGAATGGGGCAAAACAGATTTAGACCTGTGTTTCTCAGGCTGGCTGAGGAATTCTAAGACTTCAATCCCACACATCTTTAAATTGCTATGGTTGAGAAACACTAATTTATAAAGATAAAGGTTCCCCTCGCACATACGTTCCCAACTCTAGGGAGCGGTGCTCACCTCCATTTCAAAGCCGAGGAACCAGCATTGACCGAAGACATCTCTGTGGTCATGTGGCCGGCATGACTAAACACCGAAGGCGCACAGAACACAATTAATTACCTTACTTATTACCTCTGCAATTTGTAAGGAATAATGGTTTTTCCTCTGTTATTTTCCTGATCCATTTGTTTGTGTACATCTAAGCAATCCAAAGTGACAGGGTGACTAGCATTAGAAGAAAAATATGCTATTTTCAGATCAGATACCAGCTGTCAAGTTAGATAAAGAATATGGCATCAGAAATTTTACAGTTCAGCTGTATGTGCCTGAAACTCAATATTTTGTATGAAATCTTTGCTTGTATATGCTGCATATGGTGTCCTTGATAAATTCTTGCATAAAAGACTCATCAAACATGTTTCATTTGATGGTATGTTGATGCATTTAAACATGAAGATCTCATTTAGTCCCATTCTATTCACGTCTATGTCCCAAGGAAATCCAAACTGGAATGTAGCCTCACCTTCTCTATCTGATTTAGGTTTGCTTATTTATTGCTGTCTTTTCTTTCTGTTAACATGCCCACTTGCTAATACAACATTGTATTGAATGGATCGTACATGCATGTATATACTTCATGCCCTGCTTCCCTGCTCTCTCTGTACCTGCACACAAGCATTCATCCATGCACAGATCTCACACTCAATTTCCACAGCATCCTTGTGCTTGTACACACATGCACACATATGCACATGCACCTTCCTTTCCTTTCCAAGCTAACCTGTGATCCCACAAACTTCACATCCTTTTCCCACACCCTTGCAGTACTCATATAGATGTACACACTGAGGTTGACTCAGCCTTCCATCCTTCCGAGATGGGTAAAATGAAGAGGGGCAATATGCTGACTCTGTAAACCACTTAGAGCTGCAAATCACTGTAAAGCAGTATATAAGTCTAAGTGCTATTGCTATTTAGGCACTTTACAATTGGCTTCCAACAAACAGTTAATGGAGAAGCTAGCAGTAAAATTGCAAGTCATCATCATGTGATGTCACATGTAACCATTGTGGATGGAAGTTTATAATCATGTGATCTCTCAATTATGGTATCGCTTAATAACATAGTTGCCAGGCCCAATCATTAAGCATGCATTACACACATACTTTTAATGCATTTTGCCACAAAACCAAATAGTATGTTGTAGGGAAAATAAGAGGAGAAAGAGGTGTTGTATATGGTCATAGTCTTGAATTGTCGGTAAAAATGATAAAAATAGATACAAACAAACAAACAAATAAAATCTTATTTGCTTAGACATAAGATGCTGAGTAGATATTGTTCTTTTCTTTTTCAACAATTATCAAAAAAATCTTAATCATAATTTACTAAACTATGGTAATCTAGAACTCATGCAAAAGATTTATATTGTTGAACTAAGGTCACTTTACATATAGAAATATTACTTATTTTCTCATTTAAGAAACACTTTTCCCTCCAAGAATTACTTTTATATGATCACTGCAAAAAATACAAACTTTGTCTGAGATTTACAGTTTAAAGGATATATGGGGGGGGGGAGACAAGGAGAGAAAGGAAAGAAGGAAAAAGCAAGGTCAGACACAAATTCTTTTCATTAAATAGAAGTTACTAAATAGTGACAACAAGATTGTAATTCAAGGTAAAAAAATAGGAGCCTGACAGTTTGGCTAGAACTATCCATCTCATTTCTCTATGTTGCAGCCTCATAAAATGCTGCTGCAGAAAGGAACCAATTGCAGTTGCAGTCATTGATAAAATATATTTCATAGTAAAATAAGAAGTAGTTTTTTGTGAGTTGGTCAATGATATCTAAAGACCCAGGGGTCCAGAACGCTCTGTATGATTTGAATCCTGGACAAGAAGCAAATTAGTGGAATTATTATTTATCTACGCAATACCAGCTTTGGGAGAAAAGTGAACAAGACAAAAAACAAAACAGGAGCTAGACACAGTTCAAATGGAAACATGAACATAGACTTTCCTATTTTCTTTCATTCATAATACTAGAAATGATTTCATCTAATGAAGCAGCATGAACAGGGCAAATAACACATCATAATTTTTCACACTGCGTACCATTAAAATAATAGCTTTTGCTTTAAAATGATGTGATTTTGATTCCCAAATTAGATGAAATAATCCATAACTCAACATCATGATTGGATATAATACAGAACCAATGCTGAAGGTTCTGCATCTTCAACTCTCTACCATTAGAAGTTGCTAGTGCACATACATTCTTCTTGTACCGGCAAGGTATCTGATTGGCCAGCATGGAAACATAATGCTAGATTAAATTTGATTTTAATCAAAATGGAGAAAGCACAAAATATAAATATCTGTAAATAGAATTTGAATGACTATGCAAAGAAAGCAATGATAGTACCAATAATAATAGATACCTTTGTTGTAATTCCAGAATATCTGCAGCACCATTAGAACACCATAAGTATTTACAACATTACAACTAGTCAATTGCAAAAGGCAGTTTTACTTGGAACAACTTATATTCTGTAACAACACCTTTAATATTATTAAACACCATCTGCCTATGCCAGGTCATCGGAAAGGACTCAATGGGTGAGCAAAAATGGCAAATCCAGTCCAAATATCTGGTTGACTGTGCAGTCATCCATCATAATAATAGATCAGTCAATTGCAAAAGGCAGCTTTTAGAACAGCTTACACGTTGTGACAATATCTTTAACACCATCAAACAGCAACAGGTCCCTGGTACTTGATAGATAGATTAAAAATGCCAAATTCAGTCGCAAAATCTGACTGACTGTGCAACTGACAAAAATAATACAAAATCACCATCAGTCAGTTGAAAAAGCAGCTGTTTTATTTCAAAGTTGCTGACACAAACATACACAAGCTGAAATATTTACTACAGTTGCTGCAGAAAGTAATTCAAATGCCTAGTAGGGAGTGCTTGCTTGAATAATGTCAATGCAGTATAAGAAGCAATAGTGCACTCCAAATACATTACAAAAGTTACAGAAAGTTGAATCAGGTAGTCAGCCAGTGAAAGAGTCAAAGGGTCATGAAGAAGAAGCAGGAACAAGAGTCACAAATAGTTTTCTCCAACAAAAACTGCAAATCAGTTACTTACATCTGCCTGCTGACAGCTGGCTGTATCACTCGTGTCTCGCCCTTTGTCTAGTGAGGAGTTTCATTGAGGAGTGTTGCTCTGATCTTCCCTGTAGGTGTTTAAATCTGGGGCCGAGAGGTTGTGCCTTGTCTTCTGGCTGTTCCGGTTGCACATGAGAGACCTGGAAACAGTGTTGGGATTCAAAACTTTTTACTACTGGTTCTGTGACCATGGCTTGGTGGGCATGCCATGGCTTGGTGGGCATGACAGAGGAAGGATACTGCAAAATCCCTATTCCCTCCCCACCCCACTAACCTGCTTCCCAGTTCCGTTCTTCTGTTCAGGGCAACAAAAGAAGATCCGCTGGGAGGCCGCGCGGAGGGGGGCAGCCTATTTGCCAGTTTTCCAAACTACTCAAAATTTCTGCTACCAGTTCTCCAGAACCTATCAGAACTGGCTGAATACCACCTCTACCTGGAACAGATCACCCAATTTGAATCCTGACTTGCTGGGTCCTGGGCTGACAATTCTGAAATGCGGACTTCCCTGGAGCAACATCATCAGAATTGGATTGTGAGAGCTTATAATACTTTATATCCATTGATAATATTTTTAAAAGTATTAAACAACAACATCTGCCTCCTTGGGAAGAACTTAATTAGGTGTAAAATAAAAGCCAACTCCAATCTGCTCATTATATAACTAACCATAATAATTTACTGAGTTTATATGTGCCCCATCTTCCAGCCACTCTAGCCAGTATGCATCTAATACAATTTTATCATTTTTCAGACATTATGTAGGTGATGAATTTACTATTAAAATTATATTACTGCGTAAAATGTTAATTTTCAGACCTATGCCAACTAACCCTGATTAAATTCAAAGTTAAGAGTTGAGCCATGAAGTGGGTGTGATTCAAGCCTGGGTTTGATATTCAAAACGTCAAGAATCAAAGTTCAGTCTGAAGAATACATTCTTATTTATTTATTAATGTATTTGCCACCCATCTCATATCCAAATGACTCTGTATACTAAGGAAATGTCAAAATGCCTGCAGTGGTTTCATTTGTTTTGGTAAAATGAGATGAAAATCATGGAAATGGTCGACTCTTTAGGGTACATTAGGACTAAAGTCAAGAATTTCACCAGAGTAGTTTTTAAATAATTTCTCTTTAACTTCTTCGGATAATAGACTGGGCAAAAGAAAAAAAACAGCATTAATTTTTCTGGCAAGGAGTTTATATAACATATACAGAAAGTATTATAGTCCAAATTAAAAAAATAAAACTTTCCAAAGCTGTTTAAAAATGAAATTTTCTAGTTGTTTTGGGGTTGCCACAATAAAAAAGTCCTTTGAATTGCTCTTTTGTGGAAAATAATTTTTCAGGCTCTTGTCAGGACATTTTCTGGGTATTAGATCATAAGAATGGACATATTTATTTAACTTGGTCAGACTGGGAAGGAACCCATTATCACTAGCTTTGGTACAGTGCCAAACTGAACAGGACCAATTGCGAAAGCATATATTCTTCTGAAAAGTTAAATGACCAGTGACTCTCTCATCATGAAGGTGATGCAGTTTCACTGACTGATTGTGAGATGCTAGTTGAGGGACCAATTTAGCAAAAGGGTGGATGGGGTAGTGCTGGTGATGGCAGAATAATCCTCAATATGACAAAGAAATGCCGGTTGTTGAAGAACCTGCAGAGCTGTATTGTAGTATTATAGTATTGTAATTTTTTTTTTTTATTTCAACATAACTACAATTTACAAATATAAATTGTAACTGTTGGCAAACATCAAAATTTTGATTACGTGACCATGAGAATGCTGCAACGGTCGCTAAGTGTGAAAATGGTTGCTAAGTGTGAAAAATGGTCATCAGTCACTTTTTTCAATGCCATTGTAACTTTGGTCACTAAGCCCATTATACCACCTTTCTTGCCACAGTTCTTAAGTGAATAACTGCAGCTGATAAGTTAGTAACATAACATCTGGTTTCCCCATTTGACTTTGTCAAAAGGTCACAAAAAGCAATTACATGACCCCAGGACACTGAAACCATCATAAATACGAATCTGTTGCCAAACATCAAAATTTTGATCGCGTGACCATGAGAATGCTGCAACAGTCGCTAAGTGTGAAAATGGTCGCTAAGTGTGAAAAATGGTCATCAGTCACTTTTTTCAATGCCATTGTAACTTTGGTCACTAAACAGCCATGTTCCTGACTTAACAACCACCATGATTCACTTAACGTGGCAATAAAAGGTCGCAAAATGAGGCAAAAATCATTTAACAAACGTCTCCCTTAGCAACAGAAATTGGGGGATCAATCCTGGTCGTAAGTTGAGGATTACCGGTAGCCAATTGCAAAAGGCAACTTTACTTGGAACAGGTGAGATTGTGCCCGGATCCCTTTCATGCCAACATCCCATCCTGTCCATGGGGAGAACTCCACAGGCGGACAAAAGCCCCCAATCCCCTCTCAACCTCCAGCTGACTCTACCATCCGCCATAATCACACATGCCCCTCAAAGGCAAAACTCAGGGGGCTGAATTCTACAGGGGGAGGAGTAAAGGGGGGATTTGAGGGGCAGCCCAAAGCACCATCTGTCTAAATTTGCATCAGGCAGGCAGTAACATTTTCATAGACCATGATCAGAGGAGCAGCTGATCCTATGGAGAGACTCCTCCTGCATTCAGTCCCAGGCCTACAAGTGGAAGTACCCCTTCCTTCCTTCCTCGTTTCACCTTCCTTCCTTCCCTCCCTCCCTCTTTCTTCCTTCTAGCCTTCCTCCCTTTCCATTCTTTCTCCTTCCTTCCTTACTCTTGCCTATCTATCTTCTGTCTTTCTGCTCTTTAGATCTCTCTTCCTCCTTCCTTCCTCTTTCCATCCTTTCACCAAAAATCAGGATGTTTTATTAGCATCAGCATCATTCTGCTGAAAATGCCAGATTCTGTAGTACTTCTGGATGAAATTTAGAAAATTACAGAGACATGAGGAACCATTATATAATTTCACTTGGCAAAACTCTGATTAAAATAATAACAACAAAATGTAAGGTTTTTTAATTTTAAAACTCTAGCAAAACATAGATTTATTTCCAGTTTAGTTAATTAATGTCATTATAAAAAGGAATGCAATTGATTAAATAAAAATGACTTTTTCTTTTATTAAGAATACTTATTCTACATTAAACTAGAAAATATTTCATAGGCCCTTCAACAAGTTTGTTACAAGTTTTCAGGAATGCATGCATTCTTGAAACTGATACCATGTAATGTTAAAAAGCAGATGGCTAACTAAGTACACTAAAAACCATATTTAATTATTTGCTACTTGAGGCCAATAGCAATGATGAAGAAATTTCTGTCATCCTCAGTGACAATATTTTTAGGGCCAGAAAAAAACTGTATATTGGATCTGTTGAATGGAGAAAGGCCTGCTTTCCCCCCCCCCCCCAATGAGACGCCTTCCACGATAATAGGAGAGGAGAGCCAGCCTGAAGACAGCAATCACAAGGCAGAAAGTAGCTGAGAGAAGGGGTGCAGGGATTGGGAGAAGGCATGGGCTCCCAGCAGCGGCTGCTCGGATTTGCCATTTGAGAGGGAGAGAGGGAGGGAGGGAGGGGGAGAACGCGAGTGTGTGTATCCCTCCTTCCTTCAGCCCAACACTCTCGCTGGCATCCTGGCCAGACGAGAGGGACTGCAGAGGGTCTAGGGCAGTGAGTCATTCGATGGGAAACTTGCCTCTTGGAAGGAAGGACCCGGCTTGGCTCCCGCTTCGTCTCTCCTGCCTCTTCACTTCTCCGTTCGGTCGTTGGGCGGCAGATCGAAAGCCTTCATCATCCTTTAGAAGCGGGATGATGACACGGGCTGTCAGGCTGGTGCCGAACACGCCCACCCCGGGCAGCATGGTTGTTGCTGCTGCGGCTGCTTCTGCCAAGGTGGCGCAGTGGTTAAATGCAGCACTGCAGGCTACTGCTAGATCAGCAGGTCAGCGGTTCAAATCTCACCGGCTCAGGGTTGACTCAGCCTTCCATCCTTCCGAGGTGGGTAAAATGAGGACCCAGATTGTTGGGGGCAATATGCTGACTCTCTGTAAACCGCTTAGAGAGGCCTGAAAGGCCTATGAAGCGGTATATAAGTCCACTGCTATTGCTATTGCCTGCTTCCCTCCACCCTCACCTTTTTCCTCCCCTTCCTCCTCCTCCTCCTCGCTGCGATCTGGATGCCCGACGCGCCTTCCTTTCCTCCGCGTTCGGCCCTTTCGCATGGAGCCTCAAGATTACGAGCAATGCAAGGGTGCCCGGTCCCAACTGGGAACTGCTGCTGCTGCTGTCGCCGCAGGGACGCAGCGGCACCCGATCCCTGCAGCAGTGGCTGGCTCTGCTCCCAGCTGCGGGCCCCTGCCACGTCCAGCACGTCTTCATCAGCAAGCAGGTTGCCTGCCCAGCTTGCTGCCACTGCCCCTCCATAGCCAGGTCATCCCAAGTGGAGCTCCCCCCGCCTAGCTGCGTTGCGCACACGTGCGGGCATTCAAGGAATCCGGCGTTTTTTTTAAAAAAAAACGCCGGATTCCTTGAATGCCCACACGTGTGTGCCACGCAGCTAGGTGCGGGCAGCTCCGGGTCGTGCATGTTTGGGATGACCAGGCCATGGAGGGGCAGCGGCAGCGAGCCGGGCGGGCAACCCACTTGCTGTTGAAGACTCGCTGGACGCGGCAGGGCAGGGGCCCGCAGCCGGGAGCAGAGGCAGCCACTGCTGCAGGGATTGGGTGCTGCTGGGTCCCTGCAGCGGCAGCAGCAGCAGCAGTTCCCAGTTGGGACCATGCGCCCTTACTGTAGCAACCCTGCATTGCTCATAATCTTGCGGCTCTGTGCGAAAGGGCCGTATGCAGAGGAAAGGAAAGCACGTCGGGCATCCAGATCTCAGCAAGGAGGAGGAGGAAGGGGAGGAAAAAAGTGAGGGTGGAGGGAAAGCAGCCAGGCAGCCTCCATCGGGCGGTGAGGCGAGCTGCGTGCAAGGCCGCTCGGTAAGCCTGCCCCGTGACTCCTGCTAGTGCTCGGCAGCATGCAGCCACCATGCAGCCTCCAGCCCCGCAGGCTGCCCTCCCGGCGCACAGCCACTAGTCTATCTATAGACATGATAGACCTGGAAAAATGAGTGAAAATGTTTGCAAGAGGAAGCCACATGGTGGAGCCAAAAAAGGGGCGGGGCACCCTTTCTACAAACACCTCTTTTTAAAAACGCCTCGGGACACAGGAAAAATTATTAAAAAGAGTGACTATCCCACCGAAAGCGGGACGTCTGGTCACCTTATTATAGGACCTCAGGGGGCAGCTGATGGAAAAGGGACAACAAGAGTTTATTCTATATGGAAATGGCCTTTCCCAAACTTCACAAAACTCCAACATTTCTGTTTTTTTAAAATACCATAGCTGAACTGGAAGTAAATAAATTCAGAGATTAATTTTCCATTCATTACTGAAAAATAAGTCATGGGACTATAATTTTCTGATTTCTTAGACATCCTAATTAGATACTATGACATCAGTTATAGGAGCAATGGTGTCCTATAATGTCAGTGAGCCTTTCTTCTAGTTCTTGCTGATAATACAACTGTTGAAACCCAGTATTCCATTTCTACCACCAATTCCCCCTAAATTGCTTGCAGCTTCTTATCTGGCTCTATTTTTAAGCATTTTTAATAATTTGAAACATGAGAAAGGATTCTAAAAAGATGAGGTACAAAAGGTAATAAAGAAAAACTAGTTCTCTTTCACTTTCATTAGACCCATTAAAATAAAAAATCTTTTACCTGAAACTATTCAGTGCAACTGAAAAACTGAGAATGTTGGAGAAAACAACAATAGCATCTTGAGGATAATTATTACTCTTCCATTGCATGAAATCTTTTTACTATATTAGTTTATAATTTTATGATACTTAGCAGATAATTGGGTTTATCAAATGAAACATTGTCCAGTTTTTCTTCTGGTGCTTTCATACATATGCCAATGAAAAAAAAATCCTGCAATTATACAGAATCTGCAGCAGTGAAAAGATGTCAGTAAAAGAATACTTGAAATTGTGTTGGACAATGTTAAGCTTTCCCAGTATGCTTCTAATGAGCTTATGATAGCCCTGCTAAATGACTGTTTTTATGCCAGGCCTAACAAATTAGAGTATGTGTGAATTAAATCAGTGGGACCTCATAGCAAGCTGTTCATAGCTGGGTCCACGTGTAAGAAGAAGTGAGCAATTATGATATATGATAGCAATCCCATATTTAATTCATGTTCGGAGCTTCAGATGTAGGGTGTTTAGATTGACACTATCATTATTTGTATAACACCTGATATTATTGAGTCTTCAAAGACTATCTTCAGGTTACAGGAATAACTCTAGCATACCATCATTTTTTAAAAAAGAATTCTAGCTTCATGTTTAAAAGTGAATAAGCAAAATTTATCCAAGATCTAGAAATAGGAATAGAGTCAGAATACCTATCTGCTAGAAATATATTGTTTTGTAAATCCATATTAAAGGTTATTAATATTATTAAAACTAACTTCATGCTTTTTTTATGAAACCTGGTAACAAATGTACTGTCACTGTGAGCTCATACTGGCTAGGATTGTTCTTGAGATTGATAACAAAATGTCACTGGTTAATTTGGACACTGAAAAGTATAATAACTGTCAGCTTCTTTCAAGCCAGGCTAGATTGAAATCATTTAAAGAGGCACACAATAGTCCAGGGATATTTAATAAGTTATTGTTAACTAACTAAAGGAGCCATTGCAAAAGAATTCCCAAGAGTGCTTGGAAAGAGACAATCATATTTATAGTGAAATTAATGTTCAAAGTGTTGTAATTGTTTTTCCTAATTTAGTCAGGCAACTGGAATGTTTGCCCCTAACCTTGGAGTAGGAAATCCAAATTTTGTCCGCTTCTTGCTTTGGCAAGAATAATGCTGGGAAAGATTGAGTGCAAAAGAAGAAGGGGATGACAGAGAATGAGGTGGCTGCATGTAGTCACCGAAGCAGTAGCATGAGCTTAAATTGACTCCAGAGGATAGTAGAGAACAGTAAGGCCTCGGGGAACATTGTCCATGGGGCCATGATGGGTCAGACACGACTTTGCAACTAACAACAATGACAACAACAATAACATTGTTTTCATCAGATCAGGTAGGAGTTATCTCTCATATTAAAAACTACAGGCTTATGTTTTACCACGCAAATCACCTTAGGTTTGGTCCTGCTCATCTTCTATGATACTTTGCTCTATTCAATGATAATCAATGCTGGGAAAAAATTATATACAGTCAACAGGTTGAGAAATGTTTTAATTTTCTTCTTTCTCCTATTAAAACATATAAGAAAAATATCTTTTAAAAAATAGCCTCATTTTTGGTGCATGTATGAACCTTCAGTAATAATTAGTAGAGACAGGAGATCAGAAAACCATGAAGCATTTTTGAAACCATAATAGCAAGTGACTTGGGTTGCTGATTGATTGATGCTGACAACATTGCTTTTTCATCCTATTTGACCAACCCAAACTGATTTATACTGAGGGGTGGGGGTATGGGAAAACTGATGCCAAATGAATAAAACTCCCTTAAGCTCAGAGGCAATGAACACTCTCATTTCTGAGAAGAACTGTATAAGAAGTGCCATTAACAACAACAGAATGGAAAAGATTCTAGAGATGGTGCTATTCAAAAACACAACCAGGTATATTTTAAAGTTACAGATTCAGCTAAGGATCCATGAAAGTAAGAGCCAATATATTCAACCTGCAGCAATGTGGAGACTTGGAGTGGTACTTTTCTTAAATTATTTCTACCAATGGCTGAACAATAAAGCAACTAATAAAAGAAACTTATTTTCAGTCAGCCAAATTACTCCTGAGGCATAGTTCTAAAGAAAAATGTTCCCTAAACAGTATTAAAAAAATACAACAGAAAAATAATGTTCGTATAGCCCATGGAGTCCTAAGATCAATCATAGGGAAATATTGGGCTGCAATGGCATGGCAAAACCAAGACCAAGTAACTGTTCTGTTGAGTATGTAGAATATAAACAATTGTAAATAAATACAAAAACATTCTTCCTACATCCTATCAGTTACAACTTGATTTTCAATCCCAAGTGGGGAATCAATTATTTAATTTGTTATTGTGATTTCATTACCAGGAGTGAGAAATATTGGAGGATTTCTGGTTAAATCCAGAATAAGTAATGTAAAAAAGCTTAACTTGTTTCTAAATACTTTGTATCTTGATTTGAATGAGTTTTGGAGAAGGATTTTTAATTCTTCTTTTCTATTTCCTTCTCCTCATTTTTAGAATTGTTTTGGCCCATCTTTGAAAAATAGTAGAATCATAATGAATTCTTGCTGGTTTTGAGAAGACTCCTAAAGGAAATAAATCAAAAGCAATGAAGAAACATTTATATTTTGTATGTTCTGGAAGAAGGATTTGTGCCAAGAATCTGTGGCACTCATGCCACAAGAAATTACTAAACCAGAAGGAAAACATAGGATGTAAAAAACTTGTTAACATGGTGTCAATAATTTCAGTTCTTTTTAGTGTTTGTCCTACAGGCTTGCAAGGACTGCTTGTTTTTGCACTCTGCTTACCTAGTTCTTACAACAAAGTTATCAATGATTCAACAAGGATTTTATTTATCAAGTGGCCTGATATTGATTAGGGTGAAAGGGAAAGAGTGGATCAAGGTCATACTACTAGCTTTTGTGCCTACAGAAGGACAGTACCTGAGTCTCTTTGGCTATAGTCAAACATCATAACTCTATATCACAGGGTCTTATTTTCAATAATTCAACATTAGGAGGAAGAAAAACCCAGAATAAATGAATACAAAGTTATACAATAACAGAATACTATGTTAACTGACAAATGAATTTGTTGACCTTTATTCAACAAGGATTCAACAGGGAACATTGTGAAACAATATGTGCATTTCAGGATCATCTACGCTGCTTCTTTATTCACATTAATTGTTAAAAATTGCTGGATCACGAAATACATTTAATCAGCTAGCACATTCTGAGTAGGATTCTGAAACTAAACAGAGGGTTTTAACACTGCATCAATTAAAATTTCCTTCTATTCAATTTTGATTATATTTCACTGGATTCTGCTTGTTCTTAGTGCTAGCAGAAAACTCCAATAGACTTTATGCCAGTCAAAGACACAATAATGATGATGATAAGGTATAGTTTTTGATAATTCAAAAGTATAAAATAATATCAGAACATATTTAACAGTGTGCACATTTGGAAAAAAGATAGATTGAAAGATGAAGATAATAAAATGTAATTTCTCATTAAATATATACTGCATAATACATAGGCAAAGTTAACACAAAGAGAGTTATCAACAGGAAGATGTGAAAATAAATGAAGAAAAGAAACAGTGAAAACAGTTCATGCAATTATAAGAATTCAGTGTTTTGATTTGGCTGTAATCCTTTTCAGAATTGATTATTCTTTTATGTATGAATTTCAAAGGCTTTCTCCTCAAATATAGATTCTATGATTCCTTATTAAATAATGATAACTTGAATTAGCTATAACTAAGTAAGCAGGAGTAAGTTCCCACTGAAATAAACATGATCACAGCAATATATTTTGAATCTTACACCTTCAGATAACTGGTTTTTTCTCAGTCAGCTGGAATATTTGTGTTTACGTGCAGTCTTGCCCAATGTACTTTAAATTAAAGGAATGTGCTGTTTCTAAAAGCTACATAAAATATACATTCATTCAAAATATGAAACATTAACTGGAAATACAGTTTTGTCTTGTATTAAATGAAACATGGAGATATCTAATTTAAAGCTATTTTATCTTGACTAAGGAGTGTTATGTTAAAAATTCACAATTACATGGCTTTTCTTGAAACAGTTATATGTTTCAGTATTTTTTTCCAGTTGTACAATGGCATTATTTTTGAAATGTGTTAGAAGCTTCAGGTGGTCCAAAATACACGAATCAGAATTTGAATTGCAATAGCTGTTAGTGTAATAGCACTAGCAGTTAGACTTATATACCGCTTCATAGGGCTTTCAGCCCTCTCTAAGCGGTTTACAGAGTCAGCATATTGCCCCCAACAACAATCCGGGTCCTCATTTTACCCACCTCGGAAGGATGGAAGGCTGAGTCAACCCTGAGCCGGTGAGATTTGAACAGCAGAACTGCAGAACTGCAGTCAGCTGAAGTAGCCTGCAGTGCTGCATTTAACCACTGCACCACCTCGGCTCTAAGGTACTATGTAGAGGTACTATGTGATTATCATATGTATTGATTTATAGGAGCTTGGTACATAGTATGGGATGGAAATTATACAATTGTAGGGGAATTGTACTGTTGGAGGCCATTATATATATAATAAGTTACTGTTCCTAGTACTTTTCCTGCCTAAGTTCCTCTGTCTGTAACTTTAACTATCCTGATAACTTTGTGATGGGCAGGTAAAGTACCAATCTAGGAAGTAAATATAAATTGTATACCTGCATTTATATTTACATGTTCTCAATCTCTGAACAAATAAAAATTCCAAGTACTCTGGATTTATTATAATGACACTTAATTCTTTATGGCTCTTAATACAACACCCAAAAAATGCAACTCCTCTGCCACAACTTGAATACTTTAAACCAGATTCTTTAATCAGTTCAACATTTGTATTACCTTTCACACTTACACAAATACCAAGTTCTGCTTTGCTGTCTCATTGTGATGATAAGGGGCAGGAATTGTTCCTGGGCAGGATGAACAGAGAAAACTGGGAATGTATGTCCAAAATATATAATCCTAATAAAGTCATCTAAGGAATGAAGATCATGCTAACTACCCATCTTTAGATTTAAATGGATAGAAGAGACTCTTATTATGATATAGGAAGATACTGAAAGCAGAAGATCACTTCAGTGACAAGGCCAAAGGCCTCATTTTATACTTTGTGGAGAAAGCAGTTGTAAACTTTTCCTGAATTTTACCAAGAAAAATCACATAAAAAGTCTACATAAAATATTGATGATGTAACAATGGATAATGGCTCCCTTAGGTCAGATGGTACTCAACATCCTGCTAAGGATTTTTTTGAATAATAAAGTTTCAAATAATAATAGCTTATGACATAACACAACTAAATTACAGTGAGAACATGAAACGTAAGACACATGATCATGGAAAAAATCAAAACAAAGAAGGATAAAATGAATCAACTCTATGTTAACATCTTAAACAGCAGCAAATTGATGCTTGAAATTGGAGACTTTCACTCCTAAGATTACACTTAGGAGTGAAGTGAAAGGACATGAAAGCAAACTTGCTTTTATATTTAGGAAAGGGATGGGAAAAACAACACTTGGTAACAATGCAATCAGTGATTGAATAGAATTATGATGCAAAAGAAGAGGAGATTCATGAGTTTTTAAAAATACAATTTAAAACTACAGAACTTGCAAGCAAGAAGTGATGCTTATCATTGCATAATGGAATGTAAAAGTTGATAATATTAAGAAGGAAAGTGTAATTGGACTACACTTTCACTGTATATGGCCTAGGAACGCAAAAAAATAACTTCATTGATTTCACGTAGTCTTGGGAACATAAGTTGCCCATCCCTACTTTATAGTCCTTAAGAGTAAATAAGATGCCAATATTGTAATGGCCAGCCACCTTTAAGTCACTATTGGACTATTTTTTTTAATGTAGAACCACAGTGCCAGTGACTGCAGCTTCACTACAGTAACACATATTTTGAACTTCATTATCAGTTTCTTGATAACTTATAAATATAGTTAATATGCTGCAGTATTTAACATAATTTATTAAAGATTTTTTTTTAAAAAAATATATTCGTTATGAATATTTCTTGGTCTTAGATCTACATACAGTTAATAGGTCATATTTGCATATTCTCTGAGGTTTACAGTAACTTTATCATTGCTTCATCTCTATTGAAGGATAACTAAACCCAGACCAGGCTAAACCTGCTTTGGACTTGAGAAAACTAATGAAATCAGTAAGTTAAAATGTTCCCTGATCCCATCCAAGGAACTGTCTACCGAAATAAACTATACAATCTATTCCTTATAGACATTTCCACAAAACTTTAGCTATTTTCTAAAATTAATATCATGTGAATGGATGTTGCTGACAGTTCTGTTATATGTAACATAAACTGTTCAGAAAATATTCATTTCTCAACTATTCACTGAAAACGTTTATGCTGTCCCACAAGATTTTTATATGATTAAGGAAAACTCTCTTTATTACATTTGGTAATCTACACTCTCAAGGGTCTGATCTCATTATAACATCTCTGAAAAGTGGTTTGTTAGTTATTTCAGAATAAGAAAAAAAGATATTATTATAACATTTGTTTTGGCCATCTGAAACAACTCCAGATTGACTCATTCCAGAATTGTAAGATGAATTAATTTTATATATTTCTGAAATTATTCAGTTTTCTTTTTCTCTGCTAGGAACTTAACTGTATCAATCAAAGAAACGCATGGTCCACAAAGAAATAAACCTTATGGTGCAGTAGTGTTGAATTCAGCTGGTGAACAGAAATTCCATAAATATGTGGTATTATGACTCAGTTATCCATCAGCCAATCTGTTGTATCATAAACATTTCTGTAGTACTTTGGCAACCTAAATACCCACTGACTTTTAACTCCAGCCTTGTGCATGTATTTTGCAAACTGAATTACAGCATAACAAAATTTAATGTTGATAAATTGAATTGCTATTAAGAGGAAGAGGTATTTGCATTCTTATAACAATGTTACCTCCTGGCTTCTCGTGTCTTTTCCTGATAACATTGTAGTTTAGCACTTATCTGTATTAGTTGGTTGTCCTGCCACCAGAGTGCACTGGCAATTCTTTCTGGAGGGCAGAAATGAATGATGTTTCCCTCTATTAGTCTCCCACACATTGTCAAATGAAACTGCAAGCAGTTCATTTTTCTCTTGTTCTTCCAGAGTACACTTTTCTGTGTTATGTAACTTGAGTTATCCTACTCATTTGGGCCTTTGTTGTTGTTGTTATTGTAGCAGGCCTGCCCCAACAATTCACTGGTTTCTTCAAGGAAGAATGTTTCTTCAACTGAATTACTGCTTACTATGTTCTCTAACATCATTTAAATGTGCCTGATTGCCATGAATTCTTTAACAACACAATAGCTATAACATTTATCTTATAAATTAAAAGCTGGTAGTTCCAAACTCAGTATTTTTTTAAAAAATATATTTTTCCTACTTTCCTTCCTACTTTCCCTGTGTTTCTTCTTTCTCCTCCTCCTTCTTTCTCCTCCTCCTCTGATGCACAAAAAAGACAAAAAAATCCCTATTTTTCAAAGCACTTGATATAAAAAGGTTTATTTCTCAATATCAAAATATGCCTGCTCCTAAAAATCCTAAATCAGCTATGGGATATACAGTATCGAAATACTGGGGGCAAAAATTTTCTATCACAAATGATTGGAAAACCATGTTCTATTTTACCTTCACATACACAGAGATTGAAGGAGAGAAATACTTAACATATTTTTACTATTACTTTATTCCTAAACACAGTTTTTAAAATTACTGCCATGGCTTTCTAAATTGTCTCTAAAAAATCTATGTGTCATCAAGATTGAGATGAGCAAATGTTCCTAAGATAATTAGCAAATTATTAATTAACCTTTGTAAGAAGTTGATTAATTCATCAGTTGAAAAGATACAATCACAAACCATATAATCCATCAAGTTCTACAAAAGTAGTCATTTCTATGAACTCAATGTCCAACTTCCCTCAAGCTGAATTTGTTCCTCTGTGTGAACCTCAGCAATTCTGTAATTCCTCAGCTATTCACTTTTTGGACACATACAAAAAGTGTATGACACAAAAAGGATGTGGTTTTAATTGTAAACTTTGTTCCACTAAATATACTAGTACCTCAGATTTCTTAGATGTAATCAAAGCATCTGGTCTATATTGATATATTTAAACATGTTGAGTTGATTGTATAACCACTGTTCTGAATTAAGGAGACCAAATTCCAGTTGAAATCAAGAAAAAGTATTTTAAATAGTTGTTACAAGTTAATTTAGTTAAATGTATTGTTTTAAAAATGTTAAGCAGCTTATTTCTCGGATAAGTTATAGATTTTTTTTCCTGTCACAATCAGGATGAATTTCATGAAGTTGTCTTTTCTCTATTTCTATCTTTGACTCAGCTTTCTCAAATGGCTTCAGGATTCTAAGCTTATAAGGTAAGAAAAAGTCCTTAGGAATTACAATGTTTTTCAATTACATTTTAAATGGAGATATTTTTATGCTGACATTAAACCTCTTTATCTCTCAAATTCATCTGAAATAACACCTCCTTTTCTTTCATCTCTAACTCCATCAGCCTGTTTCATTCCCTTAACATCTGTGAAGTATTCAGTAGCTGAATGATTAGGAGTTGCATTTATGTTTTGTAGTTTTCTCTTTCAACAACTCTTTTTTTAGTTAGTAATCGTTTCAAACCTCTACTAGCTCTCTTGTATTGTGAAGTCTGCTCCACAATTTTTTAAATTAAAAATTAACTTTGATCATCATGTAGACTTCTGCAGACTCATCATCTAGATTTTTTTTCTAATTTCCAATTCTATTATATTTTTAATGTAATTATTGTGGGTACGTTTTTTCTTCACTTTCTTGTATTCTCCAATTCCTGGTACATGGTCAGTTTTTTTTAAAAAACTGAAAATATTCTTCCTGAAATACCACCATTTTCTGTTCTGCTGGCAAAATTAATACAAAATGGAAGTGGCACAACTTCTTCAAAGAAAAGAGAAGATAGATATTGTGTGTGTGTGTGTGTGTGTGTATGTATATGTATATGTATATGTACGTGTGTGTGTGTGTTTTCATAGATTTTCACGGGTGTAGGTATGCTGATCTTGTTGTATTCCGGTCTTTTTCTGTGCAGGGTAGAACAAGAAGCAATGAGTGGAAACTAATCAAGGAGAGAAGCAACTTAGAACTGAGGAGTAATTTCCTGACAGTTAGAACAATTGATCAGTGGAACAGTTTGCCTCCAGAGGTTGTGAATGCCCAACGCTGGAAGTCTTTAAGAAGATGTTGGATAGCCACCTGTCTGAAATGGTATAGGGTTTCCTGCCTAGGCAGGGGGTTGAACTAAAAGACCTCCAAGGTCCCTTCCAACTCTGTTATTGTATTGTATTATTGTCTTGGCAACGTTCAGCGAGGACTCATTCACCATCTTTAGGCTGGGTTTGGGGCTTAAAGTGTGATCAGAGCTGCCATCTTTCTATAAATCTTGTGTGTGGAGTGCTGGCTTTGTTTCAGTAAGTGGAACGATTGGTTGTGTGATTGTATCATGATTGGTAGATTGGTGCTGATTGGTGCTGGCTGTGTGTCTATTGTTGTTTCGTGTTGTAATGGCCTGGGTGGTGGGTGGGGCTCATTTGTTGACTAGGGCTGGTTTCTAGATGTCTGGTAGGCAGAAGGTATCGTCACGTTTATTCTTGTTGTGGGGGTGTTTCTCAGTTTCAATAGCTTCCATAATTACACTCACCAAAATCAGCCCAGATGAAGCCAATAAAATCAGGCTTGCAGTCAGCAATGTCCTTTGCTCCAGTAATCCACCCAGAAGCAACTTAGCAACAAGAAGAAATAGCACTCACCAACCTGAGGAAATAATATTATCATTCTCCCAGCAGACAAAGGTAACGCCACAATGGTGATGAACATGTCTGACTACCAAGCCAAACTATCCAATCTACTCCAAGACCCCGCTCACAAACCTCTAAACACAACCCCACCACCTACCTGGAAAAAACCACCAAATCCAAAATAAAAGCATCTCCCATCAGTGAAGAGACCCAGTAAAGAATCATCCCCAGAGAGAAATCTTCCAGATGCCCCAAACTCTATGGCCCAAGATACACAAAGAAGGAACACCACTCAGACCCATAGTCAGCTCCATAGGCTTACCTCTACAGAATCTTGCCAAATTCTTCGCCAAATAATTCCAACCCTATGCAGAATCCATTACCTCACACATACAAAACTCGCTCCACTTCATAGAAACAATAAAGAAACAAAACCTACAACCCAGAGACCTACTCGTGAGTTTCGATGTCATATCCCTCTTCACCCAAGTGCCTATAAAAGAAGCCTTGACAGCTATCAAGAACAAACAGAACCCCACTAAGCACATCCTGGAACTGACCAACCACTGCCTAACCAACACATACTTCATCCATAATGGACAAAAATACAAACATATAGAAGGAGCACCCATGGGATCACCCCTCTCACCCGTCATCGCAAACTTATACATGGAACATTTTGAAACCAACACCTTAGATAAATCTGAACACAAACCCAAACTCTGACTTAGATATGTTGATGACACTTTCGTGATTTGGCCACACATGGGAAGAAAAACTGGGCAACTTCCTCACACATCTCAACAGCCTACACCCCAAAATAAAATTCACCATGGAAATAGTAGCAACCAACCAACTTCCCTTTCTGGATGTTCTAATCTACAAAAAACCCAATGACTCCCTAGGACACCATCTACCAGAAAAAAACACACACCAATTGCTACTTAAATGCACAATCCCATCACCAACCTGCACAGATCAACTCTGTAGCCAAGACCCTCATCTCCAGAATCAAAGGCCTAGCCAACAAAGACCACTTGAAAACCAGATTACACACTCTCACAAACATATTAATCTTCAACGGATTCCAAAGAAAAACAATTACCAACCTAATTCAAAGGGAGACTCCCCCCAAAAACCAAAACACAGCATCGCCCTCCTCCCTTACATCAAAGGCACCACAGATAAAATCAGCAAAATTCTTCACAAACACAATATCAAGACAGCCTTCAATACTGACCAAAAAGTAGCCAACACATTAAGAAACCCCAAAGACAAAATCCAGCTAGAAAACCAAGGACTCTATGAAATACCATGAAAAATCTGCCCTGCAACATACATAGAACAAACGAACAGGAGAATAAATGCACGCATCGCAGAACACAAGAACGCAGTAAGAAAAAAGAAAAAACTTCCTCCCTTTTCCAGCACCCTAAAGCTACAGGACATGAAATTAATTTTGAAGGAACCAAGTTAATCTCCAAAACAGAACACTTCAACAAGAGAATAATTATGGAAGCTATTGAAATAGAGAAACACCCCCACAACATGAATAAACGTGATGATACCTCCCACCTACCAAACATCCTTAGTCAACAAACGAGCCCCACCCACCACCCAGGCCGTTAAAACAGGAAACAACAACAGACACAGCCAGCACCAATCAGCACCAATCAACACCAATCTACCAATCATGATACAACCACACAACCAATTATTCCACTTACTGAAACAAAGCCAGCACTCGACACCCCCCCCCCAAGATTTATAGAAAGATGGCAGCTCTGATCACACTTTAAGCCCAAAACCCAGTCTGAAGATGGCGAGTGAGACCTTGCTGAAACGTTGCCAAGACAATCTCAATCTTACTCAGGAAAAGACCCGAATATATATATATATATGTGTGTGTGTGTGTGTGTGTGTGTGTGTGTGTGTGTGTGTGTGTGTGTGTGTGTTTGTGTGTGTTTTTAATTTGTGCTGATAAATAAATAAAGGGAGACTAGTATAGATCTATTTCAAGCTATTTAGCTCTCATCAGCTAGCCATACCCTTACTGGGATTTGAACCTGGGCTATATTACATACTAGGCAAACTTCTTAGGCATTAGGCCACAGGCTCTTATCCGTTATCAGCGAAGCCAGGTTGAAAGGTATCTATTATATATATATATATATATATATATATATATATATATATATATATATATATATATATATATATATATATATATATATATATATATATATATATATATATATATATACACATACACACACACACATATATATACATATACATACATATATATATATATATATATATATATATATATATATATATATATATATATATATATATATATATATATATATATATATATAGGGTATTTGTGCTGATAAATAAATATATAAATTTATATATTTATAATATATAATATTGCATATAAATATTTATATATATAACTATATATATAGTTTTTTTTCCTTCATGGGAGATAAAATATTATTTTATTCAACTTTTATTTACTCACAAGACTGGTTAATTATTTAACTGTGACATTTTCTGAAAAAATAATGTAGGACATCAGTTATTTTTTTTTAGCAAGGTGCATCATAAAATGCCATTATGCTTAATTACAAAACATCTGTGACCAATAATACCAGATTTTTTTAATGTTCTTACTAGTTGTTTTTCTCTTCTGTTAGTCAGTCCAACTGTCAACTACCACTTCTTTCTCTTAACACCCACACACACACACACTCCCAATTCTTCCTGCTCTCTTCTAGATCAAAAGATCACAAATTTTCTTGCTGTGTCTGATCTTCATAGGTTTTGTTGCTTACTCAGATCTGTCCAAATAATTGGTTTTTGCTAATCATTTAACTTGACTAATAAATCAGTAGTATCAAACACAACCAAAGGGAGTATTTCACCTGCAAAACAAAGGACTCTGCTTTAGGTGATGGCTTTTGAACGTCTGATGGACTTTGCATTTCTACAATCAGGAGTATAGGTTGTTTAGTTTTTTTTCTTCCTCTTAAAGTAAGTGCTAAATGATAAAATCACAGCCTTAGGCATAGATTTAAGTTGAGAGGTACTGTGAAAATGTTCCCTGCACATTGAAGTTTTACAAGAATAGATAAACAAAAGCTGTCTCAGTGATTCCAAGAACTAATACATTGTGGGTTAGAGAGGAAAATAAGAACCACGTATTTAAAAATGTTTCATGCTTGCTGCTGTTTAGCATTAGAAGAAAATACATGTTTCAGATACAATGCTAATTGTGCATGCTTAAATAATATCCATATCTTTGTAATATTTATAATTCCCAACAGAACAACTTTAGTCTACCCCAGTTTGCAACAACCCACTATTAGTGCTAAGATGCACCAGGTGTTCTGGTGGGAGACATCTGGTCCAGAGTATAGCAAATAACCCTTCTCCTCAAGCAACTGGGTCTGAACTTTGTGAGAAAGCTAAAACATTTGCTGGACCTCTAAGGAATCATGTATGGCATTGATGTTTGCTATTATTACACAGAATTAAAAAGACTCTGAATGTGGCATTTATTCAGAAAATATTAGTAACTCTATGTTCTTATGCAACAGACTGAGAGTAACTTCTTCCTTTAAAGCTGGTTGGTTAGAATGTAACTGACTTCTTGAGAGGCTACAGCTAGTCCTGTGTTTAACCACCTCTATTTTTATTAAATTCTTCATTCTCAACAAATATGAGGTTCCTGAACAGTATTTTTGTCCCTTTTATTTAAAATGTGGGTGGGGATGTATAAACATGTTGAAAATGTAAACACTGGATATAAACAACTGAAGGAAAAGGCCCTTCTACAAACTTTTAACTTGCAGTGATTAGGATATTTTTATTTGTTATTTTTACTTAGAGCCTAATGACCTCAGATTGAAAATGAATGAAGGCAAAGGCAACCATTGGTGCAGGATTCCTCCATTTTGCAAATACACTAGCAATTGATTATTTATCGGCAGATACTGTACTTTAGATAAAATAATGCCAGTGCATCAGTGGTGGGTTGCAGGAGGTACGCCCCGGTATGGGCGTAAGGATCCTGCATGAATACTGTTCCGGTACAGTCCTTCGGAGGACCCCACCCCCGCCTGCCCATGCTCCTTACTCTTCTGTTCTGTTATCTCCACGTACTGCCACATCTACTATCCAGATTTTGTTGTCTTTCTTATTTACAATTGTTAAGTTTGGGATGTTGGGGAAGCAGGAGCTTCTCTGTTTAAATAAACTTTTCCTAGAGTAGTTTATCTTCTTTATTTTCTATTTACTTCATCTATTTTTTGGTTCCACCGTATCTAGTTTGCAGACAAATGGTATTTCTTGCAAAGATTCTAATGCATTATTGTTATTAGTTTATCATACCATTGTTGTTGTTGTTTTGTGCTACTATCATTAACAACTGTTTGAAAGCTGGGAAGATATAAATCATGCTTTGGAAGGAGGAACTGGTCACATAATTCTCCAGTTTGAGCAAATGAAAACTATATCTCTGTCCTTTACCTAGAGACCAAATACAACAAATCTCTGTGCAGAAATCCTGTGTATATAATATTTCTCTGGTCAATGAAAATTTAGTTATGCTTGCACATTCTTACAAAACAGGGGAAAATAACAAATTATTATAGATATGAAGTAAGAAATTGGCTGGTCACATAGAACCCCATAATGATAAAGTGTTATATTTATTGGATTCAATACATTTAATTCAAGAACTCTCTTAATTGGTCCATATGAAATGTTTAACATAAATAATTATAAGTTCATCTTATTTCATCTAATGGTGCAGTAATTCTGTCTAATATATTTTGCTTGTCTGTTGCAAGAACCATAATTAGGGTTCTTTTAGTTCACATGAAGATAGATTCTACATAAAGATAAGATAGTTGGAGTACTGGAGATCTAAATGGCCTTAATTTCTTTTAAATTAATATTTGGAATTTTAAGAAACAATATAAAAATACTCATTTGAACTTTACTGGAAAACAAGTACAGTTCTGTTAGAAGTTATGTGGTCTACCTTTTGATAGTTTAGTTTGCTGAAAAACTAAAGGGCTTCAGTAAGTTGCCCTAAAAGTTTTAAATACACTATATTTGGAAAGCTGGATTTGTCTTGATCTGAGTGACAAGCATGTTAAATAAAAAAATAGTAGTTTATAAGAAATAAAACTATAGTAAATGTAAGTATATGGAAATATACAGGTTATTTCTAAGCAGTCCTAGATGTAATGAAATACATAAATATATATGAATCAAAAATAGATTCTTGAGGAAAATATAGTAAATTTGAAACAACACATTTTTATAAGTGGGAGAGAGAAAAGGAAAATCTTCAAAGAAAAATTTTTAGACAACAAACACATATAATTTTAGTTCACCCTCAAGCTTTTTTCGCTAAATTTATTTTTTGAATTGAAAAGAATGTTGGAAATAAATTATGTAAAGGGACCAGGACTTTGTCCATCATCAGGTTAACTTCTGAAAACTGAACTGAATGGAATGAGATTTAGTATGGTGGGATAAACTGGCAAAACATTTTTTTTTAAATTGAATTAGAAAGTTTAAAAATTATACTGCTAGCAACTCCATGTTAAGCCCTTTTCTCCTGATTTAGACTTATGATTGACAACTGTATATATGCATCTTGACCTTTGCTTTCCAGTATGCATATACATATAAAAAGACACAGATACAACCAGTGGTGGGATTCAAATAATTTAACAACCAGTTCTCTGCCCTAATGTCCAGCTGGGTAGGCGTGGCTTGGTGGTCATGTGACTGGGTGTGCGTGGCCAACTCAACGTCACTCAGGTCAATGGGCGATTCACCTTAGTTATTACATTGTAATAAGGGTTAACTGTAGAGGCAGTTTCTGTAATCAGGGCAATAAAGATTAGGCTAGAAAAAATACCAGAATCCCGTCTTCCTTACAGGATTAGACCTGTAAAGTGGAAGGAAACAAAAGGAGATTTCTTCCAACAACCAGTTCTCCGAACTGCTTAGAAAGTTAACAACCGGTTCTGCCAAATAGGTGCGAACTGGCTGAATCTCACCACTGGATACAACACTAAATACATACAACATGTTATTTTATTACATAGAACAAAATGTAGAATCTATAGATATTTGTTCCAATCCAGTAGTATTCTCCTTACATTCTTTTTTTTTGGTCTGATTTAAATGCACAAGTTGAATGTAATACCACTGTATTTCTTTAATTTCTTAAAGTACTCTGGGATCTCCTCTTAGTCACCTATCCATCTACAACTTTCCTTACCTTTTTGATCAGGTAGATACTGCCTTGCTTGACTTACTGGCAAAATAATTGTTTTCCCAATGTATGTATATATGAATGTTGTCTGTCTGTCTGCCTGTCCAGGAAGAATGGTCAAACTGGTGGAAATAAAAGAAAAAAAAGAAAAATGCTTTAAAATGTCTACAGCTAATCCTTCAATATTTTTCTGCCTAGTAGTAAGCCGAAATTAGTAAATCTACTAATACAAGGTCTCTATGCTTGTCAAAATGGGATAGCAATTAAAACGGCGTGTATTCTGTACCTCATTTTTTATGAATATATTTTTCATGCCTTTGACAGTCGAAAGCTATTTAGATTATTTATGACATTTCCAATGAGTTAGTAATGCTTTTTTATTGCATTGTATTTTGCATAATACAATTTGTCACTATTTCTTTATTAAGCTTGTTTTATATTCATAGTTGTCCCACCACACTATATTTTCCTCTTTGTCAGCTCAGAACTTCATTATGAAGGATGAGGTTTTATCGTTCCTAGTGATGCAAATGTCTACAGTGAATAAGTGTCATTATGCAGGAACAGGAATTTAGTTTTCCTCCATTAAGCAAGCAGGCTAATGACTCAACAAGTTTATAGCCCACCACAAAATTTGATGGCTGACTGTGAGTTAAAACAAATGACTGTGTGCATACATGAAAATGAGGACTATACTTTTGGGATGGGCATTTCACTTCCTTTATATAAAGCCCAACTTTCTAGCCTGAACTTAAAGTAGATCTGGAGATATTGTCATTAATATCATGAATGATGGCTTGCTCCTTTGCTTCTTCATGACCTACGGAAAACAATTACTGGCAGCAGATTTGAGATTCAACATTTTATTGTTTTCTTTAAAATAAATATCTACCAGCAGGTCTTAAAAAGGCCTGCAAATTTACCACTGTTGGGATGACTAGACTTGGGAAGTTTGAGCAAAGTAAGTCTTCTAAATATTAAGAATACTTTATTTTAACAATATTTATTTAGAAGTATAATCAAGGAAAGAGAGAGAAAGAAAGAGAAAGAACAGCCAAGAAAGTGAAAACAGATTTAATAGCTACATAGAAATGCATAAAGTACAGTAACAAAGTAATACTAGACTACAACTGCAAATACAGATGGTCTCATACCAATTTAGTGCTTTTAAATCATTATTAACTCCAAGTCAATAACATAATTAGGAAAAATAACAAATAAAATAAAGATTTAGCATTAAAGTTTGAGGTCCCATTCAGTTTAGCCAATAGTCATGAATTATGTGCCAAAAATCTGGACAATGCTGGTTGTGTAAAATATTCCTTATTTTTGCAGGAGAAAGTCCTTATTTTGTCTAATAATTTGTTCCTGATTATTTCAGAATCCTGTCTCAGAGTTACCAAAAGTTATGTAGCTAAATTAGGAAACATCTATATTATATCTAGACCAGAAATTGTTCTTGTAGGTGGTCAGACACTGATCTCCCATGGACAAATATTGGAATCACTGATGAATAAAAGAAAAAAAGATTTGGGGTCTGAACCTAAATAAGGAAGAAAATTGGGTGAGTGAACCTGTTCACTATTCATGTAGTAACTCATAAAATGCATTTTATATGAAATGTCTTTTTCTGAAAATTCCAGTTTTCAATCCAAATGATTGAAGATACCTATTCTATGCCAAGAAGAGAAAAAGAAAGAAAGAAAGAAAGAAAGAAAGAAAGAAGGAAGGAAGGAAGGAAGGAAGGAAGGAAGGAAGGAGAGGACAAAAAAAAGTTATTAGAAATCAACACTCAGTGGAATTTGGGTGAGTCAGTGTCTTTCCTTTCATTGTGTTATAGTATGGAAAAATACAGAAGATTAAAACATTAGGGTGTTTTGTTTACCAAAAAGTATTATACTAAAAAATGGTTTGAAATGTTTGCTTATCATATCAATGTCTGTGCTCTTGATACTCTGTGCATCTGATATAGTAAACTTTGCTCCAGAAATGCTTTTGCCACAATAAATGTGTTTGCCTTTAAGGTGTGACTAGCACAAGCATTCTTGAAATCTTAAGGTTCTGCTTTGCAACTGGTCAATAAAGGAATGTAAAAAGACTTAAACGATTCACCACTCATCTAAGATATCACAAAAGGCTAGGGGGAAAAAACCCAAAAGGTTATCATTATGTTTTCCTATGTGTCATTTCTTCCTCTGATAGACTGCTTTCAATTAGCAGGTTTGCACTTTCTTCTAGAAAGAAAACCAGCTTCCAATATAATCTGTAATGCTAGATTTTGTAGTAAAAGAAAATATGTGTAGCAATTCACAAGCTGGCTTTCATTAAATTCTACATATTAACAATCACATAAAAGAATGAGCTTTGTGCCTTTGGGCCTTGAAGTCAATCACTTCATCTCTCCAAATATAAGTGCTATTTGAGCTTTTGCAGAAGTACACAGCCACACAATGGTCATTTTGAATTTTCAATCCAAAAGTGAGGTGAATGTTAGTGGGTAGCTGATTCGTAATTAGCCCAATATTGTGGTGGAAGATTGTGCTTTTGTTTTTGCTAAAATTTGGGATACCTTAATACATAACAAAACAGCAAGAATACTGTATGTCAAATTTTGAAGTTCTTACATCTTAAATTTGCCAAGATTTAAGTCTGTGTTCTTCCCACTAGGTTCAGTAATTATCAGAGCCTATTTTTAACGTGAGTTGCCTCCAATATAAAGTTTATTGGTTTTTTAAAAAGAAAAATATCAGGTTTTTTTTAATTTTTAATGTTTTGTTAGCCCCTTAAGTTAGGTTCTTCAAATTCCATATTTAAACATAGATGTAGGAAGAGTCATTTGTCCCAGTTCCTTTTTGAACATTCATCTTAAGCAGATAACTGTTGGGTTAGTAAAGATGCTCAACTAAGATCCAACTTATATGAAAATTCCCTATTCTTAATTAAAAAGGTAATAGGGCCACTCATCCATTCTATCCCATCATCATAAAGGCATATTCTGTATTCTGTTAATTAGATTAGATTTTCACACATAATTGAATATAGCTAAAGAGGAACGCATTGCAAATTATTTGCTTGAAAATCCTAGGAGCTAAAGAAGCAAGTCGACAATCAGTTGTTTAGATAAACTATAACTATTTCCTAGTAAACCACATCAATTAAAATCAATTTCAGTTTACTTATTATTTAAGTTTGTATAGTTAACTTACCACTGATTTGCAGCTCTGTTCTGTACAAGCAAACTTACAGATTGGCAGTGACAACAAAGCTGGTACCGTAGATAATAGGCAAAAGCAAACTATTTAATAAAGCCATTTAATGTTTTATTAAAATACTCAATGTCAGTGGGTAATTGAGTGTTTCAGACCCAATGTATTTGGAGGTCATAAGACAGTGGAATACTGCCAATATCCCAAAACACCATTAACAGTGCTGTAGTTTTTCTATACAGACAGAATCTAACTGTCATAAATGAATTTTAAAAACAAGTGTAAATTGAATCAAATCAAATGCATGTTCATGTAAATTTAAATCATTACATAAATTATTTAAACCCAAAATGGGATACAAGATCTTTCAGTTTTGCTACTGTTGTATTGAATATATCTATGTGAATCAAATAAAACAATAGGCCTGCATTATAAACCTCCAGGAAATGGAGGAGCTGGGTTATGAAAATACCCTTAACAGTGATTCAGTGACAAGGACTAGTATAGCCCGAAGCAGAAAAAGAGAGAGAGAGAGAGAGAGAGAGAGAGAGAGAGAGAGAGAGAGAGAGAGAGAGAGAGAGAGAGAGAGAGAGAGAGAGAGTGAGTGTCTCCTGGTAATAGCTAGTTAACATGCTGTTTTTCTCACCAGAATAAAGGCTAGTTTAAGCGATTGTATTACATGTTTGTTTAAGAAAGAGCATGTTAACTTCTATATGGATTGTTAAACAAAGTGTTTGCCAGGACACTGCAAACACGGGAAAGCATGTTTATCTTCTAAAATAGCACACTAAAGGTCAGGGATTGGAGAAAAATATTTATATGTTGAGTAATATAATCAGATCTGAAATCTGAACTAGAAACATTTATCAGTAGACAGATGTGGACAAAATGAAGTTTGTAGACCATTGCTTGTATCTACTTTGAACAAAAAACCCCAGAATGTTAGTACAGAAAGATCAGTCAGAAAGATTTTTTTTAAAAAAATTTAGTTGACTTCTGCTTATATTCATTCAGGATTTAATATTACATACAGTATAAACATAAGGAGCTAAAGCAAAAGAACAAGCAAACAGTATTATTAAAACTGATCTTCAGACTCCCGCTAACTGCATAGAGATACTTATATTTTCTTGGTTGTGAGACTGGAATTCCTTTTCTTCATCTGGATTTCTAAAATTATTATTTTCATTTCCCATGATGTTCCCAACATCTCTCCCTTCTCCTCCTCCTGCTCCTCCTTAACCCATGCAGGGTGGGGGTGCTACTTTCTATCACAATATCATCATCATCATCATCATCATCATCATCATCATCATCATCATGCTTCACAAGTTTAGGGTTTTCTTATCATAATTTGTGGAATAAATCACAAATCACAATAAATCACCAAGTCATATCTTGGTCTTTATATGGTACATTTTTGTTAATTATTTCATCTCCAACTAATGAATGAAATGCTTAGATCAGAGGCCCCCAACTTTTTGGGCACCAGGGACTAGTTCCATAGAGAAAGGTTTGTTCCATGGATCAAAGGGAGGGGGCGGTTTTGCATGCTTCAAAAGGGGCTTTGGATGTTTGTACAGCCTCGTTACTGGTATGCTGTGGCCTAGTGCTGGTCCATGGCATAAGTCACTTATAATTAAATTGATAGTAATATTTTCCCCCATAGGATCACAGTATCCAATGACAAACATAAAATGTGTAAAGTATGTAAACTGATAGAATCAACTAATCCTTTAATTTATCACATCAGCAAAAAGCCTTTTGTCAATCAACTTAGATGATAGAATAGAATAGTGGGAACAATTGAGTCTTCTACTGTTATACTCGTAGCATTTTAACTCAGTGGTAGAGAAAAGTCCTTCTTTATGAAACTAGACTTCGAGTGTCTTATAACTAGAATTATCAGTTTCTACTAGTGATATTGGAACAGTAAAATGGTAGAATATACTATATGTATTTTCATGTAAGGTGGAAAGATAAATCATGTTTTCTTATAACTGGGCCAGAATAAGTCAAATGTTTTATTCATACGAGCATCAGCAGATAATACACATTTTCTATGTAAATGTAAGAGTAGAAGGAAATGGACAAGATTGGAAAAAATGACGAATTGAGCAAAATGGAAAATAATAATTTTATTGATCAGTAACTGTAGATAACGTCTTTCAGATAATTAATTCTGAAAAAAACTAGTAACATTCACTATTTTGAAACAATGGAACTATCACTTCATAAATTAACTTTCAAAAACTGCAAAGTAAAAAACACTATTTCAACTCAACTGTGATATATAAACTATAAGATAGTATACAGTGGTGAGTTTCAAATTTTTTTACAACCTCTTCTGTAGGTGTGGCTTGCTTTGTGGGAGTGGCTTGCTGGCCATGTGACTGGGTGGGAGTGGCTTACAGGCCATGTAACCAGGTGGGAATGGCTTGCCAGCCATGTGACTGGGTGGGTGTGGCCAACTTGTAAAATGTGGTGAAACTCACTTAATAACGCTCTTGCTTAGCAACCAAAATATTGGCTCAGAAACGCTGGCATTTGAAGCATGCAAGTCTTAAAGCTGTCAAGTTACAAGACCCTTGCACCCCTAGCCCTTTAGAAAAAACCCTAGGGGTGTTCAAACTTGACAGCTTTAAGACTGGACTTCAACTCCCAGAATTCCTCCTCTCGCTCTTCATCTTGATGATGTGCGAACATGTGGAGGGAGGGAGATAGAACCAGTTCTAAATGGCACTGTAGATTTGTGGAACCTCTTCTATAGAAGAGGTTAGAACTGGCAGGAACCCACCCCTGATAGTATATCTAAAAAACTGATTTGGGGAAAACCCATTATAAATTACCAAGGCTCTAATTATATGTGCATTAAGGTTTTTCTCACCATCAAAGCAACTGTCCAAAAATAAATTATCTTATTTGTAGGAACTGCAAAAGCTATGTTAATGTCTTATAAAATCTGTCTGAAATTCAATCAATTGAATGACAAAATTAATTTTTGTAGTCCATAAGCACAAACTGGTAATTACATAACTAAAATTATAGTTATTTTGATAGCATAAAACTAAAGCAAATGTATTATTTTGCAATCTGTTTTTACAGTAAATGAAATGAAAAGTAACTGTCCCAATTAATACAATTACAGAGCAATGCTCATAGAACACCAAGGAGGTGATTGATTAAATGTGATGACATTATGACTGAAAAACATGATGTATCTACATGAATCATATATCAGGATATAAATATACTGTATATGAGAAAAAATTGTGTCATGAAGTCACAGCAGGTATGTTGTCATTTTGACCTGATTTCGGTTTGCTGAAGATAGCTATGACACTAGTTTGCATGTTGACTTAGAAGTAGGTCTATTATGCTCAGTGAGGCCTAATTCTTTTAAGTGTGTTCATAATTTCTGCTTAGATCCTTGGTGGATTGGTCCTATGTAAACTTGCTACTTATTAGGGTTATGCATCTAATATAACCAAAGCCTGATTCTAAGCTGGGTTGGGGGTGAAACATTGTTATTGGTTTCCAAGGTAAAGTAAGTGCATCTAATCCACCTTGTAACAATAAAAACATATGGAGGAGAACAAAATCCAATATAATTTTTCCTGTATTAATTCAGAGAGATGATAATAATTTTCAAAGCTCTTGATCCAGTCCTCTTCCTTTTGAAGAAGAGGAGACTGGACACAAAATTTCCAAATCAGATGGTCCCTTGAGGAGGATTGCACCACTATCTCTTTCAGAGTACACAGAAGTACCTCTCTTTCAAAGAGACATTTAGTTGCCACAATGTGAAAAAGATGTTGAGACTCTAGAAAGAGTGCAAAGAAGAGCAACAAGATAATTAGAGGACTGGAGGCTAAAACGTATAAAGAATGGTTGATGGAATTGGGCATGTCTAGTTTAATGAAAAGGATTAGGGGTGACATGTTAACAGTATTCCAATATCTCAGGGGCTTCCACAAAGAAGAGGGAGTCAAGCTATTCTCCAAAGCACCTGAGAGCAGGGCAAGAAGCAATGGGTGGAAACTAATCAAGGAGAAAAGCAACCTAGAACTAAGGAGAAATTTCCAGACACTTGGAACAATTAATCAACAATTAACAATTAATCAAAAGTTGTAAATGCTCCAAGACTGGAAGTTTTAAAGAAAAGATTGTATAACCATTTGTCTGAAATGTTATAGGATTTCCTACCTAAGCAGGGGTGGGGTTGGACTAGAAGACATCCTAGGTCCCTTCCAACTCTGTTGTTCTATTCAATAAGACTGCATAAATCTACTCACATGCTTACTCCCAGGATGCTTGTATCAACTGGGGGAGGGAGTATGGATTCATATTTATGTGGTTAACACCACCATATTGCCTCAGTCACCTCCATAGATTTTGTGTAGATATTTTAAATTACACCATAATATTCTGCTGCTGTCCCCCACTAGAAAACTGAACCTGTTAATGCCTGTCATGGACTTCATATCACCCAGAGAACAAAATGCAAAGCCATAAATGTTTTTAATCTAGTAGTGCAGATTTGAGGGGGAAAACCCAGACTCTTACAGTCATTCCTTGCTTTCATTTCGTTTTGGCTGTTTAGAATTTTAGAGACTGCACCTTTGATCAAAAGCAATCTATGCTATTGCCTGAAATTATGAAACAGCCTCCTAGTTAATGAGGAAAAACAATTTACCCAAACAAAAACTGTTTTATTTTATCCTTCAAGATCCCTGCTATTTATCTCAAGTGAAAAGCATAGAAATCCAATGTCTTTGCAAGTTATGGACCATGCACTGAACTCTAGTTGGCTCATTCTGTTGTCTTATTGCATGCTCCTAAAGATGTTTCTTTCAAGAAAAGAACAATTGCTAAAATTTTAAAAAAATACAGGTCTGAGAATAAAGTGTAAAACAGAGAGAGAGAGGGAGAGAGGAATTCATATCTTCAGCTAGGATGCAAGAAATTTCCAAATAAATTGCTTTAATGTTAAACAATTTTTTTATTTCAATATGTTCATTGTCAATATTCTTGACAATGTCAAGTTTCAATTCCTAACTGACAAATTGTCTATTACCAATATTTTAGCACTTTTCTTTCATATTGCTAAAATGTAGCACTTTTCTTTCATATTGCTTAAATTGTACACTCTGGTATTTAAAGTAAAAAAAAGTAAATGGAAATACGAAAGTACATCCAAGCCAGTTTGCTTATCTATGCAGCAGAATATATAAACAAAGTTGTACTTTCTGCCAAATTTTAATTTAGTTGTCATTAGTGCAAAAATAGATTTTTATAAGATTTTTTAAAACAAGAAACTGAGATTTCAATCAATAAATGCAAGGGAAAAATTGATGTCTGCCATCATTTCAATTAGTGTACTTCATATTCATATTTATTTGTATATCTTCTAGTTAAGAAACCCCCATCACCCCTCACTCAGACTTTGTTAATTTGGAAGATTTAAACACAAATTATTGGCTCATAATCTCTAGATAAGACCTTTGAAGTCAGTTTGCATCAGAAATATCTTTTTTGAACAAATATGTAAGTTGAAATATAATTATGGCTTTTTTACCATTCTAAAATCTAAAATACATTTAACTGACTACATTTGGATACAATGCAGATAAAATGCATATATAAAATGAAGCACTACATTAATAATGTTTACAAAAATATATCTATCATAGTAGACCTACTTAAAAATCTGCATGCCAGGAAAATGTGGACTAATATATTTTCATTAAAAAAAATAAAAATGAAGAAAATGAAATGTTAGGAGCAGAAGAACCAGAGTTGGCAGATTAATTCATCTCTATGAAAGATTGGCAGGATTCATTAGAAATTTATGTAGCCACATTTTCGTCCTTCTGTTCTGTCATTTGTTTGGGATTGTTTTCATTGTAGATTCTACCAAGTTAATGTCTAGGATCAGTTTTCATCTCACTCCATTCAGCTACTTGGTGTAGGCGATGGAAGAATTAGTTCTGACAGGATGGGGGGGGGGAATTGGAAAGATCATATTTCTTTGCAGTCACCTGGTCGTTAGCACTCTTCTTGAGAGCTCTTGAGACCACTTGTGGGTTTATCTGTGTCCTTGGGGTTACTTGTAAGAGTGCAAATGGGGCTGGAATCTTCTTGGAATGGCAGCTAGAACTGCATTGTAGACAAGAGATACTGTAGGTGATGTTTATTCCTCCCCTTCTATTTAGAGAGCACTGCTCAATGTTAACATAAATGGCTTCCTTTACCCCTCTTTCAAACCAATGGTCCTCTCTATCCAGAATGTGGACTTTGCTCTCTTCAAAAGAGTGGCCTTTATCTTTCAAATGCAGATGGACTGTTAAATCTTCTCCTGGTGTGTTTGATCTCTTATATTATGTCATGTGTTCGGGAAGCAGTTTTTTTGTTTCCCCAATGTACAGATCTGCAATGTCTCATTGAATTGTATTGCATATATCACATTGCTCAGTATGTATGCATTTTATCCATGGGGTAGACAAGCTTCTGCCTTAGTGTATTATTGGGTTTAAAGTGTACATGTATGTTGCGTTCATTGAAAATCCTTCTGAGCTCTTCAAATATTCCTGCAACATCTGCAATGACAACGTTGCTTTGTTGTTATTCTCTTCTTTGTCTGTTATGGAGGAGTTCCTGCTGGGTCTTTTTTTTCTTGATTTGATGAAAGCCAGTTGGGTTTATTATTCATTTATTCATTCATTTATTTTGCAGTATGACATTATTTAAAACAAAGCTTTACACCGACAGAAAAGACATCCAAGGGTCTTCCTGGGAGTGTCCTGTCGCCGGTCGGCAGCTTAACAGAGCTGCCCCCAGAATTCAGGATCGTTATCTACTCAATATCAAGAAGATAACTCTTTTTTCAGACAAGAAAAAAGCAGTGAGGAATCTCAGCTGGTAAGAATCTTCTTTGAAGTTCACAGTTTGTTTCTTTGTGAGCTGTGGACGGAGGGGGAGGGTCAACCCAAAGCTGAGTCATTCAACTCCGACCTGAACTTCGCAGCTGTTATTCACAGCACGAGACAGGATCCCCTCCCCCTCAGGACAATCTTTAGAAAAGAGACTATTAAAAATCAATACGAGCAAAGACCAACTTGTGAACTTTTAAACCTTTCTCTATCTGAAATACCAGCTTCAATGTTATAAAAACCTCTTTTGCTTAATTGTCTTCAAAATGGCGTTTACAGCTTCTGCATCTGTTATCTCCGGCTTCCTGCTACAGAAGTAAAGAAATAATCTCTTATAATTTAATTAGAGCTACTCCCTTAAAGCTTTCAAGACTCTTTGTTGATTCAGACACATTCCAAACATTCTAAACGGACTTTCTCTTTTGAAATCCTCCGTAAAACCCCTTGGAAAAAAAAAAAGAAAAAAAAAAGAAGGGAAAAAAAGGGGGGGAGGAATTTCTTTTTCTCCACATAGTACAGTGGATTAGTAATTTAGAATAAATAATTAAAACCAAAATATAATGGCATCCAAATCAACCTCTGTTAAATTACCTCCGAAAACGTCTCCCATACCTGGCACAAAGTTGCAGCCCCCACCATCTATGCCCCCTAGTGGAGATGTACTAACAAAAGAATTTTTTCTGGAAATGTTCAAAGAATCCAGAGAACAGAACTTAGAAATGTTTAAAGAATTCAGAGAACAGAATCTAGAAATGATTAAAGATTTCAAAGATGAAATAAGGAATGAGATGGAAGTTCTATATGACAAATTCGATACCAGGGTCACTAAAATGAATGATAATATGATGGGAATTGTAAATGTGATAACAGAATATATTTCTGGAATGGAAGATAATTTAGAAACTTTCAATGAAGCTAAAACTAACCTGATATCCAAAACTGAAGTGGTGGAACAAAAAATTGATAATGCTGAAAAACAAATTATTATGATACAGTATAAGCAGATGGAGCTTGCATTAAGAGTGAGGGGGCTGCGTGAAGAAAAGCAGGAGAACTTAAAGCAAATGTTTTCTGAAGCTTTTGACCGTCTGGTGGGAAAACCGGGATCCAATTTTGATTGGCAGATTGACAGGATTTTTCGTGTTAACTCATGGGCGGCAAAACAAAGGCAACTTCCCCGAGACGTGGTAATATACTTTGTTACAAGAGAACCTAGAAATATGATACTACAAGAGTCCTACAATACTAAGCTTCAAATTGGTGGACAGGACCTGATTGTTCTGAAAGAAATACCGCCTCAGATGCTAAGAGCCAGAAGAGATTATGCTTTTCTGGTGGAAGAGCTCAGAAGGCGCCAGATACAGTACAGATGGGATGCCCCATTCGGTATTATAGTTACAATGGACAAACAAAGATATCGTCTCAGCTCTGTATGGAAAGCTCGTGATTTCTATCATAAGATTCTGAAGATGGGATACCCTGAACCTTCGGGATATGGTGAAAAACCACGAGACGAACAAGATAAACAGCAAACCACACAACCATTAGATAAAATGTATCATCTCCCTCTTCCGGAAGGGCAAGGAGTCAAGGAAAAAAGATCCAACCGCAAGACCACCAGACAAACGGATAAACAAGCTACTATACAACAATCTCAACAATCATTGGCCACTGACCAAGGAGCTACTGCAACAAGCTCAGAAGCTGTGGGAGGAGCCAAACCAAAGGTGAGACAGGCCTTGCGGGAGGCTCTAAAAAAGCTTCAGGCAACCAAAAATGACAACTAAGATTTTGACATGGAATGTTAACGGATTGAACTCTCCACAGAAAAGAAAGAAAATATTTCATTATCTTAAACAGTTTAAGAATGACATAATTTGCTTGCAAGAAACTCATATCAAATCAACCGATCAAAAATATTTGTTTAACCCCAAACTGGGCCAACATTTTGCGACCTCAGCCATGGAAAAGAAAAATGGCATAGTAGTATATTTAAGAAAAGACATTAAAGCTGAGCTAATTGAAGCAGATCCCTTTGGAAGATATATTGCATTAGATTTAATCTTAGAAGGGAAAAAGACGTTACTTTTGGGAATTTATGCTCCTAATCAACAACAAGATGGATTTTATAGAAATCTCCATGCTAAATTAGTACAGTGGGATTTTGAGTCTTGTATATTAATGGGTGACTGGAATGGCGTGATCGACACCAAAAGAGATAAGAAGACAGCTCGCCCGAACACCAAATTTCGAGCTAAGTTACCCAAACCCTTTTTTGACATGCTGGACGACTTTGAATTGCGAGACGCTTGGCGCGAGAGGCATGCAGAAGAATATGACTTTACCTTTTTTTCCAATAGACATCAATCTCTTTCAAGGATTGATTTTATACTAATTACAAATGATTTACTTTGTAGGGTGAAGAAGACAAAGATTATGGCGAGAGTTCTTTCAGACCATAATCCAGTCTGGATGGAATTGGGAAGGGTAGCCCAGGCAAGAAGGTCCTGGAGGTTGAATGAAAACTTATTTAGATATGAAAAGTATGTTAATGATTGTAAAAAATTGCTATCGGAATATTTTGTCTTCAATATGAACAAGGGTACATCTTTGGAATATGTATGGGATGCAAGCAAAGCGTATATGAGAGGAGTATTAATGAATATAAATAAAACACATAGATACAAACAAGGGCAAAAACGAAAAGAATTGGAAGAGGAAATTAAAGGGAAAGAGTCAGAATTAACATTGAATCCAGGAGATACAAAGATTAGGGAAACAATTGCTATATTAAAATCTCAGTTTGATATGCTGATCTCTGACCAGGTAGCTACTAGTTTATTATATGCTAAACATAATACTTTCTGCAATGCAAATAAACCCGGTAGGTGGTTGGCTTATCAGATTAGAAAAAAAAGGAAAGCTCGAAATGTATCCAAATTGTGTCACAGAGGGAAGGAAGTGTTTCAACAGGAAGAGATTCAAAAGGTATTTCGGGAATTTTTTACAGAGTTGTATAAAGGGGATAAAATTAAAGACGGAGATATAGACAAATACCCAGATAAAGAGAAAATCCCCCTAGTCAGAGAAGAACATAGGCATAAGCTGAACCAACCTATAACCTCTGGGGAAATTTTGCAGGCAATTAAACAATTAAAGTTAGGGAAAGCACCAGGCACAGATGGTTTAACAGCTGTTTATTATAAATATCTACAGTTAGAAATGGTAGAACCCCTCAGAGAACTATTCAATAAAATTCAATCGGGAGGGAAAGTGCCTCCCTCGTGGAAGACTGCGTTCATATCGTTGATACCCAAAGAAGATCAAGACCTTACCCAACCAAAAAATTACAGACCTATTTCATTACTTAATGTAGATTATAAAATTTTTACTAAAATATTAGCAAATAGGCTAATGGGGGTAACTCAGCAACTGATACATACCGATCAAACTGGTTTTATACAGGGCAGACAGATGAAGGATAACGTTAGATTAATTATCAACGCTTTAGAATACCTGGGAAAGAACAATCAAATCCCGGCCGCATTCATATTTTTGGATGCGGAGAAAGCCTTTGATCGAGTTAATTGGCAATTCCTGCTGAAGACATTGCAAAAAATGCAGATAGGAGATGGCTTTTTACGGTCAATTGGTGCAATATATCAGCAGCAAACAGCCCAGATCATTGTCAATGGAAGTCTGACAGACTCCTTTCAAATTGAAAAAGGTACAAGACAGGGCTGTCCTCTGTCCCCATTATTGTTTATTATAACTTTGGAAATACTGTTGAATAAGATACGGGGCCTGGGCGGTCTAAAAGGGATCAAAATTAGACAGCAAGAATATAGAGTTCGTGCATTTGCGGATGATCTGGTTATAATATTGGAACAACCGCAGGAATCTAGTAGGGTATTATTGAATACGATCAATCAATATGGTCAAGTCTCGGGATTTAAAATAAATCTAGGAAAAACCAAAATAATAGCTATAAATATGACTATCAAACAGAAGGAAGAACTGGGGGCGACGCTAAGATGTGAGGTAGTTAAAAAAGTTAAATATCTTGGAGTTAATATCTCAATCTCAAATGGGAAATTATACAAGTATAATTATGAATCACTTTGGCATAGTACACAGTTGGAGTTGAAAAGGTGGGAAAAACTGCATTTGTCCTTGCTGGGTAGAATAGCGGCAGTAAAAATGAACATTTTACCAAAATTTTTATTTCTTTTTCAAATGTTACCAATACTTAAAAGAGATGCGAATCTTTTAGAATGGCAGAAGGGTATCAACAAATTTGTGTGGGCAGGAAAGAAGCCGAGGGTAAAGATGAAAATAATGCAAGATGCACGTGAAAGAGGAGGATTGAAATTACCTAACTTAAAATTATACTATGAGGCAGTGGCATTATCTGCAATTAGTGATTGGATTCATCTAATTAATGACAGAATTTTGAATATCGAGGGATATGATTTGTTATATGGTTGGCATGCTTACCTGTTATTTAACAAAAAAACGGATAAGAAATTTAAAAATCACATCTTAAGAAATGCTTTATTGCGGGTTTGGAAGAAATATCAACATAAACTAAATGATAAAGTGCCCATGTGGGCAATTCCTAGACATGCAATTGAAAATATGAATGTAGAACAAAAACACGATAGAACCACCTATAGACAACTTCTTATCTCAGAAAGAGGGGTGATGGAACTAAAATCTTTAGAGGTACTTAAAGAAGAGAAGGTAGTTCAAACGTGGTTTCAGTATGGTCAACTACAAGCTAGGTGGAAAACAGATCAAAAAACTGGCTTTGTAAAAGTTGAGGATAATCTGTTTAAACAAATAAGAGATCAAAGCTCAATGCATATAAAGAGGATATATAATGTATTAGTACAGATGGATTCTGAAACGGAACTGATTAAGGATTGTATGATAAAATGGGCTCAGAATGTCGAGGAACCAATAATGCTTGAAACATGGGAAAGAATCTGGGTAAGAAATGTGAAATTTACACAAGCACAAAACTTGAGAGAAAATTTTATAAGATGTTTTATAGATGGCACCTAGATCCTAAAAAGCTTGCCTCTATGTATCCAAATGTTCAACCTAAATGTTGGAGATGTGGTTCTTGTGATGCTACATATTTTCATATATGGTGGACATGTCGTAATGTTAAGGCATTTTGGATAAAAATATGGTGGATCCTGCAAAACATCTTTAAAAGAAGGATAAAATTTACCCCCCAGCTGTTTTTACTGGGTATATGCATTGATTTTACAGTAGCAGAGACTAATTTGATCCTGTATTTAATAACGGCAGCAAGACTCTTGGTGGCGCAGTATTGGAAGAAGAAAGATTTACCCACAATTCAAGAATGGACTTTGAAAGTTATGAACTTAGCCGAAATGGCCAAAATCTCAGCATATCTCAAAGAACATTCAAATGAGAGATACAAAAGAGACTGGAAAAAGTGGATTGATTACATAAAAAGTAAATATGGGACTAAAAAACTCCAGATAGCTTATGCTTAGTATCAGTAATGATTTAAATTGTTTAAAATTTGGGTAACAGTAAGAAGCTGAGTTCAATGTAGAGATATCTCAGACTGTGATTGTTCAAAAATTATACCACGTATGGTCTTTGGGAAGTCGGGGGGAGGGAAGGGAGGTGGGGATTTAGGGGGAGGGGGGAGGGGGGAAATACAATATGTGTTAAATTCCATGATTGTATTTGTATACTGTGGCTTTTCAATGTTAGTGCGAAAATAGTACAAACCGAATATACTGGAAGGTAATAGATACCGAAGGAAAGAGTCGAGTGAAAGAAGAAGGAGGGTGGAGAGGGTGAGAGAGAGGAGGAGGAGAAGGGAGGGAGGGAATGGAGAGGGAGTGATAGGGTTAGAAAGAAGGGGAGGGGAAGTAGGCGTAGAGGGGTGTGTGAGAAGGAAGAATGAAAGTTGGAGGGGGTTGAAAGAGGGTGTATGGCAGGCCAAGGTGGTATACTGGGTTTGTATTGTAGAGGGCATTTTCTATATAAGTGAGGGCCGTGTTTATTATTCAATGTTATATGCCCTGATCAAGCACAGTGAATATGTGATTGTATAGAATGAAAACATAATAAAATATACATTAAAAAAAAAAAAAGACATCCAAGGGAGCCATGATGAAGTAATGTGTAATTGAAGAAATAATGCAGAATATGTAATTTTCATGATTTGTGTTATGTGATCATGGTACAAATGATATAAATCATGTATGACATTACTTGTCCCACTTTTTACTTCATGGATGCTTATACTGGTAATGAGACAATGAATTTACGATCCAAATCACAAATTAGCATCAAATTAACTCAACTCTTCAAATCAAATTTTATTTTTCCATCAAATTAAATCAGAACATGGTTACTTTTATATACTTCTTTGAACATGAAATTAAGATCACATATTGGAAAATATTTTATTCTTAGTAACTCTACTAAATTTTTTGAAATTAGGTATAATATATACAGGTGAATGTTGCATGTTTACTAACTTGGTAGCATGACTTGTACATTTATTTGTTATATGACATTTTTTGATTAACTTTAGAAATATTATTTCTTAAGTACTTCTTATTTCATGTAATCACATTTCAGCAATTGTTTGGAAGATGTTTAGTAACAATTGTGACTAAATGACAGAGCAAAAATGAATCATTTTGAAAATTGGAAAAATAAACATACAAAAATATTCAAAATGATTTTGGGATGACAATTTGGAATGGTTTGCACATTGTATAAATATATAGTTTCTGCAACTTTTAAATTGTAAACTCTCAGACGACTCAAGGCCATTTCTCTATTTTTTTTCAATAATCAGCATTAACTTTGCTCATCCAGAGGATATGTTTGATTTAACAGAATATTTACCCAGCCACCCACTTCCATTAAAATATTACATTAAAATGTATTTTAAATGTTTGCTGTGATATACTATTTGTATGGCACACATAGACACACACAAACACACACACACCCCTACAGTGCACATATAAAATGTGAATGAAATAAATATGAAAGTTTTGCATTCATTTCCATTGAAAATACATACAGCTAAAAATTCTCCATTGGCATTGAAGCAGTTGCACTGTAGTTCCACTTCTCTACTCTAAATATCTCTGTTGAAATGCAGTGCACTCTTATGTGTATGTAAATTTCAAGGCCCTCGTTAGCCAGTTAGCCATAGGCAGTTTGGATTGGATAGAAGAAAGAGTTAACAGTCTCTCCTAACGCTGTTATTCAAATTCCAATTATGGAACTCTCCGGGTTAAATGGCTTGCTGTTGAATGTTGATGTGTATGCATGTAATTCCAATAGTTTTTATTATCCTGCAAATATTTGACTGAACAGTTCAGCTGTTATTTTAAAAAAAGAAAGGCTTACCCAAAAAGGCTGCTATGAAGGAAATAGTTCCATTGCTTCCAGATTGTGGATGGGGAAGCTTTGCCGATCTAGGAGTTGTTAAATTACAATTCTCAACCTTCTTCACTATTAGCTATGCAATCTGGAACCACTATAGGCCAAAATACAGCACCATCTGTAGGTAAAATCAGATAAGCAAAGTAATGTTTATTCAGTCTATAACTAGCACAGCATCATCTATAGCAGTGATGGCCAACCTTTTTGTTGTTGTGTGCTGAAAGTGCGTGCGTGCACATGCACCCATAATGCAATGTGTGCAGGACACCCTGCGCATGTGCATGACCTCCCATGTTGCCCCTCCATCTGCACACATGACCAGCCCATGCACTCCCTGCACATGTGTGTGCTACCCCACGCATGTATGCACATCTCCTGCATGTGCCTGTGCCTGCACCTGCGTGGCAGAGACCCCAAAACCAGCTATCCAGCGGGAGGTGCACATGCATGTGTGGTGGAGCTGAGCTGGGGCGACGACTCGCATGCCTGCAGAGAGGGATCTGCATGTCACCTGTGGCACGTGTGCCATAGGTTTGCATCAGGGATCTATAGGGTGCAGGCAGAAATTTAAAACCAAACAAAACCAGTAAGTTAGAAAAGATGAGCTACAAATATTTATGTTTAGAAAAAATGAAGTATACTTATATTTCTTTGGTTGAATTTCCAGAATTTCAAATGTCTGATAATAATGTATGTTTGACTGAAATTTTCTTTGATCAATTTTCAATTCAATCACTTTACTGATGACATCTGTAAGATATGTGTGAAGGCTGCGCAATACATCTGTCTGACATAATTATCTGGCAAGAGCTTGAATTTGTTGATCCTATGGAAGAGGAAAGGGTTCTTGGGACTAAAAATGTGACTACCTATGTACTAGATTCATCTTCTAAGGCCTCCTACTTGATGATATGTGGTTCGCTCGAGATAGCAGTGATACATCTTTTAGGAAGAGGTTAGTTCCACTGTCTCTTAAACAGATGGGTTTTTTAACTCCCTCATCAAGAGACTATTTTTGGACCCAAGTATATAAACAATTTCCATCCTATCTCCAATATTTACTTTTTAAAGTTGATTATTGAGAAAATGTTTGGCTTGCAATTGCAGGGTTCCTGGAGGAAATGAATAATAAGTAGATGGTGTTATGCATGAAATGAAATGAATTACGAACTAAATTTTGCTTTGGATTTCAGATACTGATTCTAATACTAATCATACTTGTAGACCACCTGTGGCAGAACTAGAATGAGTTTAATGCATCCATCCTGATTTTCTGTAATCTCCCAGCATCCTTTTACACCATCAGCTGTGGACTCTTTTTGGATCAGCTTCAGTATTCAGATTGAGAAGCAGGATGTTCCGGTGGTTCCCTCCATATGCTTTGTGAAATTTCTCAGGGTTCTAACTTCTCCCTGTTCCTACTTAGCATCTACATGAAACCACTGACTAAGATCATCAGTGTCATGGAATTAATTATCATCAGATACATGTCTATCACAAACTGACCCAGGGTTCTTTCCTGAAGATTAAAGACCTTAGTCCAGACTACACAAGATTAAGTAGACATGGATTTTAGAACAATCTTCTCCCCTCCAATATCTGAAGGCATTAATTTTTAATTCTAAATGATAGAAAAACGGATGCACAATTTGGATGTCTCCTCAGATTTATGATTCTTGCAGGTATTAATTGTCCAAGAGGCCATTTGCACAGCTTCACAATATTGTCTATTTCTAAATTGGGATAATCTTCTATCAGTCACTCATTCCTTCATCATGTTCCCCTTGGACTATTGCAACTTGCAATAGTAGGGTTCCCTTTGTATACAATTTGGAAGCTGCAATTGGTCCAGAATGCATTAGCACAAGTAGTTGTGATATAGCATAATATGCCCATCTAACATCACTACTTTGTAAGCTGCACTAGTTTCTAGTTGGCTATTGATTCTGAGATGTTGGCCATCACCCATGAATCCCTTCACTGTCCAGAGTGTTCTGACCCAGGCTTTCTTAAAAAGCAAGAAGCAGAAACTTGGTCCCAGCAAAACCTGTTTCATTTACAGTTACACAACTGTGAATTTCTTTCAATCATAATCAACAAGGTCTTTCAAACAGTCTTTCAGAGGAATGTTTATCGACACGAACCTTATCTTGTTTGGTGAGCTGCCAAATAACTAGTTTCCAAATGCAGGGCAAGGCACAGAGTCTCTTATAGTCACAAACAGAACTTCCCACTTTTTTATTTTTTTTATTTTAATTGAACAAAAACACAAAAAAGAATCATCCTTCATTACATCATGTAGAAAGCATGTCGATTGGTTACAGATAACTTTTGTGCATTTCTTCCACAGTCATTATTTATAGTTCATATTAGATTATACACTTTAAATCAAAAATCTTTGTATATCTTACTATCAATGTACCACAATTCTCATTTGACTACAATTATTTGAACATGAAATTGTAAAGTGACTTGAAATATTTCTTTAGGGAAAATGATCTTTCAGCAAAATAATGAAGATAGGATCATTCCACTTAGTTAATTCCATTGTAAGTGAACAATGCCATTTTTAATAGTAGTTTACTCATTTCTTCCTCTTTCTCATAAGATTTATTTATTTGATTTTTTAAAATATGATGGTGTCATCATTAACCCTCCCCTTCTCATTCTTTCTTTTCTTCCCTATGCCCTTCCTCAATCTGACATCATTTATACAGTATATAGAAATTGGCTGCACAGAATTCAAATAAGGTTAACAGGTGTTGGGCAGTGAGGATGGAGAAGATCAAGGTGTCAATTTTCTCCTCACTTTTCCATATTATTCTACTCAACTTTACATTGGGGGGGGAAATAATAAGCAATTTACACTAGGGTAAATCATTGTCAAACTCTGCAATGAATCACTTAGATAAGAAAACTTTTACAACTGTTTGTAGCTATTATGAAAGAAACTTTGTTCCTGCTTTGTACTTCTGCCAGCAGGTTCTCTATAACATCTGCTCTCACAAGCAATAGTTGTTGCAGGTTAGGCTAATCCATAATAGAAGTAAATGTATTTTTAAATGCCAGGTCCTAAAAGAAGACATATCTACTTGGTATCTCATTATAAAGAAAATAGCTTTCATGTCACCCTATCAGCAGCTGTGCAGCTTTGAGGAGAGCTTGAAAGGTCACGATCCATACCTTTAACTCTTAACTAATTTACAAGTTTTTGTATGAGAGGAAGAGTGAGAGAAGAAGAATATACATTTCAGAAAAATCATTATTTTCAGTGGTGAAAAATTATAATGCTTGATTTTTTTTAACAATAAAAAATGAATCATTTTCTAAGTTCCATTCCATTTCATTCTACGGCAGAAATGTCATCCTATATCTCTAGAACTACGTAATATATAAAAAGTTCAGTATTTTTCATACCAGATCTCCTTCAAACTGATGAAAGACCATTTGTTTTCATCTTTTAAAATTGTGTTATACAAGAACAGAATTTCAGAAAAAGTTCCTCTGGGTGAATTGGAAAAGGCATATCTGTACATGATCATTTTAACTCCACATTCATTTTCCAAGGAGACTATTGCATCCATGCTGTAACTACCACAGCTAGATTATGAAAATCTACTAAAACCTGGATGTTTGGGTCCAAACCAGGAAAGTTACTAATCGTAACGTTCATACATCACACCTACTCCTTTAAAAAAAATTGCTTCTTTGCCTTGGAATCATACTATAGTGGCATGATTCCATATTAAAAATGCATTTCAGTAAAGGAGCCACTGCCTAGGTATAGCAAGATATTTTGGAGCAGAGAGTGCCTCCTAAACTCAAATACATATTTTCCTGAATCATCACTGTGCCATTCCAGGAACTGAAGGTTCAGCTTCAATTCAACTCAGCTTCAGAATATATAGCTTCATGCAGCATGATTGTCTACATTCGAAGGCACTCCCAGTGCTCCCCTCCCCACAACTGAACAATATAACAGGAAACAAGTAACAACGCAAACATTATCTAACAATAAAGTAACATCATCTCTATGTCCATCAACAAACAATCTTCAAGACAAACTGGAAAGAAATTCACCATCATCTTTCAGAGAAGCAAACATTTACAAAATTTTGGCATAGCATTACCTAAAACTCTCCCACCACTTTATAATTATATTTTGACAGAGACATTCTTTATCATCCTTTTCATCAGTATCTGGAAATCTTCAGCTGTTGCCAGCCTACCACAAGGCCCATAGCCTATGCCAGGGTTTAGCAGTGCCAGACCAGTAACCACTCTCTTCATTTCTAAGTGCCTCCAATCCAGTGGCTTTGCTGCACGGTAGAAATTAAAGGAATAGTTTGAGCCAGGGACTCTGATTATAGCCCATCAAGGCTTGCTACAACTCATTTTGCCCAAAAGCTCCCTTTAAGTTGAATCCAACTTTATATTTTTAAATACAATATTCTACTTTTCTGCTCAGAGAAAGTATTCCTTCCAAACCAACTTAATTAGTCCTATATGCAACTTAAACCTGCTGACTCCTGCTTCATTTTTTTTATCAAGCGAGAGCCAGCTAAAGATTAATATAGAAACTGATTTGATAGTTCTTTTTAATTCCTAGTATCATTCTATTCAATTTAGAAGATTGGTAACAAATTTAACATAGAACTGACCATTCTCATTAATGTTTCTGGTTTAGGATTGATTTTTACAGGAAGAAGCATTTAAGAGATGAAAACTGCAGTTTGTAACTCTTAATTTATTTCTAAAACAATCTCATTTTAAAATCACAGAATTATAGAGTTGGAAAGGACATTTAGGTCATTAAATCAGCCACCTGCTCAAGAAAGAAATTTAAATTGGGAACTGGTAAGACCGGCTTCTCGCTTATGAAATGGTTTCTAAACATTGTCAGCCTTTGAATTGTTTCCAATTTAAACCAGATGTTGTTGAACTCAGCTATCAGTATTGACTATATTATTTGACACAAGATAAACAGCTCTGCATCAAATCAAAAGTGGTTGCTGTCTTGGTGTTAAATCGATGTTTCTCAAACTTGTCAGCTTTAAGTTGTGTGGACTGCAATTCCCAGAATTTCACAGGCAGAATGGCTTGCTAGGGAATTCTGGAAGTTCAGGTTGATACAACTTAAAGTTGACAAATTTGAGAAACACTTATTTAAATCAACTCTACCTGTCCTGGATATTTTTGGAAGAAGCTATTTTCCTCCTGCTTCTCCTTCTCTGACATTTAGCAAGATTTTTCAAGATATCCCTGGTAAATGTAGTTTTTCCAGGATCAATGCCTTAAAGCAGGAGTGTCAAGCTGAGGCACATGGGCTGAATGCCTCAAGCATAGGCTAAGCCCACCCCAGCTCTGCGAATGGAGAAAACATCGCAAAATGTCATGTGACAGCAATGTGATGTGGCGAGTTTGACACCCGTGCTTTAAAGCATGCACTACCCAATGGCAACTAAAACTTTGGAGCCTGCATTATGCAGTACTTTATCTTAGTTTTTAAAAATTCAAAAAGAATTCCTGACATATTTCAGCAAAATGAAAAAGAGCCTTTAACACGTGTCTCTCCATAGTTAGAATTCTATTGCTGACCAAATGGTCTGGCCAAAACATCAGGAATTAAAAGAAAGGGGTAGAAGGTGTTTGAAGAAATTGAGAAAAAATTGGTAACACATAACAATGTGCAACAGCCAAATGATCTGAATTTTAAATCCCACAAGCAGCCTGCATCTTTTTCAGAACAAACACCTGGAAAAATGTACTTGTTGTTTTCTGCATTGATAGGAATTCAAAGTTCCCAGTGCTCCCAGAGGCTGCATAGTCCAGAACTGTGGTATTACAATCTATCAATCCATTTTTAATTATGATCAACAGTGCTGAGATATTCCAAATATAAGCCGTTCTGAGTTGATTTTTTTTTTAAAAAAAAAAACAGGATAAAAATAAAAGCAACCTTGGAACCTGAAGACTATATCCAAAAATATATTATGGTAAGGATATATCAAATTTACATGCAATTATACAATTTGCCCACATTTCTTCAAACACTACAAATGGCCATCTAATAACTGGAATATTGGGGTCTATTTTTGCAGATTTGCAGATCTGTGTGAAAGAGAAACAGTACCCCCCTTCAAGCTATTTAATTCACGTCCCTTTATTTGAGAATCAAGAGGTAACAAGGTAATATCTGGATCTCATGCAGTGGTTCAAAATGATAGTTTTATCTTCATATGAGTAAGAGTTTCCATGATATGGCAAAGACAATAGATGATCAAGGAAATAGAATACAAATTGGTAGGAATTTTTGTATTCTTGTTGGGCTGTGACTTTTGTTGCTTATACAAAAATCCTTGTTAGTTCTAGTACAGAATTTTGTCCCTTTTGTCTCTAGATTGCCTATTTAATGCCAAAGAAAGGTTTAAAAGAGAAGATAATCAGGTTTTGCATTATAATTCATTCATGAACCACGGCTATTAAAAGTACATTTATTTTCTACAGACTCCACCATTTGTATCTTGTCTAATGTTACTATATAAAGAAATTAAACAAATGTTAAATATTTCAAAACCACAAGGAAGAAGTGAAAGGAAAAGAGAAAAGAAAATTTTTGGAAGCAAAAAATGTCTTAGAAAATGGGTCATGATTTGCTATGCATTGATATCATACAATAATGCCTTAGCCTAAATGTCTTTCAGTGTTTTAACCAAATTACCCTTTGAATTACCAGCCAACTGCCAGATGCTTTCCTCATTTATGTGCTCTGTAATTCAAATTATTTCTTAATTTAAACAAGTGAGATGCTATAAATGTGTCTTTAATTTAAAAGAAACAGACATACATTGTTGTTTGGCAGAAGAGTGTCAAGCATTTATTGGGTCATGGAGTCACAGCCCCAGTGCTAATGGCAACCTTACAGGGGCTCTTAGTAAGGAGTGGATTATCGGGGAGCAGGGCACAAGTCAATTATGATCATTTCTGGGAGCCAACTGGATGGTGAAGCTTCCCCTAGCATCTTTCCTTCCTTTCTAGTTTTGATGGAAGAATATAAGCAGATAAGACATATACAGAGTAACAGATCATTTTTGTATGCTTTAGGTTTTTACTTTTAATTTTGGATTAAAATACATTTATATTTTTATATAACATTTTTGGATAGTTCTGTATGTAGCTAATATCATTGTAAGAAACTCCCAGCAAATGTTGTATTGTCAACATATTATTCATGACATTACTATGATATGAATCCTGTTTTAAAGTTTCAGGAATGATTACATCAGGATATTTTAAAAAACTTTTGAGAAACAATTAATTTTAATAATACTGATGATGATATTATTGTGATTTACCAGCTCTTCTTGTAGATTCAACACAAATAAGGAATGCTTCTAATGTCTTTTAAAAACAAGCTGTCATATATGTGTTAATCTGCCAGAAATGATCTCTATTATCTCTTATAATGTTCTTCCATTATCCCAAGTAGCAATAAATGATAATTTAATACCAGAGAGACTTTACTCCTTCATAAAAGGTAGCCAAGGGGTATTGCAAAAAGTATTAACAGTCAATGCATATTTTGTTTGCAAGATTTTGTCTTGTTTTCATTATGCCTATTTTTAACTTGTCAGATAAAACATAAAATGTCCATATAGATTAGGAAAAGGAATGAGAAAATTCAATACGTCCATTTGAAAAGACAACTATCTTTTGTCTTTTCTCTATGTTTACATTTCAAAACCCGCTGTTAAAAATATTTCTTAAATACACTTTCTTAAAAGTGTACCATTTTTAAATTTTATAAGTTAGGAGTTGAAGAATACAGACAGAGACAAAGAAAAAAGTGACTATACTCATGTTTGTAAAAGTATTTAATAGCCCTGGATAGATAAATACTCCATTTTAATTGGGTACATGATTCAGATCAGGACATTCTGGCATATTTCTTCTTTAGAATAGAAATATTAAGTTTGCAGTGTATCTTTTAATTTATAGCTAACATCACACATACTTTTTCTCAAAAAAGTCATATAACACGTAGTTTGCTTTTAATATTATTTTATGCCTTAATTATTCTTCAAATAGAGCTAGAATTAAGGGTATTGTGCAATCCTACTGAACTCTATTGCCCTGCAGTTATTTATACATACTATATATAGGTATTTATTAATTGAATCTAGTGGATTAGTAGTCTAGTGTTAATCAAACGTAATTTAAGAGCCATTAATTTTAACTGCTCTGCTATAACCATACCTAAATATCTATGTCATTCTTTTCAGGTGGATACTTGGAAGCTGAATACTTCTGAACAAACTTATACATGGTATTATAGGACTTTGAAAACCAGTAAGGATCAGCAATATATTTGAAGTTGCAAAGAGAAAAATGTGTAACTAAATTGATTCAGACCCCCTCAGAAGTATTCTTTTTTGCCTTCCAATAAACCTAATCCTATATGTTTAGATTACAAAATATTGGTTTAAGAGCTCAGAGAGCCTAACTAGGTCTGGTTACTTATTTATTTATCAAATTTTGTATGCCGCCCACTCTCAAAAGAGACTCAGGGCAGCTTACAATAAAAGGGAAGGGGGGGATATAAAAAATAAAACAAAAGAACAATTTAAAATTACACAACAGTCACAACCTGAAGTGGGGCTGGACAACTCAATAGCCCCAGGCCTGCCGGAACAGCCAGGTCTTAGTCACTTTGTGGAAGGCCGGGAGGGTAGTAAGGGTCCGGATCTCAACGGGGAGCTCATTCCAGAGGGGCGGAGCTGCAACAGAGAAGGACCTCCCCCGGGGTGTCGCCAGCCGACATTGGCTGGCAGATGGAATCTGGAGAAGGCCTAGTCTGTGCAATCTAAGCGGTCTTTGGGAGGTAATTGGCAGGAGGCGGTCTCTCAGGTAACCAGGTCCGATGCCATGTAGGGCTTTAAAAGTAACAACTAGCACTTTGAAGTGTGTTCGGAGACCAATGGGAAGCCAGTGCAGCTCGCGGAGGATAGGTGTAATGTGGGTGTACCTAGGTGCACCCACAATTGCTCGCGCGGCTGCATTCTGGACTAGCTGAAGTCTTTGAATACTTTTCAAGAGCAGCCCCATGTAGAGCGTGTTACAGTAATCCAGTCTTGAGGTCACAAGGGCGTGAGTGACTGTCTGAAGGGCCTCCCGATCCAGGTAGGGTCGCAATTGGTGCACCAGGCGAACCTGGGCAAAGGCCCCCCTGGTCACAGCTGACAAATGATGTTCTAAGGTCAGCTGTGGATCCAGGAGGACTCCCAAATTGTGGACCCTCTCTGAAGGGCAAATAATTTCACCCCCCAGGCTAAGAGAGGGAATGGCTGGACTATCCTTGGGAGGGAGCATCAATAGCCACTCAGTTCTTGTCTGGATTAAGTGCAAGCTTGTTCGTTCCCATCCAGACCCTGACAGCCTCCAGGCACTGGCACATCACTTATACCACTTCACTGAGTTGGCATGGGGTGGACAGATACAACACCAACTGCGACCTGTCCGAGAGGTAGGAGGAGAACCACCGAAGAACGTTGCCTCCCACTCCCACCTCCCGCAGCCGTCGCAGAAGGATACCATGGTCGATGGTATCGAAGGCTGCTGAGAGGTCAAGGATCACTAGGATAGAGGAGTGAATCCTATCCCTGGCTCGCCAGAGATCATCGATCAGCGCGACCAAAGCGGTTTCCATACTGTAACCAGGCCTGAATCCAGACTGAAAGGAATCCAGATAATCGGTTTCATCCAAGGACCGCCGGAGTTGAAAGGCCACCACTTTCTCAACAACCTTCCCTACAAAGGGAGGTTGGAGACTGGACGATAGTTACTCAAAATGGCTGGATCCAGAGAAGGTTTCTTCAGGAGGGGTTTCACCACCGCAACCTTTAGGAGGAGCGGGAAGGATCCCTCCCGGAGAGAGGTGTTAACTATCCTCTGGATCCAGCCACGTGTCACCTCTCTGCTGGTCGAAACCAGCCAGGAGGGGCACAGGTCCAGTACACAGGTGGAGGCACTCACCGCTCCCATGGCCTTGTCCACTTCCTCAGGAGCGACAAGTTGAAACTCGCTCCATAAACTCCGCTCAAGACCTTCCCCCGGTACCTCGGCTGGTACCGTGCAATTGGAGTCCAGATCTGTCCGAATCCGAGCGACTTTATCCGTTAGAAACTGAACAAATTCCTCAGCTCTACCTTGTAAAGGGTCATCCGCATCCCTCCCTTTCAAGAGGGAGCGGGTTATTCTAAACAAGGTGGCTGGGCATGATTCAGTGGATGCAATAAGAGCGGCAAAATGCACACATTTCGCCGCCCGTATTGCCACGAGATAGGCTCTGTTATAGGCTCTCATCAGTGCTCGGTCTGACTCAGAGTTACTGGCCCTCCAGCGGCGCTCTAGGCGTCTCTTTTGGCACTTCATCTCCCGGAGTTCCTGTTGTATAAGTTATCATTGTAGAGCCAGAGAAAATGGTTGCAACTGACAGCTTCTTTTGTTAAAAAGCAAAGCAGGGTAAAGGTAATAGAATTTTTATGTGTATGGGACCACTTAGAGGGTCATGGCCCCTTTTAATTAATTGACCAGTAGGACACTTAAGTCTGCATCAGTGTCAGAGAAGCAGAAAAAGGGGCATGTTAAAAATATGAGATCAAATGATGAAAAGGAGTGGCAAATGAAAAGACTTTTTAAGCTCCTATAGTAAGATTCATATTATTGTCTTTTATCATTTTTTTTAAAGATCTTGCTTTCACACCTAAAAAACAGGTGTCTAACATCAGTGGATATAAACAGTCCACATGTCCCTGTTAAAATGCCAGGTTTTTGTGATATAAAAAAACAGAGCAAGTTAAATCACTCCAGTTTATATGTTATCAGCTGCAGTGACACAGTGGTTAGAGTGAAGTACTGCAGGCTACTGCTGCTGCCTGGTGGCTGCTTGCTGACTGCCTGTAATTTGGCAGTCCAGATCTCATCAGGCTCAAGGTTGATTCATCTTTCTATTCTTCCAAAGTGGGTAAAATGACAACCCAAATTGTTGGGGGCAATATGCTGACTCTGTAAACCGCTTAGAAAGGGCTGTAAAGCACTGTAAAGTGGTATATCATAGCTCTGTTTTTAATACCACTCTACCCAATAGGTTGTTTCTTAAATGTCCAATTTGGTAAAAATCAAAGGATTTGTTGTGGATAAAGGATTTTCTGACAGATAGGCCACAGTCAGTAAGGATGGGGTCTCACCTCTCTTCTACTCTGATATTAAGCACAGGAGCCTTCCAGGCTTGTGTACTAAGCCCCTTCCTTTATTCTTTGTATACACATGACTGTATCCCATTGTATAACACCAACACAATTATTAAATTTGCTGATGACATGACAGTGGTGGGGCTCCTTAATAAGAACAATGAGTCTATTTAAAGGAAGGAAGTACAAGGGCTGACATTGTGGTGTAAAGAAAATAATCTTACACTTAACACCAAAAAACTAAAGAACTTATAATTGACTTCAGGAGGAAGAGAGATGTACATTTACCATTGTACATAAATGGCGAGGAGGTGGAGAGGGTTGGTTGTTTTAAATTTCTGGGCATTTATATCTCAGAGGACCTGTCATGGACTATGAATGCTAACATGCTTGTGAAGAAGGCACAGAAAAGGCTGTACTTCCTGAGAATGCTAAGGAAGATAAATCTATCTCAGCATCTACTTCTGTCCTACTATCGCAGCACCATTGAGAGTGTCCTGACATACGGCATTCTTGCATGGTATAGGAGCAGCTCTGCAGCGGACAAAAAAACTCTACAGAGAATCATTAAAACTGTCCAGAATATCACCGGGCTTCAGCTACCAGTCCTGGATGACACCTTCGCATCTCACTGTTGAGAAAGTTGCATAACATTATTCCCATCCTACTTACAAAATGTTTTGACTGTTGCCTTCTGGCAGAAGATACAGAACAATTAAAACTAGGACCACACATCCTCTGAATAACTTTTATCCCAGAGCTATAATTGCATTCAACAATGAACTAAAGGATCACCATTAGTGAGCTTTTGGACAGCACTACTTGGTCTGTTGTGTAGATGTTTGGATGGTTTAGGAGGGGGGAATTTTTTGGTGTGGGTGGGTGTTTGGGGATTGTTTTATGTGTTGGGTCTGGTCTCTGGGTGTTATGTGAATTTCATTGTTTGTGTAAACATTAAATAAAGTAAAGTAAAGTAAGTATATAAGTCCAAGTGCTATTATTATTGCATACTATTACTATGTTTAATGTAACATATAAGATGTACAATTCAATTGAAAAATAAACTGAAATCTTTTCAGGAGAAGAAACAACAACAAATATAAAATAATATCATTGCATAAGCATGCACATAGTCACATAAGTAGGGATGTGGCTGTGTTCAGAATTAACCAATCACATTCAAAGTTATGTTAAATGGTTATCAGTGCACACTTCTCATCAATTAAAGTGACTATGATCAAGCCCATATAAAGTTCAGCTGTTCTAGTAGGATTTTTCTGATATTTACTCATTTGTCTTCTACAGTAAAAGCCATCATCTGAAAAGAGGTTTCAAAGCATAAAAGGCACCTCATAATTAGAATGCACAAGTCAGGAGAAGAGTTCAAAACAATTTCATAAGCTAAATGTATCATGGAACAAAAAGAATGGGACTGATTTTTTTTTCACCCAAGTTTTTGTTTTGGAGGGATTTTTAAGAATGGGCATAGATAACCTCTGAGAGGTAACCTGCTCCTATTTCCATCCCTGAGCCTCTTAATATGCTCAATGCTGAAATAAAAATCAGCAGATTGTTGGCAAGAGAGAAAATACCTCTTATTGTTCAGCAGCCATCTTGGGAAGGAGCTCTAAACTGCCCTAGTCTCTCTAAACATATCATTAGATACAGTATATCTTGGTACGTTAGCCAAGAACACTAGGTAGTATGTACCAGATAATAAAACTTTTAAAAATCTATATGCAAGGCATTTGTGGAAATGGTAAGGTACTGGACTTAAGTATATTGTGCATGGACCAGGAAAACATAGATCAAGGCCTCTCTTGACTATGCCAATCTGTCTAAGCCAAATAAATTTTGTTGAATAGTGTATATAGTATGTGAGAGGTGGGGGCAGAGGGGGAGCTTCATCAGAAGAAAGAGCTTGCCAGGTGTTTCCTCTTCCATCAAATTCTTGAACTTAGTGTTTCAGTGTTAGCTTTCCTTCTCTCTAGAACCTTTATACTATTGCACCAGAAAAGAAATATTTAATAGTGATCCTTTAAAAAATAAATGTGACATAGTTGCATGCTCATTTTGTTAAGATATTAAGGTTTGTTATGATGCTACATTCTTTGATTTCAACTACAGAATGCAATATGACAGAATATGGTCAGAATAGGATTGTTAAAATCAATCAATGATAGTTGCTAAATCTGGATGGGATAAACATCTTTACATAGCAAAGACATGGGTAACTATGAGATGGATGGCTCATAAAGTTCACTATTGACAAAGTTTTATCATTTATTTTTAGTCTTTAAATCACTTTGACATTAAACATGGTGAGATAGATACTTTTTATCATGCGAATAAAGATCTGAACAACTAGCAGGTAAAATGTGTCTGTGAGTGAGAAAATGAGTTTATATGCAAATATTTACCATGATCTAGGGAGCCGAGGTGGCGCAGTGGTTAGGGTGCAGTACTGCAGGCCACTTCAGCTGACTGTTATCTGCAGTTCAGCGGTTCTAATCTCACTGGCTCAAGGTTGACTTCCATCCTTCCGAGGTGGGTGAAATGAGGACCCAGACTGTGGGGGTGATATGCTGACTCTGTAAACCGCTTAGAGAGGACTGAATGCCCTATGAAGCGGTATATAAGTCTAACTGCTATTGCTATTGCTATTGCTATCTATTTATTATGCTTAACATAAACATTTTGGAATTATTCTACATTTGACAGATAATTTAGTCTTACATTTATTAAGTATTTCAGCACAGACAACATCACATTAATTTTCTTTATTTCCATTTTTTTTCTTTTTAAGGATCTGCTAAAACTGCTTCCTTTACATAAACCTCCATAGGGTTTTGGAGAAAGAAAAGAAAACCCTGAAGCTAACATTTTCAGGGTTTATAAATTGGTTTGATTTATTTCTGTCTCTAAGGCCTAAACCATTTATTAAAATAACAAAACATTCTCCAATGCTGGTGATGGAAGAACAAAGTCTCCCCGTTGACTGTGTGGTGAGGGTTGACAGATGGCCAAATGGGGTGATAGATTTGATTTTAATGTGTCTTAAGAGAGTAAATGAACCAAAGGCAATCTTCATCTCATGTGAAAAGTTGGATTTTTGTGTGGCTTGTCTGCAACACTGAAGTGCAATTCTCACAGCACTTCATTGATTTTCCAATCAAGCATTACCATTCAGATGGCAAAAAATAGGGTCACACTACTTTTATAAAGGTTTTCCTGCCTCCAGCAGCACACAATTTCCCTGGAAGAGCTTGCAAGAACTAGGATGCAAGTTTCACCTGGTTCAGTTTATTCAGTTTTTTTGTGTTCTACCATTTGGGCTGTAAAGTGAACTTTGTACAAAACAAAGCAATTTGGTCAGGGAAGACACTTGCATCCCAAACAATATGAAAATAAAGCTGCAGACTTTCTCACCCTTTTATAGCAAGGGTGACAAAGAATATCATGTCATTCCCTGAAGACTGGCAAGAATGCACATGACAAGAGAGACTTGGTATCACCTAAGGTTGTATAAAAGTGGCATGCAATAGGATACCATGAGATTTTCAGCAAAGTCCTCTTTAAATTTAATTTAATTTGTTTTTTATCTCGCCTTCCAGTGGCAATGGTTTAAAAAGAATGAACACTGATGATTTTTCTTATGATTCAAGCACTTAAAGAGTGGGGGTTTTAGTTGTAAGAGAAATGTTAGCAGATTAAAAAAAAGAAATGTTATAGTTCATTCAACTGTATTTTACTACGCTATAAAAATTGAGAATGAATCTGTTCCTAACTATAATAATGCCAAAATACGACATTGCATATAAGTATGTAAAGAGTAGCATTTAAGCAAACATAGCTCACTGATAGAAATAAAGAGCTCAGTGAAATAAAACAATCAGTTCTGACTAAAACTAAAATTACTTCTTTAGTTCCTTTTTCCCAAACTTGTAAAAGTCCCTTATGCCATCATTTGGCTTTATGGCTTTAGAGCTTTAAAAATAATATAAATTATTTGAGTAGTGCTTGGTTCCCATTGATTTCATAGAAACTTTCAAGTCACTTTCTTGTCAGCAAGATGCAAGTAGTTTGTCATTATCTTCTTCTAGAATGTACTTATATGCTATTGGTTTGTTGACTTCCCATACTGATCTACAGCCATGGGAATTCTTGGCAGTCTTACAAGTAAGTATGAGCCAGATCCAATCCTATTCAGCTCTTTAACTTCAGCTAAGTCCTGCTAAAGAGCCCAGCTTTTCTGAATTTCTCTACAGCCCTCATAAATTTTAATTATTGTCTGCTTTAAAAACAAATCTCAAATCCATAATCAATTAATATGGTTTTTTCAGCATATTGCAACATTAAAAAAACCTTGTTGATAAATCTTAAATAACACAGAGAGAAATTTAAAGCATTTTATGGCCAATGATTCCTCCTCAAATGTTGCTGCATTGCCTCATTGTGGTAGGCTGATGTTCCTGGAAAGGATAAGCAAAATACCAGGACATTGTATCTTGAGAAGTTTTATAATGCTGGGGAAAATAAACAGTAAGAGAGAGCGAGGGGGGGGGAGAGAGAAAGAGAGAGAGAGTGAGAGGGAGAGGGAAGGAGAGGGAGAGGGAGAGGGAGAGGGAGGGAGGGAGGGAGGGGAGAGAGAGAGAGAGAGAGAGAGAGAGAGAGAGAGAGAGAGAGAGAGAGAGAGAGAGAGAGAGAGAGAGAGAGAGAGAGAGAGAGAGAGAGAGAGAGAGAGAGAAGACCTGAAGACTTGGATAATATACCTATGTAATCTTAAGAATGGTATGGTTGGTTGGTTGGTTGGTTGGTTGGTTGGTTGGTTGGTTGGTTGGTTGGTTGGTTGGTTGGTTGGTTGGTTGGTTGGATGGATGGATGGATGGATGGATGGATGGATAGATAGATAGATAGATAGATAGATAGATAGATAGATAGATAGATAGATAGATAGTTCCTAAAAAATGACCAAAATTATCTTGACATGAATAACATACTCCTATCTTAGAATAACCTCTGCATTGATATATCACTACAGATGTATTTTACATATACATACCTTATATTGTGCAGGCATAGTAGAGCTGTAGAGCTGATTTATAGATATTTTTGCAACTCTCTCAGTAATTTTGATATGTTTATATTTATGTATCAGTTGTTTTCATGAAGTCTTTGCTAATGCATATAGTAATCTGCTCATGTGTAAATATTTGCCAAAGAGGTCTGCCAATTTTCAGCATATTGCTGCCAATTACTACAAAGGCAGCAACAATATTGTAGAGAAATATTAGTGGATCTGCATAGCAAATTGTGCTCATCAGCAGTTCAGCACTCAATCAGGTTGCATATGATGGCGCCACTATGCAGCATATAAATCAAGGAAACGTATTCATATAAATTGAGGTCTTTGTATATTAATCTGCCAGGTCAATGAAATGAAATGGCACAATGAAACAATTCATGTCCCATACTCTCTTTATTCTTTTGCATCTATAAACTAACAAGACAACTCTTCAGTCACATGTTTCCAAGCACTGACTTACTGTCATGCTTATGCTGTTATAATAGCAGAAATACAAGTTTCACAGATACTTGGTGAGCCATGCACTTCAATGCAAAATATACATAAGAATAATGGTTTGAAAGTCTGAAAATAGGCACATTGAGATATAAATTATGGCCGGGCAGACATCTGCTCTGTCTAGTTTAGCTTACATGGAAAATTGGGACGATTCATTTCACATAATTACATTCTTGCTTTTCCAAATGCAGTGGGGAAAGGAACACATAGGACCTTTTCTTCAGAATTCAAGTGAATTAGCACTTGTGAGAATATTAGTAGACCTTACTATAGCAGAGGTATAGCAGTCATCAATGCATTATTTCTAGTTTTGCACTCCCCCAAAAAATCTTGAGTTTTTTTCCCTTGTCATTCTTCAGTTTGAAGAATCTGTTTTTGAAATTATTTTCAAAGGGGATGTAAAATGTAAACGGAATTCTTATCGGTGGGACCCAAGATTCTTGCATCACCTTTATGAAGGCGTACAGAGGTCTGCAATAGACCACAAATACTCTTAAAGTCTTTATTGCAGCAAAACCCTTTAAAGAGCCAATTCTAAGAAACAACTCAAATAGCTTATGATGCTGCTCCTAAATAGCAGGGTTACAGAAAGACAATTGTGGTATTCTTCATCTCTCACAACAAGAATGTAAGCTCAAATATTGTTTGATCAGAGCAAAGTATGGACAATATGTTACAGTTTTGAAAGTAAAGAACAACAAACGAAGAAGCTGAAAAGATTTATTAAACAAAACAAAGAAAGATAAAATAATTTTTAATAAAGGGGAAAAATATTCACAGGGGAAGGACCCAAATAAAGCATAGCAATATCATTAGAGAAGTGTGAATGCAGAACAGATAGTTCTATCCTTGACAGGGTAACAGTGAATGTTCTCCAGATTATATCCAATTAGCGCATAATGCTTTTGCTGAGTGTCAGGGCTATCCTGAAGTTCATCCCTAGAAAGGCTTTCAAAGCATATACAGCATACTATTGCAATTACTCATATCTTTCATTAAGTCCATGTGTTGTTTACACTTCTTGGCTATCAGCTTTCAAGCCTTTATGTGAATAGTCCCATCTACAGGTGGCTGACCTTGAAGATCGCCAAATGCCTCTAAAGGAAAAGATAACAGTCCCTGCATCAAGCAATGAAAAACAACAGAGGAAAACAGTAGGAGGCAAAATTGGGAGAGAAGCTCAGAAACTTGCTTTAAAAAAAGGTCTAATATCTTACTAAGCCATACTATACACAAGATTATAAAAGAAAACCAGTTTATATAGGGAAAGAGAAAAATGGACCACACCATCTCCATCTTCTTTCTGTTACAAAGGTACAGAGACTCCTCAGGGGGGGAAAAACAGCAGTGACTAGGGAATCAACATTCCATTCTCTCCCCCTCACCACCCCCATTGATTACAATGCATGTAAAAGAGAGACTTCAATATTTGTTTGTAGCCACTGTCTTGATTCTAATATGGACTTCTTATATCACATGGGAGCAAATGAGCCAGGAGAAATTATGAAATAAAGGCCATGACAAATACATAGGTACATTAATGTAGTAAGTATTATGCATTTGCTTCCACACACACACAGCCCTGGTGTGGTTGATTTGAATGTTGCTAATTTTATTCATTGCTAATTGTTGCCTTTAACTTTCTGTAAACTACCCTGAATTGGAAGGAGGGGGGGCAAGGGGCGGGCGCAGGGAAAGAAGGAATTGAATATTCAAATTTTGAAATATTGGCTTGATATCCTTTTCTTTGTACATTTAAAATACAGTAGTACTCAGTAGTGGAGCTACGCAATTCTTTTGCACACACCTGTTTGTATACAAGACATAATGAAGAAGTTATTAGATATAAGCATATAACTTAGGCCTAAAGTATCAAAACAAAGTATTAAAGAAAATCTAGATAACTGCTGGAATGCATTTTATTAAAATATCCCTTTTCTGTTTATAATTACTGATTTCACCGTTGTTCGGATGAGATGAAACCTGACATCTTTTTTGATTCTTATTGTCTATTTTTGAAAAAAAAAATACCCAAAAGGCATTTGAATTCACAATTCTTTATTAATAGCACAAACAGCATTATTCAGAAGCTTGTTAAAAACAATCTTTACAGTGGAAATTTTAAAAATAGAGAACAAAGACTATAATTCACTATTAAAAAAAGGGTCAGTTCCAATAGTTTTCAGCCTAACCAATTTACATTTTACTTGTAATATTAACATTATTGTAGTCAAATAAAATACTCCCTGTGTGTTTACATTTTAAATGACTTTTTATTGGACTTGTGCTTTTGTTTACAATTAACTAATAAAATATTTATTTTATCTTAGAAATATAGCAAGGTCTTTGTATTTTAATTAGATTTTATCCAAAATCTTCTCCTCCCTTTTAACATCTTTTATGACCCAATCCACCACAGGATGTGTTTATCAGAAAATCTCATTATTTTTTAATACATGGCTATTTATTAGTATATTGTGCATATGATAAACTATGCATTGCTTTGAATTGATGAATACATTTACATTCATTTGAAAAAAATGAATGGCCTTATTCAGTTAATCTTACATTTCATATCTCAGAAACACTAAGAGTATAATATTTACATGTTTTAATATATCTTGGGGTTATGTTTATGACTGCACAAGTTTTATTGTAACAGTCTGCAAAAATTATAATCCTGTAAATGGGGCATCATGCATTTTTGAATTGTAGACTAATTCTAAACTGCCTTCTGTGGCATCAGGATTGATTTCTTACAATTCATATAAGAAAACAAATACAATACATTATTTTCACAAGCTACATGAAACATACTATGATATAATAACTTATTACCCAAAAGCATTTGACTGTTTTCTGTTGGGAAAGAATAGAATATTTTGTATCATTTAGCATGACTTCACTATTATTTTTGTTCTTTTTTAAAAAAATATATTGGTTTCTCCAAATGCACTAAATTATAATATACTAGATCCCTGAAAAATGAAATTGTCACTGTCAGTATTATAATTATTACCTTTTAAACATAATCTGTACAATCATAATTTGTAACTATAGCTCATGTGTGTTTGAGAGTGTGGGTGTATGTTTTTCCATTAACACGTACTAACTCATATTTTATAATTAGGCTATTCTACATTATTAATTATTACAATGTTTCCTTCCAGTTTTTATTTACTATTGCTATTAACTGATTTATTTTCCATCCAAGACTTTCAGGATGATTAAGTAACAAATGAGGAATTACATGCTGATAATCTCCATTTTACAATGATTTACAATTGCAAAAGAGTCTGTTCTGAAAAAGGTGATTTCGGGCTTATTATAATATAAAATAAAGTAAATTTCAAATGACATTCATAAATACTTATACAAATTATGTCGAAAAATGAAAATATATTAGTTATCAATCTTAGAATTTATCGATAGTGCTGAAGAAAAAAAGATATTTTCCTAGTCCTAAAACATTTATAATACTTATATTTTTGCCATGTGATAGATAAACTAAAAAAATTCCATTCTTCTTCATCTAGGTCAATTTTATTTTAAGTGAATTTTAAATTTATATATTTATATATAAATTTAAAATTTTTATTTAAATAAATAAAATTGCACTGGAGAAACTTTAAAAAAGCAGAATTAAGGTAAGAAAGAATACGTAACTCTCTTATTCCATTCTTAACGGAAGATATAAACTATACCATGTTGAACCTTTCTAATTTCTTTTTCCTACAAAAGAGGTTTCTGCTTTTCTAAACCAGACTCTGGTTACTTTAGTATTTCCTAGAGATTCTCCTGTTTTGAGCTGGTACAGGTATTGCAAAAATACAGTGGTGCTGAATCTTAATATTCTCAATGTGAACATAGGAAGTCCAAAACAAAAGTTCATACCTTTTTGACTAATATACCCAACAAAATGTTATGTGTGTAGAATGAATCAAACAAAGGCTACTTGGTGTTTTTAAAAACATTTATTCTCCTCCCCCCCCCCCAAAAAAAAGAATGAAATATTTTGGGACTATTAAAAAGGCAGAATGTTATATTTTCCTAAAAGAGAAATGGAGAAACATGCTCTTGGAGACAGAAAGCAGCCTCCAAGTCTTTTTAATAGTCCCAGCAGATACTGAGGCCAAATTTTAGAAAGGTAATCCATTCAACACAGGATATTTAAAGACAGGATATTTTGAAACAATGGCAGATGGTAGGATTAGCCCTTGCTCAAGATCCAACACAGGACAAAGCCATTAAGCCACAATAGGAATTATTGCATCACCTCATAGCAGTCCAAACGTCAACCAATCTTAGCTCAGACAAACACCTAGGATTTGTACTTTGCCTATAGACCCAGATATGACCCCTACATAACCCTACATGGCCCCTTGGGAGTGTAACAACAGACTACATTTTCTTGCACAGAAACAGGATGCTCAAGTTTATAAATAAAGTATAACACCCCACCCCTCTCAACTCCATTTTGTCAGCTGCCGAGAACCCATGTGGTTCTGCTTCATCATTAAACCATCTTTCCAATCAGCCTCCATATTTCCAGAGTCTTTCTCCTGGCTTAGAACTGAACCAGATAGATATTTCTTCCTACATTTCTAATCATTATAGATTTATCAACAACATACTGTCCACCAAATGAAGAAGTTCATTAATTTATCAATATGATAAGGTGCTCCACTATGCAGCTTTTTTCAATTTTTGTGCTCATCAGATGTGTGGATTTCAATTCCAGTTGAAAGATAGCATTGCTGTGCTAGCTAGCTATTAGTTTAATTACAAGCCAAAGTGCTGGCCTTGATCTTTATAACTGTACATGGCATAGCACCTGAATATTTCCTGAAATACCTTTTCCATTTATTTTCAATCCAATCAGCACTGATAACCTGGGAAAATTTGAGGTTGCGGTTCATAGGGCTATCTTTTTCTATGGGTATACCTTCAGTTGAAACAATCTTCTTGCAGAAATTTAACATATCCTAATTTTACAGGCTTTCCATAAAGTATTAAAAATTGAGTTATTTTGAATGTATTTGTGGAGATTAGTTTACACCATCAAGCTCATGGTGATTATTTTGATTACTAGTTAAGAAGTAGCTATGGGCCACTACCAAGAGGAACTTGTCTTTATGAATTACCAGATACCGAATCTTATCAGCAAAAACAATTATGAACTCTAGAACTGAACTTAAAGTACATATGGATGAAATTGATCGGGTTCCTAAATAAAACAGTATTTTGTACAGAAGCACCACAGGGCACTGCTTATAAAGCCCTAATACCCAGAAAGGACCTGAAGTTAATAAAAAGTGACCAAGTTCAAAATCTGCATTTGAAATAATGTAGAATATGTATGCATATACATTGTATTTTGCAAAAGTCCTTCATTCTTTTACCCTAGGATTAGTTATAGATATATTTCTTGTTCACTTATACATGGCAAGAGGAATAGGAATATTAGAGAAGATCAAGAGCCGCTAGTTTTTCCACTGCATCTCTATTAATTAGATTTGTATGATGTGCACATACTAAGTTGAGAATTGCATCATTTGGTCTGGTTTTCTGACACGGGCTATCCTTATCCAAGAGAATAGAATGAAGCCAGAAAACAGCAGAAACTAGTAGCAAACAGTTAACACAGATAGAATCATTGTAAAGGTGAAAGTTCAGAAACTAGCAAACCACAGGAAAATAAATACCATATATATGCACCATATTTCTTAGTGCTTATTAAAGGGAACAATCTTTGAAAGTAAAGAAAAGAACATTAATTTAAATTGGGCAGGAAAGCAAAACAAATACCATAACTTTTTTTTTAAATCACAATTTATAAATAGCAACCCAAACTGTCTGTTTGACTTAGCAAGTATATGAGGTTTAATTTAGCTCCCAGTATGTCAATGAATTCCAGATGATTTTTGGAGTCATATATTATGGATACCATCTCTTTAGTGTTTCAGAGAATCTTGAGATGCCAAAATTGTGGCCATTGTATCTTTTAAGACAAGATGCAATTGTTAAGCAATAGTGCATAGTTCCATTTAAAAAACAATAAAATTTAATAGGTAGTCAAATGAAACATAGCATAAAAATTATTCTCTCTTTGAAAAAGAATTAGGGAGAGGAAATGAAAACTTTTAGATGTTTTCTTTCTCATGCAATGCTTATATTGGCCCTGAATTTGGAATTTCTTATGTTTAAATTTAAACACCTGAGCAATCTTGAAGAGGTCTCCAACAAAAAGAAACAGAAAATTACATCTGTTCAAAATTATTAGCATGATGAGGCTTCGTGTGGTGAATGATAAAAACCAAATTCTATTTTAAGGGTGCATACAAAATAAGTGGGAGAATATTTACATAGAATTATTAATTAATTAAACCTCTGCATTAACCAACGAGGCTGAAAATATAAGGGGAAATAGTGAAAGAGAACATAAGAGAAAAAGAACCTCTACTCCAACAATTACATTGAATAAAGGAATAACTTCTTTTTAAAAATTGGCAATGTAGTAATTTCTTGCATTTTAGCATAACCAACCCAACAGTCAGGATGGATAAGTCACTTCCAGTTTTATATTTGGTGGTACAATGATAGGGAAAAATAAACAGCATGTGCCAGTTAGATTTTTTTTTTGTTTCATGCACTGAAAGATTCTTACGTTTCATTGCATTCCTATAGGTGAGTAGATCACAATCTATTATATCTTCCCCCCCCCCCGCCTTGCCATCTTTAAGCTGGCTAAGCAAAGTTTCTGGTACTTATTCCATCGTTTCCAAACGTTTGTCTTTTTTCAAATGACACTCTAGCTAGGAATTTTGAAAGACTAAAAATATTGTTTTGTTCTTAAAGAATAAAAAACCAGCTAGAAATCTTTGACAACTTTTAGTGTATCACAAGATAACATTTGAAATTGTTTTAATACTGTAGGGCCTCAATAAATGTATTGTAATTGTAAAATGTTTCTGCAACACAAAACCCTTGAGAAGAGGTTTCATGTAAGTTAGGATTAAATAAAAGTAATACAACTGGTGAACTGCCAGATGAATGGAAGAAAGCAAATTCTGTTCAAAATATGTTCAAGAGAAGAAAAATGATACATTGGATCACACTAGACATAGAAAATTTATAGGAGATCTTATTTATAGGAGAGACTTATCTTTTAACCCCATTTAAAAATTCTGATTAGCAAACTAGATAAATGTGAACCATGTAACATGACAATTTAGTGAAAATGTGACTGGTTAAACAAAATCATAAACAAAAGAATGGTGATTCTCGAGCAATTATAGAGGGATATCAAAGGAAGTGCTGCAGTATTTCTAAAAGTTAGAAGTAGAAACAATGTTAAATATCTCAATAGATTTAGCTATGATATTTAGCAGAGATTAGGGTAAAGTTTTTCACTCAGGAAATAAAAACAAGTGCATTAAGAAATGTACAGTATTTGATGTATACTATTTTGAAAAGATCAAACTATAGGGACAGAATTAGCAATGTGATATGGCTGCAAAAAATTTCAATGTTATGCTAAATTTACATGTTTAGTATTCAAACCTTAAAAGGAAATTTTTCCAGTTATGATAAGGTCGGGTCCAGTTGCATGTTGGAACAGTCTCACGTCTATATAAGTTACAGTAAATTTTGGTATACAAGCTATCCTGGAATTGACTACAATATTCTTCCTCCTGATCTATTTGATAATGCTTGTAACCCCTTTGAAGTTATATATATAGGGACTATATACAGGGATTTACAGAGGTGCTCTACATAGGGCTGCCCTTGAAGAGTATTCGGCGACTTCAGCTAGTCCAGAATGCGGCCGCGCGAGCGATTGTGGGTGCACCTCGCTTCACCCACATAACACCTATCCTCCGTGAGCTGCACTGGCTACCTGTCGATCTCCGGGTACGCTTCAAGGTGCTACTTGTCACCCATAAAGCCCTTCATGGTAGTGGATCTGGGTACTTGAGAGACCGCCTACTGCCAATTACCTCCACGCGACCTATTAGATCTCATCGATTAGGCCTCCTCCGAGTTCCATCTGCCGGTCAATGTCGACTGGCAACCACGCGGAGGAGAGCCTTCTCGGTGGCAGCTCCGACCCTATGGAACGATATCCCCGTGGAGATTCGTACCCTCACCACCCTCCAGACCTTCCGCACAGCCCTCAGAATCTGGCTATCCCGTCAGGCCTGGGGTTAAGACTGTAACCCGCCCGAATGGTATGAATGTTGTGTTTTTAATTATGTGAGCCGCCCTGAGTCCCCCCAGGGAAAAGAGCGGCATATAAATAAACTTATCTATCTATCTATCTATCTATCTATCTATCTATCTATCTATCTATCTATCTATCTATCAGTGATTGACATCTGATTCATGCTAGCCCTAATTTTGTTGCACCCCTACAACTGGTTGTAAAGATTATGTTAACCAAGCTACAACCAAACTTGAGTTCCAACATCTGCAATAGACTAGGTAATGTTTCAACTACTAGCTCAGGATGTGGGTTTTAATGAGAGAGAAGCAGTCCAAAATAAAAGATAGGTTAATTTAAAAAGTACACAAGACAAAATTACTTTTTTAATCCATATTTGTTTGATCATTGATGGAACACTGGAAAAAAGTAATGTTTTCTGCTTTGTACAGGCTGCAGTGGTACTGTCTGGATTACCTGTATTATTTCATTTCATTGTAGTCAAACACCTTAAGTTCAGTTAGACACTATATCAGAAATGCTACCTCCTCGGTATGACGTGTGATCTTGAAGCTTCAAGATTGCCATCGATATATCTGCCGCTGGATGGTTTTTTTGGACCTAAACCGTCCTGTAGAGATGGTGATAGAGAAGGGCACATCCTGCTGATTCCAGTGTCAGTGTTCCAAGTATCATGTAGAATTGAGGACCTGGATTGTTGGGGGCAATAAGCTGACTCTGTAAACCGCTTAGAGAGGGCTGAAAGCCCTATAGAGCGGTGTATAAGTCTAACTGCTATTGCTATTGCTAATTAAATCAAAGTCCAAGGCAAAACGATCCTTAAAGTTCCAATTTAATATTTCAGACATCTTGGCATTATGCTATGAAATCCCAATACTGGAAATTACATCAGAATCCCACCCAGTTAAAAGTTCATGATCTTGTCCCCACACCCATAATCCATCACATGGTCCAATCTTCTTCCACACTAGCACCCACACCCAGCTACTTCCGGTCAGGTGCAAGGGTGTGGAGACAAAAGATGACCTTGAGGGGACTTCCTGGGCGGGACTTACTGATGGAAGCAGCTAAACATATCTGCTCCCGAGTTACCAGTTGCGTTATCTGTCCAGATGATCATCTATCAGACATCTGACAGACACCTTACTCTTCGGGAAAAGAAGGGAAAGGAGAGAAGTTTTGTCGAGCAAATGCCCTTCTGATCTTTGCAGCTTCTGTGTCTGCGAAGAGAGAGGGGGGCCAGCTGAAGGCAGAACTGTTCCGTGCTGGAATTCTCCAGCTGCTTTGCAGCTCAAAGTAAGCTCCCTCCCACTCAGATAAAATTGATACTAGGATTGCTAAAATGAAAGATGATATGCTGGGACTTGTAACTGTACTGACAGAACATGTTTCTGGAATTGAAGATAATCTAGAGGATCTTAATGAAGCTAATACCAATTTGACATGCAAAACTGAGGTGGTGCAACAAAAAGTTGAAAACACTGAAAAACAAATTATTATGATGCAGTACAGGCAGATGGAGCTGGCATTAAGAGTCAGGGGGTTGCGTGAGGATAAACAGCAGAACTTGAAACAGATTTTTTCAGAAGCTTTTTGTCTGGGTTTCTATTTTGGGGGGTATTGTTGACAAGGGGAATTGCTGTGATTATTGTTTAATGTTGTATGGCCCCGGCTATGCTGGCATTAAGAGTCAGGGGGTTGCGTGAGGATAAACAGCAGAACTTGAAACAGATTTTTTCAGAAGCTTTTTGTCTGGGTTTCTATTTTGGGGGGTATTGTTGACAAGGGGAATTGCTGTGATTATTGTTTAATGTTGTATGGCCCCGGCTATGCACAGTATATATGTGACTGTATGAAAATGAAAAATGGAAAATAAAAACATTTTAATACAATACAAAAAAGATGACCTTGAGCTTCTAGAAAGGATTTTTTTATTTTGAAAACAACACATTCTACCCCTTGCTATTCCCCCCCCCTTAATGAGAGTGTGGCAGGCCAAAGATTCTTAAAGGAACCGCTGCAGGCCTGACATCCAGGAATATTGCAAACTCTCTGGTAGATCCAGGAGAACCCCTTTTTTTCCAGCGACAGAGAAGCAGCCATTAAAGTTGCTGAAAGTTGGGACAGCTCCAAAACAGAAGGAAAGCTGGAAAGAAAGTGTGTCAAATTGGTGAGATATTTTTTATTATTAGATGAGAGAATACCCTAAAAGATCCAAAGGTCAAGCGGCAAGTGGCAAGATTAAGGTCAAGTGGCAAGATTAAGCCTGAGTCAAACTTAGTGTGTTATTTTTCTTTAATCCTTTTATTGCTGGAATTTTTACAAATGCTTCTCATTTTTTAAACTGGACTTTTTTTCTTTTTTTTCTTTTTTTAATACTTATTGTTTAAGATTTACTTTCTTTTTCTTTTTTCAATGCTCTATTGCATTTTTTTAAGTTTTTCTTTCCCCCCCCCTTAAGTTTGGAATATAAAGAGTGAAGTAAAATTAGAGGAAATAGCAATAGCAATAGCAATAGCAGTTAGACTTATATACCACTTCATAGGGCTTTCAGCCCTCTCTAAGCGGTTTACAGAGTCAGCATATTGCCCCCAACAACAATCCGGGTCCTCATTTTACCCACCTCGGAAGGATGGAAGGCTGAGTCAACCCTGAGCCGGTGAGATTTGAACAGCCAAACTGCAGAACTGCAGTCAGCTGAAGTAACCTTGCAGTGCTGCATTTAACCACTGTGCCACTTAGAAGCTTGGAGGCTTGGAAACATTGTTTTTCTTTTCTTTCTTTGAGCTTTCTTTGATAATCTTGTGCAAGGTAACAGCTGGTGTTACATTTCAAGGACTCTTAGCTTGTTTATTGAAAATTATAGTGGGATGAGCACAGATTGTTTATACAAGTGCTCCTCTGGGGTACTATCAGTAGTTGGACTGGAGTGAAAAGAAAGCTTGGAGTTGTAAGAAAGAAGATTGCAGTGAACTTGGAAAGAGAACTGTTAACTTTGTTTGGAACTTAATAAAAAAGCCTTGGATTCTATATAGTGTTTACTATCTGGAGGAAAAGATCAATGCAGATGATGTTGCAACAGCAAAAAAAATGAAGTGACATTGCAGATGATTATGCAAGAAATTCAAAAAATACAAGTAAGAACAGAGAACATTGAAAAGAGAACAGAGAATATTGAACAAAGAACAGGAAAAACAGATGAAAAAATTGAGAATATCTATCAAACAATGATGAAATATGAGGACAAAAATTGAAGAAAAAGATGAACAAAGACATAAGAAAATTGGAGATATTGACAGCAGATTGAACGTGATTGAAAAAGACAAGAGTGGAATATTGGAATGGGAGATCAACAGATGAGAATTTTACCTCAGATTTCAGAATATAGAAGAAGAAAAGATAGAAAATTTGGCAGAAGTAATGACAGAAATTCTGGCAGAAGCATTGGTGATAACCAAAGGGAAGATGATGGAAGGAACAGATGAGAGGTTTCGAGTCATTACAAGATATGCAATGAAAAACAAGTGCCAAGAGAAGTCCATATAAGATCTACCAAGAAAGCAATTAAAACACAAATAATACAAATGGCAAGAGATAAAAGATTGTACTATTGGATGGATACAGGATTAGGTAATGAAATGCTATAATAAAAATTAATTTAAATTTATTTAAATTTAAAATATTTCACATAAAATGAAGTAATAATAGTTATAGTCAAATAAATGATTAACAATGATAATAATGTATACATATATACTAGATTGATAATATGAGATTTTATATAAATTGCAAGTGAGGACTATGGAGAGGATGCACAAAAGTTTTGTGACCAAATATAAAAAATTTTATATAGAATATAAAATAAAGATGTACTACTACTGGATGATTTTAGGATGATGTAATGAAATGCCATAATATAAATTTATTCCAAATTTAGAATATCTCACATAAAAGGAAGTAATAATAGTTATAGTCAAATAAATGTTTAACAATGATAATAATTGTATACATATATATCAGATTGATAATATGAGATTCTATATAAATTGTAAGTGAAGATTATGGTGAGGAAGCACAAAAGTTTTGTAACAAATTGACACAATGTATGTAATTGGAAGATGATTTTATGCTTTATGTTTGTCTGTGTTTGTTTGTTTGTTTAAAAAGAAAAAAAGAAAAAAAAGAAATGCTACCTCCTCTCTAGTCATTATACACCCCATTTTTTTCTTCTCTCTGGTCAGTATGTTCCTCATAGTGTTTCTTTTACTAATTTTTAGAAGTTCACCAGTGGCTTTTCCAAAACATGGTCATTAATAAAACAGTAAAATGTGAGGCTACCATGATTACAAAAGTATCTTTTAAAAAACAGAAAAAAGGCAAGAACTCTGGCATGTCCCTCCTTTGGCTCAAGTGATAGGAAAAATGAAAACTTCCAGTGTTTGAATTTCCTTTCCTTTTCCTTTTACAATCTGTTCAGAAAACATAAACAAGAATAGCAACCCACTAACCGGAGACCAGTGACGTGCGGTGACGGTTACCGTTGGTGAGGCAAGACCGCAGCAGCGGCGAGAAGCAATGTCCCCGGCACTGTGTCCGACAGGCGTCTCGCATTTATGGCGGACATAAACGCGAGACGCCTGTCAGACACAGTGGCGGGGGTGTTGCTTCTTGCCGCTGTCGTACTCCACCGTCTTGCCCCCCCCCGCCTCCTCCGATGAACAATCCTGCTGCCCCGGCCTGCAGCCAGCCCACCCACCCCCGCCCGACCTGCTCCCTGCCTGGCTCACCGCTCTCCTCCTCCTCCTCCTCCTCCTCCCCGCTCGGTGCTGGGCTTTAAAGGGGTCTCCCCTCCCCAGCCAGCCAGCCCACCCAGCCAATTCCTCCCCTCACCACCACTGTGTCCAACAGGCCAGGTGTCTCACGTTTATGGTGGACATAAATGCGAGACGCCTGGCCTGTTGAAACACAGCGGCGAGAACGTCCCTGCCGCTTCCGTGCTCCGCCGCCTCGCCCCCTGCCTCCTCTGATCCCACCGCTGTGAAGAAAGAAAAAAAACACAAACACAAACCTCACAATAAAAAAATTACAAATTAAATTACAATAAATTTGAATCCCCCCTTCCCTCCGTCTGATCCACCTTTTCCAGCTGTGGAAACTCTCTCAACTCTCCTCTTGTCCTCCCAACGTAAGCATGCTCAACGTAAGCGTGCTCATAAGGCATGATTCGCTGCTCCCCGATCAGGAGGCGGGAGAATCAGTGCCTCTTTTGCATATGAAAGCCATAGTTAACACTGAGAGCAGACACCAAGCCACTGTGACTTTGAATCTGGTAGCAACTACCCTGGCTTTAATTATTAAAAAAAAATATTTAAAATTCTTCCTTTCCCTCAGGAGACTGGTGAGGCCCCGCCTCCCCTGCCTCTAGTGACTGCACGTCCCTGCCGGAGACCATAGTAAATGTAGTATGGACTTACTATAAGGCCTATCCTTGTACCCAAAGCTGAGGACTGAGTTAAAATCCAAAATTCCTTAACTGTTTTCATTTCTAGCAAGTTTACATAGAGAAGTCCAGATTGACAAGTTGGGAGTAACAATTAATAAAGAATTAATAGGTCTGTCCTCAAATCAGTTATCTTCAGTGTGATATTCTACTGGTTTGGACCAGTCTGCCCGAACTGGTAGCAGAAATCACAGGTGGCCCAACCAACTTCCCCTGCTTTATGGCATCCCATTTAGCCTGTTTTTTAGCTAAAAGCGCATGTGCGGAAGGTGGAGCTCATGCGCGCACTCTCACATTTGCAAACTGGTAGAGAAGGTAAGTAAATACCACCCCTGGTTATCTTGCAAACTGACCATAATCATTTGCCCTAAGTAGAGCCTGGTCAAATCATAGTCAGAGACTGGAAAAAGTGAGAGGAATATTATTCACTTTTACTTAAAGGCACAATTGTTTCCTGAGCTTTCATTTTCAGTTCTGTGACAATGTCCCTTTCTGTAAGTGAATTCTGGTGATAATTAATTGATTGACTTTTCATTATTCTCATTTTCCTATCCATTTAGTCTCCAGGAAATTTCACCCTTTGTTTTTCTATTCATACACACACACACAAACACACACACATTTTAATTTGAAATTGTACTAGCTTTTATTTAGTTTTTATTTTTATTTTTATTTCCTCACTTATCTACTGTATATTTTTTAAAATAAATTATTATCTTTTTATAGATATGTATGTGTGCTTTGCTTGCCTTAATAAAATAGCAATAACTGAAAGGAGACACATACATTCAAGAAAATCATTAGTTAATTTTTTTAACAGGTTAAAATGAGATCCTGAAATGGGATAGGCAGTCCCTGCATATTTTTTCTTATCAAGGGCATTTTACTTGACATTGATAATATTGTGAGCTTCTTTTGGGTTAGCATTCTGCCAGAACAGCATTCTGTTAAAATGCCTCTGCCTTTCTACTGCAAGGCTCTGTATTTATACCAAAAAAGTCTGCAGTGAATATCAAATAGAGCTACAGAATTTGTGCAGTCAGGAAACCTGATGAAGCAATAGTCCTGATCATACAGAAACTCTCTAAATTCATTCCCTCAAATAAGTGACATTTCTACTATACAATAGTCCTTTTGAATAATTACTGTGCTGGAGGAATCAGTACTGCAGGACACATCCATTCATGTGCCATATTTATGCGTAAGCATAAAATGCTAATAAAAGTATTTATACTTAGTTGTTGGATTGCATTCTAATTAGTCTTTTTTGGCAAGTATTTAGAGGCAGAATTCTACCTTTTGCCACTCAATGTCATAGAGACAACCATCACATACGTTTATTCTTGGTATTAATTCTTCTGTTTTATAGCCTTTCTTTCAGTTATGGAGGAAAGCAACACCATCACTTAACAACTTTCCATGTTACTCATTTGATTTTAATTAGTATTTCTAGAAATATCTAGGATGACTACTACTTGGGTTTGGGGAAAGAGATTTCCCTGTTTTCAGGTGCCTTAAAAATTATTTGTTGGATTAATGAGACTGTGATATAATTCTACAATTAAGTTGCCATCTGTGAAATCTTTTAAAGTTTATATCACGGTCGGTATTATTTGTACTATATAAACTGCATGGTAGTATATAGCAGCTAGCTACTTGGAGAAATACAATCACACTTCCTTTTGCAAATATTGTGCAAAATCCGTAAGACGTTGGGGGTATCTTACAAGTTGGACAATTAAAAAAATGCATCTGCAACATAGACTATTGTCACAACAAGGAGGAAATACATATAGGAACCAAATACAGTAAAGTTGTAATATGTTCTACTTTTTCTTAAAACTGGCTATAAAAACTAGCAGGGACTGAAAGTTACTCAATAGTTTGGTATCCATCCATCTTTCATTAATACTTGTTGAAATATGATCTAGTTAAATATACCTATTATCTGGGTAGCTCTTGTTCACAAACTGGTCCAGAATGATTTCAAAAGACTTTAGGAGATTTTTCTCTTTTAAAAAGGAACTTCATATGAATACCGTGTTTAAATCATACAAGTGAGACCAGTGACCATAGCCAGAATATGAAAAGTTCACTTAGAGTGAAGCTGAATGGTTTTAATATGATTTACTGAGTTTTAAAACCTGTATCATGGATTTATCTACTAAGAAGATGACTCTGACAGGACTAATTTGCCACTTTCACCTGTTTAAAATTATAATCCTTTACTATTATGACCATTTGAAAATATTGTAACCAATGAAGTATTAGTATGCTTATTCAAGTCTTTGCATAAGCACTTTTCTCCTTAGTAGAAATTCATGAAGATTATAACATTTGACACACGTACCATAATTACACTGCAAACTGTATTAGATTTCTCTAATTCTCATGTGATCTTTATTATGATCAATACCATAATATGAATAGGAGAGTTCACATATTCATTTATATCCATAGGTACTTCATTCTAGACAGTTTCTTCTGTGAGATCACAACATATGCACTTTGCTTAATTTAATGCCAAAGGAAACAATCCATTTTCCCATGGAATTTTACTTTGTCATTCATTATAAATTTTCAAACTGGAGAAGTGTAAAACTCATGGGATTGTTTATGACTGACACAATATTTTATCTGCATAGTGAAACAACACACTTATCAAATGAAGGAAAAGAAAAATTACTAGAGATTTGATCTCCCTTACAGCTCTTAATAGTAAAATACGCAGTGTGATTAATGGGCCTGTCAACTGTAATGGGAAGAATATGTAACAACTAACTGTGCATTACTTGTTTGTGATTTTTATCTTATATAAGCTCAGCCAAGTATAATATGGTAAGATTAACTCTTTATACTTTTAAGGTAAGACTAAAAATAATATATCATTTCCTCCATCCCTTCCAATTTTATTAACATCAAGGCTTTGGGCACACATTTCATTAAATCAGTCATTTATAAATAATGTTACTACACAGGATTATGTTCATTTTAATTATCTAAGTAGTAAGAATTTGTGGATAAGCAGTGCTACCTGGATTTAGTTGCCTTTGAAATATGTGAACTGGGGTTTTATTAATGTATTGTAACAATTGTGTTTACTTAGAACAATATTGATTGAATAGATATAGTATTATAAAATTAAATATTTATTCTTGCTATAGAGGATTTATCATGTAAAAGCAATGTCAAGGATGTACACATACAGTAAGTGGAACAGGGGTGGGTTCCTCCTGGATCGCCCTGGTTCGCGCGAACTGGATAGTCGATGAACCTGGAAGTAATTAACTTCCGGTAACGCCGGTACCACTCCTGGACCCTGTCGCTGCAAAGCGCCCTTGCCAACAAGGCAGCACGACCCGCTCAGCATGTAGAAATAGCAAAAGAAGGAACAGGAGAGGAGTTCCAAGCAGGGCTTTTCAAACAGCCAAACTCCTCTCCTGTCCCTTCTTTTGCTCTTTGAACAAGCCGTGTGGGTTGTGCTCCCTTGTCTTTCATAGCCAGCTCGTTTCCAATTGGGGTGGGGATCCATGGAGAGAGATGGAAAAAATCTATTTCTTCCCCCTCCCCCAATTGGAAATGAGCTGGCTATAAGAGAGCGCAACCTGCACTGCATGTACAGACAGCAAAAGAAGGAACAGGAGAGGAGTTCCAAGCCGGGCTTTTCAAACAGCCGAACTCCTCTCCTGTCCCTTTCTTTTGCTCTTTGAACAAGCTGCGTGTGTTGCACCCCTGGTTCTGGGGATTTCCTCCCCCACCCCAAAAAAGACCAGCTGCCCATCTCTCCATCTTGTGGCTTTTCAGGATTTTCTTTTCAAAAAACGCCTCTCCGGGTGATCTTGAAAACCTGCAAGGTTGCTTTGGAAGGGGACAGATGGGCAGCATTTCCCCCTGTCCCCCTCCTTGGGTGCCTGCAGCCTCGGAGCCTACAGCCTTAAAGCAAGCCTTTGCACAGTAAAGAAAATATCACAAGTGAGAGAAGTTCTTAATTGCCTTTACTGTGCAAGTTGCTGCAGGCTCTGAGGCTGCAGGCAACCAGGGATGGGGTGGGAGGGAATGCTGCCTGTCTTACCCCTCCCAAAGCAACCTCGCAGGTTTTCAAGATCATCTGCAGAGGTGTTTTAAAAAAGAAAATGGTCTTCTTGAGAGGGGGAATGAGCTGCACTCAGAGGAGCCGGCGCCCGGGGCGCTCTGAAACAGCACCAGCCAACATGTCCATAAGAAAAGCCCCAAGGGCAAGTGCGGCAGCGCCGCACCCGCCTACGCCCTGCCGGCCGCCTAGCAACGCATCCCCACCGCCTCCTTCTACTTAGCAGGCGGGCCAGGTAGGGGCGTGGACATGGCCCAGGAGAGGATGGTTAATGGGGGGCACTGCCCAGCCAATCCTCACTCAGCAGCAGTTGCGAGTTCCACGATGTTGCCTTCAAGGTGAGCAGTAAGCACCATGTGGCCGGGGCAGCAGGGCTCACTGGCGCCCACTCAGCCACCACTCAGTGGGCGGGCTGGCGGGTGGGTGGAAGATTGCCCTGGCGCAACTGAGGAGCACGTTGTGTGGAGGCTTGACGGGCATGAGGGGCTCCTGTCTTCCCTGGCCAGACTGGAGCATGGGACGGCCTCGCAACAGGCGCATCTGCCGCTTGTGGAGCGAAGATGTGGCACTCAGAAGCGGCGGTGGGCTTGTTTTCCAGTCGTTCCTGGCCCTGCGAGGTTCCAAAAGTGCCTGGGCTCTGGGACATCCCTTGCTGTGCCTGCTTCCACTGCCACCACATCCGCTCCCAAACCCAACTGTCAGCTGCGAGCAGGTGCTTGAAGCTGCTGCTTGCAGTCATTTACGGCTGCAGATAGATTGTCACTGTAGCGGGAAGCTCTTCGCCCTGTGAGAGCTCCTCTCCAGCACTCCTAGTTTGGTAACATCATCAGTGCTAGAAGGGAGTGGGGTTGGGGGGGAAGAAAGAGAAAGGACAAACAGGAGAAAGAGAGGGAGAAAGAGGAGGTGGGGGATAGTTGGATCTTTGCTGCTTTCTGAGCTTGGTGGTTTTCTTACAGGCATTTCATTACCAAACTAGGTAACATCATCAGTGCTAGAAGGAAGTGGGGTTGTGGGGGAAGGAGGAGAAAGTTAGGACAAAAAAGAAAAAGATAAGGAGGGAGAGGACTGTGGGGTCCTTTGGTGTTCTCTGAACATGGTGTTTTTAATTATTTTAGGGAAATTTTATTTATTTATTGTTTATAGAATGTTTATTACAAGAAATGTTATTCCTTTTTCCAAATGTTTTATTTGTGATGCAATATGTTGCTTTTAAGTGTTCAGACCAGGTTTATGTGTTTCAAAGTGGCTGCTTTTCTATGGGCAGGCCAGGTTTCTTGCAAGGCAGCTTTGCCAGATTTAGTGTGTTTCACCCTCGTTGTTTAGGTAATTCTGAGGTGGTTGATGGTTCTGTGAGTGCCTGTCCTTTATAATTTTCCACATTGCCTTGATGGTTTTTATTCTAATGACTTTATCTTTCCTGTCCTTAGGCTTAGGAAAAAAAAACTGGTTTCATTGGCAGTCTTTGGGGGGGGATTCTTATTTTTTGGGGGTTTCCTGGCACTGTCATAGTTTGTGTGTGTGTGTGTGTATGTGTGTGTTATGTCCCACAGTTATCTACGCATTAATAATGATCTAGTAATATTAATAATATCTAGTAATTAATAATATCTAGTAATAACATCATCTTGGCCAATCCCACCAGGTCACATGGGTGTCAGGCCACTCCCATCTGGTCACATGGGTGGCAAGCCACTCCCATCCAGTCACATGGGTGGCAAGCCACTCCCACAAAGGAGGCCATGCCCACAGAGTAAGTTTGAACAATTTTTGAAACCCACTCCTGAAGTGGAAGCAATGATATCCCAACCTGATATAGGAAGCCATATGATTGGGGGCTGGTGGGTCAGAGAGACAAGTCATGATGCAACTTTGCCCTTCCAAGCAACAGAATGGTTGTGTACTTTATCTTAGCTGCTAGTAAAGCAGTTTCTGCCCATAAAAAAATCAAGTAGTTAAAACCACTTTTTTCAAACCAGATTAAGAATTCTGAAGAAAGGATATATGGTTATCCATCAAATGGTGAATTATTTCTTCAAAGAGAATATAGTTTTGCCATCTATGAAACAGGCAATGGCCCAACCCTTTCTCGAGAAGTCGTTACTACATCCCAAAAATCTGAACAACTTTTGTCCAATTTCAACTTTTCTTTTTTTAGAGAAAGTTATTAGTGCTGATTATTATCTGTAAAGCTGTAAATGGCCTATAACCAGATTATTTTGACTTTCTCCCAGTGGTATTTGCTCAACCAACAATAAGGTGACCGTACTCTAGGAATGTGATGGCGAACCTATGGCATGCATGCCACAGGTGGCACACAGAGCCATTTGTCAGGGCACGTGAGGTGCTGCCCTGTCAGCTGGACAGCACCCATGTGCGTGCTGGCAAGCTGACTTCGGCCTTCTTTTGAGGCCATTTTTTTTGCACTCCGGAGGCTTCCCTGAAGCCTCCAAAGTGCAAAAAACCAGCCCTATGGGCAAACCGGAAATTTGAGAACAAACTTCCACTTGCTTGTAGGATAAGGTGACCAGATTTTCAGATTGGAAAAGAGGGACGCCCTTGACCCGGGGGGGGGGGGGGGCTTGATTAAAAATTTTTTTTTTGTCAAAACGTCACCCCAGGACACTGAAACCAGCATAAATACGAATCTGTTGCCAAACAAAATTTTGATCACGTGACCATGAGGATGCTGCAACGGTCGCTAAGTGTGAAAAATGGTCGCAACGGTCGCTAAGTGTGAAAAATGTTCATCAGTCACTTTTTTCAATGCCATTGTATCTTCCTGATTATTAAAAGTGCAAATTCACTCAGTGTCAATCATGACTCCTGAGTCCATTTCAAAGTATTGTGCATAGAAATTTTAAAAATGGCTTGTTTCAATTTATTTTGGATAGAATCTTTTTTTAAATAGTTTAAGACAATTTAAAAAAAGAATCAACACAGAATAACACTATTTTTAAAAATCATATGCACAATAAATAAAATATGATTTTAAAATACATTAAAAAAATAAAAGAAAAAACCCAGCTCACTTACCAGCAGGCAGGCAGAGTCAGCAGATCTTCGTAGGGATGGATGGAAGCACACAGGGAGCCTATATATACGCAACTGCAGTAACAATGACAATGATGAAGGATTGGATTGAGTTAAAGAATAAAAGAATTCTGATCTTAGAAGGCCATGACCTGCAGGCAGGCTGGCATAATTTCTTATGGAATGAATGACAAACATAAAACGCACAAATACTTTCAAAATCATTTAATTAGAACTTTACTGCAACAATGGCTCAAAATCAAAAAAATCCACTATGTGAAAACCCCAAATTGGCTATCACCAACAGAAAGAACGACACACCCAAATTTTACAGATTGGAACAAAATTCTAAGATACAGAGATCTAATTGACAGACAGGGAAATTTAAAAACAATTGAAGAATTGGCAGATCAGAATATGAAAGGTGACTGGCTAACCTACCTCCAAATTAAAACTAAATACAATAAAGACACTAAAATATATGGTATTGAAACAGAACCACACAAATTGAATAAAATTATTCAAAGTCTGGACAGAAAGATGATAGGGAAAATATACAAATTCCTCTTGAAGTATCAAATGGAAGAGGAAATTGGAAACTGTAAAAGAACCAATGATAAAATGGGCACAGAACTTTGGCTATAACATTGAACTAGACAAATGGGAAAAATTTGGGGGAATAAATTTAAGAATGACACTATCAATCCCATACAAGGAAAACCTTGTTCTTTCAATCCTTCCAATATTTTTTTCCTTCATTCCCTTGTCTGTTTCAATATTAAGTACATTTCTTCCTTTCTTCCTATAATTTTTTCCATTTTCTTCCTTATATTCTTTTCCATTTCAACATTGTCTTCCTTTTTTCCTTCCTTCCTTCCTATACGTCTTTCCATTTTCTTCCTTATATTATCTTTTCTGTTTCAACAGTCTTTGTTTCTTCCTTCCTTCCTATACTTCTTCTTTCATTCATTATATTTTCTTTTCCATTTCAATATTAAGTGTAATTCTTTGTTCCTCCTTCCTTCTTTCAATCCTTCCAATACTTTTTCCTTCATTCTCTTTTCCTTCAATATTAAGTGCAATTCCTTCCTTCCTTCCTTCCTAAGTTATTTCCATTTTCTTCCTTATATAATATTTTCTGTTTCAACATAAACTGCCTTCCTTCCTTCCCTCCCTCCCATCCCTTTCTTTATGTTTTCTTCATGCTTTCTTTTCTTTTTCCTCTGCTCTTTTTAAATCCCCCCCTTCTTCTCCTCCTCTACATTTAGGTTGGATTAGTTTGTTTATTAGTTAAGTCAAACGTTTTAATAAAAGTTTCATCTTTTAAGATTCGTCCAACACATCCAATTGTAACCTTAACAGAATCCCATTGATCCACAGACAGCAGCGGGGAGCCCCAGAAGCCAGAGGACGTTCTCTGCTGGCGGCGCCGCTCCCCCAATATCTCTTCCTTCCGCGGCGAATCCCATGGATTCACGAACGGACTCCGTGGAAGGAAGAGAGATCAGGACAGCAGCGGGGAGCCCCAGAAGCCAGAGGACGTTCTCTGCTGGCGGCGCCGCTCCCCCGATATCTCTTCCTTCCGCGGCGAATCCCATGGATTCACGAACAGACTCCGCGGAAGGAAGAGAGATCAGGACAGCAGCGGGGAGCCCCAGAAGCCAGAGGACGTTCTCTGCTGGCGGCGCCGCTCCCCCGACATCTCTTCCTTCCGCGGCGAATCCCATGGATTCACGAACAGACTCCACGGAAGGAAGAGAGATCAGGACAGCAGCGGGGAGGCCCAGAAGCGAGGGGACGTTCTCTGCTGGCGGCGCCACTCCCCCGACATCTCTTCCTTCCGCGGCGAATCCCATGGATTCACGAACGGACTCTGCGGAAGGAAGAGAGATCAGGACAGCAGCGGGGAGCCCCAGAAGCCAGAGGACGTTCTCTGCTGGCGGCGCCGCTCCCCCGACATCTCTTCCTTCCGCGGCGAATCCCATGGATTCACGAACGGACTCCGCAGAAGGAAGAGAGATCAGGACAGCAGCGGGGAGGCCCAGAAGTGAGGGGACGTTCTCTGCTGGCGGCGCCGCTCCCCCGACATCTCTTCCTTCTGCGGCGAATCCCATGGATTCATGAACGGACTCCACGGAAGGAAGAGAGGTCGGGACAGCAGCGGGGAGGCCCAGAAGCGAGGGGACGTTCTCTGCTGGCGTCTGCCGCTGCCACGACCTCTCTTCCTTCCGCGGCGAATCCCATTGATTCACGAACGGACTCCACGGAAGGAAGAGAGGTCTGGTCTGGGCAGCACGCACAGAGCGGGAAAGGCAGCACCAAAGCCTGGCCGCGAGCGAGGGAGCGCGCAGCGAGCAGCGACGCCGGGCTGCTTCCTCCTCCGCCGCCACCGGCGGCTGCTCCCTCCGGGGCAGGAGAGCTGGGAGCAGCCGCCCGAGAACTTCCACGTGGTTCCAGAGGTTTTGCCGCCCGTTCCAGCGCAGCACAGGGGCTGGCTGCGAACTCTGCAAGGGGGCTGTCTCCTTCCCCCAGCCCAGCGCCTCCCAATTCCCACGGTACCAAATTTAATACAAAACATGATTTACTCACCACCAGTGAGTAAGCGCAGCTGCCCAAAACAAAGACGAAATAAAATGGAGACTCGCGCATGCGTCCTCAGCTAAGGAGTCCAGCCAATCAGTGAGCTGGTTGGCCAGCTCACTGATTGGCTGAAGTCCAGCCAATCAAATCAGTGAGCGGCAGGCTGGGCTGGCTTAAATTTGTAGGTGGTAGCATAGAACAGAACGATGAGCCAGCCCAGCAGCTGATGGGCGGGAGCTGCAAGCGCCAAAAAAAGCGTGCCTTTTTAAAAAGCGGGCGGGACGCGGGAAAATGCATCAAAAAGCGGGGGTGTCCCGCCAAAAGCGGGACTTCTGGTCACCTTATTGTAGGACTATTTTTCACCTTCCAGAGCCTTCAGGAAAGCCTCCGGAGTGCAAGGCCCCTGAAGGCTCCGAAGGTCAAAAATCAGCCCTACGGACAAACCGGAAATTACTTCTGGTTTTCTTGTAGGGTCAGTTTTTGCCCTCCTGAGCCTTCAGGGAAGCCTCCTGAAGGCCCCTGAAGGCTCCGGAAGTAAAAAATCAGCCCTATGGGGAACCCAGAAATCACCATTCCTGTACTTTTGGGTTCCCTGTAGGTCCATTCAGGGAAGCTCTAGAGGCTTCAGGGAAGCTCTAGAGACCTCTGGAGAGTGTCGGGGAGGAGGGCAGGCAGCTGTTTTCATTCTCTCCAGGCTCCTAGAAAGCCTCTGGAGCCTGGGAAGGCAAAAGAAATGCAACAAAAGTGGAGGAGTCGCTGGTCACGTGCATGTGCATGCGCATAGCATTATGGGTGTAGCATGGCAGCACACAATTCCCCTATGCTCCCCCCCGCCTTTGGCACAGCAACCAAAAAGGGTTTGCCATCACTGCTCTAGGATCTTTCTTTGAGATGTCTTAAGACATCTTAAGAAATGTTTATTTTGCATGATAGTGCCGGTTCTCTGGAATAATATGCCTGACAATATACAGTTGACCATGACTCAGAAGGCCTTTAGAAAGATAATTAAAGTTATTTCTTTTGACATTTGTGTCAGTATGGTTAGACCGCCCTTATTGCAGTCTAATCAATTTGAGTCTCTGCTTACTAATTATTTGAAATATTTGTTTTTAAACATCATTGTTTGTAGTGGTTTTGATATTCTTTACTAACTTCTTATATGCTGCCCAGAATTGTACTGTCTGAGTTGTTTACCCATATAAATGTTAACATAAATAAGCCAGTTGCAACCACTGAGGTGGCAGCAGTAGCAATGGTTATATCTCTTCCTACATCCATTTGCTTCTTCCTGTCATGCTGCCCTTCAACTAGTTTTTAATGAGTTACTGTACCTGGGCCAACTGTCTGATGTTCAAAATCTGGACAACCACTAGATGTTCCAGGAGAGAACTATGGCAAGCTCTTGACTCTTTGCTACCATTTTGTAGTTGACCAGAGAAAATATAGTAGCATCAGCTCAAGATTTCTTGAATGTATGGAAAAACAGTGGGTGGCAAGTGGACTCCTGGTATCTGAAGTAAGATCTAAGAAACCCATAGCTAGCAATACTGTGCTACAATTGAATCTCTTTAAAAAATAAGTAGTTTAGAATGCTATTATCCTGTATCCTCTGCACCCTTTGTTTTTTTTAAAAGACAGAAACATCAGGACAAATAATAAGCATAAAATGAATGAATCCAGTTCACAGAGATTTTTACTCTCTGAAAGTACAAATTCTTCACCTTCTATTTAAGCATTATGGCTTCACTGTAAATTCAAAACACACTAGATCAGGAGAAATGCTTTCTAGTTGAATAATACCATTATTGTAGTTTTTACAAAAGGTTTTCTAGGATAGAACTAGATGACTACAATTTGTTTTTGAGTTAGCAGAATTGACTGGAAGGTTAGAGCAAAAATATTGTTTTCCAGAGCATTTGATTTATGTCTCAAACATTGTATTAAATACTGATGCAAAGGGTGAAAAATAAAGGAGGTAGAAAAATAGTAGTACTGACCCTTATCACTTATGTATGGAAGATCATTACCACCGTAATTCTTTATTGATACCATTGCTGTTATAAGAATCAATATTTTTTAAAGAAATCTATTTGAAATAATAATATTTCCATTCATACTATGATTAAACATAGAGTCACAGGCCTTTGCTTTTATGCTTCTTTTAAAAACTAGCAGATGATTAAGTGTTTCAGAGTGAGGGAGAGAGAAAGGGGCGGGAGGCCTTCGCAAGATTTGTTTTCAATTTTGGCAGGAAATGCCTTCTCTGGCTTTCTTTCCTACCACCGCCATGTGAGCAGTCTGCTAATATGTAAAAACATGCCAAAAGAAAAATCTTTTAACCACACCTTCTGACATTAATGACAGACTATTCATGTTTTACTGCCAGATGCCAAGAAAAGCACTCTGTTCTTTGGAAGTCAAGCTGTGTGAAGTAAGAAAATTCTTAGGAAGTGTGCTTTGAGTATGTGTAATGATAGCATTTCATTTGCATGCATGTCAAACATCATGGAATTAGTATTTCACATTTTAATCATTATTTACTTCCAGAGGTCTACATGTCAAGGATGACAGTTGTGAGGGCACTGAAAAATTCAACAGAAGTGCTATATTTCTTCTCCTCCTCTTTCACTTTGAACTTATACTGTTATAGATGGCCAATCAGCAAGTATCAAGAATAGACTTCCTGTTCAGGTTAGGGTCTGGCCATTGCTTCATGGTAATTGAATGCATTTATAGTTTTGCTTTCCTTCTCCCTTTCTCTATCCCTCACATCTTGAGTGGGTTCTTAAGATGAATATTATATTTTTATTCAGTCTTTGATGCCAGTTTTACAACTCTCTCTGACAGTATTACTAGAAACATGTATAAAAATAGCCCTAATGTATAAGACCTGTTTTTACCTGAAGGAGTAAATAGATGCATGAAAAAAGTCACAGAGAACTATCAAGCAAGTTAGTTTTAAAGATGTAGGTCCCAAATTGAAGGTGTGGCCTAGAGGTGGAGGTCTCACCTCACAATCAGAAGGTTGTGAGTTCGATCCTAGGTAGAGGCAGATATAGGGTCTCCTGCTTGGGCAGGGAGTTGGACTAGATGACTTGCAAGGTCCCGTACAACTCTCTTAATTTGTTAAAAAAAATCAATGAAACAGTTTCCAAGATGGCTCAGAATGAATAATTACAGTGAAAAGCAAAGGAATCAATTCATGTACTCCTGAAGGAAGCTATTAATAGTTTTAATGAAGTAATCATGGGGTTATGATAGGAAAGCATATGACCTAGCTTTCAGTGTTCATAATTTTATTTTGATAGTGCAGGTAGAGAAATAGCAGTCCTCAGGAGAAAGTAAATTTCCAAGCAGCTTTGGATATATCATATTTTTCACACTATAAGATGCTCTGGACCATAAGATACACCTAGCTTTTGGGGAGGAAAATAAGAAAACAAATCTGCCTCTGCCTCCCAGCAATTTGCCTCCTTACAGCAAACAGCCTGGTCAGCTTCAGCGCAGCCTGGTTTAGCATGAGCAGCTGATTGGTGGTTGGGTTGGCCTCCCAGAATACTCCCAATCCAGGCTTTGGGGATCACTGATGCCCATTGCTATAATCGCCACCCATAGCCATAATTGCTACCTATTACCGCTTTCATGCACCCCATTTTCAGCCTCCACGTGCCCTATTTTCAGCCTCTATGCATCCAATTTTTGGCCTGTTCCAGGCAGCGGGCATCACCGCCGCATTGCCATTCGGCCAAAAATTGCTGCCTGAAATGGACCAAAAACAGGATGCATGGAGGCCAAGAATGGGGTGACTGGAGGCTGAAAATGGGGTGTGTAGAAGCGGCAATAGGCAGTGATGGCAGCAATAGGTAGCGATGGCGGCTATGGGCAGCGATGGTGGTGATGGGCAATGGTGATATCTGCAGCCTAGAACAGTTGATTGGTGGTATTCCAAGAGGCTGATCCAACCACCAATCAGCTGCTCATGCTAAATCAGATTGTGCTGAAGTTGATCAGGCTGTTTGCTGCAAGGAGGCAAATTGCTGGGAAGCAGAGGCCAAAATGTGGTGGGTGGTGGGTGGGCGGGGCTTCAGCAACATTTGCTCTATAAGACAAACAGACATTTCCATCCATTTTTTGGGGGTAAAAAAAGTGCATCTTATATACCAAAAAATACAGTAAATGTCATTGAAGGTTGAAATCTGTCACCTAATACATATGAATCTCAGCTGCTTATTCATCTCTTGATAGGGAAACAATAGTTTTGGAATATTACTGTATCATCAGCTTTGACTGTTTCTCACCCTCTTAAAGGAAACTGCATGTACTAAGAACACAAAAAATATATTTAGCCATTCCCATTTTCATTTTAAACATTTATTAAGACTGGAAATTTATCATTCTTCCCAGAACTAGTTTACATAATGAATCTGTGTAATAGTGTATGAGAAAAACCTTGGGAGATGGGTGAAGAGATGCTGTTAAGAAACAGGGATAAGAGAGGGTGCAGCACAAGCTATATAGTGGCTGAAACAAGAGGTTCAGAAGGAACCTTCTCTAGTTTCTCAGGCTGTAAGGGAGATGGTGAGAGATTTGTAATTTCAGACTTGCAATATTCTGTTAATGTAGCATTATAATAAAGTAGAATTAGTTCATCTGGTGATGTTTCCTGTCTGGTCTATCCCGCAAGGCTGACATCAATCTTACAAGTCTGAAAATATACATCTGTCACCATCTCCTTTACAGATTATAGGTGGATAGTGGGCAGAGCAAGAGACTCAGAAGGAAGCCTCCCTAGTTTCTCAAGGTGTAAAGGACACTTCCAGTAGTGAGCGTCCCCTTAGGGCCTTAGGCACACCAGAAAAGCCAGATTTTTATATTTTTCCTGAAGGTCAAATGAAGAAGGCTGTATAAAAATGTTCCACAAGGATGGGGCAGGGATGGTATCTGTGCCCCCTCTTTGTGGTATTTCATAGATGTATGTGACATATTTTTCCTTCTTCACTTCTTCTGTAGCTTCTGCAAGAGAAAGAGTAAATGGTTTTTGAGGCTATGTTTTTGTTTTGTGTTCTAAGAATCTTTTCTTTTCTTGTAAAAACAGAAGTATGGCTTGAGGGAAAACATCTGGATTAGAACAACAACTGAGAAATTACTGTGTATTCAGTAATTCATTTATCCATTTCTACGCAATTGATACACATTCATATATTCTATATCAAGGCTACCAAGGGTGGATAGTTTCCAAACATTCTTTAGCTTGCGAAGTGATTAATCTTGCCATATCTCATGGAAAACTCACAAAACTTTGTAAATCTTAAGCAAAATCTCTTAATATTTTGGTGGTTTTATGTAAGATTTGAGTATATATATTTATATACTTCTTGGTTAGCATCCAGAGCTAAACATTTGTGGGTCTCCTGTTTCAGGGCTCTTGTTACATTATGAATGGAGTGAACGATAATCTCCATGAGATGAAACTGAGTCTTATCAGGTACAGATTCTCCAAAAGCCTATTTAAAGAGATAATTGTTCAGGAACATAAAATTCAACTATTAAGTCAAAATTGTTTTCTGTTACTATGAGATTAAAATATCACACTGATTTTAGAGTTTTTCTCATGGCCAAGTTGGTTATTTGAGACAGAATGAGAGGGGGACAATTCTCAGATTTTAAGTGACATAGGATGCACTTTTAGAGTTTGTCAATTTAGATGCATTTAGTTATTTAATCTTACAATTCTGTTCCTGAAGGAGAACTGTAATGCACTGAAAAATACAGTTAATACTAGCATCTGAAAATTGTATATTATTGCTAAGACTAACTGACATTGTTTATGATATGACAAGCAATACTGCACATTGAAACTGGAATTAATATTGCCTATTTAGCTGTTGTTATTGCTGTTATTTAACATGAATGTATATGTCTGATTATTTACATTTTCTTGTTGAGAGAGAGAGAGAGAGAGAGAGAGAGAGAGAGAGAGAGAGAGAGAGAGAGAGAGAGAGAGAGAGAGAGAGAGAGATGATTCATATAATCTAACGTGTGTGTGCTTCTGTGTATGAATACTACAAGTCATTAACAATTTAGAAATAAAAAGGGTTTATGCCCAGCAATGTAGAAGATAATCAGTTTTGTGGAGAAATAAATCAACCTATTTCATTTGTATGTTTAAAAGTAGACAAATTTAAACCAGAATTAGTAGCTAAGAAATAGAGATGTATAGTCTGAAACATGAAATTGCAAAGCATTTGAGAAAAAACAATTTTAGTTGGCAGTATGAATAAATAAAATCCATTATGTAGAAAAGGGTGAAAGCACAATGAGTTTCTTAGCTATAACTAAGCTAAAACGTAAGTGAATTGCAACACAAAATAGTAACTTCTAGTAAATAACATGTGCAGGTTTCTTTTTTAAAAATGTAATGATGTTGTCTGTTTTCTTCATGTGCATAAAATCTTAGCCATACTAGTACTGAATAATATATTATATTTTAATGCCACTGCATGTAATAAACTGCGAAACTGTCTTTTTTTGAAGGGTAAGATTTTCTCAATACATTATTCACACTAACGCCATTAATAAAATACAAAGAATATAGTAAGATCTACAGTGTTCATAATGTAGATGTTGTCTTTTCAAAGAAGGGTTGATTGTATTCTGAATAGGTCAGTCTGTGGGCCTGACATTTCTCTTCAGTTTTCCTATGACCTTTTAATCAGTGCCTTGTTCTTCCACTGTAGAAAATGGAACTGTCTCTTTTGAATCAGTAGATGCAAAAAGCCCAGTTTAAACATCAGATTTATTGTATTGCATTATTAAGATTACAATAACCTAATGCAGAAAAAGTTATATGTGGACGTGATAGGAGATAAACAGTGTAACAACGTTCAGAAAAATTACAGATGAAAAAAATGAAGTAATAGGTAAATGCCCTGTTAACCTGAAACTATGGTTTAACAGAGTGGCCTTCTAGCTTTTTAATACCTGGTATTTCACATCAGTAATAAATCCTGAAAAATATTATTGAACAGTATGTTAATATATAATATTCAGTAATACATTTTTAATTTATCAAGCTGACATTTTCCTTTAGTTTATAGAAAAGACATTAGAAATAATGCATCAATCCCAAAACATGCAAAGATTTTGTTTTAGAATAAAGATTTTTTGTGTTGGGATAAAGGTTTGCATTAAGAACAAAAGAAAAGAAAAGCAAGAGAGGAGCATTGCATGTTCTATCAGGCTGATATTCAAAATAGTTGTTATATGTCTGGAATCTCTGGCAAAATTAAACCAGGTCAAGAATTAGCAGTAGGAAAGTGTTTGACACTATACAGAGATATTTAATAGAAATGTTGTTAAAATGGATAATCTGATTAAAAATCTACCATAAAAGCTCGAGTAATGAGGATTTTCAGATTATTAATATGCTATCATTATGTTTTCCATTTGGCTCTCAGTTTTGTTTTAGCATTTGCTATGAAACCAGAGAAGACTATTTCAATAAGAAGGAAAAGTGATTATGAAATAAGTACTATGCAGATAGCATTTATAAATGGAATACTTCTGTCCTTTTTTATCATGTTAATCACTGTCAAAGGAGAAAAACTAGTTATTGTTGTTTATTATTTTTTCTACACAAATTTCTGCCACACTAGAAGATCCAAACCTGCTTCTCACTGCTGTATATTTTGTGAGTATTGAAAGTCTGATGAACAAAGGCGAGTGTGCAGGAAGTATTGCTTGGTTCAGACTTCATACTTGTGGGGAAGTGAATAAAAGGGATACTAGCAAACCAATAAATAGATAAAAAATAGTCCAATAAGATGAAGGCATGGCTGGAAAATAATATTCAGAAGGGACCAAATGGACATGGCCTTCAAAAGAATGTGAGACTTTGGAACTGAAACTGAACTGAATAGGAATTGTTTGTAAGAGTAGAGTATTCTCAGAAAGTCATATTGTGGATGTGAGAGGAATATTGACCTTGAAATAAGCTACATCAGTGGAAAAAGCTCATGCATAGCTATGGAGTAAGGCAGAATATTGGTGTGTTTTTATTTGCGAATGCACGTTTCAAAGCAGAGGTGGTATTCAGCCAGAACTGGTAGTGGAAATTTTAAATAATTTGGAGAACTGGCAAATAGGCTGGCCTGCCCCCAGCTGCCTCCCACCCTCCCAGCTGATCTTCTTTTGTTGCCCTGAAGAGGAGAGTAGAGCTGGAAAGCAGGTTTGTGGAATTGGGAGGGAATGGGGATTTTGCAGTATCATTCCCCTGCCATGCTCACAATACCATGCCCACAAAGCCACACACACAACTGGTAGTAAAGAAATTTGAATCCTACCACTAGTCCAAAGCAATAATATTGGCTTGTTGTCTAATATAATAACCAGCTCTCTAATAAGCTGCTTATTCACTGATAAATTAGATTTCTTCTTTATACTGGTTTATGAACTTGGCCATTGAGCTCCAATAAAAGTTAGAGCTCTTCTTTTACCTTTTCAGTAGAACAGCAAGATTTCTCATTATTAATAATCGCAACAGGATTTTTAAAAAGACTATAATAGCATTATTTGTCACAAAGAAGGAAAAATCTAAATTCCATACACATTGTTTCTCTTTTAGGATAGCTAGCTGTTGCAAACTTTTGAGTTTAAAGAACTATTCTTTGGCCAATTATAAATTAGGTTACCAAAATGAAGTAACACAAAGAGAAAATTAGGAATAGAATTTTATGTGAACAGTTTTAAATCTCAATATTGCTGCTGAAATATACACTACTATGAGCATATGAAAGAGTCTGTTGAATTTCTTGAGTTTATTATAATATATTTATAACTTGGTACTGCCAAGTAGGCAATTCTGAAAATTGCCCCAGAACATCTGTCAGGTAACAAGGGAAGGTTGATATACAGTACCTCTTTGAACCATTATTTTGGATACTCATTAGTAGGGGAACTTTATAGGTTTTTTTATAAAATCAACACAGATGCTCAAGCTCAAGGTCTTTTTAATAATTGGAAACATACTCATCACCACAACCAAATTCTATAATCTTTAATAAAGGTTCTTTAAGAATTACATGTTATTTTAAGCTTGACAATATTTTTTTTTCAGATTAGATCAGGTTTCCATGATATTATTGTAAAAAATGAAATGAGGAAAAAACTTTGAACATGATATGATATGATAAAAACCAATTATAGAAAAGATAGGAAAATCTAGTTACATAAACTCTGTGGCTAAAAGAAAATGAACCTTTCACTCTTTTTTAAATAGATTTTTCCTTTAATAAATGGAATTCTCTGGCATGCCATAAAATTTCATTCCTTAAGCCCTAGTTTAAAATTGACCAAAGCATGTGGGTTGCTATTATTGTATTAGGTAATTGTATTAGCCAACAGTGGGAGATTTTTTTTTTGTCTCATATTCCAAAATATATTGACTGGCTGTGGTGACATTTCTTCACCTGATAAATATGTGGACAGGAAGAACTTATTTTTACTACTCAGATTTAAGCAAGCAAGTGAAGGTACATCACATAATTAAACAAGGGCATTTATTTTTTTATCAGTGGTAGTGTTGGCATATTTATGTGGCCACTGAGTAGATATGGAAATCAAAAGAATATTTCTTAAAGTCTCCTTTGTTTGAGCATTTGTTTGTTTGTAAAGTAAGTTAAGAATTCCATCCAGGAAAGACAGAACAAAGGAAAGGAAAGGGGAATGGAAGGGGAAGGGAGGAAAGGAAGGAAGGAAGGAAGGAAGGAAGGAAGGAAGGAAGGAAGGAAGGAAGGAAGGAAGGAAAGAAAGAAAGAAAGAAAGAAAGAAAGAAAGAAAGAAAGAATTCATTTAGTCGATTCACAGGTCTGCGACTAAAAGGTGTTTGATTATTTTCATCTAATTTCCATTTATTTTGGTGTGCTGAAAACAAATAAAATATTGAAAAAACTCCTAGACGTCACGATTTGCCACAACATGCAAAATTGTCTTCAAATTTATCAAAAGATTTTTAATTTTTGGTATTTTTTATATTATGGGTTTTTATCCAAATTTAAAGTCCAAATTACTATTAATTAATTCACATAAGTGCATTTAAGATATAAAATGCCAAAAAAACCTTAAAGGGTTTGTCCAAGTTATGTAAAAAAAATATAGCACTGTATATCTGATGGTCAGCAATACATAAATAAGCTAAGCAAGTTTTAAGTCTGTGCTTCTAATGGTAGAAGGGGTTAATCTTTCCTGAAGAATCCAGTGGGAGGGAGACACAGGGCAGATATCAGCATCTCTGGTCAGTGCGCAGGTCGTGGCCAGCACTGTGACGTCTCATGTACAGACACAGAGCTGCTCTCTCCTGCATGCCATACTTGTGCACGAATCATCATCAGGTTCTTGGTTCTAGGCTGTTCACACTTTTTCATTGCAATTCATGTTAGCTCGTCATTCTTCAACCGTTATGTTATTGCTCCGCAAAAGTGTATTAATTCGCCAGACAGTTTCTGTTTCATCTGCGGTGAATATACAGTATTGAAGCAATAGCAGAATATTACAGACTTTGTGAAAAAAAGTATACTTTGCATACTTTGGACTAAAAATTGGAGATCAAGATAAAGTTTGGGCACCTCATAAAGTATACAAACAGTGTGTTGAGGACCTCCAAAACTGGTTCAAGGGTAAGAAAAAAATCTTTCCGTTATGGGGTGAGAGCAAAAGAACCATAGTGATGACTGCTACTTTTGTTCATGTGATGAACAAGTCATGTGATGAAGGGTTTAATTCCAAATGGAAGCATTCCATTTCATACCCCAATCTTCACTTAGCAACTCGTCCCATCCCCCATGGCACAGATATACCAGTACCCAAGCCCCCTGCTACCTTGGAAGAGATACCTAGCTCCGATGAAGGTGAAGTCATACCTGAACCAGATGATGAATCAAGTTATGACTTTGAAGATGATACAAGACCAAAATTGTTTTCTCAAGAAGAGATGAATGATTTGGTAAGAAACTTGAATCTTCCCAAAGATGCTGCTGAGTTACTCGGATCAAGGCTGAAAAGCAGGAATTTATTGTTGCCAGGAGTGTCATCTTCATGGTTCAGACATCGTGAAAAGGAGATTGTTCCTTACTTCGCCCAGGAAGACAAGTTGGTTTATTGCATTGATGTCGAAGGTCTGATGGGCCAATTTAAAATCCGATATGATTCAGAGCACTGGTGTCTTTTTTTAGATTCTTCAAAAAAAATTCTCAAAGCAGTTTTACTCCACAACAGTTTTTACGCTTCCATACCTGTAGGTCATTCCGTACACTTGAAGGAAACCTACGAGAACTTGGAATTGGTTCTTTGTAAACTTAAATATGAAGACCATGGTTGGCAAGTGTATGGGGACTTGAAAGTCTTGTGCATGCTGCTCGGGCAACAAGCTGGGTATACCAAATACCCTTGTTTTCTGTGTCTATGGGACAGTCAAGACCGACAAAATCACTGGACCAAGAAGAGTTGGCAGCCGAGGATGCTAACAGTCGGTAAAAAAAATGTCCTCTGAGAAACTTTGGTACCTTCCCATAAAGTTCTTCTACCACCTCTCCACATAAAATTGGGATTGATTAAGCAATTCGTAAAATCACTTCCAAGAGATGGAGAATGCTTCAAATACTTGGTCACCAAGTTTCCATCGGAGGCAAAATTGAAGGAAGGTGTGTTTGTCGGACCAGACATTAGAAGGCTTATAGTTGATCAAGAGTTTGTCAAAACCATGACGGATCCTCAAAAAGAAGGGTGCATTGCATTTAAAGAAGTTGTACAGAAATTTTTAGGCAACAACAAAGATCCTCACTACAAAAAGATCGTCGGAAGAATGCTGAAAGCATTTCAAGCTTTAGGTTGCCTGATGAGTTTGAAAGTGCATTTCCTCCAGTCCCACCCTGACTACTTTCCTGAAAATTTGGGAGCTGTGAGTGAGGAACAATGTGAACGATTCCACCACGACATTAAAGAGATGGAAAGGAGATACCAGGGAAAATGGAGCATTACAATAATGGCAGACCACTGTTGGATGCTTCAGAGACATTCTAGATGCTACTCACAAGGGTAAATGCACCAAGAGGAGCCTCACAAGGAAGAAGAATAGAATTTAGTGTGACTAGGTGAGCTCATTTCAGTTCAAAAAAGGATTTTCATGAAAATATTGTAATAAAACTTTAATTTTAAAGTCTATTTCCATTTATTTTGAGGTATTACCTTATTTAACATAGTTACCTAAATTGTCAGGAAACATGATGTCCTATGACAAAATGGAAGTCATTTTCAGATTCAGCACACCAAAAAACATAAAAATTACGTGGAATAACCAAAACAGCTCTCGAAAAATTTTTTTTTTGCAGACCTGTGTTGTTTGATGAAAATAATTTGCCCAGATTTTTATGTTTGTGTAATGGTGACTATTACAACTGATGTACATAGACAGTATAAAAATGTGTATAGAGAAGTGAACAAAAGAAAATGACATGCTAGTATGTAAAAGTTCATCTTTTTTAATCTTCTCCCCCTTGGGACACTTTTGAACTGTTGCGCCATTGTGTTATCATTGTTGTTCAGTGACACAAGCATAAGCCATTCATCAATTTGTAACTCCCCCATTTCTCTTTCTCTCTCTCTTCTCTCTCTCTTTTTTGCTGTCTCGCCTTGTTAATAGTTCCCTAGAAATCCTATCACTTTGCTGGAGGATTGATGTAAGTCTCCAGCAATTAACATAATTACAAGCCTGATTATCTTCTAATTGCATTATGAGTATTTGGTTATTCACTACACAAATTAGAGAAAATTAAAGAGGAGCAAGATCCTGTGGTGTGGGCGGCATGATTTTGAAAACTGTTATGAGCATCCAAATGCAGCAATGTAATGAGACAGTGAAAATATATGCTGTATCTATTTATTTCAGTTTAATGTTGTTATTGTCATTGCAGAAGACTTTAATTTTCCTTCTGCAGTATTTGATGACATTTTATTTTCCAACTCACAGCAAAGATGCTAAATGCTAACAACATTATATCTGAAGTAAATCCATATTCTTTAACATAGATTGTCAAGAATGGGATTCTAAGCACTACTTTTGAGAATATGCAGTAGAAAACAAATATGTGGATATGTGTTGTGCAGATTTATACTAGGATGATTAGATTGGATAACCTTATCAGGACAGAGTGACAAATCAAATTGGCCAAGCAGTTCAATGCATAGATTTAGTACAGTATTTTCATAGCCTTCTGACAATTTACTGGCTCAGGCTTTGGCAGAGCTGGAAGCAGCCATAACATTTCTTCAATAGTGGTGGGAAAGGGGTGGTGGTAGAATGTTCTCTCTGATCCTGACTGACGTGACTAGCCAGCCAATGAATGTTATGACCTCTATGAACTTTGCCAATCATACAACTGGAAAAGAAACATGCTTCTATTTTTGAATCTCCGATCTGCAGTTTGTGTCTCCTTCTTCTGTTAGAATTTGTCTAGGCAAGTATATGGACAGAGACAGTGAGGGGGATTAAAAAAAACCATTTTTGTTCTTTTTCAATTCTTTGTGTGATTTCTTTTTTCCATTTCTCTGATATGTCTTGTTGTTTTATAATATATCTGGTTCCTTCCCTCTTTCCCCTTAATTTTTTAACCACCCCCACAAAAATGGCTTTTAAAGGAAGCCCCAAAGCCTGTTTTCTTTCTGCTACTTATCTTTTTTGCATTATTTATAAGTGAGGTCACTGTAAATCACTAAGTAAATTTGAGATAGTGTGTTTTCTTTTTGACTCCTATGTATCTAATAATGAACATATTTGTGTAGTATTATTATATTATACATCATATTTGTAATAGGGATAGCATGCATATCGTTGGAGTAGTGAATTCGATGTCACTCTCTTTAGCATCCTGTGAATTATACTATCAGTTATTGACCACAAGGGGTAATGAGGTTTAGACAGACATTTGAGAGCTTCCTCTTCTTTGTCACTGCTCAAAGTGACACTGCTCATAGGTCACTTCCTTTTTTTTTTTTTCTTGTACCCTCATACACACAGCACCTGCTTTTTGATTCTCCTTCTGGGAGAAGTAATTAATGATATGTGTGACTTTGCCTACCCCTATAATACATTTTTTGTAAATAAATTTCTCTTTCTCTTATAATAACACCTTCCTCATTAAGCATTGCTCAGGTCAGATTTATATTCTAAAGAATGCTCAAACCCACACACAGGATGCTTGAACCACCAGCACAGATCATGAACAATAATCTGCCAATCTCTCATGCAGCAAGGGTGATGGGTTATTAAATAGAAGCAGTTACTGCACCAGAAAAAAAGATGGAGAGATGAGATAAAGTGATGAGATGTATCCCACTGAACCAATAACTACCGTGGAAGAGAGGAAAATAGAAGTATTTTCTATAGGAGAGGAAGACATTACAGACAAAGTTGCTCTTGGGGGGGGGGAAGTAAGGACATTGTAATCTAGTACTATATAAACGCTACAGAATTTTAGCTATACAATTTGGGATGAACATCCTTTGAATGGTGTGGGAATAGAAACATTTCAGACTACGGGGACCAGGAGCATACTCAGGTGACCCTGAGGACACAAATAAACTTCCAAGTGCGTCGACAACTTCTAAAAGGATGCAAATGACCAGTTGTCTGCAAGGAATATAAATCCTTCCATTCCCCATTACTCTGCCAGAGCTGAATAAGCTTCTTGGATGAGAAGCGAAATATCTTCAAAGAAAACAAAGTCCAGTTGCCTCCTGAAAAAGCACCCTTGGGACAACCATGACCTGGATGATTGAGAATCTCTACAGACTTTATTTTTATGAACCTTAATCTATGTCTTTCAGAAGGCCCGCAACTGTTATCTTTAGAACTCAATCTGTGGTTTGCAGTAGCAATAAGAATAGATGGATAAATTAAGGGCGAAGCTTAGAAGATTTGCAAAGTAAGCTAGTTGATATAGCAGAGTGGAGGCAGGTAAAATTATAGGTCTAATCCTTCAGATTGGAAGAGTATTAATGGATTTCTTATCCAAAGGAGTTATTCACATTAGAGTATATAATTGTCTTATATCCCGGTTTCAACTGAAAATGAGTATCCTCCCTGTACACAGCAAGCAAGGGGCACTTGGCAAAGAAATTGCAAATGAAAGCAGAAGGATGATCTGTTTTCATCTGCAATTGACCAATCAATAGCAGCAAGAGATAAGCATAGCTCTTTAGCATTAGCTAACAAACTCTTTTAGCACAGCCCTCAAAAAGGCAGAAATGGTGGAATCTTAATCCTTCAGGGAACAGACAACTAGAAAGCGACTTCTCTACAGGGATACAGGGACGAATCCAATGACTTGCTGGAATATGGCAGCAACGCAAAGATAGATGTGGCAAGATGCAGCTACTGTTTCCCAGGAACACCTGGATTGCTCAATGTCAGGCTTTACACCTGGCTTAGTAGTAAAACACAGATCTTAATTTGATTAATAGATACAAATTGTTAGAATCAAATTAATAAATATAATGAACATCATTGCTTTTCTTTCTTCTATATTAAAAAATTAAAAATCTAGCAGCAACTACTGGAATATCTTTGAAGCCTGCATCTAAGGCACGATCTGCAGTGTGGGCTTGAGGCCTATTTTATACATTGTGGCTTGCCATAAAACCTGTAAGTAAAAGTTACAGAATCCCTGAAATTGAACATACTAGCTGATATCAATGCCTATCATGAGTGAAGTGGCGTAGATTTCTCACCTTCCTCATTTCCCTGACTTTACTATATATTTGGTACAACTGTATGTATGAGCAGAGTGTTTGTGTGGCATACATGAGAGGACTGAAAGTGCAGCCTGGTGCACCCTACACTGAGTGCAGAAGCAGAAGTGGATGGGGGCCCAGACCTGCCTCTCATCCTAGAATGAATGATACGTGCGGCCTGCCGGGAAGAATGGGGGCCATGGGAGAGGGGGAAGGGTCTACGGGGATGGGGGTGAGTTGTGGCATCTCGGTTACGACCGGGAGAGGCAGGTATGACGGGAGCTGCAGGGCTAGCCATTACTGGGGAAGGAGGGCTCACTACGTTACAGCGATCCTTTGTTCCGGCCCTGCAAGCTCAACTCGAGGACCTGGTGACAAGAGAAGTCAGGACCCTGGTCTCAGGTTGTTGCTGCTAAATGCCAGGTCTGTGACCCATAAAGCTCCCCTCGTCCGGGACATAATATTTGATGAGGGGACAGACCTGGTATGTATTACTGAAACCTGGCTGGGCCATGAGGGAGGAGTCCCCCTCTCAGAAATGTGCCCGGAAGGGTTCCAGATGCTTCACCAACCACGACACCAACGAAGGGGTGGGGGAATGGCAGTCATTATCTGAAGGTCTTTAGTTCCTCACAGGATCCCTGCTCCAGAGACTGTGGGGTGTGAGTCCCTTCTCATGAAGTTGGACCTAGGGGTTCAAGTGGGCTTGTTTTTGATGTACCTACCTCCCAGCTGCGTCACAACAGCCCTTCCTGCGCTCCTAGAGTCAGTAGCCGGGTTGGCGGTTGAGTTCCCCAGACTAATAGTACTGGGGGACTTCAACCTGCCATCCCTAGGCGAATGCTCTGATGGGGCTCACGAGTTCATGGCTTCCATGACAACCATGGACTTGACCCAAGTAATTCAGGGTCCGACTCATAGAGCGGGCCACACGCTCAACCTCGTATTTCTCTTGGGGTAGTGGAGACGTGATCTTGAATTAAGGGGAATAGAGATCTTGCCCTTGTCATGGTCAGATCACTCCCTGCTGAGGCTTGACTTTTAGAACGACTCCCCCATTGCAGGGAGGTGGAACCGATTAAATGGTTCTGCCCCAGGCGCCTAATGGACCCGTTGGGATTTCAGAAGGAGCTTGGAGAGATACCTGACTCCCTTGCCCACAATCTGACGGAGTCCTTGGTCGCTGCCTGGAATACAGCGGCGACTGAGGCCCTGGATTGGATTGCGCCTTTGCGGCCTCTCCGTGGCAGTGGATCCAGAAGGGCACCTTGGTTTACCGAGGAACTTTGGGAGATGAAGCGCCAAAAGAGACGCCTAGAGCGACGCTGGAGGGCTAGCAACTCCGAATCTGACCGAACACTATTAAGAGCCTTCATTAGGACTTATTTAGTGGCGATACGGGTGGCAAAATGTGCACATTTTTCCGCTCTTATTGCATCCGCAGAATCTCGCCCAGTTGCCCTGTTTAGGATAACCCACTCCCTCTTGAAGGGTGAGGATGCGGGGGAACCCTTACAGGGAAGGGCTGAGGAGTTTGCTCAGTTTCTGTCGGACAAAATCACTCAGATTCGGGCAGACCTTGACTCCACTTGGACAGTACCAGCAAAGATGCCGAGGGAGGGTCTTGATCAGATTTCCTGGAGTGAGTTCCAGCTTGTCAGCCCTGAGGAAGTGGACAAGACCATGGGAGCGATGAGTGCCTCCACCTGTTTACTGGACCCGTGTCCCTCCTAGCTGGTATCGACCAGCAGAGAGGTAACATGAGGCTGGCTCCAGATGATTGTGAACGCGTCTTTGCAGGAGGGATCTTTCCCGCAACCTTTGAAGGAAGCGGTGGTGAGACCCCTCCTTAAGAAACCTTCCCTGGATCCAGCCATTTTGAACAACTATCGCCCAGTCTCCAACCTCCCCTTCGTGGGGAAGGTTGTTGAGAAGGTGGTGGCCCTTCAACTCCGACGGTCCTTGGATGAAGCAGATTATCTAGATTTCTTTCAGTCTGGTTTCAGGCCTGGATACTCCACCGAAACCTCCTTGGTCGCACTGACCGATGATCTCTGGCGGACCAGGGATAGAGGACATTCCTCTATCCTGGTGCTCCTTGACCTCTCAGCGGCCTTCGATACCATCGACCATGGCATCCTTCTGCAACGGCTGGAAGAGGTGGGAGTGGGAGGCACTGTTTTACGGTGGTTCTCCTCTTACCTCTCCGACAGGTCGCAGTCGGTGTTGGTTGGAGGGCAAAGGTCGACCCTTAGGCCCCTTAAATATGGTGTGCCACAGGGTTTGGTCTTGTCCCCTCTCCTATTTAATATCTACATGAAGCCACTGGGTGAGATCATTCATAAGCACAGGATTAAATACCATTAATATGCGGATGATACACAGCTGTATCTCTCCACCCCGTGCCAGCTCAATGTAGCAGTGGACGTGATGTGCTAGTGCCTGGAAGCTGTCAGGATCTGGATGGGAGTGAACAAACTTGCATTCAATCCTGACAAGACCGAGTGGCTGTGGATGCTGCCCCCAAGGACAGCCCACAGAGTCCATCCCTAATCCTGGGGGGGGGGTGAAAATTTACACCCCTCAGAGCGGGTCCACAACTTGGGGGTCCTCCTGGATTCACAGCTGACATTAGAACACCACCTGTCAGCTGTGACCAGGGGGGCCTTTGCCCAGTTTTGCCTGGTGCACCAGTTGTGGCCCTATTTGGATCAGGAGGCACTTCAAACAGTCACTCACACCCTCGTCACCTCAAGACTTGACTACTGTAATGCGCTCTACATGGGGCTGCCCCTGAAAAGTGTTCAGAGACTACAATTAGTCCAGAATGCAGCCGCACGAGCAATACTGGGTGTACCAAGATACACCCACGTTACACCTATCCTCCACGAGCTGCACTGGCTTCCCATTGGTCTCCGAACGCAATTCAAGGTGCTGGTTATTACCTTTAAAGCCCTACATGGCCTTGGACCTGGATACCTGCGAGACCGCCTACTGCCGCATACCTCCCAACGGCTGATAAGATCGCACAGGGTGGGCCTTCTCCATGTGCCGTCAACCAGACAATGTCAGCTGGGGGAGGGCCTTCTCTGTAGCCGCTCCGACCCTATGAAATGAACTACCCCCAGAGATCTGGACCCTGCCCACCCTCATGGCCTTCCGAAAGGCTATCAAAACCTGGCTATTCCAGCAGGCCTGGGGCTGTTGATCTCATGACTGAGGTCCAGCCCTGACTAGATTGGGTGTATGATGTGTTTTTTTTTTATTCTGTCTCCTCTGTTTTTTAATTCCTTTATTTTTTAAAAAGTTTACATTCTGTAAGCCGCACGGAGTCCTTCGGGATTGGGCGGCCTATAAATTTATTAAATACAAATACAAATACAAATATTTCCTTTGGCTGAATATCCATATCCCTTTCTTTTTTTTCAGATCCAGAGATTACAGTTTCCATATAATTGGTTTTAAGTAAAGTTAAGTAGCTTAGTATTTCCAAGCTGCAACTTGAGAAGCCCACCATGTTTCTTGAAGAAATGTCAGCAAGTATTCTCATGCATGTCTTATCAGCAGTGAAGTGCCATCTCTTGAGTACCAATTCAGCAGTTTCCCCCCCCCCCCGAGTTTAACTATGTCTGCATTGCCCCCCCCCCAATGCTTCATTATTTCAATACAAAGCAATAATGACATGCTTAATGGCCAGGAAGAATAATTTATTTCACCATCACATATTTTTTCACCTCCTGCAAGAAAAGAAGAGCTAAGTCACTTTTTATTTGTTAGCTTCTGAGGGACACCCATGGTGATAAAAAGAATTCAATCTATTAAAGACATTTTGCTGACCACTGGAAAGGTTTGAAATAAATGTTTCAGCATACTATTTACAACATATTGTCACCATATAACATTTGTACAAATAGTCTTGTGATCATTTAGAAATGAAACCATCTTAGCTGCTCTTTATTTATTTTTTTATGTTCACATTTTCTTTTAACAGTTTAATAGTTGTAAGAATAAAGGGCGAATTTGGCTATGATGGTGGTGGTGGTTAACACATCTTAAATGAAATAAATGATATTGAAGTCTTTATAAATTTATGAAGAGAAAAATTTAAAATAAGACCTTTATTAAAATCAGTGTATTTCAATATTTTTTAGGCTGGCATAAATATACATCATTTGAAAAGAAATTAAGGATATATCTGTTCCTGACATTTTGCAGATCGCCTGTTCTAAATTATATGTAGCAAATTATCTAATAATTTGTACATATTATGCTTCTTTTCTTTAAATATGTGATTGTGCATGATTCTCCATTGCCTTCCTGAAAGTACGCTCACTCTCTGTGCCTTTTGAAATATTAGTGGAATGCAATATCAACATTTGCAGGTTTATGAAAAATTCTAGAATACTTAGCTAAACAAAGCATTCCCTTTTGTAATTTATGGGAAACCAAAATTAGCGTAAAATGCATTTGTTCAGAGCAAGAATGTCCCACAAACCCATGTTTGTTTTGTTTTGCCCTACATAAATGCATTCTTTACTATGTAAAGAAAATGAAGAAGTAAGATATGTAACTTTAAAAGATAAACCAATGGTAATGAAGAGCTGAAATCAAATAAAGAGATTGCAGTTTCCAGATTTAACCACTGAACTAAATTCTAACAGCAACAATGCAATATCCTAGGCACAATGACTCAGAAATTAATTCTATGTTTTCAGTAAGACTTGTTCCCTTGTCACTATGTGTAGGATTGCAACCTATGACATTTAATTTAGAACATTGACAGAGCAATTCTAAATATGATCAGGGTGGTGATCTAAAGCTTCCTGGGTCATATATTACTCAGACGATGACAGAAGATATAGATGGATCAGAATTCACTACAATTATTAAAATCAACCAAAAAAACCCCAACCCAACAGCCCACATTTGAAAGCATTAATGGTACTCTGTAGGCTTAAGCCAGATGCTTCAGTTATGAGGCATCTGATCTTTAGTTCCCTCAGATGAATAAAGAGATCCAAAGAGAACTTCCTCCTACCATGATATGAGTTGCAAATGGGACCTACAAGGTGAAAATCACTGTTTGCAAAAGGAAGTAATATTAAATAAGACAGTAAGCAGTAGTCAAACTCCACTAATCATGTAAATAATAAAGTATTTACATTAGTATTTTATTGTGGTACATTCTATTGTATATTGTATGTATTTAGTTATTTCAAAAGCCTAACAGAAATTAATAGAAAATTAAAAATGTTCAATGGAATTGGTTAAAATCTCTGTTCACATTAATTTATTCAGGCTACTTAATCTGTCCTGTCAGATCTGAAAAAGCTAAGTTCAAATCAGACTTCATTAGTTCTTGGATGGGAAATAGGCTTTAGGCTAGACTGAGTCGTAAAAATAAATTTGTTCAGGAAAACAATGACAAATTACTTAAATGTTATTCCCAAGAAAATTACATGGATATCTTGATAAGGCAACTAAAAGTCGAGTAAGACCAAAGACATTAACTTTAAGCTGAGAATGCTGGAATGTTTTTAGATCAATCCCATCTCAGATGCAATTCTGTGAAACCCTTTCCTAGAAAACATCATGCTAGCAGAAATTCAATATGGCCCTTATAACCATGCAGTTCAAGTCCTTCTCATATATTATGCTGATTCCATGAACAAATACAAAGTGATAGGATTTGGATTGCATGATCAAAATTATGATTTTGACTTCTTGATGACACTATTGATGACATTAATTCTTGCTGCAGACTAGTTAAACTACTCTAGAGCAGTGATTCACTACCTTTTCTTCACCAAGGACCTCCTTTAAATACCTTTTGTGTCTATGAACCATGACCATGGAATGCCAAGACTTAACTCAAGATTTAAATCATAGCATTTTTTTTGAGCCCTCATGGACCCCCTTGTTATAGCCCAGCAACAGCCTGTGCTGCATTCTAATTGGTCGGGCGAAGCACAGCCTGTGATTGGAGGTTCTAATGACAGTTGGTGACCTGAGGGTATAAATACCGGACAGTTGTAACGGATTTCTGAATCGCTGACATCTCGCAATAAACATCATTACTCTCATGATCCATGGCTCCTGCGTTCCTTTCACCCAATCTTTAAAACTGGCGACGAGGATGGGATCGCGATTCCCGCAGAGCCTGGAATAAGAACAAAACTAAGCAATAAGCCAGTCGCAACGCAACCAAGCAAACGCAAACAGAAAATTCTTTGAAGACCTGTCAGAGCTGCAGCAGCAGTTGCCACTGCCTCAGGTTTCGCCTCCGATCAAGCCAACCTCAGTAGATCCACAGGCACAGACTCCTTCAGTCAAAGGGACGGGCAACCTATGCTTAACCTTGGCTGGAGCCGTCGCCTCTGCTCAGGGACGAGCTACGAATCGCGTTGGCTCAACCGTAGCTGAAGCTGCCTGTCTGCCTGCCTCTCTGCCACGAAGATCTACCAGACACAACTCTAGAGTCTATCCGGTCTACTGTTAGCTACTGTTATAAACGTTCGTGTTGCAATAAATGGTTACTGTTGCCTAAGAAGCCTCTGATTCTAGCATACAGCTTTCCAGCCTGCTCTACTGCCTCCCGAGAAGCCATAGACATAGACGCTGCAGTCTTTCTTCCTCCAGAGCCAACCGCTGCTCCACCTGGGTTTTCCACAGCTGCCAGACTTCCAAGGCCATTTGCATTACAAAGCTGCTTGCCTCCCAAGGAGCAACGCTAGCAACTCTGGCCACTCAAAAGCCTGCCTGCTGCCTTCCAAACGATCTCCGCTCTCTAACAGAAGCCTCCACAGCCATTTCAGAAGCCTACCATTCTCTGCAGCAAAAGTCAGCAGAAATCCTGTCAGCTAAATCCTTCCAGCAACAGGGAACCTGCCTGCATGCCGATCGAGCAAAGCCAATCCACAAAGCGGATAATCTCTTCATACACAAACTTACAAGTTATACTGCCTCCCTGCCGCTGCTGGCCGCTGTTAGATTCAGGAGCGAGCCAAAAAGACTTGATTGAAGGTCCTGAACCAGTTAACTGGTGGGGGGGAATGCAAATGTGTATATGTAAATGGTGTATATGCAAATAGGAATATGAGAATGGAGTGTCTGGTTAACTGGGGGGAAGGAGAGAACACAAATTTGTAGGTGTTGAACATAAACACAAGAACACAAAAATGCAAATAAATTGTAAATGTTAAACATGAACACAAGAACACAAAAAAATTGTAAATGTTGTACATGATACAAAAAAAATGCAATTAAATTGTAAATGCAATAAATAAATAGATTTAAAAAAATGCAAACAAATAACACGCTAATTGACACGTATGTAAATAACTGGGGGGAAGGAGTGTTATAGCCCAGCAACAGCCTGTGCTGCATTCTAATTGGTCGGGCGAAGCACAGCCTGTGATTGGAGGTTCTAATGACAGTTGGTGACCTGAGGGTATAAATACCGGACAGTTGTAACGGATTTCTGAATCCTTGTCATCTTGTCATCTGGTACTAATAAACATCATTACTCTCATGATCCATGGCTCCTGCGTTCCTTTCACCCAATCTTTAAAACCCCTGTTATGACAGCGCAGACTCGCCAGGGTCTGCAAGCCACAAGTTGAAAACCGCTGTTCTAGAGAAAGACCAAGGTCCTTAAGATAATGACCTTGGCCCGTGATGGTGAACCTATGGCACACAAGCCATCAGGTCCAACGCATATTCACATGCCGGACAGCTGATTTTCAGCCTTCCGGAGGGCCGGGGAGGCTATTTTTGTCCTCCCCAGGCTTCAAGAAAGCTTGAGGAGGGTGAGGAAGGTGAAAACGGCCTCCCCCAGCACCATGAAGGAAATACCAAGTTCAGTTTGGAGGCAAGCAGTACAACTTATGTGGTGGTGAGTGGGGGGGGGGAGTTGTGAGCATGTGGGGGCATGCTTTGCATTATGGGTGACAGCGTGCACACACACTATTATGCACATGCCCTCAAATTTTTGGCACTCAACAACAGAAAGGTTAGCCACCACTGAACTAGGCTATTTCAAGTTTAAATTTCTAATATTAGCATTACATTAACATGGAAAAGAGCTAATGGCTAATGTGTAGGATGCAGTAAATTTGGAACTTTTTCTCTACTATTTGGCACCTTTGTTTTCCATCAGTTATAGCAATGGAATTCATATTGGGTTCCAGGATCTTTTCTCTGATATGGTACATTGCAATTCATACGGAGACCCCAATTTTGAACCCTGCAAATAATTTACAGATATACATAATTCAATAGTACTAGCCAAAACTTGGAGTTTGACAATATTGTTTTCTTCATCCAAACAGTGATATGAATTAGGCTTACTCAGGAGTAGAATTTTTAAAGCTCAGTTTGTCACATAGTGAGTGTAAACAGCCATCTTATAGTCATTCCAAATTAATCTACAATTTTAAAATATTTTGTCTTATTTTAAAGCAAGATTGTAATTCTTTTCTTTCTACTCTAGCACCTTCACTCCACTGCAAATATCTCATTTAATTTTATCTTGATAGTGTGCCATAGAACAGAAAATAATTATTTTCTGATACATTTTTACTGATGGGTCTCTCACTTGTGCTGACAGATCAGGATTTATTGCCATGCTTTAACTTAAATGATAATGTAATGTTCTCACTGGCATCCCATTGTCCTTAGACAATTCATCACAATATATAAATTTTGCTTTTGCACAGGGCTGGAGAAATAGGAAATCTAGCAGTCCCAGATCTTGTAATTTTTAGAAACATCTTTATACTCTAACCACAAAATTATCACCATTATTTGTACTATTTTCTGAGGATAATTCCTTTTTTCTAATGTTAGCTTTCACTAACCTGATAGTTTCCAGATACATTAAACTTTAACTCTATTATTCAAAGTCAGAAAGGGAATAGGGATTGAACAATACTTTCTGAGCAAGACTTGGTGTTAAGTGTCTTTTTTTGTTGACTTATAATCACCTTTATAATCACTTTCATTCATACATTAAGATAAAGGTAAGGTCTCTTTTGAATTGCTATTTATAATTTCAAGGAAATATTGACTTTCCAATATAAACTGCAGCCCTGGGATTTTCTGGTGATTTGTCATCCAAGCACTAACCAAATTTAACCTGCTTAGCATTTTGAGGTCACCCAAGGTCAACTAAGAAAAACATCCCTGCTAAAGATAGCTTATGTTGAAGATGGCCCTATGAGAGAGTTCTTAAGGTGCATTAGACCCTAATATAAAAATCATAATATTAAGCAATAACAACATGATTATACAGCACTGAATAGAGAAAATTATATTTGACAGTTACATGCAATACTGTTTACAGTTTAGTAAATAAAGAGTCTCTCCACTCTTTACCTGACAATATAAAGATACCCGCCTGGATACATAATATAAAAGATTTCAGATATATCACCAAAAGTTTACACTTATCCTCTTTCTCCTGCCCCTGCTCCTCCATCCTACCTTCACTGGAAATAAATACTCATGAACCAAATATTAATGACCTGTAGTAGACAGGCTTTGGTCAGATCTTGCAGTGTGTGTGTGTGTGTTTGTGTGTGTGTGTGTGTGTGTGTGTGTGTGTGTTTGTGTGTACACTCTCAAAAATATTAAATCATCTATTTCTTGAAATAATCAACAAATTAATATCATATCATTATTTTACAATAGCTTTATCCACTGTCTTTACTGTCTAATACAGGGGTATCAAACTCACATTGTCATGTTGTCATCATGTGACATATCACAACTTTTTCCCTTTGCTAAAATGGAGGTGGGAGTAGCTAGCATGTGACACATTCAGCCCACTGGCTGTGAGTTTGAAACCCCTAGTCCAGTGGTGGATTCCTATCGGTGGGTTTCAAAAAATTTTAGAACCTCTTCTGTAGGGGTGGCCTGCTTTGTGGGAGTGGCTTGCTGACCCTATGACTGGGTGGGAGTGGCTTGCTGGCCATGTGGCCGAGTGGGAGTGGCTTGGCAGTCATGTGACTGGGTGGGCGTGGCCAACTTGTAAAATGTGGTGAAACTCACTTAACAGCGCTCTAGCTTAGCAACCAAAATGTTGGCTCAGAAAGTCTGGCATTTGAAGCATGCAAGTCTTAAAGCTGTCAAGTTACAAGACCCTTGCACCCCTAACCCTTTAGAAAAAAAACCTTAGGGGTGTTCAAACTTGACAGCTTTAAGACTTGTGGACTTCAACTCCCAGAATTCCTCCTCTCGCTCTTCATCTTGATGATGTGCGGATGGGTGGGATCTGGAACCAGTTCTAAACGGCACTGTAGATTTGTGGAATCTCTTCTATAGAAGAGGTTAGAACTGGCAGGAACCCACCCCTGGTTCCTATCAGTTTGGACCAGTTCGGCTGAACCCGTAGTAGTTTGACGGAACCGGCAAACTGGAATCGGCAGCAACCTAGGCCTCCCATGCCCCTGAAACAGTTCCCTGGTTGTTTTTCATCTTGTTTTTCGATTCTGCACATGTGCAATACAATTTTAATTGCACTGTGCATGTGTACACAGCATGCATGAAGCGTGTGGATGCAAAACATGTGCATGAGCGCAGCGCGCACACAAGCGAACCAGCAGCATTACCTGCCAGAACCCACCCCTGCCCTGGTCTAATATATAGACTACATACTTTGGTTTTAAAATTACAAGTTAGCCATGCTACCAATCAGTGGATGCCACTGGGCCTACTTTAAATAGAATTCTCTACAGATCTAATCTATTGTCTTTATTTGTTTGTTTTTAGGTGGAGTTTCCAGATGAAATGTGCACAGTATAACAGTTTTCAGCAAAAAAGAAAAGCTGAAGTGGATGAGAGAAACATGTTGAAGTCTGAGTACACCCGATAATAACTTGCCTCCTCTGTGGTATGGATAGTGTACAGCATATTTTATTTTATTTTATTTTTGCAATAAACCAGAACAACGTTGTGAGTATTACACAGTTCAATAAGCAACAAAAAATGGAAACAAAGGGTGAGATCTATTCTAAGTCAAAATAATTTCTTGATTTTGCCAAATATTGAATTACACAACACAATTCACATGTCAGGGTTTTTTTTTTTGGTTTTTTTTTAACTTTGTGACATATTTCTAACAATAGGAAATTAAGTCATTTTGAAGTCAGAGTAAACTACATTCAACTCATCAAGCTTATTTTAGGACAGCTGTGAAACGGATTACATTACTAACACGTCTTCTTTACAATATTATTTTACATATTAGAATAGACTGGCTGGTTTTCTTAAACCAGCAAAACTCACCAGCAATGTCACATAATGCAGAGAGAGGGAACAGGCAGGGAAGGAGAGGGAGAAGGAGATGAAGAAATTATTTAAATCAGAAAGGAAAGAAATTCCCTATTGATCAAACTAGGTTTTTACTGTACAAGTATCCTTCACAGACAAACAAAAATAGGCTTGTCTGATACCTATTTCATCAGAAGATATCAACATGTACAACAGTCGTTTTAACAAACTCCAAAATATCCACCTGTCTCTTTGATGTGAAAAACAATATTATTCTAACATTGTTGCTAGTATGTGATTCTCAGAGGAGCCATTCACAAGCAAGCAATTATTGCTTCAGATGATGAAAGAATTTGTCTTTTTCAGAGAATGGCTTTTGATACATTCTCAGATCAACTTCTCTTTTGCTCTTCTTCCCTTTTCATGTGCTTACATTTTATCCAGCTTATTACTTGACCCATAAAATCAAACATTTTTCTCAGACTAGCTATCAGTGGTTTGCTTGGCTTTCCATTTGAACTTAGTTATCCACTGAATATATGGGCAGATTGCTTTCTATAAATGCTTTATGCACAAAGAAAATACATTGTGGGAGGGAGGGGGAGGGGCAGGACAAAGAGAAGGTTTGCTTAAAACTCAAAAAAAATCTAATAACCTGCTTAGATAAGATCTCTAACACAACAAACAATCATCCACCATGATTCTTGTTTTGCTTCCTACCAGACCTTGCAAATCATGGTTGCAAAATCATAACCTGTATTTCTAGGTAATTGAAACAAAACTATACATCACTAGCAAAGCTGAAATTTCTTCCAGAATCCAAAATCAATCATGTTGAGATATGATAACAGAACTGAACTGATATAATATCAAAATTAGTAATTCAGTTAGCATTTTTAAGAGGAAGAAGGATCATCCAAATTCTTGTTCATATTCTACAGAGAAATAAGACTTTACAGATTTGTGGAAATTTCAAAAACATTTGTCTTCTTACCAAAAGCTACTTCTACATGGGTTCTAGTACTATTTTATAAATTCTGTAGCCATGGATTTTTTCCCAGTTGTTTATTTTTGCAGGCACTTTATTACTACTGTTTTTTGATGTATCCAAATTATGTAGAAGCCTGTAGCATTGTCTTCAGCAGAAGAATAACAGTGCATCCAAAACAATTCAAAAAACCTTTTAAAAATATTTTTTTTAAAAAATATTTATTTATCTCCTATCTTTATTGTTTTCATAAATAACTCAAGACAGCTATCATACCTAATACTCCTTCTCTTTCTATTTCCCTGACAACAACAATCTTGTGAGGTATGTTGGACTGAAAGAGTGACTGCCTCAAAGTCACCCAGCTACTTTTCATGCTTAAAACAGGACTAAAACCCAGTCTCCTGCTTTCCAGCTTGGTGCCTGAATTACTAGACCAAATTGCATTATCCAGAACTTGTGGGTGATTTCTTCTTAGATGCACCACCTAGGTTCTGGGCTTCAGTATTTCATTCACAATAAAAATAAAAAGTGGCTTACTGATTTTATAGTCTTATTCATAAAACCACACATATAAGTGCAGGAATCTGCAGTGGTGGTCATTGGTTTCAAAATGATAGCTGGGATTGAATGATTAATGTTCTGCCTCTTCTTAAACATATAAAAAGGGGCTTTGATTTCTTGGTCATATCTACCATTTCATGCCAGTGACTATTGCTGAAGATGCCGCCTCTGTTTATATTTACCATCTGGCAAATGAATACTCCTCAAAAAGGCTAACAAGCTCCTTCACCAAAGTGTCTTGAAGAATTTAGCAACGATGCAATAATGTGTTAAAAAGAAAGAATAAAAGAAAGAATAAAAATAAATAAACACTTCTCTTGGTGCAAAGTGGGGATCCCAGGGATTGGTTTGGGGATTTATGCTTTTTAACATATATTTATTTATATCATATGGTTATCCTACCTTTATTACTTCATAAGTAACACGAAGCTGCAACCATACCTAATATCCCTTCCTATTCCTTCTCCCCCCAAAAATAATCCTGTGAGGTAGATTGGGCAGAAAGAGAATGGTCATCCAGGCAGTCTTTATACTCAAGGTAGGCCTAGAAATCATAATCTCCTGGATTGTAGGTGTTGAATACTAACACGGGAAATACAAGCGCGGGAAGAACTCCCTTTCTGATTGGTTCCCGGGCGGAGCCGGTTCAATCCTCGCCCTGATAGGTCGAGCTACTCGACGCCCCATTGGCTCCTCGTTCAAACCCGGGGGTATAAATGTTTGGCGCGAACCACGCCACGTTGAATCGTAGTTACTCTGTTCACAATAAAGGTTGCTGTTTTGCATACCCGCTTGTCGCGTCCTTCCCTTCGCTCCAAGATGCAAAACTGGCGACGAGGGTGGGATCCCGACTCCTGCGACCACGGAGAAGAACAAGCCAGCTGCCACCGCGTCTGAACCAGCACGAACGCTATCTTCAGGTGGAGAACTCCGGCAGCGAACGCAAAATTTTCTCTGCCCTCTTCTCCCCCTCTCTGGCTCCTCACCACGATGGCCTCAGCACTTCCTCCTTTCGCGCCATTCGGATCCGCCGGAGAATCATGGGACGGCTTCATGGAGCGTTTCGAGTGCTACTTAATCGCATCGAGGAACCAGGCACAGACCGACGAGGAGAAATGCAGCTTCTTCTTGTCCTGTTATGAGCCTTCCATGTTCGCCTCTGCGAGAGCCCTGGCCGCCCCGAGGCCAGCCTACAAACTTGGGTGGGACGAGCTGATGTCCAGGCTGAGGAACCACTACGCTCCCTCACCCTCTCTGATCGCACGCCGCTTCACCTTCCGCCGCCGAGTGCAGAAGCCCAACGAATCCATCAGCCAGTTTCTAGAGGCTTTGCGCACAGTGGCCGCCCAGTGCGATTTTGCAGACCTGGAGGAGAACCTCGTGGAGCAGTTTGTATGCGGGGTCCGCGACGTGCATTTGCGCAGCCGCATGCTCCGGAACCACAAAATCACCTTGGTGCAAGCCGTGGAGACCGCACGAGCAGCGGAGCTCTCCGAACAATCCACGGCCGACATCGAACGCCTCCAGCCGAAAACCCCCGCGCAAACCACCGCGGGGCCTTCCACCCAGACGAACCTCGTCGACGACCTCTCTCCTGCTGAAGACGAGGAGGAGGAAACCGTCGGACAAATGAGAACGCAGCCGAAGCGGAGGCCACACCAGCAACCACCGACGCCCGCTCAGCCAGCCTCGAACGCACCCTGCCGCGGATGCGGCGGCCGCCACAGCCGCGCATCCTGCCCGTTCCGTTCCGCCGTCTGCCGCCGCTGCCGAGGAGAAGGACACCTCGCCAGGGTCTGCCGGGCTCTCGTGCCGGCCCCATCGTTCATGCAGCCCAGCGACCAGCGCCAGGCACCGCAACGCCGCCAACAGCCACGTCCTGCGAGGCGAGCGGAGGACTGCCACTCAACCTACCAGCCCTCCGGCGCCGACTGCGTGGTCTACCAGGCTTCCCAAGTTCCCGCCGGCGATCGCAAAATCAGCACCGCCGTCCGACTCGAAGGTCAGCTTTGTCGAATGGAGGTGGACTCCGGGTCTTCCCGTTCCCTCCTATCTTGGGCCCTGTTTTCCCGCCTTTGCCCCGGGGTTCCCCAGAGCCATTTGCGCCCCGTCGGGGTCTCCCTCCTAGACTACCAGGGAAATGGGATTCCCACAGCAGGAATATTCCACATCCGGGTGGAATACGGAGACTTTAAGGGGAAACTCCCAGTTCTAATCGTCAGGAACGATCTGCCCGCTCTCCTTGGGTTGGATTGGTTTCCCGTTTTGGGCCTCACCATAGAGGGGGTGCACAGGGTAGTTCCCCTCACCGTAGATAGCATTCTAGATGAGTTCGCAGATGTGTTCGATGGGAAATTGGGCTGTTATAAGGGCACCCCCATTTCCCTCTGCCTCGATCCCCAGGTCGCTCCCATTAGGCTAAAGGCACGCAGGGTCCCCTTCGCATTGAGAGCAAAGGTAGACGCTGAACTTGATAAGCTTATAGAGCAGGGGGTAATCGAGCCCGTAGATCACGCCCGTTGGGAAACCCCCATAGTCCTCCCGGTCAAACCCGACGGATCGGTGAGAATATGTGCCGACTATAAGTCGACCATCAATTTGGCCCTACAGGCAAATCCATATCCGGTTCCCGTAGTGCAACACCTACTCCACTCCTTAGGGCAAGGCCGCATTTTCGCCAAGCTAGATATGGCACAGGCCTACCAGCAGCTTCCCGTAGACGACGATGCGGCTACAGCCCAGACCATCGTCACCCACCGCGGGGCCTTCCGTTGCCGCCGCCTCCAATTCGGCGTTTCGGTTGCCCCGGGGATTTTTCAGAGCCTCATGGAGCGGTTGCTCCACGGGCTCCCAGGAGTCGTTCCCTACTTCGACGACGTCCTGGTCGCAGCCCCCAGCCACTCGGAACTCCTGAAAACACTGCGGGAGGTCCTCACACGTTTTAGGGAGGCAGGACTAAAACTAAAACGCAGCAAATGCGAAATTGCTGTTCCCAAAGTAGAATTCTTGGGGTTCCTCATTGATGCCCAAGGCATCCACCCCACTCCTTCCAAAGTAGCCGCCATCAAAAACGCACCCGCACCCACCTCTAGGGCGGAATTGCAGGCGTTCCTGGGGCTTTTAAACTTCTACGCCCCTTTTATTCCCCACAAGGCGTCACTAGCTGAGCCGCTACACCGACTGCTTGACCGGTCAGCGGCCTGGAAATGGGGTAGCCGTGAAGCGCACGCGTTCGCGGCTATAAAAGACATTTTGACCTCGTCGGCAGTCCTAATTCAATATAGCGATAGGATGCCCCTAGTTCTGACTTGCGACGCCTCTCCCTATGGTATAGGGGCGGTCCTGAGCCATGCCCTCCCGAACGGCTCAGAGGCCCCCATAGCCTTCTATTCCCGGACACTCTCCTCCACGGAGCGGAACTACAGCCAAATCGATAAAGAAGCCCTGGCTGCAGTGTCTGGCATTAAGCGGTTCCATGACTACCTTTATGGTAGGAATTTCACCCTTGTCACGGATCACAAGCCGCTCCTGGGGCTACTGGCAGGCGACAAGCCAACCCCCCCCATCTTGTCTCCCCGCATGACACGCTGGACGGAGTTCCTAACGGCGTACTCGTATACGCTGTTATACCGTCCGGGTAAGCAGCTAGGGCACGCAGACGCCCTGAGCCGTTGCCCTTTGCCAGAGACGGACACAGCCCACGTGCCCGCGCTCTCTATTTTGTCCATAGCCGAATCCGACCTCCCAGTCTCTGCCGCGGACGTCGCAGCTTGCACAAAGGCTGACCCCGTCCTATCCCAAGTAGCGTCATGGGTTTTGAGGGGTTGGCCCGCGGAAAAGGTAGCAGAAGAATTCCGACCATTTAAAGCACGACAAGCCGAACTCGCCCTTCACGGGGGTTGTCTTGTCTGGGGGGATAGGGTAGTGATTCCCACAGCTCTGCGGGCACGAATCCTGCCCGCACTCCACAAAAACCACCCAGGCATAGCGCGAATGAAAGCCTTAGCCCGTAGCTATGTGTGGTGGCCCTTGCTAGATTCGGAAATTGCAGACTACGTAGGCCGATGCAGGATTTGCCAAAACTCCAGGCCGAATCCCCCCACAGCCGCCCCTCGTGAGTGGGAAATCCCTAGAGGCCCATGGTCCCGTTTACACATTGACTTTGCAGGCCCCTTCCACGGCCGAAACTTCATGATAGTAGTAGATGCTTACTCCAAGTGGGTGGAGCTGGTAATCATGACCTCCACCACAGCAGAGAGTACAGTGAAGGCCCTGCGTAAGATGTTCGCCACACATGGGTTACCGGATGTGATAGTCTCGGACAATGGGCCCCAGTTTTCCTCCACCACGTTCCAGGAATTCCTGGCCGAACAAGGAATCAGACACGCAGCCACAGCCCCTTATCACCCAGCTAGCAACGGCCGGGCGGAGCGCGCAGTTCGCTCTGCCAAAGAAGCTTTGGGCCGCATGGACCAGGGCGACTGGCAAGAAAGAGTGGCGGCTTACCTCTTGAGCCAGCACTCCATTCCCTGCCCAACGACTAATAAAAGTCCCGCGGAGCTCTTGATGGGTAGGAGATTGCGAACCCCCCTAGACAGGCTCCATCCACTTTACGCAGGGGATCTGCCGAGCAACCTGGGGGCCCTCCCTTCCCACGCATTTAAGTTAGGGGATCCTGTATGGGCCCGCTCCTTTTCTGGGGATCCACGGTGGGTTCCCGCAACCATCACAGCCCTGACTGGCCCCTGTTCCTTCAGGGTCGGCCTGGCCGACGGAACACAATGGAGGCGCCACGTGGACCAGTTAAGGCGACGCCTCCCCGCGGAAACAGACGGCCCGAACCTCTCAGACACCCGCTCTCAGCATGAGCCACCCTCGATGACCCTTCCCCCAACGGACCGCCTCCACTTGGGGAACAGGGGACAAGCCGATACGAACTTTGCGGACAGACGCGCCTCACCCGGCTACTCTTTTCCTCGAAGCCCTTATCGAGACTCTGAACCTACACCCCAACCAGACTGCACGGGGCCACTGTCGGACGCTCCTGTTGCCATGGAGACGCCACCCCGGGCAAACGGACATCGGGCACCGGGCCCGGGGCCAGCGCCACCTCTTGGGACCGCGTCGCAGATTCACCGCCCCACCACGGACACACCTCCGCCGGCGGTTTCCCCCCCGACGATAACCGCCGGGGAGCCACGAAGGTCGGGACGGGAACGTCACCGTCCCACCTACTTGAAAGACTATGTTTGCCCTTCCTAAGGAACTCTTTGACTAGGGGGGGAGGGGTGTTGAATACTAACGCGGGAAATACAAGCGCGGGAAGAACTCCCTTTCTGATTGGTTCCCGGGCGGAGCCGGTTCAATCCTCGCCCTGATAGGTCGAGCTACTCGACGCCCCATTGGCTCCTCGTTCAAACCCGGGGGTATAAATGTTTGGCGCGAACCACGCCACGTTGAATCGTAGTTACTCTGTTCACAATAAAGGTTGCTGTTTTGCATACCCGCTTGTCGCGTCCTTCCCTTCGCTCCAAGATGCAAAAGTAGGCCAGCTTCTTAACCATTACTTACTTGAGATAGTTTGAAAAATGAAGCTGTTGTGATACAAAACTGCTCAACAGGGCAAAATAAAAAAAATTATGAAGAGCTCCAAAAGAATATCTCCAAATTTCAACCCACAGGCAGTTCAGTATAAACAAATGTAAAGTGATGCATAATGACACAAAATACCAAACTTCAGTTCTACTCTAATAGGATTTGAGCTGGCAGTGACTGTTGAAGAAAGAGATGGTAGAGTCACATGCTGTTGTGTCAGGGTGCAGCTTGCTGCAAAAAAAAAGATGAATTCCATTTAAGGAATAAACATTAAAATAGAATTGCTGGATATGATTGCACAAGTCTATAATATGTATAGTGCAGAGTTCTGATTATGCTACCTTAACAGGATATTATAGAATTAGATTAAAGATGCAAACCCAGTGAACCAGAATGATCAAGAAACTGAACCAGCTCTCCTCTAAGAAAGGCAATGGCCATTTGGATTGTAATCTTAAATTTAAGCACAGAAGAGAAGATAGGTTGGAAGCTCAAGAAATCAGGCATGATCTATACTGCATGGGGACAAAGAAGCTGTTCTGTAGCTCTCAATGTATCAATGCTATTCTATTGAAATTAAATGCACTGAAATTCAAGACTGATAGAAATATTTTACAGTCCTGTTGTTCTGCCTCATAATAATAGATATGTGTTTACATATGTTCCTAGCAAGAATCTAAACAGAGAATATATTTGAGGAGGATCATTCAAGATGTTAAGGTCTTATCAGCTGCCAGGCTAAAGCAAGCTATAACTATTTGATCATCTTACAAAGGCAACTCTAGGTGGCTAATGACACATGAAAACAAACAACATCAGCAAAATAAATACTGCATACTATGAGTACTATGAAAGACATGAACAACAAAAAATAAATGACATTATTTTCATAGTCAGGAAGGATATATTAAAGTCACTACTGCAATGAAGTAGCACCTGAACTTCTTTGCTTAATGTCATTCAAAAATAATAACTGCCATATCTAGGTAGCAAAAATATTAATAATTAGATGTCAGTCCAGAAAACAGAGTACTAATTCATGCTACTATCTAGAGCTATGAGGATTTTTGAATTTCAGAAACAGTCTTTATGGCTGTGCAGAAATCCAAATTTGATGAGCATAATGTGATTCAAATTTGATAACTCTGTCCAAAATTCTTTTTGACATGAGGCTCCACTATATTGTATTTTGCCAATAGCAACAGCAATAGAATAGCATTTAGACTTATATACCACTTTACAGTGCTTTATAGTCCTCTCTATGCAGTTTACAGAGTCAGCATATTGCCCACAACAATTTTGGGTCCTCATTTTACCCACCTCGGAAAGATAGAAGGCTGAGCCAACTTTGAGCCTGGTGAGATTTGAACTGCCAAATTGCAGGGAGTCGGCAGTAAGCAGAAGTAGCCTGCAGTACTGCACTCCAACAACTGTACCATTGTGGTCCAATACCACTTCACACAAACCCAAAATGCCATTCATATAACATTAAAGATATTACGGTTTAGCTGATATTTTTGATAATTGGAATAGATTAAATGTTGTATTATTGTATATTATAGGATTTTAAAGTATTTTTAAAGTAATTATCACTTGGAATACATTTCATGTTGGGCAAAATAGAAATAGCTGAAACTAATAAACAAATATATTTATATAACTAAAATACTACACAGTATACACTTGAGAGTGTAAATTATTTCTACATTATTTTATTCTAGAATCTTAGATCATTAAATATGGAATGCATATACTTTTGTTTTTCAAAAAAGTAAGTCAAATTATTTACAAGAGAGCACCAAAAATCCCCAACTTGAATCTGATGTGTAAAAACTATTTTATCTAACAAAAAGATGAATACTAACAATGTATGTCTGCTTCCTCTATTCCTCTGAGATATAGTAGTTAGAAACGGCATCTTTCAAAAAGAATTACATTATGATTTTAGATAGGTATACAATTTTATCCTATGGATTATGACATTACAAAAATGTGTCCAAGATATTTAATAGAAATTGTAGTTGTATATGTGGTTCCATTGAGCAATCTAAATGAATAATCATTGTGGGGATTATTTATTACTGTAACTATAATTTATTAGTCTATTAGTAATATTGTATTAGACTTTTATTTCACTGACTACTAAAGTCTCATGGAAGTTTTAAAAAAACAAATTACCGTATTATGCAGAATATGAAAAAGGGAGGAAGATGTTTCATAGGCATGCTTCCTAGTTCCCATTAGATGACAATATTTAGGACAAGGAACCAGAAATCCACTCTTTCTGACCTGGTCTCATCCAGTGATTTCATGTAGATTTTAGACAAGAAAGGAAATAGTCAAGCCCTGTGCATACTACAAAGGGGGGGGGGACACAAGGATTTTGGTAATAAACTTACTACTTTATTGCTATCAAGGTAGTCATGCTTTTTTAGCTTTTTTCCTATCAATGGGTTGCTCTAGTTTTGTTTTTGTTTAGTTTAGTAAAATTTAAAATACACGATGTAAAGTGAAGAAAGATATTTGAGTACTTCAAATAAATTAAAGTATTCTGACATCCAAATGAGTTTCTTTTGAGAAATAAGAATAAAAAAGTTGATCACTGGCAAAAAAAAATAGTTTTTCCTTCTTTCTAGAGATGTAATTAATTGTGAAAAGGCTCTACTATCAGCTTACTGTGGTGGCACTGTGGTTAGAATGCAGTATTGCAGGCTACTTCTGCTAACTGCTGGCTGCCCGCAGTTTGGCAGTTCAAGTCTCATCAGCTCAAGGTTGACTTAGCTTTCCATTCTTCCAAGGTCAGTAAAATGAGGACCCAGATTGTTGGAGACAATATGCTGACTCCACAAATCGCTTAGAGAGGGCTGCAAAGCACTATGAGGTGGTATATAAATCTAAGTGCTATTGCTACTTCAATTTGATGCCAATGAATGATATCCCTATAACATGGCATTTATAATTCATTTACTAACTTTCTAATCATAGTTCCTATTTACCCAGCTTGTGTAAATAATATGGTCACCTTGTTTGCATGTTTGATTTATATCCTGCCCAACTCCCAACAACTCTTTTATCTCATAAAATCAAATGCCTGATGGAAAGAAATGTAATCCTAAATAATTTTGCCATTTATTTTCCCCATCAATTTTCCAATGGCAGAGTTCCATTTCATACAAGGGAATTTTCTTTTTCACATGGAACTTTGTCACAGTATCATTCAATTTCAGACAGCTGATGAATAAACTATTACTCGTCAGTTGCTTATCCCTTCCCACAATCATGGAGCCTGCAAACTGGATAAGGTAACTTGTCTTGCTGAACTCCGAGGCAGACTTTTCATGCTTACTGAATTTTGCAACTTTTCAAATCATTCAGCTGTGAAGATTCACTTTACAAAGCTGCCTGTTCTGAACTGTGTATTTTCTATTGTGAAATATGTTTGGGTTTGGCCCCCTTTCTGAAGTTTTCAAATTTAACAGAACAATTAGTTAGGTTGAAATGCTCCTTTTGTTCTTCCTACAAAACCTTTAATAGTGTTAAAATGGCAAAGCCACTTTTAAATAAGTTTTTTTTAATTCTTTGACTTGATATATCATGGCACACAGTATATCATGGTTAATTCATAGTTTGAACAGCATTTTTTTTCATCTCAGTGCTAAGATATGGGCAGGATAGGGATGTTGTATTATTTATATAAAAACCACAAATGAGCTTAAGATATGGTACTGATCTTGCTAGAATCAATAGCAAAACTCACATTTATTTATGTATTTGAGTATGATTGAACTGTAGCTTTGTGGTATAATTTGTAGTCATATTAATTTCAATAAATTTATTTCTTATGTATAAAAGTTTAGGCAAACATATTTTTATTTCTGTATCATTTATTATACTTGTATAATTTCCCTGTGAATAAACACAATTTCAGTACACATGTTACATTAAAACAGAGGTCCTCAAACTATGTCCCTCAGGCCAGATACAGATCACTAAAGCCATTAATCCAGACTGCGTGGAAATATGAGGCTGCCCAGCCCACATCGCCCCATATACCCACTGGCCCCCACCCACCTTCTGTAGGCCAAGGAGACAAAAACAGGAGATGCGGAGGCCTCAGGTGGCCCAAAACAAGTCCATTTTTGTGCAGCAGATTGGTTCTGGAAGCTGAGAAGGCAATAAATGGATGTGCGGAGGTCTCAGGAAGCCAAAAATGAGCCCATTTTTGCCTCCCTAGCCAAGAGAGAGAGAGGGAGGGAGGGAGGGAGGGAGGGATAGGTAGATAGGTATCGAAGAGAGGGAGGTAGACACATACACATACACAGATGCACACAACAAACAGAAGTTCCTCACACACACCAGCCCCCCAACAGTCTGAGAGACCATGAATTGGCCCCCTGATTAAAAAGTTTGAGGAACCCTGCATTAAAATACTTTTAAGAAAAGGCAGGTTAATGTTTTGTGTTCAGGAGTCAAGGCTTTAACTACCTCAGAGAACATGATGGTGATATAATAAAAACCACCAAATTGGGCAGTCCCAACATTTTCAGCCGGGCATCTATATATAGTCCATTTTGTATTTATTTCTCTACATGTTATGAAAATAAGAATTAGTCAGAAAAGAGTATTGGATGTATTAGCCCCATCCTTAATGGTACAGAACAGAGGATGTATCATCAGAGACCCTACTTTCTACCTCAATTCTATGTGCCTAAAAGAGTTAAAAATAGTATAGTCAGAGACCACTTCTTTTGAGATTATCCATGCCAATCACCTATGATATTGTACTCAAAGAACTTTGGAAGCTTCTATGCATTTTGATATAACTGTACAGATAGAGAGAGATACAGTTATTCTACCTCTGGAGGTGAGAACTTCCTGCTCCTTTTGACATTTTGGAAGTATATTAAAAGCTGGTTTTGCATGGTGGGCTCTTGGAGATGCTGATGGATGACCTTATCCCTGTCCTGTCCCTCTGTTTGCAGTCTTAATAGAATTTTTAATAATATTTTAATCCATATAACTTTAATGTTTTAATATTTTAATTGATTTTTAACTTGTTTTATAATCTTGCATGCTGCCCAGAGTCACTTGAAGACCACCCTGGAGTTTTAATGGTTCAGGATGCAGCAGTTGAGTAGTAATGGGCTTGTCCATTTGACACCTTAGCTCTGCAAACTGTGCTGGTAGTAAGTGAGCTTTTATGTGTGATTCAGGGTAGTGGTTGTTATCTATAAAGGCCTATCTGGCATATTGCCTGTTTATTTGAGGGGCCATCTGTTTCCATTATCTTTACCCATCTAGGATTCCAAGACTGTGCTCTGGGATTCCTTGATTAAACAATGTCATCTATTAGGACCCAGGAAGCACAACTTCCGTTTAGTGGCACTTGCCATATGAAATGAGGTTCCTCTGTAATCTGTTGGCTCCTACCCTGACAGTATTCTGGAAGGCCTTGAAATCTGGCTGTAAAAATGCTCAGCTATGTATTTGATAAAACATGAGGTCAAAAGCATGATTCTTTCTATTGTGGAAAAAGTACAAAAAGACAGCTTCCTTTCCATACAATGCATGGGAGCCAGATGAAGGAAACATTTGAATCTAGTGAAACTTAAACGGTGTTGTATATAAGTGAGTTTCACAACTAGACCAGAGTTACCCAACCTTTCTGACTTTGCGCTCCAGCCAGCGGAGAAGAGGAGATGGTTCCATGTGAGCTGCGAAGAAAAGCATGTGCACGTAGCTCCATTTGCACGAAATTAGTGTGCAAATGGTGCATGCACATGCACACTTGTTTGCTGCTAGGTGAATGGATATGCTCACCCACCATTTCCATAGCCTGGTTCTGAACGGCTCAAGACCTGGTAGTGGGTGGTTCAGGACTCCTGAACTAGACTACCCTTGTAAATATTTGGTTCAGTGTAGCCTAGCAGAAATATTCTAATAACCTGGAACAGCTTTCAAAGTCTTCCAGAAGATGCAGCTGCTATAACACATAGAAGAGATGCTTCTAGCATTTCATTCTACTATTATGGCCATTCAAATTATAGTCATTCTCTAAGATGAAATTAAACTGTTGAATCCTGCTAATTAAGTAAGATTTATCTAAATTCTAAAGAGTCATCCCCATTGATCACAGAAAAGAAGACATTAAAATTAGTTGAAATAGAAAGTATATGTAAAGAAATGGTCTTTTTTTAAGGTTGATTTTCATTAATGGAAGCCAGATAAGATTGCTGATTATATTGTATGTGTCTTCAGCCTTTCAAGGCTTTAGACAGCTTTGAATAAATATCTTATAATTTCATCCAGCAACATCATGCTAGTGGAAGGAGTTTTGTGGAAGAAAAATCAACCACTGCTTCTGTGCTCTAAGACGACTTGTAGATATTCTAAACAGTGAAAGAGAGCAGATGATTCTGTGTTTGAGCATTGAAAGGGCTATTGATCATTAGTACACGGATTTATTTGGACAATTAATTCACACTTGATCATAAAGTTTCCCCATAGCTTGGGGATAAACAACATTTTAGGACCAAATTTAGGACTTTGGACTTTGATTGTTCACCAAGAAAGTGAAACCAAAGCAAAAATTCAATTTGTCTTCATTTTATTCCACTATAAATTAGACTTTAATTGTCTGGAGAAGAAATAAGCACCTGCCTGATTTTCTCTTTTACTCATTAATCTTAGCTATGTTGTATGGCAGTATTAGAATAAGTCAACATTAAACAATTTGCAATTCTCTTTTAAATATTAACTGCCCCCAAACAGTGAGAACCATCTTTTCTCCCACTTTCCATACTACAGTATAGGACACATAATGTCTAGGATTAATATCACCTAAATCCAGGAACACTTTTGTAGACATAAGAATAAAACACCTCTGGGCCATGGTAAAATGAACTAGAAAAAAAAAGAGAAGAAAAAATCCAGTTTATAAAAAAGTGGGGGGCACCGCAATTATTTTCAAGTCTGTATGGAAAATCTAAGGTTATAGAAAAACATTTTAGCATTTTAAGTGCCTTTCTCTGTCATTTCCTATATATAATTCTTTTTTTCAATTCTTTCAATTCAATTTAAATCAAGCACACTATCAAAGGCCTGGGCAAAATGATACATGCAAACTATCTGGGTAATAGAAATTGTAAGTGCCCTCTCCCCTTTGCAAAGCCAACCAGCTTCCTGAATTATTTGTTTATTTATTTACTGTGATATATATGCTGCTCTAATCCAGATTAATTGGATGTCAAAGACAAGGAAGTAGAAGAGATGACAGTTTGGGAGTAAATGGAAGAAATCTTAGAGCAAATGCATTCAAACATGGATAAAAGCCATTTGGAATAATATGTTCTGACAGTGTATGCAGCAAGAAGAGTATAGTTCTGTTTCCACTGTATCTCCATGAAATAGGCCAGTGTTGCTGTTTTATTCTTTGCAGCACCTTCTTCACTAGGATGCTGTACAGGAAAAGCTGGAGCCATCAGTAGCTCACTGTGAACAATTTGCAACATTCATAATTGATAGCAATAGCAGTTAGACTTATATACCGCTTCATAGGGCTTTCAGCCCTCTCTAAGCAGTTTACAGAGTCAGCATATTGCCCCCAACAACAATCTGGGTCCTCATTTTACCCACCTCGGAAGGATGGAAGGCTGAGTCAACCCTGAGCTGGTGAGATTTGAACAGCTGAACTGCAGTCAGCTGAAGTAGCCTGTAGTGCTGCATTTAACCACTGCGCCACCTCGGCTCTACTCATATATACACCTTTACCTGGATTGTGTTGTTGGGATAGAATATGTTAGTATAGCCAAAACAGCCTCTTGCCTTGTTCTTTTTTTTTTTTAGTTTGTAGATCTCAAAGATGCAAGTGTTATCGGGTACTATAACAGGTTACCTGATACTTGTTCATATATTGTTAGGTTCCCTGCACCAGGACTCAACAGTTAACCTTAGTTCTCTAATTTCACATAATTTAATTTGGCTGCTAGGCTTGGACCCAGTTGAAGTGTCTCAAATATATGAAATAGTGTTGTGCAGCTATATAACAAACTATCACAAACCATAATAAAAGATACTTTGGACAGCTGATTGCTCTCTTATGATACACACATAGTTTAAACCCATGCTTTCTGGCTTTCCTATATTTCATACAACTTTGCCCTGTAATTCATTGTCTTCAAGCTAAGCAATTGTTGGTTGTTGATAGATCTGATATCTTTGCTGTGAGAAGTACTGGTTCTCATTGGTTGAGTAAACTGGCTAATGGAGACCTGGTTGTATGGTCCTTCCTTGTAGAAGAGACTGCATTGCTTCCTACCTAAAGGAATCAATGATAAAGTCTTTTTTTTAAATAAAGTTTGATTTGTAAATGTTGGGGTATCTGAAACTGGTTTAAAATGTAGGAGCATTTCCCAGTGATTAAGAGGGAAAGAGTTAGCCTTACATCTATAAACACCTAAGGAAACCCAATATCTGGACCATTTTCCTTTATGGATGTCAGAGTTTTGGCAGTGTGACTATTATTATGAGATAAACCCAGAGCAAGACAAAGCACACCACACACAGGACCCTTTACGCAATTAATAGTGGTTTATATATACATAGAATTTAGAATTTAGAATTTTATTAGAATTTGTAGGCCGCCCTTTTCCCTGAGGGGACTCAGGGCGGCTCACACAAAAACTGGGAAGGGGGAATACAGACATTAGGACAAAACATGTAATAAAATAGCAAGCAACATACATTCATCATTCGGGAGGGGTAACTATCCTATCCCCAGGCCTGACGGGCGAGCCAGTTCTTCAAGGCTATGCGGAAGGCTTGGACGGTGGAGAGGGTACGAATCTCCACGGGGAGCTCGTTCCAAAGGGTCGGGGCTACTGCTGAGAAGGCCCTCCTCCTTGTAGTTGCCAGCCGACACTGGCTGGCCGATGGAATACGGAGGAGGCCTAATCTATGAGATCTTATCGGTCGCAGGGATGTAATTGGCAGAAGGCGGTCTCTCAAGTATCCAGATCCACTGCCATGTAGGGCTTTATGGGTGATTAATAGCACCTTGAAGCGCATCCGGAGATCAACAGGTAGCCAGCGCAGCTCGCGGAGGATAGGTGTTATGCGGGTGAATCGGGGTGCACCCGCAATCACTCGCGCGGCTGCATTCTGCACTAGCTGAAGTCGCCGGATGCTCCTCAAGGGCAGCCCCATGTAGAGCACATTGCAGTATTCCAGCCTAGAGGTCACGAGGGCCCGAGTGACTGTTGTGAGAGCCTCCCGATTCAGGTAGGGTCGCAACTGGCGCACCAGGCGAACCTGGGCGAATGCCCCCCTGGTCACAGCCGTTAAGTGGTGGTCAAATGACAGCTGTGGATCCAGGAGGACTCCCAAGTTGCGAACCCTCTCTGAGGGGTATAAAATTTGACCCCCCAGCCTGAGTGGTGGAATAGTAGCCAAATCTTTGGGAGGGAAACACAACAGCCACTCGGTCTTTTCTGGGTTGAGCACAAGCTTGTTAACCCTCATCCAGTCCATAACGGCCTCAAGGCCCCGGCTCATCACGTCTACCGCTTCATTGAGTTGGCACGGGGCGGACAGATACAATTGAGTATCGTCCGCATATTGATGGTATCTAATCCCGTGCCTGCGGATGATCTCTCCCAGCGGTTTCATGTAGATGTTAAATAGTAGGGGGGATAAGACCGAGCCCTGAGGCACCCCATAATTTAGGGGCCTAGGGGACGATCTCTGCCCCCCCACTAACACCGACTGTGACCTGTCCGAGAGGTAGGAGGAGAACCACCGTAGCACGGTGCCTCCCACTCCCACCTCCCGCAGTCGTCGCAGAAGGATACCATGGTCGATGGTATCGAAAGCCGCTGAGAGGTCAAGGAGGACCAGGATGGAGGAACGTCCTTCATCTCTGGCTCTCCAAAGATCATCCATCAATGCGACCAAAGCGGTTTCTGTGCTGTAACCGGGCCTGAAGCCAGACTGGAAGGGGTCTAGGTAGTTTGCTTCCTCCAAGGACCGTTGGAGCTGGAAGGCCACCACCTTCTCAACAACCTTCCCCAGGAAGGGAAGGTTGGAGACTGGACGATAGCTATTAAGAACAGCTGGATCCAAGGATGGTTTCTTCAGGAGGGGTCTCACCACCGCCGCTTTCAGTGTGGCGGGGAAGTTCCCCTCCCGAAGGGAGGCGGTTACAACCGCCTGGATCCAGCCTCGTGTCACCTCACTGCAGTTAGTAACCAGCCATGAGGGACACGGATCCAGGACGCAGGTGGAGGTACTTACAGCTCTCATGGCCTTGTCCACATCCCCGGGGGTAACGTCCTGAAACTCAACCCAGAGCTGTTCTACTTGGTCCCCCTGCGCCTCGGCTGGAACTGCGGGGGTGGAGTCCAAGTCCGACCGAAACCGAGCAATTTTGTCCGCTAAGAATTGGGCATATTCTTCAGCTCTGCCCTGCAAGGGTTCCCCCGCCTCCCTTTTGTTCAATAGGGAGCGGGTTATCCTAAACAGGGCGGCTGGGCGGGACTCAGCGGATGCTACCAGGGTGGCTATGTGCGATCTTTTTGCTGCCCTAAGTGCCCTGGTGTATTCCCTGGTGCAGGTGGTTACCATTGCCCGGTTCGATTCGGACTTATCGGACCTCCAACGGTGCTCTAGGCATCTCCTCCGGCGCTTCATCTCCCGGAGTTCCTCGGTGAACCAAGGGGGTCTCCGGGATCCGCCGCCTCGGAGGAGCCGCAGTGGCGCAATCCGGTCGAGGGCCTCCGACGCTGCCGAGTACCACGCAGCAGCCAGAGTCTCGACCGGACTGTGGGCGAAAGTGTCAGGAATAACCCCAAGCTCTGTCTGGAACCTTGCCGGCTCCATAAGACGCCTGGGGCGGAACCACCTGGTCGGTTCCTCCTCCCTACAGTGGGGGTTTGGCCTCCGGAAGTCGAGCCTCAGTAGGCAATGGTCTGACCACGACAGGGGTATGATGTCACTCCCCCTCAGACCAAGATCACAAATCCACTGCTCCGAGAGAAATACGAGGTCAAGCATGTGTCCCGCTGAATGGGTTGGGCCCCGAATTACTTGGGTCAAGCCCATGGCTGTCATGGAAGCCATGAACTCCTGCGCCCCATCAGAGTTTTCACCGAGCGACGGCAAATTAAAGTCCCCCAGGACCATCAACCTAGGGAACTCAATTGCCAGCTCGGCTACCGACTCGAGGAGCGAGGGGAGGGCTGCTGCAACGCTGTTGGGAGGCAGGTACGTTAGCAGCAGACCCACTTGACCCTTGAGGTCCAAATTTAACAGCAAAGACTCACACCCGACAATCTCCGGAGCAGGGACCCTACGAGGAACTAACGACTCTCGGATAACAGCGGCCACACCCCCACCCCTTCCCTGGGCTCTCGGCTGATGCAGCACCTGAAATCCTTCTGGGCACAGCTCTACAAGGGGGACTCCTCCCTCTGGGCCCAGCCAGGTTTCAGTAATACATGCCAGGTCTGCCCTCTCGTCTAAAATTAAGTCCCGGACGAGAGGAGCTTTATGTACAACAGACCTGGCATTTAGCGACAACAGCCTGAGACCAGGGTCCTGACTACTTGCGCCATCTGGTCTTGGAGTGGGACTCCTAGGGCCGGAAGGAGGGATCTCTGTAATGTAGCGAACCCTCCTTCCCCGGTAATGGCCTGCCCTAAAGTCCCCGCCGTATCTGCCCCTCCCTGTTACGACCGCAATACCCCGACCCTCTCCCGTGTCTCTGGTCCCCTCAACCACCCCCGTGGCCCCCGCAACTCCCGGCAGGTCCTCCGAATCACGCATACTCATACACTCCCCCAAACAGTCCCCACGTAAGAAGTTAAAAACACAAAATTTACAACAATATGATCATAAAAGTGGGACATTCATTCATCTCAAGCGTACCTCATGCATAGCCCATACAAAGAAAGAAGAGAAAGATGAAAGAAAAGAAAGAAATTATAAATTGCGCAAAAAATTGATTAGTTTAAAGTGCGAATAGTTCTGGGAAGGTCCAAAAAAGTCCAAGATGGTTGAGGCAAGGAGAGGGCCTTCTATGTGCTGTAAGTACCCCCGCTCGGCCAGTAGTGGCGCTATCTGTGGCAGCAGGTCCAAGGCGGCATCAGGCAACAATGGCCGTGGCAGATGAAAGTGCAAATAAAAGAGCAGATGAAGATATACTCCAAAAAGTCCAAAAGCCGCATTCCAAGAGGAGTCTAATCTCACCCAGCAAAAGGCCCTGCGATGGCGACGTCCCAGAGGAGGGGAGAATGCACCAACAGGGGAGGCCAAGCCGAGGGGAGAGGAAGGGGGGTGCAATAGCAGCAGATGAAGACAGCCTCCCATTCTCTCCCAGTGCTGTTCCAGGCTAACCGCCTTCTCCCTGGGGCGATGAATAGTCCAGCGCAAGTCCACAGCAACCAAAAACACAGACGAGACAAAGAAAGTATCATAAAAAGGGGGGGGGGAGATTCTCTCAGCCAGCAAGTGGAGGAGAGTCAAGGCTCTCTCAGGTCAGCCGGGTCTCAACGAACCTCCAACAATAGTTACCCAACGTCTCCAACAATAGTTACCCAACGTCTCTAACCGAGTTGGGCCGCGACGCCTTCCAAGCGGCACCCGGGCGGTGTCTTTTAACGCCGCTCTGAATCAGCTGGGCCGCGGCGTCTTCCGGGCGTCCCCGAACGGCGTCAGCGTCTTTCGCAAACGGCAGCCTCGGAGAGCAAAATCTCTCCAGTCCGCTGCCAGCACCAGACTCTCCGTAAGATCGCTCGTGCCCTGATCTCTCTTCAGCCTCCGAACGGCGCCCGGGCGGTGTCTTTGAGCGCCTCACTAATCAGCTGAGCCGCGGCGTCTTCCGGGCACCTCCGAGCGGCGTCGGCGTTTTTCGTGAAAGGCAGCCTTGGAGAGCAAAATCTCTCCAGTCCGCTGCCAGCACCAGACCCTCCGAGAAATCGCTCGTGCCCTGGTCTCTCTCAAGCTCGATTTCTGGGGGCAATTTCTCCTTCTTTGGCTATTTTTCCCATGTGAACGCCGGAGCGAAGAGCCCGGCAGCCATGTTCCTTCGCACATGCGCCATATATACAGATATACACATGGTAGATAAATTCCTTACCACTCAGCTATGGACACAAGGAGAGAAATGAGATACGTGACAAGAGAGAAATGCCTTCTAATGACCACCTATACATAGACATATCTTAAAGGAGTAAATGCCTTGTGTGGACCTCACCAGTGTTTTAAATAGGTTATACCATATTGCTGAAACATCCTCATTGCATCACCTTACAAATTACAGTTTACAGTTTTACATCAGCTGGCAGCTATTAAAACTTCAGTACCTGACAATGGATGACCAAGGCCAGAAACTGGATGAGTTAGTCTGTTCTGCTAATTGAAGAATCTGGCAATGTTTTGCTTGGGGATAATTGTTTACAGAAAGTGCTTCTGAGAAATACTGTTTGGCAACCAGGCTATTGGTCTACAATGTCTCACATAGTTTCATTGTTTCTACTGTGCTATTCAGGTATTTCCATGAACCAATTGATATTTTAGAATAGGGTGAAACATATTTTAGGCAGAAAGGTAATCTATGTTGGTACTATTACAGATCATTGGCTTGTCACTTTAAGTTTACATCCCATTGCACAGAATGGGGAAACCACAAAACCACAATATTCCAAGGTCCCACTAGAGGTATTTTGCTCACGGTATCCTTCAAATTAGAGCCATACCTGAGTTATCATGCAACGTTTTGAGATTTTATAAAATTATTGTGTATATTAAGACATGTTTATATTTCAGATCCATTTATTTTTGATCACTTGTACAAACTGTTAAGCTGCGTAGCTGAACATTCACAGCTGCTAACCAAACTCTGATGTAGCACCTCAACATCAGAGACATTGGGATACAATTAAACTGATAGTCCCTTATGTTCCCTGCAGCTGCTCAACATTCTTTTTAATTCCAATTTCAAGAAAATCATTCTTAAATTTTAACAGGCAACTTATAGGAGCAAATAGGCACCCTTAAAAATGTTTTCCCTTGCCATCTGTTCAAGACTTCCAACAACTACAATGAGCAAGGGAGACACTTATTTAATTTCTTTATAATGTTCTTGATGTTGTATTGCTGCTCTTTTAGAGCACTTTTCAGTGCTGAATTTCATTATAGTAAAACATTCTTAGAGGAACCCATTTGGCTCTATTATACCTAAGGATGGTTCCTTTAATCCCTTTCCCCCTTTACACACACATTACACAAAGTAAAGTATTCCAGCAAAAAAAACCACAATTTCATCTTATATTTCTGATATAATATTCTGGACTAATGCTATATTACAGAACTAGATGATTATTTTTATCCTACTTTCTATCCAGAGGGAATTTAGGGTAATTGTTAGTAACAAACAATTTAACAGTTTGAATCTTATTTTTAAAATGATTAAAATAAACTATTGATTAATTCAAAGTGAAAAGGTCTGATACAAACAAAAAGCTAGATTTCTGGCCTAGAAACTGAAAGAAGGGCGGGTAGGTATGTTCCACAGCTGGAGGTAAGCCAATATTTAAGTTGAGAGCAATACAGGAGAAGATTCATATTTGTGATTACTCTCTTTATATATTGCAAAATGATTTCAGGAAGGCTTATTGTATAGATCAACGGTTCACCGACAAAATCGCGAAGCGCTTATCCGCGCTGACATAATCGCGGAGGGCAAATCCGCGCCTTCCAAAGCGCTCAGCACCCTAAACTTAACCCTAAACCTAACCCTAACCCTAAACCTAACCCTAACCCTAAACTTAACCCGAAACCTAACCCGAAACCAAACCCCTAAACCTAATCCTAACCCTTACCTTAATTTAAATCGGCTTTCTGTAGCCGCGCTGTTTTAAAGAGCCCTTCTGTCGCCATGCTGTTGTCACCGCGGTGATGACGTCACGGTTTTAGTGATGCAGTTTTGTCGCTGCTATTTTGACAAGTGCGGTTTTGTCGGGCCACGTAGATCAACATATTGCAGCCCCACATAAAACAAATTTGCCTGTAATATCATGGGTATTTTCTTACATTGAAACCTTAATGCGAATATCACGAATAATTATCTTGTATTTTAAAATGAAGACTTACATATAATTTAAACTTCATATTGAAATTATTGTGTTCTGCTCAATTTTGTTAAACTTTATTTTTTATTGCTGTCAGGATTGTTGTATTCTAAAATGTTGACTCTGTGAGTTACACTTTTGAAGAAAAAATTGTATACACTTTTTTAAAAAGATACATTGATCTCAGCTAAATTGATCCAGTTAAAACAGATATTCCCAAGTTCTAGATAGTTATTATGATTACTATAGTGAAGCCCATCATTATAAAAAAAGGTGCAGTGAAAAACAGAAACATATTTAGAAAGAAAAAGAAATGGTTCTCTCAGCAACTTTCAGTGCCATCGCCCATGGTGTCTTTTGGTATCAGGTGTTGGGAGTGGGTGGCACCATATTATGGTTGTTCTCCTACTTCCTCCATGGCCCATGGCCCATAGGAGAGACGAAATCAAGGCCACAAGCTGTTAATCATGAGAATAACCTGTAATTTAACCTATCATGTACCCATCATGTCCTGTTCTATGGAAATCAGTTTTCACAGTCACAATGTCCACCCTTCAGCTGTGCTGCATATATGAAAGAAACATATAAAAACATGGAACTGTTGTTAAAAGCACATCTAATACACAAGGTGCAATTGGAATAACTGTAGAGATCTAAAAGTAGTGTCTCTGCTGCTGAGTATGCAGCACGGATATACCATGTGCAATAGAACCTCTGATCATGATCATAATGGGTTCCATAACTTTGGCCGCAAGCCAATTTGGTCATGACCCAAACATAATTTTGGAAATTTGGCGCTTACAAAAAAATGGTGCAGAAGGGGAAATCGGCTGCCAAAAAAAAATTGTGAATTTTTTGGTTGGAACAGAAGTGTTGTGACCAGAGGTTCTACTGTACTGTTGTTACGTATGTACAATAAATGGGACAGCCATGTAAGAGAGTCTCATTACATTAAAAAGAAATAACCAGTCCAAAAGAATTTGGTTTCAGAACAGAAAAACCTGTTGACTCAACAATAGTATTTTTGCCTCTGCTTCACATAAAATTGAGACTGATGAAATTGTTTGTGAAAATGATGAACAAGAAAGATGAAGTTTTGGGACAGATGTTTCTAAGAATAACTGATACCAAGATTAAGGAAGGCATTTTTGTTGGCCCACAGCTCAGATACAAACATTAATGACAAGCAATTCAAAGATATGTTAGCGGAGCCAGAGAAAATATCCTGGAAAGCTTTCACAGGTGTCGTTGACAATTTTCTATAGAGAACCAAATTATTACAAATAATAGTCAGCTGGTTGACAAATAGTACAAGAACATGAAGTGCAACATATCCCTGAAGCAGAGGTGGGTTCCTACCAGTTTGCACCTATTCGGTAGAACCGGTTCGTCAAATCTACCGAACCGGTTAGAAGAGGTTCCACCAGTGGACCCGGAAAGCAGGCCACACCTACAGAAGAGGTTCCAAACTTTTTTGAAACCCACCACTGGTCCTTGGATATGATTATTCTACACTATCATGCTCATATTTTTAAAACTCAGTGCCTCTGTGAAAGGTAAGGATGACTACTGCATTTGTGGTGCAATCAGAACATTTCGTGTGTTGAAGTGTGTTAAAAGATGCCTTTTAAAAAACAAGTTTACATCATATTCTTATGCATGCCAGTGCTGTGTGTGAGGTAATTTAAGGTGGTTCTGACAAGTGTCGTTGGCATCTTCATATCCGGTCACATGGGCGGCAAGCTACTCCCATCCGGTCACATGAGTGGCAAGCCACTCCCACAAAGGAAGCCACACCCACAGAGTAGGTTCAAACAATTTTTGAAACCCACCACTGCCCTGAAGATTCATTTTCTGCATTCACATTTGGACTTTCCCCCAGAAAATCTAAGTGTAGTCAGTGATGAACATGATTAAAGTTTTCACCCGGACATTGCCACAATGGAAAAACTGTATCAGGGCAACTGGAATCCATTAATGCTGGCTGACTATTGTTAGACACTGCAGTGAGATACATTGGATATTGAGTACAAACAAAAATCAGCAGCATTTGAGACCTGTTGAACTCATGCACCATGTAGGAAGCAGCATACCAGAAACATGTGATTAAATACTGTACATTATAGTTCTTAAAAGTTAATTTCATATTTCTCAAGTTCTTATGTAATACAGTTATTCTGAAATTATATTTCTGTTCAGTTTTAAGGCATTGATCATCATAATCATAAGTTTTTCAGGAAATAAAAAAAATGAAAATAATTATTGTCCAGTAAAACCCAAGTTCATTCAGGGTTCCTCGTTTCAGTCTGAATTACATATATCTGTTCTTGACAACTTAAGCTTTGTATTTAAAGAGCAAAAGTATGTGTAAAGTGAACATACTGATATTAAATAGGTTTATTGTTTGATTTAGAAAATACAATATGTACAGTATGAAGTTCAACAATCCAAAATGCCACACCTGCTGAGTTAAAGAAAGTATTGGAATAGAACCAGTTCAGTCTTTAAGGCCAAACACATTTACTTTAAAGTAATTTAATTTTAAATCAATATAGTTTCTTTAATACAGGCATGCATGGAGTCTATAAGCTACCCAAACATAGCTGGATAAAACAATCTGTAAAAAATCAAGTTACTAAAATAGTTTTAATTTTTATTTATAGTTCTAAATAATTTCAATTACACTTATAACTTCCTGATGACCGAAGCAAGCACGACAACCTACTGTACATGTCCACCATTACAGAATTGCACTTGCCATTAGCATACTCTTAAATCCATTATATTTTTTATACCTAAGATGTATTTTCTGTTATAGACATGCAATTCTGCCAGATTTATTAGTTATACATGGAATTAACTGATGCCGACTAGTGCTAATTATACCCCAAAACCATAAGGATTTTTTGATACATTAAACAATGATGATTTATATATGATTTACATATATGTATAAGGAGAATATAATTTCATTTCTAGTATTTCCTTCCTACCAGTATGAATGCATTTACAGATCAATGCATAAAAGACATTGCATACTAGAGTCATCTCAGAAATTATATTATTAGTAGAAAATTAATTATTGAATTAATTTGCCCTCTCTCATATCATACACTTCTAGAACATGTTTATCTGTTACATGCATTTCTCACTTCTGTCATGAAAGTTAAAACAGCATGTGAAGAGTTTATGTAGAAGTATTTTCTATCGGGGTTTTGAGGTGTCTGGATACCTGCCAAAAAGAATTCCCATAAAGTATATTTATGACATCATGATTCAAATAGGGAACACTGTGATCAAGCGCCATTTATAACATGCAGCTCTATTATGAATTTTACTGTATTGAATTTTGTACTCAATTAACCAAAATTGTTGAATTTCTCTGATGCAAAGATCTCTTTAAATAGGAATTCTCCATAGAATATTTATCATTTTAAAGTGTTTGGTATTAGGTATTTATTTTGTGTTCTTTGTTCAGATTTATTTAAGTAACACAATATATAATTGTTAAAAGTACACAGCCCCTTGAATAATTCTATACATCACAGATAGAGTCTGTGTTCACGCAAAATGATAAATTATAAACTGATAAATCACATTTTAGCTCAGAATATATTGGAACAGAATATTACGGAAGCCATGTTCTCTAGTATGTTTATGCTTCAGTATGCTGTATAAAGTCAGAAAATTGAATTAAATAAGGATCAACTCAAGCACAGGTAAGTGTGCCTGGACACAGCTGTATCCATATAACCCAAGGGATATTATTTTTTCCTTTTATCCTTTTATTTATCTCTTTTTCATCTATCATTTTTATTGTAAAATCAAAATATGCTTGCTCTGTGGTTGATCCCACAGCATTTATGTAAACTCAGTATCTTTTAATCCAAATTCCAAAAGGAAATCCATTAATGGGATGTTCCTGAAGGAAATCCATCTTTTTAACTTTCAATAAGCCTCACTATCCAAATTGGCTAGATAGTACTTCTTTTTCCTTGCTTTGTCTAGATTAATAAAGCCTTTTTCTGAATCAAAGAATGTAACCCAGCAAAATATAAGGCCAGAAATACAACTGCAGCAATAAAACATGTTCAAAACTATAAATTTCAGTACATTAATACATTAAAATATAACACAGCTAAAAACACACCATACTTCAATATAAAAAATATTAGTTTAAATATTAAAATATTAGTTTAAGAATGGAGATATATACAATGCTAGTGTATGTAGGAATCTCAATATAGTATGTATGTATGTATGTATGTATGTATGTATGTATGTATGTATGTATATATGTATGTATATAAACTGAGAGAACCTCAAACTGAGAGATGGGCAGCATATAAATTTAGTAAATAAAAATAAAAAACACTATACTTTATGTCTCAGCCCTACAACTAAAGTTACAGTTCCCTCGGGAATTTTGAAAGGGAGACTTCATTTGCTCTTTCTAATATCTTTGAGGTCTATTAATACCTACATAAAGACTACTAGCCATTTTTTCATGAAGTCTCAGTTGTGCAAGTAGAACAGGGGTGTTCACCTGGCAGCCTGCGGGCTGGATGCATCACGCACAGGCCATGCCTATTCCAGCTCCAGGAAGGGAAAAAACATCACAAAAGTCATGTGACAGCAACGTGAAGTTGTGAGTTTCACATCTGTGATGTAGAAGCTGCTATGTCCTTTCTCCTTTCCTCATCTCTTCTTGCAGATGCTACCTTGTCTATGAAATAGTTATGTCAAAGTTTTCTGGCACTAGTAAGGGAATCTTATTTGCATCCTGGGAATTTGAGACTCAGCTGAAGACAGATTTGTAAACGTTCCAGTGTTTTTGCTTTTTTAAACAGTCATTGTTCTCTGGAAGTTTTCAAATGGCCATCATTTAACTATTCAGTGTAATTTTATTATCAGTGCACCTTCTACTCATACTGTTTTCTAATATGTGGAAAGTTCAGTTAATGAATCCTAGAAATACTTACTCTACCCTTCACGTAAGAAAATACTTCATGAGATTTTCATCTTCATTAAACCACCCTCAAACAGTGACTGATTAAAGGTTTCAGGCAGAGATGGAAATCTTTATATCCCATTTTTAGATAACTGAAGATGCCAAGGATTTAACATGGCGTTCATGCAAGGCATCTCATTTATCAGTTTGTACATGTGCAGAGTGTCCTCCCCCTCTTTAATGTAAGTTTACATAAAGAGAAGTTGAAAGCCGAAGTTATGGATACTCAAACCAGCTCCAACCATCCCGAAACCATATTCCTTTATTTTATTTTCTGTTTCCCCATCTTTTCCTCTGTAGCTCATTCTTTCTTACTTACAGCCCTTTCTTTATTCATTATAGAAGAGTTTTGCTGAGATGGTACCATAGTAACTAGCAGGGGGTAAGAGTGATGGAGAACGGGAGGAAAGAAGGCCTGGATAAGGCTTGTTAGAGCGCCCCCTATCTGCGCTCGCCCTGCGCGCTCCGAACAAGCAGCAAATGGCTCTGGATTTGCGTGCTCCTTTGTGTGAGCACAGTCGGAGCAAAGCAGCGGCAGCGCACGCCGAATCTCTCCTGTCTACCCTGCTCTTCGAGACGTGGATCAGCCGTTCCAGAACCGGAGCCTCATCCCGCATCACCTCGACGGGAGCTTTAATCCCCTTTCTTTACTCTTCGAGGTAGAGAGCCGTTTGCAGAAATAAAGAGGTTGCAAAGAAAGGGGAGCGGGAGAGCAGAAGAGGAACAAGCAAAGCCAGCCCAAGAGGCAGACGGAAAAGAGCGCAAAAAGCGCCGAACTCTCCCAAGGCAGGCGCGGAGAGACCTGCCGCCTGGGCTCTGCCAAGTGGCGTGGGAGGGGAGACCAGAACTTGAAGTTACCTGCCCTGCCCTAGGAGAAAAGCCGGGGCTTTGACTGCCCCTTTCACAGCCCTCGGCAGACGAGAACGGAGCTTTTCGGAAGAGTTTTGCTCCCCCTCTTTCTTCTGCTTCCAAAGCGTAAACGGATGTGAGGCAGAGAAGGTGCTTCTTTTGCTTCTTCTAAACTCGGGGCGCCTCAGCCTTTGGAGGAGGGGGGACGTTTTGCTTTTGCTTGAGTATAAGCACAAAGAGTGAAGCCGAGGAGTTTGCTTGATGTTTTAGGGCAATGGACGTAAGATTTTATTCGCCACCGCCACCAGCACCACCTCAGTCGGGCGCCGCTCCTGATACCCCCTGTCTGGGACCTTCTCCTTGCTTGGACCCCTACTACTGCAACAAGGTGATTTTGCGTTTTCTCTCTACAACACCCCCTCTTACCCCGTTCCCCGGGAAGCTGGGCGGTTGGGCAGATGGCTGAGTCTCGAAAGAGAAGACCTCAGGCTCGGCAGGTTGCGCATTTGAGCGAAACCCTCAAAGAAAAGCGTCAACGCCGTTTGGCTGGCGCGCCTCTATTTTAAAGGGAGATGGAAAAGCCAAGCGCTTCCTTTCTGCTCCTGTCTTTATATTGTGGGCGACCTATTGCTGGGGTGGGGAGTGAGGCGGGGAGGCGTGTGGACGCGTTGCAAAAGTAATCGCCTTCTCTTCATTTCTTGCACTGTTAGCCTGAGTGCTTCTAAAATATAATCCGGGTGAGGGGGTGCGGTGATGGGCAGATGATTGTGGAGGAAGTATTGCCCGTTTCTGAGTTCTGGCCCTTACTCGTAAGTTCCACAGCAGTGGAACGAAGCATCCTTAAGAGGAAATAACTCTAGGATCTGAAGTTGAAAGTCTCTGCTAAGTCGTACTTCTGTATATCGTACAAGGTTTGCAGGGAGGGGGGGGGATAAATTCATCGCCCAAATAAGCACTTCTCAGGTCTGCTTTCAGTCACCGAGGCAAGAATGACAAAGCATTTGGTTCGGGTGTCACATCTTAGCAAAGAGTTTGATGGAAAGGGAATTGGAGTTTCAAAAATCAGAAGAGTTGAAGTCTTTGCATTGAAGGTCCGGAGCACTTAGTTCAGAATTAAAAGGCATTTATCATCCTCCTTTATAAATGCAATAAAAAACTCAAACACAAAACCCTTTTTCTTTCTGTTATGTGGGCTGCTGGATAGAGTTGAAGGCATTGTCAGGGCAGCAGGAAAGCAAGTCTAAAGTTCTGTCGAGGTCATGGTATCTCTATCTACTCAGGAGTAAGTCTTTCTTGGCACTTAATTCCAAGTTGCTACTAATAGAACTGAATCTTAAGGCTTTCTTTGTGCAGTCATTCTTTGTATTTAATATTTATGTCCAAAAATAAAAGCCAGAATCATATACTGCTTTCCACATAAGTTCTTCCTTTGGTTAATTTTACCTAGTTGCTCTTTTATGAATAACATGAATTTCCACCTTGACCCCTCTGATCCCCATGGGCCTCAGAGGAAAACATTGGTCAGCTTTCACAATCAGTACTTGAAATGCACTTCATAAAGCAAGTATGGCAATAGGATTTATTTAATCCTGGATGTCAGTTGGGCTTTGTTTAAGAGCTTGTGGAACATTGGTGCTTCTGCAAGCATTATCAGATGTATTTGTGCCTGTACTTATATGCCTGACCAATGCTAGGTTTTTCTCTGGTTTTAATTGTTTATAAAGATATAGGTGATCAAGATTCTACAGAAAGGCAGTACGTTTATTTACTGAAAAGGATGGGTGGGGGGAGGAATCTACTGTTAAGTGTTATCTCCCAGCTTTGGTGCATGCATGTATTTCAAGATTTTCAGATATGCTATGCGAAATATGACAAATTCTGATTTATGCTTGTTTTACAAATACATGATGTTGCAGTTCTATCATTAAACTCTTCAGCCTTCAGGAAATCTCTAGCATGTGCTCATGGGTCAGTCATGTTGTGTACCATTCATTTCTATCCCTGATGATAACAAGAGACTTATTTTATCCCTTTGATTTTATAAAGTGAAATCTGGACAGCAGTGACACAAGAGATACCATAAACAGCCTTGTGTTTTGTGATTTAATGTAGAATGTGGTTCTTGATTAAGATCAAATAAAACTCTTCCTGTAAAAGTTTTCTCTAGGTGTGCTACTCTGGAAAAGAAATGATAGCAGGACTACTCTCCTCCCCCATATGCAAAGCTGTTTCTGTGCTCAGGTTCTTTAAGTACACAGTAATGATAATTATAAAACTACTTTCACCTTGTGACTTATCACTGTTATCTTTTATGCTGAATGGTAAGCTTTCCATGCTCAGAAAAAAGAAGTATTAAGTAGAATTAATGACTTAAGTACCAAAGGGCCTGAAGAAACCATTTGGCAGTGAAAACTGGAAGTTATTAAATCTACCAGTGATTTAAAGCTTCAGAAAGAAGGTAATGACTTGAATACATATTTTGCCCATCATACTCAGGATGGTGGTCCAGATTTAATTTAAACGTTAAATGCTTTGGAAAATCAGGAATTAAGTTGATATATGAAATCATTTTCTAATTAAGGATTTTAAATTATTTTGGGTGGATACATTTAAAAATCCTTTGCATGCATCCTTTCATTTTCTCTTCCCAATCAACTTTTTATATTAATTATTAGAAATGCTCATAAAAATGAACAAACTTTTTCTTTGACTGTGCATTCTATTTAACCCAATCAAGACAGACAATAGATGTCAAAAATACTACATTCCCATCCTTTTAAAACTCAGAAGTGACATGCTAGGAATGTTTCTCATAAGGCAACATTCTTTAAGCAATAGATATCTCTGTCAAGCTGCTATGCCAATGACCATTGATTATCCTAAATGAACTTAGGATAGCTTTGCTACCTGGGCCCCTATGAGGCATGTGTTGACTGAGAATCTAATTTTCCTGCATTCTCCTAGTCTCAGTCAATCTAGCTGATTACAGTTGTAATAAAGTCTAAACTTTTTCTCTTGTTTCTCCTGGCTGCAGAAATGCACATAATTTAGTCATCTTCTATTACTGCTGCTGGAATTTTTTTTTCTGTAATGTTGCATCCCCTTAAACAACTTTGATGAATGCAAATAAAAAGGCCAACTTGTATCCTAGAATGCTAGAAACATTTTTATTGCAGGGGAAAAATATTTGAATCAGCGGAATTTTGACAGGCGCTTGTAAGCATCTACATTCACAATTTCTTTCATCTGTACTGATTATAAAAGGTAAGGTAAATATTAATTTGATTTGGTTATTGGCATTAGAGTTGCTTTTATGTTAGAATAATTCCATTTATGTTAGTGGAGTTGTTCTACAATGTGGGTGAAAAATAAATACATCTAAACATGTCAGAAATATTGCCAGGTAATCAGCATAACTTTTATTAGTGGTTTTAGCAAACATGCCCTTTGCATAATATTAAATACATTGTACATAATCTAAGAACCAATATTATCTAGACTTGTGTCTGTTATACTGGTTATAAAGAATTAGGCTTCATAACTGTTTTACATACTACAAAATATTATAGGGAGTTTTTTTAATTTTCTTTTCTGTTAGCTATCTTTGTTTCAAAAGATTATAAAGGCACTATCTTTAAAATGATGACTTAAACAGTTTAATTGGCAATTGCTGTGTTTTCGCTTGCAGTATAACGTCCTTTGAACATACTGTCTCAGATCATGTTTCTTTCTCCAGCTAAACTCAGAGGGAGAAAAGTGAAAGAACAATGCAAACAATGTTAGTTATGGCAACTGTGTGAGGTATCCTTTATACAAATAGAGAGAATGGTGGCTGTATATAGGTCAGTCTTTGAAATAATATAGTGAAACTCATAGGCCAGGCAGACAAATTTAGACTTAAGGTATTATGGTTCATCTCTGAAACTTAGAGGAGAGTTGGTAACCCTCTAACCCGGAGATACATGAACAATGGCATTTTTGGAAAACATTTTGTGGTACATGCACATTTCCTAGTTTTTTGCTTTTTAAAGATGTCCTGTTTTCAGTTTAAATATATTTCCATAAAAATCTATTCTTAACCTTTCTAGCCACGGTTTTGATAAATTCTGGTGTGAAAAGATTTTTGCTTATGATTTTGTCACTTGCCATTATTTCCAGCATTGCTGATATATGAAGCATTTGCTTTAATATAAGTCTGTTTTGACATAATAATATCCAAATCCATAATTTGGATAATAAGAGGCATGCTGACTTATGCCAAGAATGTTCTCTATTGCTTCCAGTAGTTAGCCTGGCTTTTCTGCAATCTGTTCCTTAAAAGTAAAAGCCCACAGCTAATATACAGTTAACTTGTCAGTATAGTGAAAAAAAGCCAAGCTGATAAGTGTATGAAAGAGGGAGAACATATCCTAAACAAACAAGGAAGCAGTTAACACATAGTACATGTATAAACCACATTTTATAACTTTCAGATTACTGTTTGAGAACAAATTTATAATAGAGCTTTATTATTCTTTTACAAGATTATTTTCTACTATCAGCTAAATTATTTTTGATAGGTATTAGTTTTCTAATGTTGACATTGTAAATACCCAAAACGAAATTGCAGATGTTGCTGTTTAGAAGTTGTCCCAAAAATGCATTTATTACAAGCATAATTCCCCTTGCCTGATGCTTAATTTGCTCAACTTTATTACTTCTATTGAAATTGTTAAATTATTGTATTTATTTGAGGAGGTTCTAAAAAATTTTTTTATTTTGAGATATTTCAGCTCTGTGTAAAAGAGGATGCATAAATTCAAATAAATATTGGATTATTTCTGTTTTTACTGCCTAAAATGATACCTCGGAAGAGGATATTATACATTTTTTTAAAAAAATATTTTTGTTTATTAAAAGTTTCTGTGTACTTCAATGTTTTTACTGCTGGGTTGATACTGAACTGTAAAAAGTGTAATATTTTAATACACTTTGTTGAAGTTAGTAAATTTGTTGTTTCTTTTCAGTTGTTTCTTTTCAGTGTGGTTTCCAAAATATCATTGCTTTACATTTGCTTCAAAAATATATAACTTATACTATTATAAAGCTAAATTGTCTTATTTCTTGACATAACTGTAACACAGACATAACAGCAGCAACAACAACAACAACAATAATAATTGCACAACATATGTACAATGAGATTGGTTGAGGTCCCTCAGTGCATCCCCCCAACACAATACAACTAACAATGAAAACAAAAAGAAAAGAAATATTCCTAACCCAATAAATCACATTAACAAACGCCCAGTCCCATTTTACCAGTGTGAACATGTTACACGTTGCCTGTGAGGTCAAAACCTTTCACTATGTAACATTTGTATATTTTGTATTATTAATATACAAATTGAATATATCATTTTATAGAGAAGCCTTACCTTTCATATGAGAGAGAAAGGAACTTAACTAAAATAATGTGACATATACATAACAACATTTCAAAACAGTTTTCTTTGTAATCATGAATATGCTGAATCAATTGATTAATTATTATCATATAGTTAATATGAACTGATAAACATACACACATTGGAAGTAAATCCCACTGAATTCAGTAGGACTTAAGTCTGTGTAAGTATGGTAATTATTTAGTATCAATTGATTATAATTATTATCAATTGACAATGTTTTCCTTAATCCTATGAAAATCCAAATATATCTGAATAATGTCTACATTTATTAATCTAAATGTGAAATTAAATGTGAACTTCAATTTTAAGTTAATTATTATGTGCATAATTATATTTCAACTAATTTCACATAAAACACTCTATGTTTTTGCTCAGGTTGGATAAAAATAAGGAAATTAGTCATAAAATAGATAATATGAGAAATAGTTTAGATGGGGTTGAAGATGAGAATTGGCTTTAAAAAAATACATCTGGGGCATACCTATGTGAAAACTTTGGATTTCGTCCCCAACTCTCTGAATCATTAAGAATAATAAAATAGAACAGTTTTCCAACTTGGTTTAGGATGAAGCTCCTAGAATTTGAAGCGTCCTACTGAATCATGTGACTCACTGCACTGAGAAGATATAACCCACCACTGATTCAAAAGCATGTAAAAATCCAAGTAGAAAAAGAGGAACCACCTTTGGTGGGAAGGTAACAGTGTTCTGTGCGCTTTCGGTGTTTAGTCATGCTGGCCACATGACCATGGAGACGTCTTCGGACAATGCTGGCTCTTCAGCTTTAAAGCAGAGATGAGCACTGCCCCTAGAGTCAGGAATGACTAGCACATATGTGCGAGGGGAACCTTTACCTTTAGTAATTTTTCATTGGGATCAGAAAATCAAGTTCTCGATGTAAATACCAATAATATCAGTTTCTTTGTTGCCCATGATTTTAATATGAATGAGATTTTTCTGTGTACAATTTTATTTTATTTTTTGTCATATTTGGTAACATTTATGTTTCTGTTTTTATAACTGTTTTGCTCCAACTTTTTTTTCTTCTGGTTTCTTTTGTGTCATCAAAAGTCTTGAAATAGTTTTATGTCAGTGAATGAATAAAATTTATTGCCTCTTTTCCGTGTTTGAGTCAAATATTGGGTCAAATACAGAACAGTTCACTTAGTGACCGTTCAAAGTTACAATGGCACTGAAAAAAAATGACAGTTGCAGTGTCCTGGGATCATGTGATCACCTTTTGTAAACTTCTGACAAGCAAAGTCAATGAGAAAGTCAGATTCACTTAACAACTATGTTGCTAATTTAACAACTGCAGTGATCCACTTAACAATTGTGACAAGAAAGGTTGTAAAACTGGGCAAAATTCACTTAATGTCTCACTTAGAAACATAAATTTTTGGCTCAATCGTGGTTGTAATTCGAGGACTACCTGTACATATTACATATTCTCTGGCTTTGAAGAATATCACTCATCTTTAAACTGCTATATTTGTCTGGTTTCTTCTGATTGTAGTTAAGGTCTGAGTGTGGTGTAGCTAAAGTTCAAATACAATTCCAGTTCACTGAATAACTTTATGCCAGTCTCAAACAATGCAAACCCTAGGAAAGTTGTAGGAAAATGGAGAAAGAAGTATATGCGCAATGCCTTGAGTTCCTGGATAAAAGCTGAGAATTTTTTTACAAAAATTAAGGCACTATTAATTTTTCTTCTGCACAGTTTGAATTCTCAGTTCTATAGATTTTAGTGATTGATTAATTAATTAGGCTGATAGAGGGATTTTAAAAGAGGATATTCTGATTAATTAATAACTTCCTTTGGTGTATCTTGTTCGAATTGTCTGTATGTATATATTTCCTAAAGTTGATTTTATTAGGTTTTAAAATTGTTTTTCATTTAAAAATGGGAAAGAATATGTCAGATATTGAGGTTTAGATATGCAGTATAAATTAATTGGTTTACTCTTTCTTTTCCTGTTTTGCTAATTTGTCCATAGTTCATAATCTTGACTACTCCTATCATTCTAGTTTGCCCATGCTACCAGATTTTTTTGTCTGCATATAAGCCAGTGTAATAAAAAGATTAATAATATCTGTGTGCTTTGAAATACTCTATGGAGAGTATTGGAAAATTGATTAGGGAATGTTAACAGTTGTGTAACAAACCTACAGATATAAATATCTTCTTTATTTTGTTTTCATGCAATTTAACTGAAGTGGTTGATCTTTTGAAATCATGATTGGCCATGGTAATGGAATGAATAAGAAACAACTAAGCTCAGTCAAAATAAGATGAAGATACTGCTTATATTTGATTGATATGGCCAGTAAAGTGGTGTTCAGTTCATTCTGGGCTGCTAAAGGTTAAGCTGGCAATTAAGATGTGCATTTGGATCCAAAATTTTCAAAAAAGACATGGCTGACCTTGGTTTAAAGTATCTTAGGATGCTAAAGCCAATTTTGATCTTGTCTGGATCAAAACAAATAGTTACAATTATTGGTAGAGGTATTCTGTTAGCCTATGATTTAATCTAATAATTTGTAACACATGGTTCTGTTTTTAAAATATTTAAAACCTTCTGGTAATCTATAACAGATTATCAATTTAAATGAAAAGTTCATTATTTTTCACTATTTTGTCACATTCTCCTGCTGCTAAATCATTTGGGTTCCATCCAGGAGTGGGTTCTAGCTGCCACTACTGCTGGTTTGCTCATGGGTGTGCTGCATGCGCAGTGCAATAAGAATTGTTCTGCACATGCACAGAAGCGAAAAACAAGATGATGGCGCCTATGGTGCTGCCCAGAGAACCGGTTCAGGAGTGTGGCAGGCCTGGGTTGCTGCCGGTTCCAGCTACCCAGGCCACCAAACCACTATTGGTTCAGCCGAAACAGTCCCAAGCGGTAGGAACCCACCACTGGTCCCATCTCAAATATTTACAGTCATTCAAAGAGTTACCTAAAGAGAATCCGTGTCCATATTTACTTATGTGGGCTCAAGGATAATTATGTAAGATCTTCCTCCAAGCGTAGTCTAGAAATTCCAAATAGTGGTAATCAAGTGAGTCTCCCCAACATGGTCATTATAATCCATGATGCACAATCAATCAAAATGCCCTCTTGGACACATATTTTGTGAGCAATACTTTGAAGATCTTGTTACTCCACTGTGCTAGTTTTGTTTTATCTTCATTGTTTTTAATTTAGCTATAGTCAGAGCACTTCCATTATTAGATGGTGTAAATGTCAATCAAATAAAATATACTGTACACATAATTAAATGGTTTTTCAAGTATTTGCCACATTATTATTGCACTGCATAGATTGCTCTCTGCTTCTTATTTTTTCAATCATTTTTCCATTGTTTGTTGCATCATTATTCATTAAGCTTATTTCAATCCCTTCTTTAATTAATTACTTAACAGTTTTATTTTCTCCCTCCCATCTTCATGTTAGCACCATAAGCCTTTTTGCAGACTTTTGACCACCTTCTGATTCTTAGCCTATATTTCATTATGGCCATTGGTTATCAGTACTTAATTCCCAGCTAGCATGACTATATGTTAGAATCTTCACTGTGATGTCTTCTGTTTCCTGGACAAATTTCTTCTTCCACATACAACAATTTTCCACATTTCTTTCCCTCACGTTTTCAGTTGCGAACATGTTTCTAAAACAAAGATCTTGGGGGGAGGGGGGAATCTATGGAAAAAGCATCTTTGATCTTGGGAAAAATGACTTCTAATTCATCACTACTGTAAACACAAGAGAGAAAGTCCAGGTTTTGGACTGTTACTGCGTAGTAGTCCTGCAGTTGTGGAACAGCCTCTTTACAAGTAAAAATAGCCTCACCTCTGTTTGAGTTTATGGAAAACATTAAAATGGAACCCTTTCGGAAGGCTTTATTAAACAATGCCTCAAAAATATATTATGAATATATTATTTTCTTTGGGTTTTACTTTTGAGAATTTACTGTTTGATTTATATTTGTATTTAGTATGATATTCTGCCTTTTATAAGCAATAAAAGTTATATAATTAGGTTAGTATTAAAATTTAATCAATAAAATTAAATATTTAATTGTTACTTTAGTTCTTATCTGTCAGCTCCTTTGCCTATGCAGCTTTCGGCCTCTAAGCATCTTATTCTTTATATTTGCTAACAATATAGCTTATTAAGCTGAACTGTTTGTTTGTTTATCACATAGATCACACAAATCCATTATGTTCAAACATTAGACTTCACCAAGTTTTTTCAAGACCTACTATGTTTTGGGAACCTGGATGAAATGTTAACTCAAGGCTTACTGTTTCCTCTGCATTCTTACTTAGAGAATGTTTGGTATTTAAAACATTTTTTAAAAAACATTCCCTTATGTTGGAATGGGGGCTGGGATTCTAATCTCTTTCATCAGCAAAATAATTATCGGAAAACAGAACAGAACCAATTTGGGCTTGAGGGGAGAAGCCATCTAACGAAATATTAAGTTAATGTGCCAGAACTAGCTAGGGACTTTAAAGGGAAAAAAATCCATATAAGATGTTGAAAATGTGTTCTCCAATGGGAAAGGAAATTGCCAAGCTTTCCATAGTAAGAGTCCTTTCTTCCCAGTCATGTGACCCAGGGCAAAACAGGTTTTAAGTATTGGAAAGAATTCCAGAAGCTATGTTATGTTTCCTTTCTCTAATCTCTCATCATTGAAGTTTGGCTTATTTTTATTTTCACCACACTCTGTGCACAGGGATTGAAAATGGTGCCAAAAGAACTTTTCTTTAATAGCTCTAATGTCAATTTGATTTTTCTTATTACACTATATGAAAAAGGTAATATCATCAGTCTCTACAAAGAACTCTGACTGATATCTACTTCAAATCCAAATAATATTGTGTCATCCTTTTATGCCTGCTTCTAATAATATTTATTTTATGTCTTTATTATTTTTTTAATAAATAACTCAAGGTGGTGAACATACCTAATATCCTTCTTAATTCTATTTTTTTCTACAACAACAATCCCGTGAGGTGGGTTGGGCTGAAAGGAAATGACTGGCCCAAGGTTACCCAGCTGGCTTTCATGACCAACAGAGTCTCAGAATCTTCTGGTTTCTAGGCCATCATCTTGACTGCTGTAACAAACCAGCTGTCCAGTGATACCTTTGCATTTCATTGAACATCTACCTTTGCACCTCTGTCTAAGTCATACATTTAGGAGTAGCAGCAAATAAATGTCATGTGGTAACAACTGTTTTGGTGCAGATCATATCAGAGTTTTGGCACAGCAAGTGGGTTGATAATCAAAATCCTATAAAAGCTTTTATTCTATTACACATTTATTCTAACGTATATGGAAAATATATAAATAATTCTATAATGGATATGTTCAATGTTGCTGCAGTTTATGTTATGATTATACCACATATAGAAAAATGAAAGTTTTGTCATTTTTTTTAAATAAAGGAAACTGGTAATAGTAAAAATGTTGCTTATTTGTGTATCGAGAAAAGCAATAATAGAGAATGGATTTCCTGTGTAAGGGAATTTAACCACACTAAGGATACACAATGACTCTCTTTTGAGTTGCCATGTTATAATGTATATAATTCCTTGAAGTACTACAGGCATTTATCTTCTTTTACAATGGTTGAAAAAAGTGTAATTTGTGACATAAAGCATAATCCAAATATAGTAAGTCTCAATTCAATTTTTAAAGCTTGTAGGCTGTTCTATTGTGAATTAGGGATGAATATAATATTTCTACTATCTACCACTATTCTTAACTGGGAGATGGGATCCCAAGAAATAATAACTAGGCAATAATGTATATTCATCCTATTTTCTGGTGAAAAACAATGAGAGGTTTCCTTCTTTACTTCTTATTTATCAGTGATCTGGAAGGTTTTATTGTGACATCAGTGAAACCACCATCTTCTCTTTCTGTGCTTCAGAATGAGAAAATGGATTTGGCCTCTTTTCTTTGAGTTTTAGTGAGATTATATACCAGTATTTTATTTTCCATGACATGGTTTCTTTTTTCTTTTAAGTTTTAAATTATTAGAATATATTTTCTTCTTTTATTCATTTGTGAATAATTCTTGGAAACTGCCTTGACAAATCCCTGCAGTTTTTTTGGCAATTTTTTTTTTTAGAATTGGTTTGCCATTGCCTGCTACCTAGGGCTAGAAAAGAATGACTTGCCCAAGATCACCCAACTGTCTTTGTGCCTAAGACAGGACTGGAATTCCTGGTTTCCTGGTTTCTAGCCTGACACCTTAATCCCTGCACCAAGCTGGCTCTCTGGATATATTATAATTATATATAAAATGATAACTTTTTATAGAGTTAGCCATATAGCTAACCCATTCTAAATCTGGGCTATTTGTCTTACATAGAGATTTGCATATTATAAAACATGCTAAATCTGGTTTGGTCCAAAAATGGTTCCCATGGTTTTATTGACTTGCTTTTCTTTGACAAGCAGAGTGTAAATGTAGAAGATGAAATTGCACAGATAAGCCTTAAATTGGAATGCCTAAAAAGGAAAATAATTCTGAAACAGAAAAAAGGTATATATTATATCCAACAAATGCAGTAATTAAAATTAGTTAGAGATACTTATAGATAGTAGAGCTTAATATCAAAGTTAATTATATATATATTGTGTTAATTTATTTCTACTGGGGCATAAAAGACTGCTCATAATGGACTCTCAATGCTGTATTCAGTTGCTAAGGATAATAGGATAATCTGTCCAAAAATTAAGCTCTTTGGAAATAAATTATGCTGTTATTTTCCAAGTTAACTTTTGAAAATTTATTGCAGCACTAATCTTTCAAGACCTACTTGTATCGTTAATGGAAATGTGCGTTAGAAACACCAGGTTCTTTTCTCATTAATGAGGAGAGTTAATTATGTTAGAAATGTTTCATTTTATATTTAGTTTTATATTCTGGAGATTAATATTCATGAAGTGGAAGTCTGAAATGTGGCATTAGATTCTGGTTGGAGCTATAGATATTCAGACAGACTGTTTAAGTGGAACAAGAGCAAAGAGTAAACCTTCTAGAAATTTACCCATAACTGATTGGCCAATAATAAACTTGTTAATTTTGTTCTGAAAAAGTTTTCATTTAAAAAAAATTATATTGATAATTGGTTATAGCAAACATTATATTTCAATAACAGATAATTTGCCTACTGAAGTTTGCATAATGTGCTAATCATCTCTAGTGGTTAATAAAAGCCTCCTATCTCACTCCCCTGATGGCTATAAAAGGCTATTAAGTTTGTGGCAGCAGTTCAGGTACAGCTGCTATGTGTTAATAATGCATAATTATCCCACTAATAAACACAGCAAAGGTCATCACCTCCAAGCTCCTAAAATACGTATTTTATTTCCAAAATATTTATTAACACTTCAAAAGCATATTTGCTCATTTTAGTTAACTATATACATAGCTTCTTGGGTGACATAGTTTTTAACACCCCAGTTATTCAGTAAACAACCTAATGCATGTTGTAGCTAATCCTTTATTGCTATTCTGCTACTCTATTATCTCCTAAGCATTTGTGTACATTGGTCTGTCTATGGTGCAATTAAAAACAGTGCTTGGTGGAAATGCTAAATTTTAAGTGGATTTGTTTAAGATAAGAGAAAGTCTGTGGGATTCAGATTTGAAGACAATCTGGATTGGGCATGCTTACAGTGGTTTTGACTGAGTGCATTCTGCTATGCCACTAACCTCCTTATTGCTCACATATCCTTTTGGTGGGGATAGCTGTATTCATAAAGGCTTTATAAAATATATTTTCTCCAGACAAGGAGGATTCACGTGGGATTTCCATTTTGCCTAGGAAACATGCAAATCAATAGGCAGCACTTATCTGCATTGAAATTAGGTATACTGTAATTTATGGGCACAGTGATACTCCATCCCCCAGTCCCTCTTCCATAGCCTAACGTTCTGGTTATGTCTCCTTGGAGAGAAGCAACTGAACAAAATCTCATTTTCATATCATGTGCTATTGTCTTGTGTTTTCTGTTATTCATTTTGATAACCTTGCATTTTCCCTATCCTGTTTTGATTTGGAAACAAATGTTCAGGGAGCTGAGAGATTCAGCAGTGTTTCTGTCATCAAGAGAAATGAGAAAAGCCTGACTTAACTGAAGGACTTTTATTTGTGCTGTACATAGCATACAACAGTTCATTTGTCATGCTTTAAATATATAATACCAGCAATAAAATATGTTGTGATATATGTAGTGTCTGGCCCCATTGCCAGGCACAGTTGTGATATATGTAGTGTCTGGCCCCATTGCCATTGTTTGTCGTCTCTACGGTTGTCTTTCACATCATCCCCCTTCAGCAGAATTTGACACAATTTCTAGCTTTCATTGCTGCGTTTTCATTGCACAATATACATGAGTTTGACAGGGTGTGTTGAGGACAACTCTGGCAAGCAATTGATATTTTGAAGTGGCAAGCGTTTCAGCAGCTGCTTGCTTGTGAAAAAGGAATGATAAGATATAGTGTATTGTTAGTTTCGAGCAAAGCATTAAGGTTTAAGCTCTGTAAAAATATACACATTATTCGTCAGTGGGGAAGCAAGGCTTTTATGTTTTTTAGAGCTTAGCTCCTTGGCTGATGTGAACTAGAATGACATTGGTTTAATGGTCAGTAAATGAATAGGAGTACTTTGAATTTGGACTGCTGCCAATTTTGCACCAACAAAAGGACTGACAAAAGAGAGATTTTATGTGAAATGCAAAGCACAAGAAATGTTTTAGACAGAAGTGAAGAAAGAGTAATAGGAAAATTCCAAAAGGAAAGATTGTTCTTATTTGTAAGGCTGTCAGTAATATAAAATAATAGCAGATTAGTTAAACTGTATGTTCCCTGGGTTCAGCAGTTTTGGCTCTAAACTATCTCATGTAAAACTGCAAATTTGTTTTGAAGATATCTAATCTTTTAGAATGTATTCATGTGGAATTTACATATTACATTATCTCTCAAGGGACTGTTGACAGAACATTGCAGATGACCACTGCTAAGTTATCCAAGTATCTCTCCATTCTAATGGTGCAAAATTATTGTTTAATCAGATGTGATACTGATTAATGTGATACAAAATCAATATACAGCATTTATTTTGAAGGCAGTTTGTAATGATTGCTTATAATTCAAGATGGATTTGATTTCCACCTGAGTCACTGACTGATATCTATGAAGCAAATTTTCAGTATTTGTATATATTAATTTAGCAGAACTGTGATCTTGTGGTGGCCAATTGCTTTCAAATATGTATCAACAGGCAACAACCATGCAAACGTTTTATATATTAATTTCACATCAATTGGCAGAAAGGCAGTTAGAAGGATGCATTATTTACTCAACTGTTACAACTGGAAGTGTAACTCTTGGTTTTTGCATAGTACCTTGTATAGATCTCCATTAATTATATTTATTAAATGTATTATTTAAAATAATTATAAATAATAATTATTTATTAATTTGAATTGATAAATTTTACCTTTATTTAGAATATTAGAGCTAAAAGCTTTTGCTATTTTAAAAACTTTTCTAGAACAAATATGAACAAAAATTTAACTATCTTGATTTTTTCCTGTATAAAAACACTTAATAGTAATTATTTTAAAAGTGAAAAAATCAATTTACAGTATATTTATATTATATTTTTATAATATGTATTAAATGTAATATATATTATATTTTAAACATACAAATAAAAAGTCTTATAATATATTTATAAGCTTCATTATCAATAATATTAAATTTTAATCACCCCATATACTTTAAACAAAATGTTTTGCTTTTTTTTACAGTGTTAACCCAATCTAGATTTTAAAAAAAATCTTCCTGCTGATAACAAAACTGTTACTGTTTAAACTCTCATTCCGCAGTTAGTTGGGACGCTTCAGTGAATGTTGTCAAAAAGGCTGTTTTCCTGAGTGACGGCCTTATAAGGATATGAATAGAAATTTTAATTGTACATCATGTGTGCATTTCATGGAGCTAGTAAATTTACTGTCGGTGTTTAATTTTGTATTTTTATGGGTCAAGCACAAAAAGAACAAATTGAAATATTTTCCTTAAAATTGTTTAGAATACATTTGTCAGCTGATATATTTATGTTAAAGCAATCTAAATACAATGAAAATAGTTTGATTATTCAAATTATTCACTCATTTCATTGTAAAATTGCTAATAGAAAATGACAGAAGATAGTTTCTTACAGCATTTGATTTGAAAAATTATGACCTGTATTCTACCTACAAAATTGGCTTTAAAATAAAGTAAAAACTTGTTTAACATGTGGTACAATTAAATAAATCAATTAAGCCACTTCATTTTAAGTAATAAGAATTTCTTGTCTTAAAAGGAAGTAAAATTGCCCAAAACGCAATGCGAAAACCTTACATAAAATTAACCAGGATTAAAATCTGTCTAATCCAGCAGGGCTTTCTTCTCTTAGACAGACAATAGATGTTGTCAAAAAACCATATGAGTAATTCATGGTAGTGAGAAAGGGTGTATGTCTATTGTTGTTTTTCTCAAGCTGGAGGAATGCTTGAAATAATTTTCAGTCCCCAGGGAATTTCTGCATAAAGGTGTTAGTTGGTAACTCAGTTGTGGCACTTCAAAATCCCCATTATTATTTTCAATATGCAAAGGAAAAAGGAGACACGGTTTAGTGTAACTGTTAAGACAGAAACCTTAACAGAAACTAGGAAACTGTAAACCAGGCTAGAAACTAGGAGACTGTAAATTCTAGTTCTGTCTTAGGCACCAAGCTAACTGGGAGTCCTTTGGCTAGTCACGTTCTATCAGCCCTAGGAAACATGCAAATTCAAATTACTTCTGGAAAACTTTCCTTTAAAAATGCAAGGATTTTTCCACACAGTTGTCAGGAGCCAATAATAAATAAAAAATACACACGCACTAAAAAAAATGGGAAAAGTGAGTTTTTTTGTTTATAAAAAAGACTTTCATGAAACTCTAAAATTCCAGTCAGTTTTTCGTTTCCTATTATTAAAATAATAGGAAACCTAGCTATGAAAGGTTGCTCTACAGTTTTCCACTAATGCTTCCTCCAAAAGCAATTCTTAAGGCCATGATTTCATGTTCATTCGTGCTAACCAGGAAGTGAAATATTAATATTTCACTTAATTGGGCAGTAGGATTGAAGCATCCAGAATACAAAGTTATCAGAATATTCTAATAAGACAGAATGTGTTAAATGAAAATGTAGATTAATTAAGAAAACATGGAACACAGTCAGATAAAGAATATTTTCTTATTTTGAATTTGTTAAAGCAGAAAGATTATGACTTATGTTTTTTTTTCTATGTCATGGAAACATAAATGGGAAATCATCAATCCTATCAGAAAACCTATTACAGTAAGTACTTGAAGTAGTGTAGAGGCCCATTACACCTGGTGATGATACCTTTGTGCTTGTTCCTTGATAGTATTCATGTTGCTGTCACAGAACACCTGCAATCTACTGGCTGTTTACTGTATAAATTATTATAAATTGTTACTCTATATTGGGCATGAAAGCTTGCTGAGTGACTTTGGGAACAGTCAATCTCTCTCATCCCAACTCACCTCAAAGGGTTGTTGTGAGGAAAATAGTAGGAGGTAGGAATGTTATGTATGTCTTTTGCTTTGAGACACTTTCAAAATAATAAAGGCTGACTAAGAAAAATCTAATAAATAAGCAAACAAACTCAGTTGCTCTGCAGTCACGGAAAATATCACTCCCCCACAGTTCCTTACTCGCAAGGAAAATATCTGTAATTCTTTGCATTGGTATGGAGGCAGTGTGTCTCTGCTAGGTTAAGTTGACCAGACGTCCCGATTTTGGCAGGACAGTCATGATCTATAACAATTTGTCCCGTGTCCGGGGGCGTTTTAAAAAAGTCCCGATTTTCTGGCTTCATGTTGAAAGCCCAGTGGATTTGCTTAAGAAATCCTAACCGGGGCAAGACAAAAGACACTATCTAAACCCTCTCTCTATCTCAGTACTTTCATTGAAGATATTAAAACGTTAAAGCAAGAAAACGGACCCCTCCCCTGCGCCCCTTTTACCTCATTTTATAAGAAAAGATGACCCAGTACCATAGAACTGCAGGAAATACTTGGCTAGAGAAGTTGCGAGTGTTCCTTCCTGGATTTTCTGGAGGGGAGGGGCACGGAGGTTGGAGGTCGGCTCGTGTGGAAAAAATGGTGGCAAAGTTTCTTTGAAAAATATTTCCCTGACTAATTTCACCATTTTAATTTGCTCAGTTATTTGTATTAACATCTACATCATTCTGGATTGACTTGGAGTGCTCACTTGTCCCTGCTAGTAAGTGAGCTAGGTTTTTTAAAACCTGTATTTTAAAATAATATTTTATTTATTATGCGTAGGATTTTTTAAAATAGTTTTATTCTGTCTGGAGTCTTTTTTTAAATTGTCTTAGACTATTTAAAAAAAGATTCTATCCAAAATAAATTGAAGTGAAACCATTTTTAAAAATTCTATGCACAATACTTTGAAATATATTGTGCATAGAATTTTTTTAAATAGTTTTACTTCAATTTATTCTGTGTGGATTCTTTTTTTAAATTGTCTTAGACTATTTAAAAAAAGATTCTATCCAAAATACAAAATACCAGCTGCAGTTATTCACTTAAGAACTGTGGCAAGAAAGGTGGTATAGTGACCAAAGTTACAATGGCATTGAAAAAAGTGACTGATGACCATTTTTCACACTTAGCAACCATTTTCACACTTAGCGACCGTTGCAGCATCCTCATGGTCACGTGATTAAAATTTTGATGTTTAGCAAGTTACAATTTATATTTGTAAATTGTAGTTATGTTGAAATAAAAAAATATTACAATACTATTTTTGCGTTGTATGAAAATTTTTGTTGCTCCGTATAAATTTTTTAATCAAGCCCCTCCCCCCCGGTCAAAGGTGTCCCTCTTTACCAATCTGAAAATCTGGTCACCTTATGCTAGGTCCAAGTTTATGAATGGCAGCATTTGGGTGGTAGGGGGCGAAACAACAAACAACTTGGTCCAATGCTATCCCAGTTTTGATTAGTTTTCTTGTGTCTATTTTAAAAAAATTAAAAAAGAAAAAGCTAGTATGTTATGTATTTTCAAGTATTTAAAAGAGCATAACACAAAATTGGTATGTATAATTACAGTATATTGTACAAGAAATGAATAAAACACCAAGTTCTATTCGGGATATTTCAGAGGGATAAGAAGGATCAATCATTTGAATCAACATGTATTTTCTATTAGGGAGTTAGCTTGGCTGGATAGCTGGCTCAAATAAATACATACTCAGGCTACTAACAATAGGATCAAGTTATATTGATATTAAAAACTGAAATAAATTTTATTAAAATTCAGAATAGATTTGGAGGCTAAACCTCCCACAATACACAACCTGAAGTTCCCTAATTTTGTCTTTTATCATTAATTTCCTAGTTGCATAACTACTTTGCGTACAAGTCTCTGTGCAGCTTTCATCCTCATCCTTGTGCACATGGGAAAGAGTGACTTCAGGATTATTTGGTTATTTTCTACAGTTAGAAAATTCAGTAATGCTAGAAATATATTTGGAAATTTTGTTGTTGATTCTATTGTTCAATGTGGAAGGTAGGTTATGTGATTACAGTTTCTGAAAATATAAATATTTTCTACAGTTTCTAGAAAATATAAATTCTATCTTATCTGAATGCTGTTTATATTTTATTACAATTTATAATAATTGTATAATTGTAATCGTATATAAATAATAAATTAATATTATATTATCTTTTTATTGTAGGAGTAACATGTATTTCCATTTGTAACTAGAAGCCAAATGTGTCATGCCAAAATAAGTCATTTTTCTTAGTTGCGTCTTAATTGGTTCACTTCCAACTTTTCCAGAAATTTAACCAAGTTTTATTTGGGTTTTTTATTTTTGTAACAAATGTGTATCTGTATTTTATGCCACCCAGTTCCCCTATAAGGTGACTCTGGGTGGCTTATAAGTTATAAAACATGTATTCTGTGTCAGCTGTACAGTTTCCAGTTGGTTTTCAAAGGCAATCTCAAGTACAGTGCGAGTGCTGATGGCATGAACAACTGTCTCAAGGGCTTTAAAACAGCTGAAATTAGTCAAAGCTGGATAAAAGCCTTTTTCCTCAGCCTTCCCCTACTAAAAAGCAGAAGATGTGAGTCCAGGAAAATTTCAAACTTACTGACAATCCTTTGAGCAATGTGAGCATATCCATAAACGTTATCTTTATCTTTGGGGAAAAAATTAACTTTCTGTCTCTCTTGTCTCATCTAATTTTTCATAGCCTCCAGAAAAGGATAAGAATCTCCACTGTACTTTTGGCATGGCTTAACTACTGTAAAATATAGATAGCTGAGTATTCCGATCATATTGATAGCCTCCTGGGGCAGTTTCACAAAGGTTAAAAAATACTGTGGTTTATGGCGTGTTACAGCTAAACAAGGCAACTGTGGCTTGTTCAACAACTATAGTGGGGGAAAAAACTCATGATATGTGAATCCAGCCAATGATTCTATTGATGTGTAAATCCAGCCAATGTTTTTCGTTTCCTATTACCAAAATAAAAATAAATATCCATTCCAGAGATTATTTTTTAAAATATAATATTCCTAAGATTGTCAAACCATTGCCAGAAGAGGGACACTTTTATAGGCATATTGAAGCTGGTTGAGAATTTATTTGAAGCAATACTTTGTAAGGCACATTGTTATATATGCACTGAATTAGTCACATCTTACAGAAGACAAGCACTGTATCTTCTCATGCATTTGTTGCAAATGCCAACAAGCAGAGAGGAGATTTCCTATTTCCTTGTAATCATAGAGACATCCTAGAAAAACCTTTTAAGCAACTGTGCTAATCCTAATAGAAGACACAACTGAAAGAGACACTTTGTTGTACTTATATGCTTTCTGATGTTCTCATTGGAGGTCTTTGCACAGCTGTACTACGGTCAAAAAGTACACCAATAAATGAAGCCTATAAAACTCATTGGCATATGCTAGCAAGTACAGATACTCAGAATGGTAAATAGATTTTCAGTTTCCATTACCCATTAGAGTAACTTGTATTCAGAGGCAATTATGCTTGATTACCATATGCTGGTAATAGTCATCACTTTCTCCTTAACCACAGCATTCATCTTTTGTTTGATTTATCCATTTGATGGATCATATAAACAAGAAATAAAATCAATCTGGTAAATATGTTTTGACCATGAGGATTTCTAACTGTAAACTTAGACTGCTGTGAAAAAGGCTATATAAATAAAAACTAGGAATAGATTATCATACAAAAGTATATGAACATATTTCTAGGCACAGCACACATTTAGTACAATGGAGAACAAAGTCTGATGCACCATTATTTTTCAATTGGCCTTTGAATGGTAGATCTTACTATTATTATTTTATTAATGTCAAATTTTGAAACCACCATCTCCGTCACATAGACTCTGAGTGGTGTACAAATATAATACAAATAAATTCTGAGTTAGATTTTAATCACCTAAATAACACTTTCTTGTACTTGGGGTATAGTTTGGAATACCAAATAATTAATAAGTGATTTTCTCAGATCTTTTAGGCATTTCTGAAAGGTGGCAAGCAAGTTTTAGAAGATTAAAAAGTTGGAGGGAGGAGCCAGCGTTGGGACGACACATCACGCGGGCTTGACAGTCCGAGCCCGCCGATGAAATTTTTGCCCTTGGACGATCCGGTAGGACCTAAACCGTCCCGAAGAGACGGTGACAGGGAAGCCAAAACCTTGCTGGCCACAGGGACACCGCAAAGTCCCTGATTGACCCAAGGGTAGTGCTTCCAACCGAAGACAAACAGGCAGCCCCCGGGCTGGCATAGTCGGAGTCGGTTACCGAAGGAAAAGACGAAGAGAAAGCGTTCCATCTGATGAGGTTTTTGTTTTCTTTTTTTACTTTCAGAAGATCTGCGTTAAGAAACTTTTTTCTTTAAAAAAGAAATAATAACTAGTCATCAAAGTAAGAATAAAGCGGTGAATTTGATACATATTGGACTGCTACTAGAAAATTTCCTGCTCTGGTTTGTAACAATGTTTTGTGGATTGAAGTAATTGCAACGTTTCCTGTTTCCCCACTTGAAGTCTATGGACTGATCTTTTTTTCTATATTTTTTTTTCTTTTTACTACCCCAATTTTTTTCTGTTGTCTTAAACTAAACTTCTTCTCTTACCTCAACAAATTTTTCCTTCTATTGGTTAAAATTACATTAAAGATATAAGGAAAAAGTGTAAAAAAATAATAACTGAATGATTATTGAATCTGCCACTTGGAAACTAAAGCCTGAACTTTGTTTTTCTTTGGACACAATGTATCTTTTGTTCTGCTTTATTTGGTTTACTGACCTTGTAATGGAAGGGTTTGGAATTTGCTTATAAAACCTGATAAAGACTTGAAAGCACGAAACCTGTTTTTGTTAGTGCTACTGGAAAACATCTTGGCAAGAGAAGGGAAAGACTAGCAAGAGATATGAACCCTTCTACTTTAAAAACTTGTGTTTAAGATTTAAAATAAATACAGACACATCTCCTAAAACTTTGATAGGCTACAGTGGCAGATTCCTTTTCCTATTTTCCTTTTCTTTATATTCCTTTACATTTTGAAAAATGGATCAATATTTACAGGAAGAAAACCTAATAATTCAAAACATCCTGGTTGGACTTCAAAACATTTCAGAAGGATTTGAGAGATTTGACAAGAAATGGAACAGTCTATAGGGTGCTACAGTAAAAGAGGAGGGGGTTGGAGCCCCAGAGACCAAAGAAGAGAATGGAAATATAGAAAACAAAGATAAGACGTCAGATGAATCTATTAATGGACTAAATACGAATGTAGGCGGAAAGAAGGGAAGCTGGAAAAGTATCTTTGACAACTTGGAGCCTTTCCTCCAACTTCAAGATGCAGGAGGGAAAAAAAGAGTGAAAAGGATGGAATTAAGAAGACCAATATATCCAGAAATAAGTTTGATAACCAAAGCTAAGCCTACATCAATAACAGTTAAAGAGCAATGAAGCTACATGAGAGATCCTTTAAGCTACAGGGTGCGGAGAGAAGTCTTAAACTCTGAAAATATGCCAATAAGAGAATCGACACAACTGCTGGCGAGAGAGAAAGAACTTTTTTGCTACTGGAAAGACACTGGTTGATAATGCCAGTTGATGATAAAAATTAGCTAATCTTTGATTATTAATAAGTAGGTATTTTAGTATTTTGTAGACTCTTATAGATTACCAGTGAATGTTTATTCGTTAACATATAATCTACCATGACATTAACAATGAAATGATAACCTTAATTAGGATAAACAACTGGGCCGCAAATTGTAATTGAGATTTGGTGAAAAGACTTATAAATCTTATAAATTTGTGTTTAGATCTTGTTATGAAGCTATAAATAATTTGGATTAGAATGAAAGGTGACGTGACATAAATAGCAAAGAATTGTTGTGGTTTTCTTCTGCTTTCTCTTAACCACAATAACAAAAGGGAATGTTAATGTATACTTTGGTGATTATCAACTAGAAATGTCAACATTTTTTAGATTGTCTTAGATTTTAAATAGTCATTTTGTTAACACATATTAATAGATTGTTGTTTAGAGATTGTTGTTTTCTTTTTGCGCCTGTGGAGAGGAGAGGTGAGAAAAATAGTAAATAACCTTTAGTTAACTATAATAATAATAAAGATATGTTAAGGAGAGGAAATGTTAGATGTCCTATTAATTGACTTTTTTCTTAGAATATGTTATAAAGATATAAGATATGGCAAATTGATTGAGACTGGGGGAAGAAAAAAATGCCAGTGAGTGGCTGTGTTCTTGAAATCTTAAATGAAAATGGTGGTATGGTGATAGTAAAATATATAAATGTTAACATATACAATTTAAACTGAATGGAATATATGTGATTGTGGAACGCACGAAATGTACTTGTGACCAATGGATACGCTTTCTACAAGATGTAATGTAAGATTATTTTTTTGTTCTTTTTCTGTAATAAAACTAATAAAATTTTTTTTAAAAAAAAGAAGATTAAAAAGTTAAAGATTTCTGGGAGTCAACTGGAAGTTCTCCAGCTGAACAGACATGGGGTGTGTGTGAGCTCTGAAGAGCCTCACATGAACCCTGTCTGACAAACCAATTCCAACATCCTTTTTGGATCAGAACCCCTCTGGAGGGGGGGCGAAGAAGGGACAGTGTCTCATCACACCCAGAGGAAGGCAACAGGTCCCTCGCAGGTCAGAGATTTGCTCTTTGAATCGGACTAGGGGCGGCAGCATGGTAACATGGCTGCACAAGAAGCTGGCTTCCAGCCAAAACAACTGAACAGGAGCATATTAGGACAAGATGAAAGACTGGTAAGAAGATCTAATTAACTCACAGTCATAAATCAAAACTTGGAAAAGGCAAAGAATCTTGAGAGTATAGATAAAATTAATGGACAGATCTGGATTTTGGCAAAAAGAAAGAAAGGGAAAAATGGAGGGTTGAATCACTAGCCCTCCAAAAAAGTCATTTGCTTGAAACAATTTGGACAGAAAAAAAGATAGTAGAGAAGTGACAAACCCAAATACAAACTCTAAATTTGCTTTTGGACTTGAAATAGAAACCAAACATACCAAGGAGATTTGCTTCGTCCGAATTTTTTCTAATTAATATATCTTAAGCAACTCCAATTAATGAGAGATGGAATGTAACAAGGGGAAAAAAACAAGAAAAAAGCACTATTTTCTCACTGACAACTGATAACCTAATCTTGCCTTTGCGGAGAAGATTTAATTAACCAACTGCCATAAATCAGAACTCAGAAAAGCAGGAGGCGAAGAGAAACACACACACACACACATTAAGAAAGAAAACAAAAAGTTAAAAGGTATCCCCTGTCCTACCATGACTGAGACAAAGGGTTGATATTCATTTCAGATTGTCAAATGAGAGTGCCTGCATTGCCTGTCATCTTGCAGCCAGCATGAAAATATCAGACTCAGTAGTCTTTCCCACCAAAGTGGCATCTATTTATCTATTTGCATTTGCGTGCTAGATTGGCATGTTCTGTGGTGAATAACAGGAGCTCACCGTGTCACATGGGCCCAGTGTCTTGACTGCAATTCATAGTTAAAATTGGCAATAAATTCACTTTGAATTTATTAAAACTTCTAGCTCTAAAAAAAATAACTTTTTGAACAAATTAGTCTAGTTAAATTTTGTGGTGTTTAAAAATGTTTTCTTGTATTCTGTATTTTTTCAAATTTATTTCAGCTAGCTCTGAAATATGAACTAAAGGTCTTTGAATAGGTCACAAGTTACCTATCAGACATGAAGCCATTCGCTGTTACTTCCACACCATGTAATGGCAACCAAAACATCTGCTGACTACAATGAACAAAAGCACTGATATGATGTACATGCAGTATATATTACAACTAGAGGTGGTATTAACTTACAGTACCTTCACTACCTGCAAATGTGAGCGTGCGTGCATGCTGACTTCGTTTGCACATGCCACATCTATGCATGCGCTCCGTCTTCCACATATGCGCTTTGCCTAAAAAGGGGGCCTAAGTGGAATGCTGAGTCGGGAAGGTGGGGCCACCCACGATTTCCACTACCGGTTTAGGCAAACCTGTCAGAAATGGCAGAATATCACCTCTGATTACAACACAAAATGTATACTATAGCAAGCTTAAGGGTTTTCCTTTTCTGCTATATCAATCTGCCTGATATTTAAGAAGGGAGTGATTGTCGTAGATTGGTTGCAACGCTTCTTTTGCTTATAACACAGCAACACAATTCATTCTCCTTCCATCCTCTGACATTTTCTAGCAGGCTGATAACATACGAGGTAGACTAGTTACTTTTATAACTTAATTTACTAGGCTGCCTTAACATTTAGGTGCCAATATAAAAATGCTTCAATAGTCGTTTTCTGTGGTTAGTTTTCATCTTTATTCTCCCCCCCCCCATTTCTATCTTTGTTGAATCATATTTTCTATTTATTATGACTATTATTATTTTTAATTTAATTGTACATTCTTTTTTTGTTAGGAATTCACATATCTGTCTGAATTTTTCTTTATTCATTAAAAGCCATTCTGTAGCTTGAAAAAAGTGGAAGTATAGTACTTAAATGATGAAAATATATTGTATTTATGAGGAAATCTGTTATTGTGAAAGTGTCATATTTATTGTGATATAAATGTTTGTATAGACAGTTCTTTTCATAGGGTTTTAATTTAATCCATGTAAATTTATGAGCTGGTGACTTCAGACCTATAGGCATATCTAGCAGGTGTGCAACTTCAACCATTTTAATCATAGCAGTCACTGTTATAAATGCCACTTGTAATATTGTATATTTAGTATCAATATTTTTATTATAAATATATATATAAGTGAGAGTCAGGTAGTGGTATTTATACCTTGGGGCATGTCTATTTAGTCCTGTGCAAGTCATTTTATGTTTATGCACAAATCACTATATTTTAAATTAAATATGCTGATATAATTGTACTATTTAAATTAAGGCTACTGAGTGCTTACTATGCAAATGTGCAGCTATGTAGTTGGGAAGTACAAATGCCCTTAACTTGTTTAGATCAGAAGGGAATGATATATGTGGCAGTGTGTCTGAAGTTCCTTGCTTTGCATATAACAAAACGTATCTCATTAAGAAATTATGGCTATGCTCCTGTGACTGTATTAACTGAGAATGACTTCCTGATTCATCATGTATAATTTCCTCTGAAAGTATCCTAATTCCATTCTAAGAGGACCTGCGGCAAATCTCAGAATAATGCATGATTCCAGATCATATGTTGTAAGGTTTCAATTTTATGCTAGCAAAACATAGATGCCTAGAAGGATGTTATTTTGATTTGTAGTGTTTGCATGTAGAGTATGCTGGTTTGTTTTTTTAAAAGAATGTATCAGTAACAGTGTTTTGTTTAAGGTAATTTAATCAGGTTTTTTTTTCTTTGACCTTCTGGGAAAAAACTCCCCATAAAAATGTATTAAGATAATTTACATTCCTTGTCAAATACCATGTTTGTTTCTTGGATAATAAAGGTTTCATTTCCTTGATTAAATTTATGTTTATATTTGACATTTTCCTGTGCTACATAAATCCACATGGTGGTTAAAGTCTATGCAATCCCAGTGCTTAAGTGCTAGGTTGTGTTGAATTTGGACACATCACATAAATAAAAGTGGTTTTACGTTTCACCTTCATCTGGTGGGTAAGCATTCCACCTTTTCTTGTGGAACATAATCACTTCTGACATGGCAAAATTAGATTCTGGCTATTTATTATCTACTGAAATCAAAAACTATAACTGGGAAAGCATGTGGCAAGTTCATTGGAGCAGCTTGCATGCAGAGAAAGAAAGGGCGGCTTTCCAGTTTTTAAGCTCAAGGTGATTTTCTTCTAATACCCAGAGCATTTTAATTAATTATCCTGAAAGATTGAGTAAATTATTATTTGAATACTTTATGGCATTACATGCTAACATTTCAAGGACAAAGCTCTTTACTTGCTTTTCAATAGTGCTTTACTTGTCAGAGTATATCTTCTGAATTTATGCAGTATACTACAGTGTAAAGAATAGTTAAATCTTGAGTACTATGAATTATTATTAAGTGTCTGAGTCAGATTTGATCTACTGGAAGAGGAATGAATATTTATGGATGCTTGGTTGAACTGAAAATTAAGAAAAGTATAGATATTACCTGCTTCTTACAGTTCATACCATTTTTGTCTGACCCCCATTATGCCCCTTTTTGAATACAATTTGTCCCATATTGCACAAAGTATCCCATATTGAAGCAGCATAAAACAAATTCTGACAAGTGTTAGTATTCTCCTTTTTATTTTCATCCAATATTAGACAGATAAACAACTATGGTGCTATATCAAATGAGCCATGTTTGCTTGTTTATAGGTTCTGTTTACCTGCATATTAGAACCATTAACTACCCAATCCCATTATAATTTCATGTGTTGTGTGAAGCCGGTCATTTTTTTGGAGGGAGGGGAGGCAGGACAGAGCCATGACCTCAACTGTGTTAAATTTGATGTACATGAATTTCAGTGTAGATGAAGAAAAATGGAGAAAAAAATATAAAATAGGGGTGTGCAGTTATTTAGCTCATTACAGTAAACATACATTTATTGCCGTAACCTGCATATTATTCTAACTTCGTATTTTGAGGACTGAGTAATGCAAACAAATTTGAAGGTGTACTATTCCTGCTATGCTTCCTCTTTTATAGACTTATTCATACAGTTACAGGAATATTTGACAAAACCAGGAAATAATTTCCTACAAGGGCTTTACACTCTCTTGTGCATCACGTCTAATTCAAACCTAATTCAGAAATCTATGTTTATTGGCACCTGGGGCTTTCCTACCTATAGTGTAGAGATGGACTTTGCAAACACACTTTTTGCGGGATGTAGATTGATTGAATACCATGTATATCATGTCTTTACGTGTTCTCAAAACATCTACATGTGGAGATGTGATATAACTAATCAAGGAGAGAAGCAACTTAGAACTGAGCAGAAATTTCCTGACAGTTAGAACAATTAATTAGTGGAACAGCTTGCCTCCAGAAGTTGTGAATGCCCCAACACTGGAAGTCTTTAATAAGATTTGGATAGCTGTTTGTCTGAAACGGTATAGAGTTTCCTGCCTAGGCAGGGGGTTGGACTAGAAGACCTCAAAGGTCTCTTCCAACTCTGCTATTTTATTGTATAACTGCCAGCTGCATATTCTACATATGGTAAATTAATTCTTTATGACATTCAGCAATAATTTTATTTTTGATAATGTAAATTGTTTATAGTCAGTGTCATTCAGCATTCTATGTGATTAGAGTAACGTAACAGTTCTGAGGTTCTTACATTGATAGTCATTCAGTGCAAAAAACACATAAAATTCTACGCTGTTAACTGAATTTTCAAATCAGTAATAGCAAGCTGTAGTCAATAAATAATTTTTAAATGATAATCTTCCAACTTTAGCTAAATCATTAGATTAGATGAAAGAATCCTTGTATTATATTCAGAGTTGAAGGAGATGAAATGGGGGAAGACACATTTAGAGTGTCTTCAACTAAAGATGAAATTGACCAAACACAGGTTAGAGCTTCTATTAAGGCCTTTCTTGTGGCCATAAGGGTGGCAAAATGCCAGTACTTCTTCACCCTTATTTTGTCTCCAGATTGCTGCTCCGCAGCCCTGTTTTGAGTGACACAAGCCCTCTTGGTTAAAGGGCATTTGAGATACTTTTACAAAGAAATGTGGAAGCATCTGTGAGACAAAATTACTCAGATTAGCTCACAGGTTGACGCTGAAGTTGAAGTAGATATCTAGGGTGGAGTCTTGCCTGGTCATCTGGGAAGGGTTTAACCCTGTTGAGACCTGAGGAAATGGACAGGGCCTTAGGCCTATGAGCTTAGGCATCTCCTCTTCAGATCCAAACCCCTCCTGGGTCATCAAAGTATCCTAGGGTATGTCATATGAATGGGTCCTAGAGATTCTTTAACTTGGGAAGATTGTTTCTTTACCTCTTAAGCCTTGTCGCCTAAGGCCTTGGTGCATCCCCTCCTCAAGAAGCCATCACTAGGCCCTTTGATACTAGACCACCTTTGTCCAGGATCCAAGCAACCCTTTTTGGGATGAGCTTCAGAGGATCCTGGGTGAAACGGAGTATCTGGATCCTTTTCAGTCAGGTTTCAGACCTGAGTATAGAAAGTAGTGCTTTTGGATGATCTCTGACTTGGGCAGGAGGGTGGTGGTGCATCCATCTTTGACTTACTTGATGATCTTTCTGCAACTTTTGATACCATTGATTATGTTATCCTTCTGGAATGAGTTGTGGATGAGATGCATGTGGAATGGATGTACTATTGCAGCATCTGGAGGTGAATCATAAGGGAGAAAATTTCATCCTTTGAAGAAATGGATTTAATCAAAATACTGTTGTCTGCTTCAGAGTTAATTCAAAATTTTGAACTGATTTAAAATTTTTAAACTATGTATAAAGTGGAAAAAAAGTTGATTTCCTATTAACATTCTTAACTCCTCCTTATGTTGATTATACCTCAAACTAAACATTACAATTAATTCTTGTTTTCTTTGACTTAATATATAATACTTGAATTAAATCTCTTTATGCACCAGCAACACATAAATTTAAATATGCTATGTTTGTGTATTTGCCAGACAGAAGGGGAAAAAGATCTGGTGGCATATTTAAGTTTGACACTTCTGTGCAGCTCACTTATCAATTCATTTCTGCCTTTTTAAAAATTGTCTTCACAATGTGGCCAGAAATGGGTTGTAAACCGAAATGAGGAGATAGAATAAAAGAAGTTTTTGAGAGCTTCTCTGGGCTTCTTTATCTACGGTATTTTGAATATCAGAAAGGACAATTAAGCCTCACCTAAGATTTGGGATGACATAAGTAAGGTGACCAGACGTCCCGCTTTTGACGGGACAGTCACGATTTTTAATACTTTGTCCCGTGTCCCGCAGCGTGTTCAAAAAGTCCCGATTTTCCAAAAGAAAGAAAATCAATTTTAAAAAGGACGCCGTTAAAAGAAAAGCTTTTATTTCTCTGAAGTGTTGTTCCCGATGTAGCCTTTAGAGGGCAGTGGTTTCCCTTCCTCCCCTCCTGCGCGTGCGTGTGCCAACACGTGCCATTTTTCTGCAGGGAGAGCGATGGCTTTCCGGCAGCGGCAGCGCGGCGAGGAGGAGGCTCAGTCCCGGGCCAAGCGGCTCAGCCATCAGAAGTTTTTATTTTTTTTGCCCGCTTCTCTCGGGCGCCGCTCTCCCTGCAGCCATGCCGTGCAAGCCGCTGTCAGCAACCTGGTGAGCCAAGGTTAACTGTAGTCAAATAAAAGTGGAGGTATGATGATGTTAATATAGTAAATATTTGAGTTAAGACATTTGAATTAATATGAATTATACTTGATGACGGTGGAAGAGATGCACAAAAGCTTTTTGTAACCAGCTGATATATTTTTTTTACATGTTTGTTGTGTTTTTTTGTCTTTTTTATTGTTGTGTGTATCAAATATATAAGTATATATAGAACAAAGAGATACAAAGTGTGTCTGTGGGGGGAAATATAGTTAGGATAGATTAGCAAAGGTAAGGGAATAAGAAATGATACTAAATTATGTCTGGGTTGGCGGAAGTACCATCCCAAGGAAACATAAACTGAGATTTAAAATAGATACACCAACAACAATAGAAAAAGAAAGGGAGAGAGGAGGAGAGAATGAAAGAAGACGGGGGAAAGAAGAAAGAGGTAAGGAGAGGAGGATGGAAAGGAGAGAAAGAGGAGGAGAGAGGGTAGAAAGGGGAAGAGGAAGAGCAGGAGTAGGAGAAAGGTACGGGAAGAAGGAAGGGGAAGGAGAGGAAAAAGGAGGAAAGTAGAGAAGGGAGGGAGGGAGAAAGGAAAGGGAAAGGAAAGGAAGATGGAAGGGAGAGAAAAGGAAGGAGAGAGGATAGGAAGGGAAAGAGGAAGAGTAGGAGCAAAGGAGAGGTAAGGGAAGAAGGAAGGGGAAGGAGAGGAGGAAGGAAGTAGAGAAGGGAGAGAGGGTGAAAAGAAAGAGGTAAGGAGAGAAGGATGGAAAGGAGAGAAAGAGGAGGAGAGAGGGTAGGAAGGGGAAGAGGAAGAGCAGGAGTAGGAGAAAGGTACAGGAAGAAGGAAGGGAAAGGAGAGCAGGAAGGAAGAAAGTAGAGAAGGGAGGAAGGGAGAAAAGAAAGGGAAAATAAGGTGGTGTTACAACAGGAGGAAGGGATGGTAAACAAAGCAACCCAAACTGTATATTATAACCTATTAAATGAAATAATAAATGTATAAGAATGATAAATGTTAAAACACTTGTAACCAAACGACATGCTGTATGTGATGATGGGGTTTTTTTTGTATTTTTTTGTTTTGTTTTTTTTCTTTAATTGTTGTGTGTATGTGTTGTCTATGTAATAAAAATTAAAAAAATTAAAAAGAAAAGTTTTTATTTCTTTGAAGTGTTGTTCCCGATGTGGCCTTTAGAGGGCAGTGGTTTCCCTTCCTCCCCTCCTGCACGTGCGCGCGCCAACGCGCACCGTTTTTCTGCAGGGAGAACGACGGTTTTCCGGCGGCGGCAGCGCGGCGAGGAGGAGGCTCGGCCCCGGGCCAAGTGGCTCAGCCGTCGGAAGTTCTTTTTTTGCCCTCTTCTCTTGGGCGCCGCTCTCCCTGCAGCCATGCCGTGCAAGCCACTGTCAGCAACCTTGTGAGCTGAGGGGAGGCAGGAGGGGATCTGGTTGGGAGAGACTGGCAATGGGGGTGGCTTTTGATAGGGTTGGGGGAAGAAATCAGGGGAAGGCTGCTTTGCAACCGCCAGCAAAATCCCATTCCCCCCTCTTGCTTTTCCTTCTGCTTGCTCCATCCCAGCGGAGGCTGAGCCCGCCTCTTATTTGGATCTCCTGCATCCCCCCCCCCAAATGGAGCACCCCATTTCAAGCAACGAGGGGCACCAAGCAGGGCAGGGTTGCAAATACCCCCTTCCCCCAAGGCTGTAGGCGAAAGCTGCTCTCCAGCATCCCGTCCCTGTCCTGCCTTCCCGGAGCCATCTCTGTGGAGGTCCTTTTTGGCTTTAACACAAAGCCTTGAGGGGGGAACAGGGCGCGCCCAGGCACCTATCTCGGACTCTGCCCCTGAATCAAGAACGCTGGAGAAGCGGGCGCGGATCACTGGCTTTTTAAATCAACTTTTTGGAAGGAGGATGGGAGGAAGGATGGGGCAAGTACTGAAGGCATCCCGACTGAAATCATTTTTTTTAAAAGCCATTTTTTAAAAATCCCACTTTTAAGGCGGTGAGCAGATCTAATGCTCCTTCCGACTCCCCACAACAGAGAAAGGGAGGGGGGAAGAAAGTTAGGGAAGGAAGGAAAGAAGGAAGGAGAGGAAAGAAAGAGGGAAGGAAAGAAGGAAGGAAGGAAGGAAAAGAAGGAAGGAAAGGAAGAAGGAAGGAAGGAAAGGAGGAAGGAAGGAAAGAAGGGGAAAAAAAGAGTGCCTGGCCTTATTTCATCCAAGCAGGTTTTCATGCCTAAAATGGGACTAGAAACTCCTGATTTCTTGTCTGGTGCCTGAACCACTACTAGGCAAACTGGCTCTCTTATCCATATTTAATCTACTGTGACCAAATATCTTCCAAATCGTGCCAGGAAAGCAGCTCAGCATAGCTGCATTGAGCAACAGGAATTATTTTTACGGCTGTGTAGTTTCTCCTTTTGCAAAACTAGCAGATTAAACAGCAAACTCGCCACAAGATTGCAAGTAACTTCTAAAACTTCTCCTCAAATAGCAGTTATCTGAAACTACCCAGTGAGCAGAGTTGGGTGTTGATATTATTGTATCTCTGTATAAAGCCATGAATTTGTTATAGAAGGTCATAGACAAATAGCTGTCCTTTGGGGTCATTACAGGTGTCTGAAATAGAAGAACATGGGTGTTTTCTGATACGGAAGCATTTTGTATAAAATAGAGTGCAACATTGGCTAATAAACAATAGCTCCAAACTTCGTTTTAAATTCATACATTTAAATTCATTGCTATTTTCACATACTATGTGAATGAGACAGTTTTTATATTCCAACACTTCAGGATACAGTGTTAAGCTTATTGCATTGGGAAATTTTGTACAACATTTGCTTAAAATATTTAAGAAAAAAATGGTTGGATATTTTGTTGTTTAGAATGCAAGGCAAGCACACTTCAATTTTAAGGGATTGGGATTATTTCCATATACTGTACAGCTAGACCTCGACTTACAACCACAATTGACCCTAAAATTTCCATTGTGAAGCAAGACGGTTGCTCATTTCATGACTTTTCTTTCCACAGTTGTTAAGTGAGTCACTGCAATTGTTAAGTGAACCATGCAGTCATTAAGCAAGTTTGGCTTTTCCGGGTCACTTTGCTTGTTGGAAACCAGCTGGGAAAGTGACAAATGGTGATCGCATAATCCTGGATACTGCAACTATCATGAACACATGCCAGGTGCCAAGCAAATTTTGACCATGTGGTCAGGAGGATGGTAGAGTAGTCATAAAAGAGAAAAACAGTCACAAGTCAGAAGAGCAACAAAGATTATTAGGGGACTGGAGACCAAAACATATGAGGAACTGTTTCTGGAACTAGGTATGTCTAGTTTAATGAAAAGAAGGACTAGGAGAGACATGATAGCAGTCTTCCAATATCTCAGGGGTTGCCACAAAGAAGAGGAGTCAAACTATTCTCCAAGGCACATGAGTGTAGAACAAGAAGCAATGGGTGGAAACTAATCAAGGGGAGAAGTTGTGAATGTTCCAACACTGGAAGTTTTTAAAAAGATGTTGGATAACCATTTGTCTGAAATGGTGTAGGGTTTCCTTCCTAAGCAGGGGGTTGGACTAGAAGATCTCCCAGGTGCCTTCCAACTCTGTTATTCTATTCTAACATATACTGTTTTAAAGAAGCACAGAAGGAACAATCCTCCAGGCTTTAGTGACTATCACTAAGTGTTGTAGCTTATGATTTTTGATGAATGTAGTCTATTTTATTTTTATTTATGTACACTGAGAGCATATTCACCAAAGACAAATTCCTTGTGTGTTTAGGAGTTTAGCTTCTCTGTCTTGAAAATGTAAGCTAGCATAAGGCATTATAATGCAAGCTAGCCTTAGCTTTCAAACAGTTCATTTAGTGACCAAAGTTACAATGGCATTGAAAAAAGTGACTGATGTCCATTTTTCACACTTAGCAACCATTTTTCACACTTAGCGACTGTTGCAGCATCCTCATGGTCACGTGATCAAAATTTTGATGTTTAGCAACAGTTACAATTTATATTTGTAAATTGTAGTTATGTTGAAATAAAAAATATTACAATACTATTTGTATTTTGATGTTTGGCAACAGATTCGTATGTATGATGGTTTCAGTGTCCTGGAGTCATGTAATCGCATTTTGTGACCTTTTGGCAAAATATAAAATTTTTAATCAACCCTCCCCCCCCCCCGGGGTCAATGGGGTCTCTCTTTACCAATCTGAAAATCTGGTCACCTTAGACATAAGGGAAGTTAGTCCCGATCTAATTTTGAATTTTGAGAGGGTAAATTTAACTGTCTCAGAGTTAAGTTCCGACTTTTGTCACCAAAAGACAGAAATTCCCAAATGATGGCAGATAATCAGCATCTATTAAAACCTGGTTCCAGTCAGTTAGAGGGAGGAAGGTGAGTATTAATTTATAGGCCGAGAACCTTGTATGCCCATAAAAAACATTTCTTGATTATGACCAGCAACATGTTTTCCGTGGGTATACCATTAACTGCTGGAATTGCATAGAATCAATTAGAACAGTTCTAGGAAATTTATTTACTAACATTATTATTTTTTTAAAAAAACAATTTGGAAGCAATTCAGGGAACCACAGCTTATGATCTGGCTCCCCCCACCCCAAGTAATTTATAAAAGATAAAACTACTTTTGTAAAATATTATTTTGCATTTCCTACATGGACTGATATTAAAGTTGATATTAATCTGCTATATAATAGTGGGAAGATTGACTGCAGTGATGCCAACAGTTGACATTTTCAGAATTTTTACATTTCAGTAAAACTGTTTAAAACATTGTAGGGAGTCTGAGCAAGGACAAGAGAGACTAGCAGAACATATTGTGTTTAAAAGGAGATCTTAAAATCTAGCTAAGTCTTAAAATTTATGTTGTGTAAAATCCCATTTTAGACAGACAAAAACAACCATTGGAACTTTTTATAAACATAAAATGCTAAGAAAAAGTGACAGTTATTTACAGAGCATTTCTTATTTCCAGAGTGAACATAAAGTTGTAACCTATGAACTGGTTACAAACTGAATATGACTGTGAAATGCTACAGACTTTACTACCCACTAAGTAACTAATATTTATGGGCCTTTGTGGACATTTGCCATTATAAACACTAGAATAGTCTTTTGCAAATATCGAGAAACAGTTTGATTAGTGGAGAAAATGCAGCCACCCATCCAGAGGTGGGTTCCTACTGGTTTGGCCCGGTTTGGCCAAACTGGTAGTGGCATGTCAGCCTGGGTCGCAGAACCTGCAGCAACCCAGGTTGGCCATGCCCCAAACCGGTACCCTGGTCGCCACCATCACCGCCGCTATCTTTTTTTAGTTCTATGCACAAGCAGAACAATTTCCATCGACCTACACATGTGCATGCAGCATTTGCAGTGCGCCCACAAGCGAACCACCAGTAACACCGACCAGAACCCACCCCTGCACCCATCTAAGCCAAGTGATGTTAAGTGGCTTCTAATACAAAAGCATAAAAGATATTCAAAATAATAATACAATAAATGGACTGAGGGTCAAGATGATTATAAATTCCTGGGCCACTTCAGATTCTGGGACCAAAGAACAGAGGTTGAAGTCTTCCAAAATCACCATTATCTGGGGACTGCCAACTCAGTCATAGCACCAAGTGCAAGCACTATGCAAGAGAGAAGTAAAACAATAGCAGCACCAGTGGTGGATTTCAAAATTTTTTAGAACCTCTTCTGTAGGTGTGGCCTGCTTTGTGGGATTGGCTTGCCAGCCATGTGACCAAGTGGGAGTGGCTTGCCAGCCATGTGACCGAGTGGGAGTGGCTTGGCACTTGGGCATGGCCAAGTTGTAAAATGTGTGAAACTCACTTAACAACGCTCTTGCTTAGCAACCAAAATGTTGCATCAGAAACTGGCATTTGAAGGACGCAAGACCCTTGCACTTCTAACATTTAGAACCCCCCCCCCCCAAGGATATTCAAAATTTACAGCTTTAAGACTTTAAGGTTTAGATAGGACTTTTAGAGGCGGGCAGGTGATTGGTGAGCTAGCCAATCAGTGAGTGTTGGGAGGGGCAAGTGTGGTGCGAACAGGCAGGGGGAGGGAGCTGGAACTGGTTTTAAACGGCACGGTAGATTTGTGGAATCTCTTTTATAGGAGAGGTTAGAACTGGCAGGAACCCACCCCTGAGCAGCACCCAACTGATCACTGAAGCCCAACATTACAAATAAGATTTCCCAATCGTTATCTGTGGAGCAGAACCCCCAGCAGAGTTTCTCAGATTACAATAACTGCTCTATTGTTACCGCCTTGAATTTATAGCTGGTGCCAGCGGGGCACAGTTCTGACAGACCCCCAACTTGGTTTGGGCAATGGATAGCAGGTTGGCCCTCTCAGCCATAATAAGATCACGATTTGATCTTTTTACTCACTGTTGCTTTTTTACTAACTGCAGATGCTTTCCATCTCTTCCAGTGCAGAAATACCTTGCATTTTTTTTTCAATTAATATAAAAGTATGAATTTTAAAGTGTGAAGTTGTTAGCCATTTTTCCTTAACAGTCATACAAAATAATAATCATATGACATAACACTTAATTTGTGGCTCATGCGAGCTGCTATCGTCAGGGTAGGGGGTGATTTTATTGTATTTATTTATTTGATCCTTTTGTATTACGTTTATTGTTTTAAATGATGTTTTATATTCTGCAAGCTGCCTTGAGTCGCCATGTGCGAATAAGCAGCAATATAAATTTAATAAATAAATAAATACATTTTGGTTAGCATGGTTGATTTAAATTATTAGTATCCTATTCTGGAATGAGATAAGATCAGGGGTGGGTTCTGCCCAGCACTACTGCTGGTTCGCTCGTGTGTGTGCTGTGTGTGTGTGCATGCACAGTGTGATAAAAAACAAGATGGCTGTGCCATCAGCACTAACCAGGGAATCAGTTCGGGAGTGTGGCAGGCCGCCACACCACTACCAGTTCAGCCGAACCGAACCATTAGAAACCCACAACTGGATAAGATCCCTTGCTGGAGAAACATTTGCTGGCTGGACCATCTTGAAAAAAATATTGCAGCATTAATATACACATTAGAAAAACAATATATGTAGTTTAGAGTTGAACTGTTGAATTATTTAGGCTCTCTAAGTTTAGCTGCATAGATATTTACCAGATAGATATAACATCAGTCTGACCAAAAATGGGATTGTCTAGCTGTTAATATATAGTAGTTTTCCATGCCAATTTTGGCAAAGGTATGGTTTCTTTAATTGATAGTTATCATTGATAATAAATAATTAGATATTATTTTTCCATTTTTTGAATCTGGTGCTGTTTCCTCCTTATTGGGTGTTGGCTGTTGGGGGAAATGTGTCCTAGAATGTTTATTTCCTTCTTAAGCTTTTTATTGTGTCGTCTTTTAAATAGTATATAAATATGGTTTATTTCTATATATCTGTTGAGTGCTGATATGCCTGAATGCTTTTAGGAATTCCCTAGGATTTTTATGTGCAAGAAAACAACTTCTATATTTCTAGAATGCAGATTGGAAACTGTTTTGATTGGAACTTCTTCACAGATATTTCTTCCTGTTGTGTATGAGCTTTATTTAATAGCTATGAATCAGTTCAGAAAATGCAGAGACTTGATTAATAAAATATATCACCTGATCTAAGTCATTTAATTATGAATGTACAGGGAGCCTGTAATGTTAAAGTGGAAGCATCCGGTGAGATTTGTTGTTCTTTGGAAAATATTCATCACTTGACTGAAAGTAAAAACAATATCAGTGGCTTTGCTTTCATGTGGCTTAGTAAGTTATACTCTTTGATGCTCTGTTATGACATATCTAAGAAGAAGAAAGTATGAACTAATTATATTAATGAAGGAACCAAAATGCAAAAAGAGGTGATATAAATTGTTCTGGGTTTTTCTTGGAATTACCTTTCCTACAAATTGAGGGGCTGAAAACAAGCTGAACGAACTTGTAAAACTACGATCTTCTGTTAGTGCCATAAGATTGTCTTCATTATTTGAGTGTCTAAGTTGGCAATTGAGGATTCTGCTTGTTCTGCTATTGTACAAATTGTATTTTTTATCATTATGAACCAACAACAAATTTAAAATACATGCTTTAATCAATATCTTTATTAAATCCAGTTTAATTGTTTTTGAAATTCATTCCAGTCTACTGTGATTAATGTGGAGCAAAACTCCCTGCCCCCTCCAAGGTATGTAGAATTATATCACAGGAGTGATTTGGGATCATCCTGTAATAATTTTATTCAGATTAAAGTAACTCTATTATCTTCATTGTATAGTCAGTTCCATTATGGATAATAGGAGCCTAATTTAAAAAGATTAGAAGGAAACATACACAATTGAAAACTAAAATCCAATTTTAAGAACTTAAAAGGTAAAATATTAAACTCTAACTTTTCTTGCTAGTGCTTCCTAACTTTTGAAAGCCTTCAAAGGAATTTCAGGACAGCAATAAGGAAGGAATGAGCACAATGAATCAAAAGATTGATAGCACTAGCACTTAGACTTATATACTGCTTCACAGTGCTTTATAGCCGTCTCTAAGCAGTTTACAGTGTCAATGTTATTGCCCCCAACAATCTTGAGTCCCCATTTTACCAACCTCCGAAGACTTTGTCAACCTTGAGCTGGTGAGATTCGAACTGCCGAACTGCTGGCAGCTGTCAATTAGCAGAAGTAGCCTTCAGTACTGAAAGCAGTACTGCATTCACTACACCACCACGGCTCTTCAACCTTGGTTTCCTTTTCTAATCAGAAGAGTATATGCACTTATGTGTAGTTAAACATACCTTGCAACTTCCATCACTTTTCATTTGTACATTATATGTAAATTTGGAAGAACAATCTTAATAACTGAATTGTAACATGTCATATTGAATGTACTATTATGAAAGCAAATATGATTTTTTTAAAAAAATGGCATCTGTCCTCTGTTCCCATAATTGATTTTCCATACCAAGGCTACATACCAGGTTTATTCTTTATTCTGAGCCAAACCTTTGACTTTGGAAAGATGTTAACAAAATGAATTTAGCTAAGAAAACTGGAATTGCACAATTTTGTTTTTGTTTTTAGGAGTGAACTACTGTACCTCCCTGTAATAGTCATTAATAATGACAGGTGTATACAGTGCAGAGTTCCCCCACATTATTGTCAGTACCAAAGAAAGAGAGAAACAATTTATTACAGACACAAGGGAGAGGACATCAGCTGAACTACAAGAGCAGAGCAGAATTGAATGGGAGAACTGAATGTTATCCTTTGTAAGAGTTTTGTATTTAATTGTAAGGAATAACATTACAAAGCATCTGCTTTTTTACAGGACATAGGAAAGCACATTCATTATTTCTTCAAGAAAATACATTTCCAAAAATAATAGCATGCACATAAATAGATTAGAAACATTTACAGTGTGAATAAGAGATGAGGACAAGAGTCACCAGACATACCTCAGCTCTGAGTAATTGACATAGACATATGGATATAGTGAAGCAAATGTTTAAGAGCTTTTGATCTACTTACTATAGCTAGCACCTTCTAAACTGTTCTCTTCTTCAGAAACCTTAGGTGTTTGGCTTTTTGATTAAGTTTCTAAATGTAGGAATGGAAGAAGAAGAATGAACATTTGTAAGAAACTGGTTTCACATTGAAAGGTACTACAAAAAAAGTAATCCCTAATGGACTTAAAGTTTGCTGAATTGTCATAGGTATGCTTCAGTTATATTTGACCAAAATGAAGTTTAAACACAACCAATGTAGAAATATACTGAGGATGATAAACAATGCAAAGGAATCTCAAGGATGCCTTTAAGGTTTAAATAGAGTATCAGCTGAGTAGACTCAGTTCAATTTTCTGTATCAATTATGTCTTTTTACAGATATTTATAATTATATTGGTTGGGATAACATCATTGATGAGATAAAAATTCTTTCTAAAGAAGTAGAAGGTTAACATATAGAGCAAACAAAATAGAAATAGTAAGGGCTAATGAACAGAATATTATTCTTATCAAAATTTCGAAGGCATTACCTTTTACTAAAAACTTTAATGATATCTAACAATTTTGTAAATAAAGTAAAACATGATTAGTAAAAGTGATGATTTCTACTGTCTACTTAAAAGATAAGGTAGGGCTTAGAATTAATTTTCTTAGGGATAGAGTTCCAGAAATTCCACATTTTTCAAACATTTAGAAAAGTTGCAAAATTGTAGACATTGAAAAGTGAAAAGTTGTCGAATTCAGCCTACATGACTGTTCGCACAAATTGACAATGATTAGGAGAAATCAAAAACAAGCTATTGGAATAAGCAGCATGCTTTAAGTTTTTTGTGGGAAAGAAGAGAATTAGCTGATAGGTAGAGTACTTGAGTACTTCAAAATACTTTTTATGGACTTTTTCTGTAGGAAATTATATATAATAGTGTAATACAATGTAAGAAAGATGATGAAAGATGGAATTAAGGTTTTTACGTGCTTTAAAAAAGATGTTGCTAACGGAGATGGGAATTTGAAATAACATAATGAAAGGTCATGTAAACAAGGCAAAGCCAAACAAATAAATCCTAAGTGAAATAAAAACAAAGGGGACCAATTCTATATTCTGTTTCCCAGTTATTATCGTGAAATACATCTTTAATATAAGGAACTTTTGAAATCTGAAATGGCAGAAAGAGAAACAATTGAAATCTATAGGACAAAATTAAAATGGAAAGGGAATTACAGTATAAAACAAAACAAATACGTTTCCATTTTAATATTGAAGACAGGTACAAAATTTTGAATATGAAGTCAGAAAAGCATTAATAGCATAATGGAGCTCTCGTTTTGGAACATTTAAATGTTGATAATTTGGAAGTATTTTAATATTACTATTGAGCTGAAATCTATCATCCAATGCTTTTCCAATGCTAGCATAGCATAGCATATCATGATAGATTTTCCAAATCTATCATCCAATGCTTTTCCAATGCTTTTCCAATGCTTCCAATGCTTTCCAATGCTTCCAATGCTTTTCTACTTTGAGGTTTCAGAATTTCTTTTTGTGGTATTTTTTGACTGTTACAAGGTGATGGAGGAAGTTTTTGGCCATTGATTTCTATTACATATCTCATCATCCAGCAGTCTCTCTACTAACTGTGCTTTCTCCTCTGTAAAAAAGAAAGAAAATATTCCTCTTGATGTCTTCCTTCAAGGTAATTGAAGGCATAGAAATCTAGAACAATAAGAGTGAAAAGAATAACTTAAATAAGATAGATAGGCATCTTTTTATTTAAGTATATGCATTTCTCCTGCACACTGCTTGGAGAGTCCAAGTATGGGTATTATTACAGTCTGCTTGCCCTGGACTGAGAAGTCTTTTCCCTGGCCACGCCTCCTTGCATGGCCACGTCCTCCAGAAAAAATTCTCAGTCCAGCCCGATCGGATTGTTTTCTGTGAGCTCCAGTTTTTTTGAATTTAATTTCCTAATTTGGACTCTCCAAACTGTCTTTTCTCTCTTAAATCGCTATTTCTTTCCTTCCCTTTCTGTGCAGCAGCTTGGATTGCTGCTTTGAAGCCTCGTGGAGGCTAGGAGGCAGACGGCTGTGGGGGGGGGGTGTTTCCAAGCCGCGTGCTTGCAGCCGGCTTCGGAGGCATGCCGCTTGACTAATTAGAGGCACAGAGGGTGGCAGACGGCTCCAGGGACCGCAGCGAGGCTGCGTTTGGTCAGTTTTATTATTTTCTCATTTTTTTGTTTCTTGGCCCTAGAACATGAGGAGGCCTGCCGCAGAGATGAGCGGGGCCTGCGGAGCAGCCGCACGTGTCCACGCTCGTTCTCTCTTTCCCCTCATGCTGCTGCAGCAGCCATTTTAGGGCTGGGAGTTTCGCGCCCTTTTAAGGCCCTGGCCTCTGCTTCAGCCCCGTCTCACCGGGCTGCTGCTGGGTGGTCGTGGGGGTCAGCGGGGGGTTTTCCCATCCCTCAACTGCCCCTAGACCACCTCCATCGATCCCTAAGCGGCGCTGGCTCCTGAGTTTCCATGCCTGAGCCCTGGCACAGGGAGGCCCCGGGCCTGCAGATTGGCAGTAAATTTTTAAAAATAGGAGAGGTTTTTTTCCTCCTCATTGCTGACTGTTGGGTGGCCCCCTGGATAGCCCGGTTGAATGTTTGACTTAAAAAGCTACACATTCAGTATCCTCCTCCTTCTCTGCTCTGCTTATGAATTTCTTCTTCTCTGGTTGTGCATTCATCTGTATTGTGGAGTGCCTTAACTCATGAACTCTCTCATTTTTCTATTGCAGAGCAGTCTGTCTTTTTCTGCCAACTTGCCTGATCAACCTGTGTGTTTTTCCTCATGGATCCCTCTACTTCAGGTTCCCTTGCTGGTAGACAGGGTCCCCCGCAGGCTCCGAGCGTGGCTTCCCCCCCGCTATGGAAGATGGTTTGGGCAGGGTGCGGGTGGTCAGTCAGGGTAAACACCCCAAGACCCACTCTGTGGCCGAGGCTAGGGACGCTGAAAGGCGCCAGAGAGCCCTTGACAAGCAATTTGAGAAGGCCAGGCGCCTGGCGGAGAGGGATGCTCTCCCGTCTAACCCTGGGGTTTCCTTGGCTCCTCCCCCTTCCAGAGAGGATCCCGCAGCTCTGTTGGCCGAGGAGGTTGGGTCGCAGGACTTATCCTTCGGCAGGTCCTTAGCTCCTTCCTCTTCTGTTCCCTCCTGGTCCTATGACCAAGAGCAAGACCCTGTAGGACATTCTGTTTCCATTCCTCAGGATATTTCCCTTCCCCTTCAGGGAGAACATGCTGATCCGGACATGGGTTCGGATTCTGACTCTGAGGCTGAGCTTTCCCCTAGCATGCAAAGGATGATGGACAGGGCCATTGCTAAGGCTGTTGAGGCTGCCATGCAGAAGTGTGAGCGCCCGGTATCAGGTCTCTCTAAGGTCGCTCTTGCTGAGCCGCCACCGCCAAAGCGGGTGTGCCATCCTTCCCTTGAATCCTCCATGGTCAGTGAGACCTCGGCTCCTGAGGATCCAATTCAGGATCTTTTTCAGTTGTCGGATGATGATGATGATCTCACATCTGACGCCCCATCCTTCTCGGGGGTCTTCAAGCCTTCACTCTTTAAATCCATCCTGCAGAAGGTGAAGGTGGCCACCGGTGAGGGGATAAAACCCACCCCAGCTCCTCCTGCTGCTGGGGCCACCCCGGTGAACCCCAATGCAGCAATGTTTAAACTCCCTCCTTCTCATCAACAGTTGGTCCCGATCCCTGAATTGTTCCTTGACTTAATTCAATGCCAGTGGGATCAGCCGGCCACCTCTTCCTCCCCCAGTGGGGTGGATAAACAGTTGTACACCATGGAACCCGCCCTGGAGAACCTCCTGGTACTCCCAGAGGTAGACCCCCCTATCACGGCTCTGACTTCCAACACGCCCCTTCCCGCGGACCTCCTTGAGGGTCTCAAGGCGGAGGACAAAAAAGCAGAGAAGGCCTGCCACAAGATTCACCTGGCAACGGCCTGGGCCATTAGTGCGGCCTCCTCCGCCTCTTTTTTCAATAGGGCAGTCGTAATCTGGTTGAGGGAACTCCTGCGCAAGCTTCCTCTTGAAGACGTCCGTCTTCATCAGGATGTGTCCAAGACCATTGCGTCCGCCCAGTATGCCACAGACGCCTCGCTTAACGCCACCAAGTTTGCATCCAGGGCCTTAGCTGCAAACGTCACGTCCCGTCGACTTATTTGGCTCCGCCACTGGCAGGCGGACCAAAAACATAAGTGGAAGTTAGCCGCAGCGCCCTTCAAGGGTGCCAAATTATTTGGGGAGCTGCTAGACAAATTCCTTATAGAATCTAAGGATAAGAGGAAGGTTTTACCATCAACTGCCAAGAAGCAGAATCGCAAGCCCTTTCGCTTTCGTAGGAGGCAGTCCTTTCGTGCCTCAGAGCCATCCACTTCCACCGCTTTCAACCCTGCCAACCGTTCCTCGGGTCAATCAAGGGAGAGGGCGCAGGAGAGATCCTCCTTTCGTGACAGGGGGGGCAGCAGTTCGGGTTCCGCAAGTTTAACCGCGACGGGGCTTCCAACAGATGCTTTTGCAAGTCTAAGTGACTCCCCGATGTCATCTCCCATAGGGGGTCGCCTCCAGCTGTTTGCCTCTCATTGGGCTCGGACAGCGGAGGACGCCTGGGTACTTCAGACCATCAGGGAGGGGCTCTCACTGGAATTTCTTTCCCCCCCTCCCAGGAATTTCATCAGGTGCCCAACTCCTTCCTGCCCTGTAAAAATGGAGCGGATGGACCAGGAGGTCCTTCACCTCCTGGAGATAAACACCATAGAGCAGGTGCCCCCTGGGCAGGAGGGGAGGGGTTACTACTCCATCCTTTTTCTCATCCCCAATTGCTCGGGGGGGTGGAGGGCCATCTTGGACCTCAAGAACCTCAATCGGTTCATTGCCTATCGGAGGTTCAAGATGCAGTCCCTCCAATCCATCCTGGCGGGGATCCGCCAGGGGGACTTCCTGACATCAATAGACCTGAAGGAAGCGTATCTCCATATTCCCATCCGCCCACAGCACAGGAGGTTCCTGCACTTCTTTTACGCCGGCTGACACTTCCAATACCTGGCCCTTCCATTCGGCCTGTCGTTGGCCCCCAGAACCTTCACGAAGGTTCTGGCGGTAGTGGCTGCGCACCTCCGGCGCAGACCCATACGGCTCCAATGCTACCTGGACAACATTCTCATCCAATTGTCGTCCAGGCTGCAGGCCATGCGGGATCTGCGCATAACTATGAGGACCCTCAGAAACCACAGGTTCTCACTGAACCTGGAAAAGAGCCATCTTTCCCCCTCCACCAGAATCAACCACCTGGGGGCGGTGATAGATTCTTCATGTTGCAGGGTCTTCCTCTCCCCAGAGTAGAGGCTCTCCGTTCCCTAACACACCAGGTGATCCGTGCAAGGCAGTCTCAGCTGATTCTCCTGTCGCAGTTACTGGAGAAGATGATATCCTGCCTGTCGATTGTTCCTTGGGCCAGGCTACACTCAAGAACTCTGCAGTGGCTGCTTCTACCCCACCAGAGGGCCAACAGGAGCAACTCGAGCATGTTGATCATCGTCCCTCCACCTGTGAAGAGGTCTCTCCGATGGTGGATGTCACTGGCGATACGCAAGGGCCACCTCTTCAAAGAACCCGACAGGGTTGTCGTCACCACCGACGCCAGTCTCTCCAGCTGGGGAGTGCACCTGGGCCACCTTGTGGTTCAGGGGAAGTGGTCTGTGTCAGAATCCCGCTGCAGTATCAACCTCCTGGAGCTGAGAGCAGCGAGGTTGGCTCTCCGTCACTTCCACCGGACGGTTCGTCGACGGCACGTCCTTCTGATGACAGACAATGTAGACACCAAGGCGCACATCAACCGCCAGGTTGGCACCAGGTCCAAACGCCTGATGACGGAAGCGGAAGCCCTTGGCCACTGGGCGGAGCATCATCTAGAGTCCATCTGCTTGGACCACATCTCGGGCGTAGAGAACACCCGCGTGGACTGGCTCAGCAGGACGACCATCGACCCTGCCGAGTGGCAACTCAATCCCGTCCTCTTCCGCCGTCTGACTGCCAAGTTCGGCCTGCCCCTGATGGACCTATTCGCCTTCAGGGAGAACGCTCAGCTGTCGAGATTTCTCTCCCGTTTCCAGACTCAAGGGGCGGAAGGAACGGACGCTTTGCGGTGCCACTGGCCCCGGGGCCTGCTATATGCCTTTCCTCCGCTTCCACTTCTGCCACAAGTAATCTCCAAGATCATGGAGTAGGAAGCGGAGGTGATTCTCGTGGTCCCTCATTGGCCCTGGAGATCGTGGTTCGCCGACCTGATCAGTCTGTCGGTGTCTCCTCCGTGGTGCTTTCCTCCGAGTCAGGTTTACCTTCGTCAGGGGGCAGTCGTCCACCCCGACCCCCAGTGGTTGCAGTTGGCCGCCTGGCACTTGAAGGGGACCTGTTAAGGAGCGAAGGTTTTTCGGACGAGGTAGTACGTACCATTCAAGCTGATCGTCGACCCTCCACGACGAGAATTTATGATGCCACGTGGGCCTCCTTTGTCAGGTGGTGTGAGGAACGACTATTGGACCCTGTCACTGCACCCATGAGGCGCGTTTTGGATTTTCTACAGGGGGGCCTGGACAGAGGTTTGTCCCCCAACACACTGCGTCGCCAGGTGGCTGCTTTGGGGACGGTCTGGGCCGGGGATCCTCCATTACCTCTAGGCAAGATTCCTAGGGTGTGCATCTTCCTGAAGGGCGCCTCGAATCTACATCCACCCACCGTCCACCGGTATCCCACCTGGCGGCTGTCCGTAGTGCTCCAGGCACTCACCGCACCACCCTTCGAGCCTCTCAGATCCATCTCTCTTCGCCATCTGATGCTGAAGACAGCCTTCTTGATTGCTATCACTTCCGCTCGCCGCATCTCCGAGCTGGTGGCCTTGTCGGTGCGTCAGGACCTTTGCATCGTCCATCCCGACAGGGTCGTTTTATGGCTTGATCCGTCCATCCCGAAGGTCAACTCCCTTTTTCATAGGGCGCAGGAGGTCATCCTCCCAAGTTTCTGTCCTTGTCCTTCCCATCCTCGGGAGCGTTCGTGGCATACCTTGGACGTTAGGCAAGCCCTGAAGGCCTACCTTCATCGTACGTCGGAATTTCGGCAGTCCGAGGCCTTGTTCATTTCCTTTCAGCCTGGCTCTCTGGGCAAGAAGGTCTCCTCTTCCACCGTGGGACGTTGGCTGAGGGCATGCATCGCCTCTGCTTATGAAAGTCAGGCCAGGACGGTCCCTCGTAACATCACGGCTCACTCAACAAGGAGCGCCGCCACCTCCGCAGCCTGGGCCTCCCAGGCCTCGATTGAAGAGATCTGTCGGGCGGCGGCATGGTCTTCGCCTTCTCCTTTCGTCAGGCACTACAAGCTTGATGCCTTTGCCTCCGCTGAGGCGGCCTTCGGCAGAAGAGTGCTCCAGGCGGTTGTTCAGGCGGATGAGCCCCGGGACATTTCTTCTGCCCGCCCTGATGGACAGCAACTTGGGTATGTCCCATACTTGGACTCTCCAAGCAGTGTGCAGGAGAAAGACCATTGGTTCTTACCTGAAGGGTCCTTCTCTGCACACTGCGGGAGAGTCCAACCCACCCAGCTGTCCCGGGGGTGGTGGTGGCATCATCTAGTGACTCAGAATTGTGACTCTTGTGTGTCCTCTGGACTTGATCTTGAATCTTATCAGGACATCCTCACGGACTTGTACTCTACCTTATTGTGACATCCTCATGGACTTGACTACTTCCATTTTTTCTGGAGGACGTGGCCACGCAAGGAGGTGTGGCCAGGGAAAAGACTTCTCAGTCCAGGGCAAGCAGACTGTAATAATACCCATACTTGGACTCTCCCGCAGTGTGCAGAGAAGGACCCTTCAGGTAAGAACCAATGGTCTTTTCCTCCAATCCAACCCACGAACATTCTATAGAAATTTTCCATCTCTCGAAAAAATATTTAAAGTACTTTTCCTTAAAATTGAATATAAAAGGTAACAAAATGCAGAACTTTTAAAATAGCAACCATACAAATAGTTTACCTAAAATGGTATATAGAAATGTCATTTGTTCCTGAAGTCCCCCTATTTATTGGATTACTAAAAATATGCTTTTTCTGTGACATATGAACAGATTGTAATCCCACTGAAACTAAACTGGAATATAATTATATGTAGAATTTAAAATTGGTATGAGTCAGCAAAAGATTTGTAACAGAAGCTGACTCATTTTGAGAGGCATTGTTATTAATCATATTATAATCATCAAATTGCATTTTTATATTTTTATTTTATAATAAACACTGATAGTATAATGTTTAAAGTTAAAGTATAATAAATTTATATGTCACCCAATCCCGAAGGACTCTGAGCGCCTTACATAAAACAATTCTAAAAAGAATACTAAAAAAAATTAAAATAGAGAGAAAACAAATTAAAAAGACACATCATGCACTCAACCTTACTGGGGCTGGACCTCGTTCATGAGGTCAACAGCCCCAGGCCTGCCGGAACAGCCAGGTCTTAGTAGACTTTCGGAAGGCCGAGAGAGTGGGGAGGGTCCGGATCTCTGGGGGTAGATCATTCCATAGGGCCGGGGCAGCTACAGAGAAGGCCCTTCCCCGAGGAGCTGCCAGACAACATTGTCTAGTCGACGGCACCCGGAGAAGGCCCATCCTGTGTGATCTTATCGGACGCTGGGAGGTATGTGGCAGAAGACGGTCTCATAGATATCCGGGTCCTAAGCCATGTAGGGCTTTAAAGGTGATAACCAGCACCTTGAAGCGCGTTCGGAGACCAATGGGGAGCCAGAGCAGCTCGCGGAGGATGGGTGTAACATGGGTGTATCTCGGTACACCCAGTATTGCTCGCGCGGCTGCATTCTGGACCAATTGTAGTCTCCGAACACTTTTCAGGGGCAGCCCCATGTAGAGCGTGTTACAGTAGTCAAGTCTTGAGGTGACGAGGGCATGAGTGACCATTTGAAGTGCCTCCCGGTCCAGGTAGGGCCGCAATTGGTGCACCAGGCGAACCTGGGCAAAAGCTCCCCTGGTCACAGCTGACAAATGGTGTTCTAGAGTGAGCTGCGGGTCCAGGAGGACACCCAAGTTGTGGGCCCTCTCTGAGGGGTGTAAAGTTTCACCCCCCAGGCTTAAAGATGGAATATCTGGACTATCCTTGGGGGGCAACATCCATAGCCACTCGGTCTTGTCAGGGTTGAGTGCAAGCTTGTTCACTCCCATCCAGACCCTGACAGCTTCCAGGCACTGGCACATCACTTCCACCGCTTCACTGAGTTGGCACGGGGCGAAAAGATACAGCTGGGTATCATCCGCGTAGTGGTGGTACTTAATCCTGTGCCAGCGAATGATCTCACCCAGCAGCTTCATGTAGATATTAAATAGGAGGGGGGACAAGACCAAGCCCTGTGGCACCCCATATTTAAGGGGCCTAGGGGTCGACCTCTGTCCTCCGACCAACACCGACTGCGACCTGCCAGAGAGGTAAGAGGAGAACCACCGTAAAATGCTGCCTCCCACTCCCACCCCTTCCAGCCGCCGCAGAAGGATACCATGGTCGATGGTATCAAAGACCACTGAGAGGTCAAGGAGCACCAGGATAGAGGAATGTCCTCTATCCCTGGTCCACCAGAGATCATCGGTCAGCGCGACCAAAGCGGTTTCAGTGCAATAACAGGCCTGAAACCAGACTGAAAGGGATCTAGATAATCCGCTTCATCCAAGGTCCATCGCAGTTGGAAGACCACTACTTTCTCAACAACCTTCCCTAAGAAAGGGAGGTTGGAGACTGCACGGTAGTTTTTTAAGGACAGCTGGGTCCAGAGAAGGCTTCTTGAGGAGGGGTCTTACCACCGCTCCCTTCAAAGGTTGCGGAAAAGATCCCTCCTGAAGCAAAGTGTTCACGATCCTCTGGAGCCAACCTCGTGTTACCTCCCTGCTGGTCGAGACCAACCAGGAGGGACACGGGTCCAGCAAACAGGTGGTGGCACTCATCACTCCCATGGCCTTGTCCACTTCCTCAGGAGTGACAAGCTGGAACTCACTCCACAAAATTTGATCAAGGCCCTCCCTCGGCATCTCTACTGGCACTGTCCAAGTGGAGTCCAGGTCCGTTCGAATCTGAGTGACTTTGTCCGACAGAAACTGGGCAAATTCCTCAGCTCTTCCCTGTAAGGGTTCCCCTGCATCCCTCCCTTTCAGGAGGGAGCGAGTTATCCTAAACAGGGCAGCCAGGCGAGATTCTGCGGATGCAATAAGAGTGGAAAAATGAGTACATTTTTCCGCCCGTTTCACCACTAAATAAGTCCTAATAAAGGCTCTTAGTTGTGTTCGGTCGGATTCGGAGTTACTAGCTCTCCAACGTCACTCTAGGCGCCTCTTTTGGCGCTTCATCTCCCGGAGTTCCTTGGTAAACCAAGGTGCTCTCCTGGATCCATTGCTGCGGAGAGGCCGCAAAGGCGCAATCTGATCTAATGCCTCAGCTGCTGCTGTATTCCAAGCAGCGACCAAGGACTCAGTCGGATTGTGGGCAAGGGAGTCAGGTATCTCTCCAAGCTCTGTCTGAAATCCCAATGGGTCCATCAGGCGCCTGGGGTGGAACCATTTAATCGGCTTCACCTCCCTGCAGTGGGGGAGTAGCTTCCGAAAATCAAGCCTCAGCAGGAAGTGATCTGACCATGACAAGGGCGAGATCTCTATCCCCTTTAGTTCCAGATTACGTCTCCACTGCCCCGAGAGAAACACAAGGTCGAATGTGTGTCCCGCTGTATGAGTCAGACCCTGAATTACCTGGGTCAAGTCCATGGTTGTCATGGAAGCCATGAACTCCTGGGCCCCATCTGAGTGTTTACCAAGAGATGGCAGGTTGAAGTCCCCCAGTACTATAAGTCTGGCGAACTCAACCACCAGTCCGGCTACTGACTCTAGGAGCGCAGGCAGGGCTGTTGTGATGCAGCTGGGAGGTAGGTACGTCAAAAACAAGCCCACTTGACCCCCCAGGTCCAACTTCACAAGGAGGGACTCGCACCCGACAGTCTCTGGAGCAGGAATCCTGCGAGGGACTAATGACTCCCGGATAATAGTTGCCACCCCCCCCCCTTTCTCTGGTGTCATGGTTGGTGGAGCACCTGAAACCCTTCTGAGAGGGGGACTCCTCCCTCGTGGCCCAGCCAGGTTTCAGTAATACATGCCAGGTCTGCCTCCTCGTCTAATATTAAGTCCCAGACGAGGGGAGCTTTATGAATCATAGACCTGGCATTTAGCAACAGCAACCTAAGACCAGGGCCCTGACTTCTCTTGTCACCTGGTCCTTGAGTTGAGCTTTCAGGACCGGAACAAGGGATCGCTGTGATGTAGCGAACCCTCCTTCCCCGGTAATGGCTAGCCCTGTAGCTCCCATCGTACCTGCCCCTCCCAGTCATAACCGTGATGCTCCAGCCCGCCTCCAACCCCATAGACCCCCCTCCCACGGTCCCCGTTCTTCTCAGCAGGCCATTCATACCATGCACTCTGGGATGAGAGGCGGATCTGGGCCACCATCCACTTCTGCTTCTGCACTCAGTGGAGGGGGCTCCAGACCGCACTCTCAATCCCCTCATATATACTGGCCAGGCATTCTCCGCATACATACCCCACTATGACATTAAAAACATACAATGGTAGAATAAAATAGAAAATGAAATTAAATTAATTTAACAATGTGGGATCATTCAATTACATGCATACAACACTCACTCCACATACAGAAAAAATAATTTGCGCAGATATTAGTATTAATATTGTGCAAGCGGATTCATAAAGTTCGTAAGGCGGAGTCCTGCTGTTTGAATTGATGGGAACCGGCGGTGGTGTAGAGGGAGTGACTCGTCTTCCCTCCTAGAACGGTGTGGAAAAGGGGGCCAAAAGTCTGGAGTGGCTGAGGTGGTGTCCCTGGGGTGGCGGCGGTTGGTAGTGGTCGAACAGATGAGACCAGATCGTAAGTCCGGAAGTCCAAGGTCCGCAAACAGAGGAAGCCAGATGGCAAGGAGAGGAGGCCTCACAGCCGCAAGGGTAAAGCAGAGGAGAGGCCGCACCGCAGAGAAGGCCCAGTCGAATGGAGTGGAGGGGGGGCACCTGAGAGGGCCGCGGCGGTGACAAACAAAGCCAGCTGCCCGAGCTCATCCGGCGCCATAACAGATCGACCACCCCCTCTCTGAAACGATGACAAACCGGTGTAAATCCGAGGGCTCCTCCTGGTCGCGAAAAACAACGCCAAAAGATGCTATTATATTAGTATAATGCTATACTAATATTGATAATACTATACCAATATTTGATAATATTGATATTGATATTTCCTCTGGTCCTTTTAGAATTAAATAATTAAGGTGCATTGGGAGATTTCCCTAAACTTACTTATATCTTTATCATCTTTTTGTTGTTATTATTTTAACTACAGAAAGTTTATTTTAATGTAATTATTAGTAATAATTATAATTAATTATTCATCAAAAAACTGATTTTCTTTTAGACAAGAGCTATTGTAGATATGAATTAATGTAATTATTAGAATAGAAGAAAGAAAGTATTATCATGGTAGAAAATAACATGATAGTTGTACATATTATTAACTCCCTTCTTTCATATTCATATTCAGACATAGACTAATTACTTGTAGATCAGTGCATAGATTTATAGTTTTGTTTTGTAACTAAATATATTTTTAAACTTTCTTTTAGATAAGAGCTACTGTAGCTCTGAACGTAACAAATGACTCAATTTCATTCTTATTTTAGGTTTTATGATATTATATGGCATGTTATATTTATGCCTATTTGCTTAATAACACTGCATTATTGAGAATTAAAAATATTATCAGTCTTACTGATTTTGTTTAATTTCCTTATTAATAAGTAAACATGCTTGATTGAGTTAATGCAACTTTATTCCTTACCAAAACCTTTCTTTTTTCAAGAAAGTTAAATGTGAATTGTAGAGCCCCAAGGCTTTTCTAAAATTCAGCTTTAAAATAGCACGCCTCTTTTTGGAGACCTAAAATTATGTTTGTAAGGTTTATTCAAATTAACATCAGAATGGTTCCTTTCAACTTTTTATACATATAAAGAATTTTCAAGAGTATAGAAGTGACAAGGTTTGAAAGCTTTCTGAATAAAGAAAGTTCATTTTCTTTTCTCTCAACAGGCTTTTAAAATGCCTGTAAAAGTATATTAAGGTATTGCACAGTAGAATAAAATGCTATTATTTTTTTTTAAAGGAAGTGTCTGTACAAAAAGCTTGTATTAATGTCAATCAATTTTCTATAAAAGTATCTATACAAAAATCTTGTATTAATGTCAATCAGTTTCTTATGACATGTAGCCTAAGTGCAATATTTAAACCAGATAGTGTTTAAGGTTGGGACAACATTTCAGAGCATTTTCATCAAACTATCAATCTGTGTTTATAATGCCATGATATAGTAGATTTATATATTATTGAGTAGCATTGTTAACATAACCAATCAATATTACATAGAAGAACATTGTGATTTTGCATATATAGTTATAAAAATTAACACATGCTCAATTTTCATACTGAAAATTATAAACTTCTAAATTATGGTGATTCTTAGCACAATTCCTTTACTATTTAATATTTAATAAAATATCATCTTCTATATCAGAAAAGGATTTCATCCTATATTGATAAAGCTCACAGAGGGGCAGTTAATAACATCCTCTGTTCAGATTGTTCCTGCCAGTCATATCCTCAAAAGTAGCCATTAAAATAAGGTGACCAGATGTCCCGATTTTGGCGGGACAGTCACGATTTATAACAATTTGTCCCGTGTCCCGGGGCGTTTTTAAAAAGTCCTGATTTTCTGGCTTCATGTTGAAAGCCCAGTGGATTTGCTTAAGAAATCCTAACCGGGGCAAGACAAAAGACACTCTGTCTAAACCCTCTCTATGTCTCAGTACTTTCATTGAAGATAAAACGTTAAAGTAAGAAAACGGACCCCCCCACCCATTTTACTTACTTTTATAAGAAAAGATGACCTAGTACCATAGAGCTCCAGGAAATACTTGGCTAGAGAAGTCGTGAGTGTTCCTTCCAGGATTTTCTGGAGGGGAGGGGCATGGAGGTTGGAGGTCCGCTCATGTGGAAAAAATGGTGGCAAAGTTTGTTTGAAAAATATTTCCCTGACTAATTTCACCATTTTAATTTGCTCAGTTCTTTGTATTAACATCTACATCATTCTGGATTGACTTGGAGTGCTCACTTGTGCCTGCTGGTAAGTGAGCTGGGTTTTTTTCTTTTATTTTTTTAAATGTATTTTAAAATAATATTTTATTTATTGTGCATAGGATTTTTTTTAATAGTTTTATTCTGTGTGGATTCTTTTTTTAAATTGACTTAGACTATTTAAAAAAAATTCTATCCAAAATAAATTGAAGTGAAACCATTTTTTAAAATTCTATGCACAATACTTTGAAATATATTGTGCATAGAAAGAATAGTTTGAAATGTTTTACTTCAATTTATTGATGTGGATTCTTTTTTTAAATTGTCTTAGGCTATTTAAAAAAGATTCTATCCAAAATACAAAATACCAGCTGCAGTTATTCACTTAGGAACTGTGGCAAGAAAGGTGGTATAGTGCCCAAAGTTACAATGGCATTGAAAAAAGTGACTGATGACCATTTTTCACACTTAGCGACCATTTTCACACTTAGCGACCATTTTCACACTTAGCGATCATTTTCACACTTAGCGGACGTTGCAGCATCCTCATGGTCACGCGATCAAAATTTTGATGTTTGGCAACAGATTCGTATTTATGATGGTTTCAGTGTCCTAAGGTCATGTAATTGCCTTTTGTGACCTTTTGACAAAGTCAAATGGGGAAACCAGATTCACTTATGTTACTAACTTATCAGCTGCCGTTATTCACTTAAGAACTGTGTCAAGAAAGGTGGTATAGTGCCCAAAGCTACAATGGCATTGAAAAAAGTGACTGATGACCATTTTTCATACTTAGCAACCGTTGCAGCATCCTCATGGTCACGTGATCAAAATTTTGATGTTTGGCAACAGTTACAATTTATATTTGTAAATTGTAGTTATGTTGAAATAAAAAAAATATTACAATACTATTTTTGCGTTGTATGAAAATTTTTGTTGCTCCGTATAAAATTTTTAATCAAGCCCCCCCCCCCCCCCCGGCAAAAGTGTCCCTCTTTACCAATCTGAAAATCTGGTCACCTTACATTAAAATAATGGCTTGTGTTTGGGAACTACCCACTAATCAGGTCTGGTGAACCACACTATTCTGTCCAGTCTTTGTTAGTATATGGGTTGGATTGGCAGCAAGATTATATAGTTCTACAGAAAAATACCTGAATCGGGAGGCTCTCACAACAGTCACTCGAGCCCTTGTGATCTCTAGGCTGGAATACTGCAATGTGCTCTACATGGGGTTGCCCCTGAAGTGCATCCGGCGACTGCAGTTAGTCCAGAATGCAGCCGCGTGAGTGATAGTGGGCGCACCGCGGTTCGCCCACGTTACACCCATCCTCCGCGAGCTGCACTGGCTACCTGTCGATCTCCGGGTGCGCTTCAGGGTACTGATGACCACCTTTAAAGCACTCCATGGTAGTGGATCTGGGTACTTGAGAGACCGCCTTCTGCCGATTACCTCCCTCCGACCGATTAGATCGCACAGACTGGGCCTCCTCCGAATTCCATCCGCCAGTCAATGTCGACTGGCGACTACACGGTGGAGAGCCTTTTCTGTTGCAGCTCCGACCCTGTGGAACGATCTCCCCGTCGAGATACGTACCCTCACCACCGTCCAGGCCTTCCGCGCAGCCCTCAAGACCTGGCTCTCCCAACAGGCCTGGGGATAAGTCCTTAATTTGCCCCACCCGAGTGTTGAATGTAGAATGCATGTTGTGTTTTTACTACTTATCTTGTTTTTATATCGTTTATTGTGTATTGTACCCCCTCCCTATTGGTTGTAAGCCGCCCTGAGTCCCCTCAGGGAAAAGGGCGGCCTATAAATTTTAATAAAATACCTAAAAAAAATTTTTTAAAAAAAACCTAAAATCCCTAAGAAAGTTGTTAAACTCCGCTCATTTGCAGTTGCCCCAAGAAAACAATGGAGTTAAACTTGCTATGGTTTGGAGCAGATGGCTGGTGATTAGGGTATCAAATTGATACTTTCCAGTTTCAGCTATTGCCTCACAGTTTGCCGTTGTATTGCTGCTTAATTCTATACATGTTTTGTTTAATATCATCTTTTTCATATGCACGAATTGGTCTCTGGTTGTTCAATAATATATGTGATCTCTGCTCATCTGAAGGACAAGCAAGTATTTGAAATATGACATTCACCATATTTATGATTTCAATTTGGGTTTATGTGTTTGTTTTGTTTGTTTATGTTGTATTTCATACCAGCAACTAAAAATAACAATCAGGACAAGGCTCAATAGGACAATTCCAATTATCTTGCTATGTGGCATTAAATCTAATGATTTGTGATGGCCAAAGCAATGAAATTGTGCATTTAGAATATGTGAAAGAATGAGTTCCTTTAATCAGACTCACAATCCACATGGCCAGAAAATAATATACAGCATCATGATGTTTCTAAGGCCCATTTTTGGATGTGTATTATGTTGGGGGAGTTAAGAGATAAAGTGAATAAACCTTGTAGAGATTTTAGAAACATCATGTCACTTAATCCATTAAACTATAGAATGGTTTTTCCTAATTTGCTGCTTTCTAAGGATAAAGTTTCTATTAATTCATTTTAAGACAGAATTTTCCTTCTTAATCTTGCCAACACATAAAGACCCACATACTAAGGGCGTGAAAACTAGTATGGTAACCACATCTTTGGTTCCTCAAATGCCTCTCTTGGCTAAAATAGGCTTTTCACCCCTACTTTAAAGTATCACTAAATGATTAGTATTTTTTTCATGTATTACATATATTAAAACATATTTTACATTAAAAAAAAACAAATTTACCCCACCTCATTTCATTAACTCAATAACATGCTAATATCTTGGACAAATACTTTGAAGCTGAACCATTTGAATAATTATCTAAACCAGTGGTATCAAACTCAAGGCCTGGGGGCCAGATGCAGCCCGTGGAATGCTTAGATCTGGCCCATGGGGAAACAGCGAAGAACCCACCCATGATGCATCTGCCAGGGAAAACGGAGTTTTTCTAGGCCCCACTTTCTAGCCAAAAATGGGTCTGCATGGTCCACACAAGCTCTGATTTTGCTTGTAGAAGGCTGCAGGAAGACATTGTGGCTGAAAATGGAGATCAGGAGCCCATTTTCATTGTTAGAGCAATTGAGCTAACTATAGGCACCCCTGACATGAGTGACGTGAGTCAAGCTGGCCATGCCCACCCTAACCACGCCCATTCTGGCCTCCAAGGTCAAACATAACCCTAATGTTGCCCTCAATGAAATTGAATTTGATAGCCCTATCTAGATTTTGTGAATCCTTGTAGTCAGTTTGGACATATATCGCTTTGTGAGATTCACACACTTTGAGGACTAAAAGGAAATCTGCCGATCTGTCCAGCTAAGTATTGGGTGGAAAAAACTGAAGCCCAGTATAAACAAATGCTGAGGATCCTGTCACTGGGCTTTTAATAGCAGAAAGCACAGTAGCCATTTTAACTTTGAGAGAAAGGGCAAAGCCCAGTCTGTATCAACCAAGCAAGAGTTAGTAATTTTGACTGCAAACTAGGATCAGTGAATCTAGTTGAACTATTGATTAGTAAAATTAGTAAATTGATTAGTAAAAAAACAGATTAGGAAGTTAAAATAGGTAAGAGAGATAGAGTAGACCACAATCTATTACTTGCTAAGATAGAAAAATGTGGGTTAGACAGTATCACCACCAGATGAACTGTCTGACCAAGCACACTCAACATGCAGTCCTCAATGGAACTGCATCTTCCTGGAGGGAAATACGCAGTGTAGTACCCCAAGACTCTGTTTTAGGCACAGTACTCTTCAACATCTTCATCAATGATTTGGATGATGAGATAGATGGGGAACTCATCAAATTTGCAGATGACATGAAACTGGCAGAAATAGCCAACACTCCAGAACATTGGCTTAAGATACAGAAGGATTTTGACAGACTTCAGCATTGAATGCTGTCTAACAAAATGAAATTCAATGAAAAAGAATGTAAGGTTCTATATTTAGGCAAGAAAAACAAAATGCACAGGTACAGTATATGTGGTACCTTGCTCAATAGTAGTAACTGTGAGGGATATTTAGAGTCCTAGTGAACAATCACTTAAATATTAGCCAGCAGTATGTTGCAGCTGTCAAAAAAAGCCAACACAGATCTAGGCTGCATTAACAGGGAGATAGAATTAAGATCATGTGAAGTATTAATGCCTTTGTAAGACACACTTGGAATACTGCATCCAGTTTTGGTCGTGATAGTGTAAAAAAGATGTTGAGACTCAAGAAAGAGTGCAGAGAAGAGCAACACAGATGATTAGGGGACTGGGGGATAAAACATATGAAGAACGGTTGCAGGAACTGGGTATGTCTGATTAATGAAAAGAAGGATTAGGGGAGACATGATAGCAGTGTTCCAATATCTCAGGGGCTGCCACAAAGAAGAGGGAGTCAAGCTATTCTCCAAAGCAATTGAAGGCAAGACAAGAAGCAATGAATGGAAATTAACAAGGACAGAGACAACTTAGAACTAAGGAGAAATTTCCTGGCAGTTAGAAGAATTAATCAAAGGAACAATTTGCTTCCAGAAGCTGTGAATGTTCCAACACTGGAAGTTTTTAAGAAGAGATTGGACAACTGTTTGTTTGAAATGGTATAGGGCCACAATGGCGAACCTATAGCACTTGTGCCACAGGTGGCACACGCAGCCATTTGTCAGGGCACATGAGGCGTTGCACATAGCATTATGGGTGTGGCACACCCATGCATGACCCCCCTGCGCTCCAAAGTCTATCGCCCAACTGAAAAACCTTTTTTAGCATGGGAGCCAAAAAAAGTTTGCCATCACTGGTATAGGGTTTCCTGTCTGAACAGCGGGTTGGACTAGAAGACCTCCACCGTCCTTTCCAACTCTTTTATTCTGTTATTCTAATCCAGACTGGCCTGGTTTCTTTTTTAAACAGTGACTCTTCTCTTTTCTTAAAACATAGTACAGAAATAAAATATAGTAATCAGTAATTCAACCAATTCTCCAAATATTCTGAATACTAATTTGGTGAGTCCACTTTGTTACATATCCCATTTTGCTTTTATTTGTAAAATGTTACAATCTTTCAGTATGTTAGAGGTGTTTCTCTGTGTATAATTCTGATGAGGTTTCTATTAGCCTGATCCTGTACATAGGTAAGTAAATAGGTCTATTGTTACAGCCATAGGTCATAGTATGATAGAATAACAATATTTCTAGACACAAAGACGTCAAACTAAGCGCAGAGCTATCATTGACTTTTTTTTTTTTAAAAAGGTGAATTTAAATAACAAGCCGAAAGTAGCAACCTGACTATTAACAGTTGGAAACACATAAGAAGATAATTCAACCATTCAAGGTCCATGCTATAAAGTTCACCTACATGTGATCTCATTGTAAATAGGGCAGTGGATAAAGTAGTGAAAGTCTTTCATCTGGCTGGCTGTTCAACAGGATGCTTACAAAAGCTCCCTTAAAGTTATACTGAAGGCATTGTCTTTAAGCAAAGGAATATAAAGGCCTTTCTCAATAGGCAATTATGTTAATCAGATATTGTGATAGGTTTCCATGTATTTCATTGCAGCAAAACCAAGATGAAAATATGGGTGTTTATATTTTAATAGCATCTTTATTACCGTATATTCCCAGTTGCGTAATGTAGAAAACAATGTTTGGTGAGGTAGAATTCTTGAACGCTTTCAAGTTTCTTGTAGTTTCCCAGTGATGCAAAATGCCCTCTGATAGCAATGGGAGGTAATCCTGCCTCTAAACTTAGGTATGGAACAGGGTACTATGGAGAATTTCCAAGCCCTTTCTTATAAAGTTGTTTTGGACTGCTACTTGGGTGATAGCCTTTTCATGCCACCCATTGATCTATGTCTCCTACACCACCTCAGCTATGATCTTGTCTTGGAATATTTTAAATGCAAAGGAGTGTAGCTATTTTCCTGCACTAAATTGCCATTAGGAAATTAACAAAGGTAGCAAAAAAGAATAGTCACTATAGTGGCTTTAAAAATATTTTATATATTTGCTATACATATTTTATATATAGCAAAATAACCTTGTATGCAACAATTGTCCCTCTCTCATGTTTACATAAGTATCTTGTATTCAAACAGCCAAAAATTACATACTGGGATTTTCTATAATTTAAGGAAAGGACACAGTAATTCTTCATATTGTTAAGTATTATTATATGTATTGCTTCACTGGGGTATTGGGCAGATTCATGGTCAGAGAAATAGACATGATACAGAATAGATATTGATTGATTGATTGATTGATTGATTACATTTATATGCCTCCCTTTTCCCCGAAGGGGACTCAGGGCGGCTCACAATTCAATCAGGGAAGGGGGTACAGACAGGGGGGAAAAAAAGACAAGACATAACAATGCAAAATTTAAAAACACACAACAACCATACCATTTGAGAAGGGGGGCAAAAACTCTTTAGCCCCAGGCCTGTCGGAACAGCCAGGTTTTAAGGGCTTTGCGGAAGGCCTGGAGGGTGGTCAGGGTTCGAATCTCCATGGGGAGCTCGTTCCAGAGGGTCGGAGCAGCCACAGAGAAGGCTCTCCTCCGGGTGGTCGCCAGCCGGCATTGACTGGTGGATGGAATTCGGAGGAGGCCTAATCTGTGGGATCTAATCGGTCTATTGGAGGTAATTGGCAGCAGGCGGTCTCTCAAGTACTCTCAAGTATTGAATAGAAGCTACAATTATTGGCATAGGCTGTTTATTTCAAAATATGTTAATTACTTAGTGTTAGAATTGTTTTGCTTTATACATGATTAGTAGCTGTTACAGTAATTTTGATAGCTGTTTATAAGTTTACTATAGTTTAGCTTTTTATTTTGCTTTCTATAGCTTGGATGCCAACTTGTTTACAGATTCAAAATCATAACATTGTTTTAAATATTAGCCATGTAGGTTTTATGGAGCTTTTTTATTTCATGAAATCTGTTCTTGGAAGAAGTTTTGTAAATATTTTAACCTTTTGTAATGATAATTGGCAAAGCTAATTCTTTTGTACCTGAAATAATCAAAATTTGTCTCTATAAATTGTGTGCTAGTTTACTTACCTTTAAGGAAAGTAACATGGAAAAACTTTCTAGGATGGACTTTATTCCTACAAGATGATTCTCTCTTTTGATAACATTGTTATCTTCCATGAGATCTTACAGACTAAGAGATAAGTATCACAGTTGCTTTGTTCACATGTTACATTATTCACATAAATATAGATCATTTGATAAACTTAATTTGGCACTTCTCTTGCCATTAGTTATTTCCCATCTCAGAGGGTATCTGTTGTGCATTTACATACTATTTGACTGAAATTGACTGAAATTATCCCCTTTAGACTATTTTACATTAGCAAGATTGTTGGAATATATCCTTTTACCAGGTGTGCCATCTGTTGCCCATAGCTATATATCCCTCTAGTGGAAAGATGAGAAACCAAGAGATCCCTGCAGTCACATTATTTTTTATCTGTTGAAAGATTATGTTCCAGGAAATTGCATAGTAACATGTTGAAAAGAAAAGAAAAGTTTCCTACCTTTTATTCCTTTGTTACTACATAGTCAATCCATGTAGTTTAAGAAAGACTTTTTATATATATATTTATTTCCTGAAATTTGAAATAATGTTAAAAATCTGTATTTATTTTAGTAAGGTACCAGAATAACAGAGTAGAGATCCTACAAACTGGACTGATAATTTTGTGAATATGTTTTTCAATAGGTTTTAAAAATTAAGCTGTCCCACTTCTTTAACAATTATCTTTTTTAAAAGGACTGTCATATTAAAACCTATGTTTTTCGCTTTATTAAAGTTCTTCCATGATAAATTTCTCTGTCCCTCTTCTTTTCAGGCTGAAGAGAGAAGGGTGTCTAACTAGTTCACATAACTTTTAACTGTGGGTTACCAATAAGGTGACCAGACGTCCTGCATTTGGCGGGACAGGAACGCTTTTTAATAAGCGTTTTGAGAGCGGTCCCGGGCCGCTCTCAAAAGATCCCGTGGCTTTGGCGCCTTCGAGATTGCTCGCTCCCCTGCCCATCTGCTGCCGTTCTCATGGGCAGGATAGTGTAGCGAGTGAGCAGGCAGATGGCAGTGGGATCGCCGCCCGGGAGCCGCCAGAAACCTTCCCCCCCTTTCCTTCCCTCGGTAGTGGAAATCCTCCTTCAAACCAGATGTGCTGCGAAAAAGATGAGTGGGGGGCAGAGGATCTGGGCCGAGACAGGTCGCGCTGAGGTGGGGAGATGGATAAGACGGAGCTCCAAGCCGTGAGTTTCCTTCTGCGGCCTCCGCCTCCACACCACCCAACAATAGCAGGCCCCGAGTCGGGCCGCGTCGTGTGAGGATGCACCAAAGATACCGGGAAGGGGGGGCCTTCGTGGTATAGGTTAGCTCAGGCTTGGTCCCCAGCCCCACCGCTTTTAGGGGCTGGAGGAGCAGGCAGTGGTGGGGATGAAGTTGAAGAGCGCTGGTGGAGAGCCTGAGGAAGGGGTTACTTGGGGGGGGCTTAAAAGGAGACGGCTGGGTGGGAAGAGGGCGAGCGCTTTGGAAAATCTCGGATGTCTGAAAATGGAGCGCTAGCTGGGGGAGCCGTCACTGCAGCAGCAGCAGGAGCCCTTCAAGGGAGCCCCTGAGTTGCGAGGGGAGGGAGATCCCCCGACTTGGGAGCTGTGTAGTTTGAAAGAGAAGCAGCAGCTGCGCGTTTCCAAAAAGCTCTCCCAGAGCCGGCAAGGGATGTGTGGACCGAGGAGCGTCGGGCGCGTGTAGGATTTGCTGGAGAGGAGGACTTGGTGCTGGGTAGGCTCGGAAGGGCTGTCGAGAGCTTTGTGGAGCAGGGGGAGGGAGCGGCGGGGAAATACGGTCTTCAGGGTGGGGAGAAGAAGTGGTTGGTCTCTCAACAGGTCGCCCCGAAACTGGGTTTGGGGACCTGGGGCTGTGAAGTTCCGCTGTTGGGACGCGATGCATCTGTAGCGGAGGAGCAGGATCCCGAGGGAGGCTGTTGCAGAAGGGCGAAATCTGAGATTTCTTCGCTTTTGCGGCAGGATAACGTTTGTTCTTTAGAGGAAGGGGGGGAGAGACCACTACAGTTGCATTTCTTTTCTTGCTGGGGACTTAGAAGTCTATGCTCACTTTTATTCCCTGGAAAAAACACAAACCCGAGCCTCCGCCATTGTCCAATCCTTGCGTTTCCTGGCAAGAAATCCGTCCCCCATTGTGACGAGGTACGCCGGCTGTTGATTGGTTAAGGCATCCTCGGCATCCCCCGGGTGATCTCCGGGCCCCCGGCTTCCCCATCTCCTCTCCTATGGGGAGACGTGCATCATAATGTTGTAAGTCGCCCGGAGTTACCTGTGTGTGAGGTGGGCTGCCCTATGCATTTGCGTGTGTGCGCTGGAGAGAGAGTGAAAAAGAGAGGGAGAAATAATTATATTAATTAGATAGATCAGTGTTTCTCCACCTTGGAGACTTGAAAGTGTGTGGACTTCAACTCCCAGAAAGGGAGTTGGGAGAAAGGGAGAAAGGAGGAGAGAATGAAAGGAAGATGGGGGAAAGAAGAAAGAGGTAAGGAGAGGAGGATGGAAAGGAGAGAAAGAGGAGGAGAGAGGGTAGAAAGAGGAAGAGGAAGAGCAGGAGTAGGAGAAAGTTACGGGAAGAAGGAAGGGGAAGGAGAGGAGGAAGGAGGAAAGTAGAGAAGGGAGGGAGGGAGAAAAGGAAGGGAAAGGAAAGGAAGATGGAAGGGAGAGAAAAGGAAGGAGAGAGGGTAGGAAGGGAAAGAGGAAGAGTAGGAATAAAGGAGAGGTAAGGGAAGAAGGAAGGGGAAGGAGAGGAGGAAGAAAGTAGAGAAGGGAGAGAGGGTGAAAAGAAAGAAGTAAGGAGAGAAGGATGGAAAGGAGAGAAAGAGGAGGAGAGAGGGTAGGAAGGGGAAGAGGAAGAGTAGGAGTAGGAGAAAGGTACAGGAAGAAGGAAGGGAAAGGAGAGCAGGAAGGAAGAAAGTAGAGAAGGGAGGAAGGGAGAAAAGAAAGGGAAAATAAGGTGGTGTTATAACAGGAGGAAGGGATGGTAAACAAAGCAACCCAAACTGTATATTATAACGTATTAAATGAAATAATAAATGTATAAGAATGATAAATGTTAAAACACTTGTAACCAAACGACATGCTATATGTGATGATGGGTTTTTTTTCTTTTTGTTTTGTTTTTTGTTTTTTTATTGTTGTGGGTATGTGTTGTCTATGTAACCAAAAAAATTAAAAAAATTATTTTAAAAAAAGGTGGAGAAACACTGAGATAGATGATAATGAGATGAGGGAGGGAGAGAGGGAGAGGGAGGGAGGGAGGGAGAGAGAGAGAGAGAGAGAGAGAGAGAGAGACCATAACTAGATAGACAGATAGGCAGGCAGATAGACAGACAGACAGATGGATGGATAGAGAGAGAGAGGATGTGTATAATTAAGATGACCAGACATCCCTAGCGAGGCCGCGGGCTGGCAGTAACCGCCGTGGCCTAGCCCTCCCCCCCCCGGTCAATGGTGTCCCTCTTTACCAATCTGAAAATCTGGTCACCTTAGTTACCAACGAAATTCTAAACATGGAACAATTAGCTTTGAATTGGAACTTGTAGTAAGCAACTGGTCATATGTGGAATTAAATTGCCCATCCTTCTCAGAAACTAACAGCGTATGCCTGTGCTTTGGTTTTATGCAAGGCTAGAAATAGATGTTAATAAAATTACATCCTCCCAGCACCATGCATTTGCAACATGAAATATTACATTCATTAGAATATGGTAAAAATTTCCTGTATTGCCTTTGCTGCAACTGCACAGCATGTTTTAAAAATGAACATTAACAGACATTACACATAGCCACAGTTGTCAGTGTTTAATTAAAGAGGGATTCTGCTATGTAGACCGTCGCTGTTTGTTAATGTGTTATAAAAGGTTCAAATTAAAATGCTATACAATTAGTTTGCATGACAAAATGACTTTGCAAGACCCCTACAATAGACAATTTAGAGAAATAACTATTCTGTGTTTAAAATACTAAAGGAGCAACAATTTAAGCAGATGGCAGTGGCTTTCCTCTTGATTATAACTTTGAGGCATGCTTTGCTAAATGGAATCAGCGGGGTTCATTAAGGTCCCGTTTGATGTATCAGTATTATAAAAATACCATGTTAATTATCCTCAAACGTTGCAAGTTACCTCCATTTTCCTGCAATCAGAAGATGAGAGAAACCCTGTGAAGCAAATTAGTCCTAATTGAAAGAAGACTGATTAATATTTAAATAAGGCATTGTGTGAGGGATTCTGCCACGAGAAAAATAGGCTGAACATCTGAATTAATTGCATAGCAGGTTAAATTAAATTTCATATAACAGGTTAGAAGATGAGTTGGCACAGGGCTTTACTGAGAAGCACAATGGCTGAAAAAGCCGTCTTTTCTTTTGGTCTTGGCTGGAATCCATCAAGGTCCTTGTAGCCCTTACCTCTTTGTTGAGTCTTTTTCACTTCAAATAAAGGTACTAACAGAAAATTGCAACTACATAAAAAAAAATCTTTTTGGGGGGAGGAAAGGAGGTAAGGTAACACCTGTCCACATTTTCTCTATTTCTCTTTCATGTTGGCTACAAAACTGAGAAACATCAGTATTCCCCCCCCCCTCCTCCTGGCATTTAATGAGGATTGATGACATAAAATGCTAATGGATGGAATATAGTTAGAATTGTGCTATTAGTGGGTTATCATGGCCTGACATTTTCACTGTACCAGAGCATACATGTGGAGCCTGTTTAAAGTGATTGGGTTACTTAAGGGTCCCTGTTAGGGATATTTAATCCAACATAAATTACTTATGCACTTTGTTAGTGTACAAAGAGACAGTGTCACATTGTACATGTTGGCAGTTTTCCAGTCAAGAGCTGTTAATTACTGTACAGTTCATGAATTCATTTTCTGGCAATAGAAAGCCAGAAGGAGGAGTTGTGGAGGAAAAATACATCTAACTAAAAATGAATAGGTGAGAATGTAGAATGATAAAATTGTATTTAAGTTATTTTAATCTTTAAGAGTTACGGTGCCATTTGCTTTCATGCTGAAAATAAAAACAAATGATAGTAGAATTCCCTAACCCTAACCCTAACCCTAACCCTAACCCTAAGGGAAAGGTACTTTAAATAAACTCTGGCAAACACATCACTATCTTTGTTTAATAATAAAGAAAAAAGATACTTTCTCCATAGGTTTTATTCATATCAAACATGTTTATAAGGCTTGCTATGATGTGTGCTTATCGAACTGTGCACACATTTTAATTTGGAATATAGTGGTTTAATGTATTATTAGAGATGGTGTCTACAGAGAGGGAGCTGGTGTGAGGGACTACAGTGAAGCAGAAGTTTATTGCCCTTAGTGTCAATTTGGATTGACTACTTCCATTGCTAGCGGCATTTGAAGGTGAGGACAAGGTAGATAAACTGATGAAAAACATTATGATATATCTATCCCTTACATATGTGAAATGTGCTATTGCATTACTAAAAAAAAGTGGGCAATGTACTATAACTGCCTTTTATTATTCTGGAAAAACAGCTGGTGAATAATACTGGACAATGTTATAGAGTCCTTGTGTCTTTTAATGTGTTTTGGGTTCTTTAAAAATAAGCATTATAATAATTGGCAGAATAACAGAAGGAACCTCTGAGTTAGTCTAGTCCAATCTCATGCTCAAGCAGCAAATCCTATACATTACACACAAATGGCTGTCCAATATCTTCTTAAAAACCTTTAAAATCCTTTATAACTTTTTCTATCCTTTTAAACATTGCTTATTTGGTCCTACCAAATTCTTAAATCTATAGTAAATCTCCCTGAAATGTGTTAAAGACATTTTGAAATAATTTAAATATTTTTTATTGTTTGTACCTTCTTTGATTTTTAAATTTTTTTAATAGAAGAGGAATTGTAGAATAATGTTTCTATTAATAGCTATATTTCTACAATTAAGCATTGCTTACAATTTCAAATCATTTTAATAATTTCCAGGTAATAAACTTGCTGATCATGGTGATCATGATCAAAGCATTATTGCTGAAAATATGGAAACTACTACTGAAGTGTCACAGCATGATTATTCAATGTAGCTTTGTCGGTCTTTTCTTTCCCTACAGAATCATAGAAAGCAGCAAGAAACCATTAAAATTAATGTTTTAATTTTAATGCATTGAATGCATTTACCATTAAGTTCAGCAAATATGATTTCATTCTGTCTATAGATTTTCCTCACACATATAATAATGTGTCATTCATTGTCCTCTTGCCTTATAACATGATTCCTGAAATTTGTTTCAGGATTTTGTTTCTGATTTTCAGTTTAGATTATTGCTTTGCACTGTAGTTACAACTGTCCTTGAAGGCAGTTTGGAAAAGTACACAAGGTAGAACAGTGTCGATCACCTTGTTAGCTGTAGGGAACAGGTTATACCAGTTCTAAAACATTTGTACTTCTAGGTCAAATTTAGGTTATTTTTACTGATCTGGAAGATGTGTATTGGTGATTATCTGGAGAACAGCTTTCCCCAGATAATTTCTGGAGTTAGACAGAAATCTATTTCTGCCTAACTTATTTAGACTTATTTCCTCTGCCCTTTTTTCCTGACCGTCCCAGCAAAACCACCAATGTATTAAATGCTCTTTGGGATAATTTGGTTCTCTATTTTTTTTCTTATTTTAATATGACATTCAAGGAAGTATTCAGCCTTAAAGCAAATTTCTCTTTTTTGTATCAAGTAAGAAAAGTTTTATAAAGCTACAGTTAAACTGTTGAATACACCTGAATATGAATGTGCTCTAAAAACAATGAGGCAACTAGTGTTTAGCCCTATTCATAAAGTTTAAATATCATCCATAAAGTTAAAATAACTTTAATTAAATACTTACTTTTATGGAGTAAAGGTAATATTTTTACATAATGGTTTTGCGAATATTTTATTTATCATATTTAAGAACTGTCAGTTTCCCTCATAATACAACAATGTATATATGAAACTGTGGTTTCTGCTTGGAGTATTTAAAGGTTGATAGTGGTTTATAATGGATTAACCAGAGGTGGGTTCCTACCAGTTCGCACCAGTTCAGTAGAACCGGGTAGAAGAGGTTCCACCAGTGGACCTGGAAAGCAGGCCACACCTACAGAAGAGGTTCCAAAAATTTTTGAAACCCACCACTGGGATTAACCAGCTGTCCATCAAATGGCTGGGATTGTCTTCATACTCCCATGGATGTGCCAAGGGAAGTAGATTTATGCTAAGCATTCTCTAAAATGTTGCATATAAAGTATTGGTACAAAAGAGTAGAAGAATTTCCAGATATGTAGCGATATCTATGGTATCCCTATCTGCAGTAGCTACTTCTTTTTCTTGATGGCACTGAATTCCATAGAAACATGCTGATCATTTTTGCTGAATGGCTGATTAAAGTTAATGCAAGATTTTGCAGGAGATACTCTACATATATATAGCCATTATGGATTGCTATTTGCAACTTCAACCTGTGTCCCATAAGGGGCTTCATTTGGTTGGTATTATTGTACTTTAATTGTTCTAGCTGCAAAATATATATTTATGAGATACAAATGATCAAAGATAATTATATTGTAGTATATTGTATGTACAATTATTGAGGAAAAGGACACTGTAATGTAATTGCAGAAACATGATGCTAGTGTAGTGGAATGATAAATGATTAGATGAATTCTTACACAACATAGTTTGTCTTTCCATTCAGTATGAATCCCACAGTTATTCTAAATCTATCTTTGATATTTAAGGGTTATTATGATTATTTGCTTAGGTAAGATTTCTCAAAATTTCTGTAAATTGGTAGTCTCCACACTTTTTGAAATAAACATTCAGAAAATGTTTATATTGCTAATTAAAAAAAAATCCCTCTTCAACAGTTTATATTTTTCAGAGACCAAAATGATTCTATCTGCATTTGTATATGCCTTCTCATTCACTTCCTTTTAAAGCTAACATTTGTACCAAAAATATAATCCAAATTAAACATTTATTTTCCACATAAATATTTCATGCCACAATAATAATCTTTAAATTGTTTCGGAATATCCAGTAAAAGATTTTCAAGACCAAGAGGCCAAGAGTGATTTTATCTATAGCTCAATGAAATACTGTTTTATATATATTTCCTAGTGGGTTAATTTTACTTAAGGCTTGCTTGTCTGAAATCATGTAGCTACATCCTGGATCTATCTACTTTTTATTTTATTCCTTAATATTTGTGTGCTTCAAGAAACTGGTTTCAGTCACTGAACATAGGAAGGGAAGGCCTTTGCCAGGTAGCAGACTTTGGCTAGATGAATGGTAAAGATGGGTAGAATGTAACTATAGTTTGTAAATCAGTGGATTCACTATCACCTTTCTACATGTGAATTTCACAAGTGAACACCTGATTAAGATTTTATAGTTATATAGCTATATAGCCACTTGGTGGGGGTTAGGGTTAGGTTACCATAAAGAATATGATATATTCTACATTGTAATATAATTTATATTTATAAAAACTGTAGCACCCTCCCTGGGAAAAACATGAGCTAGCTTGCAGGCATTCTCTGCAGTGGCCTCCAAATTTTGAAACTTGCTTTCACTACATTACATTCATATTTGCAATTTGCAAGGCAGTGGCAGCATACTTATTCCACTATGCTTTTGACCCTCATTACTGAGTAAATTCTTTTTTGATTCTGTCTCATATTTTTTTAAAAACATTCTTGCTTTGTTATATGTTGCCCAGCATCTCATAAATTCTGCATATGTTACAAATAAATAAATTGTAATAATACAGTTTAAATATTTTTTGTTTAAATAGGCTATGTTGATATATTTAAAAATATTCAGTTGCATCTGTGGAACCATAGAATTGGAAGGAGGTCATTTCAGCCAGTGAATCCAACTGGCTGCTCAGAGCAAAAATCCAAATTAAAGCAACCCCAACAGATGGCTATATAGCCTCCACATAAACACATTCTGGGAAAGGAAATCCACCATCTCTCTGGGTAATTGGTTCTTCTGTCATACCTCTCATGATAAAAGAGATCTCATTGTCTAGAAAATATGCTATTCTCTATTAGTGGCATTTCATAGATTTTCATTCATTGTGTGATAAAAGCATTTCACATCATTAAAGATCCCACAACCCAAATTAAAACAAGCATCAAATTATTTGGCCTGTCTTGTTGGATGTGTATGTTATAAGTCCTCTTATATTACTCTGAGTTAATATCAATAAAAGTGTTTAAGCTCTTTGGCTGGTCTTTTATCAAGGCATCTTTGAAACTGCCAGAATATTACTTTTAATTTTTAGATTAAGGATTTAGTGCCATGGAAGATGCTTACCGGTACTTGGATTTCAGTAGTACAAAAGGTAAGGTTAATATTCTCTGTTATTGAGAACATGCACAGTTAAATAAGAACTATAAAATTCTGGGATTAACAGAAAACATCTAAAATGAATGTATTTCATTCAGATAGAGGCTTTAGTGTTACTTCAGAGACGCTGGTTAGAGGCAGAATCTACAAGTGCTTATATCTTGGAGGATTAATGCATTTGAGATTGAAAACACATTTAAGCTTGTATTGGATTTTCTATTTAATTATTAACTGCACACTTTTGAGGTATCTATGTATGTGACTAAACACATACTTTTTTTTCCTAAGAAGCTACCTTTACTTTTCCTAAGAAGCTACCTTTTTTTCCTAAGAAGCTACAATTTGGAAGATATAGTTTTATCTGTCAGAGGTACTTTTAGATTCATTACAACACTAAAGGCAAACTTTTTTTACATGAAGTGTAGTGATGTGTATCTTAAAAGACACAATGGTAGTATTTAAATACTTAAAAATAGGTCAACAATAACCAAATTTTAAGCATATCTTATTGTAACATCAAATTCTAAATCAATGACCAAAGTATTGGTAATCACAAAATAACCACATTTCTTTATACTTTCTCTTAAAGTGTTTTTGATAAATACAGGTTAGCTGGAGTTCCAGGATACACTCGAGATTACCTTTGCAATCAGGTGGATTCTGATCTAAAATCTTAAGTGTTTCATACTTGTATTAAATCTCCTATAGTTATATTTAAGTTAAAAGATTTTTTCCAGTTACATTAAAATATTATACCTAATCACTTTAAAATATATAAAAAGCTAAATTAAGTGAAAGACAGCCGAATGTAACGTATAAGGTTTTTTAAAATAATATCCTTGTGGCTTAGAAAATATGCAGCATTCGTATTTATTTTTAAAAAATCACCCTGAAGCCTTTAAAATAGTATAAACTAGTGATGTCGAACTTTTTTGGCACCGAGTGCCAAAAAGGTCATGTGGAAATGTCATGCGCGTGCGCTCATTGGGGCCACACTCTGGAAAAAACAAACTTCCAGGTTCTAGCACACATGCATGTCCATCAATCAACTGGTCAGTGCGCATACACATGCTGGATTTCAGCAATCCCACATGCGTGAAGGGGTCACGCTCCAGAAAAGCTGAACTTTCAGGTTCTGGCGCGCATACAAACCTGACAATCAGCTGGATGGTGCACATGGGCACCCCATTTTTGGGAACTGCTGCACGTGCGAAGGATAGCTGATCGTCGCTTGCGCATGTGTGTCAGAAACCCAGAAGACAAACAGGCAAGGCGACATGGTTTTGCGTACCACTTTGGACACATGTAAACTATATCTTTTATGTTCCATCTTCCATTTTTACTTTCCCTGATAAGAGAAAATATCTTAAATCTGCAAAGACTAACATAGCTTAGAAAAGTTATCTTTTATTGTTCTTATAGAAAGTGGGAAGCGGATTGTATTACTTCATAAATTGGTATTGAGGGAGAGGCAGACAAATGTAAACAGTAAATAGGAACAAGGTCTTTGTCTCTTGATTCTTCTTTTCCTAATTTCAACTTGTTGAATTTTATGTCATAACATTTAATATATTTTTTTAAAAAAGCAATGATACATATATGATGAATTGGATTCAATAGAGAAATGGGATGTATATCTTTCATTGCTCCTTGGTATCCCTCAAGTCTCCAAAAATATATATACTGGGATCTGCTTGGGTATGGAGAAAGAATGGGGAAAATCTTCAAATTCAGTGAGTTTACTATGTGTGTATAGCTCTGAATCACTTTCTTGAATTTTATTTAATATGATCAAAATCTTTATAACTTCGTAAGCATAATAGTAGTTTAAGGCTTGTAATCTTTCCCATATTACATTGTTCTTCATACTCTGTGCAAAATAGCATTACTTAAATATTTTTTTAGCCAAGCAATCATTTAAATTTGTACTCTTCTCGCAGTGGTTTTATGCATAAAGTGAAAGGTAGAAAGAATGGCCTACTTCTGTCTGTTTTCATTACTCTGTTCTTTCCATGCACTGTTCTATTTTTTTTCTTCGCATGCCTAGTGGGATATTAAAGGTTCTGTAATTATTTCAATAAGATCAGGGTTATTGATTTTTTTGTTCCATTTACTTGTTTCCTAATAAAACCTGACTTCACGCTGAGGGCTAACAAAAGTTGAATGCTATTTTTAACCATCTGTTTTGTGTGTGATATATTAGACAACATTTTAAATGCCAGAATTTAGCATGTACACTGTCTCTTTCTAATACTTTTATGTTTAATTTTTAGTTATTGAAATTCACTAATATTATTGTGCTATTAATGCTGGAATTGAAACATTGTTTTGTGGCAGGACTTTGAAATATTTTTTTTATCTTTAATTGTTTTTAAACCTCTTAGGATTTTAAAGAAGGGACCATTATTAAATACAAACTGCAGTGCAGCTGGGATTAGAATAATACAATTGTCAGAATCCATAAAATATATATAAGTTATAATTGATTTCTGAAGAAATTGGAAGTTTGGGGTGCTATTTTAAGGTAGACTTAACCCGACGTAAACAGGAATGCTGCCATTGTTTGTATTATTGTGATTTGCTGGTCATTTCACATTTCTCCTCTGGTAGCCAGAAACTTCATTAGGTGGAAGGAAATTCCATTAGGTGGAAAGAACGGCAAAACCTGTGTTTCATTTTAGTAACCCACGTAAAATCATAACAGAATATAGATTGAAAATGTTTCATAGTAACATAGTAAATATTTTATTTTTGGGTAAGTAGAAATTCTGTGGGTTGAATTTTGGAATCTTTTGCATATAGCAGACATGATACTTCAGTGAGTTGCCATCCCTTTCCTATATTTTTAAGACACTTCAAAATAATTGTTGAATGTATCATTTATTGAATATGAACGACATATCATCTGTGATGTTCATTATTTTGGGCAGAACTTTAGCAGGATAATGGATACATTTAATTTTTATGTTGACTTTTACAAAATTTAATTTAAGTAGATTTATATAAATAAAACTGTGTCATTATTTTATTTATTTATTTAGATATCCTATGTCTAGATATAAAAAAAAGATGAAAGTACTCAGATATTATTTAAAACTAACCAGAAATCTAACTAACTGGCACAGAAACCAAGGAGGGAAGGGGAGAGTGCTGATAACGAGTGCATGCAAGAGTCAGTTCTTACACAGAGAAAGACAATATAACAAATCCATTACAAAACAACAGCAGCAACAACAAATATGGAAACAAACCATCTCACTCATAAGAGGGGGTCAAATAGTCAGGTAGAACAGGAAGAAAAATTAAATACAAAGAAGGTTGAACCATGTTTCCATAGAAAGGTTTTGTCCTTGTACAGAAGCATTTGCTGAAATTCTCTGACTTGGCTTTTAACTATCTTCTGTAAATATTACATGTTTGAAGGTCTTGGATTTCTTGAGAGTTTGCTTAAGTTCATTTCTTCTTACAGGGCAAAGTTGACTGTTATTTTTGAATGATGTTAGATAGAAATAGAAATAGAAATGATCTGCAACTGTGCTTATTTTTCTACCTCTTGTATGCCGCCTTCTCATCCATTTATTGTCATCTATTCAAGAAAACTGGGAAATCTTGGCACTGCCATTATGCATTTATTTGAAATGAAAGTATCCCAGAGTTATTCAGATAGCAAAGCTTCTGAGAAATTGAAGGAACAGGTTATGATGGCAAACAGCTTTATTGTGTAGCTTTCTGGGACAAATGCCAATTATATGAATTTGTCAATTCAAGGTAGGCAAGGAGGTTGTGTTATCTTGGTTAAAGCTAAATTGTTTATTTTTATTTTTTAAAACAATATTACTTTATCATTAATGCAGGCAAACCTTGATTTTTGACCACAACTGGGTCCAGTATCTTGGGTATTGAGCAAAATAGTCATTAAGCAAGACATCAACATGACTGCTTCATTTAAGTGAACTCTATCCCTGAAGTTCTAGTTGTGTTTGTTAAGTGAAAATCGTGGGCCAATAGGTTGAAGGAATCCCAAGTAGGAATGTAGAAATATATCAAAGAGTTCAGGAGGGTCCTGGGAGGCCTGGAACAGGCTGCATGTGAACTGGGAGGGTGTTGCACTGTGGCAAAAAGCTGACCCTGGAAACCTTAGCTGCCCCAGCCTGGCCCAGAAGCACTTATGATGATAGAGGCACTGAAACTTCCTCCTGGGTCTGTCTCACCCTTGTTTAAAAGTCATGGTGGTATAGTGGTTAGAATGCACTATTGCAGACTGACTGCATTCCCTCTGCCAGGTGTTTAATCCTGCCTGGCTCAAAGTTGACTCAGCCTTCTACTCCTTATAGGTCATTAAAATGAGGACCCAGATTGTTGAGAGCAGTACAGTAACTCTGTAAACTGCTTATAGAGAGCTATAAAGCTCTACGAAGCAGTATATAAGGCTATTGCTATTTATGCCCTCTGGAATACCCTGCACAACAGTACTTGATGGCAGCACCAAAGCCAAAGTAGAGGCCTGGGGTGGGGGAGGAAAGTGGCAGCCATCTGAGACTGCTGAAGGCTTCAGGCCTCACTTTCAGACCCAGCCTTGGCTCTGTCATCACTGCGGTCATTGAGTACTGCTGCATAGGGCAACTGAAAGAGTACAGATTGGGAGGAGATAAGCAGGTAGGGCAAATTGCAAAAGTGTGGGTAGGTGGGCTGCCAGTTGCCCAAATTTTGATTACATGAAATGAAGGGATTTTGTAGAACTTCAGACACAGGGACATAAGTCCATGTTTTTCAACACCATCTAAATTTAGAATGGTTGCTAAACTGGGGTCATAAATCAGGGATTACCTGTAATTTCTTTTATAGAAGTGTATTCCTGTCAGTGTAGATGTAATTTTTGAATAAACATTTTGTAGCACATCATGAGAGCAAAACCAACGTCATCTCAAAATTGTTTTTTTAATTTGGTAGGTTATTATTTTGTAAGATGAATAATATAAAAAATATCATTTTCTCCTATTCACCTTTATTATTTAGTTGTGATTACAGGAACTTCCTCTTTGGTTATAAAAAAACATAAGATAAATTGTCAGTTAAATAAATTAAGTAACCAAACTGGTTCTTAGGGACAATGAAATATCTTAAAGGTCACTGTTTCTCCAATATAGTCAAGAGGCAGTGGGGCAGTCACACGATGAAAGAACTCTACTTTATCATATAAAGTTCTGGTGATAAATTGCAACATTTTGCTTGTCTTTAGAAACATTTGCTACAATACTGTATCCTCCAAAGAAAAGAGAAAAAGAAAGAAACATAACCAAGAATTTAATAGTGAGTGCCATACCATGTGCATGAATCATACAAGTGGCAAGAAAATAGGGGCAGTCAGGCATAACACAGGTTATGTAGACAGTAAACACAGGGTCAATCAAAATGGACTCAAATGTCTATGCACCAATGCACAGAGTATGAGGAATAAACAGGGTAAATTAGAAATTCAAGTAAATGAGGGCAGATACGATATTGTTACCATTACAGAAACTTGGTGGGATGAAACCCACAAAGGAACGTACAGCTAGAAGGATTTAAATTATTTTAAAGAAATAGACCAAATAAAAGAGGAGGTGGAGTTGCACTATATATAAGAAATAACTACATCTCTACAGAAATAGAGCACAACAATGATGAGAACTATCTTGAATGCATTTGAGTCAATATTAAAGGTTGGGGCGGGGGCTTTGACATTGCCATAGGTCTATACTACAGGTCATCCAACCAAGCAGAGGAAGTAGATGAACGTTTTGCTAGTCAGCTAACTAAGGTATGTAGGAAGCACACCACAATAGTAATGGGGGATTTTAACTACCCTGACATCAACTGGGAAACAAACTCTGCACCAAGTGGAAGATCCAACAGGTTCCTAACGAACCTAGCAGACAACTTTGTTTCCCAAAAAGTAGAGAAGGGAACAAGGGGATCAGCCATATTAGACTTAATTCTCACTAACAGAGAGGAAATGATAGAAGGTGTTGAAGCCATAGGAATCCTGGCTTCAAGTGACCATGCAAGTGACCATGCAATATTGGAAGTCAACATTATACAAACACAAGTAGTAGAACAAAGTCCAAGTCTTGGATTTTAAGAGAGCTAATTTCAATAAACTTAGAGAGAGCTTGGGAAGAATTCCATGGATGAGAATCCTCAAGGGGAAAACAACTTGGGAAATTTTGAAAAATGAGATTACAAAAGCCCAGTCTAGCACAATACCAATGAAGAAGAAAAATAACAGCTCCCAAAAGAAACCAGCATGGCTGCATAAAGAACTCTCTGACAAATTGAAAGACAAAAAAGTTAAGTATAAAAAGTGGAAAAAGGGGGGGACATAACGCAGAATATCAGCAAATGGCCCCTGTAAAGATGAAGTAAGGAAAGCTAAGGCTCACAATGAAGAAAGGCTTGCCACAGAAGTAAAAAAATAACAAAAAAGCTTCTTCCAACATGTTAAAAACAAGAAAAAGGTTAAGGAAACAATTGGTCCATTGCTGGGAGACAGTGGCAAGAAAGTGACAAGCAACAGGGAGAAAGAAGAACTATTTAACTCATTTTTTGCATCTGTCTTTACCCAAAGGGATGAAACAGTCCAACCTATCAAAAACAACACCACAAAAATCAGATTAGGAACACAAATTGAAATAGGGAAGAAAATGGTAAGTGAGCGCCTGTCTACCCTAGATGAGTTCAAATCACAAGGACCGGATGGATTACACCCCAGGGTTATGAAGGAACTGGCAGATGAGATCTCAGAACCACTGAACTATATCTTTCAGAGATCCTGGAGCGCTGGGGAACTACCAGAGGACTGGAAAAGAGTTGATATGGTTCCCATCTTCAAAAAAGGAAAAAAAATAGATCCAGGAAACTATAGACCTATCTGCCTGACCTGAATACCAGGAAAGATTCTGGAAAAGATAATCAAGCAGTGAATTAGCCAACACCTAGAAGTAAACAAAGTAATAGCCAAAAATCAACATAGGTTTGTCAAAAACAGATCATGCCAGACTAATCTTTTTGCATTCTTTGACAAAGTGACAAAATTAGTGGACCAGAGGAATGCCGTCGATATAGTTTACTTGGACTTCAGTAAGGCATTTGATAAGGTAGACCATAACCTACTACTAGATAAAGTAGAAGAATGTGGGTTGAACAGCATCAACACCAGATGGATTCGTAATTGGCTGACCAACCGCACTCAACATGTAGCCCTCAATGGAACTGCATCTACATGTAGGGAAGTATGCAGTGGAGTACCCCAAGGTTTTGTTTTAGGCCCAGTACTCTTCAACATTTTCATCAATGATTTGAATGAGGGAATAAATGGGGAACTCATCAAATTTGCAGATGACACCAAGCTGGCAGGAATAGCCAACACTCCAGAAGACAGGCTTAAGATACAGAAGGATATTGACAAATGTGAACATTGGGCACTATCTAATAAAATGAAATTCAATGTTGAAAAGAATAAGGTTCTACATTTAGGCAAGAAAAACGAAATGCACAGGTACAGTATAGGTGGTACCTTGCTCATTAGAAGTAACAGTGAGAGGGATCTTGGAGTCCTAGTGGACAACCATTTAAATATGAGCCAGCAGTGTGCAGCAGCTGCCAAAAAAGCCAACATAGTTCTAGGCTATATAAACAGGGGGATAGAATCAAGATCACGTGAAGTGTTAATACCATTTTATAATGCCTTGGTAAGGCCACACTTGGAATACTGCATTGAGTTTTGGTCGCCACAATGTAAAAAAGATGTGGAGAGACTAGAAAGAGTTCAGAGAAGAGCAACAAAGATGATTAGGGGACTGGAGACTAAAACATATGAAGAATGGTTACAGGAACTGGGTATGTCTAGTTTAATGAAAAGAAGGACGGCAGGCAGGCGGGCGGGCGGGCGGGCAGGCAGGCAGGCAGGAAATATTTCTGGGAAATAGATACAAATGTGACTAACAGGGATTCTGATTCATGTCTATATTTCCAGAGCTACAAAACAAAATAACATTTAATTTGACTGCATGGCTCTACATCTTGCTTCAGAATGCTTTGTTGTGAATAGGTTTAGGACATTATTTTAAATTATTAAAGTTACTAAAGATCATTAAAAGGAAAAAAAATGAAAATTCACTTTGGATGGTAGGCCAAATCTGAGGTAGTCCAGCCACAGATTAGTCCAGCCATGAATGGAGATTGAGCGAGCTGTCTACCAGGCAATCAGAACATAAGCATTTCTATAAGGTGCCATAAAATATTGCAGGTACATAAGGTTTCGACTGGTGGAGGAGGAAAATCACATAGCAAGAAAATTTGCTTTCCCAGATGGCTAAGCGTGATCTTCTGGTTTCTATCCTGATGCCTTAATCACTAAATCAGTCTGGCTCTGGTCTGAGGATACCATCATACTGATGTGCTGGGTGGATCATATTTGTACATTTTATAGTGCAAATTAACCTTCCTGTAGTCTTTTCCTGCCAAGATTTTCCCATCAGAATTGCAAGAAAACTGAAATATCATAGCAGTACAATAGCACATAGACTTACATTCCGCTTTACAGCTCTCTCTAAGTGGTTTACAGAGTCAGCATATTGGTCCCAACAATTTGGGTCCTCATTTCACTGACCTCGGAAGTATGAAAGGCTGAGTCAATCTTGAGCCTGGTGAGATTTGAACTGCCAAATTGCAGGTAGTCGGCAGTCAGTAGAAGTAGCCTGCAGTACTGCACTCTAACCACTATGCTGCTGTGACTCCTTCATCAGGCATCCATTAAGATTGTTGTTTTATATAGACTTAAGATGTAGTTAGCAATAGCATTTAGGTGCATAAACTGGAAGGAAAACCAACATTGAAACAGTAGTTTTATCTTAATTTCTTTATGAAATTTTCATTAAAATGGTCACTTGAAAATGTATAATGTTATAGAAAACTACTGGGAGCAAGAAGTCACACCGCAATGAAATGTTGCAGCAAAAAAGTTAGATTATTCCCCAAAAGTGTTTGCAACATATTAAAGATTAATGTATTTGTGCTGGCCTGAACTTTCATAAACAAAATATTCATTTTATTAGTGGCCAGTGATTTTTTTAAAACTATGTTTAACTTGCTGGCTCCATTGAAACACTACATCTCTACATATCATGGTTGATACTATTTATACAATTAGAGAACTCTGTTTCCTTCCAGAACTTGCTTTTAAATGTCAGCATCTTTTCTTGAGGCACCCTGCAACACCCTTTGATATGGAGAAATGATAAGCATCAGGGTGCTGCTATTGTAGGTACCCTTTTATATACCATATTACAGAAATCACTATTCAGAGGAAGGTCAAGAGGGGCAACAGTATTTATAGTGTAGCTTTATAGATTAGTCCAAGCTTCACTATCATCTATTCAGGTGGAAGTGAAGTTTCCAGAGCAAGACTGCCTAACTCACGTTCAGGGTCTGGACAAATATTGCAATGCCCAAAGAATATTTTTAAGATCCTCCTTTGTTATCTTTTATCTAACACAGCAAGCATTTTTTAAACTTTTTAACATTTTGTCTAATATCGGTTTAGTACCGTAGAATAACATAAAAGTAGCTTTTGGAACATGCACATACAAACATTTTCAATTTGCTGTAGCTTTTTCTTTTTCTCTGCCTTCCTTTTTTAAATCAATGAATCTGTTTTTTAATGATGGAATTGCAAATGAAGTCAAGTCCAAGGAAATTAATTTAGCCCTGCTCACAGCTATGAAAACTCTGCAAATAAATATACTTTGTAATAAGGTGTTCTTGAGAAAGGGCATAACAAAAGATTGGTTTGTCCTTTAGAAGGATATTTATTTTGTGTGCTGGAGGAGCAGCAATGATCTGTGGTTGTGACCCTGACCTAGTTTTGTAGCTGCTTTATGATTCAGCTGTATGTTTCAGTCATTTCTATAATTTAATTTCACAAATTTTACCTGCATGCCTGCCCTTAGTTTATACTAAAAGCATCCAGCTCTATGTCCCATGTTTGTTTGTGTTTGTGTTTAATGTATGTTCTCAAAGAAACCCTTTAATTGTAACTGTAGGATTGCCTGATTACAGACTGAGTGTCTCGTCCAGGCCCTGCCATAATTAGTAACCACTGTTGACATTTAGATTTAAATTGAATTTTCTTCTAATTAAACCCAGAGGGGGTTTATTCTCTCAGATGTACAGGTTAATAAAATTAGTCTGAAACTGTTAAACAGTAAACTGAAATCTCAGAGTGCTATGCTAGTGTAGCTATTGTTAGAAAGTTTGTGATTAATAATAAAAGCATTCATTAGATTCTTGATTTTCTTTTTTTTTCTTTTAGGATCTGTTAGGATTTTTAAAAATTGAATTTATTTATTTATTTGTTTGTTTATTTCCTTTTAATAACTGTAACAGTATCATGAATTTCAAATCAGCAGTACTTTAGCATTGATACATGTTGAATATAATATGAAATAGTATTTGTTTTCTTCCAGATATGCAGTGAATGTAATGAAATACTAAAAAAGATAGGACTAGAATGAATTACAGGCTACAGTAGATATTATTTTCTTCACCATAAACATATTGGAATATATTTAATATTATATATTCATATGTGTGTGTGTGTGTGTGTGTGTGTGTGTGTGTGTGTGTTTTCGTAGATTTTCACAGGTGTAGGTATGCTGGTCTTGTATTCAGGTCTTTTTCTGTGTAAGATTGAGATTGTCTTGGTAACGTTTCAGCGAGGTCTCACTCACCATCTTCAGGCTGGGTTCATATAACATTTGAGTTTTGCCATTTGTGTTTTGACTATGGATTATTTATTCTGTAATCATTGGGATTTTTTTTCACCAGCCAAGTTTTTGCAATATCAAATTGGAGTCTTAATCTGTTATTAACTGTCAAAAATACATATTTTGCTGTTTGATTAAAAAAACAATATTTTCTACATCTTTAAAATTGTATTTAAAGTTTTTTTTAAAGTAATACCATGGAGTAATATTTGTTGCTCTCAAGGTTCCAAAGTGTTAGTGTTTATTTCCAAAGCCATAAAAAGTTAAGAGGTGAGGCTTCTTGTCCTTAAAAAAAGGTTGCATTCATGATTCTAAGAAAGAATTGTCCCTCTCTCAACTCCCATTCAAGTCATAAGGTTACATAAAACATTCAGTTCATTCAGTTTATTAATGAATAAACTGTACATAATCACATGGGCCACTTCGAAGATCTCTCCTTGATCAAGAGAGAAATTTGGCGGATCCTGCATCTTATGCCGCTCTCCATAGTAACACTATCCCGCTGCAAAAGGAGACATCTAGCTTGCTATAGTTCTAAATGGGACATTGCATTCAGCTTTATAGAATTGTTTACACAATTACACTTCCAATTTTTGTAGGTAAAGAAATGTCATAGCATATTTTTCAAGATTTTCATTGTCACGCCATCATTAGTTTGGGACATATTTCCTGACTTTTATTTGACTTGATTTCTTTTTAGTTTCAACTAATGTCATCAGCATAGTGCATATTACTTTTTCTCCTGCAACTTTTAAACCTTGATTACCATATTTCAATCTAGGCTCCTTCAACATATATTCAGCATAGATATGAGTAAATATAGGTATTGAGTAAATATGGAGAGAATATACAGCCTTTTTCATTTTTTGCCAACTTGGTTTGGTTTACCATATTTCATCTGGACTGTGGCTTCCTGACCCACATGTGTATGGATTTTGTATGAGGACAAAATCATACATGATAAATTTTGGCATTCCAATTTTTTCTAAAAGCATTCTAGAGCTGGACAGGGTTGACACAATGAAAAGGTCTTCTACAGTAATGAATTATATATTATCTATTTTTTGGTATTCATTGGTTTTCTCAATCATCAGTGTTCCTCAGCAATTCTGTCATTTATTCTTTGATCTGTTCTAAAAACCACCTTTAACATCAGATATTATCCTTTACAGGTAGCCCTATAATCTGTACTGGATGATCCTAAGCGTTATTTTGCTAGCATGTGAAATTAAGAATATTATGTAATAGTTTAATTTTATTGATATTGCTATGAATACTAGCCTTTTCTAATCTATTGGTCACTGTACCAGAGATGGGTTGTTCCTTGTTTGGCTTGGATCAGGTGAACTGGTAGTGGCGGTGGCGGGAGGCTCGTCCCATCCGTGCGCTTTTGAGCATGCACATAAGCGTAATGCATGTGTGCGCATATGAACGAACCAGTAGTAAAAATAATGGAAACTCACCACTGTACTGTACTATTCTATAAATTTGCTGGCATAATTTGGTTACAACCTTTACAGATCCTTTTTCCCCCTTCCCATATTTGTATAAGTATTTCATCAATATTGATAGTCCACTGTGCTATATTCTTAGAGATTTTTGTGAATTGGGGACATTTCAAAAATGTTACTATAATATTAAGCCTCTGTATAACATATATATACTCAGAAGGCCCAAAGTGTTCAATGAGACTATTTCTCAAATAAGTGTTATCTGGAATACAGCCTTAGGGCACATATCTTTAGCTGAGGCAACCTCCATATGTGTGGACTTCAACAACAATATTTCAACTTGTTGGCCTTTACTTAGGTCTTGCCTTAGGCCATATATTAGTTCCACTTATTTTGAGGTCAGCTCTTTTTAATTCACTGTGATATATATCTAAATATAGGATATAAATAAAATTAAGGTTCTACAATAATATCAAAGTTTTATTCAATAAAAAATGCAATTGTGTCATAGAAATATCCTATGTATACACATAAACACACACACACACACACAAGATTTGTATTTTAAATTGAAAGTGAAACAAACATTTAAATGTAAAATCCTATTTTGATATTAAGGTGGGAAGTAGGGGGTGACTGTAAGTCATGAGTGAAGTATGATAGGAGTATGCTCGGATGTACCCCAGGAGTACATTTTCTCAGTAGGGGCAGCCAAGATGTGAATGAAACAATGAAATATTTATTAAAACACATTCCCATTGATGTACTAAATTTTATATCTTTAAGTTTTATTGCAGCAGAGTCTGTATTTTTTTCTGAAATAATTAAACTGGTGAAAAGTCAATTATATGGTTCATTATCATGCAAATAATTATTGAAGGTAGCTCTTATTGACGAAATGGGACAGTTACCTAGTTCCATTTTGTCAGTTTGATTTCCTTAAATTAAGAGGCATATTTTTTATTACATATTCAATTATTTGTTTAAAACTAAAAGTTATTACAATTTTTGCCTTTGAACCAGTATCAGTGACTTCAGAAAAAGCATTTAATCTCATATTTGTTGATGTTTTAAAGACATCTATTAAGGCCTTTTTTAAAATATTCTTTTTAATTAAAGATACAATATAAAATAACAGAGGGGACTTTTTCAGAAGTGGCACTTTGGTTGTGGAATGCCTTTCCTATAGAAGCTTACTTGATGCCTATGTGGCAACTGGTGCTAATAGAAGAATTATTTTGCCTCAAGACACAAGCAACATATTTGGGCATGCCCTGCTGATCATACTGCACATTTTTATGGTCATGTTTCCAGCACTGATTTTGAAGTGAATGTGAAATTGAATATGTCTCTGTCAGTTCATATCTCTGATTGTTTGACATGTAAAGACTCTGTTTGACAAGTTTTGGATGACTTCTTTGCTCAAAAGTTATGTACACTTGTACTGTGATTAAGCAAAGATTGCTCATTGTGCTTATAAAGAGGCTTTCAGTGTGATAGAAATCTGTAATATGATTGGGAAGTCAGATATTTCATTGCTCCCATAATGGAAGTTGAAGAGTAATACGGTACATTTGGCTTTTATGTAATCATATACAAGCTTCTATTCTCAGTACTTAGTTATTGAAAAAAGCAAAAAAAAAAAAAAGGAAAAGAGATCATATACATTTTTAATTCAACAGTATTTTCTACCTAGCTAAAATTTGGAATTATAATTTGGAAACTAAGACTTGCTGTTAGAATCAAATGACGTGCTATGATATAATCTTCCATTCTTCAATTATATATACTATAATCAATTCTTGGTGACATTTAATGATGATACACAATTTAACAGCATCTTCATAATGTTTGAACATTATTTGCAGTAATAAAAGATTTGGATAGCTAATGTGTGAATGAAGCCTAGTTCATGTGTTCCTCATTATCACCTGCAGTAGTTCCTTCTTTGCTGCTGAAATTAAACCAGCAAATTCTCCATAGTGAGGGGGGAGGAGTATCCAGAATGGGTTGACCTTATCCTCTCGTGATTGGTTTGAGTCAGATAAGCTCTTTGGGCTCCGCCCCCTGGAAGTGAGCCTGCCCAGTTTTCTGACTCAAAACGATCGTGAGAAGTTGCTCATTCGAGAGCTCCAGGAATTTACTAGGATCTAAAGGAAAATTCATTTGGACCCGTCGAGTTTTGCCTCCCTGCTTCACTCCTCCTGCAGGATTGGGACTGCCACTAGCCCCCCTGGGGCGGCAGGCTGCCCTGGACACTGAGGACATCCGAAGACTCTCAGTGAGGAGCTTGGCCGGGCAGCAGAAGGAAGGGCAAAAGCCTCTAGCAGGCAGCCCTAACCAGGAGGACGGGCAGAAGCCTCTAGCAGGCAGCCCTAACAGCTGAGGCTTGTAAGAGCTGGAGATTTGACTCACCCCAATCAAGGGAAAGGTTGCACCTCTCCAGACCTCCAGTAATTTACAAAGGATTAAAGAAAATAAACTTGGACCCGGCGAACCCTGCCTCCCTTCATCGCACACAGCCTCCTCCTGCAACGACCGGATTGCCACAAGCCCTCTGGGGCGGCACGCTGCCCTGGCCATTGAGTGAGGTGGAGTCACTCTGTGAGGACCGTTGCCGGGCAAGCAGGAGAACCGGGCACACATGCCTCCTAGAGGCAGCCCTTGATGAGAGGCTTCTCAGGAGCAGAAGCGCTCCTCCGCTCCCCTCAGCCACGAGGGTTTTTAAAAAGGAAAACCTGTGCTGGCGGCTATCACCAGTGGACAAGGTGAGAGCCGGAAAGGCTCTAAAACAGCTGCGGGAGATGAGCGGCAGCCGCAGGGCAAACCTGCAAAGGCAAAAGCCATTTCCATGTGCTCCAGCAAAGAGGAGCCTTTTGAATTTGGAGCCGGGGGCCATCTTGAAGCCACGTGGTCCAAGATGGCGGCCCCCAGCAGCTCAGGAGGCCGGCAGGACAACAACCACCACTTGAGGAGACCTACAAAGGTGAGAGACGATCGCAGAGGCATTAGCCAAGAGCGAGGGAGGCAGCAAAGGGCCAAAAGGAGGCCTATCAAGGAGTTAAAGAGGCAGGTGGTGGATCAACCCCCCCCCCAAGCCTACTTCCTTGTTGAATCACAAAGGCAGCTGCCACAAGGCTTGCAGGAAGAACCACCCCCCCTACCTTTCTGGCTGCCAAGTAACAGGAGAAGGCTTCCTCCATAAGAACATTCTCCTTTAATTAGGAGACAGAGCGGGAGGGGTGAGAGGCTGACCGGCATCCGTAGCAAGCTGTGTTTGTCATGGCTATTTCTTGATTCCCCCTTAAGAAAACTCTCCTTTAATTAGGAGACAGAGCGGGAGGGGCAAGAGACTGATGGGCATCAGTAGCAAGTTGTGTTTGCCATGACTAATTCTTGATTCCCCCTTAAGAAAGCTCTCCTTTAATTAGGAGACAGAGCGGGAGGGGCAAGAGACTGATGGGCATCAGTAGCAAGTTGTGTTTGCCATGACTAATTCTTGATTCCCCCTTAAGAAAGCTCTCCTTTAATTAGGAGACAGAGCGGGAGGGGCAAGAGACTGATGGGCTTCAGTAGCAAGCTGTGTTGTCGTGGTTAATTCTTGATTTCCCCCTTAAGAAAACTCTCCGTTAATTAGGAGACAGAACGGGAGAGGCGAGAGGCCTACTGGCCCCAGTAGCAAAAACTGTGTTTTGTTTTGTTAATCCCAAGCCGGCAGCCCCCTGCAGCCTGGAAAAACGCAGGGAGGGGGGAGAATATTCAGCCCAGCTGCTAAAGTGCAACTCCCAATGGAGCCCCCAATCAGGTTACTGAAGACCTTCCAAGGGTGGGGGTGACTAGGCAAACGGCTAATACAATACAATACTATGCAATACAATAGCAGAATGGGAAGGAACCTGCAGGCTTTCTAGCTCAATCCCCTGCCCAGGCAGGATATCCTATACCATCTCAGACAAATGGCTTCCTATGGTTGATTAGGCTGGCTCTGTAAACCACCTAGAGAGGGCTGAAAGCCCTATGAAGCGGTATATAAATCTAACTGCTATTGCTATTGTCATTGCCACCCAACAGCTTCTTAAAAACTGTTGGGGCTCTCACAATGTCTGGAGGCAGGCTGTTCCACTGATTAATTGTTCTAACTGTCATGAAATTTCTCCTCAGCTCTAAGTTGCTTCTCTCCTTGTTTAGTTTCCACCCATTGCTTCTTGTTCTGCACTCAAGTGCCTTAGAGGATAGTCAGGCAGCCTCTTCTCTGTGGCAACCCCAGAGATATTGGAACACTGCTATCACGTCTCCCCTAGTCCTTCCTTCCAGTAGACTAGACCTACCCAGTTCCTGCAACCGTTCTTCATAGGCTTTAGTCTCCAGTACCCTGATCCCCTGTTGCCTTCTCTGCACTCTCCTTAAGAGTCTCCACATCTCTTCTACATCATGGGGACCAAACTGAGTGCAGAATTCCAAGTGTGGCCTCCCAAGACCTTAAAAAGTGGGATTAACACTTCATGGGAGCTTGATTCTATTCCTCTGTTTATGATGCCAAAAACTGTGTTGCTCTTCTGGCAGCTGTTGCACACTGCTGACTCACATTAAAGGGGTTGTCCACTAGGACTCCCAAGATCCCCTTCACAGTTACTACTGTGGAGCAAGGTATCCTGTACCTGTGCACTTCACCTTCATTGCCTAAAGGTAGAACCTTACTTCCTTGAATCCCATTTTCCTAGGTAGTGCCCAATGTTCAAGGGTATCAAGATCCTTCTGTAGCTTTAGCCTGTATTCTGAAGTGTTGGCTATTCCGGCCAGCCGGGGGTCATCTGCTAACCTGATGACCCCCCCCCCATCAGCCGTTAACAAACAGAGAGCTAACAGTCATTCCGGCTCCTTCTTATGACCGCTTGAGATAACAGCAGTTCTTAAAGAAACAGTACTACTATCATGGCATATATTTTGCTATCCCAAATGTTAGCTTACACACCTAACACCCTCATTCAAATCACTGATGAAGATGTTGAAGAGTACTGGGCTCAACACTGAACCTTGGGAGACTCCCTGCACTCTTCCCTCCATGAAGAGGCAGTTCCACTGAGGAGTACAGGTGGGTGCACCAGTTACCAAGGCACCTGGGGTGACTAGGTCTAACCCACATTCTTCTACTTTATCTAATAGTAGGTTATGGTCTACCTTATCAGGACTTGCTGAAGTCCAAGTTAACTATATCAATGGCATTCCTATGGTCCACTAGGGTTGTCACCGTAATCTAATATGGCCAGTCTGGTATGATGTGTTTTTGACAAACCCATGTTGGCCTTGGGCTCTCAAGACGGTTTTTCTTCCTTTCTGAAGGGGGGGAATCACATCAGCAATTCTATAGTGGTTCTCCAGTACTCCAGGATCTCTGATAGATATAGTTTCAGTTGTTTGGAGAATTTGTCCGCCAGCTCCTTCAGACCCCTGGGTGTAACCCACCCGGTCCTGGGAATTGGACCTTGCCTAAGATAGACAGGCTACCATTTCTTCCCTATCTCATCTTGGGTTCCTAATCTGAATTTGGGATGCTGTTCTTGATAGGTTGGATTGTTTATCCCTTCGGGTAAAGACAGATGCCAAGCACGAGTTAAATAGTTCGGCTTACCCCTGCTGCTTGTCACCTTCGGGCCACTTCTCCCAGCAAGGGACCAATCGTTTCCTTAATCTTTCTTGGTTTTATCAGGCGGGAAGATGCCCCCTTTTGTATTTTATTCTATTTCATTATTATTATTGTGGTTGTGGTTCTTGTTGTTATTATTATTAATTTACCTTTGTGGCAGGCCTTTATTGTGAGCCTTAGCTCCCCTCACTCCATCTTTACACACACTCTAGTGGCCGCCCATTAAACTCCATCTGTGTTTACATTTTGAATATCTCTGCGCTAATCCTAGCCATAGAATCATAGCACCCTTATGGCCGGGGGGAAAAAAAGGGTCAGACAGGCTGGTCCCCATGCCAGAACCCACCACAAACTCAGAATGGGATGCCCGACTATGAGAGATCGCAGAAGCACCTCAGATAGCCTATGAATTTAGACAACATTCGCTGAGGGCAGAACATACAGCAGGGGTGGGTTCATCAGAGCCGGCTGGCTCAACCGGACCAAGGGGACAACTTGGAGCGGAAGCTGCAGCCAGTTGACCGCTTGGCGGTGGAGCGGAGCATCCTGAGGAAAGACCTCTTCTCCCCCAGGGTGATAAGGACTATCCAGGCCACCCGCAGGCCCTCCACAGAGCGCATCTATGGCTCCACGTGGCGGGCCTTTGACTCTTGGTGCAACTCCCGGGGGTTCAACCCCATCCAGGCTACGGTGCCTCAGGTTCTGGACTTCCTCCAGGCGGGCCTGGATAGAGGGGTAGCTCCTAACACAATTAGGAGACAGGTCTCAGCCATCTCGTCAGTTCTCCTGTGTGGCAGAAATCAGAGCCTGACACACCACCCCATGGTCAGGCAATTCCTTAAGGGGGCCTCCAACCTCAGACCACCTACGGTACACAGGTACCCTTCCTGGGATTTACACAGGGTATTGGACGCTCTAACGGGCGCCCCATTTGAGCCATTACAAACAGTTTCCCTTAAGTTCCTGACCCTGAAGGTGGCTTTCCTGGTGGCCATCACTTCCGCCAGGCGGATATCCGAACTGCAGGCGCTGTCCACCAGGGAGGATCTCTGTGTCTTCCACCAAGATAGGGTGGTGTTACGGCTGGATCCATCCTTCATTCCCAAGGTGTGCTCCTGCTTCCATCGAGCCCAGGAACTGATTTTGCCCAACTTCTGTCCAGACCCTTCTCACCCATTGGAGAGGAAGTGGCACACTCTGGACGTTAGGAGGGCTCTGAGGATTTACCTCAGGAGAACCAGGCCAAACAGGAAATCCGAAGCCCTGTTTGTCTCCTTCCAACCAGGATCCCTGGGTAATAAGGTAACTTCCACCACTATCGGCAGGTGGCTGCGAACCTGCATTGCCACTGCTTACCAATCGCAGGGGTTACAGACACCAAATCATATCACAGCCCACTCCACACGGAGTGCAGCCACATCCACGGCCTGGGCCACACAAGCATCCCTGGCCGAAATCTGCAGGGCAGCCACGTGGGCTTCCCCCTCTCCCTTTGTTAGGAACTATAAGTTGGACTCCTTTGCCTCGGCAGAGGCCTCGTTTGGCCGCAGGGTGTTGCAGGCGGTTCACAGGGCTGGACCCGTGCCTCAACAGGCCTGAGTGGGGGACATATGGCCTCAGGGATCTCCCTCCCTAGGGACGTGCAGGCTTTGGTACGTCCCATTCTGGATACTCCTCCCCCCTCACTATGGAGAAAGGGCGTTGGTACTTACCTGATACGCCTCTTCTCATAGTGGGGGGAGGAGTATCCAGTCCCTCCCTGACTATGTTTGTACAACTAAGTGTTATGTTCATTGTTTATATTGTTATTTAATTATTGATGTTGAAGACAATAAAAGCAAAAAAACTGAATCAAGAGTCTGGAGCGAATGATGCAACGAGTCGGAGAGAGCTCTTCGTCATAAAACTGGGCAGGCTCACTTCCAGGGGGCGGAGCCCAAAGAGCTTATCTGACTCAAACCAATCACGAGAGGATAAGGTCAACCCATTCTGGATACTCCTCCCCCCACTATGAGAAGAGGCGTATCAGGTAAGTACCAACGCCCTATTACTAAATCAGGATGAATATATCATTATATTATGCTGTTGTGTAAGAGCAAGTCGTTGTTTTATTGGTTTCAAATTTCAAACTCTGGTTTGGAGCACATGGAATAAGAAAGATCATCACAAAAGTAGTGTTTATTTAATCAGTCATATTTATATGGTGCCAAACCTTGATTTGTTCGGACATCTGAATCAGGCCAGTTATGGGTATGATTACATAAACAGTTCAGTTTCAGCAAGCTGCTGGAAAAAAAGGGGAAAAAATCATTATTTTACTCATCATAGATATATCTATACTGTAATTGATTATATATTCAAAGTACACTTTATATTTTAAAAAAGCTACAAAAATAAAAGGGGGAAAATGAACTAGCAAGTCACAAAACTTACTTATTTAGTTGAATGTACATCCAGCTTCAATTAACTTGCAAATTAAAAGAATGCTGGAATTTAAAATTTAGAAGATAAAAATCATAAAAAGGCAAGATATTTATTTACACTACTAAGAGTTTTTTTTTCTGTTTAAAACATATCTTCTTGATGCTGTAAAAAGTACAAGATATAGTGGATGCAATTCAGATTTTGCCTGGACTTAGAAGTGGAGTATGGGTTGGATGGGGGCAAATACAAACAACATGGCTGGGGGGCAAAATAAAAAGCAGCAGATTGAACCTCAAGTACTGATTGTAATAATGATCACATGACTAAGGGAAACTGAATATTGTAAATGGTCAAAAATTGATTGTTTTTGACAGCACTTTTATAACTTCGAATGGTCGTTGAACAAGTGTTCACTAACCAAGACTACCTGGTTCCATATTTCTAGGCCAGAGGTGTCATTTCATTGAAGTATGCATCAATGTTGTGCTTGACATCAGTGGGCCGGGGGAGTAGCCACAGTGGGCATGGCCAGCTCAACATAACTCGTGTCGGGAGCACCTGTGGTGGCCAAATGCTAAGACAGGACTTTCCTCAGACTCTCACACCTTCTCATTATAATATCCCTCCTTCCTTCCTTTTCTTATTTTTCCTTCCCTCTTCATTGTCCTTTCTTCTTCCTTTCCCTCTTTCTTTTTCTTCTTTGCTCTCTTCCCATCTTTCCTTGTTTTTGCTAGCAGAAGTATTGGCACCGCGTGCCAATACTTTCTTGCTTCCAGGGTGGCCCCATGGGCCAGATTTAAGCACCCTGCAGGCCAGATCTGCTCCACAGACCTTGAGTTTGACATCCTGGTCTAGACCATCTAGTCATCAAAAGTTGGCCCAGACACCATACTATTTCATAGTTACTGGTCTAAAATTGGTATTTTCATAAATTATCCTCATACCAAGCTATAAAGAACCTTAAATATCATCAAACAGTTTGAATTGGTTTCAGAAATAATACATTCCCAATAAATAATCTTATACTCTACTATACCTATAATGTCTCTTTATGTGACTATATCACCATAAAAATTTTTAAATAATACTATATCCTATCTTCTTCTCCATCATCATCATAATCTATTCATGGAAATAAACAGAAGAACTGCTCTCTTACTTTAGAAAATGGGTACTTCTAAGGCATTGTGAACAACCCAGTAAATAAGAAATAATGAATAATGATGAAACCATATCTGAGACATCTGAACAGGACAGAACAAATACCATTCAAAAAGGCTTCTCATTAAGATACTTAATATGTTTTGTGTTAAAATGCCTATGTGATGCTACAAAAGAGGGCCCAATTATTTTTTTCTGTTTGGTGGGGGAGGCAGGAACACCTCTAAAATAAAGGCTAAATCATGAAAATACAATGTGTTTTAAATGTGTATAAGGTTCTGGGCAAATTTTAAAATTATTTTTAAGTTATCACACCTAGCATCTTTTTCAACCTGCTTAGAGAACTTATTTTTAAAGATTAATATTTTTCCCCAAAGATTGCCTGGCTTGAAAATGGACATTAATAGATACATACATATTTGAAGGATGGAGAAAATTGCTGCTGACTAGAATCAAACCACATTTGTTGCTTACAATTGATTGCCTGTTCTTCAGACACAAAGATAAATTAGAACACAGAAATACTGCAGTAGAAAAGTGGTGTAGATGTCAGTGACAGTGTGACTATTTTTATCTTTCTGTTGTAAACTGTAGCTTACAGTGGCTGAAATGACATTGAACTCTTTTTCTTTTGAAGATTTACAGCCTGTGTTGTGGTTTGAAGGAGCAGATGTAATGTTTTATGTATTTTAAGGTATCAACACTGATGAGTTATGTTTGAAGAGTTTGTCCTTGTGTCAATATAATGTAGAAATTTCAATTTCTTGGAGATTGTTTTGCTCTTCCTACCTAAATATAATAAAAACATATCACCTATAGTCATTATAATGCTATTCATAAACTCTTATTTCTCTCCTCCACTCCAAAATTTTGTAATAGATCACATCATATTCTTCTGAAGTTTATATGTTTTTATTAGCTAGTATTTAGTTTAACATTAGGGATATTAAATTTATTATAATACTTCATAGAACTGAGTGATTAAAAAGAGGCCTAAGTAGAATAAAAACATGCATCAAGGATACAAAATAAAAAGTAGACTAAAGTATTCATATAACATTAATTCCTTGTACCATTTCAGATTGATTTTATCTGAGCATTTTAGGTTAGATTACTGAAGGATCCTTTTTAAAAAAATCAAATTTGCATTTAAATAGAAAATGCTTTGAGCTGAAACTTTCCACTGCATATTTGTGTGTGTGTGTGCGGGTATGTGTGTGTGTATCAGGGAAAAAGGAGAAGAAAGAAATGGGGAAGGGAAAAATATTTTGTTCTTGTTTGAAACCCTTACATCCCTAAGAGACTGTGGAGTACATAGATTCATTCTACTTATACACATGTTTTGAAATTAATTGTGTAGCCTATCTCTACAAATGTAAGTCTAATTGCTAGTATTGAAGAGTTGTATGTGAGTTTGATTAATATTCTTTTTAGAGTATATGCTTTTGGATTAAACTCTACTAATAAAATATGTATTAAAGTCAATAATAAAATGAGAAAATTACAATGTATAACCACGCTTGATGTTCAGTTTTGAAGAAGCTTCTTGGATGAGTAATGAAACATCTTCAAGGAAAAAAACAAAGTCCAGTTGACTTTTGAAAAAACACTTTTGGGACTCACACATGAATCATTTGCAAAGTTTTTATATGGGGTGACACTTGAAAACCACTTGTAAGTTACAGTTGTTCCAGAACGTAGCAGTGCAGTTATTAACCACTGCTCTGTGAACTGTACCAGTTGCAGTTGGCTTCCAAGCTCAAAAGTATTACTAACAATTATAAAGTCCGTAAAAGCATAATTATATGTAGGACTATCTATCTATCTTCAATAGTTTTGGCCCGATAAAATTGTGCAGGGTAGACATACTTATGGTTCCTTCAGTCAAACAGTGTAATCTGTTAGGACATAGGGTGTATACCAGAGGTGGTATTCAGCCAGTTATCTCCAGTTTGGGCAAACGGTAGCAGCTGCTACAGGAGGCTTCAATACCCCCCCCCCCCCGGATGTAATGCACAAGCATTGTGTATGTACAGAAGACACAGAATGAAGTAGAGTGAATCCTACCACTGATGCGTATCTTTACTGTCATGTTCCTCTAGATCTGTCTTTCCATGTCTTTGAAAACGTGATTTATTTCCCAAGTTTGGGATTAAGTTGATGGTTCAGCCTCTATTGACTTTTCCTCCCATGTGTTGGATTTGTTTTTCTTCTGGATGTCCATGTTATTTTTTTTTCCTGTTAATATTACTAGGTTCTCCCCCACCCCCACTTTTAACATGTAAGCTATGGATAATCTCCTGAGGTTGGCCAGCTTCTAAATCCAATAAAATAAACACATAATCAATAAGGTTGATTGGGTTTTATTTGCTCCTTATCTTTCATCAATATCACCCTACATATCTCTTTAACATTTCATTTTCTACACTTATCAACTGTGGACTTTCTGGCAATGAAATGAATGTCAGAGCAATCAATTTGATTTTTAATCTCTCCTGTTTCCTTTAATGATATAATTCCAGCAAGTCTTAAATTATACAGATAACTTGTAATAATGTTAGTAAATAATATCAATTTTCCCAAATTTTTCTCCAGAAATAATTGTCCAATTCTGGAAAACACCAAGCCAAAGCAGTATACTGTCATCAGTTGTTCTTAGAGTTTAAATTTTAGAAAGTGAGACAATATTTTGGGTAATATGTATTAGATTGTTTGCTTTTTCTGTTATGGTAACTACAGTTACCGTTATCCTGTCTTGATTTATAAATGTGGTCTCTAAAAGGAGTTCTATTAATTTCTGAAGAATTTAAATTCTGTGCAGCTAGTTTGTATCTGTTTTAGAATGCATTGGGTATAGTTTTCTCTGGTGCTTATGACGTTGCCATAAAAGCCTATTAAAAATGGACTCTGTCATCAAAAATAATGGTCCTATAACAGGACGCCCTTCTATTGACTGCTGTAGATAAATAATGTGATCCACTGGAAGGAAATGTGCCTTTTCTCTACTAGATCTGCATTAAAATAGACTGAGTCTATCTATTTGTTCAATTAAATAGAAATACATGCCAGATTCTTTAATACTATTTGTAATGGTATAAGAAATATGTTCCAAATGCATCAGGATTTCTACAGGATTTGAAGTAATATTTATATTTCTAAACAAAAATAAAAAAGCCAAACCAATGGTAGAGGGGACAAAATAGAGGGGGCACAAAAATGGAGGGACATGGTGGCTCAGTGGCTAAGATGCTGAGCTTGTTGATCAGAAAGTTTGGCAGTTCGGTGGTTCAATTCCCTAGCCCCACGTAATGGAGTGAGCTCCCATTACTTGTCCCAGCTTCTGCCAACCTAGCAGTTCGAAAACATGTGAAAATGCAAGTAAAAAAATAAGAACCACCTTTGGTGGGAAGGTAACAGTGTTCCATTCACTTTCAATGTTTAGTCATGCTACCACATGACCACAGAGAAGACTTCCGACAGCGCTGACTCTTCAGCTTTGAAACAGAGATGAGGACCGCAATCTAGAGTCAGGAACGACTAGCACATATGTGTGAGAAGAACCTTTACCTTTACATGACAGGTGCTTTAATACTGATTGTAATAGTGTAGTAAATATGTTCCAAATGCTTCAGGATTTCTACAGGATTTGAAGTAATATTAATATTTCTAAACAAAAACAAAAAAGCCAAACAAATAGTAGAGTGGGTAATACCCTATATGTGCATTTTGTTGTTTCAGGTTTTGTTATTATTAAATTGTTATGGATTGTTTGGAGAAAATAAGAATAGTGTTACCTGTTGATTGAGCTTAAGTGTGTTTCTTAAATTTATTTGTCATAATAATCATTTTAAAACAAGAGAAATGTGTTTTTTTTAGATACACGAGGCAATTAAATTTGAGTTGTATTTGTTTAGTTAGCTGTCATAACTGAGTATGTATCTTTTAGAACAGAATTTAAATGCATGACAAGCACCAGAGGTAAAATTTTCCAAATCAAATCAATCAATGGGAATTTAATTTCTGCCAGCAGTACTAGCTTTGCTGCTGTAAATATGTATTACATTTTACACATATCCTTGTTATGTTTACTGTGATAATTATACTTGGATTATTTTGTTAATTTATACACTAGTAAGGAACTTTGAGAAAAGCATAAACAGTTCCAAATTCTGTCTTGAAATTTGAAGACAGAGTAAATTAAGATACATGTTTGCCCCATCAAAGAGAAATAGATAACTTAAACATTTAAACATCAACTGTATAAAACATGAGACATGTTAATATGTAATTATATTAATTACTGTAATGTAAACTGAAAATTATATAATTAATGTCTTTTTCACATTTATTTTGTACATCACATCTGAGTTAACAGACAAGAACAAAGCACTGAAAAATATTAATTACCAATTATAATGGGGTTCACGGCTTCTGATCAGATAAACCTCTTTATTAGTTGATACCAAATTCTATGAGTGCCAGAAAACGTGATTCATAACTCTTCATTTTGACTGTGCAGTAAAGGCTAACATCTTTATAAATGGCTGGATTTTATTCCCCAGTTGCACAATGAAGACATGAATTGGTCATTTTCTAGTAGACTTTCATGATAGAAAATATTAAATCTTAAGAATTGCTTCAAGTTCTGAAGAATCATAAATCAAGAATTAAAATTCAATTGATTTGTATGCAATTTTCATTCCAGAGATTTACAGTGCAAGAAATAGATGTGAAATGTATGTTTTTCCATATGGAAGCCAATAATATTTGAAATAATTGATTTTTTCATGAGCAGTAATAATGAGTACATGAAATTTAGACAAGCATAATGTAATATTGGACATTTATAATTATTAATAGAGTCATGCATCGTTGCTTTAGAGGTCATAAAAACAAAGACCCAAGAAATATGCTTTGCTTTTCTATCTTCTAAAAATAATGATTAGAATTGATGTAATATTGTAGAAACTGTAATCTACATTCAAAGAAATAGTTGTGGAATAATCAGAATAGAACTTCAGCTCTGACAATTTTGGTGAAAATAAATTATAAAATAATAATTTTGTAATAAAAACATTTTAAAAATAGATCTGTTATATTTTTCAAATATGAACAGAATGTAAAATTGAGGTGATAAAATATTTAATCCAAATATTATTTGTATGCAGTTTTTTATGTCTTCCTGAAACCATTATTTCTGAATAAGCTGTAGTTATTTTCTCAATTAATCTAGGTTGTCTTAGATCCTTTTTTTATTACAGAAGACCTGCCAGGTACAATAGATCATCCAGTAATAATGAGTACCCACAGAGCTTCTGTACAGTGGTATAACTTTAAGACTATGAAGCAGTAAAGCATATTCCTTTCAGTGATTAAAATTAGAATATATTAATCTTTTTAAGTGTAGTGAATACCTATGAGACCTTTTGAAAACATATAAATTAATGCAAGTTGAAAAATCTTGCACAAAAGTGTGTATATATTGTATTTCCTATTGCAGATGTCTGAAGTTGATTGTGTTGTTTTTTTATAATCTTCAAATATATCTTTACTTTTTAAAAAAAACAGATTATATAGTTTAAATTGTGCATTCAATGGAAAAATTCTCAACCATTTCATATTCAAGCAATGATTCAGCATGATATGCAGAAAGTAGAATGAATTGTTTAGAACTTAAAAATAATTCCAGTAATTGTGATTTCTTTGAGGTTTTTTTTTAAGATACAAGAACTACTATTTAGCAATTTTTCAGAGTCTTGGTTCTCCCCTTCCTCCCCAGTTTTATGGTCGACCACCAATATTTTAAAGGACTAACAATTTTTTTAGTTTATTTAGAAAAAATGTTTCATTTCTCCTTGAAGAAATAAGGGATTTACTGTATTTCAGAGCCTCAGCACTAATACTTATTTTTCTTTTTATCATTTGAAGTTCTGTTCTAAAGCAATTCTTTTTATCTTCACTTCATGGAAACTCTTTACATTTCTTAATAATTATAAAGTTTGTATTATTTTTTAACTGAGTGTGGCTCCTGATTACTATATAAAATTGACTTAGTAATGCATAGAAAATAACAGAAATAACAATTTAAGGAAAGAAAGAACCATATGATTTCATTTATTAAAATAAATAAATGTCTCATCTTTATAACTTACAATGTACTGATGAATAAACTAACGACAATGTAATTGAAAAACAAGTGGATAAAAAGCCAAACAAAATCCATTCATGCAGTAGGTAATCTACCACATAGTATTTAGAAGCAAGATTCAGAAGTCATCAATATTACATCCATATTCAGAACTAAAAAATATGATACTGAATCTATAGTCATTAAAGAAAGTTAAAGGGTTTTTAAATGGGACTGTTGAAGTCAAAATCTTCAAAAACCAAAAAATATTTCTTCTAAGAAACCATACCAAAATTAGACTTAGCAAAATGGCTTACAATAAATTGTTTATTTAAAGTTTAAACTGACACTAGAATAGTTGTATCTGCAGGGGAGTGTTGAAGAAGGAAAACATTTCTTCAACCTCATCACAAAAGTCACAATTCAATATGTATAAAAGAATGCTTTAAGAAGCCTGAAATGTTCAAGGCAAAGTATTTTATAATGATGAAAGAAAAAAAAAGTATTTTCTACTATTATCCTAGACCTGGTGTGTCAAACTCAATTTCATTGAGGGCCGCCTCAGGGTTGTGTTCGACCTTGAGGAGCCAAGGTGGGTATCACCACTCATGTCTGGGGTGCCTATGGTAGCCCGAGCACTCTGCCAGTGAAAACAGGCTCCCAACCTCCATTTTTGACTGCCACGGCCTCCTCCAATCCTCGGCTAATGAAAATGGAGCTTGGAAGGGCTGCATGTGGCCCTCCCAAGCTCCATTTTTTTCTGGCAGAGGTACTGCAGGCCAATCCTTTGCTGTTTCCATGAGCCATATTTAAGTACCCCTGGGCCGAATCCGGCCCCTGGGCTGCGAGATTGACACACCCCTGCTCTAGACATGTTTGGGAGGGAAAGTAAAGCATTGGAAGCAAAATACAGTTTGCTAATCACAGAGGTGGCTCTCCTGGAATTATATGGCAGTTAATGAAAGCTAGTGAAACAGGAAATATTGTCTGGGTGAAAGAAAGGAAGGAAGGAAGGAAGGAAGGTTTTAAAGATTGGGGGTGAAAGGAACGCAGGAGCCATGGATCATGAGAGTAATGATGTACCAGATGACAAGATAACAAGCGATTTAGAAATCCGTTACAACTGTCCGGTATTTATACCCTCAGGTCACCAACTGTCATTAGAACCTCCAATCACAGGCTGTGCTTCGCCCGACCAATTAGAACGCAGCACAGGCTGTTGCTGGGCTATAACACTCCTTCCCCCCAGTTATTTACATATGTGTCAATTATCGTGTTATTTGTTTGCATTTTTTTATCTATTTATTTATTGCATTTACAATTTAATTGCATTTTCTTGTGTCATGTTCAACATTTACAATTTATTTGCATTTTTGTGTTCTTGTGTTTATGTTCAACACCTACAAATTTGTGTTCTCTCCTTCCCCCCTGTTAACCAGACACTCCATTCTCATATTCCTATTTGCATATACACCATTTACATATACACATTTGCATCCCCCCCCCCCCATGCTCCTGAATTTGACAGCAGCCAGCAGCGGCAGGGAGGCAGTATAACTTGTAAGTTTGTGTATGAAGAGGCTTTGTGGATTGGCTTTACTCGATCGGCATGCAGGCAGGGTTGAAGAGATTAGCGACTTTGTGGATTGGCTTTGCTGACTTTTGCTGCAGAGAATGGTAGGCTTCTGAAACGGCTGTGGAGGCTTCTGTTAGAGAGCAGAGATCATTTGGAAGGCAGCAGGCAGGCTTTTGAGTGGCCAGAGTTGCTCCTTGGGAGGCAGGCAGCTTTGTAATGCAAATGGCCTTGGAAGTCTGGCAGCTGTGGAAAACCCAGGTGGAGCAGCGGTTGGCTCTGGAGGAAGAAAGACTGCAGCGTCTATGTCTATGGCTTCTCGGGAGGCAGTAGAGCAGGCTGGAAAGCTGTATGCTAGAATCAGAGGCTTCTTAGGCAACAGTAACCGTTTATTGCAACACGAACGTTTGTAACAGTAGCTAACAGTAGACCGGATAGACTCTAGAGTTGTGTCTGGTAGATCTTCGTGGCAGAGAGGCAGGCAGACAGGCAGCTTCAGCTATGGTTGAGCCAACGCGATTCGTAGCTCGTCCCTGAGCAGAGGCGGCGGCTCCAGCCAAGGTTAAGCGTAGGTTGCCCGTCCCTGTGACTGATGGAGTCCGCGCCTGTGGATCTACTCAGGTTGGCTTGATCGGAGGCGAAACCTGAGGCAGTGGCAACTGCTGCTGCAGCTCTGACAGGTCTTCAAAGTATTTTCTGTTTGCGTTTGCTTGGTTGCGTTGCGACTGGCTTATTGCTTAGTTATTCTTATTCCAGGCTCTGCGGGAATCGCATATCCCATCCTCGTCGCCAGTTTTAAAGATTGGGGGTGAAAGGAACGCAGGAGCCATGGATCATGAGAGTAATGATGTTTATTAGTACCAGATGACAAGATGACAAGCGATTCAGAAATCCGTTACAACTGTCCGGTATTTATACCCTCAGGTCACCAACTGTCATTAGAACCTCCAATCACAGGCTGTGCTTCGCCCGACCAATTAGAACGCAGCACAGGCTGTTGCTGGGCTATAACAGAAGGAAGGAAGGAAGGAAGGAAGGAAGGAAGGAAGGAAGGAAGGAAGGAAGAAGAAAGGAAAGAAAGAAAGAAAGAAAGAAAGAAAGAAAGAAAGAAAGAAAGAAAGAAAGAATACAATTAAATATGAACATAACCCAGAAGCTAATGTCCCACAGTCTTTGAAGAAAGTGAAGCTGAAAATAAGTTGTCTGTTTTAGCAAGACAAGGAACCATATCTCCAAATCAGCCATTAAATACTCGTAGAGAACACATATTTTGAAATTGTTTTCCCAGTTTTCAAATTTGAAACTGAAAATTTATGGGAGGTTTTAAGGATGCAGTATCTGCAAAGAGAATATTTCTGAGTTAGAAGAGTTCTCATGTAAATGTACTTTAAAAAATATTAAAAAACAAGAATAGAAAGAATTAGCTCAGAGGTCCTCAACCTTTCTGGCTTACAGACCAGTTGTGGTGGCAGGGGTGAGTGGGCTGAACCAGTAGTGTTATGGCAGCCTGGGTCACTGGAACCGGCAGTGACTCCGGCCTGCCATGCCCCCAAACCAGTTCACCAGTTCCCTCCGCCACCACCATCTTGTTCTTGAGTTATGCACATGCGCAGAACAATTTTAATTGAACTGCACATGCATGCACTCACGAGCGAACCAGCAGTAAAGCTGGCCAGAAGCCCACCCGCGGAATGGTCTTAGAGGTTTTTGGTTGGGTTTGTTTACTCTTGGCTTGTTCAGCAGTTCCTTGATAGGGCTATTGTTTACTTGATTGTTGATCTGATATTACTCTTGCAGTTAATCTGTGCTCATTTGGGTGCTGATTGCTGATAGGGAGGTATTTGGTCTCGTCCCTCCCTTTTGGCTTGTTGATTGTCAGTTTTGCATACTATGTAGATAATATTTATGTCTATATGTCTGTTGATCGCTAGAAATTTCCTAGCATTTTTGGACTTGGCTTGGTCAATTTCTGACCTATTGTACCTAATGTTTTCTTGTTTTGAATCTATAAATAACTGCATATAAATAGCACCACAATTATTCTGTTTATCCTTTATCATGCAGAGATTGTATCAGCTTCTGTTTACAGAAATATGTGATTTGATGGAAACTTTTCCGCCCAATTTGTGAGATTGTTGGTATTAATCATCATAGGGTACATGGGCCGAGAAACTTGAGAGTTGTCTTTTTCAACAAATATTGAGAAACATTACTTTATGCAGTTTTCAGATTTAGGATTAGCAATTTATCTAACATTCATAGTATTCCTATCACTAGTTAAATGAGAGAAAGTGATAAACTTGTCTGTTTGAAATAAGTATTTTAATTTTAGGTTAGTGCGAAAGGAGATTGGTAATGCTAATGAATATGCATTGTTTTCATATTTTCTTTGTAATATTTTAATCAAAGTTAATCCTTTAAAAAATGGGAATACAAGAAGGAATTTTTTTTCCTTCTATACTTATGTCTGGTTATAATTTGGTGTTTGTTTTGAAATTAATTCTGGTTTTAATCTCCTGAAAATGGAAAAGACCCAGCAAAATCAAAAGAAAATATATTAACCTAAAAAAGAGAAGGACAATATAAAACAGAGTGACTCATATGTATATTTTGTATAGGTACTACAGCACCTATTCAGATGGGCAGGATGTTATAGATAGGTTTCTTCTGTAAAGATGCTGAAGCCCCTTTACATCTGGTTCTCAAATTAGATACATTGGATACATTGTCTTTGGCAATGCTTAGCAAGTTACTTTTACAAATGTCCCTGGAAAATGTTGTTACCTGGTCTGGACTCTTTGGGATAGCAAATGGTTAATAGGCTAACCTTCTGTAATCCTGTCCTATGGACATTTTAATAACCTTTGCTTGCCTTGCCTTTCTTATTCAGTGTAGTATTGTAGGATCATTAATATATTGTCTGGCAACATAGCCATTTTGTACCTAATTGGTTGGTTTGTTTATGTATTATTGATAAACTTAAGTCTTGAACTCCACTTTCCTTGGAGGCTCCTTGATAAATGCATCAGCTAATCCCATGTAAGACACAATTTTTTTTGCTGTAGCATAATACATAACATTGCTTTTAGTTTGTATTCCTAAAAGAACCCAGTTGTGCATTTTCAGTGAGCTGTATCTAACAGCATGAAATAATATCAGATACATAATTCACACTGTGCTCTACATTGCCAAGACTTCAGCTGTGATGCCTTGTAATGTGCAGGAATACCTGTTTAGCTTTTAAATCAGTTTGCAGACTATTCTGCCTTATAAATGGTCACCTGGTGAAAAACTATTTGAAATATCTAGAGCACATCGCCTGGAAAAGGTGAAGAAAGTAGGAATTTTAGCTTGGAGGAAAATAGACTTTTCTGAAAGTTTCAAGAGGTTTTTTTTAAAATAAAGAATTTAAAAAAACTATAATTTGATCAGAATACCTGAGACCATGGAGATAAAGTGTTCATGTTTAACTATTAAAACAATGTGGTCATTAGAGTAGGGCTTTTATGTCAATGGCTTTATTTCCTTGAGAACTACCCGTGTTTCCCAGAAAATAAGACTGGGTCTTAGATTAATTTTTGCTCCAAAAGAGACATTAGGGCTTATTTTCCAGTTAAGTCTTATTTTTGGGGAAATATGCTACTAAATGCATCTGTCTGGCTGACGATGTTAACTGGTATTATTTGGGGGGGGGGTAGGGCTTATATTACGAGCATCCTGAAATTTTTACAACTGGGTCTTTTTTTCAGGGAAACATGGCATGTGTTGGGATTTGTAGAACTTTTTCTTTCTTTCTTTCTCTTTTATCTATCCATCCATCCATCCATCCATCTATCCATTCATATCTACCTACCTACCTACCTACCTACCTATCTATCTATCCATCTATCCATCTATCCATCTATCCATCCATCTATTCCTCTTGGTATCCATGTACTATCAATAGTAGCAACATAGAGGGGTTTCAATTCAGATTAGATTGTTTTATCCTGTTCTATACATTTTTAATTATTATTCTGTTGTTATAAATCTTGATATATTGCATTGTTTTAGTACATGATGCTTATATAGTATGAATAACTATTATTAACATTGTAATATTTCAATAGCTTATTATTGAGAAGTATTTTATCAATATTAATTACAGTTTAGGATATAAATATTACAAGGATAAAATTATTTGATTTTTTATCCAAAGTTGAGCATAACATTGAAAAAATAATTTACAACTCATGATTTGTTGTATAAAATATTTTTATTTTAAGCTTTTGGTTTAATATTAAAATATCCATTGTATTGTTATTATATATGTATGTGTGTGTGCAGACTGACTGGATAGTGGAGAATGAAAGGATTTACCATATTTTTCAGAGTATAAGACGCACCGGCGTATAAGACGCAACAAGATTTTGAAGATGCAAATTTAAAAAAAGTTTTTGCTCTCTGCAGACCTCCCAAAAATGGCATGTTTTTCATGAAAATTGTCAAAAAAAGGGCATGGATAGCTTTTAAGAGTCTTATAGAGTGCTCCTGGTGCTGGGGGGGGGGCAAAAATGAGTGAAAAACAGCCCGTTTTTCACTCATTTCTGCCCTCCCCAGCCCCCAGGAGCACTGTATAAGCCTCCTAAAGGCTATGCACCAGAGGTGGGTTCCTACCAGTTCGCACCTATTCGGTAGAACTGGTTCGTCAAATCTTCCGAACCAGTTAGAAGACGTTCCACCAGTGGACCCGGAAAGCAGGCCACACCTACAGAAGAGGTTCCAAAAAATTTTGAAACGCACCACTGGTCCTTGGATATGATTATTCTACACTATCATGCTCATATTTATAAAACTCAGTGCCTCTGTGAAAGGTAAGGATGACTACTGTGTTTGTGGTGCAATCAGAACATTGCATGTGTTGAAGTTGTTTTAACGCAAACCAAAGATGCCTTTTAAAAAACAAGTTTACATCATATTCTTTTTTTTTATTAAAAAATTTTTTATTTTTGATTTAAAACAAATACAACATCCTTCTTTACATGCTATAGAAAGTGTATCAGTTGGTTACAAATAGACTTTTGCGCATCTCTTCCACAGTCAACAAACATAGTTCATGTTAACTCGAGCATTTTAACTCAAATATTCATACATGTCACCATCATCATATATCCATTTTCATTTGACTATAATTGTTATTAAATAATAATAATAATAATAATAATAATAATAATAATAATAATAATAATAATAATTTTTGTTTCTTAAAAAAGTCAAAGAAGACAAAAAGAACAAAAAACAAGGCAGGGGAAAAAAAAAGAAAAACAAAAGAAAAACCAAAAAAAAAAAAGACAAAAAAAAGAACACAGGTATATATTATAAAAAAAAGTATATCAGCTGGTTACAACATGTTTTGGTGCATCTCTTCCATTAATTCATATTAATTCAAATATCTTAACTCAAATGTTTACCATATTGACATCATTATACCTCCACTTTTAGTTGACTACAGTTATTTAAACATCCTTCATCCTTAACTATGCCAAAGATTTAATCCATAACCACATGCTGACATTTCATTTACTTGTTTGTAAAATCCTCTATTAACATCAAATCCTCATCCTATTTTAGCTGAACATCCATAGTATTTAATACCAAGAATTCCATCTTCCATGCAATATAGTTTATTATCATTCTCCCTTCTTTATGTAATTATATCGTATATCGTAACATTTTCCCCATATTAGTTAACATTTAACTGTATATATTTTATTTTATTTTTTAATAGTGATAATTATTGTGATTAATAACCTTTGTATATGGTCCAAAAATATTTCCAACCTTCCCTTCTCATATCCAATTATTATTTATCATATCAACTCCACATTATATACATTACTATCAATATTAATTATTATTCAGCTATGTCTATTACAAATAAGAGTAATTAGATTTAGCTGATTTTAAATTGTATTCTTTCATCTATCAGCCTATGTCTCTCCAATAACGAAACTTCCTTAGTCCTATTGCCATTCGTGGAACAGATTTACCAAATGTTTTTATAAGCAAGTCCAAACAGGAATATCTTCGCACCTTTTTGCTCAGGATGCCTCTGATGTAATAATAAGGCTTGTTGCACTTTTCAATTTGTCTTTAATTCTCAAGGGTGGTATCGAAAATTCTGCAAATGATGTTTCATGAAGTATAGGTTCTTTGATGCTTCTCATTCCTCCTGCGCTCTGTCTTTTAAAATAAATCTCTGTATGGCTGCCCCCCTTTCAAGCGTTGCATCTCTTTCTCCCTCTGAAGTAAACCAGACGCCCGGCATGTCAGCAAGTTGAGAAACTTCGTTTCTGACATTCTTCATTTGTATTTCAGGAACATTCAAATATTCAACGTTCTCACTTTTTTCTTCATATTTTAATGTTAAATAGTCCAGTTTTTTTTCAAATCTTTCATATGTGTCAAACAACTTTTGAAATGCAGAGAAAATCATTTGAAACGAATCACTTGAAGCATGTATAGACGCCATGTTGTGACGCAGCTAGAAGCTCTAAGATATTTGCAAGTAAGAACACACTGGGAGCTGTGCGATCTTCTCTGATCTTAGACCAACACAGCCAAGCAGAGGGAATGTTGAAGTAATCTTTAAAACATTTAAGAAATAGGGTAACCACCGGCCATAAATCCATAAAAAAAAAACCAATTCGCCGCTAGATTCTTCTGTTCTTTGGTTTCAATTAGCTTAAATTTTAGTGCGGACCGTCTCTCTTTGAGTAATAAAATCAGCTTACCAGTTGAAATCACTTCCACCATTCTTAGGGGCAACCTGCAGTTTCGGTTAGCTTACAGCTAATCCAGAAGGAGCTGGCAAAAGGGGTTAAATTCCAAGCCCCCCAGAGACTTGCGAACGTCTCTGAGGTCACTGGATCTCCCCTAACCTTTCACTGTCTCTACGGGACAGCTAGGGTCCGAAACGACCCGTCCAATTCCTTCGGATACATACATACATATTCTTATTTATGCCAGTGCTGTGTGTGAGATAATTAAAGGTGGTTCTGACAAGTGTCGTCGGCATCTTCATATCCGATCACATTGCAGCAAGCCACTCCCACCAGTCATATGGCTGGCAAGCCACTCCCACAAAGGAGGCTACACCCAAAGAGTAGGTTCGAACAATTTTTGAAACCCACCGCTGCTATGCACAGCCATTTTGGTGAAGGGGAGGATGTTTCAGGAGGCCAAAAATGCTATATTCAGTGTATAAGACACATCCAGATTTTCACCCTCTTTTTTGAGGGGAAAAAGGTTCATCTTATACTAAAAAAAAAAGGTATATTCCTTGTAGGCTTGATCATTTGCATTCTTTTGCATTCCCCATTATCCAGTCAAAAATCAGAAAGTCCAGTTGCCTTTTGAAAAAACACCTTTGGGACAACCATGACCTGGATGACTGTGAATATCCATCGACAACCTTGCAAGAATTAAAAGAACTACAGATTTTTATTTAATTGTTGATCTGGGAATTCCTTCCAAGAAAATAAAATCCTTGCATTAAAAAGGTCTCTATTCAAAAGGAAGATGCATCTATCTTAAAGAACTTGATAGTTCATTCTTCAAGAAACTAATATTAGACACTTCCTGTTTTAACAACTTAGGGCTAGGTGCCATGGGATTCATTTTAATTTTAATTTCCCCTGGAAAATCCAATCCATAGTTTTAAGATAATCTTCAACATGTGCTTGTCTCAAGTGCTCCTATCAGTCTGATTATTATGTATGCCAGTTTCTGGTATTTGCATATGATTTAGCGGTTCCATCCTTTCTTGTAACGTGATCCGAAAAATTTTACTCATATGCTGTTTACCTTCCAATTAAACTGCTGTAATGAACTTAATCTGCAGATGCCTTGAAGAAGCTCTCCAAACTGACCAGAAGTTTAATTAAAATATAGCTAGGAATTCAGTGAACTCTCATTAAAACTCACAAATGGCATTCCAGTACATATGTAATATAATAGCGAATATAATCCATAAAAACAACTTCTTCAGAAAGTACATTATTTCAAAATTCAGAGCTTATTTATTATTAAATTTATATTGTGCCCATCGTACTATTGAAGTGACTCTTAAATAAAACTCCATTTTCCAGAAGAGTTTGTTAGTTACCAGATACAGAAATTGAATATAAAATTATAATTAATTCAAGTCTAGCAAGCATAATAGAATATTTTCTTGGTATTTTTTGAAGGAACAATGATTCTCTTCCTCTTGTACAGTTGTATCCTGGTGAAATACTTTCCTGGAAGTGATAATCTTAGCAATATAAAATAGTCCTTTTAACATTAAATTCTGGAATTAGCCCTCTTCATCTCTACTTCAGTAATTCTATTCCAACACACTGGTGCTGGAGTAAAAATATGTGTGGCTAATGGTGACCTATATGAATATTTACTGCTGATTTTTATGATCAATTCAATTGAGTTGCCTTTTCCCCCCTGCTGTCTATTTTAAGTCCATTCAGATTAGGGAAAAAGTTGTGTTTGGTATTTCTGGTGAGTGGAAGAAATGTTAGCCTGAAAGGATTTCCAGTTATATTTGAATCTGTCTGTTTAATCAGGTGTGGTGAAGAGTTACAGACACAGAAAGAGCTATAGCTAATAGGACCCTTAGGCCACCTCTCAACCTGCACTTGTCATAGTTCATTTGGGTTTTATCTTTTGCTATCCTAGAACAATGTTTGTGGTGTTTGTTATTCTTATGTGCCACTTTCTTTGGCATTGTAGCCTTAAAGATATTCTTCTTGCTAAGGAAAACTAAATTTAAAAGAAAGGCAGTCAAGCTCAGAACCTGGTCCCAATGTTGTACATTAAACTAGGAATTGGGGTGAGGGTGAGGGGAACCATTCCAGAAAAAGGCAAAACATTGTTTTGCTGAGTAAAATACATGGTTACCAGCTGAATTTAACTGGAGAAAATCATATAATGTAATTGTAGTGATTATTAAGTGGACAAGATTTAAGTCTGATTAGTGACTGAATTGGTTATTACATATGACTAATGTGTATATTGCATTAAATGTTACCAGATACCATTGTATAAGAATACCAGTCCTTTCATGAACATTGTTAGCCCTTATTTAATTTTTTTAATTCCCCTTCACATTTTAAAAAAAAGGTTGTTTTTAAAAAGTGCTGGCAAAGAATAAGCTGGAATTGCAAAGTACCAGTATGATATGAAAACAGATTGTACATTGAAGCTAGATACCTCTGATAATAAAGGCTGCAGTACAGGTAGTCCTCAGTTAACTATGGTAATTGGAGCTTGAATTTCTGTCACTAAGCAATGCAAGCCAAGTTTGAAAACATGCAACTGCATCACTTAGTGTCAGCAAACCTGCCAATGTTGTTGCCATTAAGCAAGAATATTAAACAATCTCAGGTGCTTTGCAAGTAGGCCATCAAGCTAGGCAGGAGAGATTGTACAGGCAGCCAGCACGGAGCACAGCTGTCTGGCCAGAGATAGCTACTACTGGGTGGGAAGAAGTGCATAGATGGCCAGCAAAGCTGTGTTGGGAGTGGCTGCTGTCAGGTGGGAAAAGGCAGGTGAGTAGTGCTATGAGTGTGTCTGGGCCAAAAGTGCTTGCTATAGGGTGTGGGAGAGTGCAAGCAATTTACTAGAGCAACATATTTCACAAATCTGATGCCTTTTGATATGTTGCACTATTACACATATAATCCACAGATAAATAGCTTTCAAATGCTTTAAATATTAAATAAAAGTGAGATCCTTTTTCTTTTAATCCAAAAAATTCTACCTCAAGTGAAAATGATACTTATTTCTATTTGATAGCTACAGCCAAGTATGTGGGACTTAACAAGTCTCAAAGGCTCTGAGTTATCTAAATTGAGGATACAGAATATCTGTATTGATTGTCCCTTTCAAATTTATGTCTGTGAGGTTTAATTCTATCTTCAATAAATGTTTGTTTGTAGTTTTCAAGACTCTAGCAGTCTTTTAAAAATGTATTTAACCCTCAGGGTCAAAAAAGATGAAATCCCACAGAGAGAGGACATAGTTCACCTCCACATGCCTACAGCCTCACATAAGACAATGTAGTAGCACATCCAGGGATGCCTTTGATATGTTCACTATGTCTCTGTCTAGTTTCTCTTCTTCTCTACTTATCTGGATCCTGTTTGTGCTACCCTGCTGGGTTCAGTACTGCATGTTCCATTGAGGCTGTATGCTACACAGAGGGATGATAATAATTCTGGGACTCAGCCAAGCACTGACATGTGCAACTCAAGGCAGAAAGCTAAAGAGACTTACAGCCTCTCTCAAGTGTTGCATTAACTTATGTCAGCGGTACAGGTAATAAGACAAGTCTGGGTTGACCTCTCTTGTATAGCTTTAAAATTTATCCCACTTATATTCCACATTTGACCAGACATTTGGTTCTGCTAGACATTTAAACAGCAAATGAGTTAATTTAAGTTGCAAACATTGGACTGGGGGGGAGAGAGGAGAAGAGGGAAAGAAAGAAAGAAAGAAAGAAAGAAAGAAAGAAAGAAAGAAAGAAAGAAAGAAAGAAAGAAAGAAAGAAAGAAAGAAAGAGGTATGTTTTTATTGGAGAATTAAAATACATATAATGATATATGGGTATGATAGCCCTAGCATATGAAGGCAGATTAAAATATATCTTTTTTTACTTCTTGAAGTGTTTAAGGGAAATAATTGATGAGAAATCATGACTGACTGTGGACCTAAAGATATATCTAGAAGATAAAAACAAATTTAAAACATTGCTATTCAAAACAATAGAAGAATAGTATGGATTAATAATTTGGAATAAAATAAATGAGTTAAAAATCAATGTTTTGCTGGTAATATTAAGATAGTTTTCAGATGTTTAATGGAATGATTTGAAGGTTTATTTGGGGGAAATCTGTGTCTCTCCTTTAACTTAGGTAACTCAAATTGTCAATTAAAGATATTTTATTTTCCAGATTTAAGTTTATGCTATTTTGCAATATGTTGGCTACCAAACAATGATGGAAGAATCTTCAGCATATGCCTTTTTGGGGCTCCTTCCTGAGCAAAATCACCAGGCCAACACAGAATCATGCATTCATTATTTCAGCAAGATAAATTAAGTACCCATATGTGGATGCCACTTACACATTCTGTTACTTTGGCACAGCCCATAACTGGGTGCCACTGGCATCATCATACTAAACATATCACAGGGGAAGAGACAGCCTATGAATTTGCTGTCTTCTTTCAGAACTCATCCATGGGTAACATAGGAAGGAGGCCAGTATATTTTTTCTTGAGATTGATTCAGTACAATAAGTATTTGTATTGAGGGTATTGAAAAGTCTAATAAGAATGACATTTTAATTTTCTATGTGATATGACATACTTTCTACTTCAATTAGGAAAATTGGAATTTTTAGAGGCACTACCAGAAACGAGCTCACAAGTGGCCTTTTTCCTTCACCTCTTCTTGCCGAATTTCAGGCTATTGTGTAAATCACATATTGTGCTGCCAAGTTAGAAGAAGATATTTTGAGTTTTATAATGATGTATCATTTATAGAGCTGTTCTGTTCTGGTCTGCAAAGGTTTCTATAAGATTGGGGTTTCCCCCCTTTCTTGAGTCTAATGAGTAGATAATTTACCTCTGCAATCTGTCTTTGCTTTAGCCATATTTTTCCATTTCTAATTTCCAAATTTCATCATTTTCTCTTATTACAGATCCTAAAAATTACTGATTATAGGCTTTTTATATTATTAATTTTCCTTAAAGATGCTTTTTGGAGAATTGTGTTTTACTAATAATATAGGCTAAAAATAAAAGAAAATCCTTCCATAATATTAAAGTATAAATAAATCTCTATGTGATGCTCTATTGTTTGTTCATACAGAAAGATAGACAGACAGACAGACTGATTACCCTCCCAGATAAACTAGACAGGAAATACAACAACTAATTCTACTTTATGACAAGGGTTCATTAACAGAATCTTGGAAGTCTGAAAGTATACATTTTCCACCACAATTTTAACTGCTTAATCCAGGGATCCCCAACCTCCAGGCCATGGCATGAACCGGGTTGCGTGCACACACATGCAGCTCAATTCAGACAAGTGGCAGGCTGCCGCACACATGCATGCAACTTGTAGTTGAACTGTGTGTGCAGGGATGTGCGCGCTGGCCTGCCACTTGCATGAGTTGAGCTGCATGTGTACCAGCCCACCGCGCAATCGGTCCAGGTCCCCTTCTCCCTCCCCCCCCAGCTGTGTCACCAAGCTGCAAAGTTTGGGGAACCCTGGCTTAATCCATTATGACGATTCTTCTGTTTCTTTCTCTGCCGGATTCTCTGCTGGAGAATCTTGCCTTTCTGGTTTCCTAGGCAGTATCTCTTTTCCATCTACATATAATCTACATCTTCCATTAAACACATAGAGACACAGACACACACTTTGTACCAAACTGCACTTCATGTGTAAAATTTAATTATATGTCATAAGATCCATATCAGTCATCACATAGATGGACTATTTCCAAGATAATATATGTCCAATGTTAATTGTCAGTCTCTGTTTTGGTTACTTGCTTACGGTTGCTTTGCTATGCTTACTATCGGCTGCCATAGGAATGGGGGGGGGCATGGTATTGGGGAAGGGAATAATATTGTACTGCAGGAGTCTTGTTCTCACCATCTTCTGTGCATGCTGGTGGCTGATGTTTGGACTTGGTCAAGGCTAACCGTCTCACATACCAACTTGATAAGGCTGTTTGAAGATGCACCCCACATGACACCTTAGGGAGTTGCAGATTGAACACTGGGTTGGAGAGTTGGGAGGGGAGGGTCCTGGGCAAACGTTTCATATGTTCCCGCCTTTCTGGCTCAGATCTTGCTTTCCTTTTAGCTGCTTTCACTTCATATCTAGTAAAAGTACTTTATCTCTATTAACATGGAGTTGAGGTTTTTCTTTCTTGGATATTGAAGGAGGCATTCCTGACATTGACCCTTTAGACTTAAGTCTTCCAGGAATAGAACCCATTGCTGCTATAATTTGTTGTTGTTCAATCACTATGACAGTTCAATAGCTACCAGTTCTGGCAAGACTGAATGGCTCTGGATTTTGAATACTACTAGTTCCAGGACTAATTCATATTTGGTGTTGAATAGGGTTGCACTGCTTCAGACAGACCCAATATACAATCTGAGGGTCCTGCTATACTCATGACTTATGTTTGATGGGCAGGTGGCAGAGATGTTTAGGACGGCCTTTACACGGCCCGTCTTGTGTGCCAATTGCTCCATTCCTGGATCAGCAGGCCCTGCTTAGTGTCACTCATGCCCTATTCATTTCCAGATTGGACTATTGCAATGCATTGTACATTGTACTTGGATAAGGTGACCAGACGTCCCGATTTCAGCGTTACAATCACGCTTTATAACAATTTGTCCTGTGTCCCTCCGCATTTTGAAAAAGTCCCAATTTTTTTCTGGCTTCATGTTGAAAGCCCAGTGGATTTGCTTAAAATCCTAACCGGGGCAAGAAATCCTAACCGGGGCAAGACAAAAGACACCCTGTCTAACTAACCTCTCTCTGTATCTTAGTACTTTCATTGAAGATATTGAAGATAAAGCAAGAAAACGAACCCCCCCCCCCCGGGGGGGCGGCTTGATTAAAAATTTTATATTTTGTCAAAAGGTCACACAAGGCGATTATATGACCCCAGGACACTGAAAGCATCATAAATATGAATCTGTTGCCAAACATCAAAATTTTGATCACGTGACCATGAGGATGCTTCAACGGTTGCTAAGTGTGAAAAATGGTCGCTAAGTGTGAAAAATGGTCATCAGTCACTTTTTTCAATGGCATTGTAACTTTGGTCAGTAAATGAACTGTTTGAAAGCTAAAGCTAGCTTGCATTATGCTAGCTTACATTTTCAAGAGAGAGAAGCTAAACTCCTTATTAGAATTGAAATAGAAATGAGTAGAGTAGAGTAGAGTAGAGTAGAATAGTTTATTAGCCAAGTGTGATTGGACACACAAGGAATTTGCCCTCGGTGTACATTAAAAAAAATAGAATACATTCATCAAGAATCATAAGCTATAACACTTAGTGATAGTCTCTCTCTCTCTCTCTCATACACACACACACACACACACAAACAAACACACAAATACACACACAGTCCTTTGGATTCAATGGGACTTTTAGAAAATCCCCCCTCCTGTGCACACACTCCCTCTTTCTCTCTCTCTCTCTCTCTCTCTCTCTCTCTCCCCTTCTCTGGATTCAATGGGGTTTAGAAAATCCCCCCTCCTCACACACTCCCTCTTTCTCTCCCTCTTCCCTCCTCTGGATTCAATGGGGTTTAGGAAATCCCCCCTCCTCACACACTCCCTTTTTCTCTCTTCCCTCCTCTGGATTCAATGGGGTTTAGGAAATCCCCCCTTCTCCCTCCCTCTCTCTCTCTCTCTCTCTCTCTCTCTCTCTCTCTCCATCCCTCTTTCTCTCTCTCTTCCATCCTCTGGATTCAATGGGGTTTAGGAAATCCCCCCTCCTCACACACTCCCTCTTTCTCTCTTCCCTCCTCTGGATTCCATTGGGTTTAGGAAATCCCCCCTCCTCACACACTCTCTCTTTCTCTCTCTCTCTCTCTCTTTCTTCCCTCCTCTGGATTCAATGGGGTTTAGGAAATCCCCCATCCTCACACACTCCTTCGGCCTCTTTCTCCCCTCTTTATGGATTCGCTCGGAAGTTTTTAAAATTACCTCTTCTGTAGAGACCGGGTTATCAGCCACGTGAGACACACGCTGTGTTTCTATCAGTAATCCCCTCCTCAAACAACAACACAGGGAGGGGGAGGGGCTGAGCTTGGACAGCCTCGGAGGCAGCTGCTAGCTAGCTCTGAGAGAGAGAGAGGAAGAGAGAGGGGGGAGGGAGGGGCTGCTCAAAGCAACAGAAAAAGAAAAAATCCATGAGGGAAGTCCGCGGTCTCCACATGGAGTAAGTCTTCTCCTCCCTCAGTCATTGGCAACAGCTCCCAGGGACGCGCGGGCAGGAATGTGCTCGTCTCGAAGAAGAATATATGCTCCCAGTTGCTAGGAGAGCCTCGGCGGCTGAAGGCTTTTTCATAACTTTAAAAAAAATTGGGAGTTTTTAAAAAAAAACGGGACGCGGGAAAAATTGTGAAAAAGCGTGACTATCCCACCAAAAGCGGGCCGTCTGGTCACCTTAGGGAACATGCTAGGAGGAAGATTATATTTTTATATTTGATGTTTTTTATCTTTGTAGTTTGTAACCTGATTAGTAAGCACTATCCAGAATTGCTTTTGTTGAGACAGGTACCTATACAAATTTCATAAATAAATAAGTGTAAATGGGGATTCTTCAAAATCAGCATTTGTTTCCATAAATTATGGGGAACACCACTGCCTGGACAATGCTAATTTGAATATCTTTTCAGAAGCCTTTATTGTTATTTTACCAAGTGCTCTTTTGTAGCATATTTGCTAAAACCAGGGTTGAAATGTTGATGTTTTATGAATTTCCTAATAGATAAGAGATGGATTACAGGATGAAGTAATATTCGCTTGTAACTTTATAGTGAGTGAAGAGTTAATAAGTTTGCCTATAGTTGTAATTAATGTTGAAAGTTTTTTCTATTTGTTTATCATATTACTTATTTTCTCTTTTATCTATATTTTACTTGATATTTTTCTATATTTTACTTGATATTTTTCTATATTTTACTTGATATTTTTCAACCAAAGTGGCAATCAATAATTATATACTTGCAACTATATATGCTTACATCAGTTTAATACTTATAGAGCTTCGTTATTACATGCTTGCATATTGATCATATTTATGTGAAATTACCCTTAAAATATCATTTTTGCTTCCCATATGCAATCGGTTTATCTTTCCAGGAAAGACTAACATTAACATTATTCAAGTACTGCCTTGTCAGATTATGCACTCAGTTTTATTTAATAAATATAGCTTATTTTGCTGGTAAACCCAATTCTTTTATGCTGATGAATCCCAATGATTATTACTAATTATAATTAGTAATAGTAGTGGTAGAATTGTCTTAAGAGTTTAAATGTATCAAAACAATATTCATGGAATTAAAATCTTAAGTAAAGAAACCATACCAGTTGTATATTAAATGTTTGCATTTATAAAGTATGGAAAGCTGATATTGATCACTTCAACTGAGAGACTTAAGAATTTATTATTATTTTTCTAGAGCAGATCCAATAGTTTTATTTGCTCAAGCTTCAAAGCAAATAACTTTCAAATGTTAGTTTGTAACAGAGTAGAGAAACTGACATGAGAAATGAGAAAAATGATAACTAGAAGATAAGTAATTTTTTACCCATGTTGGTATTACTTCATATTAGAGCTTCAAAGTGTGTTTTATCTATAAATGAAATTCATATAATATCTAGTTGAATATTGTTTTATAAACTGATAGACACATCCTTTAATTCAATTGAGATTTCTTCCAGGTAACTATATATTATATTTGAAATTATATTCTATAAGCTACTGGTAATTATGACTTTATTAGAAATTTATTGTTTTTTACTATTTCGGTTCTTATTATAAAGTTTTTCCAATAGAATTTTGAGCCTCCACTCTCCCAATCTGAATGAAGAGAGAATTATTCCTGAGGGTCCTATATATTAATAGATACAATGAAGGATTATAAAAAATTAGATCAGGACTTTCCTGATTGATTTAGGATGAAAATTTTCATTGCCAATTGATTACATTGATGTTACTATCTATTGTTATTTTATTAATTTCATTATTATTATTTTTACTGGTACCACTTAGAACTGCAATAGGGTAAAACTGTATATCTTAAACTGAATGCTCTTCTGTTCCATGTCACCGTGCTCCTTGAGTAGCTGTTCCAATTTTCTTTAAGCTTGGCTGAGGCACCACTCAATAGCAAAGTTCCGTTTTGAAAATCACAATGCTGAGTTTTATGGGACAAAGGAGTTATACCACAAAAAAATTTGCAATGAAAAGAAAGATATTGCTTTAGGAAGCAACCTTTTCCACCGATTGGTAGCTCCTACTCTTAGAAAATTTGTTGTAATACCTTCTCTGAATCTCCTTCCCTATAATTTCAATGTTCTTGAGTATCATTAACATTCAGCATCTCCTGATCATATTGATTCTATAGATTACATCTTCCAAGTGTGTTCCTCTAATGTCAACCCTCCCAAGTAAACCAAACAAGAAATATGACAAGATAGATTTATTCTGCTTTGTTGTAAGGCTGCATTAACAGAATCTTGCAAATCTGAAGACTCAGGTTTCCCACGTCCCTTTTTAATTACTTGATCCATTAGGGTGGGTATTTCCTAAGTTTCTATCTCTGACAGTTGAGTGACTGTGGGCATTATCTGCCTCTTTTGCCTTTTTTTTCTTGTCATAATTTTATTTTTATTCAAAACAAAGTTTAAAATGCAACACTTAAAAAGGACAAAAAAAACAAAAAACCACACAACAATTAAAAATGCATTAGAAAGAATTAAAACAACACATATACACATATTAATTGAACACTGATTAATTCATTACTAAAATGTTGGTTCCCACCTCTTGCAAAACAGGCACTCCCAAAATGTTTAAACTAGTAAATCTATTTGCAAATTAATGACGTCTTCTACATATTAATGACAAGATAGCATTAAAAGACAAAAAGATTCAGAACTCTCTCTTAACAAACTATTATTGTAAACCACTCGTAGAAAGTTTACCATAGTGTTCTGTCTATCACAAATCATCCCAAATGTCCTGGATCAAATATCCACATTTGTTTCTTACTGCCATCTCTTATTAATTGTTGTCTAATTAAATATAATAAATTCTGCCCCCACAGTGGCTCTATCTTCCTAACAAGGTCTAAATAGAAGTGGTTTCCATTTATATGTAATAAATCCATTCTCAGATCTCTCTCCATCTTTGGAGTAAAAAAGAATTTGTCATTTCCCCATTTTGTCAGGTTCCTAGTATTGCAAGGATATGGAGGCTTGAAGTTCAAATACATGGGATTGACAATAAATTCTCCGGTTATGGGGATATCTCTTTGGTCTGCAACTTCAGATTAAGATTCTTTTGTAAATCTTTATCCAAAACTATATGCTTCTGCGTATTTTCCACGACAATTATCATCTCATCAAACTTTTTTTAAGTTCAAATAAAAACTGCATACTACCCAATAATCTTTTTTGAGATCTGCCTCCTTGGTTGCCTGTTATGTGGTACATTGTTACTTTGTGTTACCTTGATCAGGGAACAAAGAATATTGAACCAAAAAGAAACAAGATGTCTTCTGGTGTCTTCCTACTCTCTCCTTTGATTGTTTCCTAGACAGTATTTCCTCCTCTCTTTCATTAAGGTCATTTGTAGATTCATTACCTCTTGTGAGTGTTGGTTATAATTTGTTAGTCCAACACATTAACTGCTATATGACACAAGTTGTTTTAGACATTATGGCAAGCCAAAATAAATGCTAGTTAATTTGAGGCAGAGAATTTAGAAAATCAGTCTGACTGATAGCTCAATATTGTTGAGTTAGTACTACTATACTATATTATTCATGATGGATATGAGTCCCACTTTAATTAAGGTAGTTAATTTCTAGATGTATGGCTGTAGGATCGCGAGCAAACTTTTCATGTGTTATCAATAGTTAATAAAAATTACATGAGATTTTGTATGCCTAATATATAAATATATAGCAATGTTTGCATATTAGCCTACTGTACTTAAGTAAAAGCAGTTCTAATACTTTTTCATTTAGTACTTGAACCTTCTCTTATTGTAATCATTCAACTCTCACTGTCCTTTATTTCACTTACCTCCTCTTCTTACGTGTCTGTTTTTCCACCAAGATCCATGCTTAATACAACCAAATCTGAACCTCTGTTACCAATGTACAGTGTTCCCTCTGAGATTATTTTTGCATAAAAGCAAGGGCCAGCATCACACTCTACATGTAACATAATGCAGAGTTTTTAACTCAGCCAGGTATACAATTTCTGTTTCACTATTTCTGCCTTATGCTGCAGATACAAATTTGGTGCAAAAAAAAGCTAGAGGCAATATGTAGACTGGAACAAAGTCATACAGAAAGCTTGAGTGTTGATTGATTGATCAAAGGTTCTGAGTTTTAGTCTCCACTTTAACTTTAAAAGATAAGAGAACCTGCCAGCCTTCTCTCAATTTAAAAGATTAAACATTTCAACAGCTCTACAAAAGAGAGCAGTTTTAGCTCTGGAGGCTTTAGAAAATATCTTTCCAATGGGACTGTAAAAAAAAAAGATTCTTATCAACCTGGGTCAGGAAATTATTTCAGTTACAGAGGGAGTAAAGAACTAAGTTCTTCACAGTCTTTATAAAAATAATCTGGGGGAATCTTCTGTACTTTTCTAAAGACAAACAATATATATATAGTGGTCTGGGCGTCTTATTTGATCATGAAATCTGAAAACTACACTTTGTTCTGATTTTCCTGTCGTATATGAACAGAACCCTACTATCCTAAAAAAAATTATGAAGTACCTCATATCAGTATAATTATTTTTGCAATCTAGGTAGTGGTACTATAATATTAGGAAAGTTTGGGTATACCAAATATATTTCTGAAGGTATTGGATAAAATATATATTTAATCACCTGCTATATGTGTTTTGACAGTCTAAAAATGTGGATTACAATAGGCATGAAGAAAAAAATATTTTTAAATATTATGCTATCAGTTTAATTGCTGAATTTATTGTCATTTAAGTTTAATCATTAAGAGAAAAAATGTATAAATTATCTTAATTTTCTGTTGTGATAATTTCATTTATAACTATATAGATATTTATTTTTATTCTAGTAGAAAAATAGAATATTTAACTGTTTTGATAAATTTGCCTGAAATATTTTGAACATTTACTGTTTTTCCTTATTTTCCAAATGGGCAATACATTAAGATACAAGACTGGGTTGATTTTATTTTTGTATGGACCAAAATCGATAATCTATTAAAAACATGTATTGTTTTTTTATAGTACTCTTTCCATATCAGAAATGTTCAAATCACATTTTACTTCATTATCCCAACAGCAGTATATATACATGGTATTGAAAATGAGCCATTTTGTTTTAAAACAGATTGCAGATGAAAAGAAACCATTCATTGCTTACTGTAATTACTAGAGCACTAATTACCTCTAATCACTGACATCCAGGTCAATAAGGATGACAACAGAAACAGCCTTTCAAAGCAAGCTGCAATTCTTTTTATTATAGCTATCACATTTTTCTAGAAATATTAAAAGTTGTTGATTTTTTTTTCCTATTTGCAGTTTGACGGTGAAAACATGTATATGAGTATGACAGAGCCGAGCCAGGAGTATGTGCCAGCCAGCCAGGTGGGTTAATTAATCTTCTCTGTCTTGTTTCAAATTGTAATTAAACAAATTCAAAGAATTGCATTGCAAATGAGTGGCACTATCAGTAACTGCTGCAATCAGAAATAATCATAATTTATAAACAAAGCGTTTAAGCCTTCTTTCTAGCTAATGAGATAGCACTGATAAAGCATCAGAGTTGACAGTTGCTGAAGACACTACTTTGTTTGTGCTCCAGAATGGAAGCAGCTGTTTTGCCAGCATGATCGTTGCCAAACAGTTGTTATACCTTTAGGAAGTAATCTTTACAGGTGTCTGCTATTTGTTTATCTAACTGCAGACAAGTTAATCATTGTCAGCCACAGGTGCCATAGACTATTGTCTATTACTTTACTGTTGTATGTAGTCCTATTTGACAAAATGGCTGATTCAAATTTGAAAGATGATTGAGAGATTGTCATAAGTGGGAAATCATGCTATCTAATTGCTTTCCAATCCATGCTAGCCTGGCAGGAAGATCCAATGAATCCAAAACTAAGTCAGGAAATAATTACATGTGGGTATACCAGGGAGAATAAAGACAATATTCTGTTGCTAATAGATGGCTATTAATAGCATAATTGTTTTAAATATAATATCTTTATTTAGATGGTATCTAGTAGCCATTAAAATATATCTGTCAAGCCTTTGAAATAGAGATCACATTATTAATGCAGTGTGTAATTTCTTTTGTTTATGCTATATCATGTCATTGGAAGAACCCAAACTTTTAAGGATTGGCAATATAGAATCATAGCACTACATAAAGTCAGTGTATTAAAACAAAGATTTGACTAACATCTGACTCAGAACGTTGCTTTCAGATAAAAATGTAGGAGGGACAGAGTTAAGAGGGATCAGCCTAAAATGCATACCTAGTCACAAGGAAACCAAATCCAAGCTCCCTTGCATTCCATTGACCAATATTTAACTCCAAGCAAGTGAGTTCATTGATGCATTGGTTCTTTGGTGCATCTAGACATTGCTCAAGACCTATTTAGTTATAGCTCATTGGAATGTACCTTTCAGTGTAAGAGTTGGGATAGAGAGATCAAAACCACTCTCGTGTTGCGTCATTTGCCCCTGTTCAGAAAGGTGTTAGCAGTGGAATAAGATCCTGTGTCTCTCCAAGAACAGCCTCTCCACCACATCCCCTTTGCCCTAAGATCCTCAGTCCACACAGGCTGCCGGAACGTCATGGGTAAGCTTTGGAATGTGAGCTTTGCTGTTTACTTCTTTAGCTAGCTTATTAATGTGTTTTCTCATAAGAGATTTTCATTCTTTAATCCCCCCATTTGCTTTCAGGAGCTGGTCAAATACAACAATGTTAGTAGGCAATTCTTAGCAACCAAATCCAAGTCTCCTTTAAAATTGTTCCTAATATTATTCTTGTTCCCCCCTCCAACTCCTACTGGAATTGTAACTCTCTCCTCCATAGAGAAGCAGTCATCCTCTTCCCAATCCCGAAAGGGACTAGGTTTGTTTGCCAGGGGTCGCAAGGGGGAAAGAAAAGAGAAAAGGAGACTTACTTGCAGTTATCTGAAAAAAAAAGTCTTTTATCTTGGATTGTCTGGGCGTTTCACAGCCATGTTTAGCTGGTTTTGTTTCCTTAGTAGAGAAACAAAATTCACTAAATGCTTTACCAGTGGGTGTAAAAGCTGAACCTCTCAAGTGGTGAAATTAAAACTTTAAATTTAAAAGTTAAAAATTGGTTAAAAAGTAGAAAGACTATTTTAAAAAGTGACACCACCACCCCGCTTTTGCCGCGTTGTTTTTTTTTTTTTGCCTTCCCCAGGCTCCAGAGGCTTTCTAGGAACCTGGGAGGGTGAAAACAGCCTCCCCACATCCCGCCCCCAAACACCCTCCGGAGGCCTCAGGAGCTTCCCTGAAACTGAAAATTCCGGAGGGCAAAAACGAACCCGGTAGTCGGGAATGGTGACTTCCTGTTTTTCTGTAGAGCTGATTTTCAACCTCTGGAGCTTTCAGGAGACTTCCCTGAAGGCTCCGGAGGGCAAAAAACAGGCCCAAGGACAAACCAGAAGTCACTTGTGGATTCCTTGTAGGGCTAGTTTTTGCACTCTGGAGCCTTCAGAGAAGCCTCCTGAAGGCCCCTGAAGACTCCAGAGGTTGAAAATCGGCCCTATGGACAAACGGGAAGTCACCATTCCTGAACTTCCAGGGTCCCTGTAGGGCTGATTTTTTTACTTTCGGAGCCTTCAGGGGACTTCAGGAGGCTTCCCTGAAGGCTCCGGAGGGTGAAAAACAGCTCTAGGAGCAACCGGAAGTCTATTCTCGAAGTTCCAGTTTGCCTGTAGGGCTAGTTTTTTGCGCTTTGGAGGCTTCAGGGAAGCCTCCGGAAGGCAAAAAATAGCCTCAAAAGAAAGCTGAAATCAGCTGGCCAGTGCACGCATATGTGCTGGCTAGCTAACAAGCCTCGCATGCCCTGACAAATGGCTCCATGTGCCACCTGTGGCACGTGTGCCATAGGTTTGCCATCACGGATATAAGTTAATACTTCTGGTAAAGGTTCCCCTCTCACATATGTGCTAATCGTTCCTGATTTTAAGGGATAGTGCTCATATCCGTTTCAAAGCCAAAGAGCCAGCACTGTCTGAAGACATCTCCATGGTCATGTGGCCTGCATGACTAAATGCCGAAGGCACACAGAAAACTGTTACTTTCCCACCAAAGTGATTCCTATTTTTCTACTTGCATTTTTACATGCTTTCGAGCTGCTAGGTCAGCAGAAGCTGGGACAAGTAACAGGAGCTCACTCTGTTACATGACACTAGGAATTTGAACCACTGAACTGCCAACCTTTCTGATTGACAAGCTCAGCGTCTTAGCCACTGAGCTACCGCATCCATATCAACGTTCCTGTTAGAAATATCTAAATAGGGTCCCTAAATGTTTCAGTAGTAATCTGTTTTTTTCTAGAATTGGTCAAGTGGATATATCAAATTTCCATAGTTATACACATGACACTTTCATGGTTTCACTGATGATGATATTCATTCAGTTGTGTCTGACTCTTGGCAATTCTTTGGGCCAGGTCTTTCCACATCTTCCAATCTTGCACTACTTCCTTGAGTTGTTCTATATTCTAGCAGTGGTCAACTTTGATTGTGTGTTATTTGGTGACCTGGTTTCCTTTTACCATTAATTCTTCCAAACATAATTGCTTTTTCCCAGTGAATTGCCTACACGACGTCACCAAACTGGTTTCACTACTCTCACACAATTGTTATGGTAGTTCATAATTTATTAAACAGATAACATTTAAAGGATGTCTCAGACACTTGCCTGAATGATTTGGATTTTAAATAGGAGGATATAGAAGAATAGCCCATAATCAATTCAAGGTTCCAAAAGCCATGCCAGGGTTGTCAGTAAGTCAGTGCAGAAGTTAGAGATTCAAAGTTTCTTACATAAACAAGAGTTCACATGAATATAACACAAGAACCAAAGATCAGACATTGTTTTCAGCAAAGGGAACATGGGTCAGGACTGCCAGTTAAATTAGACTGCAACCTGCTACCACTAATCAAGAGATGTATTTCCTTGTTTGGCAAGGAGCCCGATGGAAAGACTCTGCTCTCTACTTGTCAGGTAAGGGACTGGGAGGCTTTACATTATCTCCATATGGCTACTCCAGCTGTCCAGGTTATGCCTGTTTTTATCAGCCCCATGTGACTCTGTGATTGGTGTCCCCTGAGGTTTATATCTACAGATTCAGCTGGAACTGCTTCTTCAGAGCTTTGGTTATGATAGGTGTAAGCCTTAAATAGCTGTGATGTAATTCAGTAATTAGAAGTTTGTAAAAAATAGCTAGGTTCCTTGGACTTAATTTAAGTAAAAAGCATATAGTTACAATGCTATTTTTTAATTTATGAAGGTTATTTGTAGATGTGCTATTCATTTATAATCTACCACTTGTAGAAGTTGGTTATTTGGGAAAGTAAAAGAAAATATTTTAATTGAAATATCACCAAATCTATTCTAGGGGATTCAGTAATGCAGTATATAACATGTGAAATAATGGTTTCCTCCAGATTGTAAGTTTATTTTTAAATTTAAATTTCTAATAAGCATCTTATTGAGAAGTTGTATTCCTAAAAACAGCATTTTAAGTATTATTTAAATTGAACATTTGAAAACTACTGAACATATTTCTGTCATAATTATAATTGTACTATATTTATTTTATAACTTAAGGATTATTTACAAAAGTAGATCATATTGTTCAGTATTAGGGAATTGACAGGGAGGCAATTAACAGTTCTTTTGAAACAATGAACTGGTATGATTGAATTTGCTTATCTGAGAATTCTCTGGTTTGCTGGTAATTTCAAATGTTTGAGTAAAAATTGGGTGAGATATTTTTGTGTAATCTTTGTGTCCAAAGCTTGTCTTGACAAGTTTAGCAGTATTGTTAGATTAAAGCAGCTAGGCATCTTCTTGCTTATATCTTCAGGGCTTTGAATCAAAAGGACTACCGGTAATTGAATTTATTTGGAAGTGTAGAAGCACAAACTGTCTGAATGGCTGCTGTTACAAACAGCTGTTACTTTTCAGAGAATCATTAAGTTTCTCTTTACAAGAACCAATAGTAAACCACTGCATTTTCTAATGTGGTCATTGCCTTCTGCTGTTCCTCTACCTGAGATACATATATTTTAAAAGGCAGATTACTCACGCTACATATTTTAATTCATGAATATAAAATAGATTGAGGATTCTTTAAAAAAAAATGGATATCCTGATTTATTTAACCATTTAGCATTTATTATTTATTTGCCTCCTTCCATGATTCTTACTATCCTCCCAAAGTAGTTGGAGGCATTATTTATTTATTCATCCATCATATTGGCCTGTCATGAAAAAGTGACTCTGAGCAATGTATGCTACAACTATGAAAGAGTTCATATATATATAGAACTATTATTCCAAAAAAAAAAAAAATGTAAAACCAAGAAATCAACATCAGATAAAGCTTCCAATACTCTTTACAGGTAGTTCGGTAGTACAGTCCATTACTGTACACTGTTGAGCAGTGACTGGCATAGGTAACTGAATACAACCTACCAATGTAGGAATGGGTGCAACTGGCACACTATACATTGCAGAGGCCCTCCTAGCCATGACCTCAACCTGCCTTTTGACCAGAAATTGTGAATCCACAAAGACTGGATCTGAGTTTCTAAAATGTGGGCTATCATCTATAAAGTAATGCAGAAAAGGCTCTTTGCTGCCATTTAAAGATTGTTTGTAGCCTAGGTGTGGCTGGATAAATAAATCTAAACAAACAAAAAGATGCTATCTAGGGGTACGAGAAGGTAAAAGTCTAGATTTGTGTGGTGGGTGACAGGCTCGTTCCTCCATTTCTCTTAAGGAATTCTTCTCACGAGGTGATTGGTGGCAGCTTTGCTGAGGGGAAAGGAGAACAAATTATCCAGCTAAGTGGACTACTGAGAGGTTGATTTTTAGTTATAAGGCCCATGACTTATTTTGTTGGGTAGCATGAAATAAAGGTATTATTTAAAATAATTAAATTTTAGCAGCCCTATTTCTTCAGTTATGCATGATTTAAAATTTTGTGTGTGCTTTAAAATGAAAGATGATCCTTAGCATTGGTTAGAATGTGTATTAATGGAAGAATCCTTGTGTCTTATTTTAAGACTTTTAAAATCAACTTATCACCTTAAGGCTAACATAAATAAAAACACACATGTCAGTTATGAAAAGTAGAACATCAAACATCTGTATAATTTGGTAATCCAAGACAACTTGCCTTACAGCATTATTTGACAATTATCATTTCTGTTCAATTTTCAAATCAGTACATGCTTTGGGACTTATGTACCAAGTTGCTAAGTAGCAACATATGGCTCACTACTGTTCTTGTGATGTTGCTGCAAGCGAAGATTGCAATATTAGACTTGAAATGATTTCCACAGACAGCCATTCTTGGAAATAAGCCAGAAGTATAACTGTACCATTAAAATTAATATTCATTTAGCTTGTCCCAAAAGACTGGTGTTCCTGGCTGGTGTATATTTTATATATGTAAACATTGTATTCTTAGCAATAATTATTCACATAGAACTATGGACTCCAGATAGATTTTACAATTATTTTACTATATTCATATCTACATTTACCAAGTAAAATATGCAATTTTATTAATAGTTAAACTTTAGCCTAGGAGAAGTAAACTTTTATATAGGAGAGATTTCTCTAATGATCTTGTGGCAATTTTCTATTGTCATCTATAAGATGTCAGGTGCGACTTCATTTAATAATCATGAAAGAAACCACTCAACTCCATTTGTTTGAAATTAAGTGTACTTTTACTAATTACAAATGAAAAGTGGCGAAGCTAAGCTGAATCTGGTTAATTAGGCGTGAAAGCAAAGAATATCATGTATGATGCAATTCCCTCTCCTTGGCACCCCAGTCCATAGTCCAATTATAATTCACCCAACTGTCAGGTGGGAGATATCTTCAAAAAACATCACCAGGATGGAATGCTGGACAGTTAACCTTGGTGGGAAACTCCCTTCCTCCACATGCGCAATAAGATGGTCAGGTCAGCGTCTAGAATCTTCCTCCAGCACATAACGATTCCCTTCCCAAATACCATGCCCGCCCTCCCCGTTTCAATGGCAGCCGAAGCAGCAGCAAAGCGGAGGCTGACATCCGGCCCTCCTCCAGAAAAGGGCGGTCAGACCTGCAGAAACGAAAAGAACACAAACAAACCGACAGGCAACAATACACGAAAGAGAGAAAGGAGAAGGGAGAAAAAAAATTAGGAGATTGTCCAAGAATCAGGGCTTGTCAGGATAGGTAGAGTAGAACTTGCGGAGCAGATGAGGTGCTCGAACATGGGACCCGTCAACCCATTCAGCGTGATATGGGGGAAATGCTTCCAAGCCACCAGGTACTGGACACTTACAAGAGTCCAAAATCTCACGGATCTCGAAATGTTGCTCTCCCTCTATCAAAAGCAGGGCAGGTGGAGGAGGAAGAGGTGTTCTCAAAGAAGAAGTGAGGTGAGATTTCAGGAGATTAACATGAAAAACAGGGTAAACCCAGTTGAGATGCTTAGGTAACTGGAGACGGACGGAGACAGGGTTGATGATCTTGACAATTGGACAAAAATCTTGGCCGTATACCACGCGAAAAGGGGTAAAGCCAGTACTGCTATGCACGGAATTGTTGTAAGCCACCTCAGTGTGAGGCAACAATTCCACCCAATCATCCTGTTGGTAGTTGATGAAACAACGTAAATATTGCTCTAGCACAGAATTAGTCCTCTCCCAAGCCCCATTAGTCTGAGGGTGGTGGGAGGAGCTTAACCCCTGAGCGGAGCCAATCCGCTTCAGAAATTCTTTCCAGAACAGGGAGGTGAACTGAACACCCTGTCCAAGATGATGCGGTCAGGCACCCCATGTAAGCGATGTATATGTGAGATGAACATCTTAGCGAGAGATTTAGCTGAAGGGATCTTGGAGCAAGGGATGAAATGAACTTGCTTGGAGAATAAGTCAGTAACAACCCAGATTACTGTGTTTCTTTGACTGTCTGGAAGTTCAACAATGAAATCCATGGAGATCTCCTTCCACAGGGCTACTGGGTGAGCCACCGCCTGGAGCAACCCTTGGGGCTTACCCGAAGGGCGTTTAGCAGCAGCACAAATGGGACAACTAGCAACATAAGCCTCAATGTCCTTTTTCAGTGAGGGCCACCAAAATTGCCTCTTGACGAGGTGCAGGGTCTTGACGAATCCAAAGTGCCCAGCCATCCGGGAGTCATGAGCCCGTTGAAGTACAATGGTTCTAATGGACACAGGGATGTATAACTTTGCCCCTATCCAAGCCAATCCATCTTTCATAGTGCATTCATCCATGTGTTGCTGGAACCAGTCATCCTTAGTAAGGGCATTTTTTAGGTTAGAAAGAAAGTCCTTGCATTCATCCATGTGTTGCTGGAACCAGTCATCCTTAGTAAGGGCTTTTTTTAGGTTAGAAAGAAAGTCCTCAGTGACTTCCAATTTAGAAGTTGTTTGACTTCTAGTAACAACCGGAGCAGCCAGGCTCTTTGTGGGAATGACAGGCTGGACAACACTGAGCTTTGAACAGTTGTACTGAGGGAACCTGGACAAAGCATCAGCCATAAAGTTTTTCCCTCCTGGAATGTATTTCAAGGTAAAATTGAATCTATTGAAATGCTGAGCCCAGCGCATCTGCTTAGGAGAAAGTTTTCTGGGGGTTCTCAATGCCTCCAAGTTTTTATGGTCAGTCCACACCTCGAAAGGGTCCTTGGCGCCCTCCAGAAAATGGCGCCACATTGATAAAGCCCAGCGAACAGCAAAAGCCTCTTTCTCCCAAATGGCCCAACGTCTCTCCGTGTCGGTCAGTTTGCGAGAGGTGTATGCGCAGGGTTGTAATTTACCTTGGCTATTAGCTTGAAGTAGTACAGCACCCACTGTCACATCACTGGCGTCAGCCTGGACCACAAAAGGTGCATCCATGTCTAGGTGTTTGAGGACCGGTTCCTCCGTGAAGAGGCGTTTCAACTTCTCGAAAGCAGCTTGACAGTCCATGGTCCAGTCCAATGGCTTGCTAGGTTTAGGCTTGGCCCCTCTTTTCGACTTAAGGAGGTTATTTATAGGGAGAGCTATCTTAGCGAAGGAGGGAATAAATTGTTGATAGAAGTTAGGAAAACCCAAAAATCTCTGTAATTGCTTACGTGTACGTGGGGCCTCCCACTCGGTGACAGCCTTGACCTTAGCGGGGTCCATTTCAATCCCCTGTGGGAGATTCGATAGCCCAGGTAATCAACCTTCTCCTGATGAAATTAGCACTTGGACAATTTGGCATACAGTTCCGCCACCCGGAGTTTTTTCAGAACTGTGCGAAGAAGCTTCGCGTGTTCTTCATGTGTTTCCGTGTAAATAAGGATATTGTCTAAATAGACCATTCCGCCTTTGTAAAGATGGTCATGTAAAACCTCATTAATCAACTGCATGAAGACTGCTGGCGCCCCCTGTAGGCCAAAAGGCATTACTCGAAATTGGAAACAACCAAGGGGGCAGTTGAAAGCAGTTTTCCATTTGTCCCTCTCCTTAATTCTGACCCTATAGTACGCTTCCCTTAGGTCCAATTTAGTGAAAATCCGTCCCTTGCCTAGTTGGGCCATCATGTCCTTCATCAGTGGTAAGGGGTACAGGTTCTGAGCAGAGATGCAGTTCAGGTTTTTGAAGTTCACACATAATCTGAAGGAGCCATCTTTCTTTTCTCTGAACAATACTGGAGCTGCTACCTTGGGCCTTGATGGTTCAATGAAGCCCCTTTCCAAGTTTTTATCAATGAATTTCCTCATTTCCTCCATCTCTCTAGGGATCATTGAATATATTTGGGGCTTTGGAAGCTTTACTCCAGGTAAAATATCAATGGTGCAATCTATCAGAAGATTTTTCACTAAAAACATCCTTGAGGTCCCAATATTCCCTTGGTATTCTTTCCTCCCCCTCAATCTTCTCCTGCCCCCTGGCTGCCAGTGAGGGGGTAGTAGTATCAGAGGCTGGAGCTTCAACTTTACCCTCTGGGGATGTGGATGTCCGAATCCGCAACCACCCCTCCCTCCAGTTTATGCGTGGGTTCCATCTATGGAGCCAGGGGAGCCCCAAAATAAGGGGCCGGTCCATGCTAGGCACCACAATAAAAGTTATCATTTCTTGGTGGGTACCCATCCACATCTCGATGGGTTCAGTGGAAAAATGAGCAGGACCGCCTCCCGCAATAGAGCCATCTATTTGGCAAAAAGCAATAGGGATTTTTAAAGTCTTTAGTTTCAAACCTAGCTTCTCCACCATTTCAGGGCTTATCATGCAACGGGAACACCCAGAATCTAATAGAGCCATAAGGTTTTCTTTTGCGCCAGAAGAGGGCACTCTAAGCTTGATTGGGATAAGCATAGGGCCAGAGCAGGAATTTACCCAGTGATGAGAATCCTCATCATCTGTGTCTTCAGACGAGCTGGGGCTTTCGTCTCTTCCCTCCTCTGGCTCGAAGCCTCGAGAAACATTTTCTGCAACGAGGGCGGCCTCCTTCCTCTTGCCTGGAGCCTTCTCAGGTTTCCTCTCCCTCCAGGGGGAGTGGAGCAGGGTGCGTCAGCTTGATTCGGCAATTCACAACACGATGCCCCTCCTTTCCACAGCAGAAACAAGCGGAAGGCTTGGGTTTGCCTGCAAAACCTCCCCTGCCCTCACTTCTTGGGCGGGGGGTTTTAGGGGGTAGTGGTGGGGATTTCTCAACTTCTACCTATTCCATGCAACGAAGCCTGATTAAGTCTAACTCAATGTCTGCAGCGTTCTCATACCAAGGTTCCAAACGACGGGGAAGGCGTCTGTTTATGCATTGCTGGTAAACATCTTTATCCAAGCCATCAGCGAATCGATCCAGCAAGGCCTCTTCCGACCACCCCCTCATATAGGCCGACAACTCCTGGAATTCCTGCACATATTCAGGCACAGTTTTCTTTCCCTGTCTAAGGGCCGTAAATTTCAGCCTAGCGCGATGCTCGGTCAAAGGGTCATCAAACCTTCTCCTCATGGCTGCCATAAATTCATCAAAATTCCTCAGGAGAGTTACTATTATGCAATCCCACCATCCAGTCAGCTACTTTCTTCTCCAAAGCCATCAACACCATTCTCACTTTAGATTCATCTGTGACTAAATCAGGCCCATATATTTCCATATAATTCCAGACCTGAATAATAAACAACCCGAGACCTCTGGGTTCTCCATCATATTTTATGCTTAAGGGTGGGACCTTAGCCATCCGGCGTCGCCGCCCCCCCCCCCCCACTCTCGGAATATCTCTAGTCACAGAGTGGGAGGTTGGTGCTGGGTTTTCTTGCGCACATCCCCCTTCGGCCCCTCCAGTCTCCCTTAAGCTATGCAGCGGGTACCTTTTCTCCAGTTCCTCTGCTGGTTCCCTTTCCACAGCTCCCTCTCGACTTCAGCGTTTACTCCATGCCTCTTCGAGGAGCTTCATGGCGTGGGAGATTTTGTAGTCTTCCTCTCCAGAGCCACTCCAGTCAGCAGCTGGTTTTTTCTTTGGACTCCTTCTCGTGACTCCAGTTTGTAATTCCTCAGGTTCCTCTTTCTGTCCCACACCCCAAGTCCATCTGGGACGTACGGCAGGTTCTTCCACTCTCAGGTCGGCTAGCATTTCTGTTAGAGATGGTGCTGCCGTTGCCCCCATGTCTTCCTCCTGGTCGCTTTCATGCAAAGACATTTTCTTTTCTTTCTATGAGGGCACCCCCCTCGGTAGTTGTTCGCTCCGGGTTGGGTGTGAGGTGAGATTCAGCTTATTGTTAGGTGCGACTTCATTTAATAATCAGGAAAGAAACCACTCAACTCCATTTGTTTGAAATTAAGTGTACTTTTACTAATTACAAATGAAAAGTAGCGAAGCTAAGCTGAATCTGGTTAATTAGGCGCAAAAGCAAAGAATATCATGTATGATGCAATCCCCTCCCCTTGGCACCCCAGTCCATAGTCCAATTATAATTCACCCAACTGTCAGGTGGGAGATATCTTCAAAAAACATCACCAGGATGGAATGCTGGACAGTTAACCTTGGCGGGAAACTCCCTTCCTCCACATGCACAATAAGATGGTCAGGTCAGCATCTAGAATATTCCTCCAGCACATAACAATTTCCTTCCCAAATACCATGCCCCCCCCTCCCCGTTTCAATGGCAGCCGAAGCAGCAGTAAAGCGGAGCCTGACAGTTTCCTGGCAATATTATCTATATATTAATATAACTGGAAACTCATGGGATTAAGCACTTTCATCTAATGTGGAACACTTTTCAGAGTTAACTTTAAAATCAAACTAGGGGGAAACATTATTTTTAACATAGTCTTCCATTCCGATGTCCTCTGTATGTGTTAAACTTCTCCCAGGGCTAGGACACTTGGCCATTTTGGTGGAATGAATTCAGTATATGTGGAAAGTATCTGATTAGGGAATAATGAGCACATTGGAGATAGTTCCCACTACTTATTGATTACTTTAAAAAGTCTTTAGACATCCGATAACCTGAAATATAAAAATTGGTCTGAGCTTTGGTATTAATTTTCATAGATGGTAGTATAAAAGTTAATCACATATGAGTAAATTTCTCATTCTTATCACTGATTTAATAATAATAATGTAGCATTCAGTGTCTTTGTATTTTGTTTTACAGTTGCATTGTTGATTGGCTTTGTCTATTTTTTTGTTTTACAGCAGCTTTCTCTTGATCAGTATAATAAGCACGTATTATGTTGTAGCCTATATTCCCCCCTTTTTATGTTGATATCTGTGCCTTGAAGTTTATATAAAAGAGAGAATTTCCACCTCATTTTAAAAAGTATGTTAGTTTTGCCCCATTTTACAACCTTTTTGGCCACAGTTGTTAAGTGAATCACTGCAATTGATAAGTTAGTAACATGATTGTTAAAGGAATCTGGCTTCCCCATTGACTTTGCTTGTCACAAAAGGTGATCACATGACTCTGGAACACAGTCATAAATATGTGTCAGTTGCCAAGTGTCTGAATTTTAATCACATGATCATGGGGATCCTACAAAAAGTATAAGTGTGGAAAAATCATATTTTTCAGTGCCATCGTAACCTTGAACTAGCACTAAGTGAACTGTTGTAAGTTGAAGGCTGACTACATTACATGATTGAACATTATTTGGCTACTGCCTAGATTTGTTTGTGGGCATGAAAATACTTCGGAACGTTTTATTAGACAATAGCAGTGAACTGTTTCTTATGGTTAAGGTTCCCCCTATAGGTCAAGGCAGCTTGACCTATGGACCTTTGACCCAGTAAAACGATAACAATAGCATTCCACGGATTAATCTATTTAGTCTCCCAACGTCTGGCATCTCAACAAGCCCAAATTACTTACTCCAACTGTCTTCAGTATAACATTCAAATGATTACTCTGTACAATCCCACAGGTATTCATTACAGATAAAATTGCTCTTTCTACCTTGCGTACAAGCTGGATTTTCAATGGGAAATGAAAGGCTGCCTGGAAAATAGGACACCTAATTAAGTTAAACTACTCTAGCATTTGGCTTGACATCTTCATTACTCAAAATTAAAAAGAAGCTTCACTCGAACATACAGATTACTATTGTTTATGTTGTTGTCTTAAATTGGCGTCTCACACAGCAGCCTGTTTTCCAGAATTATATATTTTAATAGTTCACATATTTCTTTCAGTTTATAAAAATGTCTGAAGAATCAGGGGAGTTACTTATAATCGTCCTTACATACAATAAGCACAAGCAGTCTAATGGCTCAAGGCAAAATTATTTAAATGGCTTTTAGACTTGCACGGTTCAGTTCGTAACTTTATATTTATTAAATTATACCATTTTTATAAACTCAGTACAATGTAATAGAATAAATTGCATTGTAATTGTTCCAAAGCTAAACCACGCCCTTTGTGAGAGATTTAGACTGCATAATTTCCCAAAGACTTAAAAATCAAGGGTTTTGTTTTTGCTTTTAGTTTATTTTAAATATTGATCCTTTAAACAACCCTTTCAGCAGAATTGCAGATTTTTTTTAGTGTATCCTAGGTGACATCATATTCCTTTCCATATTTTATCTACTGTATATTTATATGTAACTGAAATCTCTGGGGAAAAGTAGTTGATGTGAAGTCAATCTGATTGAAAGTGTCCTCATTTAATATTAGTTTTGCATCTTTTAATGTTGCCTATAATAAATTATTTATAGGAATGGTGTCATTTAGAATGAGATTACTCAAAAGACTTTTTTGATTTTGTCTTGCAATTTGCTGTTTTTAGACGACATTGTAGCAAACTTTTGTGTCTCTAAGTGATCATTCCATATACATAGCTTGCTGATTTGGGATTCGGCATCAACAATAATGTAGTTTGTTGTCATAAAATCTTGTGTTTCACATGGTATATTGGCAATGCCCAGAGCCCATTGTGACTGTTGGAAAAGGAGCTGTGTACTGTCCATCCCCATGGAAAGTAAACCTCACCTTTCCTTGTCACAATATTGTTTTCTGCACACCACTAAAGTGAGTATGTAATGTACACTTGGAGTCCAAGCACACTTATGGCATCAAGACAAACGCAAATAACATAGGAAAGGACTATTTGCTGATGCAGTTCTGTATTGCACTGTTTAAGGATTTCTCAATGAATTTGTCCTTAACTGTAAATTTACATATTGACTGCATGAGTCTAAATGCTTATTTACTTATACAATTTATATAGTCACCCATTTCACAGTGGCTTTGAATGACATACAAAAATTTTAACCCAAAGGAAGTGTGAACAAGAAAAATAAAGCAAACGATAATCGTTTGTGTCTCAAGAATATCTCTGTTCAAAGAATCCATAAATTCAAAATAAGGAAATCCAAAAGTAGAAAGTAGGTCAACTAGAGTACAAGAATAAAACACTTTAATTTAAGAAACCATCATGCAATACTGGTGTGTTTTAACGGCTGGATATTTATGCCGCAGTCTTCAGAAACTCCATTCTCTATCAACTTCTTCTAATCCATGAGTAATCAGTCAGATTAGAGGTAGGTTCCTACCAGTTCAGACCAGTTCGACCAAACCAGTAGTGGTTTTCTGGCCTGCATCACTGGAATTGGTAGCGACTCAAGCCTGCCATGCCTCCGAAGCACTTCTCCAGTCGGGTGGTATGCTTTTTTTCCTTTTATAATGTTCTGCACATGTGCAGATCTATTTTGGGGCAACTGCACATGTGGGCAGAATGCGACTGGTGAGCGAGCAAAGTGAGCATGCATGTGCAAAATTGCGCACACACTGAACCAGCAGTAATGCCGCAGCAACCCACCCCTGAGTCACATAGATTACTCATTAGAAGGCTTGGTCTTACAATACATTTGGAGTAGTTTTTTTGGAGTAGTTTATTTATATGCCGCCCTTTTCCCTGGGGGGACTCAGGGCGGCTTACAATTCAAAAGGAGGGGAAAACAAACAGATTAACACATAATACAGTACATCATTAAAAGCACAACATTCATACAATTCAGGTGGGTTACGGTCTTTAACCCCAGGCCTGATGGGATAGCCAGGTTTTGAGGGCTGTGCGGAAGGTCTGGAGGGTGGTGAGGGTACGAATCTCCACGGGGAGATCGTTCCATAGGGTCGGAGCTGCCACCGAGAAGGCTCTCCTCCGCGTGGTTGCCAGTCGACATTGACCGGCAGATGGAACTCGGAGGAGGCCTAATCTATGGGAACTCCCTAGGTGCCTTTCAGTTAATCCTGCTTTGGTATTTCTCTAGTTTAAATCTCTAAATTGGACTTGTCTGGGGTGATTCCTTGTTCTGATAAAACAGGGTTTAAATCAGTATGTTCCTGAAATTTATAGTATTAAACCAGACCACAGTAGAAGTGGGTAGGACTTCTCAAGGAGGATAATCACTTTGGAAACTGGCTTTGCTTGCCATTTAACTTATTTGATACAAGCCAATATGATAGGCATTAATTATAATACATATAAAGGTTGCAGGTATTGGGTATGTCTAGTTTAATGAAAAAAGGACTAGGAGGGATACGATAGTAGTGTTCCAATATCTAAGGGGCTGTTACAAAGAAGTGGGGGAGGCGTCAACCTATTTTCTAGCACCTGAAGGCTGGACAAAAATCAATGGATGGAAACTAATCAAGAAGAGAACTAAGAAGAAGTTTCCTGACACATATTTCCTGACAATGTAAACAATTAATCAGTAGAATGACTTGCCCCCAGAAGTTGTGGGTGCTCCAACAGTGGAGGATTTTAAGAAGAAATTAGACAACAATTTGTCTGAAATGGTATAGGATCCCCTGCTTGAGCAGGGGGTTGGACTAAAAGAATTCCAAGGTCCCTTTCTGTAATTCTATTAATCATGCCATCGAGTACATATGCAATTTACTGATAGCTCTTGTGCAAAGTCAGTTTTGTTTGTGCTGCTTATTCATTTTATAACATGATAGAAATATTAATTACAAGTTGCTCTCTTATCCATGATACAGTGAGGCCATAACTTCATATTTTGCTCTAAAGGACACAAAAAGATTGCTCTCAATAACTACTTGAAATTATGACTCATTAAAAGCATGACTCAGTGTAATTTCTTCTCAGCTATAATCTGTATGTGACAAGAACAAAATAGAATAGGAAATGAGAGGATCTAAGCAAATAGCAAATGTTTTTGAACTTTTTGAGCATTAGAAAGTACACTACAGTACTATTTATTATTTACACTATTTACTGCTCCAGTAAATATTCAGAAAAAGCCATAAAAATGGCCATTGAAGTGCTGATATAACTTCTACTTAGCTGTAAAATATATAGTTCTGCTGAAAGGAAGTACTTGCCAAATGTTTGTTAAAGAACAAATAGTTAACAAAAATGAATACAATTTATTCTAAAAAAATGGGAAAAAAGAAAATTCAAACTAATTTTCTAGAAATGTTCATTTGTCTTGTTGACATGCAGCATGGCTGTTGGTTCCCTATTATTTAGAAAATTATCACTCCAGTTCTGTCAGTCATTCACCATCTGCTTAATTAATATTGTCAGCCAGCAGGAAATTGAAAACAGAGAAATCAACATTTAGGTGAATGTCTTTATATTACTTTGCATAAAATATTTGTATGTGGTGTGTAATATGCAAAGGCACAAGTCATTTGAACAATGTGTGCACTTCTGTGCACACATATACAGTCCATTTTGCCCTCATTATATATTAAACTGTTTTCTCTTAGCTTGCATTTAAAAAGGAATGTAGACCTGGCTCTGGGATTGTGTGGGAAATGAGTGAACCATTTAAGCAAGACTTTAAAAACAATTATTCAGTTCTGAAAGAGGGCAGTGTAAGGAAGAAAATCAAAGTAACTTTACCTTGATTTTATTTGATTTAAGATGGAGTAGACAGAAACTTGGACAGGCTTTCAAGTTTCTGTTATTCAGCTTAACAACAATAAAGAACAATTCTTGGAATGGCAACTGTGTCTGTTTCTTGACCTTGCCTATTTTGAAGGGTTTGAACTAGCCCTCTAGACCTAAAATTTGGTGATGGAACTTTGAAGCAACTCACTGTCTCTAGAACCAGTTTTTGAGGCATTGTTATAGCATAATCAATTGCAGATTGATCGGTTGATTGCTTAATTGATTGTGTCATTTTTTTATTCCTAGCAACCTTATAGATATATTTTCTCTATGAAGATCTATCCCTAACATATTTTTTTTCAGATCTCCTGGTAGTGCCTTCATGGTAACTGTAACTTCATTGCTGGTCATTCTCGTCTTCTCTTTCTTTCCAGTTTTGCTACCAATAGATCCTTTTCCAGAGAGCTAGGATTTTGCATAATGTATCCATAATAGAACAATTTGAGCTTGATCATTTGTGCCATGAATGAGAACTCTGGACTGATTTGTATGATGGTGCATCAGTAATAGATGGTTATACAAATAACAAACTGCACAATGCCATGATGCAGCTAGCACAATAATTTGTATAAACCTTACTTCAGCTGAAAACAGTTCCACAAGTTACTGCACAGGTGGCATTGTCCAGAAAGTCTACTGGTGAAATTTAGGGATAGGTATCTCAAGATCAATTATTGACTTTAATGATGCAGTGTGAATCATTTATGGTTCAATTCAACTGATATTTCCTATAAGGCCACCTTTTGTCCTTAGTCTGCCGAAAAAACAGACAAATATCTCATGCTGCTCATTGAGGGCAATAATGGATTATTGGAAATTACCAGAATTGTTTGCAAAATTTTAGAGATGCTTTTTAGCTAGGGAAACACCAGCAAATTAGGGGAAGTAAGAATACTCTTGAGTTTGTGAGTACATACAGTAGTGGATTTCCAGTTGTTTGCCAGAGATGAGCATTGGAATGATCATGCCCTGATTAACCCATTTTAGAAAGAACTTTTAATGATCTTTTGTAAAATGTTGGGAAGAACTTCTAATGATTTCTTGTAAAAAATGTAAATAAAGACTCATTGCCTTTCTCTATCATCAGGTCTTCTTTTCAAGCAATCTTAGGCTACCATAGCCAGGATCCTGGTCTACTGTTCCTGAGCTGCCACTCAGCTCCTCTAAAGAGAATAGTTAGATTTGGCCAAGGCAAAAGATTCTGATTAACTAAGTTGACACTACCAATAATTGTGGATGGACATAAGTATTCACTATTAAGATTGTTCTTATTAACATAAAAAAGCAGAATCAGAAGTGCTGTATTTTCATATAGCACATTTTATATCAAAGACTATTTTTCACCGGATATAGCAAATTAAATTTATTATTCTTTTATGCACTATAGAACAACACTTAAGAACAAGATTTTCTCCACTTGTATTGTTTCTGCTCTTGAGTGGCAATGAGTGTTAGGAGACCTTTTTGATCTAATATTAATTTTATAAATTGCATTCCACTTCTCTAGGTCCTATTCAGCCCCGTGAAGGCTCTTAGAAAATTGTAATGAAGCCTTAAATTTAACCACTGAGGTGAAGAGAATTCTACTTAATGGAAGCTGTGAAAATATTAAAGCTTTTAAACTTCCAAGAAAACTATTTTCTCATTCCTTGTATGCCTTAATACAGTAGATAGGTACTTTAAAGTGTGTAAAGAACTATTTCCTAACATTATGCCACTAATAAACTTCATTTTGCTTGTAAACGTTATATTGCTTACAGTGTTTTAAAAAGTGTTTTGTCACTTTGAAATAGTAATGGATTTCTTTGCTTTTCATGATAGTTTAATTAAACTTTTCTTTCATCTTTCCACAGTCTTTTCCTGGTCCAAGCCTTGAAAGTGAAGATTTTAACATACCTCCTATCACTCCACCTTCATTACCTGACAATTCATTAGTGCATTTGAATGACACAGAATCTGGTTATCCTTCACTGTGTCATCCTATCAACCATAATGGCCTGCTTCCATTCCACACTCAAAATATGGATCTACCTGAAATAACAGTCTCTAATATGCTTGGCCAAGATGGAACGATGCTTTCAAATTCTTTATCTGTGGTAAGCTTATTAATTGCATATGTGTTTGTGTGTATGGATATATGTATGCATGTATATATGTATCTAAGAAAGATTTTTGAAACATATGTTTTTCAAAACAAATGTACTATTTGTAATTTGATAAGAAGCTTACTTTAAATACCCGATAAAAGAGATATGGAGATTGAAAAAAGTATTACCCTCTTTCCCAAATCATTAAGGATACTTCTAAATTTGAAGTTAGAGGAATATCTTTCAACATAATGAAGATAGTTTTGCTTGTTGCTAGCCATTTCTCTGTTTTTCAGATACAATATGTGTGTGTGTGTGTGTGTGTGTCTGTGTGTGTTTAGAATTAAAGTCTCCCTTTAATTATTTATCAGCACAAATACAACATATATATATGTTGATAAGGAGGAGACCTGTGGCATAATGGCTAAGACGTTTGCCTAAGATGCAATACAGCACAGGTTCGAATCCCAGTAAGGGTACGGCTAGCTGATGAGAGCTAAATAGCTTGAAATAGATCTATACTAGTCTCCCTTTATTTATTTATCAGCACAAATAAAACACACACACACACACACACACACACACACACACACACATATATTGGCAGAAGTAGAAAGGGAATTCCATTGTGGATACTGCAGCAGATAAAACACTGCTCTACTGTATATAATTCCTGGAAGCCAGAGATAAATAAAATGGATGGACAGCATAACATTATATAGAGATTAACTATATTTAATATGCAATTTTAAATACCCTTAAATGTAACTAGATTAAATTTAGAAACTATGGTGGTCCCATCCACTTTCTGGAGAACAGCCTCCAGAATGTATATGTCAATGTTTTCCAGATTGTCTAATATTTGACATGCTTAGAAGGAGAAAAATAATCTATGTGGCTGCAATGAGAGAAGAATTGGGTTTATAATAAAACCATGCATGATTAGGTAAAGAGTTCTGATTGAATTGCTAGTTTCAGCTAAAACTAATGAACTTTGTTATTGTTGTTGAATACAGCATGCAGCAAAATCACAATCTTGTCTCAAGCTTTTTTAGCGTTGAATAGTATATTTATTCTATGGGGAAAGATTTGCAGATGGTATTCTTCGTTATTTCTTTTTCTGCATGTATGGTTACTTTCCATGGCTACTGAATTGTTAGAAAATTATTGAGGATCAAATAGCCCTTCATGAAAACTAGAATATTTCACTGAAACCTAGACCTTAACAAGGATAATGGGCCAACCTTATTAGCCTTTCACAAGGCATTGAAGATTTTGTTGTTCCTGCAGGCATTTTCATATGGGTGGTGGTGGTGGAGTCTGCCACCATGGGTTATTAATAGTTAATAATACTTTATCCTTGGATCCTTGGATGTTATATTTGGAGAAGGGTGTTTGTTTTTAATCTTCTAGGCCACCCATAATCATTTGTGTGAGATGGGTTACTATATAAATTACATTTTTTCCCCTGGACTGAATTAATCTCCATTTCTACATGCAGTCTAAATACTGCTTCAAGTTTCACCTTTTGGGATGAAATGAACACAGACTTGATATAACGAAAAATATCCGAATCATATGAAGATCTTAAGAGGATAAGAATAGTATTTAACACATGTGTACTGGATTCCAGTGATGGTATATTGCAAGACTGTTTCTCTACTGAGGGCTAGAGTTTATTTCCCTAAAGAACTGAAGTTTCATATCTATTTCTTTCAAAGGAAAAACAGTAGAATTTTGAGAGCTTGTGGATATTCAGACTGAAAAAATCATTTAAAAAAAGTAAATACAGGTAGTCCTCGACTTAAAATGGTTCCTTTAGTGACCATTCAAAGTTACAGTGGCACTGAAAAATGTGACATGAACCATTTTTCAAAGTTACCTTCTTTCCAGAATCCCCATGATTATGTGATCAAAATTCAGATGCTTGACAACTGGTTCATATTTATAACTGTTGCTGTGTACAAAAGACATTTTGCGACCTTGGGGCAAGCAAAGTCAACGGGAAAGCCAGATTCACTGAACACCAGGTAACTAATTTATCAACTGCGATGATTCACTTAACAACTGTGGCAAGAAAAGTAATAAAATAGGGCAAAACTCACTTAACAAATGTCTCATTTCACAACAGAAATATTGGGCTCAATTGTGTTCATAAGTTGAAGAATACCTGTAAAAGCCAAGTTGGGTAATATTCAAGATACTTTGGGGTTTTAATAAAAACTGGAAGAAAAATATTGATAACTTAAAAAAAGAAAGAAAACACACTTCAAGATACAACAGCTGTAGTGGCCTAAAGATGGAACTCTTGCCTCACAATCAGGAGGTTGTGAGTTCAATCCTAGGTAGAGGCAGATGTAAGGTTGCCTGCTTGGGCAGGGGGTTAGACTAGATGACCTGCAATGTCCCTTCCAACTCGGTTAATCTGTTACTATTGTTCATGGTTTATTTAGGTTCAAGTCATTTGCTTCTTTTAAGTGTTTTTTTTTAACCTAGTAGAGCCTGGCTTTTTAACAAATAAAACTTTTGTTAACTTTGTTAAATACTTATAAAACTAGTATTATAATTAATTTTTAATTTATGAGGAGAGGTGAACAGATCTTACAATATTATTTTACATTGATTTTATATTTCACATTTTAAAAAGCATGTCTTTCTATAATTTTGAAAAGAAATAATCTATGAAAATCATTTTAGCTGATATCTGAAAACATCAGCTGCTATTTAATTTAAAATGTACTAGTCATGCAAGACTATGATATTTCATAATATTAGAAGTATGAATTATGCCTTTTTCTCAGTATAACTCTACCAGCCACATGTAATAAAACATTTGGCTCACATATGCCCCATGAATTTATAGCTATAGTTGGAAGGCTTCCCTGGAATCATGCTGCTAGGTTAGGAAGTGAATAGGTAATAGAAGTGAAAGATAATGGAAACAAAATGTAAGGATATTAGAAAAAAAATAAAGTATGTAACAGGAAAAGGAGTACAGTTGATTTTGTAATAATATTCATGAAAAGGTTTTGAATATTAATCATAAAAGTGACAAGATATCAAAGAATTTTCAGCTTCCTCAATAAATGTAGCTTGTGAATTCCATTCTATTCTGCATTGGCTAGACCTATATCAAAAATTTTGTCCAGGTCTAGATAACACATTTTAAGACTGATTACCAAACAATTGGGAGAGATGGAAAAAGGATGATAGGATGATAAAGAGAATAAGTCTTAGAAGAAAGCACTGCAGAAATTTTGGAAATGATAGATGGCAAATATGATAGCATTATTTAAGACCTGCTATTGTCCAAAGAGTACAGGACATGAAATAGTGGTTTAAAAGAAAAGGAAGGGGAAAATTTTCTTTGATTTTCTGTCCTGGGCAAGGTATTAGATTGTGTCCTCAGTTCTGTTGCTAAGTAAGACAGTTGTTGAGTTTTGCCCCATTTTATGACCTTTCCTGCCACAGTTATTGAGTGAATCACTGCAATTATTAAGTTAGTAATACAGTTGTTTAGTGAATCTGACTTTGCTTCTTAGAAAATTGCAAAAGGTGAGACAGGATCACAAGAAACTGCAACCGTTATAAATATAAATATAAATATGTTAGTTGCCAAGAATCTGAATTTGGATCATGTGACCACATGCTGCAACTGTCGTAAGTGAAAAATGGTCATATGTCACTTTTTTAAGGTGCTGTTATAACTTCAAACAATCACTAAATGAACCGTCATAAACTGAGGACTATCTGCATGTATTTAGGTATTTAGGTATTTATTGGGATTTATATGCCGCCCTTTTCCCTGAGGGGACTCAGGGCGGCTTACAACCACAAGGAAGGGGAGGTGCAAGGTCAAAACAAAACAATATGTGAACAACAGAAAAGTAATAAAAAACCCAACTTTCATTCAACAGTCAAACACTCGGGCGGGTAATTAGGAGCCTATCCCCAGGCCTGCTGGGAGAGCCAGATCTTGAGGGCTGCGCGGAAGGTCTGGATAGTGGTGAGGGTGCGGATCTCCATGGGGAGCTCGTTCCACAGGGTCGGGGCAGCAACAGAAAAGGCTCTCCTCCGCGTGGTCGCCAGTCGGTATTGACTGGCGGATGGGATTCGGAGGAGGCCCAGTCTGTGCGATCTAATTGGTCGATTTAGGGAGGTAATCGGCAGAAGGCGGTCTCTCAAGTACCCAGATCCACTACCATGGAGTGCTTTAAAGATGGTCATCAGTATCCTGAAGCGCACCCGGAGACCAACAGGTAGCCAGTGCAGCTCGCGGAGGACAGGTGTAACGTGGGCGAACCGTGGTGCGCCCACTATCACTCGCGCGGCTGCATTTTGGACTAACTGTAGTCGCCGGATGCACTTCAGGGGCAACCCCATGTAGAGCCCATTGCAGTATTCCAGTCTAGAGATCACAAGGGCTCGAGTGACTGCTGTGAGAGCCCCCCGATCTAAGTAGGGCCGCAACTGGCGGACCAGGCGAACCTGGGCAAATGCCCCCCTGGTCACAGCCGACAGCTGGTGATCAAAAGTCAGCTGTGGATCCAGGAGGACTCCTAAGTTGCGGACCCTATCTGAGGGGTATAGAATTTGACCCCCCAGTCTAAGCGTTGGTGTATTAGCCAAATTATTGGGGGGGAAACACAACAGCCACTCGGTCTTATCCGGGTTGAGTACCAGTTTGTTAGCACTCATCCAGTTCCTAACGGCCTCCAGACCCTGGTTCATCACGTCCACCGCTTCATTGAGTTGGCACGGGGCGGACAGATACAATTGTGTATCGTCCGCATATTGGTGGTATTTTATCCCGTGCCTCCGAATGATCTCGCCCAGCGGTTTCATGTATATGTTAAATAGTAGGGGTGATAGGACCGAACCCTGGGGTACCCCACATGTTAGGGGCCTCAGGGACGATCTCTGCCCCCCAACTAACACCGACTGCGACCTGTCCGAGAGGTAGGAGGAGAACCACCGCAAAACAGTGCCTCCCACTCCCACCTCCCGCAGTCGTCGCAGAAGGATACCATGGTCGATGGTATCGAAAGCCGCTGAGAGGTCCAGGAGAACCAGGATGGACGCATAGCCTCCATCTCTGGCCCTCCAGAGATCATCGGTCAATGCGACCAAAGCGGTTTCTGTGCTGTAACCAGGCCTGAAGCCGGACTGGAAGGGGTCAAGATAACTAGCTTCCTCCAAGGCCCGTTGAAGCTGAAAGGCCACCACCTTCTCAACAACCTTCCCGATAAAGGGAAGGTTGGAGACAGGACGAAAGTTATTTAAAATGGCTGGATCTAACGATGGCTTCTTCAGGAGGGGTCTCACCACCGCCGTTTTAAGTACGGCGGGGAAGTGCCCCTCCCGAAGGGAGGCGGTGACAACCGCCTGGATCCAGCCATGTGTCACCTCCCTGCTGTTAGCCACCAGCCAGGAGGGACACGGGTCCAGAATACAAGTGGAGGCACTTACAGCTCGAATGGCCTTGTCCACATCCCCTGAGGCAACTTCCTGGAACTCAACCCAGAGCTGATGTAACAGATGATCCTCCTGCGTCTCAGCTGGATCTACTGCGGTGGAGTCCAGGTCCGATCGAAGCCGAGCTACTTTGTCCGCCAAGAATTGAGCATAATCCTCAGCCCTACCCTGCAAGGGGTTTCCCGCCTCCCTCCTATTAAGGAGGGAGCGGGTTATCCTAAACAGGGCGGCTGGGCGTGACTCGGCGGACGCGACCAAGGAAGAAATATATGATCTTTTCGCAGCTCTTAATGCTCGGACATAGTCCTTGGTGCAGGTAGTTAAGAGTGCTCGGCTTGCCTCGGACCTATCGGACCTCCACTGGTGCTCTAGGCATCTCCTCCGGCGTTTCTTCTCCCGGAGTTCCTCGGTGAACCAGGGAACTCTCCGGGATCCACTGACCCGGAGGGGCCGTAGTGGCGCAATCCGGTCGAGAGACTCCGACGCCGCCGAGTACCAGGCGGCAGCCAGAGTCTCCGCCGAACTGTGGGCGAGGGTATCAGGAATAACCTGATAATTGCTATTCTTGATCTGACTGGATCCAGAGAAATACTTTTTCATTTTCTTTTTTCCATCTTTTCTTCTTATCCTGGGTATGTGGCACAGAAGCAATAACCAGAGTAACGAAGAAGACATTGTGTAGTGTAGCATATTGAAAGTAACCCAAGCCGCATCATACAAAGATATCTTTATCTTTATGCTGATTATGATGAGACTTGATTGCAATATTTGCAAGGCCATAGAGATGTGATGAAATCTGAAAGGTATAACTTCCTTGTTTTAGGAAAGTGCTGTCACCTCAGGGAGAAAAAAGAAGCTAAACATAAGACAGCAGTGTAATCTGGATAGAAGCAAATGTAAATGCAATTTGAGATTCACTCAACCAATGCAAACTTTCTAAATGATAAGAAACAATTCTACCACTCTCTTCTCTTTTCATCACACACTACCTGTCCTGGGCCTCAGAGTTTAAGAAAGATCCTCAGAAACTGAATCAGGTTAAGAAAATGGTAACAAAGATGAGTAGAGAAGTTGGTATTAACAATTATTAAAGAGATTGAAAAAGATTAATGTATTTTTCATGAGACATGAAGACTAGGTGGTGATCAAATATCATATATCAAGAAGGCATAAGAAGGTCAAGGCATGTCTTCTTTTGTTTCAGATTAGATGACAGATTTCCAGATTACAGAAATAATTAATTTAAATTGCAGGAATAAAGATTTTGATTACATTTTAGAAAATACTTCAAATCAATGAGAACATTTTAACATTGGAGCCAGTTCTCAGAATGATGGATTTCTTTCAGTGAATGTGCTCAAGTGAATTCCAGACAGTAGGTTTGTGCAAAAAGTTGAAACAAGTGGTTTGCAATATATGCTAGTGTGATTGTGACACCTTTCTTGATGCGGATAACTCTTTTGCAAGTTTTGCATGGCTGCTTCACATATTCCCAATTGTCTCTGAAGGCATACACAAATAACAAACAGTTTCACTGGAGCCTTTAGCAAAGCAAAGTTGCCATGAAAGGACATAATTGTGGAAACAGCTCAGAAACAATTTTGAAGCAGCAATTTAAAAGACATAACTACTTTGTATTTACTTACTTACTTATTTACTTACTTACTTACTTACTTACCTACCTACCACATTTTTCACACTATAAGATGCACCTGACCATAAGACACACCTAGGTTTACAGGACGAAAACAAGAAAAAAAATAATGAATATGGAGCGCCATCTCACTGTGAATATGGAGTCCTGAATATGGAGCAGCAGTGTAGTGAGGGCAGAAGGTGGAGCCTGGGAGGATCACAGATAGTTGTTCCCTCATGTGCCCGCATTGCAGAAAAGAGACAGAAGAGGCAGACAATGACAAAGATAAAAGTGGCAGGGTTCAGCACTGTAAAAGGACAGCAGCCATATTTTTTGCTTCGTAAGATGCACAGACATTTCCACCCACTTTTGGGAGGGGAAAGTGCGTCTTATCGAGCGAAAAATACGGTACTTACTTACATACATACTTACTTACTTACTTACTTACTATTTATTTATTTATTTATTTATTTATTTATTTATTTATTTATTTATTTATTTACAGAATAAATATTGTACATTACAAAACTCTTCTTTCAAATGCTTTGCCCATCTTTATGACGTAGCTATCTGTTGGATTAATTCCTGCATTCAGCATGGGTTGGGACTCAATGGCTGAAATAGCAATCTTTGTTCTATAATTCTAGGAGGATCATCATCTGCTGAGAAGGACTCTGTATATCAGTAAACATCGACAATTTGTTTAATTACATTCCTGTTTCAGATTCCTTCCTCTGAAACATATTAGCTGGATGAATTGTTGGCTACTCAATGCAAGACAGTTCATCATGCAATTATTCTGCCAGGCCATACACATTTTAGTAGTGTAAGACCTCACATCTCTGTCAGTGACTATCTGTTGGATTGTCAGTCAGAGCAAAATCAAGTAGGGGAGCAACATATATAAGTTAATTCCATTATATATATTTTGTGTGGTCCTTGGTGCTGTCATGAGCTTGGTTGTTTTCTTGCAGATGTTTCATTACCCAAACAAGGTAATATCATCAGTGCTAGATGTTACTCTGACCCTGATGATGTTACCTAGTTGGTGTAAAGAAATGCCTGTAACAAAATAACCAAGTTCAAAGAGCATCAAGCTCCTGTCATTTCAAAAATATCCTTCTTTATTGGAAAAAAATATTGCTTCCTTAACTATATTTGACTTTCTCTTCATACTGGTACAGTTGCTCCAGAATTTTTGTCTTTTCTCTTGTTACTTTTATGATTTTTTATGTAATTAAAAATTAGGAAACTGTCAGAATAAAAGGATAATTCATTGAGGCAATTTATTTGCTCATATTTAAGCATTAGCCAATTAGTTATAGGGAATGAGATGTTTTGTGAAAGAGAACAAGAAAATGAGAAATGTTGTCTGCTGGTTGTTAATAGGATGGCAGCCCCATCTCTATCCAGAATACAAACGATTCCTCAAAATCATTCTTTTTCTGTTCTGTTATATCATTATAAAAATAAATTTATTCTGTGTAAAACTAACACTTTTTTGTCAATTGATATGGCTGTCCATCTCAAATTCATGACTCTGGCTGGATAATAACAATTGGAAGCAGCATAAATAACATAAAACATTAACAACAGCAAAAAGGATAATACTTAGCCAAATTAAAAAACAAAATCACCAGCAGGAAATCAACATAAAAATTGTATGAATTCTGCCAGACATCCAAATTCCAGGTCCCATGACAAAACTATATCTTTAAAAGCCTTCTGAAAAGTCAACATGGTTGGGCCAATCTGATCCCTGGGGAAATTATTCTATGATAACACATTGCTTTGTTCTATGTAAAACTGACATTTTATTCTGTCTTCCCAGTGTAAGTCTTGAATCTATCATCTATTACTCCTTTCCATTCTTTGCTCCAATTGAGAGCTTTGAGAAGCTAATCAGCCCAAGATAATTCAATATAACACCTGCTAGATTGTATTGAATTATATTGGATGACTGTAGATTTTGGATCTTTTTTGAAAAAAATCTCTTTAGTGGATACTATCTACTCTATTTTAACAGTACATTCTCTTAATGATAGAATAGAACATATCACCATAAACATTATGACATATTTTAGAAAATAGAAAGAAATGTTAGGATGTATTTTACTTCCTTTAAATACTTAAACATTTTGAATGTGATATCTAAAATAGAAAAAGACAGCAAAAATGGTGGATTTATTACCCAAATGTTACAAATGTTGTAATAATAATAACAAAGGAAGGATAAAGAGGGGAGGATTATTTCAAATGAAGTATATATTAAAAGCACATTTTAAATTCTAAATGGTAGTAAACAAATATTTTGAAAAGAATCATACCTGGAAGTAATTAGATTATATTTTGCACTCAAGGCAGCTATATTGGTATTCCTTTCTTCGTGACCACAATTAGGACTAGCAACTTCATCATTAAGTGATGCAGTCACTAAGCAAAATATCACATTACTACAACATTATGTAGCTGTAATTTGCAAATTTACCAACAGTTTCTCCATTGACTCTACTTATTCTAAATTGATTGAAATGTGGTAAAGATAATCAAACAACCATAACATACTGCAACTGTTGTAAACCTCTGCCAGTTGCAAAACACATTTCCATCACAAGACCATAGAGACACTGTGCTAGTCATAAATGTGAGGACTGCTTGTAAACTGACTTTCTCTGTGATTTCGTAACTTTGAACAGTACCCAGACAGGGCAGTCCTTAAGTGAGAGTTACCTGTATTATACAAATTTTGCCTTTTTAATGGAACAATCTGCTTAATTACTCAATATCCTTTTAGCACCCTGCTTATGGTCACTAACTCTTCTTAAACAAGAGCTCCTGCTAAAAAATCAAATATCTAAGAATTAAATTCTTCCTTTTCTCTTAATTTAATAAATACATAACTTGGTTGTGTGCCTTTTCATTCATTTCATTCATTAAATCACGCTAAGTAAATTTTATCAACATATTTAATATTCCCCCAGAAGTTACTTTAGAATGAACTAAATAATCAAATAAATGTCTGATGTTAATTATATTCTTGGAAATTAAAGGAAAAGAGAAGCATCCCATTTATAAAATTGTTGCAGTAGATATAATTAGGACCCAAAGTTTTGTGTAGCAAGTGACAGAAGGATACACAATAATTATAGTTTGTTGACAAGTGGGAAAGAATTCCTTTTTTATCTTACAGCTTTAGAAACCAAGTGTAAATAAATATGCTATTTGACAGATTGTAATTGCCATCAGCAGGGCATCTTCCCCTTGAATCTGATGGTGTTATTAAAAGGGGGATTACAATTAAGCATTTTATAAAGTGACGTGGAAGTCCATTAAATTTCTCTAACAAACAGTAATTTGCATTTGATGCTTCTACAGCACTATTTTATTTGCAGAAATGTTGTTGGCTGTGGCCTCCCCCCCCACCCCCCGTTTGGGTCTCCTGCTGCTCTTTTTGTGCTTTGATAAATGATATTAAGCACTCATTCTCTTCTTTCTGATTCACAGTCCACTTGAAAATATAGTATGCCAGTGATGGATCTCTTTGACTCTTACATGAAACATGCAAGACAAGACAAAACGAAATATTGAATTCCTTTGATATATCCAGAACATTATTCCTTTATGTTGCAAATAACAGATTCCATTCAGTTTTGTATTAAATCTGTTTCAGTTAAGATCAATAAATTTGTTTCTTTTTTTTAAGGAAAAATACTTTTAAGTTTCAACTTAGGAAAACAAATAATATTAGTAAAGGATAAAGAATTAAATAGATATTGAGAGTTCAGGGATTTTAAAAGCTTAATTCTCACATTTTTCTTCAAGATTCTCTGTGGGCTTTCATTTTTCTTTTGGTTTTAGATTCACATGCTTATTCTTAATCGATACTTTTCATAAGAAAATAGCCATATTATGCTGTGGTCAAATAGCTTCCCATTTCAGTAGCTAGAAAGCTCCTTTTTCTGTTGGTGTATAATGTAAATATTAGGCATACTTAAATGATGCAGAGACATATCATTTAATCAGCACAAACATGCACATTTCTTGACACATGTGACAGAGATGTGTTTAGCATAACAAAATCTATAAGATAAAAACAAGAAACAACTGGCATCAGTGAATTTAGGGAAACTCTGGTTTTGGTATGGGTTAAAAGAAAGAATAGAAAGTGAACTAATCAGCAAACTGGATGACTTGCTTGAAGAGGCAAAAAGGGGTAGATTCCTGTAGATTTCTGAACTGCTTGATCTTTGTCTTTGGTTTGGGCTTCTGCCTCTGTATATTTATTTTCCTGTGTGTTAGATTACAGAGTCACCTGACTGAGCCTGGTTTAGTGGTTGCTATGTGCTGGTTTTGAAGGTACTCTGGCCCTAAGCCATGTAGGGCTTTAAAGGTGATAACGAACACCTTGAATTGAGTCCGGAGACCAATTGGTAGCCAGTGCAGCTCACGGAGGACAGGTGTAACGTGGGTGTACCTCGGCATACCCAATATCTCTCACGTAGCCGCATTCTGAACTAACTGCAGTCTCCGAATGCTTTTCAAGGGTAGCCCCATGTAGAGGGTGTTGCAATAATCCAGCCTTGAGGTGACAAGGGCGTGAGTGACTGTTTGAAGTGCCTCCCAATCCAAATAGGGCCGCAATTGGTGCACCAGACGAACTTGGGCAAAGGGCCCCCTAGTCACAGCCGACAGATGATGTTCCAGTTTCAGCTGCAAATCCAGGAGGACTCCCAAATTTTCACCCCCAGGGTTAAGGATGGACTGTCCAAGCGGTCCTTCGGGGGCAACATCCAAAGCCACTCAGTCTTATCGGGATTGAGCACAAGAATTAGTGTTGTCATAATAACACTCCAATAAATGGGGGCATCATTTTAACATGAAGAAAGCACATGAATTTGTCAAAATGTGGTCCATTATGATCCGAAAATTGAGGTATCTTTTCTTAAGCCACCTTATTGCATGTCCTAATCAGACATGCTGAGCATGAAAATAATACAGATATATGATTCTGTTAAATAATATAGACAAACCTAAATTTTAGATCAGTAATACTATTAACACCTTTGCGCATGTGCTGGGGAAGATTTGATTTGATTTGATTGCACTTATATGCCGCCCTATTCCCGGAGGGACTCAGGGCAGCTAACAAACCAAAAGGAGGGAATACAGACAAGAGGAAAAACAACAAACAAGCAACTACAGAAAGAATTTAAAAACAAACAACAGCCACACAATTCGAGCGGGGACGGGAACTCGTCAACCCCAGGCCTGTCGGAACAGCCAGGTTTTAAGGGCTTTGCGGAAAGCCTGAAGGGTGGTGAGGATCCGAATCTCCATGGGGAGCTTGTTCCAGAGGGCCGGAGCAGCCACAGAGAAGGCCCTCCTCCGGGTGGTAGACAATCGGCATTGGCCGGTAGATGGGATTCGGAGGAGGCCTAGTCTGTGGGATCTAATAGGTCTGTTGGAGACCTATTGGCAGCAGGCGGTCTCTCAAGTACCCAGGTCCAATACCATGAAGGGCTTTATAAGTGACGACTAGCACCTTGAAGCGTATCTGGAGAACAATAGGTAGCCAGTGCAGTTCGCGGAGGATAGGTGTAACGTGGGTGTACCGGGGTGCACCCACAATCGCTCGCGCGGCTGCATTCTGGACAAGCTGAAGTCTTACTATTGTAAGCCGCCCTGAGTCCCCTCAGGGAAAAGGGCGGCCTATAAATGCTAAATAAAATCTAAAAAAAAAAATCTCTGAATGCTCTTCAGGGGCTGCCCCATGTAGAGCACATTGCAGTAGTCCAGTCTTGAGGTCACAAGGGCATGAGTGACTGTTGCAAGGGCCTCCCGGTTCAGGTAGGGACACAATTGGTGCACCAGGCGAACCTGGGCAAATGCCCCCCCTGGTCACAGCCGACAAATGGTGTTCTAAAGTCAGCTGTGAGTCCAGGAGGACTCCCAAATTGCGAACCCTGTCTGAGGGGCGTACAATTTCACCCCCCAGCCTGAGAAATGGAATACTTGACCAATTGTTGGGAGGGAAATACACAAGCCACTCGGTCTTGTTCGGATTGAGTGCAAGCTTGTTTACCCCCATCCAGACCCTAACAGCCTCCAGGCACTGACACATCATGTCAACCGCTTCACTGAGTTGGCACGGGGCGGACAGATACAGCTGTGTATCATCCGCGTACTGGTGATATTTTATCCCATGCCGCTGAATGATCTCACCCAGCAGCTTCATGTAGATGTTAAATAGGAGGGTGGACAGGACCGAACCCTGCGGTACCCCATACTTAAGGGGCCTAGGGGTCGATCTCTGCCCTCCAACTAACACCGACTGTGACCTGTCCGAGAGGTAGGAGGAGAACCACCGAAGAACGGTGCCTCCCATCCCCACCTCACACAACCATCGCAGAAGGATACCATGGTCGATGGTATCGAAGGCCGCTGAGAGGTCAAGGAGTACTAGGACGGAGGCATGACCCCTCTCCCTGGCTCTCCAGAGATCATCGGTCAGTGCGACCAAAGCAGTTTCCATGCTGTAGCCAGGCCTGAATCCAGACTGAAAGGAGTCTAGATAATCGGTTTCATCCAAGGACCGCCGGAGCTGAGAGGCCACCACTTTCTCAACAACCTTCCCCACGAAGGGAAGATTGGAGACTGGACGATAGTTATTTAGAATGGCTGGATCCAAATATGGTTTCTTCAGGAGGGGTCTCACCACCGCCGCCTTTAATGCGGGGGGAAAGAACTCCTCCCGAAGGGAGGCGGTAACTATCGCCTGGATCCACCCCCGTGTCACCTCCCTGCTGTTCGCAACCAGCCAGGAGGGGCACGGGTCCAGCGCATACGTGGAGGCACTCACAGCTCCCATGGCCTTGTCCACTTCCTCAGGAGTAACAAGTTGAAAATCAATCCAAAGATGTTGCTCAAGACCCTCCCCCGGTACCTCAGCTGGCTCTGTGCAATTGGAGTCCAGGTCCGTCCGAAGCCGAGCAACTTTATCTGTGAGAGGGAGCGGGTTATCCTGAACAAGGCGGCTGGGCGCGACTTAGCGGATGCAATCAGAGCGGCAATATATGTGTTTTTAGCAGTCCGGATTGCCAGGAGGTAAGCTCTGATGCAAGCTTTTAATAGTGCTCGGTCTGATTCGGATTTACTGGACCTCCAGCGGTGCTCTAGGCATCTCTTTTGGCGTTTCATCTCCCGGAGGTCCTCAGTGAACCAAGGAGCCCTCCTGGAGCCACTGCCTCGGATCGGCCGTAAAGGTGCAATCCGGTTGAGAGCCTCCGATGCTGCTGAGTTCCAAGCAGCAACCAAGGTGCCCGCCGGACTGTGGACGAGAGTATCAGGCACAACGCCAAGCACCATCTGAAAGCCCTGAGGGTCCATAAGGCGCCTGGGGTGGAACCACCTAATCGGTTCCTCCTCCCTACAGTGGGGGATTGGCTTCCAAAAGTCAAGCCTCAGTAAGAAGTGGTCCGACCATGACAGGGGCAAGATCTCACTACCCCTCAAACAAAGATCACAACTCCACTGCTCCGAGAGGAATACGAGGTCGAGCGTGTGACCCGCTGAGTGAGTCGGGCCCCGAATTACTTGGGTCAAGCCCATGGCTGTCATGGAAGCCATGAACTCCTGCGCTCCATCAGAGTGCTCGCCGAGCGAAGACAAATTAAAGTTCCCCAGCACCATTAGTCTGGGGAACTCAACTGCCAGATCAGCTACTGACTCGAGGAGCGAGGGCTGTTGCAATGCTGTTGGGAGGCAGGTACGTTAACAACAAGCCCACTTGACCCTCAAGGTCCAACTTCACCAGCAAGGACTCACACCCTACAAGCTCCGGAGCAGGGATCCTACGAGGAACTAGAGACTTTCGGATGACAATAGCCACTCCCCCACCCCTTCCCTTGGGTCGCGGCTGATGAAGCACCTGAAAACCCTCTGTGCACATCTCAGTGAGGGGGACTCCTTCCTCTGGGCCCAGCCAGGTTTCATGCCAGGTCTGCCCTCTCGTCTAAAATTAGGTCCCGGACGAGGGGAGCTTTGTGAGCCACAGACCTGGCATTTAGCGACAACAGCCTGAGACCAGGGTCCTGATTACTCATGCCATCTGAGAGGGATCTCTGTGACGTAGCGAACCCTCCTTCCCCGGTAATGGCTAGCCCTAAAGTCCCCGCCATATCTGCCCCTCCCTGTTAAGACCCACTCCTGTGTCCATGGTCCCTCCACCCACCCTCATAGCCCCCACATTCCCCGGCAGTCCCTTCGAATCAGACATCCTGAGGATGGGAATAGGCCCAGGCCCCCCTAAGGTTGCGCAGATATTAAAGGAGATGTTAATATTGGGCAAGTAAGTCTGTACACGAGATCGTAAGTTCATGGATCGAAAACACAGTAGACCAGTCAAAGCCGACGAGGTACAAAGGGGATAGGGTGTCGTCTTTCTCCAATAGTGTGATGGAAGAAAAGTAATGGTCCAGGTGGCTAAGATAGGGTTCCTGAGATGGTAGTGATCGGTGATGGTCGTAGTCCGGGAACAAAGGTGTAAAACTGGGAGTCCAATGGACCTGGTCCGTATGCATGAACTGGAGGAGCCAGCTAGCGTAGATGATAATGGTGGTAAAGAGAGAAGGCCCCCCCCCAGCCACAGAAAAGGGCAGAGCGGGGGGGCCTTGCTGCAGCGGAAAGTCCGGTCAAATGGGGGTGGGGGCGTCCGAAGGGGCAGCAGTAATAACAAGTAAAAACAACTGCCCACCTCTGTCCGGCGCCACACAAACCAACAACCCCCCTCCTTAAAGGCGGAGGACCAGCTGATCTAATTCCGCAAATTCCAAAGGCTCTCACAAACGCCATAAGGTGGAAAAACGGCCGTTGCAGTTCAAAAAGCGCTGAGGGGGGTAGGGCTCAGGAGGGCCATAATGGCGGCTGCAAGCTAGCCGCTCGATCACCCTAGGCGCCATCCAGGCCGACCACCCCCTCGCCAGGTCCACACTGACAAAACAGTCCAAAAATTCTCTTACGCTCCCCAAAATCACCAGATCTCTCAGGCCTCCCGAATCCCCAAGGTCTCTAAGACAAAAGCAGAAGACGCCACCACTGCAAGAAACTGTCCGGAGCGGCGCCATCAACGCACCGCCGCCATCTTCGCCACCGAATCGAAAGAGGTCTCCAAGGCGGCCGCGGTCACACAAGCTGGAAGCCGGCCAAAGGCAACCACACTCTAGCCAGTTATCTGGCTAGGTCCCCTGTAACATCCTCTACCTGCTGCTGGGGTTGCTGCCAGAAAAACCACTAGACACACGGTATTTTCTGGTGTTTTCATTCTGCCTGCCAGCTGGAGCTGAAACACCGGCAGCCATCCGGAACTCGCACATGCACAGATGGCTGCCTGAGCTTGCCGCTCAGGCTCAGAGAGGGAAGAAACAATCAAAATTCTAATCCCCTGCTGAAGCCAGACCTATTGAGAACGAAGGCTGTGTGAGAGGGAGCCAAGAGGATCCCAGAAAGCCGTTTATTTAGAAGAATGCTGCTCTAAATGGCTCCGAGCGGCTCCGAACAGCTCCAAAGGGCCCTCAGGCGACGCGGTTTCCTGCAGGCGGCATTCCAGCTGACAGCAACTCCAGCGCCGAGCCCAAATCACCGCGGCCTCAGTCTATTAATACACTGAGCTGCATTGGGACGCGGATTTCAGCTACTGGGTTCCACAGCCTCGGAGGGGTTGGTGAGTTGGGACTGGGCGGCTGGCTTTTTACTGCCGCCACTGATGCCCCCCCCTCTTTCTCCATCGCGGCTGCTGTGATCCTGGCTTCTTTAAACATCAAAGCTGGCTTTCCGCTGCTGTTTGCCGCTGCCATCCACTATCATCTTGGGCTTGCGTTTTTGGGCGACGTGGGCTTGCCTTTTGGGCAGCGTGTTCTCTGGTCGCCCTCGCCCTCTGCCCGCCCCCACCTTCATCCTCAGGGATTTTTCTGGGGTGCCGCAGGATTCGGTCTTGTCCCCCCTCTTATTTAATATCTACATGAAACCGCTGGGCGAGATCATTCGACAGCACGGAGTTAAGTATCATCAGTATGCTGATGATACACAATTATATCTCTCTGCCCCGTGCCAGCTCAGTGTAGCAGCGGACGTAATGTGCTGGTGCCTGGAGGCTGTTAGGATCTGGAGGGGGGTAAACAAACTCGTACTCAATCCCGACAAGACCGAGTGGCTATGGATGTTCCCTCCAAAGGACAGCCCAGATAGTCTATCCTTGATCCTGAGGGGCGAAAACGTACACCCCTCAGAGAGGGCATGCAATTTAGCAGTCCTCCTGGATTCACAGCTGACACTGGAACACCATCTGCCGGGCGACGTGGGCTTGCCTTTTGGGCGGCGTGTTCTCTGGTCGCCCTCGCCCTCTGCCCGCCCCCGCCTTCGTCCTCAGGGATTTTTCTGCTTATCATTCTAACTGCTGCTGCGGCCATGGAGACCTCTGGCCATGCTGATAGTTCTACGTGTGATCCCGTGTTATACAACCTCCGTAGAAGGAGAGGATGGGGGATGAGGAGAATGTGGACAGGAAGCCTGCTCCCCCCCCAAACTGGCGTCAACCGACTCAGGCATTTTAGACTCTCAGACTTAATGTACTTTTCTGGACTCCGCAGGGGAGAAGATCAATACCATGGAGCCCCCCCCTCCCAAACCTTTACCAACTTCACCTATTTTAAATTTGCATCAAGCGCTTTTGCGGGTCAAGAACTTTGCTTATCTTGCTTGTTGAGGGAACGTATGAATGGGACAGGCCCACTTTTAACTTTTATATTTGATTAACCTTTTATATTATTACTTTGTATTTTAACTATTGTAGTGGGGGTGTATGAGGAGAATGGCTGTGTGTTGTGTATGATAGGTTCGGCTGGGCGACCTGAAGCCCCCTCCACTGAGTGTAGATGCAGAAGTGGATGGGGGCCCAGATTGGCCCCCTGTCCTGGTATGAATGCTGAGTGCGGCCTGTCGGGAAGAATGGGGGCCATGGGAGGTGGGTGGAGGTCTACGGCAATGGGGGAGGGTCGGAGCATTTCGGTTACGACTGGGAGGGGCAGATATGATGGGAGCTGAAGGGCTGGCCATTACCGGGGAAGAAGGACTCGCTACCTTACAGCGATTCCTTGTTCCAGCCCTACTGGCTCAACTCAAGGATGGCAGAGGAGATCAGGGCCCTGGTCTCAGGTTGCTGCTGCTAAATACCAGGTCTGTAGTAAATAAAGCTCTCCTTGTCCGGGACTTAATTTTAGACGGGGAGGCAGACCTGGCATGTATAACTGAAACCTGGCTGGGCCAAGAGGGAGGAGTCCCCCTGTCGGAAATGTGCCCAGTTGGGTTCCAGGTGCTACACCAACCGCGACACCAGAAAAGGGGTGGGGGAGAGGCAGTTATTATCCGAAGGTCATTAGCTCCTCACAGGATCCCCGCTCCAGAGATTGTGGGGTGTGAGTCTCTTCACCTGAAGTTGGACCTAGGGGTTCAATTGGGCTTGTTTTTGACGTACCTACCTCCCAGCTGCATCACTACAGCCCTGCCTGCGCTCCTAGAAGCGGTAGCCGGATTGGCAGTGGAGTTCGCCAGACTGATGGTACTGGGGGACTTTAACCTGCCATCCCTGGGCGAACACTCCGATGGAGCGCAGCAGCAGTTCATGGCTTCCATGACAACCATGGACTTGACCCAAGTAGTTCAAGGTCCAACCCATAGAGCGGGACACATACTCGACCTTACATTTCTCTCAGGGCAGTGGAGATGTGATCTTGAATTAAGGGTAATAGAGACCTTGTCATGGTCAGATCACTTCCTGCTGAGGCTTGACTTTGGGATGCTACTCCCCCATTGCACGGAGATGGAGCAGATTAAGTGGTTCTACCCCAGGCACCTGATGGATCCTGAAGGATTTCAGAAGGAGCATGGAGGGATACCTGACTCCCTTGCCCACAACCCGACAGAGGCCTTAGTCGTGGCCTGGAATGTTGCAGCGGCTGAGGCTCTGGATCGGATTGCACCTTTGCAGCCTCTCCACGGCAGTGGATCCAGGAGGGCACCTTGGTTCACCGAGGAACTCTGGGAGATGAAGCACCAAAAGAGACGCCTAGAGCACGCTGGAGGGCCAGTAACTCCGAATCTGACTGAACACTATTAACAGCCTTTATTAGGACTTCTTTAGTGGCTATACGGGTGGCAAAATGTACATATTTTTCCGCTCTTATTGCATCCGCGGAATCCCGCCCAGCCACCCTGTTTAGGGTGACCCGCTCCCTCCTAAAAGGTGAGGAGGCAGGGGAACCCCTGCAGGGAAGAGCTGAGGAGTTTGGCGCAGTGGTTAGGGTGCAGTGCTGCAGGCCACTTCACCTGACTTACCTGCAGTTCAGCGGTTCTAATCTCACCGGCTCAAGGTTGACTCAGCCTTCCATCCTTCCGAGGTGGGTGAAATGAGGACCCAGACTGGGGGCGATATGCTGACTCTGTAAACTGCTTAGAGAGGGCTGAAAGCCCTATGAAGCGGTATATAAGTCTAACTGCTATTGCTATTGCTATTGTTCAGTTTCTGTTGGATAAAATCACTCAGATTCGGGCAGACCTGGACTCCACTTGGGCAGCACCAGCTGAGATGCCGAGGGAGGGTCTTAGTCAGATTTGCGGGGATGAGTTTGAGTTTATCACCCCTGAGGAAGTGGACAAGGCCATGGGAGCAATGAGTGCCTCCACCTGTTTATTGGACCCGTGCCGCTCCTGACTGGTTTCGACCAGCAGGGAGGTAACACGAGGCTGGCTCCAGATGATTACGAACGCATCTTTACAGGAGAGGTCTTTCCCACAGCCACTTAAGGAAGCGGTGGTAAGGCCCCTCCTTAAGAAGCCTTCTCTGGACCCAGCTATTCTTAAGAACTATCGTCCTGTCTCCAACCTTCCTTTTCTGGGAAAGGTTGTTGAGAAGGTGGTGGTGCTTCAACTGCGACGGACCTTGAATGAAGCAGATTATCTAGATTCCTTTCAGTCTGGCTTCAGGCCTGGATACAGCACAGAAACCGCTTTGGTCGCACTGACCGAAATTCCTCTATCCTGGTGCTTCTTGACCTCTCAGCGGCTTTCGATACCATCAACCATGATATCCTTCTGCGACGGTTAGAGGAGGTGGGAGTGGGAGGCACCGTTCTCTTACCTCTCTGACAGGTCACAGTCGGTGTTGGTCGGGCGACAGGTCGACCCCTAGGCCCCTTAAATATGGGGTGCCGCAGGATTCAGTCTTGTCCCCCCTCTTATTTAATATCTACATGAAATCGCTGGGCGAGATCATTCGACAGCACGGAGTTAAGTATCATCAGTATGCTGATGATACACAATTATATCTCTCTGCCCCGTGCCAGCTCAGTGTAGCAGCGGACGTAATGTGCTGGTGCCTGGAGGCTGTTAGGATCTGGAGGGGGGTAAACAAACTCGTACTCAATCCTGACAAGACCGAGTGGCTATGGATGTTCCCTCCAAAGGACAGCCCAGATAGTCTATCCTTGATCCTGAGGGGCGAAAACGTACACCCCTCAGAGAGGGCATGCAATTTAGCGGTCCTCCTGGATTCACAGCTGACACTGGAACACCATCTGCCGGCTGTGACCAGGGGAGCATTTGCCCAGGTTTGCCTGGTGCATCAATTGCGGCCCTACTTGGATCAGGAAGCACTCCAGACCGTCACTCATGCCCTAGTCACCTCAAGTCTGGATTACTGCAATGCGCTCTACATGGGGCTACCCTTGAAAAGCGTTTGGAGACTGCAACTAGTCCAGAATGCACCCGCGCGAGCAATATTTGGTGTACCTAGGTACACCCACGTCACACCTATCCTCCGCGAGCTGCACTGGCTACCTATTGGTCTCCAGACGCAATTCAAGGTGTTGGTTATTACCTTTAAAGCCCTGCATGGCTTAGGACCAGCATACCTGCGAAACCACCTACTGCCACACTCCTCCCAACGGCTGGTAAGATCCCATAGGGTGGGCCTCCTTCAGGTGCTGTCAGCCAGACAATGTCAGCTGGTGGCTCCCCAGAGGAGAGCCTTCCCTGTGGCTGCCCCGACCCTTTGGAACGAACTAGCCCCAGAAATCCGGACCTCACCCACTCTCACGGCCTTCAGAAAAGCTGTCAAGACCTGGCTATTCCAGCAGGCCTTAGGCTTTTGACCTCATTGTTGAGGTCCAGCCCCGACTGAAATGAATGTATCTCTGTTGTTTTTTAACTTGTCTATTTTATTTTTATTTTCTTTTGTTTTCCTTTCTTTCCCCTCTCTGTAAGCTGCCCAGAGTCCTACGGGATTCGGCGGCCTATAAATACAATTAAACTTGAAAGTTGAAACTTGAACTATATTTTTAAACAAGCAATTCTGATGGGTTTTTTTAAATATCAGATGTGAGTGGAATGAAAAGGTAAGGAGAGGGTGAACTAACTGAAGGAGTGAAGCCATAGTTCTACAGAACATCCAATCCTAGCAATATAACATGAACCAGTGACCAAAGAATGATGATGTTTGGATGTTGGTTGAAATTAATGAAATTAATTGTTGGTCATGTACATTAAGAGATCCAGTTGGAATGAATCAACAATCTAACTGAACCAGAACATTTGACACGGTTTCCAATGCTGGTTTATATTGTAACTGGAAACAATGGGACTGTTTTCTTTCATTCCTTTTAAACAACGACTCGCTTTTCAATCTCATGTCCCAAACTTAATAGGATAGGACAAGAGATCAAAAAGCTGAAAGATTGGTTCTTGGTATTTTTATTGGACAGATTTCTATGAAAATGTATAGATACTATTGCACTTGTCATTGTGCTTGAACTAAATGAAATCAAAGATGGAAAGAAAAAAGAAGGAATAAGACAGCCAAAATAGTTAGATAGTAGCGATCTTATATTCACAGTTTTTATTTCATACTTTTTAAATCCTTATACGAAATCCTAAACCTGTTTGCTTGCTTTCCATATATTTATTGGAAATTTGAAGATCTATTCCAGACCTACTTTCTTCACTTCTTTGGAGGGAGGGGGTTTATTTACTGCCTTTAGTAGCGAGAAAGTCTTATTTCAATCATGTTTGAAATAACTCATTTTGGACAAGCCTGTGCTGCTCTACTTACAAAACATATATGAGTGGAATATGCAATTACCACAACTCAGTTGCCTGCCACAGAAACATTTCAGCATTATAGCATTACAAAAATAGAATGACATGCATAATGAAAGATTTCAAGATTCACCCAAGGCATTTATTCTCTTCACCTTAATGTTCTCAGCAGAAGCAGAGTATCCATTAAAAGGTACTATGAATTATGGTTGCCTAGCAACTGGAAGGAGCTTGTAACAGCACCACAGAATGAAATGGCTGGTTGAGAAAATGAATTTTCTCTGAGCATTACCCTGTTGAAACTGCCTTTTCTTGTGGAACATAAAGTGCATTTATTTGTCTCATGCATTTTTTATTAGAAAATTATTTGAGTTCCAGAGACTTGAATCATTTTGCTACAGGAGATATTTGATTTTAATGTGTTGTAGTAAAATATATGATAAAAGACATTTTCCTCAAAGTAAAGACAGCACACTGTTCTTTGTAGCTTCTTTTGAATAAAAAAATAAAACCTTGTTTCAGGCATGTCATTTCTGTTTTTAATTAAAAATGGCATAAGGAAGCAACAAAAGTATATTTTCAAATATTCATCCTTGGAGATAAAATCTAAAATAATTTCTGACCAGTATATGAAAAGTAGGACTACATACATGTGTATTTTATTGTGGGTTTATGATGGGTGAATTCTAATTTTAAGAGATTACTCTTAATTTCTATAAAAGCTGAACACAGAAATGGCTATGCCTATTAATCTAAAGGATTTGTTCCATTAATCATTATCCTGATATTTAATAAAAACTGTGCTGAGTATTCAGAACACTTGGCAAAGGGTATTAGAATGACGAAGTACTTTCCTCAAGAAGCACTTTGCAAGAGACCCTGCAAACAGTAGGAACAATCCTTGAAACAATTGTGCAAGCCTTGTAAAGGAAGAAGCTATGTTCATATTTGGAAGAGGCTTGCTTTACTAATGTTCACCTTCTTTGACAAGCAGTTGGTATAAAGACTTTGAATAGTAAGGCATAGCCCACCTTTATGGACTTTCCTACAGAAAGATGTTCATCTTAAATTTCCATCAGCATTAAAGAAGCAGTCACAGTGGAATCTCTGGTCACAATCATAATTTGTTCCATAACTTTGGTAACAAACTGATTTGGTCATGACCTAAACCTAATTTTGGAAATTTGGCGCTTACAAAAAAATGGCGTGTAAGGAGAAATCTGCCACAAAAAAAAAGTGTATATTTTGGTCAGAACCCGATTTGGTCATGGTCAGAAATGTTCATGACCAGAGGTTCTACTATATGTTGGCATCAGTGACGTGCGGTGAGGGTTACCGCTGGTGAGGCAAGAGCGCAGCAGCGGCGAGAAGCAACATCCCCGCCGCTGTGTCCGACAGGCGTCTCGTGTTTATGGTGGACATAAACGCGAGACACCTGTCGAACACAGCAGCGGGGGTGTTGCTTCTCACCACTGCCGCGCTCGGCCGCCTCGCCCCCCGCCTCCTCCGATGAACAATCCTGCTGCCCTGGCCTGCAGCCAGCCCCGCACCGAGCGGGGAGGACGAGCAGGACGACGAGGAGGAGAAGAGCAGTGAGTTCTTGTGCCGGCCAGGCAGGGAGCAGGTCGGGCAGGGGGTAGGTGGGCTGGCTCCGTCCAAGCTGCTTCTCACCGCTGTCGCACTCCACCGCCTTGCTCCCCCCCACCTCCGACGAACAATCCTCCGCTTTCTTCAGCTCAGACAGTGCCGGGACACCCAAGCTGCTGTCGGCAGCAGCGGGGGCCATCTTAGCCACCATGATCCCCCCTCCCCAGCCAGCCCACCCACTCCCCACCCGACCTGCTCCCCGCCTGGCTGGCCGGCCGGACAAAGGACTCACCGCTCTTCTCCTCCTCCTCTTCCTCCTCTTCCTCCCTGCTCAGTGCTGGGCTGGCTGCAGGCCAGGGCAGCGGGAATGTTGGCGCTTGGCGGCTCCTGCTGCCCCGGCAGGACACTTTGCATCGTGGGAGCCGCCAAGACCCGGGTCTGCAGCAAAGGCGCCAAGCCGCCCAGTAGAAAATGCTGGGCAGAGAAGAAATTGCTGCTGAAGAAACGGCGGCTGGCGGCCCAAAGCAACTCTCCAGAATCACCCTCGATGGAAACTGCTAGATTGCGCAGTCGCTCAAATGCCCTTGCACAGGCATGATTCGCTGCTCCCAGATCAGGAGGTGGGAGAATCAGTGCCTCCTTTGCATACATTTTTTTTTGCTTTTTAACCCTTTCTTAACTTTTAAAAGGTGAAAAATTCCTTATGCAAAGGAGGCCCCGAGTTCTCTGGCCTCCTCCCATAGTTAACACTGAGCAGACACCAAGCCACTGTGACTTGGAATCTGGTAGCAACTACCCTGGCTTTAATTATTTTTAAAAAATTCTTTAAAATTCTTTCCTTTCCCTCAGGAGACTGGTGAGGTCCCGCCTCCCCTGCCTCTAGTGACTGCACGTCCCTGGTTGGCATAGTTGTAGACACCTGTAGACTACAGCTTGTAGTTAGATGCACATGTACATTGATTGTAGGCAGGTGTGGAGAAAAGAAGAATCTATGGATATTTTAATGCTGAGTTTACACTAATAGTTCTCAAAAAGGAATGGAGAAGGAGCAGTATCGGGCAGGTTTGCTGCATGTACAGAGTGAATTGCAATCTAATAAGATTCACAGTGTATTTAGACTTCACTTACTGTTGGACTTAGCACTCTGAAAACTTTAATAATGTTTGCTGGAATATCTCCTATTTTCTCCATTTTCTTTCCTTACAAATGCAGCATTTGGGGGTGGTTGTTTTTTGCCTCATACAAAGAGTAATTTATAATGTTCTTTAACATTTCTTCAATGGAAATTGTTGAATATATTCATTGTCATGGGATACCTGTTGATAATGTGGAAGTCGTTGCTGTTTGCTTGTTTGTTTGTTTGATTTACAGTTTCCCATCACCATATAAACAGGCTAAGCAATTTTCGCAGTATGGGGGAGTGACCTTGGGCCACTCGCTTTCAGTTCTACGAGGGAGCCAAAGGCAAACCACTTCTGAAAAGAAATTTTACCAAGATAACTTTAGGGATTATTCCTGGCGGCTACTAGGATTCAAAAGTAATTTGAAGTCACCAATAGAAAAATGAAAAAAAAGTAAATTGTACAATATTCCAGGCAGTGATGAATGGATGATCTGATGTCTTAGACAGTTTAATTAAAAGTGTTAACAATATCTTTTGAAGTTATAATTCTATTGTTCTTAAAATCTGAAAACTATAACGCAGGTGAAATTATAGAGATGTAAATTCATATTAAACGACTTCAGTATTTACCAGTATTTCTAAAATGATTGTATTTTATGCTTAAAACATTTTAAGCCATTCATCCTCCATTGGATTACATGCTGAACTCTTGTTAATTTAGTATCCAGTTCTTTATTAACTGATGCTCAAAACAAACAAACAAAAATCCATTTAAACAGACAATTTATTATGTTATTAGCATTTAAGGTGTTACAAGAAGATTATTCTGTCAGCTCTAGTTTATTAATAATACTGCTTCCAAATGAAGTTATTTCACACTAATTTTCTGTTTCATTGTTTTTCCGTCTACAGAAGACAGATGTTCATAACATTTCTCCTGAAGATTTCAATGCTTTGCTAACCATAAAATTATTTATTACTTTCCATGTTTCACTGCATTCATGAATCGTACAGAGAAAAAGCATATGATTTTGTATGAAAAACTATCAGACTAAAAATTAACTATAAATTGGAGAACTTTATTTTAAATAGTGTAATAATTTCCTACTGTCCTTTAACAACTGAAATTTGAGATCATAGTAATGTGTAACCATAATTACACGCTACATACACACCATATTACATAATTTATGTCTACCATCTTTTGTGTATTTAGAGAAAAGATACTGCGAGAAATTTTCCTTATTCCTTCAATTTCCTAGATTGGGACACACTAAATTAAAATTTTAAGAAGTTTGTAGTTATTTCCAACTCCTGTAATAACTTTTATAATGCAATATATCAGCAGCCTAATATTATATAGTTAACTGAAAACTGTGCAATACATATCGTAAATGTAAAATGTTAATACCGGTATATTTAAAACCCTAGAGAATTTTTTTTTAATTTTTTATTTTTTTTGCTGGTGTCAGGCATGGCTCATTCAAAAGAACATTCTAAAACTGAGGGTTCGTATGTCTTTGGTTTATGTGCAACATAGAAGTCATTAATACCAAAAAAATTGAGGGATTTTATCTACCTGCTTCTGTATTTTTTTTAAATACATAGCCAGAGGTGGGATGCTGCCGGTTCAGCCCGGATAGCCCAAACTGGTAGTAGAGGCGGCAGGAGACTCCACCCACCCACCCAGACGCTTCTGTGTATAAGCTTCTGCACAAGTTTATAAGCGTTGCACACGCACATCCAAATTGGTAGTGAAAAAATTAGCAACCCACCTCTGAACATACCTATATACTTTTCCCTTCATTTATTCTATTTATCAAACTAATGTATTTAAAGAAAGAACTAGGAAGAACAATATGGATGCCGAATGAGACATATGGTAGATGAAAATACATTTAAAAAATTGCTGTGTGGCTGTTATTTCTGAAACATTTATCCTAATAGATGGAATCAAAGATGCAGAGCCAAATTTAAGCAATGTGTCTGCCAAAATAGTTAATCTAGTAGTGACATGATAGTAAACATCATGATGTTGAGCAAATCTTTACTTGTCTCTTGTTCTATTAATTACCTTGTGTTGTAAATAATTTTATTGCAATACATTCTATTCAGTAGAGTACCTGAGTAAGATGAAGAACTTTGGAGATATATGCTAAAGAAAGCAACTCAGAGCAGATCAGGAAATAATGTGAATATAATTCTGAAAAAATGCTCATTTTATAGCAAAAATTGAATGGAGATAGTACACATTTCAACATCTGGTAGGCATCATTTCAGAAAAACCTGAACTCCCAGATAAGAGCAGAAAAGTAAGGATACAATATCTTCCCAATAGTCTTATTTTGACTGAATATTTCATATCTGCACCCTACTCAAAGCTTAAGAAACTAAACATATTTTGATGCATGTTATTTTATTAATATTAGTAGCATTTATTTTCATATAAATGTGTCAGTATTTCACTTTAAAAATTAGTCTGGTTTATATATCATATTTATATTTGTCCAGACTCAATTACTAATGTGGGCGGCTATAGAAATCAAATAAAATCAGATCAAAAAATCAGTCAATCAATCAGCCAATCAATAATGCCAATAGCCATTTCACTGCAAATTCATTGATGTGTCTGTCTCTGAGTGGTATTCAGGAAGCAACTCATGGGTAATTCTATATTATTATGACCGTTGGTTGGAATAAATTTAGGATGTTGTTATTGCTTATGAAATCTCTTTTTCTTATTCTCTGATCATCATATTGGAGGATGGCCTCAAAAATAAAAACTATGGTTGAATAATGTTCAGGTATCTCATTCAAACAAGAAATCAATGGCAACATTAACTGTGAATAGTAGTAGTATTATGCCAATAAAAACAGATGTATTTTGTTTGTTTGGGGTTTAATATTTTTTTTGAAACCATCACAAGAAAGCAACTATTCCAGATGAGTTTATACACCAAATAAGGCTAAAGTTAAGTGATATAAGTTCCACTTAAAATGATAAAAAAAGATGCAACTGAAGTTGAAAAGGCTGAATTTAGATTAAGTTTTCTAAAAAGTTGTACATTAATTGTCTTAATGTATCTGGAACATTTATATAAAGCAATTAAACAAAATACATAGAAATAATTACTTGGTCAATGAATTAAGGTTAAATTTAGAGCATTTAAAGAAAAGAAGAAGAAAACTATTAAAGCACCAGCTTTCTTATGCACAATTATACATTCTAAGTATGCATCTCTAGCCAGGTAGTGGGTGTTCTTGGAAGGATGAGTAAAGAAGACAATAGTATATGGCAATAGTATATGGATTTATTTAATCCTGGCAAGAATACCCAGGGCGTGAATATCATCTCAACTGCCCTGCTAAGCAAATTGACACCTACTGTATATTGGGCAGCAGCAATATAAGAAGATGATAGAGATAGATAATCACTTTAGAACAATAGAGAAGGCATTGTGTGAGAAGACTATTGTGTGAGAAGACTATTGTAAATTCAGCACAATTAAATATGAAACGAATCAACTGCACATTAATATATTAAGTATCCGCAAATTGAAATAAACTGAATTAGATGCTTTTAATTCTAATTCTGACTAAAATGAAAGAATAAAACAAACCAGCTCCCAAAATTATATTCAAGTTATTTTCTAGGAAAGCCAGTTTGGTGTAGTGCAGTGGTTCCCAAACTTGGCAACTTTAAGACTTGTGGACTTCAACTCCCAGAATTGAGTTGAAGTCCACTAGTCTTAAAGTTGCCAAGTTTGGGAACCACTGGTGTAGTGGTTAAGATATCAAACTAGAAACCAGAAGACTGTGAGTTTTAGTTCTGCTGTAAGGGCAAAGCCAACTGGGTGACCATGGGCTAGTCACTCTCTCTTAGCCCTAGGAAAAAGTCAGTAGTAAGGTGTTGAGGACTCGGAAAGTCCTCGACTTATGACCTAGCAGCTAGCAACTAGCCAAGCCATGCCCTGATTGGCTAAGGCGCAGCTTGCCTAAGCGCGGACCTCTAGGGAAGCGCTCATTGGCTTTCCCTGCTTGACAGCTCCGTATAAATAGCTGTCAAGCAGGGAAGGTGCTGAATCGCCTGTACATAGTTGTTACCTGAATAAAGTGCTCCTCGTTCTGCAGTTCTGGCTCCAGCCTCATCCTTCTGCCGATCCACTAAACTGGCGACAAAGGTGGGATCACGGCGATTCCAGTGATCGGTGCCTAGGACGAACGAGGCCCCTCTTGGATTCTGAGATTGCGGCCTGGGTGGGTCGTTGTTCCCCTTGCCAACTGTCCCGGCCAGCCCCCCCCCCCAGCGGTGCTTGCTCGTGAGTGGGAGGCTCCAAGAGGCCAGTGGTCTTGCCTGCATGTCGACTTCGCCGGGCCTTTCCATGGCCAGGTGTTCCTGATCATAGTGGATGCGTACTCTCGCTGGGTGGAGCTGGTCCTCATGACCGCCACCTTGGCAGAGAGTACCATCAGGGCCTTCCTCCGGTTGTTCGTGACCCACGGCTTGCCAGACGTCGTGGTGTCGGACAACGGGCCCCAGTTCGCGTCCACTGTGTTCCAGGAGTTCCTGGCCTTGCAAGGCATCTGGCATGCGCCCACCACCCCCTATCATCCAGCCTGCAGTGGCTGGGCAGAGTGCGCTGTCCACTCAACCAAGGAGGCCCTTGGCCGGATGGAACGGGGCGATGGCCTGTGAGGGCTAAGCCAGCACTTCGCCCCCTGCCTAACAACCAACAAAAGCCCCGTGGAGCTGCTGATGGGTTGGCGCCTGTGGACCCCCCTGGATAGGCTACACCCGCTCTATTTGGGGGATCAGCCGTGGAACCTGGGGGTCCCCCCCTGCTCCTTTCGGGTGGGGGATTTGGTTTGGGCCCGCTCTTTCGCTGGGAACACTAAGTGTGTGGCTGCGTCTATCTTGTCCATAACCGGTCCCTGTTCTTACAGGGTCGGACTGGCCGATGGATCCAAGTGGAGATGCCATGTGGATCAGCTAAGGAGGCATCTTCCACTCGAGACCGGCGTTCCTTCAGATCCAGGGGCCCAGGACGCCTCTGCATCCCAGCCAGTCAACGATTTCCGCAATGAGGCCTTTCCCCAGGCAGGCCTCTCCTCTCCTAGTGTTGCAGGTGTTCCACCTGCCCATCTTGTTCCTCAAGCCGAGTTCGCATTATTTGATTCAATTGTTAAGGCCTTCCCCCAGTCAGGCCTCTCCTGCCCTGCCGCCACCTGCTGGCCGGCATCCCTGTCTCTGTCTCAATCCGTTTCGCTTCCGCTCCCTGGGTTCCAGCATCTCTACCCATCGGCCGTCGCCTGCTGGCACCAAGACTCCACCCCTGAAGTCATGCCCCCTTGGCCCGGCCTACCTGCTGTGGTGTGCCCACCTTCTGGGCCAATCCAAGATGGCGCCGCTTGGAGCTCCACTTCCCTTGGGGAGGAGCTACCACGAGCATGACGTACCCCTCCGACAACTCCAGTAGAACTGAGGCTTTCTGGGTGGGTCCGGCGCTGCCCCACCTACTTGGCCAAATAGGCATGCTCCAACTCTGCTCATGCGCTCTCGCTGGGGGAAGGGGTGTTGAGGACTTGGAAAGTCCTCTACTTACAACCTAGCGGCTAGCAACTAGCCAAGCTGCGCCCTGATTGGCTAAGGCACGGCTTGGCTAAGCGCAGGCCGCTAGGGGCGCGCTCATTGGCTTTCCCTGCTTGACAGCTCCGTATAAATAGCTGTCAAGCAAGTAAGGTGCTGGATCGCCTGTACATAGTTGTTACCTGAATAAAGTGTTCATCGTTCTGCAGTTCTGGCTCCAGCCTCGTCCTTCTGCCAATCCACTTCTGAAATCTTGCCAAGAGAACTGGAGGACTAGTTCGGGGCAGTTGACTAGTTCCTGCAGTGAAAACTGTCTTGAACTGAAATGTAGAGTTAATTTATACTTGGTCAAATTCTCAGTCTCAATTATTTATAAGTGACTAAGATGCAGCTGCAATTAGAAATGGGGGGGGGGGAAATGACTAAACAGGTTTTCCTGCCTGGAGCAAGTTTTCCATAACAGTATGGAGCCACCAGTGTTGATTTATTATGGCTATAATGAACTGCAGAATCATCAGATAAGAATTCATTTTGACGAGAAGTGTTCTTGGACTGTCTGTAAGTTTACTTTTGTTGTTAATTATTACAGTTTACTTTTTTGATAAGTAAGCAATATTATTTAATGAGAGACTTCTTTCATTTACCCCATCCTCAAAGTACATAGACATAAAATAAATATATGTATTTCTAAGTTCTCTAATGCTTACTATAACATTATATAATTTGATGTGCATGAGCAAAGTGGGTAGATGTGATTTACAGCTGTTTTCTATTATGATTTCCATCCGTGACATGCAGTGAGGTTTATGGCTAGTGAGGCAGTCTTCTCCCCCGACTTCCCACTGCCTAAAGCTCTTTCTTTCTTTAGCCCTCCTGAGCTCTGACAGGCGGGTGAAAGAAAGTGCCAGCCCGCCAGCCCGCTTTCTTTTGCCCACCTCTGTGTCCACGGCAGCAGTGGACATGACATAGAGGCGGGCAAAAGAAAGTGAGCTGGCGGGCTGGCGCTTTCTTTCTTATGCCCAGAGGTGGGCAGCTCAGGCGGGCTGCTGCCTCAGGGCAAAAGAAAGTGCCAGCCCGCCTGAACTGCCCGCCTCTGGGCAAAAGAAAGAAAGCGCCAGCCCACCTGCTTGCTTTCTTTTGCCCGCCTCTATGTCTGTGGCGGACATAGAGGCGGGCAAAAGAAAGTGAGCTGGTGGGCTGCTGCTTTCTTTTGCACAGAGATGGGTAGCTCAGGCGGACTGCTGCCTCTGGGCAAAAGAAAGAAAGTGCCAACCCGCCAGCTTGCCTGAGCTGCCTGCCTCTGGGCAAAAGAAAGTGGCAGCCCACCAGCAGAGGGGGGCAAAAGACCTGCCTCTGCTGGCAGACTGCCGCGGACACAGAGAAAGAAAGCTGGCGGGCTGCCCTCCCTGTCTCTCCTACCCCCTTGTATTTGTATTTGTATTTATTAGTTTTATATGCTGCCCACCCTCAGAAGACTCCGGGCGGCTTACAATAAAAAAAGGGGAGGGAAATATATAAAACAATACAACAATTTAAAATTTCAGCAACATTCATAACTTAAAGTGTGGCTGGATACTTCAACAGCCCCAGGCCTGCCGGAACAGCCAGGTCTTAGTTGCTTTACGGAAGGCTGGAAGGATAGTAAGGGTCCGGATCTCCACGGGGAGATCGTTCCAGAGGGCCAGCACTGCAACAGAGAAGGCCCTCCCCTGGGGAGTCGCCAGCCGACATTGGCAGGCAGATGGAATCCGGAGAGTCTGTGCGATCTACTCGGTCTTTGGGAGGTAATTGGCAGGAGGCGGTCTCTCAGGTAGCCAGGTCCGATGCCATGTAGGGCTTTAAAAGTAACGACTAGCACCTTGAAGCGTGTCCGGAGACCAATGGGCAGCCAGTGCAGCTCGCGGAGGATAGGTGTAACGTGGGTGTACCTAGGTACACCCACAATAGCTCGCGCGGCTGCGTTCTGGACTAACTGAAGTCTTAGAACACTCTTCAAGGGCAGCCCCATGTAGAGCGCGTTACAGTAATCCAGTCTTGAGGTGACGGGGGTGTGAGTGACTATTCGAAGGGCCTCCCGGCCCAGGTAGGGTCGCAATTGGTGCACCAGGCAAACCTGGGCAAAGGCCCTCCTGGTCACAGCCGACAAGTGATGTTCTAACGTCAGCTGCGGATCCAGGAGGACTCCCAAATTGCGAACCCTCTCTGAGGGGCGTATGATTTCACCCCCCAGGCTAAGGGATGGAATATCTGGACCATCTTTGAGAGGGAGCATCAATAGCCACTCGGTCTTGTTGGGATTGAGTGCAAGCTTGTTCGTTCCCATCCAGACCCTAACAGCCTCCACACACTGGCACATCACTTCCACCACTTCACTGAGTTGGCACGGGGCGGACAGATACAGTTGCGTGTTGTCCGCATATTGATGGTATATAATCACATGATCTCACCCAGGGGCTTCATGTAGATGTTAAATAGGAGGGGAGACAGGACTGAACCCTGTGGCACCCCATAATCGAGGGGCCTAGGGGTCGACCTCTGCCCTCCGACCAACACCAACTGCGACCTGTTCGAGAGGTAGGAGGAGAACCATCTAAGAACCGTGCCTCCCACTCCCACCTCCCGTAACCGTCGCAGAAGGATACTGTGGTCGATGGTATCGAAGGCCGCTGAGAGGTCAAGGAGCACAAGGATAGAGGGGTGACCCCTATCCCTGGCTCTCCAGAGATCATCGATCAGTGAGACCAAAGCAGTTTCCGTGCTGTAACCAGGCCTGAAAGGAATCCAGATAATCGGTTTCATCCAAGGACCGCTGGAGTTGAAAGGCCACCACTTTCTCAACAACCTTCCCTACAAAGGGGAGGTTGGAAACTGGACGATAGTTACTTAAAATGGCTGGGTCCAGAGAAGGCTTCTTCAGGAGGGGTCTCACCACTGCATCCTTTAGGAGAAGTGGGTAGGATCCCTCCCGGAGAGAGTTGTTAACTATCCTCTGGATCCAGCCACGTGTCACCTCTCAGCTGGTCGAAACCAGCCAGGAGGGGTACGGGTCCAGTACACAGGTGGAGGCACTCACCGCTCCCATGGCCTTGTCCACTTCCTCAGGAGCGACAAGTTGAAACTCGCTCCATAAAATCCGCTCAAGACCTTCCCCCGGTACCTCGGCTGGTACCGTGCAATTGGAGTCCAGATCTGTCCGAATCCGAGCGACTTTATCCGTTAGAAACTGAACAAATTGCTCAGCTCTACCTTGTAAAGGGTCATCCGCATCCCTCCCTTTCAGGAGGGAGCGGGTTATTCTAAACAAGGTGGCTGGGCGCGATTCAGCGGATGCAATAAGAGTGGCAAAATGTGTACATTTCGCCGCCCGTATTGCCACCAGATAGGTCCTGATATAGGCGCTCATCAGTGCTCGGTCTGATTCAGAGTTACTGGCCCTCCAGCGGCGCTCTAGGTGTCTCTTTTGGTGCTTCATCTCCCAGAGTTCCTCGGTGAACCAAGGAGCCCTCCTGGATCCGCAACCTCGGAGAGGCCGCAAAGGCGCAATCCGGTTTAGAGCCCCTGCCGCCGCTTTATTCCAGGCAGCGACTAAGGACTCTACCAGACTATGGACGAGAGCGTCGGGTATTTCTCCAAGCACCATCTGAAATCCCATAGGGTCCACCAGGCGCCTGGGGCGGAACCACCTAATCGGTTCCCCCTCCCTGCAGTGGGTGATTGGTTCCCTCTCTTCACTCTCAAACAAACTCTCTCTCAAATTGAGAGAGAGTTTATTTGAATGAAGAAACAAACACACACACACACACACACACACACACACACACACACACACAATGTTGCACCAGGAGGATTAATTTTGAATTCTTCCCCCTCCCTCCGACCTACATACCTTTTCCATCTGTTTCACAGAGGATTTCAACTCTGCTCTTGCCTGCCATCATGAAAATGTAAAAATGTAAAAGGAAAAAGGCAAGAACTGCTGAGGTCAGGCTGGGCTAGCTGCTGCCAGAGTCCCCAATGGATGACTCTACTTAACTGTTTAAAAAAGCCTCTAAAAACGCCCTCTACAGGAGGAGGCAAGAGAACCATGTGCCTCATCTACATAAGGAATTTTTCGGCTTTTAACCCTTGCCTAACTCTGTTCAAGTGATCATAAAGTCAGACTAAATGAGGAACGTGGTTCTCCTGCCTCCTCCTGTAGAGGGCACTTTTTAGAGGCTTTTTTAAACAGTTAAGCACTAAGCAGAGTCATCCACTCTGACTCTGGCAGCAACTAGCTCAGCCTTTTTCCTTTCACATTTTTTTTTCTTTTCATGATGACAGTGGTGAGGCTCTATCTCCCCTGCCTCCCCTAACTGCACGTCACTGGTTTCCATGATACATTGGCCTTGGATAGGCTGACACATAATTATGGGATCTGAAATTTGAAATTTCTGGTACCAATTTTGGGTTTTGGTCACAATTTAGAGTAGTGTAACTACTCTCCTTTTGCTCCTATCGCTTCTGGGCCCTTCAACTAGGATCAAATCTCGTATGTCTGCCAATACAGAAATATCATCTGTTTGCTGGGATATATATATATAAAATTTTCCTTTTTACTTATCATAATAATCATAAATTAAGCTATTCAAAAGAATCAGTAACATTTTTGATAGCGAAGAGAATGACTATTCACAGCCCCAAATGGAATATGTCCCCAAGCTGAGGTTTTAAGCCTCAGTAAGCAAACATGCCAAAATGTTCATCAGGTTGCTTTTACTTCTTATTTTGAATATGTTTATCAGTTCTGATTTTTATATTTTACAATGTCACCAACCAACCTTGTTGAGAACCCAAAAATAGTTAATGCAATGTTGCTGTTTTCCAGGGTTTTAGAAATGTCAAACATTTTACTGTATAGCTTGTAGTATAATCTCTTTACAACCTTCCATTTATTAAGCTATCTTTTTGCTGCCTTGTCATAAAAGATAAATGAAGATTCATAGTCTTTGGAGTATGAAGATTTACTGTTTACATAAATGTAGATTAAGTAGAAATTACAAACTATAAATCACCCCAATCTCTTCATTTTATGACTTCATCAGTTTTTTTTAATTTCTATGATTACTGTGTTGGCGGAGGACCTAAAAGACAGACCATTCAAAACTCATTTTAAAGTTGAGGTTAGCAATTAGATTGTAGAAGCAAAATGTAAAAGTATAATTTAATTAAACAAAATTTATCTTTCCTTAAAAAAAACCCAGGTCATTTTAAAGATGTTACTGCATTTTTCTTGAAGAAAATATTATAATAATTGGATGAGCTGTATAGACATATGCCTGGAATTGGGTATAGTACATAGTGAAAGTATGAGATTGAAAAAGCAGAAATCAATTATATGTGCAAAAGCTTTGATTGCAAAGTTCCATATGTATGTATGTATGTATGTATGTATGTATGTATGTATGTATGTATTTATTTATTTATTTATTTATTTATTTATTTATTTATTTATTTATTTAGTGTCACAACCCCTGGTGTGCCCAAATATGGGAGGAAGCAGACTGCTTCCATTCTGTCTATCGGCTCGTCACAAAAGACCATCACGACAGAAAGCCATTATTTTTACTGTTGCCTTTGTTACATTTGTGTTGCATTTGTGCTGATAAATAAATAAATAAAGGGAGACTAGTATAGATCTATTTCAAGCTATTTAGCTCTCATCAGCTAGCCATACCCTTACTGGGATTTGAACCTGTGCTGTATTACATATTAAGCAGTTGTGTTAACCACTAAGCCACAAGGTTCTCCTCCTTATCAGCTGAGCCAGGGAAGTAGGTATGTATTTAGTGTCACAACCCCTGGTGTGCCCAAATATGGGAGGAAGCAGACTGCTTCCATTCTCTGTCTATCGGCTCGTCACAAGAGACCATCATGACAGAAAGCCATTATTTTTATATTATAAAATAATATAAAATTATATTATTTTATATTATATTTATAAAAATAATGGCTTTCTGTCGTGATATATATATATGTTTGTGGATATATGTATGTATGTATGTATGTATGTATGTATGTATGTATGTACCCACACACATATATCAGTGAACAAATACAAAAAAGTTCAGAAGTTCTAAAATACAGTTGAATGAAATGCATTTTTAATAAATGTATATGCTACATATTGATAAGTTTTGATCTTTCTCTTCACTTGCCCCTATTATTAGTATTCAAGAACAAATACAAAACTGAATAATCTAATATATCATTAATAGAATGAATAGAACAATATACAGTTAATTACTGTCTTATGGGAAAAATCCAAGTGCCACTAAATCATATTTTGGATCATATAGTTTAAAACACTTCTTAGGAAGAAAGACTTGTCAAGTAGACAACAACAGTTACATGTACAAGGATGTCAAGGATAGTGATATCTACTGTAAAACCCCAGTCCACAATGCTGTTGCTACCTAATTTAACAGTATCTGCCCTGTGCTTGAAGAAAGATAACAGTGCATGCAGATTTATCCTCAAATCATTTCATGTAAAAGAAGTCCTTAGTGGCAAATCTTGATAGAGGTTGACAGAGATTTCATAAAAGCTAAAGTGATACAGTTGTTTATTCCGGGTCTGGTAGTTGACTTTAAGCAACTGTAGTCCTACAGTTTAGGTGATATAAGATTAGATTATCTGATTCTTGATCTGATTTTGCATAGAAACTGAACTATATTTGCCATCAAATATTGGCAAGATGGAATCTTGAAGATTTTCTAGTTTCTTATAGAGCCCTAGCTGTGCAAGATGTACTCTTATGGCAATGAAAGGGAGCCCTGTCTTCTTCACCCTTACACAGGAGGATTGTCCTGAGAAAGCCCAAGATCTCCCTTGCTAGGGCCTGTTTGTTTCCTTATACATAGATAGGGAGGGGGAACAATGATGTTAGTGGTTTGGTTTAAATCAATCCTGTTTTCACAATGACTTATTCCCCATTGTATGTATTCTATCTTTTGTGTTTTATCTCCAGTCACAGAAGTTTTTAGTTATAGACATTAGATTTTATCAACATATATTTATTTTATTTTATGATGGTTAGTTTTATTGCATGGTATGAAAGGTTTTTAACAGAAAAGCTAAAAATAACATTTTCTAATGTTCTTAAATCAATCTTAAAATATGTGCAAAAATACACACTTCTCATAGAATATTGTACTGTAACTTCCAGTTGCTCCAGAACTTTCCATAACAGAGTGCTACACTTAAAAAAAATGTAATTAATGTAGTATATCTTGAAAATATAATGTATGTATCTTGAGAAAAGTTTCTGAAAATTACATTAGACAGCAGATAAGTACAAGTGTGGTAGTAAATGGCATTTTGCAGGCATATGATATGCTTACCTTATATGGAAATTTTTTAATTATTCAAGAGGTGGTAATTTAATGAATTATTCCAATACTCTTTACATGAGTTGATTGGAATTTTAACAAGTAAAAAAAAATATAATCCATTTAAATTAATTTTAAATTATTATTCACCGATCTGGGTGCCTTCCAAATGCATTAACCAGTTGCCAGAATTTCAAAATGATGGCTGAGAATTTTTGAGGTTATCCATGTAGTTAGAGATTATAAAGGTTGGGGAACACTAGTTTAAATATGTGTACTAATATGATTTACATAAAATACATGTCAGGCCTGCAGTTATATTCCTTTTAGGATCTTTGGCCTTTAATTTTGGATGATATTTGGAACGCTGACAATACATATATGCAATTTATTTACAATTTCATTTCTCTTACTAGAATTTTAAATATCAATAATTCAGTATCTTGATTTAAATGTAATTGGAGGCATGATTCTTCTAACTCAACGATGTTTTGCTAGAACAGGTATTGAATAAAGTTACCATTGTTCATCCTTTGCAGTTCCTGATCAGAAAATAAAACTTATTGTGACAAACAAAAATATGTAATGATCATCTATTTTATAACATAATCCAGTTGAAAATACTGATACTTATAGTGCTATAAAATGTGTAAAAAAATGAGATGTCATTATTTTACCTTCTATGTAATGTTTAAATCATAATTAATTGTAAGGCATTGATTTAAAAAAATGAGCATGCACAAGCTTAAATGTAAGTCCTACTTCTCATGTTAACATATACCTGCCAGAAACACTATTAGAATTTTGAAAAGGTTTTTAAAAAGTCAATTAATTTTTCCAAATGGTTCACTATTAAAAGCTTTATTCTTTGCTGAGAGTATCCAAGTGAGTGAAAACTGCAAGATCAAACTAAATTGAAGACATTTGTCCACATTAAAATGGAAACATGCACAAAGAATACACTAAATGAACATGTATGCTGCTATAATCATAGTTTTATTATCTTTAGCTTGCAGGCCAGACTTTTAATTACAATCCATTTTATATCAGAGAAAACCATGTTTTTAGGATTAAAAACCTATTTCTTTAACTGCTTAAGTTAAAGGCTGTAGTTTGATACATTCTAGGCTACAACTTTTATAAAAACCAGAGAACACTTCTAATAACACTTTTCTAATTTAATGGTTCAGTGCACAGTCAGTAAAGATTTAAATAATTCAAAAAGAAAGCCTATTCTCTTCCTTTATTGGAAGTTTGAGTCAGGCAAATTCTTTGACATTTAATAGGTTTTAACCCTTTTAGCAACTTCTTGCAATGAAATTTTTTGGAAGTTGTTTTAAATAAAAGGTTATTATATTAAAGTGAATAGCAGTCAGTATGTTTCTTTTATGATTAGTTCTGAGACCTTGGCCTGCATAACTCAAAGGTTATTAACACATCAAGTAAAACACAATGCTAATTTTCAAAAAATGAAGTGTATAGTAAAATGTTACGTTAAAACATTTGTGTTGTTACATGATCGTGCGGGGAAGGAGGAGAATCTACTTTAACATTTAATTATTTTAAAGACGCTTAAGATAAGTTCTATCAGTTAATGCAGTACAATAAAATTCAATGGCTTTATTTTTTTTACAGATTTTCCCAAGATTAATACTAGGAAGCAAGAACTGATTTTAATTATAGAAGAATTTCCTATAAGCTTTGTTTTATAGTACATCTGTTTTGTACATTGACAATGTCATTGGAATTAATTTATCAAGGCTATTTAGGCAGCCTTGATAAAACAAAAAATAGCCATTATTTAAACCCTTTAAAAGGAAATTCATCAAAAGGTCCTCGTGTAAAACATGAAATGTAATTCCAGCTGCCGGCTTGGATTTAGTGAAACATTGTGGCACTCTTTGCCCCTTTGTGAAAATTTTAAACTGATGTATTCCAAATATAGAGTGGTTTGCTGGCCTAGTGGTGAAGATGCTTGTCTCCCACTAAGGTTTAGTGTTCATTTGTAGGTAGCAGCAAATGTTCCTCTCTTAGGGTGTAAAGAAAAAAAATATCTACTGCAAACTCTGCATGGCATCAGGAAGGACATCCAGCCAGTAAACGTTCAGCTCTATCCAGTCGAATTAAGGAGTTGCATGGTCATAAAAAGGGAGAGTATTCCAAATACCGGTAGTGCTTGACTTACTACCACAACTGAGCCCAAAATTTCTGTTACTAAGTGAACAGTTGTTAGGTGAATTTTGCCCCATTTTATGACTTTTATTGCCCCAGTTGTTTCGTGAATCACTGCAATTGTTAAATTAATAACATGGTTGTTAAGTGAATCTAGTTTCCCCATTGACTTTACTTGTCAGAAAAGTGCAAAAGGTGACCACATGATCCTGGAACACTCCAACTGTCATAAATATGAAGCAGTTGCCAAGCATCTGAATTTTTATCACATGACTATGGAATGCTACATTGGTCATAAATGTGAAAATGATCATAAGTAACTTTTAAAAGAACTATTGTAAGTCGAGGACTACCTGTATCCATTAATTTCTCCCATACAGTACAAATATCACCCAGCTGTGAAAGTTCTGTTTAGTAGGGTTAATAATGTTAAACGACAAGGAAAGATAATTGTTTTGCAGTGAAGCCACTAGTGAAATTTTGAATAATACAATATATGAAATTTAAATTGGAAGATTATATCGAAATATACTGTTATTGATGAAAGCATTGATATCAAGTGTCGAAATATATCTAATAGTTCCATGTTATATCAGGTCACCTTTTTTGTACAACTGAATAAATTAGAATAATAATATTTCTGAACAGAAATTTATGGCAGCACTGAGAGATACTAGAAAATTGTTAATAATTATTGGAAATTACCATATTTTTCAGAGTTTAAGATGCACCTTCCCTCCCCCCCCAAAAAAGAAGGTGAAAATCTGGGTGTGTCTTATACACTGAATACAGTATTTTTGGCCTCCAGAAACCCCACCCTGTGAATCTTCTTTTTTGAAAAAATGGATATGCAGAGGGTTTGGGAAGCCTGTAAAGGGCTGGAGAGGACAAAAATGAGCAAAAAATGGGCCCATTGTTCACAAAAATGGGCCATTTTTGCCCTCCCAAGCCCCCAGGAGCACTCTGCAAGCCTTCCAAACTCTCTGCATGCCCTGTTTTAAAAAAAAGAGCTGTTTTGTGCCCTCCTCAGTCCCCAGGAGCACTCTACAGGCCTCCCACTCCCTCTGCATGCCCCATTTTTGCAAAAAAAATGGGCCAATTTTTCACCTGCCAACCCTCCCCCCACATCACATTTGTGTATTTCCTAGCCCCCAGGAGCACTTTGCAGGCCTCTCAAACTCTCTGCATGCCCCTTTTTCACAAAAATGGGGTGTGACGAGGGTTTGGGAGGTCTGCAAAGTGTTCCCGGGGACCGGGGAGGGCAAAGCTTTTTTTTAAAAAAAATCTCTTGAAAATCTTGATGCGTCTTATACTTTAAGGTGTCTTATAACTGCAGCTGATAAGTTAGTAACATAAGTGAATCTGGTTTCCACATTTGACTTTGTCAAAAGGTCACAAAAGGCGATTACATGACCCCAGGACACTGAAACCATCATAAATACGAATCTGTTGCCAAACATCAAAATTTTGATTGCGTGACCATGAGGATGCTGCAACGGTCGCTAAATGTGAAAATGGTCGCTAAGTGTGAAAAATGGTCATCAGTCACTTTTTTCAATGCCATTGTAACTTTGGTCACTATACCACCTTTCTTTCCACAGTTCTTAAGTGAATAACTGCAGCTGGTATTTTGTATTTTGGATAGAATTTTTTTTTAAATAGTCTAAGACAATTTAAAAAAAAAAGAATCCACACAGAATAAATTGAAGTAAAACATTTCAAACTATTCCACACAGAATAAATTGAAGTAAAACTATTTTAAAAAATTCTATGCACAATATATTTCAAAGTATTGTGCATAGAATTTTTAAAAATGGTTTCACTTCAATTTATTTTGGATAGAATCTTTTTTTAAATAGTCTAAGACAATTTAAAAAAAGAATCCACACAGAATAAAACTATTTTAAAAAATCCTATGCACAGTAAATAAAATATTATTTTAAAATACATTTAAAAAATAAAAGAAAAAAACCCAGCTCACTTACCAGCAGGAAGGCACTCCAAGACAATCCAGAATGATATAGATGTTAATACAAAGAACTGAGCAAATTGAAATGGTGAAATTAGTCCCAGGGAAATATTTTTCAAAGAAACCTTGCCACCATTTTTCCCACACGAGCCGACCTCCAACTTCCGTGCCCCTCCCCTCTGGGAAATCCAGGAAGGAACAGTTGCTGCTTCTCTAGCCAAAGTATTTCCTGGAGCTCTATGGCACTGGGTCATCTTTTCTTATAAAAGGAGGTAAAAGGGATTGGGGGGGTTCCGTTTTCTTGCTTTAACGTTTTAATATCTTCAATGAAAGTACTGAGACATAGAGAGAAGTTAGACAGAGTGTCTTTTGTCTTGCCCCAGTTAGGATTTCTTAAGCAAATCCACTGGGCTTTCAACATGAAGCCAGAAAATCGGGACTTTTTTAAAACGCCCCAGGACACGGGACAAATTGTTAGAAATCATGACTGTCCTGCCAAAATTGGGACGTCTGGTCACCTTATCCTAGTCTCCCAGCTTCATTTTGAAGAGCTGCTGAATGTATTGGTCAGTAACGCCTTTGTCAAGTTTCAATTGATATAGCTGATTATTATGGAGTGTGACATTGCTTCAGTAGGAACCATTGAATTTAAACTCAAGATTTCCAAGCCACTTTTCTACCCTTTGAAATGTCTAGTCAATTAAAAGTTTTAGCTGTTTATCATACTTGTTTACCTTCTATCAATACTCTTCTGAAAGTGCAATTACAATTGTATTGCACTTATTACAGTTACAATAGAATTACAAGAGGGTGTTAGGTTCCAAAAATATCAATTAAAATGCTAGCTCCCATAATAATCTTACTTTACTATGAAAATTCAATATGATTGGTTGCATATGCATATAAAAGATCTGCCAAGAAAAATATTTTGTTGTAACTTATAGGCTCTATTTACACTTTTAACTCTAGAAACTATTCAGTAATCTTGAGACTTGAAAATTCAGAAATGTTGAAGTTTACATGATAACAAGCATACAAAACATAAAGGTTTCTGAGATGATCTCCTCCTTCTCCTCCTCCTCCTTTCCAGGCCTTTCTTACTATCATCACAGAAAGCAGCAGCTGGTGACTAACATTAGCAAATAAGGCCTCAGGGGGTACCCATATTCCAGTTCTTTATTCACCAAATGCTGTTCAGTGAAACAGCTGGATCAGAAGCAATACAGTCAAGTTTTATGTTTACAACTGTTCAGATATAGATTGTCTGCTAGAGGCAGAAATAATGATAGCTTTGAAGGCTAATGTGTTTGACTAGAATAGAGCTGTTGAAAGGAGAAAGTAAAGAGCCAGTAACCATCTTGAAATGTTTTCAAGATTTTTTTCTAAACTGCCAGTTGTCAATATACAATATTTTTCTTGCTCTTTGCTCTCCCATCCCTGATTATACAGTACATGACTCATAATGTTATAGTTAAATTTATTATAACACCCATATAAAACCTTTTAAAGGATAACTGATGCCACATGATTCCACTTTAGAATGTTTTGGTATTTTAAGAAAAATTTAAAAAATCAAAATTTTAGATACAGTTACACTATTCAGATATTTTTGGCAATTTTAAGTTGTGTGGAGTTCTACTATGATGCTCTCTGTATGGATATATACATTACACCATGGTCCTCCAAATTGTTGATAATATTTTGCTAGAAGCTTAAAATATTATTTTGATTTATTGAACTTAATAGTTGGTAACTTTTTAAAGTATTTCTGTGAAAGCCTATTTCTTTGGCCTCTTTCAAAAACCAGGTCAGGACTTTTAAGATTGCCATCATGACACCTGTGTCTTTACTTTCTATAATTTCTGCACTTGAGGATGTGTTGTATTAAAATGTTTACCAAGGTTGCCCTTGTTATTATGGAGAAAACAGTATTTAACGATTAAATTGTTACTTTTTGGGAGCCAGGGACAGAGGTAGAGCAAAAAGTGCTTGTTCCAGTTCTGACAGGGTCTAAAATCATGCCAACATCAGGCCATCAATTCAAGAAACCAAAATTTATTGTCAAACCACAGTTTAAATAAGCCACAATTAGATATACCATATTTTTCAGAATATGATACGCACTGGAGTATAAGACACACCAAGATTTTGAAGAGGCAAATTAAAAGAAAAGTTTTTGCACTCTGCAGACCTCCCAAAAACGGTCCATTTTTCGCAAAAGCGGGCCTGTTTTTAGTTTTTAAAAAAGGGCATGCATAGCCTTTATGAGGCTTATAGAGTGCTTCTGGGAGTTGGGGTGGCAAAAACGAGAAAACAACGGCCCATTTTGTGCTCATTTTTGCTCTCCCCAGCCCCTAGCAGCAGTCTGGAAGCATCCTAAAGGCTATGCACGGCAATATTTGCAAAGGGGGTGGGGTTTTGGGAAGCAAAAAAATGCTGTATTCAGTGTATAAGACGCATCCAGATTTTCACCCTCTTTTTTGAGGGAAAAGGGTGTGTCTTATACTCCGAGAAATACCGTATATAGAAATAAATTTTATTTATAATTCATTTTCAGTCTACTGATCTGCTAAATGTGAGTTCAGAGCTAAAGGTTTATAACAATTCTTCCTCATTAGGATAATAATAATGAATAGTGCCTAATAAGGATTTTAATTGAAATTTTTTTTTAAAAAAAAATCATAATCAAATTAAAAAATGAGAAAATTTGGATTAATTTAAATTTGGTAAAGTTAATTTAGAGCATTTTGGATATACCATTTATTCCATATATTGAGTACAGTTCCTGATTGTTGACAAGCAGATTTCTGGAATTGTGTTTGTTTTTGTGATAAATGAAAAACACATGTTTCTAATAACAGGTCCCTTTTTATTTATTAGTAAGAGATTTAACCACAATAACTGTGCTGCTACTACTTTCATTACTATATCTGAATAGCTCCTCCTACAGTATGGATTGATTGTATAGTAAAATCCTTACAGATATATTTTAAGCATACTTCGGTCATTCTGAAGTGATTACATATTTCATCAAATATAATATATTTATCAAATATATATTTCAATGATTTTTCCCAATAATTTAGCTTATTGCAAAAAAAATTCACTTATTACTTCATTTTATATCAAACTAAATATAAATGGGTAAGGTTATTTTTCAAAATATTTGTTTATAACAAAACTCTATAAAAACAGTGAGTAAAAAATTAAGAATAGAATATAAATTAATGTATGATGCACTGCATCTTGAAAAAATAATTTTTAGGTTGACTTTTTATGTATGCCAAGTTTATATTGTACTTTCAAACAAATGTAAATAATTGAACTAATGCTACTTACTTCTTTTGTATTTACGATCACAATTGAGCCCAAATTTATGTTGTTATGTTATGTTGAGATATTTGTTAAGTGAATTTTGTTCCATTTTATGACCTTTCTTGCCACAGATGTTTAGTCAACGACTACAGTTGATAAGTTAGTAAGTTATTAAGTGAATCTGGCTTTCCCATTGACTTTGGTTGTCAGAAGATCACAAAAAGTGATCACATGACTCTGGGACACTGCAACGGTCATAAATATGAATCAATTCCCAAGCATCCAAATTTTGATCATAGGATCATAAGAATACTGCAAAGGTTGTAGCGTTCATAAGTCACATTTTTAAGTGCCATTTTGCTTCTGAACAGTCACTAAACAAACTGTTGTAAGTCGACGACTACCTGTATTGTATAGCTCAAAGTTGAAAACGTCAGACTGGTAATTTTAAATATCTGAATGTATTTTGTCTCAAGGAAGAGGGAAATATTCTTTCTTTTAGTGCCTTCTCATTTTTTATCTTAATAAAGTTTATATTTATTGCTCAAATTAAAAAAATAAAATGAAATCAAGCCCACAGATATAATTTATTAAGCTAGCAACTTTAGAGCCTTTAGCACTCATTTATAATGATTTCAGAAAATGAGTTGTGTAGTCAAGTAATCAACCAATCATTAACTCACTGTCTTTTCCACACAGGATATTATAGTAGCTTTTTGAATAGCCTTATATATTAAAACTATAGTCCAACTGTTTAAAAATTCTACAGCTCTTTCAAAGCTAAATTGATTTGGAGAGTGATAAAATTTAGATATAATTACATAATTTTAGCCCATGTTTCCTGCTTGTAAGGCTTTATAATCATGATCTATAAAAGGAATTTTTTTTGACGTTATGAAATTTTTATTAAGTTTTAAGCTTTTCTTAAATATTGCTGTATTTTAAGGTAAGGAAAATTTTGCAACTCCCTGTCATATGGTTCCATTTATTTAATGAAATTTTAAATCATTTTTCAGGATAAATTTTCTGAACAGTGGAATAATAACAACCAATAGTAAATGTATAATATTATTTCTTTTAGATGCAGGAATTACGGAATGCAGAAGGAACTCAATATAATTCCCATCCCCAGATAGCAGCCATGAGGCCAAGGGTCCAGCCTGGAGATATGAGGCAACCAGGAATAATTCCACATGGGCAGCTGACAACTATTAACCAGTCACAACTAAGTGCTCAGCTTGGTTTAAATATGGGTGGAAACAATGTTCCTCACAACTCTCCATCTCCCCCTGGTAGCAAATCTGCCACTCCTTCACCATCCAGTTCAGTTCATGAAGATGAAGAAGATACTTCAAAGGTATGACCAACCCTTTTAAAACAGTGGTTGTTTGTAAATAGCACAATAAAACTTTTAAAAAATTAAACTTTAATCAGTTTTAAATGCCTTTTTTCAGATGTGATACCATTTATAAATTCTATACTCAAAACATTATAATTGAGAATTTCTCCCAATAAACTTGTTTACACAGTATGCCTCCATACTGTGGAAATATGTTAACTTTCTTTTTTTCAGCCTCATCCCATTTTAACTAAACATACGTAAATGCTTCATGTAATAATTATTCAAAATACTCAATTTCTTTCCTGTTGTATCCCTGTTGTATATATATCTTTCTTTCCTGTTTCTTTCCTGATCCATTAAATATCAAATTAGCATCTGAACTTCAACTATCTGAAATTTCTATTTACATTAATAGGTTGGGTGAATAAGTATGTGAACCATAAAAATGTCCAAAAAATTAAAGGCCTGAGATTAGAAAAAGAAAAGAAACCATAACTGAATCTAATTTACAAAACATTATTTACCATACCTCTTGCATACTCACCTACTCATGCAAACCATTTTTCCCCTATACTTTATATTATTTCATATATTGCTTTTTGTTCTTTAAACTTGCCCCTTTTCTTTTTCAAAATTACATAAATTCTATTCAATCATAATTTACCAATACTCCACATCTTACAACCACAATTGACCCAAGAATTTCTGTTGCTAAGCAAAGCAACTTAAAACTTGTTCATATGGCTCAATTGTGGTTTGCATCTTTTGCTTGTATTATATTTATTAATACTTTTTTACATTTTTACATTTATTAATAAGGTTTTATATACATGTACATTATACATGTACAAGTTTTATTTATTGTTTCTTCTGATTGTTGTTTTTCATCCAGAATTAACATGAAATAGACAGATATATAAATTTAATTAATATATAAATACTTGTATGTTTATATTCCACAATGACACACAAATGGATCTACTTGATCTCATTTGTTGCCTCATCTTACCATTTTTTGCTCAGTTTTCTGGATAGCACAACAATCTTTGTCTTTGATACATTTATTTTGAGATCCACAGTCTTGTTATACCATACATTCGGTCTATTATTTGGTACAAATTGTACCAAAATTCTTTTCAGTTATCATCAGCATTTCTTATATATTTCTCCATAGATACCTTTACATTGAATGAATGAATGTCAAATGATTCACTAAGTGTTCCATTTACTCTCCATCATCCTTTATTTCCACTATATCACATTCATTAACCAAATCTATACTTCCTTAAACCCATAATTTAAGCCTATCAACATTTGTTTGCAAATATTTTCACAAAATAAATAAACTTCAAATGTTACTTTTCATATTCATAAATCATGATTAACTGAAGGCCAAAATTCTGATTGGTACCCCACTACCCAAGGCACTTCAAAAATTTTCTTCTGTGTTATTGCTCATTTTTCTTTAATGTGCTAAAGCCTACTAAATACATTCATAGGCATGCTTGACCATAAATGTTATAGCATTATTTCCAATTCCACTATTCAACAAGTTCACATCATTCCCATAGAATTCTCTAGATTGCTCCTGCTGGCATTTTTTTTACATCAGTTTCTTTTCACTTCATTGCTTTTATTTTTAATTCAATTTAAACTGCTTGAAGCAATTTAATTAACCTTCACACACTTCCCAAAATACTTTTTATTTCTGTCAGAATTGGTGAATATTTTTACCATCTTCTTTCATTTTAACTGTTCCTTGGTATCTTTTGATTACATTCTTTGTGCCTTTTTTCTCCCTTTTAACATACTATAATAAGTTTCCTCATCTTCATTTTGTGAAGCAATCATTGTCATGCCTTCATCATTACTGAGTTGAACTGCAGTGTACTGCAATGCATGGGACTACTTTTGAAGACTCATTTAGAGTGGGTCAGAAGCTCCAAAAAGTACACAATGCAGTGACCCCCCCCCTTGTTACTGTGAGCTAATCACCAAGAACATATTAGCTTGTATTACGGGCTGTCCCATGCATTTTTATTATCCTTCATTCCACAAGACATCATTTTTATATTTGCATTTGTATAATTCCACCTACTCCTGTAACACCTTGTAACAGAATTCTTTTCATTCTATTCCAACCAGTTTTCATATACTTTTCACATCATGGCCCCACTTTTGCTTGGAGTGGCTACTAGCTAATTATGCTTCCACTATCTTATCTTTCCAAAATAGCAATAGCAATAGCAGTTAGACTTATATACCGCTTCATAGGGCTTTCAGCCCTCTCTAAGCGGTTTACAGAGTCAGCATATCACCCCCACAGTCTGGGTCCTCATTTCACCCACCTTGGAAGGATGGAAGGCTGAGTCAACCTTGAGCCGGTGAGATTAGAACCGCTGAACTGCAGATAACAGTCAACTGCAGATAACAGTCAGTACTGCACCCTAACAACTGCGCCACCTCGGCTTCTCATAAAGTATACATGCCCTTGGTGAGGGTTCTCACAATCTATACTATGGGTGTCAAACTCGCCACGTCAAGTTACCGTCACATTATGTATCGCAACATTTTCTCTTCATGGAGCTGAGGTGGGCATGGCCTGCGTGTGACACATCCAGCCTGTGGACTGCCAGTTTGACACCCCGATCTATACTGTCTTTCTGATGTTGGGGAAAGGACATAAATAATTACTGTAGGTCCACTTTCTGGCCATCAAGATATGTGGCTATAGGATTCAGCCCTTTCTTATAATAAATTGCACAAAAGATTAACAAAATCAAACTTTATTTATAAAAAATAAACCATAAACCATTTTTATTCTTTTCGACTTTATTAATATGCTATAATTCACTATTGAAGAAGGTAAATGCAGACCTGTTGAAATCACGGGCAAACAGCAGCTTTAAAAGAAAAATAAAATACAATAGAACCATTGGTCATGAATGCTTCTGACCACGATCAAATCAAGTTCTGACCAAAAAAAAATCACATTTTTTTTCGCGGCCCATTTCCCCTTGTGCATCATTTTTTTGGGGTAAGCGCCAAATTTCCAAAATTAGGTTCGGGCCATGACCAAATCGGTTTGCAACCAAAGGTATGGAATGAATTATGGTTGTGACCAGAGATTCTACTGTAATAATAATAATAAAGCAATGTTACTAGTATACCACAGGAAAGTTCTAGTCTGCTACAAATAATAAAGAAATACATGGTAAAGAGATTTGAGTAGGTTATTAAAATTTGAATTGGCAAAGCTTTTATCTCTTCGTGCACAGTCTGCACTATGCATAGAAAGCTGAAGTATACATAATTATAGACCTTGCATATATAAATAAAAGAGATGATATTTGCATAGTACAGAGCAATAAACACCAAAGTTTTACAGCATATTTTTTCTTTTTCTTCAGATATAGTATATAAAGCAACTATCACTCTGATTCACTTTTCCTAGATTTTCTTTTTTTCCAGAAAATTCTAGTCTTTAGTATGAGCTTTAGGGAATCGGTTATCTCCTCTTTTCTCAGTTTCAACTGAGCAATGGTTGCCTTGATTTAAAAATAACAAAAAGCTGTTTTTTATCCCCTCAAATAAAAGAGAGAGGAGCATCTCTCTTTGTACTTAACTAGAATCAACTCTCTCTTATGAAAAAAGACATTCTCTATTTGTATTTGTATGCTTATTGGCTCTGAATGTCAGACTTGTAGCATATTTAATCAATTTAATTTAAAATCAGATATTTTTTCAAGTATTACCCTCAGCACTCCAGCCAAATCAAATCAGGCATTCCCCCCTCCCCCAACCCACTTCTGATTTAGTTTAGATAAATCTAAATTTATCAATAAGCAACTGATATTTCTGAACAATTGTTTCTGAATACCTTAAAAGTTGTCTAATATCTACTTTCTAATTTTCCTCAACTTAGATTTGACCTCTTAAATATTCCAAGTACTGCCTTGCAAAACAATTCATTATTTTGGTTCATTGAACATGCATATTCTGGTAATGCTATTTATAATTGTGACATGCTAGACACATGATATTTTCACAAATCTGTATTCTTAACTAGATGGATGGCTTTCTCTTTCATGGGTATTTAAATTTCATATATGAAAGGATTTCATGGAATTTAGAGAACAGGGTATGAGAGGATTGTCAACAGCAAATGTTAACTAAGTGAAATATGATCACTAAAGCTTTGCTGTGTTTTTTGTTTTTTGTAGCAGAAAACTTAACAGTTTACTTTATTTTAAGTAGAATTTTATGTTGTTTGCTCAGTCTGTTATGCAGATGGTACTTGAATTAAAATCTGTTTAATCTATGTTCAATAAAACAGCTCTCCTACCTTCCATTTAAATCCTGGAATTATTGCTGTTTATTTTAAATATGCGTTTAGGTATTACTTAGCTTCTCAGGGAGGATTTAGATATCATCATTACATCTTTTTTGATAGTCTTAAATCCTCATCTATCTATACTTGTGATCTATTATTTGTGAATCATAGCTAATACAGATTTTTAGAGTGAGTGACTTGTGCTGTCTTGTGATAAATAAGTTAAATACATCACTATAATTAAGCAATGAGGCCTGACAGGAGGTGGATTACCACAAGCTAACTATACCTCCAGGGATTTTGAAGTAGAAGTCTGTGCTTAGCAAAATAAGAATGAGAATTTTTAAACAATTTCCCATCTGTCTCCATTTTGATGGCTAGCAGCAAAATCTGTATAACTGCTGATTGGTTAGAAGCATAAGATTCCAAAATCACCCTCTTCATTTCCAAGTTATTAATGTGAAATTAGTTTTAACTTCCTTGTTTGAAAAAAAAAATCCAGTGAAACATTCATCCTGTCTCAGAGAGAGCAGTTTTCCTATCTAATCTTCTGTGTATGCCAGTAGTTACTTGGTAAGTATCTATTCTAAGTAGCTGAATAATGGTTAGCTAAAAATGTATAAAAATTTGGGTTTCCACCTTTGTGCTGCAAGTTTATTATCTTGATCCTAAAGGATAAACATGGTTGTTCTGATGTTAATAAAAAGTGAAAAGACTACACTTTGAAAGAAAAAGAACATTCTACGTCATAAGCATTCCAGTGCTGAATAAAGCCATAATAAATTTAACATTGCAGATTTCTTAATTTATGTTTCAATAACGTAAGACAATCATGCATATAGTTTAAGGATCTTATAAACAGATGTTTAATGCTTTCAGAGTCTACACATCCAAGAGACGGATAATGCTGACTTTCTGCACTAATGCTACAAGTACTAAGTTCCTGATGTTTAGGTGATCACATTGTATATGGCAGTCTTATTAGGTAGTAAGGAATTTTAATTTTGCCTTTGAGTGTGAGAGAAATACTATGTCAACCCTGAAGCTGACCTGACAGTAACCATTTTGAGGCTTTAGTATTGCCACACTGGAGCTGAGGGATAGGGAGGGGGAAATAGAGATATATGGGGTTTTGTAGCCAAAACAAAATACTTTGCCCTGGGAACCAAGGACATTTCCACACTGGTCGGAGAGAGGAGTGAGGTTAATAGGCAATGGGACAGCACCTTGATTGGGCCATGTGACTGATTGTTTGAGGGGAAACTTTTAATTAGGTAAAAACTGTGGGAATATTCAGTTTTAACCAGCCTGTGCCAATATGATATGCCAAATAAACCTATTCTTTGAGGAACCTGCCTTGGAATTCTGTTTGCTATGGCCATATTACTTGGAACCCTGACAATGATCTATTGTAACAAAAATGCCAATTTGCATAAGAAAAAGTTCTTACTAAATATAAGAAGAACCATGGAATATTTTATTATTATAGTTGTTTGAGGTGATACCCAAAGAACTACTATTATTTTATTCTTATACATAAAAAAATGTTAACAAAAAATTTCAGTAGGTTATATGTTTGAGTTCTACTTTCATAAATACTATTCAGAGTGAAAACTGACTGGCGTTGCATATACCACTGCTCGTATTCTCAAGCTTGATTGTTCATTAACTGATGAACACTGGTGCAGTGTTAAAAAAATAAACAGCCCTGTAGCCTCACGTAAACTTCCTCTTTCAATCCCAAATTCCAGAATACAGTGGTTCTCAGTTTATGACCACTGTTGAAATTGGAATTTTGGTTGTAACTCATGATGCTCATAAATTGAGACACTCATGTTTATGACCAGACCATGTTAAAGTATCCAATTTTACAACAGTTTTATAGTGGTTGTTAAGTGATTTAAGTTGTAAGTCCAAATCTATTCTCCCAAATTGGTGTTTTTGCCGGAAACTGATAAAAAAAATGTTGCAAATCATGCTCACATAACCAGAGGATGTTACAACCAGTGGAAAATGTGAGCCACTTGCCAAGCATCCAAAATGTGGTCATGTGACTCCAGGAAGTTAACACATTTTCCGACAGCTGGAAGTCATAAAACACCCTTTCTAGGGCCATTGTAAAGGGCCAACCAGTTGTTAAAGGGCTGATTCTAATTCAAATATTACCTGTTTATTATTTTATTCTTGAACTAAAGAAAAGCCTAAAGTTCTTTTAAATATTAGCAGCGTATAGACATGTCTTAACTTAGTTCATGAAAAGATTATGCTAATTATCATACCAGCAGAGATACAGACTTCTTCTTTAAAAAGTGCAACACAATATGACATCGTTCCTAAGGACTGAAAAGAAATAACCCTGTAAGGGACATATATTGCATAGACTGTAGCTGAAGATTATGCTATATTTCCCCAAGAGAATCATAAGCCAACTAACCAGAATCCTTTACAGCAAGCAAAAATTACTCTCCCACATCATCTCTACCCTGAAACTCCAAGAGCATAAAGATTTCACCAGGCCCTGGCAACAATCTTATTCTATAAATCTCACCTCCTTGAAGAAAAAGAAAATAAATTGTTCCACACATCTATGAGTTTCACTCAGTATAACAGTTTCAGAGATTTCCCACAGCATTATAAACTTACTAGTTGCTCTGTTAACCAGTTAGAACACTCCAATTCTTGCATGAGACGTATTATCTTGCTACACTAAACCCCCACAAAATATAAACTCTGTGAGGGCTATACAGTAATTTTTCCTTGCTTGAGACTTAAGTAGCTTTAGAATAAGAAATAAAATTTAGACATACAGCTATCATCAAACTAACATCAAGAACAATACAAAACTACAGATTCACCATACTTCAAATGCATTAAGATGCATGAATGCCTCATATAGATATAACACTGAATCGGATTTCTACACTGAATACTGTTGCCAACAAACTGAAACCATATTCAGCAATTAAAAAAAAGTACTCTTATTCAACAAGCTCTGCAGGGCAAAATGAGACATCATCCAAGGTCTCATGAGCAGCAGCAATATGATCATTAAATAAACTGACACAGAAAGGGCAATTGTCATTATGAATCAGATGGATTATTCACGGAAACAGCTCTCCAAAACTATATTATATCCTCAGAACCCACAGCAATTTAATGGAAAGAATTACACAATCTGATGCACTTTCCAGAAGACATTCAAGACTATTTCTACAGAAAAATATCACAGGATCCTTCATAAGAATTTTGTACATTTTTTCAAAAAGAATGCAAACTAGGTCATCCCATTGACATTGTATTCATCACAGCAGCCATTTAACTTTTGTGGATCTTGTATTCAGATATTATGCTGCCAGCATTCATTGGTGTATAAGAAACACTAAGAATGCAAATGACCAGCTGTCTGCAAGGAGTATAAATCCTTCTATTCTCCACCATCTAGTTAGAACTGAAGAAGCTTCTTGGATGAGAAGCAAAATGTCTTAAAAGAAAAACAAGAAACTCCAGTTGCCTCTTGAAAAAACACCTTTGGGATAACCACTGAAATCATCATACCTTGTCCCTAAACTGTATGACTTATAATTCTTCCATACTACATTTTGGTCAGCAATAACACAGGGTTGCCAACATCTTCATGACTGACCCTGAAATCTCTCTTGTAGTTGAGATACATTGATGGCATTTTCATCATCATGAAGATTAACTACCGTATTTTCACCCATATAACCCGCGGGTTATATGCGGTTTTTACATGCACAGCGCCCCCCTGCGGGTTATATGCGTGGGCGGGGTATACGGAAAATATTTTACACGATCGGAGGCTTACACGATCGGAGGCTTGCTTCTTTCTCCGTTTCTTCCCCCACCCCGATCTCAGCTGTTTCCTTCTCCTTCGTTCCTTTCCTCTTCCCCAGCGTGCGCAGGCTTCTTTCTCCGTTTCTTCCCCCACCCCGATCTCAGCTGTTTCCTTCTCCTTCGTTCCTTTCCTCTTCCCCAGCGTGCGCAGGCTTCTTTCTCCGTTTCTTCCCCCACCCCGATCTCAGCTGTTTCCTTCTCCTTCGTTCCTTTCCTCTTCCCCAGCGTGCGCAGGCTTCTTTCTCCGTTTCTTCCTCCCCCATCTCAGCTGTTTCCCTTCTCTTTTACTCGTCGTGGGTTATATGCGTGGGCGGGTTATATGCGTGGGCGGGGTATACGGGAAATATTTTACACGATCCGGAAAACCCGCGGGTTATATGCGTGTGCGGGTTATTTGCGTGGGCGGGTTATATGGGTGAAAATACGGTAATCTCTAAAAATTCAGCAATGCTCCATCATCAGCCTTGATATTACAGTAAAACTACACAATGGACATATAAACATTGGACATTACACAGAAAAAACTCTCATGCACACCTAGGTGCTTCCTGCTGCCATCTAGAACATACCACCAAATATCCAGGCTTTACACTAAAACCATATTTGTTCTGACCTACTTGACATATATGTACAACTGATGGACTTAAGCCAAGCACACACTGTACAAGATCAATAGGCAAACCAATTGAGGCAGATCCATTTCTAGAGGGCATTTATTAAAAGACAAACCACAATAACAGAATAGAACAGTTTTCGTTGTTACCTAGTTACCAGCTTGAGTGCTTTATTGTATAAAAACTACAATCCATACTGCATAATGACACTGCGCTTCCTGAACAATATATAGCACATCCATACTTGAATATAAACAAGATATCTAACCTATCCAAACAAGAATCTAATGTCCAAGTGTTGTGAAATTAAGAAGTGTTTATCATGTCTTCTTACTTCTGGTTAGTGTTCATAGATGCAGTCTGCGTGTTTTCTGCCTTTTCCTATCTAGTAGCTGATTCAGTCCTCACACTGGATGTTGTAGATGACTCCTGTTCTTTCTTCTTGGCCTACTGGATCTTTTGATTTACTTAAGATGTTTTGGAAAAGCAACCCTAAGCAACATATATTCACTTCTATTGAAATTAATCATCATATTAATAAAAGAGTTTAGATAGAATGAAAACAGTTCAGTTTATTAAACTTGTATGCCGCCCTATTCCCAGAGGGACTCAGGGCGGCTAACAAACCAAATAGGGAAGGGGGCAACACAAAGAAAACAAACAAGACAAAACAAAATACAAAAAACAGATTAAAAAACTCATCAACAGCCACAACAATTCGAGTGGGGCTGGGAACTCATCAGCCCCAGGCCTGCCGGAACAGCCAGGTCTTAACAGCTTTGCGGAAAGCCTGAAGGGTGGTGAGGGTCCGAATCTCCACGGGGAGATCGTTCCAGAGGGCCGGAGCAGCCACAGAGAAGGCCCTCCCCCGGGGGGGGTCGACAGTCGACATTCGCTAGCTGATGGAATCCGGAGGAGGCCTAATCTGTGGGATCTAATTGGTCGTAGGGAGGTAATTGGCAGGAGGCGGTCTCTCAAGTACCCAGGTCCGATACCATGTAGGGCTTTAAAAGTAACGACTAGCACCTTGAAGCGCATCCGGAGTCCAATAGGCAGCCAGTGCAGCTCGTGGAGGATAGGCGTAACGTGGGTGTACCGAGATGCACCCACAATCGCTCGCGCGGCTGCATTCTGGACAAGCTGAAGTCTCCGAATGCTCTTCAAGGGCATATAACTTTATAAATGAATTTTATAAATAAAATAAAGTAAGAGGTTAATAATTTGGATTATAAAAGGGCTATAATTAAAGTTTAAGCTAAAAATGTCTAAATTCATATGATGGAAGAACAGAGATTTAGTTTGGTTTTCAATAATAATTGCAATAGTTTGTTTTATAATGTTTTTTTTTTCTTTTTGGTAGATCAATGGGGGAGAAAAAAGACCTGCATCTGACATGGGAAAGAAACCCAAAACTCCCAAGAAGAAGAAAAAGAAGGATCCTAATGAGCCACAAAAACCTGTTTCTGCCTATGCATTATTTTTCCGAGACACTCAAGCAGCTATTAAGGGCCAAAATCCAAATGCTACTTTTGGTGAAGTTTCTAAAATTGTAGCATCTATGTGGGATGGCTTGGGAGAAGAGCAAAAGCAGGTAAAGTGTTACATTGCTTTTGAAATTATTAGTTTATTTATCTGCTATTTTGGGAACATTTCTTTTTATCACTAAAACAAGTTCTTATTATGCCCATATATCCGAGAACCAAATTTCTTTTACACGTATTTACCTATTGTCTTCAGACTAGTGTTAAAGACTGGAAAAATTACATATGCATGATGTTACTAGATGGTCTAAGAATTTTCTTGTGAATTGGAATGCTTGCGTTGGAGATAACTGCTTTTTGCAAATTGTGAATATAATAGGCATCCAAATTTTTCAAAATCGACTTTGTTGAACCATGACTGCATACCATTCAAAACAGGAGCAGGATGATATTGTATTCCTATCAGAATAACAGCTGGAAGGGACCTTGGAGTTCTTCTTGTCCAACTTCCTGCTCAAACAGGATACTCTGTACCATTTCAGACAAATGGTTGTCCAGTCTCTTCTTCAAAGCCTCATTTTGGAGTACCCACAACTTCTAAAACTTCAAATTTATCCTTACATAGATAACCTATATACATTTGGTTCACTGTGGAAACAGAATGTTGAGCAGATTGAGTCTTCAAATATTCTTATGATATGCTTACACTCATTGATGTTTTGAAAATTAACATAGGTCCATGTCAAGAGTAGCATTGGTTTGCAGTATTCATTTCTAGGACTTTACATCTAAATTCCATATTACTGAACATCAGTGGTCTGTTAAAGATATATTTTTCAGATGTTTACTAACAGTTTTTGCAATTCCAATAGAATATGCTTTCTGGTTACTTTTCTCCTTTTGCATATTAATGCTTTTTGTGCATACATTTTAATAAAACAAACATGGATGAAGTTTTCCTACTTTTCATTTTGAGGTCATCCTTGTAATTTTTATTCTAATACTTCATTAATTTCTACCAAGTATAACTTCACTTACGGTAACATCAGTACTAATAGTAAGGTAATCAAAATAATTTCACCAATTTCAAATAATGCTTTTTTTTATCTATAGTGCCAGAGAATAATCATAATATTTTGAGATTTTCTAATAGTTGTAATGACTCAATATATTGTATTGGTTAGATTATATTTTGTAAATGACTTTGCTTAATAATACAGTATGGTAGCTGAATTATTGAACAAACAAAGCTGAACAAATTACATTATAATTTTTCACCCATTTGATTGTTACATTAAGAAAATGGCTTTATTGGATAATTGAGTTTTTGTCTTTTTTTAAAAAAAAAAATCAGGACAATTATGTTTAAAAATAGAGATAATGTTTTTAAAACCAAAAAAAGTGTTAAAAGAAGAAAAAATATCAACAAAATGAATGGTGTTAATGCAATGAAAATTAATTACATTTACAGAACAATTAAAGAGCCATGTGAGTGATCTGCACTTCAGTGCTATAATAAGAATGAATTAACCAAATGGCACCAGCATGTGGACAAATTTATCACAAATATTGTCAGGCAAATGCCTCTGACAGCATTTTTTTCAATTACAGGCTTGAAACTGTCATTGTTTGAGGAAGTTGCACTGCTATCTAATTGAAAAGAAAATAGGGTTTTCTCATAACAAAAGAAAGCTTTCAGAAAACACTCTGGATTCGGTTTAGCATTTTAGCTTTAGCATTAGATCTTCCCATACTATGTAGCAATCGAGAAGCAAGGAATATCCAGTATTTTCAGTTTTGGGGGAGTAGATCAGCGTCTTCCCAAGTGATGTTTAAAGTCTTTAAGTCATCTATGAACGTTCTTAGCCATATATTTCAAGGGCATCCTCTTGATCATTTGGCATCGGAAACTCATTGCCACATTGGGAGATTATTCTCCATGCAGAGTATATGATCTTCAAGTTACCTATGTTTCCTACGTTGCAACAATGTTATGTAATTTGGAGGAGGAACTCTTTTGCAGCACTTCTTCATTAGTAACATGGTTAAAATAGCAAAAATATAATAGGATTCCATTTAACAGCTGTAATATTATTGCTTCTTCTAAATATATACTACATATCAGATAAAAAATAATTAGCATCTTTGTCTTTTACCAACCTTGGAAGGATGGAAAACTGAGCCAACCTTGAGTAACTCAGGATCAAACTCCTAGCAATGAGCAGAGTCAGCATGCAATACTGTATTCTCACCACTGCCACCACAGCTCTACATTCATTGAGCACCCATTAATTCTTGATCATATCTTTGTTTTATTTTTCTCATGCATACTTTAGGTACTTTATTTCCACGTAATTCTACTATTACATTTCTTTTGATTTATCCAGTCCTCATTCACATGTAACAAAGTGGGCAGTAGCATGCTCTTAAACATAGCCATTATCAATTAATTCTGTGCAACTGCTATACTGCTCTTCTATCAGTATTTATATGCCTCATAACACTCCTTCCAGCATTCATTCACTTCAGTTCTTTACATTTAATTGCTTTTATTTTTATTTTCGCTGCTGGAAGCATCTTGCTTAGTTTTCTTCACACATTTTTCAAATCATTTTTTTCTTTCTGTCAAAATTGATCACAATGATTGTCTTTTTTTTAATCACTTTTTATGTCAACCACTCTTTGCTCTCCTTTGTTCTTTGTGAGTTTTTTTCTTTGTGCTTACACACTATAAAAAAAGTCCTTATCCTTATTTTGTAGAGCTTATTTTCCTACCCCCATCACCTCTATTAAAATGCATGGTTTTCATCAACGAAATCTTCTATAGAATGCTTTTTAGTAGGAAAAACTGTAGACCAGGTTATGACTTATTAATATTATAATAATAATCTATAATTACATTACTTCTTGCAACATAAAGTAAGTATTGATCAATTGGGGCTTAATATAGCATAAATGCAACCAAAGTCCAGTTTGACCCTAAGCAACTCACTGTATTCTGTATAAGCTAGGATCTCTAGAGACTACTTTTTACTATTGCTACCTTCACTTCACCTATCAGGGGGTATATGCAGTGTCCTGACACCCATTCTAAATATGACATGAAATAATTTGTCTCTTGTTTTATAGAATTTACACACAAATCATTGCAGACAGTTCTTTCAAGTGTTTGCCAGATATGTTTATGCTAATTGATGGAAACATCCAAGGGTTTCCCATTTTCCAGCTGTGTTTATTTCATTACTATGTCAGTTAATAAAGGAAATCACTACAGTTTGACAGTTTATCTTCTAAACTATAGAAAAACCAATGTGTAATGCATTAAAGAACGTGCAATAAAGCAAATATTAACATTTGCTACATATTTTTATGTGATTGAAACCTTAAAGCAAAATTCAAACAATGATCAATTCCCCATTAATTTAAACCAAGCAACATTGAGAGCTGTACTGGCACAGTAGTTAAAATGCAGTACTACAGGGTATTTCTGCTGACTGTCAGCTGCCTGCAATTTGGTGTTTCAAATCTCATCAGGCTCAAGGTTGATACAGCCTTCCATCCTTCTGAGGACAGTAAAATGAGGACCCACAGACTTCCGGTCTGGCGTCACGCCGGAACGAGCTGCTGACAGATCCTCTGTTCGGTTCGCCTGGTCTTTGCACGAGCGTAGCCGTAATAGGCAAGGTCCCTTCGAGGTGTGAAGACCTGTGGAGAGGGGAAGCCTCTGGGCAGTGGAGGGTGAAAGGCGATCTCCCCCCACGAAGCAAGAGGCTCCCTCAGAGTTCGTGCAAAAGAGGTCGGCTGATTAATGGCCGACCAGAAGACGTGACTGCCAGCCTCTAATAAGGAAGGGAGATACAGCAGCAGGGAACATAGCGGATCAAATGACGGTAATTACAAGAGCTGATTTAAAAGCCTAAATCTAAAAGATAAACAACTTAACTGCAATAAATACAGATACGTGTGTGGGCGCATTTATCTGCAGCGGCTAGTAAAGACAAACAGGAAATTTTTGAGAGAGCTGATTGATGGAGTAGATAGAGGAAGACTGAGGCTTTGGACTATTTAAATTTGAGGACTAACGGAGGACGAGACGGAGGAGAGAAAGACAGTCAGCTGGATCTGCCTGCCTGGGAAAAAGGGAAAAAGCTTAAGCACAAGGGTTTGAACCAACTCTAAATTACTAAGTACGCGGTGTCATATTACAGCCAGAGACAGCAGAAGGATAACATTACACTGACAACAGGAAGAGAGTGATGGGTGAGTTCTAAACACTTCCTGGCCTCTCCTGCACCCTGTCGTATCACGCTGAAACGTTTCTTTTCCTGACTAGTAGACGTCTCCCAGGCTCTATAAAATTAACTGAGCCTATATTTCACAGCCCTGCTCCAGCTTAATTACCTTGTATGTACCCCGGGCTCTGTATAATTACTCAAATAGCATTCAGAAGGTACTAGAATTTTTTTTTAGAATTTTTAGAATTTTATTAGTATTTGTAGGCCGCCCTTTTCCCTGAGGGGACTCAGGGCGGCTCACACAAAACTGGGAAGGGGGAATACAAACATTAAGACAGAAACATGTAATAAAATAGTAAGCAACATACATTCATCATTAGGGAGGGGTAACTATCCTAACCCCAGGCCTGACGGGCGAGCCAGTTCTTCAAGGCTATGCGGAAGGCTTGGACGGTGGAGAGGGTACGAATCTCCACGGGGAGCTCGTTCCAAAGGGTCGGGGCTACTGCTGAGAAGGCCCTCCTCCTTGTAGTTGCCAGCCGACACTGGCTGGCCGATGGAATACGGAGGAGGCCTAATCTATGGGATCTTATCGGTCGCAGGGATGTAATTGGCAGAAGGCGGTCTCTCAAGTATCCAGATCCACCGCCATGTAGGGCTTTATGGGTGATTAATAGCACCTTGAAGCGCATCCGGAGATCGACAGGTAGCCAGCGCAGCTCGCGGAGGATAGGTGTTATGCGGGTGAATCGGGGTGCACCCGCAATCACTCGCGCGGCTGCATTCTGCACTAGCTGAAGTCGCCGGATGCTCCTCAAGGGCAGCCCCATGTAGAACACATTGCAGTATTCCAGCCTAGAGGTCACAAGGGCCCGAGTGACTGTTGTGAGAGCCTCCCGATTCAGGTAGGGTCGCAACTGGCGCACCAGGCGAACCTGGGCGAATGCCCCCCTGGTCACAGCCGTTAAGTGGTGGTCAAATGACAGCTGTGGATCCAGGAGGACTCCCAAGTTGCGAACCCTCTCTGAGGGGTATAAAATTTGACCCCCCAGCCTGAGTGGTGGAATAGTAGCCAAATCTTTGGGAGGAAAACACAACAGCCACTCGGTCTTTTCTGGGTTGAGCACAAGCTTGTTAACCCTCATCCAGTCCATAACGGCCTCAAGGCCCCGGCTCATCACGTCTACCGCTTCATTGAGTTGGCACGGGGCGGACAGATACAATTGAGTATCGTCCGCATATTCATGGTATCTAATCCCGTGCCTGCGGATGATCTCTCCCAGCGGTTTCATGTAGATGTTGAATAGTAGGGGGGATAAGACCGAGCCCTGAGGCACCCCATAATTTAGGGGCCTAGGGGATGATCTCTGCCCCCCCACTAACACCGACTGTGACCTGTCCGAGAGGTACTAGACTTACACCTTAAAGGGGAAGAGCTGAATCAAAGCAAATGGCAACAAAAACAGTAACTTTAATTAAAGGGAGTAAAAAGCAAACTCCCCTATCTATCCCGGTGAGGGAAAAGTCCCCTGAGGGCAGGCAAACGGGAGATAAGGCAGCCCCAACCCTACAAGACCAGGTGGTAACAATGGACTCCCTACAAGAGACAATATTGAAGATGGGTGAAAGTGTCACTAAAGGCCTGGAGGGAGTAAAGAATGAAATGCATGAAGTAAGAAACAATATGGGAAAAATTGAGGAACGTATAGGAGTAATACAAACAGCGCTGCTGAAAAATGAGCAGGAAATTCAAAATGTTAAGGGGAGAACGGAAATAGCGGAAAAAAGGATAGACAAAGTGGAGGACAATCTGGAATCTATAAACTCAAGCCTGGAGGAGGCCATCCTCCAACTAGAATTAGAGCGATCAGCATATTATTTAAGACTACAAAACGTGGAGGAAGCAAAAGATGAAAACCTCCGGAAGCTGATAGGAGAAATCCTGGGATTAGTCCTCGACAGGCCGAAAAAAGAGGTTATTAACGAACTGGACGAAGCCTATAGAGTCAATACAGGCTTCGCGAGATGCCACCGGCTTCCGAGGGAGATCCATGTGAGGGTGTTGAGAAGGCAGCTGAGAGAGGACATTCTAAGTACAATAAGAGGGGACTCTCTAACATGCAAGGGTAAAGAAATTCTCATCTTAAAACAGACTCCACGGAGAGTCAGAGAGAAGAGAAGGAAATACAATTTCCTCTCCACACGTTTAAACAGAGACAGAATCCAGTTCAGATGGCTCCTTCCAGAAGGAATGTTGATAACATGGAGGGAAAAGAAATACCGGATAGATACCTTGGCGAAAGCTCAAGAATTCCAGGAACTTTTACTAGCAGACGATGAGAGGTTTAATAAAGAAGGACTTTTAAGACAGGAGGACACTATAATTGAAACTCAACCAGAGGGGCGGGGGCCGGGAGAGGCCAGAGAACGAGAGAGATATGGCAGAGAAGATTCGAGAGCAAGGTCACCCATCGAGACACGATCTAAAGGCGCCCTCAAAGCGAATAACGTGTAATGGAATTGAAGAATGGGAAACAAATGTGCTATCAGCAAATGTAAATGGTCTTAACATAACTTCCAAAAGAAAACATGTACTGTTGGATCTAGTGAAACAAAAGTTAGATGTAATCTGTCTTCAGGAAACCCACATTAAAGAAAAGTACAATAACCTGTTGGTCTGTCCAAAACTAGGTAAAACATTCTGCTCGTCAGCACAAACCAGAAAAAGAGGAATTGTGATGTATATAAAAGAATGGTTGAACCCCAAATTAATACATGCAGACAAAGACGGTAGGGTATTAATGGTGGAGATAACTAATGGTGGGGAAAAAATTTTACTAGTTGGAATCTATGCCCCAAATCAAAAACAAGAGAGATTTTATATTAATCTATATGAGGATAAATGAAATAGAGTGGCAAAATATATGTATTCTAGGGGATTTCAACGCTATAGCAGACGGTAAGATGGACTATAAGGGTACACACAAGAAAAGCACAAGAAGGAAACTACCGTCTGCCTATGTAAATATGGTGAAGGAATTAGATCTTTATGATGTCTGGCGAACAATGAATGACAAGATGCAACAGTACACATTTTACTCCCATCCACATAATTCATGGTCCCGTATCGACATGGTTTGGTCAAACTCGGAGCTACTCATGGATACTGTAAATATTGAAATAACAACCAACAAGTGGGCCGACCATCACCGAGTCTTATGGCAATGGAAAGGGAAGGCAAGGATAAAAGCTAGGTGGACATTAAACCAGAACATACTACAAGAGAAACAATTTGTACAACAAATAGAAAAGGAATTGGGCTACTTCTTTAAAGAAAACTGTAAAGAGCAGACCTCAATACAAAATGTTTGGGACACGATGAAGGCAGTTGTGAGGGGAACATCTATAGCCTATATAATAAGAAGAAACAAAGTGCACAGGGAAAAACTTAATACACTGAACAAAGAATTAAGAGAGACGGAACTGCTGACCCAGAAAGAGCCAGAAAACAGTAGACACAGGGAAAAAGGAGAGTTAATTAAACACCAAATAAATTTGATCTCTCAAAAGGAAATAGCACAAAACATTAAGAGAATGAAGCAGAATTATTTTGAACATGCAAATAAAACTGGGAGATGGTTGGCCCACAAAATAAGAAAGGAGAAGGTCAAAAGAATTATTAAACAATTGTGTGACGAGGAGGGGAATTTGAAACAAGAAATAGGAGAAAAGAAAAAGATAGTACAGAACTATTATAGGAAACTATATAAACAAGACGAAATTAATGAACAAGACATTAGAAAATACCTTATAAAGCAGAAGCTTCCAGTCTTGTCGGAGGAGATGAGAGAGATGCTCGATAAAGAAATCACACAAGAAGAACTGAAAAAGGCCATTCAAAAACAAAAAAACAATAAAACACCTGGGCCGGATGGGCTTCCGTCGGAAATATATAAAAAACTTCAAAATACCATAGAAGACAAATTATTAGAACTATGTAATGAGGCACTACAAAATGGTAGGGTCCCAAAATCATGGGGGGAAGCTTACATCACCCTAATACCAAAAGAAGAGGCGGACAGTAGCAAGGTCCAAAATTATAGACCCATATCCCTGTTAAATGCAGATTATAAAATTTTTGTATCAATATTGGCGGAAAGACTAAAAATAATATTAAATCAAAGTATCCATTCGGATCAAAACGGCTTTCTCCCAAAAAGACATATTAGAAACAATACAAGAATAATAATTGATACCCTGGAATTATATCAAACAAGATCTGAGAAATAACTCGCATTAATCTTTGTCGACGCCCAGAAAGCCTTTGATAACCTAGATTGGAACTTTCTAATCACTCAACTAAAAATGATGAAATTTGGCGACAAATTCATTAAGATTACAGAATCTATATATTCACGGCAATCTGCAAATATCATAGTCAACGGGGAACTAACGGAGAGGATACAAATTGGAAAGGGTGTTAGACAAGGGTGCCCGCTCTCCCCACTACTATTTATTATGTCACTAGAGGTCCTTTTAAATCGGATAAGATCAAATCAAGAAATTAGGGGCTTGACCATAAAAAAAGAACAATATAAAGTACAGGCCTTCACGGATGACATGGTCTTTATCGTGGAAGACCCCTTACTTTCAGGACCGAATTTGATGAAGGACATTGAGAACTTTGGGTGTGTGGCCGGTTTAAAAATAAACAAGGAAAAAACAAAAATGATTATAAAAAATTTCCCCAAAAACCAGATTGGAGAACTAGAGAAAACAATGGAATTAAAGGTAACTAAAAAAATTAAGTATTTAGGGATCTGGCTGTCTGCGAAATGCTCTTCCATAAAAGAAGACAACTATGATAAGTTGTTACAGAATACTCAAAAGGACTTAAAAACCTGGTCAAAACTACAACTATCACTGATGGGAAGAGTCGCAGTAATTAAAATGAATGTTTTGCCAAAAATCCTCTACCTATTTCAAACGGCACCGGTCAAGCTAGGGGAAAAATTTTATAATGATTTGGACAAAATGATTCGAAACTTTATATGGAATGGTAAAAAGCCCAGAATAAAATATATGCACCTGCAGGATAAAAGAACTCAAGGGGGAATGGGCTTACCGGAATGGAAAACATATCATCAAGCAGCAACAACTATGTGGATAAAAGAATGGGTAATGTTAGCTAATAAAAGAATCTTAACAATAGAGGGCCACGACCTGCAATACGGGTGGCACAACTACTTATGGTGCGAGGGAAATAAAATCCACAATTATTTTAGTAGTCACCATTTAAGGGGGGTATTGATTAAGGACTGGCTCGAAATTAGAAGGAGATACTACACGCAACTACCTAAATGGATATCTCCGACGGAAGCCCTGATATACCCGAATTTGATAAATTTGGATAAAATTGTTACCTACCAACAGTTGCTAGACGACCAAAACAAACTAAACCCCAGGGAAAATTTGGCTGATAAGGGAATAAACATCGATTGGTGGCCATATCTTCAAATTCAAAACAAACACAAATTCGATCTAGCACAACCCGGCTTCCAGAACAAGAACCAGGGATTAGATAAAATTTTAATTGGACCAGATGAGAAATTAATTTCAAAAATATACAACTGCTTACTGATTCGAAAAACGGAAGCAGAAAGAGTAAAAGAAGTCATGGTAACCTGGGCCCAAAACATCGGCCACACAATAGACCTAGACGACTGGGAAAGAGTCTGGGAATGGAACCTAAAATTGACAAAATCGACGGCCTATAAAGAAAATATATATAAAATGTTCTACCGCTGGCATCTTCCACTGACAAGACTGGCGAAAATGTCTTCAAAAGTTTCGGCCATATGCTGGAAATGTAAAACAGTGCTGGGCACGTACTACCATATGTGGTGGACGTGTCCGGTAGCCAAAGCATATTGGAAGCAAATATAGGATGGCTGAATGGAATCTTGTCAATTAAACTATGTCTTAAGCCGGAAACTTTCTTATTAGGGATAATAGATCAAAAAATTTGCAAATCTAACCAATACCTCCTAGTCCATATTCTGACAGCGTCAAGGATTGTTTACGCACAGTGCTGGAAGAGTGAAAATGCCCCCACCAACACTATGGTAATGAATAAAATTTTAGAACTAGCAGAAATGAACAGATTGACGATGCGAATTAATGACAAAGAAGATACAGACTTCTATACAGTCTGGGAGAAGCTGTACAAATGGCTTGATGAGTCAGTGAAGACTTAGACACAAAAAGAGATAGCTGACTAACCTAATACGATTAAACCAATAACTCAAATGAACAATACACAACAACTGAGAGATAAGCGAAAGGAGAAATGTATTAGGGGTGAGAATCCGGTTCCACCACAAAACCGCGATGCCCTTATCCGCGCCGACATAAGTGCGGAGGCAAATCCGCGGCGTCCGAAGCGCTAATAAAAAAACGACCCTACCGCCGCGACAACAGCGCGGTGACAGAAGGGCGTTCTACATGCTTCGTTCTTTGCCTCCAAAGGTAGCCCTCCTCCTCCAGCTGACAGCGGCAGCGGGCACGGGGCAAAGCGGGCTGCCCAGCAGCAGCAGCCCGCGGGAAGGGTCCAGCACAGCCGCGGGGGGCATCAGGAAGCGGAGGAGGACGTGGCAGCGGCGGCGGCTGAGGCTCTCCCGGGCCGGCGAAGCGGGCTTGCCCGGCGGAGGCAGGCTGCCCTCTTCTTCCTCAACATCATCTCCTTGGACGGGCGGCCTCCGCCGCCGGCGCCTCCCCCGGAGGAAGAGGCAGGGCGGGCGGCGGCGGCTGAGGCTCTCCCGGGGCCGGCGAAGCGGGCTTGCCCGGTGGCGGCGGCCGCCCATCCAAGGAGATGTTGTTGAGGAAGAAGAGGGCAGCCTGCCTCTGCCGGGCAAGCCCGCTTCGCCGGCCCCGGGAGAGCCTCAGCCGCTGCCGCTGCTGCGTCCTCCTCCGCCGCCAGCGTCGGCGGCCCTGCTCGGGGCCCCCACGGGCTTCCTGCTGCCCTCCGCGGCTGAGCTGGACCCTTCCCGCGGGCTGCTGCTGCTGGGCAGCCCGCTTTGCCCCGTGCCTGCTGCCGCTGTCAGCTGGAGGAGGAGGGCTACCTTTGGAGGCAAAGAACGAAGCATGTAGAACGCCCTTCTGTCACCGCGCTGTTGTCCCCGCGGTGATGACGCGCGATGATGACGTCGCGACTTTAGTGACGCGATTTAATCTCCGCTATTTTGCGTAGCGCGGTTTTGTCGTGCCACGGAGAATCCACCGTTGAGCAATTTTGTTACACTACAATGTTGGGAAAACTTAAAAAAGCTGATAGGAAATCCGCTATAATTACCTGCATGAAATTAGCGATTAAACTTCATTTTAGATGAGGCGAGAGGATTTATAGCAAGGAAAGGAAACGAGAACCAGGTTGTCCTCAGCAGAGGAAAATATGCAAATGTAACAAAGGTTAGAAGGGAGGGAAGGAGGACAGTAGGGAAGTCAGGATGGAGAGGAGAAAGGAGAGGAATAGGAAAGGCAGAAGAAGGGGGGAAGGATAAAGAGGAGGAAGAGAAAGAAGAGAAGGGAAAGAAGGTGGGAAGAAAGAAGGAGAGAAGAAAGAGAAGAAACTGGGGGAGGAAGGAGGGAGGGAAGAAGAGAGGGTGGGAAAGAGGGAGGGAAAGAAAGAGAGAAGGAGTGTTGGAAGGAAGGAAGGAGGGAGGAAAGGAGGGAGATTAAGAGAAAAGAAAGGAGAAGGGAAAGAGGAAGGGAGGGAGGGAAGGTATGTGAGAAGGAGGGAGGATTGAGGGAGGGAAAGGAGGGGGAAGGAAAGGAGGAAAGGAGAAAAGAAAGGAGGGAAGGCAGGGGAGAAGGAAGTAAGGGGGGAGGGAAGAAAAGGGTATGGAAAAGAAGAAATGAGGGAAGAGAAGAGGGAGGGAAGGAATAAGATACCTAACCTTTGATGTCTATAATGATTTGATAGTATGGGAATATCTTGAAATGTAGTTGTATTGTTTTTTACAAGTTATGGATGTTGTATTTTCTTTTTACCAATAAAATCTTTTTAAAAAATTTTTAAAAAAAATGAGGACCCACAATGTTGGGGGAAATATGCTGATTCTGTAAAATGCTTACAGAGAGCTCCAAAGCACCATGAAGTGGTATATAAAGTCTAAATGCTATTGCTATCTGCCAGCTAAGTTATTCCGTTTAGCCATTATTATTATTTGCTAGTGAATTAAGAATTAATTGTATATAGTAGGTCTACCATGATTGATTGGTGGGCAGGCTCAGTGTGAACAATGTGATGAGAATGCATCTGTGGGTGGATAAAAGATCAGCATGGATTGTTTCTTGTATAAGTGGAATATTGTTGGAATCTGTTGTGTGTCCCAGCTTTAATTTCTGAAAATATACAAATTATATAAGGCCTTTAGTTCCCCCTTTATTCCTACATTTATATTCATGTGAGGCTCTGAATATTTTTTTCATAGAAACTAAGGGTTATTGACCTTGTGCAATTTTCCTCTTTTTTTTCTGTCCTCCGTGCACTGCCTTCATAGTAGGCCCTTTTACACCCATTTGTTTGTAACAAATTTTCTTTAGGTTCCCCCCCTCCCCCACTAGGTGTGCTTTTTCATTATGGACACATAGTGACAAGATTTAAAAGCAAATCTTTCTTTAATTTTAAAAAAATATTCTATTACACTATGTTCTTAAAGGTGTTGTGACGGATTCATTTTACTTTTTTGTAGCTGAAAACTTTCTTTAAAAAAAAATCAGAATCAGATGTAAATGTATTAAATGCAACTTAAGTTGAAGACCCAGTGCAGCTATAATAGCAAAAGCAACTTAGAAACAAATTGTCCTTGTTTATGTTATTGTGAATGGCTTTGATGTCACACAGAGCTCAGTACATCAGGTAGTTTTCTTGAAAATGGAATCCCATGCCCACACAAAACGTGCTGCACAAAGTTCACATCTGTAACAACATCAATCTTAGCTGAGTCCTAGCCAGTACTAGCTGATCTCAGTACATGTGAATTTGAATGTGCATGTTTATTTAATCCTTGTCCTTGGTTAAGGTAGCAGAAAGGCAGGGTTATGTACCTCAGGAAAGATTTGTTATCATCAGATAAGGCACTCCAGAGAATGGTTGGAATGCTGTACCATATGCTTTCTTTCAGGGCTGCATAATTTGTTCTCAGGAATATTAGCTGCAACAGTTCAGCTCAATAGCAACACCTCATTATTTTATCCCTCAGTATTTATTCCTATGTTTGACGCCTCATGAAATTACTGTTAATGTGTTTATATAAGGGCAGATCTGACACAAGTGGGAAGGATTTAATTTCCCACTCAGTCTTTCCCGCTGATACATCCTCTTTCGCCTGGTAGAAGTGGCAAGTGTAAATAGTTAATTTGCTTCAATTATGAGCCTGTCCTGCTAAATTAGAAGCAGCAGGGATATGAAGAGCTAGAATTATACTTCTGAGGCAGCTGACAAATCCTCTGAGCCCACAAAATCAAATCATTTACTCCTCACTGGTGCTCATAAACCCACTAGATAAATGCTGCAGCTTATTCGGTATCAGTGGATGACACTCACAATATGACTTATGCTTTAGGAAAATGTAAATCTTTCAAGCACACAACCAGTATTTGTATTTATAATACCCTTTTCTTTACCAAATAACTGCTTCATAATACTTTAAAATACTAAACATGTTTTGAACTGTTTACAATTTTCTGTGAATTTGTTGGGCCTTGCTCTAAGATTTGTAAATCTCAAAGAACATATTTTTATGATATCCAATATATTAAACATACCACATTTGCCCTTCATGTGACCATTGAAAATTAATTTCTAATATATTCTCATTTTCTCTTGTTTTAAAAAGATACAAGTATAGGAAATAAGTGCAATTATTAAAGAGAAATATGTCATATATCATACAAGCCATATTTCATGCAATTCACATTTATTTGCTTTATAACGTCTTTATAGTAAGAGCAGATATGTCTCAGATATTGCATTTATAGAGTAAAAGAAAGGTCTGTTGTTTTTGAAAGAGTGGTCAGAGTTTCAATAGAGTCATAGCACATCAGCAGTCCTCATGTTCTCCTAGCAATTATAAAAATAACAAACTCCAATTAGAACCATCTGATTGAGCAGTCATCTTTGGAGAAACAGCTAGTAATTTCCCACTTCCACGAAGTGAGCAGGAACAAAGCTACAGGCTATGACTCTTGTCTAAAACAGCCTCCTGGTCAAAATCAGACTATTCTCCTCCCTGTTTTCAAATTTCAGGAAAAAAATTGAAACCTGATTCTTTTGTCCAACATTTAGAGTTTAAATTGATATAACTGATCTATGTATGTGAAAATTTACAGAATTGAAGCTTTTATTTGATAAGAATAGTTGTTTTTCTCCTCTCTTTACTTGTTTTAGTTATTTGACTGTGCATGTTTTTGTTTATAATGTAGCATTGCTACATTCTGTACATCTTCTGCAATGTCAAGATCATTATTGGTTTGTGGAAGGAGGGAGGAAGGAAGGAAGGAAGAAAGATCTGACATAATGTAGAAGATCTAAAAAGATCTCCATACATATACTGTATTTCTCCTATGTTTCAGATGAGCAATTTGATATGAACAATGTAGTCATTTTTTTGCAGATGGTTTATTGAAACTAGACATTATGTGAGACAGGACAAAAAAATTAAATATTCAAATATTTATATATAACACAGAAAAATGAGGTTACAAATGTACTAACAGACTTTCAGTATGACTGATTAAATAAGAGTGCAAATTCTCAAAAAATATATTTTTCCAAATAGTTTATCTTTAGAGGAGAAAGACCATTTCAGCTTCACTAAAAATAAAATGATAGAAACAAATTAGGTTTTTCTATGAAGTCCTTTGGGACTTATCTTCCTTTCAGATAAATATAGCATTACTTCCTTAACACAGTTTCCACCTCATTATCTTTCAACTTATTATTATTAATGCTCCATGCAGGTAAGTACCAAGTATGAGAAAGAATCCAACATTACCTATAATTTAAAGATATTTTGTTATTACAATTTTTCTTACTTGGAACAGAATGAGATGGCAGCAGTCAGAGTAGGATAGGACGGAAATCTTAAACTCACACAACAGAGGTGTTACATGGCTATATGATGACAGGCTCATAATTGCCTATGCTGCTACATTTTGGATCTGCAGCAACTTTCTGAATAATCTTCAGGATTGAGCCTTAAACATTCCACAGTCATGGATCTCTGACTCGTTTCCTTCTTCCTGCGAATATCAGCTATCTCTGATTATAGAAAAAGGAAAAAAGTCATTGGAACACAGTGTGTCCTACTTCTAATTCCTATATCGCTTCTCCCAGGCCACAGAGCACATCCAAACATCTTCACTCTCAACCTCATCCCCATTAAATTCAAAATAACTACCCTGGATTCTATTGCACTCAGACCTTCAAAAGGCTATGGATAACACTTTGCTGGGAATCACCAACCATCCACCAATATGAATTCCTACCCATCTCCCTCCACTTCCTTGCTCCCACAAAAGCACAATCTGACATAGAATATAGGTGAAATCAGGATCAGTCTGAATTTGTTGTTGTTGAAGATGATAAGAGACAAGAGATAAAGCAAGATTTCATTTAGCTTCAATTTAAGTTTTTGGCCCATTATCTTCTGTATCATGATATATACATGGGTATTTTAATACTTGCTTAGAAGATATATGGCCTTTTCTTATTCAGAAAATAAGTGTTATTAGTGTATTGACACCACCAGACTCAACATTTCTGATGACTATTACTAGATGCATTACTATTGTTTCTCCTTCATATAATGTAATTTGGAAGTCGATTCTATCTCAAAACCAAACTTGAACTAAAATTTAAAAGTGTTTTCCAAGAATGTTAACATTGTAGTTGCACAGATACCATCTAAGAAAGAGAAAATTATGGTTGGTTAATAGTTGATGCTTTTAAGACTACTATCTCCTTTAAGTCTGATAACCTGTCACATAAATAAATACAGTATTTCTCATTCCTGGGTTTATCTAGTCAATCATTAAATTAAAATAACCCAGTATAGGCATTGGTCAAGATGATATGTGTACCCAAGAAGTTTCAAGCATCAAGTCCATATTCTCAAGTTTCAAAAATTGAAAATAACTTCATATATAGACAGTACATTGGACTTCTCAGTAGGCATTATATTTCAACAAGCAAAAAAAAAATCCAAAAATTATTTTAAATTTGAATTGCCTTGCAAATTTATCTCAACAGACCTTTAAATGTTGTAACACTGAATATTAAGTGTAGGTGACAGTAAGTACTTGTAACAAAAGCTGTTTGATGACTACTTGAAGATGCAATTTAAGTTTCAAAGTAATTTTTTCCGCTTTCACTGTCACAGAGGACATGACTCTTTACATTAACATATGTTCAAAAACCTCCCCAGAATATTTATATCATATGCACTATATCTTCTGATCGGTTTCATCATCTGGGGCTCTTCAAAATCCAGGGAGAAGCTTAAGCTCCAAACTTTACTAGACACTATTTCAGCCAGTTTACTTTGGGCCGCAGGTTTGGTGCTTTAAAACTAGAATTCCTGCTGTGTCTTATTGACCGATTGCCAACTACAGGTCTTCCATTAAGAGAGATGGTGCTCTTACTAGTTCCACCAACTTATCCTTTAACTAGAAGTAATGCTGTTTAGAAAAATTAAGTGAGTTATAACCTCAAATCAGGTAACAAGCTGGAACTCAATCACCAATGCATCTGTAACAGTCAATAATACACGACAAGTCAATATTTTTATAATCAAGTCATAATGAATAATGTTTGTGGTACACAACTAGCATTTGGCCCCAGTATCACTAAGGAAGAAGTAAGCCATGCCCCCTGACATCTGGTAGAGGGAAGAGGGACTAGAAAGTTTGGTGATCACATTATATTGTTTCTGATCTGTAGATATCCAAATCCTTTTCCATCTGTGAATTCCATCTGACTTGGAATTGTTCCACATTTTCCCTCCTAACACATACTCTATATATGTCTCATACAAACATAAGAAAACAAAAGGAAAGATAAACTCTGTACAAAAAACCGTGAACCTTGTTATTGCACATCTGAGAACGTATCTCCTGGTTATTGACAGTCTTCAGGACTAGTCAAATTCTCTGGACTTCAGAGAAAGAGGAAAAAGTACCTTCAAAAAAATATATTTTCAGTAGCACTTCTTTCTTGGCATAAGTTTCTAATAAAATTACTATTGTTGTGCTTTTAAAATGCTATGTTTCCATATGTAAAAGGTCATCTTTGTGTGTTTTAAATAGATCATTTGTGGCTTTCTACTCTTTGGACTACAACTATGCTTAATAGACTGTAAGCCAAGCTGTTGATAAAATATGTTTTTTTGCCAGGAGGCTTCCTTGCAGACCAAACATAGTAAATATAGATTTCACTGTAAATTTGGAGATATCCAGAGATTAAGAATTATCTGAAGTTTTGCACAAATTATTCTAAATATATTTCAGATGCTTTCATCAAACCTGTTGTGTCTTATATAGGAATCACCCATTGATGATGATATAATTTGGTTGTAACATACCTATTAATATAGTAATTCTTAATTGAATTCAGATGCTTTGTTTCTACTACATTGACAGAAAATTACACTTCTTTTATGCCATGACTGTTATACAACTTGCTGTTTCCTAACTTTGATGGTGCAGAACAGGGATGTCAAACTCATGTCATTATGGCAGCATCACGTGATGTATTGGAACTTTTTTCCCCTTCACTAAATCGGGCAAGGGCGTGGCCAGTACGTGACGCATCCAGCATGTGGGCGAGGAGTTTGACAGCCCTGATCCAGAATATAGAGATTCATTGAGTGACTCAGCTATGTCAATTACTCCAACAGTGTGTTTTCCATCTTAGAATCTTTTGTTATATTTCAGATATAAAATAATATTAATAACTCTCTCCCTTAATCTTTGAGTATTGAGTATTAAATAGTATATGACTAGAGGAAATGGTATCCATATGATGAACTGACATAATAGTACTTAAGTATAAAGTTCTATAGAACTACCATTAATTGGACATACGGAATAAGAAATGTCAGAAATAAATATGTGATATATTATTCTTATTATGTTTAGTATTTGTTTTGAATATGAAATAACAAAATTATGCAGATGTATTCAAAGAGAGTAAAATTTACATTCTTGCCTGTTTTTTCAGATTTAATTTTAGCTGCCAGAGAGGAAAAACTTTCAAGTAATGGGTGTTTCATTTTCTTGAAACAAACAATATATTTTAGCAATAACTACAACCAATCAACTCAGAAAGATTACTTGTTATAAATCATCACTGAAACAAAATGTGCAAAGGTTTGCAATCTGAAAAATTGCAAAAGAAAGTACACATGCCAGCACACAGTTAAAATCAACATATTATTCTTATTTCACTCTATATTTATAACCTTGGAATCATAGGACGCCGGTTTCTTAATGATGATCTTACATTTTCCTGGGATGTAAAATCTTTCATCATTTTAAGAAAACTTAAAATGATAAGATAAGAGAAACTTGCATGCTGTCAAAACCATCACTTCGGTGGAATAAAAAAAGCTCATTTTTTAACAATGTAATGCTGTTTCATAAATAATTTTATAGTTTTGAAATGCATTACTTGGAAGTGTATGCCTGAGCTTTATATTAAAATAATGGGCCTAATAAGTTTGAAGTATATCACTGCAAACTAACAAAAACAGTTTTTTTTCTGCGTATTCATCATGGAGACAATAGGTTCATAGTAAAAGAAATTAAAAAGATTCAGTAGCCCAAGACGAAAAAACCAGCAGTCATCTACAATATGCAATGTAAAGACTGCAACAGCCACTATTTAGAACTAAAAGCTAAAAAGAAAACAAACCAGCAATCAACACTCAGGTCAGCAGGAATTAACACCAAGAGCAATACCAGACAAAACAATCAAGCATTAAACAATATCCTATTCAACTACCAATTCAGACATAATTTGTTTTAATTATTTTAATTGGTTTGGTAATATATTTTAATGGTATGTTTTCTTGTACACTTCCCAAGGTCACTTTGTGTGAGATCGGCAGCCATATAAATTTGATAAACAAAAAATAAAAAATTATATCCATGGTTTATTTCCAGTTTGTGTATGGTATTTTATGCAGCACTACAGAATATCTCCCTACTGAATTTTCCTATATTTTAGATAATGACATTTACACATGATATAGATGTTTGTTAATTGATGTTATCAGAATGATGTATTCATATTTCCTTCTGAGTTTGTTGCTGATGACTGTTGTCACTATTACTGTTATGACAGGTTCATGATGTTGAATAGCCATTACAATAATGGCTTTATTGTTATTCCAATGTATTATCTGTCAGACATGCATCATTATTTTGGAGTCGGCAAGCATCTCAGGTGAAAATTGTATTGCTAACCAGTATTTCAATTGATTGTGAAAATTGTCCCTTAAAGCAAGGCAGTATAGTGTTAGCCAGGACTTCCTAGTGAAAAAGGTAGCAAAAAATGCTAAGTCTTGTTCTCTAAGTCTATGTCTTACCATATCAAACTCAGTCATTTATTGAATCAGAACTGTGTATAATAATTTTTTATCAAAATGAACCTAATTTGATTGAGATCTTATCCAGTGAATTTTTTTATGTTATGATCATCACAGATAAATTGCTAAAAATGCTTTATTCATGGTAACTGAAAATTATAGGAGCTGTAATTCAACACATCTGGAAGAGGTATTAGTGAGGCTAATGCAATAATGTGCCTAGCAGTATGGTAGTTTTGGTCAAAATAACTATATTTTTGAAGCCTCCTCTTTCTTTTAATTAGTTCTCAGATTAATGATTCACATCACTCTTGGCAGCTAAATAATCTGTACTTTCACATTTCAACTCTTGTCATTATTCCTTGCAAGAAAAAGTTACTGGAAACAGATAATTAAAAGCATAACACTTACTTTACTAAATGTATTCTTGAGGATGAGATTTTATGTGAAAACAAGATTAACTTTGTTACTGACTTTTCTCTGTCTTTTTTTAAGGTATATAAAAAGAAAACTGAAGCTGCTAAGAAAGAATATCTGAAGCAGTTAGCTGCATATAGAGCAAGCCTTGTATCAAAGGTAACATGGGTTTCAGTTCATAGAATTTTGCAGGATGAAACTATGAGCAGGACTGGAAATAAAAAAATAGCCACTATAAAGTTGGCTTCTGCAACCTGGTGTGATATAATGTTGGACTTCAGATATCAGAATAATGATTCTGTTGTGATTGTCACAACTGCCAAGCAGCAGCTTTACTGGCCAACTGTTTTGACATATTTTCCTAACATGTCTAGCATATTTAATTTTGTTTGGATTACTTTAAAAATGGCCATGTTCATTTAAAAATGATGTTAGAAATATATGCTGGTATAATATTGGAAAATGTGCCAGAACATTCTCAAACCTTTTTGCCATTCTGAAATTAGTCACTGGTAAATGAGCAGTGTTACTGAAATTAATCTTGAATGCTTTATTTGACTCTTGAATACTTTATTGGCCAAGTGTGATTTGATACAGAAGGAATTTGTCACTGGTGCAGAAGCTCTCAATGTACATGCAAAGCAACAGAATCATCATCATCATTATTGTATGAAAATGTTTTGTAGTCCACTTGCTTGATATGTAGGAGTGAATAAATGAAATATCAATTCACAAAGCATTCTAGATAATGCTATTCAGGTTATGAAATTATTTAAAACAATGAAACTTTTTCATTGTTCTAAGTTGCAACTTTTATTAATTTTGCATGTAGTTTAACAAATTATATAGCATTTTTAAAGATATGGTGAGCTGCAACTTTGTTTTTTAAAAAAATGCACTTTTCATTACTTACCCATGGCTTTTGCTGTTGTTACTGTTGAACTGGCAAGATTTGTCGCTTCATCTGTTGAAAAGTTATTCCTAAATACTTTATGTTTCCAGTTCCAAGAGAATACAACATAAAAATCCATCCCAAGAAATTTAAAAAATAGGAAATCCATATCCGCTTCAGCGTAGAGCAAAATATACAAAGTTCCTTTGTCTGTCTGTCTGTCTATCAAACTTTTTTGCTGCCCACCTCCCCACAAGACAGCTCTTACAATGAGTGAAAATTCTCCAGACTTTCAAGCAGAATTATTTTTCTTCAAATGCCAGGCATTGAATTTGGGACCTCCAACATAGAATATTTGGGACCTCCAACAGGCATTATACTATTGAGTTATGATCCATTTCAGTGGTAACAAATAATTTATAATCTTTCAGCCTCTGAAGAATAACTTCATTATAAGACGGATGCTTACCCTCAAGTTTCTGAGAATCATGCATAAAGATAATGCTTTGTATTCATGTTTGGTTCAAGGATTTCTACATTGCATTCAAGATGGCTGAATAATAATTTGCATTCACAAAGTTCTCTTGAGTTCTGATTACACAGAATGGTTAGTTAATATCCTATTATGCATTATCAGACCCAACTAAGATCTGACTGCCAGGGCTTCATGCTTTTGCTTCTAAATACATGTAATTCTTATACCTGAAATATAGAATAGCAGATACATTTTTATACCATTTATAAAGATTACATTATTTTCAAAACACACACAGAAAAATAATCTTCTCCCTCAGAAGTTTAAAATATATTAGATTTTGAATTAATATAATTAAACCTTTCTTGATAAATCCTAAAAACATAGTTTTCAGATTTTTTTTATTTAACTTTGTAACAGTTTGGTGGCTTTCCTTGTGCCCTTTGTAACTTCACTCTTCATCAAAAATTCTTAGGATTTTTATCCTTGGGGAAATTATAAACATTATGAACTGTGTGGAAATTATACACACACCCACACAAAGACATCCCTCTTTTCAAATTATTGCCAGAAGTATTCACAGACTCCATGCAATATCTACTCTTTCTTAAATTAATGTTTTTGTTTGTTTCTTTTTTTATTTGGGTATAACTTGGATCAGTTGTACTTTGACTCCAAATCTGGCGGCAGGGTTCTAAAACATTCAAAAAGTTTTCAGTTCTTTATAGATGCAATATTTGGATGGAACAACTGTTACGAATCACTCACAAAATGAACTTTATAAAGAATTAAATTCTATTACCATTTTTATTGGTATAAGAATGAAATACCATTGACATGTTCTACTCTTTTTGATGCAACTTTTGCCTTAGTTTTTAAAAAGCCACACTTCATATTTTTCACCTTTTCAAGTATATATTTTTCTGTGTGCAGAAATGTATACATGAACCACTCAGCAGAAATGAAAGGCATACTCTTACCTATACACAGAGAATTGAATTCCCTTTATCATTTCCCTTTAATTTTGTGCAGTTTACTGGAGAAAATACATTTTTGTTATTATCATTATTAAAGCTTGATGGGGGCAAATGAAGTTATCGTTTTTTCACTGTACATTATTACAGATAATGAAGCAATTTCTGTAATGTGCATATATGCTGATTGATGGTGGATAGTGCATATATCAGAAAGAATACAAATGTCTCTCACAGGCTCCAGTGACCTAGAAAGCTTAGAGTCATATTAAACTTATTTTGACTTGAAAATGGAGCAAATGTGACATCAAGGTCATAGAATAAGGACATATGGGAAACTTCCATCATTTGTTTTGACATAGAACCACTTGCTTTCAAAGGGAGATTTTATCAATTTTTTCATGGCATAATTCAATAGTTATTCTTCAACTTTTCCTTAAGATATAAATTACTATTCAGGAACATGTCTGCTGGCAAGCCCTTGGGAGTTAATACTGTACTCTTTACTGCATTTATGTGAGAACATCAAATTTATAATGCAGGTATTTAAAAAAATGTAGGAAATAGAGAAAAAAATATAGAAGTTCTTTTTAATGTTAACATTATTGGTCTCTTGTCTCTCAGGATAACTGCGCATCTCAGATGTCTACTAATTGATGGTGTTTTTTTTTTCTTTTTTAAACAGAGCTACAATGAGCCTGTGGATGTTAAGGTATCCCAGCAACCTCAGATGATGAGCCCAAAGCAGCCAGTATTCCATGCATCCACACAGCCTCATTCAGCAATGTACTTAGGTTCCCATTACCACCAACAAACAGGAATGAATCCTCATATAACAGCCATACATCCCAATATTCCAAGGAATATAGCACCTAAGCCTAACAACCAAATGCCAGTGACTGTTTCAATAGCCAACTTGGCTGTAACTCCTCCACCAGCTCTTCAGATGAGTCCTCCAATTCATCCACATCTCAGTATACAACAACATCAGTCACTCACGATGCAGCAATCCCTTGGAAATCAGCTGCCAATGCAAGTGCAGTCTGCTATACATTCACCAACAATGCAACAAGTAAGTTCTTGTCGAATTTTAAGCTGTTACCCCCCTCAAAATATGTTATGAATAACTTATTTTATTTACATAATCATCTTATGTAGTTAAATTAGGAAACTCGGCACATGAGCACTTCCTATTGACCTTTGTTAGATGACATTTGCATCCTGAAGTAAAGTATAAAATATAGTTGTAGGGAAAGAATTGTTGTGATCTATAACTATAGGTGTACAGACTATTCCGCAAGCAATGACCCTAATTGTGGAGAGTATAGGTTTGCTTGCAAGAAAGAATTATAACATGACATCATTTCAGAAATATCAGTGGGAGGGAATTTATTGGACATGTTCATATGGTGATTTTCAGTTCTCAGCAAGTTACAATCTTTGGAGAACATCTTTCTCAGCATGAAAGAACAACTAGATGCTCAGCTCCTTAACCATATAAAACATTCCAGTTTTAATATATTGTGTGGAAACTGGTACAGTCATATCATAATCCTGTTGTTCATTATATCTCAATTTAACCGACTTAGTACATATTTTTGAACCTAAATTTTAGTTGGACATTCTTATTTAAATCTGAATGTAAAGCAGACACATTTTCCAACTTTAGAACATATACCACATCTATATTCAATTCCCGTGTGATGTCTCCAAGCTGAGAAGTGGGTAATGGCATAGAAGTAGGAATATTATAGAAGATCCTAGCTTTCACTACTTTATTGTAATGAAGAACTGTGGGTTGCACTCACTGTTCCCTCTAAGGTGTGCGGCTGAGCGGCCGCGCATGTGTCAAGAAAATGCCGTGCAGCAGTTTCCAACTACCGCTCAGTGTTTTTTAGCATGATAAATCCTCGGCTCTACCAGCCGCCTTCCTCCCCAAAACGAAACTGCCCAGCCGGGGCGAGCAATGAAGCCGAAATGACGCCATGCAATTCAGGACTGAGAGGAATTGACAAGCTCGGAAGGTAAAAATCCTTCCCCGCTGTCACCACTAGCAACCCCTTGGCCCAGGATTCTGTTCAAACTTGTCAAGGAGTGGCTGTGCTACCAAGCCAGTTCCGTCTTTCGGCAGGCCCAGCCAATCACCACGAGCAACTTAAAGGCAGTCATGAATAAAAGGCGGGAGCATCTTGGGGGTAGATTCGGCCTCCGCAGAAGGAAATGTGTGATGGACGGGAGGGAGGCAGCAGTAGAGAGGGAATTGCGGCAGTGGAGAGGGAATTGCGGCGGTGGCGGCTCGTGCCTCAGTTCAGATGGGCGCGTTGCATCCTTTTTGCTGTGTGGTCTGGGGGGCGCTGGGGCTGCTCCTGGTGGTTGCCTCCTTTCCCTGAGGGGAGAGCGGAGCGCTTCAATCTCCCAGAACCTGCAGCCCCCGTTGCTTATTGGCGTCTATCCAGGACTGTTTTTTGAAGCTCTGAGTGCATAAGGCAGGCAGCGAGTCCGCAAATTCTTTTCCTGAAAGTAATCTCCACTTAACGGAGCGGAGCTTCCTTGTGATAATCGTGAACAGGACCACCGGCCCCAAAGGGCTGCTGGAAGCACATTAGAGCACTCTGCCTTAGGGGAAGTGGTTGGATTTCAGGATCCCAATCGGTCTGTTGCACTTATCTATTGCAAAGTATAGGCGCGAAACACACACACACACATGTTTAGTCTGGGAGGGGATTCCTTTCTGGTTGATTCTGAAAGTGTAGGGTCATATACCTCTTTCCCTTATCTGTCAGGGGGAGGCTTTTGCTGACACTTGCATGCTGTCATTATGTATTTTCTTTTTAAATGCTTTGAATTAGTCTTCTGTTTTTTTACCAATGGCACAAGAGAAGAAAGGGATAATTTTCAGGAAATAGAAAACTAAACTACGGTATTGGTTCGCATCTTTTATGCATCTTTGTATTTTTACATCTGAAAATTAGTACTTACAAATCATCACACATTCCATGCATTATCATACTATTTGCATATGAAAGGGCTGTATATTAAATGAGCCATTTAATATATTGAAAGCCAACTTTATTTTCTGTTGGTTCATCCTCTCAAAGGTGACTGATCAGATTTCTTTAGCAAGTTCAAATTGGCCTAACCTCCATGTAGATTGTTTTGGCAGCAGTAAAGAGTCTACTAGTTTTTGGGGGATCAGCCATGGTCAGCTAGGTGTTACCATCCATAGCATTGATACAGCAAATGGTTCCAGTTCTTGGATCATCATATAAAAACAAATGGTTAAATATAGTTTACAGCCATCCAATATATAAATGTTGTATACGTGCAACTCAATAAATAATAGGTTTATGTACCCCAATTGCTAATCTACATCCATGGATAATTTATTCATAACTTGCTAATATCACTGCAGACTATTGGATAGTAAGTGGGGGAAGTATAAAGCATATAAAGTAATTCATAGTATGGAAAATGTGGATAGAGGGAAGTTTTGATCCTTTTCCCATAGAGAGTCATCTATTGAACTTGAATACAAGTAGTCCTCAATTTACTATATATATTATATAGTTATATATTATGTAACACTTTTAATTAAGCAGGTACCTTGAATAAACATAACTTTGAGTTTCAAATAACACTGATTTCGTTGTTGTCTTGGGTGACATCTGTGAAAAAAATTCAGGTGCTCAGGAATGAAAATGTGTCGCTCAAACACTATACTTTTCCGCACGCACTGAAAAAAAATTAGAGGGAACATTGGTTGCACTATTAGTTTGGTTATAGTATGGTATTATTTAATTTGATAAAGTATAATAGGAGTGCCATCAATTTATATCATAGCCTGAAAATAAGTTTCTACATATGTTGTATCCTTTTTTTGTAAGTCTAATCCTTGTACTATGTGTAATTCAGATGTTTTAAGTTAGCACATACCAAAATTACCTAACTTTTTTCATAAGCGCAAGCATTTAGATTTCCCCCCCATTGTGCTTTAACTTACACATGGTTAAAATGAATCCATTATGTTCCCTTTTCACCTAGATAATTTGCCTCTATCTGAAGTTTCTCATCAGTAGTATTTTCTTCTAAATTCATTAGCACACAAAAAATCACAACAGCTAACTAGTTAAGTTCCTTGTAAGCAAAAACAGCTAGGCATTTTCTTTGTAGTTATCATAAATTTAAGTATACCTTATACATTTTATTTTCAAGTAAAACTATTTTATAATGAGTTCTAGGAAACAGATCACATAAATATGGATGTCTTTATTTGCACTGGTAATGACTTTTTGTAACTTACCGTAGATTTGTCTACTTACCCATAAAATGTAAATAGTTTTCATTAAAACAGAATAAAAAATATACTGTGGTTCAAAAACTACCTCATTTTGATTTGCAATATATTTCTTGCATTGCAATATTCAACAGGCTAACCTACTGCATACAGAATAACAGAGTTGCAAGGGACCTTGGAGGTCTTCTAGTCCAACCCCCATACTTTGTTTTTTAAGCAATATACAAATATTTTGAGATCAGCTTCCTTCCTAAATATTGATGTTCTGTCTAGGAATCACTTTATTTTCTTACCTGTGTCCCTAAGTCAAATTGCCTATTTTCAACATTGGATGTGTACCGTTTATATATTGTAATATGTCATGTGTATATTTGTAATTACAAAAAACTAATTAAAACAGTCTGCCTCTTCCAAAAAAAAACTTGGACTAAGTGATCCATAATTCCTAGTCTGGTTTAGCAATGCAGGTTTAAAAAATGTTGTGGCTTCATGTAGATATATGCCAAGATAATGATCATTTCCCAGTGACTTGGACATAGTCGATTGCACCATATGTAACCTGTTCTAATTTTCTAATAAGAACAGGAAATAAAGGTATTGAGTTTGCGGAGAAACTGACTGAGTGCAGTGATGGAGTTGAACCACAGGAAAATGAAAGTAGTATAACTCCTTAAAAACCAAGACAGGTTCTTGCTTAATTCTGCACTATATACTGAAACACATGCAAATATGAAATCATATAGAGCTGTATATGGCAGGCATTAAGAGAAAGAGGCATGTAACCACTATCCATAAAGCATCTTTATAATCTGGTAGAACCACCAGTAGTGGAGGCAGGAAATGACAAGTAATAGTGGTGGAAAGATCATTATCTAAGCATAATTATAGCTTCTTCAGCTTTCACCTTGGAAAGACATAGGGAGGTAAGTCTTTATTTTCAAATTTTTGTCAACTTGAAAGAGATAATGTGTTGTGCACTAGGGAAGAAGAACATAAGTAAAAGTTCTACATATTGAGTAATCCTGATAATATATGAATGTACCAAAAGTGAGGTTTTGTTTAAATCATAGTAATATTAAAATTCTTTGATAGAATAATTGATATAAGATGTAAACATTGAGAAGCACTGTTCTTATAACATCATATTGAAAAACCCTTTTCTCGTCTCTGTAATCTCTGCATGATGGGCAGATACCTACATAAACATACACACATATACATACACACACGAATTTTATTATTCTTGTATTAGTCAACTATAGCAGGGACTGCTTGTATTTAATTCCCATGAGAAATAGACATGAATTTCAAATATATTCATTTCTACTCTTTTACAACATTTTTAAAATTCAGTTAAGTATTTGGTTGTATTTCATTCCTTTTAGCCACTTCCCCTACTCACTCCCCCTCACATTGTTTTTCTGAATGTGGTTTAGGAGAAGGAGAAAAATCATTAATATCTGTCAACAGTCCTTATAACCTTAAGGGAGAATCTTTGTGTGATATCACACGGACAGATTTTCAATTTCCTTGTATAATAAATAGATGCTTTAGAATTTGGATGTAATTTAAGATTTAAAAAAAACATCACATTGAGATTGATGAATAAATCAGTTGTGAAGACAAAACATAGATGCCTGTTGAAAATACCTCTCTAGACAGGCAGGAAATGAAATTAGTTCCTGGTAAAGTGGGAAGATGAGGGTCACTGTTTATGTTTCGCTGGAAGCTTTTTTGTACTTGCTGTAGACCCACACAAACCCCCCAAGTAAGGATACAGAAATCTAATTAAAGAGCAAATGTGCTATCTGACGTCAAATTAATCTTTATCAAGTGCCCTATTTTTATTTCAGCATGGAGCTAGGAAATGAACCTTAAAATTCAAGGCATGCCACAAAATGGTTGTTGATCCTATCTTGGGTGGCACACTGCATAACATTTACCACTGTGTTTTTAGCTTTTTCAGTTTTATGATTTTTAAAACAATTGTATGCAAAGCTCTTCTACTGATACCTGTTTCTGTGTCAGAATAGTTTACCTGAACACTCATGAGCTGCTCTTGAGAGTAAATAAGAATAAGGATAATTTGAAACATTATATTCTGTTTGTATTTCTGATATTCCTCCATTAACTTTGTGATATAATTTTAAGCATTATTATACCAACCAAATTAAAATTAAATCTAAGAAACTGAAATATTAGGATGTACTTTATCCTACTGTTTTGCAATTAACAATAGAAAAAGAAACTCTTCATTAATAAGGAAACCTGCTTAAAAATTTAAATTACAGCTTATTTATTCTTTCTTGAACAGGAGCAGAAAAGTAGGCTATTAATTCAATAATGTTTTGCTTTGTTCTCAGTATTAATAAATCTAGCTTTGTTCGGAAAACAAAATATAAAAAAGCAATAATGGAAAGTAAAGAACAAAAAAAAGAAAGTAAATCAACTAATCCAAGTTGTCAGTTCCAAGGCAGACAGATATAGAAAGATTTCAAATCAGACATTTCAAAAATAGTCATGCAGTTGATTTCTGCAGGAGCTAGAATAAAAAAATGAGCCAGCCCCACCTTCATTTCTTGTTTCAGGAGATGCTTTGGTTCATGAATTACTGTGAATCAGTTCAGTGGATCAATTGTCAAATACAAAAGTTGGCAACTCAAAGGTTGCAGATCAATTTTTGTGGATCCCAGATCTTTTAAAATATATAAGCAAAATTGGACTACTTTAGGATTATTTAGGAGAGATTTATAGCAATATAACTTACATGTAAACATTTAACCTTTGGAAATACAAAGAACAACTTTTGATTTTTTTTAAAGCTGGGTTTTTTTATCCGTGTTCTGTGGGGTTCCTCAGGTTTAAACAGAGATGCAGTAGAACTCCTGATTCAGTGTTTGGAAGACATAATAGGAATAGAGGAAACATGTTAAAAGTTAACCTTTGAAAAATGCAAATACTGTTTGTGTAGAAACAATACAATTCCATTCAACTCCAATGTTGACTGTGGATATTGACACAATTATTCTGAAGGGCAGATCTATAAGTAAAGGTCCTGTTTTCATAGCTCTTACTTACTTTCAGATTCATAGTTATGTTTTTTTTTCTTATTTTAACTTTGAATTCGATGAAGCCCATTAAATTCTGAAATTGATTGTTTGCCTTTACTTGCTTTTAATTACTATTAAAATGCAGTTAATCATGGCTGAATTATAATATCAAGAATATGCATATATGAAGAGACTCAAAAATTATAAAGGTCACAGGTTGAAGATTTTATATCTTATACTGAAGAATACATTCATGCATATGTTGATTGAAAATATACATTAATCTTACAAATTTTTAAAATTAAGTTTTTGCGCATTAACAGTTTAATGAATATATAGGGCTGGTTATTGAAATTAATTCATTTCAAAGTATACAGTTAATTTACTAGATGCACTTGATTTCTTGTTGCACTTAGTTCTTTTTTAAAGCTGGCATTTAATTGTATATGTTAAACAAGTTAATTTTATACAGGATTATAGAAAAACAAATGTCAAGATAAATTATGACATATGGATAATTGGTTAAATTTAATATTCTTTAAATAAAATATTAGCCTTAGTTTGTCAGATAGCACAATGTTTTTAAAAGATATTAATCATTCTTCGATGCATAAAATGAAAGGACAAAGAAGCTGAGTTCCTTTTCAGTCGGGTTTCAGGCCTGGTTACTCCAACTGCTTTGGTCGCGCTGACCGATGATCTCTGGCGGGCCAGAGATAGAGGATATTTCTCTATCCTGGTGCTTCTTGACCTCTCAGTGGCCTTCGATACCATCGACCATGGTATCCTTCTGCGACGATTGGGAGAGGTGGGAGTGGGAGGCACTGTCTTACGGTGGTTCTCCTGTTACCTCTCGGATAGGTCGCAGTCGGTGTTGGTTGGAGGACAGAGGTCGACCCCTAGGCCCCTAAAATATGGGGTGCCTCAGGGCTCGGTCCTGTCCCCCTCCTATTTAACATCTACATGAAGCCGCTGGGTGAGATCATTTGGCGGCACGGGATCAAATATCATCAATATGTGGACGATACCCAGTTGTATCTGTCTGCCGCGTGCCAACTCAGCGAAGCGGTAGAAGTGATGTGCCAGTGCCTGGAGGCTGTCAGGGTCTGGATGGGAGTAAACAAGCTGGCACTCAATCCAGACAAGACCGAGTGGCTATTGATGTTGCCTCCCAAGAACGGACCAGATATTCCATCTCTTAGCCTGGCGGGTGAAACTCTTCACCCCTCAGAGAGGGTCCACAACTTGGGTGTCTTCCTAGATTCTCAGCTGACATTAGAATACCACCTGTCGGCTGTGACCAGGGGGGCTTTTGCCCAGGTTCGCCTGTTGCACCAGTTGCAGCCCTACCTGGACCGAGAGGCACTTCAAATGGTCACTCATGCTCTCGTCACCTCTAGGCTTGATTACTGTAATGCGCTTTACTTGGGGCTGCCCCTGAAGAGTGTTCGGAGACTACAATTGGTCCAGAATGCAGCTGCGCAAGCGATATCGGGTGTAACTAGGTACACCCATGTTACACCTATCCTCCGCAAGCTGCACTGGCTTCCCATCCATCTCCGAACACGATTCAAGGTGCTGGTCATTACTTTTAAAGCCCTACATGGCTTGGGACCTGGATATCTGCGGAACCGCCTCCTGCCACATACCTCCCAACGACCTATAAGATCTCACAGGCTGGGCCTCCTTCGGGTACCATCGACCGGGCAATGCCGGTTGGCGACTACTCGGGGGAGATCTTTCTCTGTAGCTGCCCCGGCCCTGTGGAATGATCTACCCACAGAGATCCGGACCCTTCCCACTCTCTCGGCCTTCCGTAAAGCCAATAAAACCTGGCTGTTCCAGCAGGCCTGGGGCTGTTGACCTTAAATACGGTCCAGCCCCACTTAGAATGGAGCGCATGGTGTGTTTTAAATCTATGGGGTTTTTTTTTTAATCTCTCTTCTCTTCTCTTCTTTTCTTTTTGATTTATGTTGTATTGTAAGCCGCCCATACTCCTACGGGATTGGGAGGCATACAAATGTTATGAAACTTCAAACTTCAAACTGCTGTATAAGAATACATCGGATGGTCTTTAAGATTTGCCTGAAGAAAACTGTATTACTATTTTGTTTCAAATGCATGTCTTGTGTTTTAGAGTATTCCCAAGACAACTCATAAATTACATGAGCATTATAATCTTCAAGTTTCACTTAAAATACACGAAATCATTTCTGTTAAAATCTCCAATACAGATTTATAGATTTAAAACAATATCCATTCTTAAGAATTGTTAACATACTACATTTAAATGCAGTTAAATGTTAACTCAGCAATTAAATGAAACAGTTATCATGTGAAAAAGTTAAAAAAATACCCTAAGGGAAGAGCAGCATAGAAGATTAGGCAAGAATTATGTGTTATACAATTTAATAAGACATCACAGAACTAGGATAAAAATTAGCATATATGACTTATTTATAATAAAAAGAAATGTCATGCAATAAAATTTTAGAAAGACTGTTTCAGAGAAATCTGACACCCCAAATTACATTCAGATGTTCTCTATGTATAGCATTTAAATAAATACATTGTTTTTACTTGCTCATATTGTAGCCACTCCTAATATTGGAAGCATATAGTAGCATACTTTTAACTCTATTATTTTCCACTGGAACACAAAATATCAAGATTTCCTGAGCTATTTGTTTGTCAAAACAAAAAAACAAAAACCCACACCTTTATATCAAATCTGCTTTAGAAATCTGGAATTCATTTAGAAGGGTGATTAACTCTTTTCCTTTCTCCCTCCTTTCCCAATCATTAGAGGCTATATATTTTTTATTTTAGTTGCCGTATAGAAAAAAATAATAATTAGAAAGTGGCTGAAGTTAAACATTATTTTCCATCATCATATTAAACATTCCTGAGATTAGTTGACAGGAGTATCTGGAAATATTGTAAGAACTTCCATTGATGGGCCAAGTGAATAGATTGCAGTTTATATTCCAGCAATTAAGGACTCCATCCTTCATAAGTTCTGTAACTTGGCCTATCTGAAAATCAATAGTGCTTGGAAAGTTTACCCTTGTTAAATGAACCCGCCTCATGAAATAGTAATATGAATAGTCAGTTAGAAACCTGTTGGTTTAAGTTAGGTATTTATTCTGTTTGCCAAATATAAACTAGTGAGAAGAGAGTGCAATTTCTGACAAATGTGTTCTGCTCAGTTAAACGGAACGTTTACTTAATGTATCATCCTCTGATGTCCTTGGGAAGTTTCTTTTTAGCTGGTTTGTTCTGTTTTCTCTATTATGATACACAATAAAGCAGGTCTCCTGGCCTTTTGGCAGTAAAGCCTTCTTGAAAATCTGATCAGCTTTCTGATTTGGAAAACATTTAAACATATTGAAAACAACAGCAAGTGGGGGGTTGGAGAGGGAGGGCTGTTGGTTTTTTTGCTACATTAGTCTAACAACAGTTAAAAAGCTTTAGTTGATTTTTTTTGTGTAGTTGAGAAAGAAGTGCAAATAAAGGAAGCAGCAGATGGTCCTTTTGTGGCTGAACCAAATAAAAGGGTTTGGAGAACAATAATTGTGAATAGGTGTAGTCTAATAAAACACTCAGCCACCTGCTGCCTCCCTCCTTCAAAAAGATTCTGTTGCATATTCTTGGAATTAACTAATACAATATTCTTGGTTTGAATTGAAATATGAGCTTCAAGAAACACACAGACCTTTCTTTTATTTTCTCATGTTGAATGCACTGAGTTTTTTTTCCTTTTTTTAAAAAAGCTTTAAAATGTTTTTGTTCTTTGTTTCAACATTCTCTCTACATGATTGCAATTTGTTGTCTGGCATTTGTCTTAACCAATTAAAATTATTGTCTGAAAAGCCACAAGTGCCCATCTATTTTCCTTTTGCTGCAAGTTTCAGAATGACAAAGAACAACGCGGTACTTTATCAAGCCTTTCAATTGAGAGGTTAGCTTGCATAATTAAACCTTATTTTATTTTGTTTTTGTTTTTAGGGTTTTACTCTCCAGCCTGATTACCAGAATATTATCAATCCAGCATCTGCAGCTGCACAAGTTGTTACCCAAGCAATGGAGTATGTTCGTTCAGGGTGCAGAAATCCCCCAGCACAGACTGTGGAATGGAATAATGATTACTGCAGTAATGGGTGAGCAGGCAGTGTATGCCACCTGGCATTGAGTAGCATTTAAAACAAAAACTGGACTCAGGAATGGTTTTCATTTTTGTACAACAAATATATTCTAGAGGCTAGCAGAAATGTTCATATAGCTAACAGAAGGATCATTTTCATGTGCCACAATTAAGGAGAGAGGTTTTGGGAGAAGATCTTGCACTACAACTAAGATTTACTTTTCAAAAATTCTAAACTGAGAAGGGACAATCACATTCGCTTATATAAAGAAGTCTTTGTTAAATAACTCTGGTCAACCTTGAGTCTTGGCTGCCATTGTTCTGTGGCCAAACTTGGGAAACTTGTCAGGCAGATTCCGAAGACAGTATAATTTATATGCAAGGCTGCTGCTTTCTGAACTTTTTACAGCTTATGACTACTTCATTTGACAAGTACATTGTTCATTGATCAAGAGGGCCTTATGCATGAGCAAAGGAACACTACTCTTATAGATGGTTTGCTATGCTCATTTATCCTTTGCAGTATAGCAGTATACTTCATCTCACATCCTTCTAGAGAATTTCTTGACTCTCAGGAAAAGGCTTTAGAGCAGGGGTGTCAAACTGGATATCAGCATTGTAGTTCTCCATGAGTTGCGGGGGCGGGGAGATGAGACGAATGCCTCCTGCAGCACTCTGCCGGCCAAAATGAGGCGCGGGAGGCTGCACAGCAGAGTGCTGCAGGAGGCCATCCAGGCTGAAAATGGGGTATAGGAATGGTGGTTTTGGCTGCCTAAGGCACTGTAGGTCGGTCTTTTGCTATTTCCAGGCCAGCCCCACAGGCTGGATTTAAGCACCCTGCAGGTTGAATCAGGCCCGCAGGCCTTGCTTTAGAGCATGTAGGAGATGGCCAGTCCAATGTTTTATTGCATAGGCAGAGTTCCATGCCTGTATCTTTGCTGCTCTAATTGTAGTTCACTTATGATGTCAAACTTAACCATGCAACTGGGCTTTATGACTCCCATAGGTACACTTCTCACAAAGCATTCATTTTCAGGGCATTTGACCTGAAGGGAATTTGCAAAGATTATATTTTCATTCAGCCACAATACTTACTAATTATAAGAACTATTAATTTGCAACCTCCCACCACAAAGTGCTATAAAGAAAAGAGGTTTTAAAATCCCCAACCAGAATAAATATTACATTTGAGAGAATAAAATTTCTGGAGTTTCCCCACACAGGTTTTTCTCCAGTATCAAAAGAATATGGTTTCCTTTCAACAATGAGCTTTCTGTGAAAATAAAGCTTCACCCGAGTTTAATGAGAATATGAAATATAGTATGACTGTTTCAGCAGCTTTGAAAAATCACAGCATGGATTCAGAGATTAACAGTATTCCATCCCTTATCCCCGCTTACATTTGCTTTTTCATGTGACTCCTAACTTCTTTTTTCTCCCTCCTCTCTTCAACAGGGCCATGCAGAGGGACAAAGCGCTGTATCTTACCTGAAAATATTTTGGAAATGCATCTCTTCTTTTCTCTGAGGAATGCAGGAAAGTCTTTTTCATCATGGATTGCTTTATGCAGTCAAGGCAGTTCTGCATTTATTTAGAACATATAAAGTCGCTAAGCACTTAGGACTATATTTGCTGGTGGGTCATTCACTCTGGGAAAAAAATGTCTTGTTCCTCCACCCCTCCTTTCTTTTTCTTTCTCCTTCCTTAAATGGACATTGCTTTTCTTCCTTCCTTGCAGGAGGAGGATTGGACCATTTGGATTTTGTTGATTTTTATTTTTGCTGTGAAGTGCTGCGCTAGTAACTGCCTTAGCAACTGTAGATGTCTTGGATAAAAGTCCTGGATTTTCCATTGGTTTTCATAATGGGTGTTTATATGAAACTACTAAAGACTTTTAAAATGGCTTTATGTAGCAGTCATAGCAAGTTGTAAATAGCATCTATGTTTCACTCTCCTAGAGTATAAAATGTGAATGGTTTTTGTAGCTAATTGTACTTTGAAACTGGCTCATTCCAGTTTATTGATTTCACAAAGGGGGTTAAATTGGCAAACATTCATATTTTTACTTCATTTTTAAGCAACTGACTAATAGTTCTATATTTTCAAACTCTGAAAAGATGAAAATTATTCCCAAATGATTTTAATTAAACAGAAATTGGCTTTGTGTCATTATACAAAGAAAAAAGTGATATTGGGAAAAGAGCAAACACATTTATTTTGTACTGCCTAAAACTGCTTTTTTATCACTTTATGTGTAACAGTTAGTAAATGTCATTTATGTCCTCTTATGTATAAAACTGCCAAATGCTTTCTTGATATTTTATTATATGCAGAAACAGATTGGAAACAGCTAAATTATAATCTTTACATATGGCTCTGTATTATTGTTTCTTCATCCTGTGTCTGTATTTAATCTTTTTTATGGAAGCTGTTGCGCCTATTTATGAAATAATAAATATAGGTGTTTGTAAGTAAATTTGTTAGCATCTTAAAAAGGATTTTTTTTAAAAAAAATTACTTTTGTGGGCATCAGTGTATTTGCTGCTGATATGATTTTTTTTCCTGTGAGATAAATAAAGCCAACCAGCTTTTGTGGCAGAAAATGGAAATAAAAAGAAATTATTCTGTACTTCATATGTTGAACTGAGACCAAAACAGGGGAAAAAATAATTCCACTCTATTAAATCAAAACTTTTTAAAATCTTTCTTGCTAAGCTCAGTCTTGAGCTAGCATGATGATGAAAGAGTGCACCCAAAGACTGTGGAGGGAAAGATTCTTCCCCCTTTTCTCTTCTGTGAAAGGAAGATTACTGCATATTCATAGGGATTGTGTTGGTTGTAGAGGTCATTCAACTGCTCATGAAGTAGAAAAAGAACAACTTATAGCTGTGCAGCCCCTATAATCTACTTGAATTGCTAGACTACTGCTATAATTCTGAAGCAAGCCTTTACATATTCAAATAATATTTCACCTGCTCTAAAAAAAAATGATCAGGAGAAAGGAATAATTATAATGGAGAGAAAATCCACAAAATTTATTACTGTTATGAAAGCACAAAGTAGAGTTCCATTATCCTTTGGGGTATGGAGTAGCAGGAAAAACATGATTCATTGCTTCTTTTCTTGCTGGCCCAATAGGAGAACAGAAAATGAAAAACCAACATTGAATATGCGTAAGGGCTATTGTCATGGATAGTGAAGAATAAAGCAGCTTTGATAAATCTACCTTGGATTTTAAGAGAGCAAATGGGTGCAGGCAAGTGAGGGGAAGAATGAATTATTGATTTATACCAGTGTTTCTCAACCTTAGCAACTTTAATTTGTGTGGATTTCCAAGTTCTAGAATTCCCCAGCCAGAATAGCAGAATAACGGATATTAAAAGGTGCATCTGATTTCCTATCTGTAAAGTGAATATATATGAAACTGTTCTAAGTAATGACTTCTTGTTTGGTAGCTTTTTCCCATTTTAAACCATATAGTATCTATAGACGTATGGTGACATTCTGCCTACTTACTCTTGATTATGATCTCTGACATTGAAGGAATTTCCCCAAATTTGGAAAAATAGGCTTCTTTTTATAAAGATGAACAATATCTGACAATGTCTGTGTCTCCACATTTGGAAGCTTCTTAGATAATAATACACAATATGTAAAGAAAAACTATGGTATTTACCTTTGCTGTAAACTTAACAATATTTAAATGCAAAAGAAAATGATATAATCTCCCACCTTTCATGGTAAAAAAAACCAAACCACTTGGGAGGAAATAAATCTATCAACTATCATCTTAATATTTCCCCAAAAATCTTTAAGCTTCTCTGCTAAGCAGTTGGATTCTGCTTTATATATAAAATAGAGACATTATAATAATTAGAAAAAGAATGTTATTCAAATGCCAAAGAAATACAGTATATTTGGTTTGATAGTAACCTTGAAACATTTCAACATGCAAGAACTAATAGTGAAAAACAAATGTGATTATTCAAACAGCTGTAGATGAGGCCTAATTTTATTATTCTTAGTCCATAAAGAAATTCATGATTGCACTGTTTGTCTTTATATTGAGTTGTTCATCAGCACTAATAATTAGTTAATGTTTTCTATTAATTTTATTTTAATAAAACATCAAATCCCACTGACATGAATGCTAAATAATTTCAATAAGTAACTGTGAATCAGACTTGACAGGATTTGATAAGAAAGTCTGTATTCTGTTGGCATCTTTATAGAGAAGATTTAGAGACATAACCTAGTATTTAATTTCAATATGAAGCATAGTCCAAAGTAGAAAAATATATTAATGACAGTTAAATGACATCTACAGGGATTGCTTCTTGAAACTGCTAGAGTAACAAGCTTACACAGAACATTATGAAAGTTGCTATTGTCCAGGAAACAATAGGATATACTGTTTAATTATTTACCTGAACCCTAAGAATTAAAATCATAACATGTAAAATGATAAAAACTGTCCATTGAAAAGTATAACTTTACAAGTATGAATGTTGTGCAAAAAGGCTGGACTGACATCTATAGATAATCAATTTTAAATCGAAACTATATTTTTCTTTGACGTACATTACCAAGCTTAGACTATGCTTTGTATCTGTAATGCAATGCACTATGCATTCTTTAAAAAAATAAATTTTGCATACTACATTTTTTTGATAATAAAATCAAAACTATATTTGCAGACTGCAAAATACAACTAAAAGAATTTAAATATATGAAATGCACACAAAGTACTAAATATGCTAATTATTTTGCTATTTGGAGAAAATCTCAATTATTCATATATATATATATATATATATGTGTGTGTGTGTGTGTGTGTGTGTGTGTGTGTGTGTGTGTGTGTGTGTTTGTTTTATTTATGCTGATAAATAAATAAATAAAAAATATTGGGTTTCTGTCTGGATGGTCTCTTGTGACGAGCCGAAGACAGAGAGTGGAAGTGTGACCTTCCTCCCATATTTGGGCATACCAGGGGTTGTGACTTTAAATATATATATATATATATATATATATATATATATATATATATATATATATATATATATATATATATATATATATATATACCTCATATTAAACTGTAAAGATAATATATATATATATTTTAAAAAAAACTCATATTAAACTGTAAAGATAAAGTGACAAAGTACCTTCAGTTGTGCGTGCTTCAAAAATTATTTAGACCAGCAGTTCCTAACCTTTCCAGCTTGGTAGCCCGGACCAGGGCAGGGGTGGGTGGCTGAATGCAGACGAGCAGAGGGCGCTTGTGCTTGCGCGCAAAGCTCCACTCGCACAAGAGGAGAGCACTTGTGCTCATGCACGAAGCTTCAGTTACATGAGTGGCAGGCACTTGCGCTCGCACACAGAGCTCCACTCATGCAAGTGAAGAGTGCTTGTTTACTGCTCACGCAATTGGAGCTTCATGTATGTATGCTTGCCCATCTGTCCTGCAGCCCTGTTTCAAACAGGCTGTAGCCCAGTAATGGGCCATGGTCTGGGGTTGGAGACCCGATTTAGATGAAGTGCTTCAGATCTTATACAAGCACAGCAGCTCTTCATTTAAACAACTCTTCTTTCAGGATTCTGGATGTATCTGAAAAAAGAGTTAGTTTATGAGTTAGTTTGACATTAGTAAATCTTGTCTTTAATGCAGATGCTCCTTTTGAAGGCTCCTGTGGAAGCTTGGGGGATGAAGGGGGTGACTTTTATTAATAGCAGAATAATGTACTGCTTGTGCCTGCATGCAGTTTGAAGCCCAACTTTTAAAATAATTTTCAAATTGTTCATATCTCTAAAACACAGAAAATAGAAGTGGGCAATTCTGTCATAATTTCTCTGGGTACCATAGGATAGAATTGGTTGGGTTTGATCTTCAAATCTATCTAGGGTATATAATAAGTATATGATAAGAAGAGTATAATAATATTTATAATCCTTCCAAAGTCTTGGTCATCTTCATGACTAGCTACCTAAAAGAAGATAAGCAATAACATGCTACAATTATTTTAACTATTGAATTAATCCATTTGAAGGATTTAAATATCATGTTAATTAAGGTTCACATATGCAACTATAAGCACCAAGTCTTTTTTTCTGATCTGGTCAAGCATCTGACACAAACACAATTTATTTGCTATAGCTTTCTCACAAATAGTTTTTTTTTTATGTAGGCAAATATTAATTCAAATATGCAAGCATTCACAGGAGTCATTAAAAGCTAGCAGCCAGTGATAAGAAAACAAGGGAGCAACAATAATGCATTTTCTTTCAAAAGAGTTATGAAAAATATAATTTATTACTGTTCAGAAACAAAATACTAAGACTGCAATTAGATACACATTTACCAGAGAGTAAACTTTATTTAAAGATCTTAAAATAGAGTTACATATCCCTCATCAAACCTGCATGATTTCCATTTACATTTTTCGAAAGAAAACATTTAGTTTTAATCAGCAAAGGAAGACATTATAGTCTATTAGCTGACTCTACCATTAACTCCAAGATAACATAGCTAGTAATCAATTACATGAGATGTTCCTCCATTTCATTCATTCCAATATAGTGTTGTATTCCAAATTTTCCAAATCAATAATGCTAGAGGAAAACATCTATAAAACAGCTATCACAATAAAGTTAATGATACATATATGACATATTTAAGCACCGACAATACAGTGTTTGTTTATTAATATCCTGCCAGATGGGTAGCAATATGCATTGGTAAAATCTCCAGGGATAAAATTGAGTATGAAGCAGTCAAACATTGTGCAATTCTACCAAAATATTTTTATACATTCATAATTTACCACACACCACTAGTATAACAATAATAGTTTTCTAACAAAATAAAATAAAACAATCCATTTATCATTGTGCATCACAAACTATATTCTTCTTGGTAAAGCTACCTTAATCCCAAATACAAATTTTAGGTTATGTATCCATATAAATAAAGTTTCCAGACTTGTTATTACATTTGATTCTATCAGTTTATTATAAAATTATGTAAACCTATTACCTAACATACATTGGCAGATATTAATATAAACAGCAATTGTGTTGTTGTACATTTCATAGTCAGATACTAATTATTTCACCAAACGCAATATTTTATGAAGATTACATAGCCTGTCAGGGACATATGTGAAATCACTGCCTATTTATCACACAGTTTATAAGTGGCATAGTATAAGGTTAAGCCCACAGATCTTTGCTAGATGAACTGTTCAGAAACAGGATTCTTCAACTGCTGTATCTGTCAATGTGTTTGCAAGTACCTTTCTTAGAAGATAAAACCACAGGTTTTCCTGCACATGATTTGGAGTATTGTTCTTGACGCCAAACACATGCTTTCTGGAGAGTGGGTTTTTTTACTCCAAAAGCTTAACTTTCCATCTGTCACTGAGCCAATAGCAAGTACCGGGCAGGTCGGTAGGAAGTACAGTACTTGAAGCTCAGATTCCAAAGTTAAGTGTGCCAGAATTTTATAAATCAGAAAATCACAGTTTTTAACAGTTGGATTATTATGTATGAACAGGAGAGAGGATGAGTTCAAGATTCAGACAGTTAGATTTGTACAGTAGGATTATAGAATACTGCAGAACGATTAATCTTTTCTTTTATGGTGAGATAAGGTTTTTAAAAAGTTTTTTGAATCTATTTCTATATCTGATCAAAGTTAATGTGCAGCAATGAAAAGCTGTTAAATATCCAAAATAAAGAAAGTGTGTATGTGTGTGTGTATGTAATTATATACACATTTTTACACACACACATATATTGATACATATTAAAGTCATGCTGCAAACACTGTTATTTCCTTGGAAATAAAAAAATTAAAACAAATGCTTCTTAGGTTTTTAAAACCGATTAACAGAACACACAAGCATCACACATGTTTAATACCCTCTTGTTTTCATGGAATTAGTTATACTGTTGCTTGAATCCTAGTCCTAAACAGGGTTTATGGACAAAACACACTTTTTGTCCATCTGTTTTGTATCTCAGCAACTACGAACAATCTTAGAATCAAACATTAGGAATACAGATCATAATGTGCCATTGTGCCTTAATAACAATGCATATAACAATGAGCTACAATTTAAGCTGATTTGGCCTTTTCTACAGGACTCACGGTTCTTTGTTTTTAGATTAACACTGACCTTTTCAAGTTGCATCAGGCTGAAGTAATTTGTCAGAACAGATATGAATTGCATTTGCAAAGAATAATTGTGATGTATCTTGCCCATAAATTTCACCTAATTCTGGCTAAATAAATTAACATATTTTTCTAAAGCAGCCTAACCCCAAAATACTTGCACCTAACTTTCTGAAATTAGTGTTTTCATTGCATTAGGCATCAGATATCCTAATATTCCTGTAAATGTTACCCCATTCTTAGAAAGATTTGAAAATATTTGTGGTTTCTCCTTGCTAGACCAGAGTCAAAGTTATAAATATAGCCTTAAAAGATGTCTGATTACAGGACAATTAATATTCAGCCAATATTCATATTGGGCTATGTCAAATAGCCTAAAGAAGTGACATCATCATTATTGGAAAATTTATAAAAAAATTGCCTTGGGTCAGGCCTTTAAATAATAAACAACTTTAAATCAGAAGACAGCTGAACCAAAAAATATTATCATAAATTCTGAAAAAATGTCCAAAATATTTTGTTACCTAAGGCTGAAGCTCTATCACTTGCCATCCCATCTTCACCAAACACAAGATTGCATTATCCAAGTGACAAATGATTGAAGTAGTGACAAATGATTGAAGCTTGCCCCAATGCTCTTTGTAGTTGTTTCAAAACTTTGATAAAACTATTTATTTGAGAGAAATTATGCTAGAAAATTAATTAAAAATTAAAACTAATAGAAAAATAGGTAATGTATGTTATTATTATCATCTATATCACAGGTTCAACCATGTGGATTGTTTTCATATCACTTAGGCTTCATTTTGTAATATGCAAAGGAATATATTTGAAAGCTTTTTTAAAAAAACTATAAGTGTAAGATTATAAGTAACTTGCTAATTTATTCTTTCCTGTATAATATCCATTATTAATCTAGTGATTTCAGTCCCTTCTAATCTGTGCTAGATTCTAAACAGGAAAAAAATGTTCTTACTTTATTTAAAATATACCAAGTGAAAAGTAAGTTCACTATTCTGATAAAAATGGAAATAGATAAATATTTTAATGTCAAGAAATTAAAATAAAGACATTTGCCCTCTTAGGAGAATCTATGAACTTGATGTCGATAAACAAGAAAATAAACAGATTAATCTTAATTGCAAAACACGGTACTCTAACATAAGATTATTCCAGCATATTCAAATACCTGCCAACTCCAGTTGCATTTGCATTTACATCCTTCCTTGTTTTTGCTGTTACTATTATCACCAGCATTTCCCTGCCATTCTTTGGAAAGTTAATCCAAGATAACTTCAATGTCCAAACCAGCTACAATAAACTCTTGAATAGATCAAGAGTACTGAGTTAGTCTTATCCAAAATAAGGAACTTAATAACAACAACAAAAACAACAAAAACAACAGGATTGAGTATTTCTTCAAGAAGATGATGAATGAGCTTTATCATTCATTTCAGTTTTCTGTGTGTGCACTACAACTCCTGGCTGGATGTATCACATAATGCTGATTTCAAATAGAAGAAAAGCCTTGATGGATTAGGCCAAGAGCAACTTATTCTAGACCAGTGTTTCTGAACCTCAACTTTAAGATGTATAGACTTCAGCTCACAGAATACCACAGCCAATTTAATAACTCAATTTCAAGCAGTGAGAAGAAATCTTAGTTGACTAAATCTTTGCATTCAATGGCTGCATGGTTTAAGTAAGCAATGATTGGCTGAAAAGATTCTTTACTAACTCTAGAATCTTGGCCCATACTGTCCTGACCACATTTTTTATTTGGTGAAGACAAAGGAACTCTAATACATGTTTAAGAATTAATATGAACTAAAATATACAAAGTTCAAATAATACATTCATTAAAATTTGCATATTTCCATAGGTATCAATAATTACAAGACATTCAATAAATCCGGATCACAATTATGAAGGCAACAAAGATGTATTTCCTTATTTTCCAGAACTGGGGGGTAATTCCGTTCCATCCAAGTTGTAATATTACAACTTGAAAGGGGATTTGTCTTTCCATTTAGAGATGTCCTTGAGTCAAGCTTGGTTTTTGTTACTATATCCATACAATTTTCTTGGCAGAATTATGGAATGATTTGCCATCATCTTCTTGTAGGACGTTTTTAACTTTCCAATCTAGCCAACAGCACTGAAACTCCCAGTTGGTCCTTCATCCAAATATTAACTGCATTTTAATTAATTTTAATTAAACTTCTGAAAGATACTTCTCATCTTAACATGTTCATTTCCATTGTCTGTCACTTTTCATATTTTCAGATAATAGTTTGAGGTTGGGAAAAAAGCTGCAAACACTAATCCAAACATGGCTAAATACCACTTCAGGGATTAATTTTTTACCAAAAACGGCATTTTATTTCTGAATTAATTTTAGCTTGCCAAAGTTACAAGATGCATGCTTAATAATATCACTATGAGAAGTTATGGTCAAATATTTTGATCTTTTTTCATAATTTGGAATATATAGCAAAACTGGGAAATATATTTGTTAAGCTTTGCAAAGGCCTAGTGCATTCCTTCTGTAACCTTGAGATGATTACAAATGGTGCTATGATAATTATTGCTAAAAACTGCATATGACCTACCTTTCTAGCATTTTATGCAAAAACATTAATACGGAAATATCCACAAGAGTGTAAAAAAGTCAAGATAATGGCCATACCTACACAAGAAAGCCACAATTCATTTTAAAAATGCCTGCTTTGATCATGCTTTGATACAAACATTCCCAGATACAAACCTTGCATTTGCAAGGTTTATTTCATTATTAATTGATATTGGATTTATTCAATTTGTATGCCGCTCTATTCCCGAGAGGCTCAGGGCGGCTAATAGATATCTCTCATCTATCTGTCATTTATCTATTTATTTACAATAGCAGAGTTGGAAGGGACCTTGGAGGTCTTCTAGTCCAACCCCCTGCCTAGGCAGGAAACTATACCCGTTTCAGACAAATGGCTATCCAACATCTTCTTAAAGACTTCCAGTGTTGGGGCATTCACAACTTCTGGAGGCAAGCTGTTCCACTGATTAATTGTTCTAACTGTCAGGAAATTTCTCATCAGTTCTAAATTGCTTCTCTCCTTGATTAGTTTCCACCCATTGCTTCTTGTTCTTCCCTCAGGTGCCTTGGAGAATAGTTTGGCTCCCTCTTCTTTGTGACAACCCCTGAGATATTGGAACACTGCTATCATGTTTCCCCTAAGCCTTCTTTTTATTAAACTAGACATACCCATTTCCTGAAACTGTTCTTCATATATTTTAGTCTCCAGTCCCCTAATCATCTTTGTTGCTTTTCTCTGCACTCTTTCTAGAGTCTCCACATCTTTTCTACATCATGGCGACCAAAACTGAATGCAGTATTGCAAGTGTGGCCTTACAAGGCATTATAAAATGGTATTAACACTTCACGTGATCTTGATTCTATCCCTCTGTTTATGTAGCCTAGAACTGTGTTGGCTTTTTTGGAAGCTGCAGCACATTGCTGGCTCATATTTAAATGGTTGTCCACTAGGACTCCAAGATCCCTCTCACAGTTACTACTATTGAGCAAGGCACCACCTATACCGTACCTGTGCATTTTGTTTTTCTTGCCTAAATATAGAACCTTACTCTTTTCACCATTGAATTTCATTTTATTAGATAGTGCCCAATGTTCAAGTTTGTCAAGATCCTTCTGTATCTTAAACCTCCCTTCTGGAGTGTTGGCTATTCCTGCCAGCTTGGTATCATCTGCAAATTTAATGAGTTCCCCATTTATTCCCTCATCCAAATCATTGATGAAGATGTTGAAGAATACTGGGCTTAAAACAGAGCCTTGGGTACTCCACTGCATACTTCCCTCCATGTAGATGCAGTTCCATTGAGGAGTACACGTTGAGTGTGGGTTGGTCAGCCAGTTACAAATCCATCTGGTGGTGATGCTGTCTAACCCACATTTTTCTACTTTATCTAGTAGTAGGTTATGGTCTACTTTATCAAATGCCTTACTGAAGTCCAAGTAAATTATATCGAAGGCATTCCTCTGGTCCACTAATTTTGTCACTTTGTCAAAGAATGCAATAAGATTAGTCTGGCATGATCTGTTTTTGACAAACCCATGTTGGCTTTTGGCTATTACTTTGTTTATTTCTATGTGTTTGCTAATTCGTTGCTTGATTGTCTTTTCCAGAATCTTTCCTGGTATTGAGGTCAGGCAGATAGGTCTGTAGTTTTCTGGATCTATTTTTTCCCCTTTTTTGAAGATTGGAATCACATCAGCTCTTTTTCAGTCCTCTGGCAGTTCCCCGGTGCTCCAGGATCTCTGAAAGATATAGTTCAGTGGTTCAGAGATCTCGTCTGCCAGTTCATTCAGAACCCTGGGGTGTAATCCATCCGGTAATGGTGATTTGAACTTGTCTAGGGTAGACAGGTGCTCAGTTACCATTTTCTTCCCTATTTATCTATCTCTGTCTGTCTGTCTATATCTATATCTATATCTATATATCTATCTCTATATCTATCTATCTATCTATCTATCATCTATATATCTATATCTATATCTATATCTATATCTATATCTATCTATATCTATATCTATCTCTATATCTCTATATCTCTATATCTCTATATCTCTATATCTCTATATCTCTATATCTCTATATCTCTATATCTCTATATCTCTATATCTCTATAGATATAAATATAGATATAGATATAGATATAGATATAGATATAGATATAGATATAGATATAGATATAGATATAGATATAGATATAGATATAGATATAGATATAGATATAGATATAGATATAGATGTATGTGCAGAGCTGTTAGGAGAAAAAAAACAACTGAGGACAAGGAGTCGACTCAGGAAGCAAGGAACACATGGACCCTGAATGGCCTGTCCCTGGCTGGGGAATAAATAGAAGGAAAGGGAAGTGGTTGTTGTAGGGGACAACAGTTCGGATTTCTGAAGATTTGGCTCAGAAACTGCTTGCCAGAACTTAATTTGCAGCTTTGCGGCTAGGAGCTCACAACCTGGCAATTATTGCGAGGAACTTATATGGTCTATTACTGCAGTTAACTCTTTGAAGGACTATTGCCAGGACTTTTCAATGGGTGAAATGATATTAATTCGAAGGAGATAAATGAAGAGGGGTTTTTGGTGACAAGGAGTTTGTTTCTTTTCTCTCCTAAGACTAGGCCAGAACACTGTCTGTCTGTTTGTCTATCTATCTATCATATACCTCTACTTACCTACCTTGAGAGCAGTAATTATAAGTAGCACCTTGTGGTGGTTTACCAACATGTGTTGTTGCAAGTTCTTTTTTTAAAAAAATGAAACTTTTTCTTGAAAAATTGATTTATGTCCCAAATTACATTGCTTAATACTATAAGATCCTGAGGCAGAATGGTATAATTTATTTCATTTCTTTCTTACTTTTAATTTTCCAAAATCAAGAAGAGATAGCCTGAAAGATAAAAGCTTCAGTACTAAGAAGCAAAGGAGGGGCATATAGACTTAGTGAGCTTCTGGAAAAGAAGATTTGAAAACTCGACCTTTCACTCTACAGGTCCTCCCATGTCACTATAGGAGTGATGAACAAGAACTGTGACTGACCTCAGACAAATCATGCTATTGTTTTCTGCATTGCCTGAAGTCATTAGATTGGCTTTAAAAGAAGCCTGAAAATACATTTTTATATATGTACTTCTCAGAATAATCCCTAAATTGTTCATTACATTCAGAGGTTTTTCAAAAGTACTACACATTCTTAAATTGCTACTGTTCTGCTACTGGGCACTTTATTACTTCTCTAGCCCTATTAAATATAATAAGGTGAAAAGAAGCAACAGAGAATAAACTGTGGAGTACAGTTCATGAACAAATAACCAAAGCAACAAAAAATTGGTTACTTCCTAGGAGTAATGAAGATGAAAGATAGGTAGCTCAAGTAATAAAATGACCCCCAGTGCATTTGTTTGTAAAATAAATATGATCTGCTGAAGTGAGACTTACAAACCAAGTTCAAGAGTCAAGGGAAACCCAGCATACAGAGAATTACAATAATCCAACTTGGAGATAACCAGGGCACATAACAGCTATATTTAGATCAGAACCTGAAAGAAAAGGGCAGACCTGATCGAATTCTCAGGTAACAGAAGCAACCCCAAACCACAGCACTAACCTGAGATGACATGGCTCTAAGATGGCCACTGAATCGCGAGCCTTGGACACAATCCATAATTCCTCAATTTCTAAGAATGATCAGGCCAACATTCTATTTACATTCTGCCAAATGCTTCTCCCTATCCAACACCGACATTTTTGTTGTGTCAAAGCAGACCTTTCAGGTGGCTTATGAGCATCCACTGGGACAGCACACTGAAAGCCCAGCCATGTCCAAACCCACTGAAATGTAGAGCGGGGTATTATCTACAAGTAGTCCTCAACTTGAAACCAGTCATGTAGGAACTTTTCAAAGTTATAATGGACTCACAAAAGCTACTTACAACCTGATTCCAAAGTTACATCTCCTCCCCAACAGCCACCTGATAGCATTTTGGGTTTTGGCAATCAGCCCGTATTCATAGCCATTTGCAACACCTTGCAGTGATATAAACATGATTTAAATGTTTATGAAAACATTTTTTTTTCATAAACCAACATTTACTTGGGGGTGGGAATCTGATACTCAATGAGTTCAATTAATCACCATAGAATCTACTTAATAACAGTGACATTGACTTTTACAATTGCTGCAAAAAGGACATAAAATCAGGTCTGGTCACATAACTAATGACTTGTTTTAGGACCATCACAAGTTACAACCATAATTGCTAGGCTACATTATGGTGGTAAGTCAAGGACTATCTGTACATATCTATGACATAACAACCCATATGGTTTAATAAGTTTTACCAATGCCTACACATATATATTGATTTTGAATTCAATATATGATTTGAAATTAAAATCAATATAAGCTGTGTCCTGCCTTTGTAGTTATTGTGGAACACTACAAAGGCAGGGTACAGGAGCTGAAGAAAATATGCCCACTATTAATAGTTCCAACAGCAAAAATGGAAAGACTGGCGTCATCCATCAGTAAAAAGGAAATATATTTCCGTATTATAGCCAATTCTATATTGCTCTAGAATAATTCTTAAGTGTTGCAGAGCATCCTGATTTTGTTCTCCATTCCTGCTTTTCAGTTATCCTCTTCACCTACAAACTGCACTGCACTGCACTGCACAGTTTCTCCTAACTTATTAGTCCGCATAGCTCATTTTAAAGATCCTCTCAGAACATAGCATTGAGACCAGGATGGGCAGCTGGAAGAAACCCATATGTATACCTACAAGCTGTCTAACTAGCAAGCAAATCTATCCAGCACAGAATGGGCGGGGTGGGGGGACACTTTGGAAAGCAAAACCAAGCAATTTCCATCTTCCTCTGACCACTGAAATTGCCATTTCACACTGCCTCCGTATCTGTTTTCTCTGCGTTGAAAAATGGGTAGGCTTGTAGTAAGGAAGAAGAACAGTCTATCATTGTGTCTAATGCTAGTATAAAGACATTACAGGATTTGTTACAAACCTTGGATAGTGAGAATCTCAACTTTAACACATTCTAAGTTATTTAAGTCTCTACAATATGATAAACTAGAAGATATACAAAAAGGGGAAAGGTCTAAACTGGTTTATACCAGTTATTTTTCTTTTCTTTTTTGGTATTTTAATTCTTGTTGAATTTGTTTTTCTTATTTTTTTCCTTTTATTAATACATATAAACACAAATAAACATACACAGTAATTATACAATAGAGACTTCAGTAACCAATTCAAGACCAAAAACGTATTGCACAAAAAATACTTTGATATAATCTACATAATTTTTCCCAATATTATACTTAATTTTGTATGTTTTTTCTTATATTTTACTCAATTTTATGGAAAAATATAATTTATTCTAATAATACCATTATCCTGTTGTAACTAAACTGACAAGAGTATTTTTCTTTCCTTTATTTCCGTTACTGAATATAAAATAAAATAAAATAATTTTAATTAATTAATATCATTGTATTGAAACTACAATGTATCAAGATTTGCAACAATATAATTAAAAAAGAATATCAACTCAACGGTCGCTAAGTGTGAAAATGGTCGCTAAGTGTGAAAAATGGTCATCAGTCACTTTTTTCAATGCCATTGTAACTTTGGTCACTAAACCCGTTATACCACCTTTCTTGCCGCAGCTGATAAGTTAGTAACATAAGTGAATCTGGTTTCCACATTTGACTTTGTCAAAAGGTCACAAAAAGCAATTACATGACCCCAGGACACTGAAACCATCATAAATACGAATCTGTTGCCAAACATCAAAATTTTGATCGTGTGACCATGAGGATGCTGCAACGGTCGCTAAGTGTGAAAATGGTTGCATCGTGATGGCCACCTCATCTGTTTTATATGTGGGTCACATCCACATTTAAAACAGGTAGAGCCTGCATTGGAATATTCTAACTGCTATCTTGCTGATTTTAACACCCAGCTCCTATTCATCTTGCTAAGTGCTCACTTCTTTTTGTAGAGACAGATTCCATGAAATTTGCATTTCTATCATATATAAAGTAACCATATGCAAAATAAATCCTGTATACTTTGATTTTATCAGATGGCATTATGTTCCTAAGTGTGAAAAATGGTCATCAGTCACTTTTTTCAATGCCATTGTAACTTTGGTCACTAAACCCATTATACCACTTTTCTTGCCACAGTTCTTAAGTGAATAACTGCAGCTGGTATTTTGTATTTTGGATAGAATCTTTTTTTTAAATAGTCTAAGACAATTTAAAAAAAGAATCCACACAGAATAAAACTATTTTAAAAAATCCTATGCACAATAAATAAAATATGATTTTAAAATACATTAAAAAATAAAAGAAAAAAACCCGGCTCACTTACCAGCAGGCACAAGTGAGCACTCCAAGTCAATCCAGAATGATGTAGATGTTAATCCAAAGAACTGAGCAAATTAAAATGGTGAAATTAGTCCCAGGGAAATGTTTTTCAAAGAAACCTTGATTATGATGAGGAGCCACCATTTTCCCCACACGAGCCGACCTCCAACCTCCGTGCCCCTCCCCTCCAGGAAATCCAGGAAGGAACAGTCGCTACTTCTCTAGCCAAAGTATTTCCTGGAGCTCTATGGTACTGGGTCATCTTTTCTTATAAAAGGAAGTAAAAGGGGCGGGGAGGTTCCGTTTTATTGCTTTAATGTTTTAATATCTTCAATGAAAGTACTGAGACATAAAGAGGGGTTAACTTAGACAGAGTGTCTTTTGTCTTGCCCCAGTTAGGATTTCTTAAGCAAATCCACTGCGCTTTCAACATCAAGCCAGAAAATCGGGACTTTTTTAAAACGCCGCGGGACATGGGACAAATTATTAGAAATCGTGACTGTCCCGCCAAAATTGGGATGTCTGGTCACCTTAATCTAATCCCTTGTCTTCATAAAAATTAACAGCTTTGATATTAGCATTTTTTAGAGTTTAATGAATTTCATGCCAGTAAAGAAATATCATCTCAGTCAAATGAATAAAATAGCCTCAGTGCTGATTCCAGAAACTTGGTTCCCTATCTTACATATTTTTCCAATATCTCATAATTAAGACTGTATTTTTTTCTTAGTGCAAGCACTGCTACATAAGGAGGCTATCAGTTTTCATTTATTAATGTCCTTGAAGCTCAAGTCCTAAGACATTGAACAGGACTTTCTAAAAGCTCCTAACATTAATTTGGGCCCTTAGCATACTTGGAGTTGCTAGGATCCTTTATCAACATCTGCCAATAAGTAGTAGCATCAAAAAGCATTTCACTGAGCATATCTATTCAAACTCATGCAACGTCAACATTTTCTTGTGAACTGTGATGCATTTATTTAGGCAACCATCTCTATTAAAGGCAGAAATGTAGAAGCTCCATGCAGATCCCCCATATATTCCTAAACTAAAATTTCCAGCATTGCCAGTACTAGCTGTAATTCAGTCGTGTTTCCTAGCATTGCCAGTACAACTTTTTGAAGCTGTAATTCAGTCATGTTTAGAAAGCTATAGGTCACCAGACTGAAGAAAACTGAGCTAAATGCTGGAACAAAAGATGTTGTTTTATTTGGTATTTATTAATTAATGGGAAAAATTTTAGTATTAATTTTTACAATATTTTTCAAAGAATAGCAGAGTATTCTTCTTTCCACTCTAACTTTGGCAACTTGGCCCAAAGTCATTCAGTGCTGAGCAGGTACTTGAACTTGAGAATCTCCAGTTAGTTCTAATGGTATATGTAATTAATTTGAAACAGGAGTGGCACTTTGCAATAATTACAGGGCAAAAACATTTGGGCAATGCTTATTATCTGGCAAACAGGATGCTACATCCCTTACAACTGAGACCACTAGAAAAAGGATAGGAGGAATACCAGTGGACCCACGTCAGTATGCTTGTTGATAGGTGACTTACCATAGATGAGATCAGGGATCAGGCCAATGGCATTTATGCCTTTTGCTATTTCTACCTAAGTAAGTAAATTTCTTCTCACATCTAGTTACTCGTCTCTTCTCCCTTCTTTCTTTTCCCCTTTTGTGAGATATTCAACCTATCATACTATATTGGACCTCAAATATAAAGAAGTTATGTTGCCTGATCACGTTGCGCTGTGATAAATGGGACATTAAAGTACACACATTCATTTCTAAGTTTCTGTAACCCTTTTCACTTCAATACATCACACCACACTCTGCAAATTCTCTTTCTTGGGACTTGTGAGAAGTATGGCAACATTGTGACAAACTGGCTGATTAATAAAATAATAATCCTAATCACAGCAGTCATGATGTCAACCCTGGTAGACTCTCTAAGAATTTGCAAACTTTGATAGTATTGAGCATTCCAAGTATTGACAAGGGAACTGTCCAGATGACTACAATAATATTGATAAATATGAACATGGATGCATTTCTGTTTCCAAATGGGTTGCTTGTAAGAACATTTGCTGCAAACCTTCTTTGCTGCAATAGGCCAAAGGTCTGTAGGTCACTATTGAGCTAACCCATCCATGTGAATTAATCCAATAGTACTGGATGTCTAATGATGTTTGTCCATTTTATAGATACAGCTGGGATAGTGCTTGCATAAACAGAATGCTAATATAAAATGACCAGTTGCCATAAGGGTGACATAAACCTTGATATTGCAGTTATAGGAAATTGTGAGCAGTACAAAGACAAGGCTCTGAATTACAGAGCTTTTTGTTTTTTAAAAAAAGGCTTCATGGAAAAAATAAGATTACTGCATAATGCCCTTTCAGAAAGGCTACAGCTCTGTGTGTTACAAGCAGAGGATCACGGGTCCAGTCTCCATTAGCTACAGGAACATTGGCAAAAACTCTTGTCTGGTGACTCTAGAAGTTCATAGTGAATATAAGGACCTGATTCAGCAGGCAGCTGTTCTTTGCATTCCTAGCAAGATGTGAGAGACAACACCTGAAGGATCTAAAAGCCTTTTACAAAAATATACTGTAATCACTAGAGGCAGACAACTAATAAGTAGCAATAGCAATAGCAGTTAGACTTATATACCGCTTCATAGGGCTTTCAGCCCTCTCTAAGCGGTTTACAGAGTCAGCATATTGCCCCCACAGTTTGGGTCCTCATTTTACCCACCTCGGAAGGATGGAAGGCTGAGTCAACCCTGAGCCAGTGAGATTTGAACCGCTGAACTGCAGATAACAGTCAGCTGAAGTGGCTGCAGTACAGCACTCTAACCACTGCGCCACCTCGGCTCATATTTTACAAAGAATTAAAAATCAAAGTGGGCAGCATTTTGGATACAAAAGCAAAATGCAGAAGGACAATCTCTACCTGCAACCTAAGAATTTCTATTTTTTTCTCTGCGATTGCTCAGCTTCCCCCCTCCCCCCTAACTGCAACGCAATCCTAAGAAAAGGTATGTTGGCTTTACAGGGTTGTTTATAGACGCTACACCTGGCCTTTTGCAGGCTCCAAAGCACCTTTTTAACCTTTCAACACAAACTGTTGCACACCTGTTATTACTAAAGGTTTCAGCATCAGACCCATTTTGCTAGCTGCAGATTTCCATTCTACAAAATAGCTGAATGACAAGCAGAATGAAATACTTCTATTTCTTCAGGATATCAAATTAATAGCTTTCAAACATCTTAGACTTTGTTTTGGTTCTGTTTTGTTTTTAGAAGAACAATGTCATCAAATTGCTGGGTGTTGCATGGCTTTACCTATTTCACTTGTTTGTTTTCCCCAAAAAACAACCAAGAATTTATAATTATGGAAATCAGAATGCTAGACTGGATGAATGAAAATAATGTACTACTGCAATAGGGAAAGCAGTGCTCAATTTCAATGATTATAACTGGATTTTGATTAGAATGCTTTATCATGCGGAGTCAATTTATGAAAATTGTATTTCAATATTTATAGCCTATTCCATATTTTCAAAATCAACAAGATAGTAATTATTCTTGGAAATATGCCAGAAAGGTAATCTACAATGTCATATCTGGTCTCCTCTTTTTTTTTCCCCTTCCCCTCCTCAAAACCATCTGTTTCAGTGGCAATTTGACCCTAGCAACCAGAACTACTTCCATTAAGCCTATTGTGGAAGCAACAGAGGAGATAAAGTCAAACAAAGTTAGGTTTGAACTTGTGTGAAATGAAATATATTATCTTTTTTTTTTTTTTTAGAAAACCTTACATTCCTTAGTTAATTTAATCTCGTTGGGGGAGAAATTCCACATGCTTAGTTCAACTATTTTCTTTAATATGCTATCTCATTAAAGAAATTTAAATATCTCATTAAATTTAATTTAAATCATTCTAGAAACTATTAATGTTTTTATGCCTGCATCTGGATTGAGATTCAGCAAGGAATAGTTTTGTTTTCACATGGGAACAATTGCAATAGAAAATAGTGAATTTTTATTTGGATACCAGTGGTAATCCAAATAGTAATCAAAATTTGTTTACTACAGGTTCTGTGGGCACGGCTTGGTGGGGGTGGCATGGCTTGGTGGGCGTGGCAGGGGAAATTTACTGCAAAATCCCCATTCCCTCCCTATCAGATGGGACTCAGGAGGTAGAGAATAGATAGGGGTGGGGCCAGTCAGAGATGGTATTTACCGGTTCTCAGAACTACTCAAAATTTCCACTACCAGTTCTCCAGAACTGGTCAGATCCAGCTGAATACCACTTTGGTTCCTGATCCAACGTTGATTAATCCTAATATATATTGTTAATGTTCCTCTGAGTCCTGACACATATTTTTCATTTAACAGACCCTGGCAAGAATGGTAAAGTAAAGAATTATTGTCAGAAATATGGTAAGATTAGAATCTGGGCTCATTTGAGATTTTCGTCATGAAACAAAAGTTTACAGGAATGATGAACATCATATTATAAAGTATGGTTTTTCTCTGTCACAGAATCTCAAGGATGGCCAGCTGGACTTATTATATAAAAGCCATACCACTAAAAGAACCCTAGTTGAAGTACCACTATCCAGGCAAAATAAAAATGTAATAGTCAAGATAAGATGTAACTAATATGCTGTCATCCAAACTAGGGATAGGGATTGGGCAGGAAAAGTGGGGTATGCATTGTATCATAAATTCAAATACAGGTAGCCTATTTTTATTCATAGCACATAGTTAACTGGTGGATTTTGAAATTAAAAGATACAAAAACAGGTCTTGCACTGCATAAAACTATAAGCACATACCAAATGAAAATACCAATTAATAAATTTATACCAATTGGTGCTTTAGAAAGGAGATGAGACATACTATTGGGATAATTACTAATCATAATTATTTAAATCTGACATTAGTTATTAGTTAAGAATACAAATTCTTGGTGGAAAGAGGGAGTATAATATTCTCTGAAAGCAGAATATCAGAAATAGTGTTCTTACATTCAAAAACTGAATGTCTGTTTAAATGGACATTTAAATGCTTATTTTGTGGACACTGATTGCTGTGTTTTATGGTCTGATTCAGCTCAGATGTTTTTAAGTAAGTACTGATTCTCCCAAGTAATGATTGACTACCTTTAACACAATAAATTACAACTATTTTGATCCAGGGCATGCCTCTGAATGTTATCTGAAATTATAATACAGAATAGGGCGGCAATGTTGTTGCTTTACCACCAAATAAGCCACAGAGACTCTTTTGTGCCCAGGAGACTCTCTTATTTTTAAAAATGAAACCCTGCAGATGTGTAAACATTCCATACCACCCTTGCCAGATTCTGTTTCTTGACAGAAGTCCAAGTTACAAGAAAATAGCACTTCTCAAGAGAGAAATCATACTGATGCTTTCTTTATTTTTTATTTTAATTTTGCTAAGCTGCCTCAGCTAAAGCTTGCCAGAAAGGGTCAGCTCAAATTGGTTATATATTTCAGTTACTTTTCCAAACTTCACTACAGCAGACTTATGAATAAACCCTTTATGATAAAGCTCAAACTTGACTAACCACAGAAAAATGTCTACCACTTCATGAAAGTTAAACACTACAACAAATTGTCAAAAGAATTAGAAAAAACATATATTACTTATAAGACATTAGTTATGATTCATGTCCATAGGAGGGAATCAATAAATTCGTATTTTTTCTAGAACTTCGCTAGTTGGCAGTAGTCAATATTTTTGGCTACATTCTGCAAAGGTAAGAGAACTCACTTTTAGGTTGTTGAACAACCTTCTTAAACCTACATCCTTCTATGTATCTGAGGGATGATAAGAATTCAAACACATTTGGCTGACTGTCTAGCTATGAATGTGAATAGAATCCCTTGGGGGGGGATGTGTTTTGGTTTAGCACTTTTAATCATGTAATATTTCAATTAGTCCAAATTCTAAATGATAATTGACAAAAACTAGTCAGATAAGGCATTTCTCTGACAGAATTGTGTTTTCATTGATTACTTATCAAGACACTGTTGTATTTTAACTTGTAAGTGGCCTGACAGCCAGATATTTAAAATTATCTTTTTTTCATATATATCTAAATATTTAGCATATCATTTATGATACTATTTGGAATCTTTCTATCAGCTGATGCAAGAAATTTTCTCACTCTTGATATTCCTTGGCCTTTCCAATTCCAACCAAGGATCTGGTTCTTTAAAAAGAAGAAACAAAATATTGTGACTATTAAACATTGTTTTAAAGGTTTTTCTCTCCATTGGTTTTAAGATGTGCAATAGTATTTAATTTTACTTTGGTTTTTTAATATTTTTTATAAACTACAATGAGCTCCTTACAGACCTATTTTTCCTTTCAGAAAGTTAAATAAATAATTTTAGCTCAATACTGAGGCCATAATCATTTTGATGAAATATTAATACGCTTTGATTTATTCAAAACAAAAACACAAAGAGCACATTTATATTCATTTTTTCAGAAGTCCATTGAGCTCTTCAAGTATGATTACAGAGTAGGAAGTGAACTGCTTTTTCATTTTGAAAATTGTGACTCAATGAGAAGCAAACAGAATATTTTTTACCTGATGGTCATTTTCAAAGTGAACAGATTTTATTACGCGTTTTTCTATCCTGAGTTATATTTCTTAAAGAACTATAAACAACCACTTTTCCAGTTCTTTATTGCAATTTATACTATTCAAATTCCTGCCCTTTTCCTAAAACCATTAAAAGGCAGGAGGGGGAGACTTAATGTACAGTTAGAAAAGTATACATAGCATTGCTTCTTAGCTTTCTTTTGTTAGATTTTGATGTTGGCAGAAAATTATTGAATTTACTGAGGTGAGTTGGAATATATTGAGCAAGTAAAACTATCACAGATCAGCACAGACTCATATGACACCATTGGATTAAAATGTCACCAGATACAGCAGTTTGTCTGGATAAGACTCACAAGCAACCAGTCTGTTACCAAAACAAAACATTGAGGGAAACCATTGCTCCTTCCCTGAAAAGATAGAGACATGCAAATAACAATAATTATAAATAGGTTTTGTATTTTATACAAGAATCACTGGAATCTTTTTAATAATTGTTTCTTTAGCTCTTTTTTTGCAATAAGCACAGAATTCCTTGTACGTTTTGTACCTTTGAGTGACTGTTCATCTGTTTTTCAGTTCAGCTTGCTGGAAGAAACAAGACAGTCTATTTGCATCTTCTGAAATGAAATTATAAATGACAGCAATATTTTTGCACTAATATATTAACATTAGATACAAGAACTTCTGAGGAATTAAAATATTCTGATTAATTGTGAAAACAAAAAAGGAGGAATAATGCAGAGAGGTAAATCACCTACTACTTTAGAATCCTGATTTGCCCTACTCCCATTTTGCCATTCGGTATCTTTTCTTCTTTTATTTTGCTCAACTCGTTCAAGACTGAGAAAATATTTATGCAAGCTACTAAAGTAACTAATGAACCCAAGACCTCCTTCTGTCTCATCAATCTTGAAACAGGACAATAGCAAGCCTGTCCACGCTAAACCTCCCGAAGAATAGGTAAGACTTGTACTCAGGGTTATAAATTCAAGAAGAAAGAATATAAAGAACTCAATGATTCTCCCTAAGGGTGGTGCGGAACAAAGAGATCTATAGTATGACTCTGGGGAATGAAAAAAAAAGGTCTAAAGGGCATTCTTTGTGGTTTGAGTTAAAGCTAGGTAACTGAGTGAGCATTCCAATAGCTGTAACTTTTGCAGAGACTTAGAACCAAAAAGATGGACATGAATGAGCAGATTGTAATCTTACAAGCTTCTGGAGGACACTCAACAACATTTCCTGCTACAGTTGCAGACTAGATCGTATTTATTTATTTGCTTCTTTGTTTGTGTTTGTTTATTATTAGACTTTATGCTGCCCATCTTACGCTGCCAAGGCAATAAATAAATAGTACCCTCATGAGTTGCTAAAGGTAACTTAAAAGGCAGGAAGTTACCTGCATTTATTGATTGCAGCACCTGCCTTAACTGTATCAACAGAGGTTTAAGATCATTCATTTACTTTAATTACTCAGTTTAAATAATTACATTCTAAACCATTATCCCTTGCAACTATTTGGGGACCTCATGATATTCTAAATTGCTCCAGGTTTCTTGCCTATCCTGTCCTTGCCAGAACAAAGTGGATTCTTGAGTCAATTATACAACTGATAAAGATGCAGTACACATTTATAGAAATGTTTTTAACCAAAGCATTTTTATAGCATCACTTCTAGGCTAGCACTTTAACTACTACATTACATAGGTTTTCCCTGTCTAGAAAGTTTAACTTTGTCTGGATTGCGCTTACATGAAGCTTAAAAAAAGAAGCAACAATATTACTTATAAGAGATTTAGTGATTTTAAAGGTATCTTTAAAGCTAAAGAAAAATTCAATATCAACAATATTGAACAAATAGGATTAAGCAAATGTCCAAAGAAATAGTAACTATGGTGTTAATTTATTATTTAGGAACATGTCACTTGAATTCACAGAGATTTTTAAGGAGTTATATTATTGTTGAAATCTAGCCATAAAAAAGGTAAACATGACCAGTCCGTGTTTCAACATAAACCTTTTAATGTACTGAATTAATGAGTATCATGTTGATTTAGTGCCACCAAGCGACCAAAAATGAGAAGCACTGAAGTTTTGCTTTGTTTTTTGAAACATGAGGTGGGCAGGAATTAAGAGTTATTCCCACCCTTCTAAAAAACATCAAGTTGGGGAGCTGTTTTACATTTGTTCAGTTTAGTGGCCTGATAAATAATATATATGGAAGATGCTATTTCTGTATGGCCAATCCCACAAACCATTATTTGCATTTTTAACATCTTATTTTATTGTGCTTAGACCCGAATTATAAAATATAATTACAATATTTCTTTATTTCAACTGAAAATGAGATTGTGGGCAAAACTGATAGCAAGGATGACGCAGAGTCTGAAATTTTGTGAGATCCTAGAGAGCTGATGGTTGATACATAGAGAAAGTTGAATATCCCTCTTGCTGATCTAATACCTCTTCCTATCTCCAATGCAGCCTTTTGAATCTCAAATTGACTGGACTACAGCTGGGAAGAAATGAATAACATCTAACAGCTTATCTTTTTCCATAATTGATCATGACATGCAGATGTAAAAAAAAAACAAGAGAAGTTTTCAATGCTTGCTATACTTTCTGCAGCTGAGAAACATTTTTAGAATACATCTTAGAATTAACAATTTAAAAAAATGTTCTATTCTCTGAAAGTTATTTTTAATTTTAATCATTTTGTTAAAAATTCCATACATACCATGTTTGCCAACTTTTATAGCAAAACAATGTACAGGCTCCCCATTTTCTATTTATTTTCACTATTTTGCTAATAAGTCACGGTAGGAGGGAGTAATTCTATCAAGGTTATTGATGAGTTACAAAGCTGTGTAGAGATTTAAACTGGGATTTTTCTGTGACTAAACAAATAGTCTATCAAGTAGACTACAACAGTGGTAATACTACAATGTCTAATAAAGACTCTGCATTGCAATTGAAACTGTATATTTTGGTTTTTTATATGTAAAAATACAAATTACGTGTCATGTTTGAAAAAGAATCCACAAATTCCAAATATCCACAAATGGCAAAATGCAAATATGCTTTCCAAAGCTAAGCATAAGCTGGAAACACCGACTTTAAAATTCTATGCAGAAGGTAGGTTTATTTAATGAAGATCTATGGCAGATCCTGGCATACTAGAAGGAACAATTTTTTCAAAACTTTCATACATGTATATTTTTTGCCTTGTGGTTATGCTAAACATAAAGCAAATCTCATTAAATTGATTTCTGCTGAGAATTATTTCCCAAAGCTATTTTTTAAAATTTTTCTTGATTAAGTTACCATTTAATTAAGCCATTAGAATTTGTTTCATACATTAACACATACATAAGATAGAATTTATGCTTTCAAACACATTGTAAAATTCTGTGTGGGTCTATACATCAAGTGGCATAAATATATAAATAAATAATGGGTATAAACCTCATTTTATTGCTAGAGCTGAGTTTCTGTCTGAATTCTAATGCTTACTTCTCATTTTTCATCCATTTTAAAGGAATTACCATTATTAGGGATATCTTGAACACTTATTTTGGATATCACAGATTGTGAGCTCTGCTTTCTTGATCTATAACTTAAGATATAACTATGTTTTAAAACCATAATACTGTAATGGAATTCACAAACCTAGAACGAAATATTGTGGTTTAACATAAGGAGTGAATGGAAGTGTGAGTAGGTACTGTATAAAGCAGTGGGAGGTTGCAAGTGTTGCTAAAAGGCAGAAGAAAATGGAATTACAGATTACACTTAACCACAACATGGTTTCACTTTATTTATTAAATATATCATTTTGCCATATACTAAGGTGTTCTGACCCCCCCCCCTTCCTTGCTCAATCACAGACAACAGTCAGACAGACTTAAAAGGAAATAACTTTATCAGTCCTGGCTCACGCTGGCTGCGAGCCCAAAAATAAACAGAAATAAAGTCTCCGGCAAAAAAGGTTACGCAGCAGAATGCAAAAACAAAGAGCTAATTATAGCAACACCAGGTTTACAGAAAGAAAGCAAATCACTTATCCAAGTGTCTCTTCGAATCAGGGTTGCAGAACGCAAATCACTTATTCAAGTTCCTCTCACAAACAAACCACGACCGATGAACGACGAATGAATGTTGACTTCTGCAACCAAGGCGTGGCACCATCAGTCCTTTTATCTCCAGAAGACAACATTAACGAGCCCCAGCTGCATTGTTATTCCTGCATCCCGACTCAACTCACAGCAAACTTCTGCTAAGTCACAATACTAAGATAGCTCAAAGGCTTACAATAAAACATTAAAATTAAAAAATAAATAAAATTAGCATGTTACATGAGTGACCACTATAATTTGTAAAACATTATTTATGACTTAAGGAGAACTCAATTGTGACTTATTCAACAAACTATAGTATATATTAGCATATCTATGAATCCACCAGAGTATGGTTTGTCTTTATTTGACTTTAATTAGCTATTGAGATAACCAATTTAAATTGCTCAAGAGAACTAGTCATAAACTTTCCTTAACAGTCTTTTAGGAAAAGATGTTAATATTCTATAAGATTATTCACATAATTGCCTTTAAAGGGAGAAAATGTATAGTCAGTTCTGACTTGAATTGTCTACATATTGTTTATAAGGTAGTTTAAAACTGTGATGACTTAACCTTACACTGATACAGAAGACATTTCCAAATATTTTCTTATTGCAATATATTAGGATTGCAAAGAAAAACAAGTGATCTGTTTTCAAGAATTTATTTGAGTTCAATTAGCTATTGAGCTAACCAATTTAAATTGCTCAAGAGAACTAGTTTCTGCAGCAGTCAGTGCCTAATAGAGTAATTTTATTGCATTGGCTTTCTAATTAACTAACTTTAAGATGAAGCACCTACTGCATGTTTAAGAAAGCTATGTGAAGTAACCATATATGGCCACAAGAAGGAGCTCCAAATTCAGATATTTTATAGTTAAAGCAAAAACATTAATGAGAAAAAAAGTGCAAAGGAACTATAAAGTCAAAATATAACAAATTTGGGGAGAATAATAATCAATTATAATCTTATCAACACAAGTAGCATATCTTGAATATGATTTTAGTGAATGTATGTTTTATTTTAAAAACTCTACAGAGTTTTATTTGAAAAGAAGGTGGTACGTGAACAACTGATTTTAATTTTGATGAAATAGTTTAATATGCAAGTTGCAAAACACTGTCTTTAGCATACCAGATTTTCTACCTCCAGGATAACAATCTAAAAAGAGATTTGAGGAACTAGAGATGAAATACTCCTTACTTTGTTTTTCATATTATTTGACTGAAATTGAAATTTGGAACAATTAAAGATACACTATATTGCCAAAAGTATTTGCTCACCCATCCACATAATCAGAAGCAGTTGTGAGTGAATACTTTTGGCAATATAGTGTATCACTTCCTTTCCTAAAATATCGGCAATCAACATTTCTGAAGAGTGAATTTGGACAGGCTGCAGTACTAGTCTTTCACACTTAAAAAGTTATATTTCTATTTCAAATAGATAAGTTGTTCATAAAAAGTAGTATTTATATTATTATAATTCAGACAAGAAAATTAGAAACAAACTCTTTTGGTTCAGGTCATAGTGATGAAATATCAATGTTTTCTTGGCAACTGTAAGATATTGGTTATCTTTGCCTAATTCTGATTTTTTTTTTTTTTACTTTCCTTCTTCATTTAGAATGCCACAATTTGCAGGAAGTATGAAACGTGATCATGTCTCACTGTTTGTAAATGGAAACTGACCATGACTTTACCAGAGAAATGATTGTCTATGACTCATTTACAAAAGTACAGTTATAATTTCCAAAAGAACTATCATCTGTTTTCATGGGACACTACTCCGGGAGCATACAGAAAGGAGAAATACTTCCAATGTAGGCAAAGTTCCCCTACCAGCACCAATAGGAAAAGTCCCAGAGGCATACTTAGCTTGCAGGATAGCTTCAGATAGAGATTTGTAATACTGTATTTAGTATTGGTACACACTAGTGCCAGAAAATCAGCCCAAAGTTTCAAACCAATACTCAAAATCATGAAGATTGTGACCTTGATATACAGAATTCCTCTGAAAGTACATCTCTCATCCTTCACCGTTTGTCAAAAAAACTAGAAAGGGTTCCATATGAGATGTTTGCCATATTCCTGCTGTCAGCTAAGTTGCAATAAGAAATAGCAAGGAAAAAAGGATCCCTATTTCCCTTCTTTAATAAAGTGACTATATTAGTATACCAAGGAAATGCTGAGGATGTAGTATACTTAGACTTCAATATGGCATTTGATAAAGTAGACCACAGCCTATTTTTTCATAAAATAGAACAATGTGGAATGCACAGTATCAAGACCAGATGGATTTGCAGTTGGCTGATCAACTGCACTTAATGTATGATCCTCAGTGAAATTATATCTACATGAAGGGAAGCATGCAAAAGAAAACTCAAGGTTCTGTCTTGGCTCCAGGGCTCTTCAAGATCTTCCTAAATGAGCTAGATAGGAGAGACTAAAGGGGTGTTTAAATTTATAGATGTCACCAAACTGGGGGGAATTGCTAACACTTGGAAAAGAGACTCATGATTGAGAAGAATCTTGATAACTTCAACTCTAGACTCTATTAAACAAGGTGCAGTTCAGTGGTGGGAAAAGTAAGTAGTCTGAGAGAAAAACCAAATGCACTGATATAAAATAGGCAGTACCTAGCTCAATAGTAATATGTATCTGAAATCTAGGTGTCCTGGTGGACTACCACTTAAGTATGAGCCAACACTGTGCTGCAATTGCCAAAAAAGCCAGCATAATCCTAGACTGCATCAACAGAGGGATAACATCAAGATCACAAGAAGGGATAGTACTACTCTGTATTTCACTAGTGAGGCTAGACTTGGAATATTGCATCCAGTTCTAGTCACCATGATACAAAAAAAATGTTGTCTAGAAAGAATGCAGAGAAAAACAACAAATGGCTCTGTAGGTTAATCTATTTGGTGAATGTCTAAGGAAACTAGTATGTTTATCCTAACAAAGAGAAGGCTTAGAAGGAACATGATAGCTGTCTTTCAATACTTGAAGGGCTGTCACATGGGGAGGAAGTGATTGATTTAATCTCCAAAGTATCAGATGACGGGACAAAAACTAATGGGGTGGTAGCCAGTCACAGGAAGAACCAACATGGAACCAAAGGAGAAACTTCATGGCAGTGAGAACAATTAATCAGTAGAACTGCTTGCCTCCAGAAGTTGTAGGTGTTTTATCGCTGAAGATTATCAAGAAAATATTGGACAATCAGGATGGAATAAGGACCATTCTAAAACATTGACATCCAACTGGAGCAATGCACCTTACCTCTATAATGATGATGTGAAACCTTTGAGTTAGTAAAGATAAATATGCCTTACAAATGTTAGTCGTATAGGACAATATTTGGCTGTGTCACGTTATTGAATCACTTTTCAGAGGTTAGATAGAAAACTGACACTGCTCCTTGCTCATTCTTCTAGACCAGTGTGGGAAGTTATCATCCAGCCCTCTCCCAGAAAAATGAAATATCCTAGGAAATATTGAAAAGGCAGAATATTTCTCTGGATGTGAAAAGAAAGAAACATGCTTTAAAAGACAGAATAGTTGCCTGTAGCTTCCTGCCCATCCCCACTTTGTCAATAGGCCATTGAGAAGGTCAGGCTAGCCCACTTTGCATAATAAAGACTTCTCCACTGCAGGGATATTGGAACGTTGCTCAACTCTCCACATGGCATCTGAGAACTCATCACAGCCTAGAGAGTACCCCTGCCCATGGGAGTCTGACAACCAATCAGAATACATTTTTTACACAGGAACAGGAAATAGAGAGGTGGGACTAAACAGGGTATAAAAAGCCTAGCAAGCCCCTCCTTCAGTCCTTTTTTTTCCTTCTTCTCCACCAATATTGAAGCATGTGATATTTTCTGTTCAGGGCTCAAGTCATGTGGCCCTGTCCAACAATAAACCATCTTTCCAAGCAGCTTCCATGTCTCCAGTGTCTTCTTCCCCACTTAGAGCTGAACCCAGAAGGACATTTCTTTCAACAGCAGTCTGCACAGATCAAACAATGAATTAAAAATTCCTTGGGCTGCAAATACCTGATATATAGAGCCAACAGGAAGAACTACTATCATTCCCCCTCCCACCTCAGTTTTATATCCTGTTTTTCTTCCAGCTCAACTACAAACTCACCTCTTATGGCTAATAGTGGAGTCGACCTGGGTCTTCTTACTCCCAGATTTAATGTTTAACCACTATACCTCATTTGCATATATTCTTTCAAATGTGTGCAAAGATGCCCATGGCTCAATTCCAGCTGCTCTGGCACCAGTTCAAGAAGAGCAGGTGGGAGGGGAAGAAAAGGCAGGAAAAGAACAGCAACGATTTTTCTTTTTGCCCTTTCCTGAGTTTTGCCTTTGTCAAGACGGTTTTCCTCCAGATGTATCGGATGACAACTTCCAGGAATACTGAGAGTTGTAATTCAAGCCTGTTTGGGGGAGTGGGGATGTCATCAACTACAACATAAAGTATTATTATACTCCACTCGGGTGCGTAGTCACACTGAACCGAGGTGGCTCTTGAGTTTGCACCTTCTTCCCACCCCAGAAAATCTACTGTGAGTGCCCGAGTTCACAAGGGAAGAGGGCAGGGAGAAGCCGCCAAAAGCAGGGGGCCATAATAGGCAGGAAATTCCCGATTTCCTAGCCTTTCGGGAGACAAGAGCACATGCCTGCCACAAGGCAAGTTTGCCGAAGCGAAAGCTGGCCCGGAAACGCGAGCGGGAAAAAATAGATCTGGTCACCGCAAAGCGATCCCAACCAGCCGGGGAAACCAGAACCGACGCTCCTGCGGCCGTATAAATGGCCGGCGAGAGCTGCCTACTGCTGGGCCCCTAGCGGCGAATGAAGTCTCTGCCTCTCGGCAAGTTCCTGGTGCAAAACAGAGGCGCTGCGGAAGCAGGGTCGGGTCAGCTCCATGGCCTTCATTCGGAAGAGACGGCGGGAGCTGGACCTCTACTCCAAAGAGAGGTGGGTGAAACGCTCTGGGTAGAGCCGAGCGCCCAGCTCCTGCGAAGGGAAGGCTGCGGCAATGCCAACGAAGGAGCAAAGACTCAGGAGTTGGGCCGCTCTGAACGCCGCCCCTCTGCCCGCGGTAGCGCCTCTCTGCTGGGGAAAAGCGCTGCTATCCAGAGAAAACCCAAAGTATTCCAGCTGCTCTCAAGCGGCAGGAGAAGCAGGGAGGGGAACCCGTCCCCAGCAATCGCCGACTTTGCTTTCTTGTTCATTGGGTGCAAAGAAGCGAGACAACCGGGAACGATGGGGGGAGGGGGCGTGTATGTGTGTTTGTTGTTGTTGCTTTTGCTTAAAACTAGCATATCATCAGCGCATTACTTGTGCTGACCCGGTGCGCCCCATTGAGAGTCATAATCTTGCAATACGGAAGTGGCGCGGGGACTATTGTCTTGGGACACTGCGGTGTATGCGCATATTGTCCGTCCCCTTAAAGCTACAAAGCCTCTAATTCTAAAACACGGCGATTGGGGCGATTTACGATTAATTTCACGAGAGATTGAACATTAGTTCAATATCCCCCCTTAGCAATCCTGTTTCCCTCCGGGTAAACCGTAAAGATATGCTTCACGTTTTCTACTGCTTTGGTGTAGCCAACAAGATTAATATTGCATTGCGTACGACACGCACCTTTAATTAAACAAATTTCGGTTTTATCAAAGCAATTTGTTGGGTTGTTCTGAAGGCATAGCACTAAGCTAAACAGTGTATGTCTTCATTCCTGTTTGTGGTAGTGCAGTTGAACCAATGAATAGAAAAGAGTATAACTCCGCAACTTTAGTTTCTATGTATCAATCTCCTTCAGTTTTATCCTAGAGCTGATTTTGGAATAATGAACAATGTTATGGATTGTTTTATGTAGTATGTTTTTCTCATCATTAACTGGAGTCCATTTCTATACGCTCAGTATAAACTCTTCCAAACAGGAATTTGGGGCCAGAGGCTAGGAAAAACAAAAAATTAACCACATATTGTAAATTCTGAATGCTTTCTAATAAATTGATAATTTGGCTAAACACAGTTCATATTGATTTAACTTCTTGAAATTGGTAAAATTTCACAAAAATATAAATCCATGAAGATTTAGTTGGAGTTAAAATAAGTTTACAAGAGGCATAAATGTATGATTTAATTTTAAGAGGGTCCACATTACATCATATTCCTCTTGGGAACAATTGTCATTTTTCTTTTGTCACTACTTCTGTTTTGCTCTTACTGTTCTGCATTAATGCAGAAAAGGCAAAATTCTTTTTAATACCTTTTTAGAAAATGGAAGTAGAGACAAAAACATGCCAGACCCAAATAGAAATTAGTAAGATTTATAAGAAAACAAAATGAATCAAACTACTTTAGATCTGCTTTCTCTAACACCTGTGAAAGGTAATGTAAAAATTTACCTTATTTTCACCCTAAAACTACACAATTCATCACTATTCTCCAATATTAAAAATAAGGAAGCTAAAGTTAAATCCTGTGCAAAATATTTATGTTAACATCCTTCCTTAAGCAGTGAACATTACCTACAGTTAGTTCTCAACTTACTATCTCAATTGAGCCCAAAATTACAGTCATAAGTCAAGGCACCCAGTGACAGGAAGTAATTTTCTGGCCTTTTCCACAGTGGTGGTTAAATGAATGCCATGGTCATTAACTGAACCACATTCATTTGAATGGGTGTTTTTTGCTGGAAACACACACACAAAATCACAAAATCATGTGACAACAGAGCACCATGATAGATCTTAAAGCTAATCTGTCTGACATGCAGTCAACAATCAGCTTGGGCATGCATAGGAGAGAGAGATTGGAAGGGGTGCAAGTGAGAAAATGTATCTCAAAATCATAGTACAAATGCCAAAACTAATGTATTAGCATCCGACTTAGGGACACAAGTACAAAAGAGCTGGATTTTCATCATGGTGTCACTGTATGCATGGCCACCATTTTTGTTGTCATGCTGTTAGAAGAAAATTTTGATTCGTTCTACAGCCATGCACAGGGCACCTGTTTGAAGTGAAAATAGAATTTAATTGACAGCAAATCAAAAACTATGATTCAGCTCTCAAAGTGGCCACAAAATCAGAATGCTGAGAATAGTAATATTTATAACAATAATGGGCTTTGTGATGTGTGTACATGTGTTAATTGAGCTGTTTTTGCCTGGAGGATCTGCAAAGTCTGTGAGGAAAGTCATCTCTTGCTCTACAAGATGTGTTGAACTTTTCTAGGTGTGAAATTTTATGAGGGTCTGGGATTGGGGAACTGGTGTAGGTGAGAAGTATTGTAATTAGAAGATTTTGGTATTTTTAAAAGATCTTGCTTCCTGATTGCTGGTGTCAGCTAGCTTCCTGAGGAGACTGCTTTGTTGATTTCATCCTACAGAGAATGAAAAAGTTTAAGTGATTTTATATGTGTGTCATGGGAGTCTTTGCCTGTGGAATAGATGGGGAAGGTGTTTGATGTGCGCCATGGCTAGCAGAAGTATCATGGAGATTTTTACCTCCCAACAGTGGCTAGATGCAAACACTTAGCCCTATGTCATCAGGCCTATAACTGGGAAAAACAGACTCTTTGCAATGTTCTTTCCTTATTACTCTCTGATGGGACATTTTCAGATACTCTTCAGATAATTGTGGATATTCCAGTCACTAAATATAAGTAACACTTAATTGACAGTTTTTTAATGTTAATCATTCATACATATTGTTTGAAGGTTAGGCTCTAGGCATGAAATCTTAGTATTAATCTGTTAATTCACCAACCCTCTTTGGAAAAGTGTGGTTATATCCATTACAAAACAATATCTGTTGTGTGATATTTTTGCAGATTTTTGAAATTTGGGTTTTCTTTTATGACAATTTACTCATCAATATTTAAAAAGGGAAGATTGAGTAGATTAGCAAATTAATATCAAACGTCTTGGAAAAATAATGGTGTTAGGCAGTATGATGATTGTTGCTGTACCATTAAAGCTGAGCACCAACAATTTAATATTTCAAGTTTAACTGGTCTTGTATCCCAAGCCCTATTACCCAGATCATCCTTAAAATTAAACACCACACACATATTCAAAAACGTTGGTTCTTGCTATTTTATCTCTTCCATGGAGACTGAGTAAAAAGAAAGAAGCTGGGGAAAGTGTCCTGTACCACATGACATTCAGGTTCTAGCATGCCTTGTGATGAGATGACATGTCAACATATTTTATTTTTTAAAAGTACGTACTGATTACTATGTGGCATTGAAAATATATTCACTATATGAAATCATCTATGAAATCCTTTCTTAGCTATTCACACAAATAGCATCCTTCAAACAGAATGAAGACTTGTTTCCATTATTCATTACATAAGAACAGAGCAGGACAGTAGAATAGAGATCAATACTCCTTGAAGAATAAACTACTAGAAGAAATAAAAATTCTCAATTATCATTTAGGCTGAATCAGTAATTAACTGGAAATTTTTAAAAGACTGCTACATTATTGCTTATTGAAGTTACATTTTTTTTCCTTAAAGAGATACTTTTAAAGTTTATGCATCTATATAGAAGTTAAAATCAATGTTGCAGTTTTTTCCTAATGTTGCTGTTTTTTCCCAGTGGATAAGAAAAAAGCACTTCTTTTGGGGGAAAAGATGCAAGTAAAATTTGTTACGATTATACAAACATTAAACAATTCAAACATTAAATATATTTTTGGGTTATTACTATTGGATGTATATTTTTCTGTCTTGTTTTTCTGTTTTGTATTTTATTCCTATTGATAAAACACAATAAATATATACCATACATAAAAAAGATCATTCAAAATTTGTTTCTCCTGGATTATTTACAAAATATTGTGCTGTGTGTGTCAAGTAGCCTTAGTAATCAGATTTGCTTTCTGAGCTGAAACTAAAGCACTTCCAACATGTGGTTTCTTAAACACATCAGTGAAGTGGATGACGTTCACTTCCATGTCTAATTATTTCCATTGCCAAACTACTTTTAACTTTTAGCCAGAAGCTGCCTTCTTAGAACACATCTAGCCTGTAAGTCATGACAATTGTAAAACTATTACCTTTTTTTGTGGTTTTTAAGCAAATGCCACAGTTGTAAAGTGCTGCTGCAGTAATTAAGCAAATGCCATAGCTATTAAGTGAACCAGTTGTTTGTTATGGGTGAAGTTTTACCACAAATCAGAAGAAAATGCCAGCTTTCAGTTGGCATAACTGTTATAAAATGTGATCACATGATTGTGGGATTCTGCTGTAAAAGTGGCCTGGTCACCAAGTGCTGAAGTTTAGTCATGTGACTCCCAGAAGGGCAGTTGCTGAATCTGGGCCATAAGTAGCCCTGAGGTACATCCATCACATCTTTGAATGGTTGCTAAGTGACTGCTCATAAATCGAGGACCATCTGTAATGTGTTTTAGTAGCAAAGCACAGAGTTCCCTTAACACATATTTTGTTTTTTATTATTTACTTCTAGGTTTTCCTTATTACTCCTTAATCTGGAAGAATACTATTTTGAACAACATACAGCTAATTACATTTTAAAGAAAGATGGCAAGGGAATAAGGTATTACACACTCTTCATAAAAGGGTAAACACTAATATTGTGCTGTAACAAAATTCTGCAATAACTTTCTAATGTCTTTTAATGCTTAGGAAAATTAAAGGATCATTTAAAATCTGCTCAAAATCAGTGATATTCGAGCCTGATGAAATAAGCCACCCCATTATTAAAGTAAGTAGATAACTAAATAATATCAAAACTTTTGGTTGGTTTTAACATCAAACTCAAATGAAATTTTCTTTTTTCTGTGAATTCACATAGATTCCTTTGAGAGATTGTATTAAAATTGAAGCACCAGATGATAGTGGGAAATATTCCTTCATGAGGTAAATGCTTTTAAAGATGTGTTAAATAAATATTTGTTTTATATCAACACAACTGAATAGTATGATAATATTATTTTCTTTTCCTCCAAATCTGTGTTTTAGTGGTACTTCTGGGCAGATTGCTATTTTATCTAGTCAAGTAAGTAACAAATAATATAAAAGTCCTTATATACAGCTTTTTAAATGTCATTTTTAAATTAAAATGCAAATAATTTGACTTTGAATGATTTTTCAGAGTTTTACCATGATCTATGAAAAGGCTTCAAATTCAGACCAAACTCCATTTGTTATCAAATTTGTTTTTTTCCAAGACAGTTTTGAAACTTCCATCATAATTCATACTGTAAGTGACAGTGGAAAAATTACTCCGGGAGCAATGCTTAATGATGATATATTGGTTAACACTGCAGAGATAAATCAGATTTCTATTGTTGCTGTATAAACATTAGGGATACAAGAGATTTGTCAAATAATAAGCGTAATAATACATAAGGAAGGTCAATGAGGGTATGTAGCATAACAATAGGTGACTTCAGCTCTGCCATTTGTACAACAGTGCTATAGTGGAACATTAATCATGATACTCATAAGATAAGCACTCCTGGTTGAACACAGACTGAACAAAACTGGTTTGTGTCAAAACTGTGGATTCACACAAACCTGTCAGAAAAACCTGTGCCCCAGACGCATTCGCTTAGGGCGGCAAAACATTTTTAGCATAAATTTTTGCACAAGCAAATTTTTGTTTTTTCTTCAAAGCAGAATCAGAGAAAAATAACAAGTGGTATTAAGAAAAAAAGATGAGATCTGATAGCTAATGTAAAATGGATATAAAATGGATAAGAGATAACATCAGTCTGCATGCTTAATAAGTTCATAGGCAATGGGGAAGAAGATATTTTTATTTTCTTCACTAAGGAATAGATAAACAGTATGCTTGGCATGTAAGAAGTAAAAATAATGTTGAAGAGGAAATAACAGGAAGATCAGATAAGATCATGAGGCAAGGGGGCAAGGTGTGGGGGCAAGATCTTGAGTACTCCAAGGCTCTGTTTTAGGGCCAGTACTCTTCAACATCTTCATCAATGATTTGGATGAGGGAATAAATGGAGAACTCATCAAAATTGCAGATGACACCAAACTGGCAGGAATAGTCAACATTCCAGAAGATAGGCTCAAGATACAGAAGAATCTTGACAACTTGAACATTGGGCACTATCTAATAAAATGAAATTCAATGGTGAAAAGAATAAGGTTCTACATTTAGGCAAGAAAAATGAAATGCACAGGTACAGTATAGGTGGTACCTTACTCAATAGTAGTAACTATGAGAGGAATCTTGGAGCCCTAGTGAACAACCATTTAAATATGAGCCAGCAGTGTGCAGCAGCTGCCAAAAAAGCCAACACAGTTCTAGGCTACATTTATTTATTTATTTATTTATTTTATTTTATTTATACGATTTATAGGCCGCCCAATCCTGGAGGACTCCAGGCGGCTTACAACGAGGAAAAAAAGGAATAGTAAAAAAAAAAAAAAGAAACAGGATAAAAACAACACACACCCATTCGTTTTGATCGAGGCTGGACCTCTACAATGAGGTCAACAGCCCCAGGCCTGTCGAAATAGCCAGGTTTTAACAGCTTTTCTGAAGGCCATGAGAGTGGGTAAGGTCTGGATTTCTGGGGGTAGCTCATTCCAAAGGGTCGGAGCAGCCACAGAGAAGGCTCTCCTCCGGGGAGCCGCCAGCCAACATTGTCTGGCTGACGACATCTGAAGGAGGCCCACCATGTGGGATCTTACCGGCTGTTGGGAGGAATGTGGCATTAGGCGGTCTCACAGGTATGCTGGCCCTAAGCCATGTACGGCTTTAAAGGTAATGACCAACACCTTGAATTGCATCCGGAGACCAATAGGTAACCAGTGCAGCTCGCGGAGGATAGCTATAACATGGGTGTACCTAGGTACACCCAATATCGCTCGCGCGGCTGCATTCTGGACTAGTTGCAGTCTCCGAACACTTTTCAAGGGTAGCCTCATATAGAGCGTGTTGCAGTAATCCAGCCTTGAGGTGACTAGGGCGTGAGTGACTGTTTGGAGTGCCTCCCAATCCAAGTAGGGCCGCAATTGATGCACTAGGCGAACCTTGGCAAAGGCCCCCCTGGTCACAGCCGACAAGTGGTGTTCCAGTGTCAGCTATGAATCCAGGAGGACCCCCAAATTGCAGGCCCTCTCTGAGGGTTGTAAGTTTTCACCCCCCCAGGATCAAGGATGGACTGTCTGGATTGTCCTTCGGGGGCAACATCCACAGCCACTCAGTCTTGTTGGGATTGAGTACGAGTTTGTTTACCCCCATCCAGATCCTAACAGCTTCCAGGCATCGGCACATCACGTCCGCCGCTACACTGAGCTGGCACGGGGCAGAGAGATACAATTGTGTATCATCAGCATACTGATGGTACTTAACCCCGTGCTGTCGAATGATCTTGCCCAGCGGCTTCATGCAGATGTTAAATAGGAGGGGGGACAAGACCGAGCCCTGCGGCACACCACATTTAAGGGGCCTAGGGGTCGACCTTTGTCCCCCGACCAACACTGACTGCGACCTGTCAGAGAGGTAAGAGGAGAACCACCGTAAAAGGGTGCCTCTCACTCCCACCTCTTCCAACCATCGCAGAAGGATATCATGGTCGATTGTATCAAAGGCCGCTGAGAGATCAAGAAGCACCAGGATAGAGGAATGTCCTCTTATCCCTGGCCCACCAGAGATCATTGGTCAGTGCGACCAAAGCAGTTTCTATGCTGTACCCAGGCCTGAAACCAGACTGAAAGGAATCTATATAATCTGCTTCATTCAAGGTTCGTCGGAATTGAAGCGCCACCACCTTCTCAACAACCTTTCCCAAAAAATGAAGGTTGGAGACAGGACGATAGTTCTTAAGAATAGCTGGGTCCAGAGAAGGCTTCTTAAGAAGGGGCCTTACCACCGCTTCCTTTAATGGTTGCGGGAAAGACCCCTCCTGTAAAGATGCGTTCATAATCATCTGGAGCCAGCCTCGTGTTACCTCCCTGCTGGTCGAAACCAGCTAGGAGGGGCACGGGTCCAGTAAACAGGTGGAGGCACTCATCGCTCCCATGGCCTTGCCCACTTCCTCAGGGGTGACAAACTCGAACTCCTGCGCCCCGTCAGAGTGTTCACCTAGGGATGGAAGGTTAAAGTCCCCCAGTACCATCAGTCTAGGGAACTCCACCGCCAACCCGGCTACTGCCTCTAGGAGTGCAGGCAGGGCTGTTGTGACGCAGCTGGGAGGTAGATACGTCAGAAACAAGCCCAATTGAACCCCTAGGTCCAACTTCAGGAGGAGAGACTCACATCCCACAATCTCTGGGGCAGGGATCCTGTGAGGAGCTAACGACCTTCAGATAATAACTGCCACTCCCCCACCCCTTTCTGGTGTCGCGGTTGGTGTAGTACCTGGAACCCATCTGGGCACATTTCTGAGAGGGGGACTCCTTCCTCTTGGCCCAGCCAGGTTTCAGTTATACATGCCGGGTCTGCCTCCCCATCTATTATTAAGTCCCAGACGAGGAGAGCTTTATTTACTACAGACCTGGCATTTAGCAGCAGCAACCTGAGACCAGGGCCTTGATCTCCTCTGCCACCAGGCCCTTGAGTTGAGCCAGTAGAGCCAGAACAAGGAATCGCTGTGATGTAGCGAGTCCTTCTTTCCTGATAATGGCCAGCCCTACATCTCCCATCATATCTGCCCCTCCTGGTTGTAACTGAAATGCTCCGACCCTCCCCCATCCCTGTAGACCCCCACCCCCCTCCCATGGCCTCCCGACAGGCCACGCTCATCATTGATTCCAGGACGGGGGGGGGCGAATCTGGGCCTCCATCCACTTCTACGTCTGCACTCAGTGGAGGGGGCACCAGGTTGCACACCCGGTCCTATCATACACAACAAACAGACACTCTCCTCATACACACCCCACAATAATCATTAAAATACAAGATAATAGTATAAAAATTAATCAATTTAAAAGGTGAGAACATTCTCTCACACATTCATACATACATACACTCAGCAAACAAGGTAAACGCAGTTCTTAACTCACAAAGGCGGTTAGCGCAAATTTGAAATGGGTGGAATTGGTAACAGTTTGAGAGGGGGGGGTTTCTCGCTCTCACTCTTCTCCCCGGCGGAGTCCAGAAGAATAGAAGAAGTCTGAAGTGGCTGAGGGGGTTGATGCCAGTTGGGGGGGCATGCTCCCTGTCCACGTCTTCCTCGTCCCCCGTCCTCTCCTTCTGCGAAGGTTGTGTATCACAGAATGAAACGCAAGGCTATCGGCGTGGCCAAAGATCTCCATGGCCGCTGCAACAGCCAGAATGGCGAGCAGAAAAATCCCTCACGTCAGGGTTATCCAAAGATCGAAACGGAGGAGAAGAAGAGGGAGGGAGGAGCCGCGCCAGGAACCAGGAGTGGTGGTGGCGGAAGAAGACGGTCGCTTGATCTCAGGCGTTCCAGCTCCTCCCAAGATGGCAGCACTGAGGGCGAGGGCGGCTGGAGGGCGAGGGCGGGCGAGGGCGAGGGCAGCCGGAGAGCAACATCGCCCGAAGAGGCACGCCCAAGACAGTGGCGGATGGCAGCAGCAAATCGCAGGTTTAACAGAGGGATAGATTCAAGATCACGTGAAGTGTTAATACCACTTTATAATGCCTTGGTAAGACCACACTTGGAATACTACATTCAGTTTGGTCGCCACAATGTAGAAAAGATGTGGAGACTCTAGAAAGAATGCAGAGAAGAGCAACAAAGACTATTAGGGGACTGGAGACTAAAGCATATGAAGAACGGTTGCAGGAACTGGGTATGTCTAGTTTAATGAAAAGAAGAACTAGGGGAGACATGATAGCAGTGTTCCAATATCTCAGAGGTTGCCACAAAGAAGTGGGAGTCAAACTATTCTCCAAGGCACCTGAGGGTAGAACAAGAAGCAATGGGTGTAAACTAATTAAGGAGAGAAACAACTTAGAACTGAGAAGAAATTTCCTGACAGTTAGAACAATTAATCAGTGGAACAGCTTGCCTCCAGAAGTTGTGAATGCCCCAACACTGGAAGTCTTTAAGAAGATGTTGGATAGCCATTTGTCTGAAATGGTATAGGGTTTCCTGCCTAGGCAGGGTGTTGGACTAGAAGACCTCCAAGGTCCTTCCAACTCTGCTATTGTATTATTGTATAACTTTCAATTGGGTGGGGAAAACCGGGAACTTTCAGATTCGGGTTTTCCCAGATGTGCCAACATGGTTCTCTTTGTTGTATGGCAACAAAGATCAGAATATATCAGAATATCAAATATTCTCTTCAGTCAAGATCAGAATAATTAAAGCAGTGCACTTCCTAGTGGTACTGTATGGCTGAGAAAGTTGAACATTGATGAATGGCTTTTAATTGCAGCTTTGATTAGGGTTATTAAGAGTATCATGGGCTAAAAGAGCCAGTCAATTAGTCCTGAAATTAAAAAAAAAGTAGTGAGGCAATGATTAATAAGCAAAAACTCTGCAGATGATGGACTAGAAAAAATAACTGCTTGGAAAGATTGGGGAAAATGAAAAAAGGGGAAGGCAATGGAGAAGAAAAAAAAAGGATCAGGAATATCATTTGAATGTCCCCAAAAGAACAATAACTACGATTTGCCAGTATGCATGGAAAACGGCTGGCTGGGTAATTCTGGGAGTTGAAGTCCACTCATTTTAGAGTTGCTGAGGTTGAGAAACACTGCAATAGAGAAACAACGAAATGGAGGATGTTTGTCCATAAAGTCACTGGGATTTGACAATGTCATTAACTATTGGAAAACTTTTAACTTTTAAACAAAGGCAAAGTTAAACTAGGGTCACAATGAAATATTAGCCCACAATTTGGATTGGGATTTTGTAAAAACTATTTTAAAATTAAAATGTAATTTTCATTTAAAATGAAGAGAAAAGGCTAGGAATATTATCTGAGAAGGAACTTTCAGAACAGTTGCTCTCCATTTTTTCATGCTTTATAAGTTTCCCTGCATTTCTGATAATATCTAATAGCTATAACATATTACAAAAAGCAAATACTAAACAAGTTATTCTTTTATAAAGGCTTTTCTCACTAAAGAACAAAATATCATCGCACCCTTTAAAACCGAAAGAGTAAGTATATATTTTTCCATTCAAAGAAAAAAAAATGAATGTTATATAATTATATGCTTTGTTTCTGAAAAAAATATCATTTAAAAAAAAAAGAACTGTGTATGTTAGTGTTTAAACATAATCTTATTTGTAATTTAAAAGTATTACAGTGCCTTTTAATATATGAACTGTTAAATAAAACTTTTTAGGATAAATATACAAACAATGTTTGAATTTCCAAACGTCCGAAATAAGAAAAAGAACAATAAGAAACTGGAGATATAATACAGCAGCTAGATTAGAGTATGAGAAATAACAGGGATTAAATCTAGAATTTGTTTGCATGGAATACAGATGCTAAACTAGATCCTTTCCTAGTTTGAAGAGGTTTTATGTGGTTTAACTACAGTGGGTTGTAATATAATTTTAATTTTAATTTAATTTTCCCTTTTTGTCAGGGTCAAACTAAATATGTATTTGAACTGGATGTTGCTGGAAAAGTCGAAGATGTCATACAAACACTTCACCAAGTATGAGTAGTTGTTTTATTGCTGCCTTTAGCATGTGATTTAGCTAATGAAACAGAGTAAACTCTCTTCATCTAGTCAAATATTTGAAACAATTAACAAATGGCTAATTATTTTTCTTTTGCATGGATTAAATGTGGCTAATCAATCTTTAGGCTATCCTGCAGATTTAGGATTTATAATTATATGTCTGTTGTGATGCAAGTCTGTAGATAAAAATGGATATAATGCAAAATTTGTAATTCTAAGAGAAGTGCAAGTGAGACTTCTACCAGAATTACCAATTTTGCATTATATCCATTATAACAGATACAAGTATCTGTGGACTTCAAGTCCCTTATAGCTGGGAAAGCTTCTAAATTTCATTTTATTGCTTCTGTTTTTTAACAGTTATACAGAGCATCGCACTTGGACAAACTAGGGGACCAGGCTGCTATGGTAAATATGTACTAGAGCTGCAGTATTAATGGAGGGATTAATGTGACAATCCTATTTGCATTGAACATTTAAAGCTGATTATTGCTATTATTTTAAATCAGATAACTGCTATTCTACAGTCACGTTTGGCCAGAACATCATTTGATAAGAACAGGTATGTTTCTCTATGTTTATTCAGGAAACATCTCATCTTTTGACTCTTAGTTTTTTTTAAAAAAAATTAACATGCTTAGGAAAATATGAAAAGCAAAGAGTAGATCAGCAATAGGAATCTATGTGTTGGCTAATACCAATTTGCAATGTTTTATATATGTTTATCTTATTCTGCTGAATTCTGAATTTTTGAATTGCTTATTTCTGTGACAAAATAAAGATAAAGTCTAAAATATGCTTGGAGATCTCCTTCGTTGATTCACATTTTATTCTTCTGTGTTGAGAAAGAAAGTGGGGGGAGGGAATCTTGCTTTCACCACATTCTCTTTGGCAAAGATTTTGTTATTTGATCTTAGCTCTCTTGAAATGTTTTGAAAATGTGTTCAGTTTTTAGGTGGACTATACCTTCTAACATGCTAACCATTTTTTTTGTGTTTTTACAATATAATAATTACTGTAAAATAGATTTCACACTGGTTGTTAAAAATACATAAAGTAGTAAATATTATACTCTAAAATATGTGTAAAGGTGTGATAGAAAACTCTGGGATGTTTTGATAAGGAATAATAGGAATTCACACTGAGCATTTCTTCATTATTTAAACAGATTTCAGAATGTTTCTGAAACGCTGCATATGGAATGTAAAGCAGAAATGATCACTCCATTGGTAACTAATCCAGGACATGTATGCATCACCGATGCAAACCTGTATTTCCAGCCTCTCAATGGCTATCCTGTGAGTAACTTGCATTTTCTAATCTGCTGCTATTAAAACCTTGATAAGAGTACTAGCAAAATGTTCTCTTAAGTTTATACAATGTGTTCTTTATTTGGCCCTCGAATCAAATCATACAGTTCAATCTCCAATGAGCTCTGTTTTTAATGCAAATCAAACAATCCTGTCATTTTCTATAAGTGCTATATTTATCCAGGCTGAGGAAATCTAATTTCAGCTTAAGTCTGTTTTTTAAAAATATCCATATTATAATTAAGGATAACAATATTAACAATATTAAAGCACACACACAAGTATTGGTCGGTTAGTACACTACCCTATTGGTGGAAAACTAGTCTTGTCATAAGAGCCACGGTGATGCAGTGGTTAGAGTGCAGAACTGCAGGCTACTTCTGCTGATCACCGGCTGCCAGCAGTTTGGCAGATTGAATCTCATCAGGCTCAAGGTTGACTCAGACTTCCATCCTTCTGAAGTGGGTAAAATGAAGACCCAGATTTCTAGGGACAATATGTTAACTCTGCAAACCACTTAGAGAGGGCTGTAAAGCACTGTGAAGTGGTATATAAATCTAAGTGCTATTTCTTTTTCCTAATTGGTGGCTTATGGCACTGGACTCATCCAACTATTATGTCAAAGTAGCAATAAAGAGGACAGACTTATTGTGTATCACTTTATTATGGCTCAAATGATGCCATGTAGATGGTATGAATTAATAAATTGAAAATGGTCTTAATGGCCATTCTGTTATATACTGATGATTCTGAGGAACACAAGAATTAGGGTGCTTTGGCTTGTATATATGGATTTCCATTGGTATTTGATCTGGCTTTTCTGCTGTAGTTAAGTTAAACATTTCTATTTTTGCCAAGGTTCCATACTATTTCAATTAATTAAGAAAGCCAAAGTGTTCTTGCTGTGATATAACAAACTAGAAAGTAAATTCATGTATTTCCTTGTGGGAAGCCATGGTATCTTTTGCTCACTTGTGTAGGTTTAATTATATTACACAAAGTTTCTATAATGTGAATCTGTCTTAACATCCAGACGAAGTTGGCTTAATTTTTAATTAGCTTCCCCAGATAACAAATAGTGCCTATTTCCAGAACACATACATCTTACTGAACAATCTCAGAAATTGCTTCTTTAAATTAAGATAATTGAAAAAAAAATCCCAACAATTTTCCAAAATGGTCTTTTCTTGGCTGTAACATCGAGACTCACTGTTGATAAAATGCTAGAGAAGAAAATGCATCTTCTATATAGAACATGTGACCAAAACTGAAAGAAACGTGTCATCTTTTGACTCCTTTCCTTATAGAAACCTGTGGTACAAGTGACACTGCGTAGTGTCAGACGCATCTATAAAAGAAGACATAGCCTATCGCCTTTGGTAAGATAATACTTGCTTTTGATCCTTGGTATCATAGATGTGCTTCATGAGTTTAAATTTAGCTATTTTAATTCCTGAGGCAACAAGTATTAAACAGTAGGAAATCTTTCTGGATTTGGTGGAGCCTATTTCACACAACTGATACAAAATTACTGTTTGATTGAATTTCTATGCAATTAGTTTATAGAAAACCATTTAACAGATAAATATATGATATAATCATAGGTTTCTTTAATGTATTTCTTTGTGGAAAACTATTGCTTTGATCTTGGAAGTATTTTGGTAGTGAGGCAATAATTTAAACAATACAAAGTTCTTGCCCTAATAAAAATAAAGTGCAATGACTTTTTATTCTATAAAAATAATGTAGATATCCCTTTTGTTATTGTGAAAACAATAAGAATTGGATATCTGTGCTTAACATCTGTTATGTAGATCCTGGTTAATTCAGTAATTTTGTTAACTTTATTACATGTAATTTTATTTTTATTTTTTAATTTTCAAGGGTCTGGAAGTGTTTTGCACCGAGAATGATTTATGTTCAGACATCTATTTGAAATTCTACAACACTGAGGACCGAGATAATGTCTATTTCTACGTGTCAACATATTTAGGTTTCAACAACAATTCTAATAAAGTGTTTGTGTGTGTGTGAGAGAGAGAGAGAGGGAGGGAGGGAGAGAGACTCTGACTTACTTCAGCTTTTTGAATAGATGTAGCTTTTATATTGGAAGAATTGCATAGAAAAGGAACTCTATTATTTTGTGAAGATACTTAGCAGCAGATTCTTAGTACCATCTTTAAATTTGTGTATGATTAGCAGAAGAAAGCCATTGAAAGGTGAGAATCGGTCAAAGAGAATTCTGTATCTTCCATATGTTATCATTTGATAATATCATTGTCTGTATAATCAGAAGTGCACCGTTAATATAAGGTAGGATAATATGCAATTTGGTGCAAATAACAAAGATTAGGTATAATTTTGATTAAGGCTTCCATTACCTATGGCTTTTCCCCCCAATACTTGAAAAAAAAAACACTCTTAGCCAATAATATTTAGATTAGGTGGCAGATAGAATTATGGAATGCATTAACTACCCAATTTACTTGAAACGTCAAGTAACAGAAGTTACTTGTTTTTGTCATAGTCATCACCGGCATAAACCCAGTACTTAGCACTTAAACTTATATATTGTTTCACAGTGCTTTACAGCCCTCTCTAAGCAATTTACTGATTCAGCATATTTCCCCCCAAAATCTGGGTCCTCATTTTACTGACCTCTACCGGAAGGATGGATGGCTGAGTCAAACCTGATTTGGTCAGGATTGAAGGAATTGAACTCCTGCCAGTGAACAGAGTTAGCCTTCAATACTGCATTCTAACCTGGGCGCCACCATGACTCTTATTATGTAACTATAATAGTAACTATAATAATAATTTTTTCTGCTGGATTTTCATGCCTGTTTTTTATTTTGTTTTTCTTAGAAAAAATACTGCTTTAAGACTTTAAAAACTAGTAAAAAGTGAATTTAAATGAATTTGGAATCCCAACATTAGCAAAAGAGCATGTACAAACATTAGTACAAACATGAGACAAGTACAATGCTTCAGAAGTAATATAGAAAAGGAGGTTCATAATGTGCAACTATCTTAAACAGCGAGTTTTTCCCTGCAGTTACACAGCTGCCTTATGTAGCTGCATGTGATATATATAGTTCAGAGGTGGGTTTGGGACTGGGTCACCGAACTGGTAGAGATGGCAACTGGCCACGCCCCGAACCAGTTCCCCAGTTGCCCATGCCATTGCACATGCACAGAACAATTTACAGGCAACTGTCTATGCGTAAGCAACACGGCGGGCGCAAGCGAAGCAAGCAGTGTGTGCACAAAGCAACCGGCAGTAACGCCGGCAGCAACCTACCCCTGATGTAGTCCTCAACTTAAGATAACAATTGTGACCAAAACTTACATTGCTAAGCAAAGCAGTAATTAAGTGAATTATGCCTGACTTTACAAGACACTGGGGTCAGTGAATCAACATGACTGTTAAATAAATCACATGTTTGTTAATAAATACAGCTGCCTTTGCTTGTTGGAAAATCGCAACAGGCAATCACATGACTCCAGGATGCTGCAGCCTTAATAAATGCATGCTAATTCCTAAACTCCCAAACTTTGATCAAATGACTGCAGGGATGATGTGACAATAGTAAGTGCAAGGACTGGTCATAAATCACTATTCAGTGCCGTTGTAACTTTAAATGGTTGCTAAACAAGTGATCATACTCTAAGGACTACCTGCATTGGGAAAATGTGGTAATTTAAAAAGAAACAGGTGACACATCTTCACTGGTTTCTTGGAACCGAATGCAAAGCATTGCATATCTCTTATAAGCTAATGTCAAAATTCAGCAAACCTAACCAAATCATAAATGTTGTAGTACTAGAATAACTCAGCCGTACCAGCAGCTCTTGTGCCTGAAGCAATGTTTTCTCCTACATAACAGTTTTTATATTTGCCTATCTTTGAATCTCAGACTGTATGCCTAAAAAACAAAGTGGAACATGAAACACACCTACAGTTAATTTGCATGAAATCTAACTTCCCCACAGGAAATGTGTTTTTAAGAGGTAGCAACATATCTACTAGGAAGGAAGGCATAAGGTTCGGAGAAATCTTCATCTATGTTGAAGAAGAAGCTGAACAGAGTCCATAGCAGCTCTTTAGCGCTTTGTCATAGTTGCAGGAACTGTTGCTTTGCTCCAACATTTGATCTGATTTCAGTCAATACTTTTGGGGAAATTTTAATAATGCAACCATGCTGGCTCCTGACACAGCATTTGAAGCAGCAGGTATAAATAGACCATACAGTGGATCGGTTCAATATAGATCTTGAGCAGTGGTGGGTTTCAATTTTTTTAGAACCTCTTCTGTAGGTGTGGCCTGCTTTGTGGGAGTGGCTTGATAGCCATGTTACTGGGTGGGAGTGGCTTACCAGCCATGTAACTGGGTGGGTGTGGCTAACTAGTAAAATGTGGTGAAACTCACTTAACAACACTCTTGCTTAGCAACCAAAATGGGGGCTCAAAAATTCTGGCATTTGAAGCATGCAAGTCTTAAAGCTGTCAAGTTACAAGACACTTGCACTCCTAACCCTTTAGAAAAAAAACCCCAGAGGTGTTCAAACGTGACAGCTTTAAGTCTTGTGGACTTCAGCTCCCAGAATTCCTCCTCTCGCTCTTCATCTTGATGATGTGTGGACGGGCAGGGGGAGGGAGCTGGAACCGGTTCTAAATGGCACTGTAGATTTGTTGAACCTCTTCTATAGAAGAGGTTAGAACTGGCAGGAACCCACCCCTGATCCTATTACATTAATTTGTACATTTTAATGCAGGCAGATCACCACCTCCATCATCACCCATCCCAAGATTCTCATTGTCAGCTTTTTTGTCATGAAATTTCCATGGAAGACAACAGCTTAGAAGACAATTACTTCAAAAAACTAGCGGAGGATTGCTCTTAACAAGTGCTCATTTTTATATTAGAACATATATAGAATAGGGATGGGAGGTTAATAATAGCTTCACTAATTTCTCATAAATCTGAATACTTGTTGTCATACCTGCCTTATCTGATCAATGATGAACAATGGCTCCATAAATCTTGTAGGATAGAAATTCAGCTTAATACAAGTTCCTTGGAGAGCCTTAATTGCAAATTAATTTCTTATTTGCATTCTGTCACATTTTCTGTACCCTTCTAGAAAACCATATTACAGAGCACACTGCAGAGAGCTACATGTTACAATGGCAACGAGGTCATATCTCAAACTACCAATACCTTCTTCATCTCAATAATCTGGCTGATCGGAGCTGTAATGATCTTTCCCAGTACCCTGTCTTTCCATGGATCATAGCAGATTATTCTAGCTCAGAACTAGGTAAGACTTCTTTGGAGGCAAGCAAAGTAAAAGCAATGGGACAATCCAGGCTAGATACCCTGTGCAGTTGGCTGCTTGTGCTGTCAGTTCATCTTCTCAAACTTCTGTTTCCAAAATGGAATAGTGTTTAGTAACAACATCATTTTCAGTATTGGCATATAAACTTGATTTTTAAAAGTTGCACAGCCTGCTGCTTACTTTGCTACATTTATACTTTCAAATGAATCCTCAAGGGAATACAAGTCAGGAAACATTAATAACAACCTGGGGCATGAAGATAAGAGATTCAGTAAGTACTGTTGCAAAAATCCATTCATTTCAATTAAGCTTGCATAGAGTTTCACAGCCTGCCTGCATCGTAAGTACTAACTTTGACATGTTGTTCATAGAAAGTAAGGGTCTTGAATAGATTTGAGAAGGGTGGTTCGCGTATATGTTTTCTGCTTATCTAAGAAAAGAACTAAATAAGAGCTGTTAGCATATTTTTTTTAAAAAAGTGATTGATTGTAGCTTTTCAGTATGGTTTAAATAAAGTTGCTTGCTGTCTAAAATCCAAAAATCTAATTTCTATGAATTTCAACTTGAAGAAAGCATAAAAATGTATATTTTACCAAAATAGCATGTAAAACTGAAATAGCCTAAGTGGATAATTGTGAATAGAGACGACCGAAACTTCAGAAATAAGTTTTAAAAAAATCTCAATAATATATACATACACATCTGTTATAAAACCCCATTATATTAGCTTTTGTTTGCAAAACATTTGTCCAATTGATTGTTTCATTATATTTTTCATACTGGTAAGTTGGTAAATTGTGAAAAAATGTTAAAATATTAAAACATAAAATAAAGGGGGGGGGGAGTATTCCTTTTCGTAATTTCCTTTTGAGTTTAAGAAGCTAATTACAAAACTGGAAATGAGATGCATTCATTAAGTACCATATATCTTGTTGATTTGATTGTGAAGTAAAAATTCGGCTAATTTTTCCATAAAATGATATATTTGAGGATGGGAAGAAATACTTTTCTACCAAAGTAACTGCAATGCAGGTATTTGAAAAAACAAAAATGTTCAGTGAAGTTTTTCCCCTACACTGAAATTATTGGATTCATCTTTAACTTTATAGCTAAATATGCAAACAAATTAGTCCAAATTCTTCCCAAAGATTATAATTATGCTTTAAAGATTGATGAAGTAAGTATAGCTCCTAATTAATCCTAATTTGATATCTTAAATTTTGTCCATATGCATTAGAAAATAAAATTGTCATACCATTGTTGTTAATATAGTATATGTTTAAAAATGATCTTTTTTATAGATCTAACAAATCCTGAAACTTTTCGTGACCTTAGTAAACCTGTAGGTGCACTAAATAAAGAAAGATTGGAAAGATTACTGGTATGTAGAAAAACACCTTGTTTATATATTTGTGTGTGTTTGTTAGTGTGTAAATTAGTTTGATATGTTGAAACCACTTTTTTGTTTTCTACATTTTAAGTATTGTTTTTTCTAGTGAAATGTTACATTTGGTTATAAAAGATAGATGCAAAATTGCTGGTTTTAAAAGTAATTGTTAAAGAATGTAACTTTACCTATACATATTTGAGAGAGTCTAATGTCAGGTGAGATGGGAGGGTTTTTATTTGGTAAAGGTATCCAAATGTGAATACAAGCAGATGCATTGATAAAAATGAGAAAACTGTAAAAGGATTGAAGATCCAGTGGCCCTTCAGTTGTTCCTAAGCTAAAATTCCCAGTACCACCATCATTGCACATGTATTATTAAGCAAACTACTGGTTTTTGTAGTTCAGTGATATTTAGAATCTTTTCTTAATCTGTAGTAGAACATAATTGGCTATTATATAGGTGTAAAAAGCAGCATAGCTTAAAAGTTTATAGGTGATATGTTAGGTTGAATTGTGATTTATTACACTGTCAATAAAAGATTAAATATGTGACTTTATTAAGTGTACCTATTTTATGCAAACATTTCATTATATACAAGAAAATATATAACATATACTATGTTAGAATATCTTTCTAAGGTTTTCATATGCAGGTTGCTGTGGTTTGATAGGAACAATGTGCACAAAATATGAAATGCTGACTAACTTTTTAATATAAACTCTAATTACTATAGAAGAATGTTATGACTGAATTGATTCTCTCCATTTCCCCCCTCCTTTTTTCCCTTTCTTGCATTGATAGGTGCGTTATCAAGAAATGCAAGAACCAAAATTTATGTATGGCAGCCACTACTCATCACCAGGTTATGTTCTCTTTTACCTGGTCAGAGTTGGTAAGATATAAGTATTTCAGAGAATGTCATTATGGTACTTTTGAATATATGTATCTAACCTCTTTTGTTTTTACAGCCCCAGAGCATATGCTTTGCTTACAAAATGGAAAGTTTGATCATCCTGACAGAATGTTCAACAGGTTAGTTTTCAATTCTCAACCAGCTCAGGTAACTTTTGTGTTTGTCACACTTACAGTGTTGCTTTAAACAACAACTGGTTATTCTCTGTACTATTCTTAACTAGTATTGCAGAAACCTGGAAGAACTGTTTAGATGGAGCAACAGACTTCAAAGAGGTAAATAATCTTCTTGTACTTCAATCTACAGTAAATGGCTTCCTTTATGTTGCTGATTGAGATGCTGCAGGTATGTCATCTAAAAATGAATTTCCATCTAATGGGTCTAATAAGTTACCCCAGGTTTTGGGGCCTGTAACATAGAAAATCCTAAGTTATTAGCAATCCAATTATAAGACTAAGATAATAAATGATATTGGACTTCTTCTAAAAATTTGGAGCCAGATATGACTGGAATAGATTCAATGTGGCAAGATGAAATATATATTCACTGAGAATTTTGCCTAATAGATGTCTCATATTATCATATCACAATAACTAATCATGAGCCTGATTTTCCAGAATATTATCTAAACATCTGCTACTATGTTTCCCCAAAAATAAGACCTCCTGGATAATAAGGCCAATCGGGCTTTTGAGCGCATGCATTAAAATAAGCCCTCTGCCAAAAATAAGCCCTCCCTGAAAATATTGCATCACAACAGCAACCATGAGGTGAGCACGCTCACTGCCTCCTGCACCTCAAAAATAATAAGACCTCCCTGAAAATAAGGGCAAGTGCTTTTTTCAAGGGGGGGGTCAAAAGAAAATAAGACCCTGTCTTATTTTTGGGGAAACATGATAGATGTTTAAATAAAAACAGGAGTTTGAATCAACATTTGAAACACAAAGATAAGTTGTACAGTGAAAGTTGGTAATTAAATATTCTTTGCTATAGGTAGGTAGAACTATAGATTACATTAAGTGCTACTGTGATTGCAATGGTATAAACACAGTTCAAATAAACAAACCAAGCTTTATGAAACTTGGACTTTCTTTTGTAACATATAAAAACTTTTACCTATGGTTTTTTTTTCCTGCCAAAAAATCAAGTAAATGATACTATATGATATCAGTAATGGCATCACATCCTGAAAAGAAAACCTTGACGGATATATCTTCAACATCATTGTCATTTTATACGTAACTGATCATTTCAGTTGCTGGCTTTTATCCAGAAGAATAGTGCGTATTGAAGTTTCAGTAATACTCATGGGATTGAGAAATCAATTTTCATGATCTTTTATCCTCTTGCAGGTTATGTAAAGCTGAGCTAGAGGGCATAAAAGCAATTACAGGAAGGAATGAGAATTTTTTCCATTTCTCTTTCTCTTTCCAATACTAAAAAGCTTCTGTTGTGTTTTATTTAGTGTTTATTTTTTTAATGAATACATGGAATCTTTGCATTAATATGTGCAATTGAGATCTACAACGGTAAACACATTCAAGAAAAGGCAGTCTTAGTGTAGATTAAGATATACTGTTGCACAAAAATATGGATGGTGGCCAATATAAATCTTTGTATCGTGGAATCAAGTGTACTAAATTTATGCACTTCAAGATAATTTATTTCATTTTAAAAGATGGCCAAGTTAACATTCACCTGGCTAATCTGTTGCTGGCAAGTAAGAAAGGATATCCAGTTTTGACTGATATTTTAAGATAAGAAAGTAAAGCCCCACAATACTTGGCCACAGACATGTTTCCTGATACCAAGCTTAATGGTTTACTTGGAATAGTCTGAATCTGACAACTTCATATTTAATGTTAATGCTGTATCTTTGATTTTCTGACATGTTGGTGACAAATGCCCACACTTAAAAATACCTGGCCAACAGTGCATTCTACCAATTCCTACTGTGCATTCAACCGGAAAATGGGATTACTAGGCTATTTTCTGTTAGGAGTTAGTCAGATTTAGATTTTCTTTTTGAAAGAATGTGGTCTGTTGTGTAACAGTTACACTGTTCAGTTATGCTGAAGCTTGAATAAATACTAGTAAATGTTTTGCTGTAATGCTGTTATGAATATAAATACAATTTTGTTTTATTGCTAACAGTTCCCCATTGTTCTTTTCTTTTTTCTTTTATCCAGTTAATCCCCGAGTTCTATGAAAATGATTCTAGTTTCTTATTAAATAATTTGAAACTGGACTTGGGGAAGACACAAGGAGGAAAGATGGTTGACAATGTAGAACTTCCTCCTTGGGCATCAGGTAAATAGAATATTAGGTGTAACTTTTGGTTCCACCACAAAATCGCGGAGGACAAAATCGCGCTCGACGAAAGCGCGCATTTGACGTCATCACAGCGCGACGAAAACATCACGCTGTGATCGAAAAATGTAAAAATAAAGCTAAAACCTTACCCTACCCCCCCAAACCTAACCCTAAACCTAACCCTAAACCTAACCCTAAACCTAACCCTAAACCTAACCCTTAACCTAACCCTAAACCTAACCGTTAACATAATGCTAAACCTAACGCTAACCCTTAACCTAACGCTAAACCTAACGCTAACGCTCTAAACCTAACCTAACCCTAACCCTAACCCTAACCCTAACCCTTACCTTTATGTGAATCGGCTTGCTTTAATTTTAATTTTATTTCAATTTTTAATTTTTTTTGTCGCGCTGTGATGACGTCACATGCACGCTTTCGTCGAGCGCGATTTTGTCCTCCGCGCTTTTGACGGGTCACGGTAACTTTTTTCTATATTCTGCCTCAGAGATTTGCTCTCACATTTTTTTATAAACCTCTGGAATAACATCAATTTTCCCCCTCTTCTGTGCTTTGAAAATAATTATGTCAAAATTCTGAATTGCTGATTAATAAAAGCTTCTTGTGCTTTTTTAATTATGATAGTTTTTTTAAGGGAGACAGGAAAATGCGAATAGAGGTTTGCTGTCCACAACATGCAAGAAATTTATATATTATTTATTTCAGATGCCAGTGATTTTCTCCAGAAGAGTCAAGATGCTTTAGAAAGCCAGTATGTGTCAGAACATCTTCATGAATGGATTGATCTTGTGTTTGGCTATAAGCAGAAAGGCAATGAAGCTACTGCAGCTCAGAATGGTAATTTTGATATAGATATTTACAGTTCTTAGTGGTTATTTATACATTTCAGCTGTATGGATTTCTCTTATATTAGGATTTCTTTGACACGCCCACCCATTATTGAGCATGTAATGTCATAATGTACCAATTTCTCTGCCAAATCTGTTCTAAATTATAAAGGTAAAGAAAACAGATGCAAGCATATTTTAATGGAAAAGATATGTTTTCTCAGAAATAAACTTTGTTATGTTAAGTAGTATTTGCTGTCAGATAAATTTCTACAAGTATTTTTATTTTTGTTGTATACAACTGTCTTTCTTGATTATCCTGATTAAATGTAAGTTTCTAAGACACACTGGAGTATCAGACGCACAAAAATTTTGAAGAGGCAAATTAAAAAAAAAGTTTTTGCACTCTGCAGACCTCCCAAAAATGGCCCATTTTTCATGAAAATGGGCCCATTTTTTTCAAAAAAGGCATGAATAGTCTTTAGGAGGCTTGTAGGAGGCTCCTGGGAGTGGGGTAAATAAACACAAAATGGCCCGTTTTTTGTAAAATGGGCCCTTTTGTCAAAAAAGGGCAGGCATAGCCTTTAGGAGGCTTATAAAGTGCTCCTGGGGGCTGGAGAGGGCAAAATTTAGCAAAAACAGCATGTTTTTCGCTCATTTCTGCCCTCCCCAGCCTTCAGGAGCACTCTATAAGCCTCCTAAAGGCTCTGCATGGCCATTTTGGTGAAGGGGCGAGGATTCATGAGGCAAAAAATGCTGTATTCTGTGTATAATATGCACCCAGATTTTCAGCCTCTTTTGTGAGGGAAAAAGGTTTGTCTTATACTCCGAAAAATATGGTAGTTGAAGTTACAGTTAAAGGTCATAATCTTACATAACTATACATGGAAGTAAATTATATGAATTTGGTGTGGCTTGCTTCAATGGACACAGATATATTTCCATTGTAATTAAGGTAGTAGGATCCCTCTAAAATAGAGTGGGTTGCTTTAAGAAACCAGACAGAACTATCCATCATATTTGTCTGCTACTTGAAGGAGCAACGGAAGTTCAGTTCTAAGACATGCAATAAAACTTTTATATAATATACAGTACTTTGATTTAGTGGATTTGCATTAAATTTGAAAAAAGTCTGCTGGCTCTATTGGGTTGCAGCTAGGTATTGCTTGGTTTCTTTCTTTCTTTTTTTTGAATTTTTATTTTATACACATAAGCACATCAACAGAACATATAAACACATTAACAAAAATAACCACATAACTTAAAAACAGCATAGGAACAATAAGTTCCATCGTATATCATACAGCAGTTCCGAATCGGTTTCTTTGCAGTTAGTGTTTTCCCTTCTATACATTTCTATCTTGCGTTCCTAATCTCGTTATTCATTATCCATTTTTATATACATTTATTTATTTATACTTAGCTACTTATGATCAAGTATTATTTACCTATATTGTGCTTTATATTTTTACTGTCATTTAATCTCTTACATGCATTATAGGTATACATTCACATAGTTATTCTTTTCTTTGCCATTCTTATATTATTATTATTCCATTTAAAAGGTTATAAGATATAATTTGGAATGTATTGTTTACCATCCTTCACACCTGCTATGACACCACCTTATTTTCTCTTTCTTTTCTTTTCTCCCTCCCTTCCTTCTCTACTTCCTTCCTTCCTCCTCTCCTTCCCCTTCTTCCTTCCCTTACTTCTCCCCTACTCCTACCCTCTGTCTTCTCCTTCTTACCCTCTCTCCTTCTCTTTTTCTCTATTCCTCCCTCCTCTCCTTCTCTTTCTCTCCCTCCCACCCACTCTCCTTACCTCTTTCTTCTTCCCCTACCTCTCCTCCACATCTCACCTTATTTTCTCTTTCTTTTCTTTTCTCCCTCCCTTCCTTCTCTACTTCCTTCCTTCCTCCTCTCCTTCCCCTGCTTCCTTCCCTTTCATCTCCCCTACTTCTACCCTCTTTCTTCTCCTTCCTACCCTCCCTCCTTCTCTTTTTCTCTCTTCCTCCCTCCTCTTCTTCTCTTTCTCTCCCTTCCACCCACCTCTCCTTACTTCTTTCTTCTTCCCCTACCTCTCCTCCACATTTCTTCTTCCTCTCCTACTATCTCTCCTTCTCTCTCTCTTCCACCCTCCACTTCTTTCCTTTCCTTCGTCCCTCCATTCCCTACTTCCTTCCTCCCGGCCTTTCCTTCCTTCTTCCTTCCTTTCTTTTTCTATTGTTATAGGTGTCTCTTTCAAATCCAGCTTATGTTTTCTTGAGGGTGTTATTTCCACAAGTCCCTTTTTTCATATCATTTCCTTTTGTCTCTATCATTCTACAGTCTGTATGCCAGCTATCATTCTGATTTGATTTCACCAATCATGACCCCCTTGTTTTACTCATAATTATTATTTTTCAGAGTTGTTCTATTCTTTCATTGCTTTTTATTTCTTTGCTCCATCCATCTATACCAATTAACCCATATCTGGTCTACTTTCAATTTCTTAGGAATATTAAACATCTGAGCTCTTTTTTTTTTAATGCGTCCAGTCCATTCAAGTTTATCAACATAATTGTTATTTCTTGATCCATCTTTAGTTGAGATTGTTTCTTTTACTTCTAGTTTGTATCTGACTTTTCCCTCTTGCCCCTTCCTTCTCTGCTCTCTCTCTTTCTTGCCTCTGTTCTTCTCTCCTGCTTCTTCCGCTGTCTTCTAATGTTTCTTCCTCTTGACTTCTGCATTCTAGTTCCTCTTTGCTTCCTTGTTCTCCTTCCCTATTGCAGTGTTCTTCATAGAATTTGTGTGCTTCTTCTAAATTCTCTATCTTATATCTTTTTCCTTGCCAAGATACCAGAACCCCTTCTGGTACCAACCATCTGTACATTATTCTATTTTTATTTAACTCGTTTGTTAAAAATTGGTATTGCCTACTTTGTTCCCGAATTCTCCGTGGGTTCTGTTTAAGCGTGGTCAGCTCTTTTCCCTGTAGTATAATCGTTTCTTCTCTAGTTTTTTTGTACACTTCATCTCTGGCAGTTTTCTTAGCGAATCTTACATGCACTTCTCTCGGGAGTCTATTTCTTCTTGCGTAGTTAGTATTTACCCTGTAAGCCTCATCACTATTCCCTCTCACTTCCTGTTCTTTTTTTTGCAGAAATTCAGTGAGGGTAATAATCATTTTTTCTTTCAGGTCTTCCTCCTTCTCTTCTGGTATGTTTTGAAATCTTAGGTAGAATGCCGCTTTTTCGTTTTCAAGTCGGATTATTGATAATTCTAATTTCTTATTAAGTTGTCTATATTCTATTTCCATCTTTCCCATCTTCTGATCTGAATGTTGTATTTTTTCTTCCATACATTGAATTTTTTGTTCATTGATTGCTAAGGCATTCTGTATCTTTTCGACTTTACATTCTACATTCTTGATAGTTCCTTTCAATTCTCCCATTTCATTTTTTAATTCTTTATGATTCTTCCTTCACTCTTCTTGGCTTTTTGCCAAAGTCTCCTGTATCAATTGGAGCATCGATTGCATGTTCTGCATCGTTGGTGCTGGTCCCGCTGATTCTGCCATCTTTTCAACTTTCTCCAACCCCCACGCACTCTTGATTGACCTTTGGTTTGAGGAGGGGGGTATTGCTGAACTCACATTGGGTATGGTCTTTTTCCCTAATTTTACTGAGATTGCCATTTTTAACCCCCTATTTGTCCTTGCCCACAATTGGCTATAACTTTAACCTTGTTTATACTTTATCAGTAATATCAATAATATAAATAATTGTATAATCCAATATTCAGCAACAATTCAACTATTAACCTTCTTTGATATCACCTTTCAATACTTAAACACTCCTATGCAGTATTCTATTTAATTAATTTGATTAATATATATTATAAATTTATATATCACACTCTTATCTTATATCAATAAATGTTTCTCAATTTTATCGGTTATACAAGTATTCACTTCTGATAATTAGTCTCTCTATGTTCTCTTACGACAAGCTTCACCATTCAAATTTACAGTCCACTAAGTGTCACTCTCTCCTTAGTATCACTGTTAATATCCATGAAGCAAAAGTCTATTTCCAGACAGATCTCTGTTCCAAGCTCCTAATCAGATAAATATCAAATACTTAAAAGTTCAACACAACAGCAGAAGGACTGGTGAGCAGAAAGAAAAGGGAACTCCGTTTACCAACCCACCTATTAAGCAGTCACTTCTTTGAACCTTCCAACTCTTTTCAGCAACTTTTATCTTTTGAAATCCATGTCAGGTTTTCGTTCTTACTGTGGCTGATCTTTAGGCTCTTCCAGCTGTCCCTTCCTGTCCGTTCTAACACAGCGTCTCTGCTCCGCTCATTCTCGGCGAAATTGTACTGTAAAAACAGCCTCTCTCCCAGCTACTTCTTCTTCTGCACACCCTCTCTGCCAGTTTCGCGTTGCTCTCCTCTCTGGATTGTCAGCAATAATAACAAGCATCCGATTTCAACTGCTTCTATCTCTGTTCTTCCTTCTATTCGGCCGCCATTGCTAAGGTCCTAACCAAAAGGTAGGATATTTCTTCGCCTGTTTAGGGGGTTTCTTCTATCCGCAGGGGATTTGCCTTATCACCCAGCGTCTACAGAGTATCCCCTTTGATCTGCTGATCTCTTCGGGATCAGCAGTGCTCCAAAAAAAGAGCCCAAATGAAGAGGTTAGAGTTAGGGGTTAGGAGAGTTCCCTTACCCCACTCTAAGCACAATGACGTCACCACCGGAAGCCTGTTTGGTTTCTAAGGTGCTGCTTGTTTCCTCTACTCTTTTCATTGTCTTTGGAAGCTTCTCCACCTCTCGGATCAATAAGGTTGGACAATGATCTTATTAAGTATTCCTAGTTTCCAGGTGGCCTCCCTGATGTGCTCAGGTTTTGACATACTAATCTGCTGTATTTGTAGTTTCTAGATTTGTCTTTTATCACTGGTCGGATACTCCTGCTGCTTCTTGGTTCTTAGTATAGCTGTCCCTTCCCGCCTCCCTCCCTTAATGGACATTTGCATTTACTAGACATCCCTTCACTGCATTAGTTCCCATAATCAGAGCTTCTGCCTCTGAGAAGTACGCAATATAAGCCTTCAAAGCCACGTAGAGGTGCAGTTAGCATTGTCTGATACAGATAATTCACAGAAGGAGGAGAAATGAGTTAAATTTTTGTTTTAGAGAGCTAGACCTATATTTATATAGCACATGCTGTCTAAGTGTTATAAATTTATATCCTCAGAGATCATAAAGAGAAACTATTTGAATGCTGAACAGTTGTAAAGATTTAGAACTTTAAAGAATTATATTGCAGACAATAAGTGCTATGTGTCTTGATATTGAGTAGAGCTGAAGTTTATTCTGTACAAATGACACAGCAAGTGGTTGTGAGAGATTGCAGAATCCTTCTTGATTAAGAGTCTTAACAATTGTATTTTCAAGTAAGCGGCATATCTCTCTGCTTCTTTTTAGTATTTCATCCTTTGACCTATGAAGGAGGAGTAGATCTAAACAGGTAACTTCTATGTGCTTATAGTGAAAATATAGCATTCATTTCCTTCTATTTGTAATGAAAACCTTGTTTTTAATTACAAATTTTATACATCTCCCTTTGAGAAAATGCTATGTATGCTTAATGCCACCCAGAAGAAAAAAAATGTATTGCCCCAAAGCAGTTCTTTAGCATGAATTCTGAGGCGTCTTATATGCACTCAAAGGAGATATTGTGATAGTCTTTAGACAATCTTTAGGTTTGCAAAAGCATATAAAACTCTAAAAAGAATGGAGCGAGATACATGTTCAGAAATAGTATTCTGAAAAGAAAACATGTTCCATGTCCTGAATATTTCAATGCCTGTGGAAGTAAAAGTGGGCATGAAGAGGTCAAGCAATGTCATGGTCTTAAAGAGGGCATGAGTACTTACTTGATTGAAATCCTAGGTAGGATCATTGCGTACTGCAACATTTTTATAGCCAACTTATGATCCTGTACATTTAATGGGATGCCCATTTGGAAAGCTGCAAAATCCACCTATTAATAATTAATAAAACCAGTGGCATTGGGCCTTTCTCAATGCCACATTCCTGACTTTGTAAGCATGCTGAGAATAGTCAAAGATTCTATTATGTTTCTACTCCCCTCTGATTCCACGTTTGGTGTTGAGATCCTGGTTTGTCTAAATCAAAGTTTCTGTTCTGAACAGGACAATTTTGGTGTAGACATTGAAGCTCTTTCTATCAAAATAGTTTTTAAAAGGGTGATGTTGGAAAAGACTGATTAGAAAACAGAATACATTTCAATGTAAATTTCTCTTTAGGCTTTCTAGACTTTCAAGGCCATTTTGAAGAGTTTGTGGAAACTGCATCTGAGTTGTGTTTCCATAAATTGTGCAATTAGCTAGTTAAGATATGTAAAACTTTCTATTTACCAGTTTAAATAATATGCATTTTTGGTTAATTCAGTGTTGTAAAGATTCTTAAACTGGAGTTGAAAAAAAACCTTTCAGATTCTCATTCCGTACTGTTTACTAGAAATGAAGTCTCTAAATTCAATATGATTATCTACAAAAAGGAAGAGGATATATAAAAGAAAAAAAATTAGGAAAAGTACTACTTTTTTAGTTTAGAATTGCCAAGTGCTGAAAAATGTCCTCCTGCCAATATACATCCTCTGATTTCCTGAAGATTTTCTCATGCCACTAAATGTATGCATATGTCATATAAAAGGCAAGAGCAGAACAGAAACGTCTATAAATATATGTTTAATTAAACAGTACCAAGAAAATGAATTGCCTATAAAATAACTCTAATATGTAAATGCCATTCATTCAAAGACTTCTCTATCCGTCCGAAATAACAAAAATAAGAATTAAGAGCAATAAGATATTGTTTGGAAATGAGAGAAAAAGAAATACAACTGAGTAGGGATAAAGGAAACACATGAAAACTTTAAAGAGAAACAAAGAAAAAGAAGGCCTATTTGGTGAAAAGGGTTAAATTCACCAGACAAGCAGCTCCTTCAAAGCCAAAGTCTATTTCAGTAGACTGAAGTCAGTCTTCACAGCCATCCTTTCAACAACAATGTTTGCATCCCCTTTGCATTTCCTGCCACACAAAGTTGTTTATTATTATTATTTCGGGTGGAGAGAAAGCCCTCATTTTCCTATTATGTTAGAAATAATTCAGTAGACATTATAGTTCCTGTCACAGAGATAAGGAGAGAAATTCTGTACCTTGAATCCTATCAGCTTAAACTATGAGAATTATTATTGGTAGAAACATACAGCTTTAACCTAGTATAGTAAATATGCCCAAAGGTGCTTTTTTCCCAATAGACAACTGGACTTTCTTGTTTTTTTCTTTGGAAATGTTTCACTTTTCATCCAAAAAGATTTGTCAGTTTTAACCAACTAGTGGGAAATTCAAGGATTTATACTCTTTGCAGTCATTTGGTTGTTAGCATTCTGAGGGAAGGTTGTCAGCTCTCAAGAAGAAGCTTCTTGGATAAGAAGGGAAAATTTTTCAAAGAAAAAAACCAGGAAAGTTCAGTTACCTTTTTGAAAAAAACACCTTTGGGACAACTATCGCCTGAATGATTGAGAATCTCCACAGATACTGGTATATAATCATATTATATATCTATATACCTATATATCTATGATGGTTTTCTTGGTACAATGTAAGATTTTTTTTCTTCTGAAGCATTATGGACACAAATGAAAGAGTAGCTCTGTTGACGCAAATCTTGGAATTTGGACAGACTCCAAAACAATTGTTCACAATCTCACATCCAAGAAGGATAATCCCAAAGTTAAAAAGTTGGTCTCGAGCATCCAGCCATAGCCCTTCTGTGACTGAATCCTCAGGTAAGTTTAGTAAACTTTTAGATTCTGCTTATTGTTCAGCTTATTGTCTATTTCAATAGACTGAATTCACTATTAGGTTTGAGCCTCATAGAATATCTTCTGACCATGATTACCTATAAGAATGAAATTGATAATGTGGTGCCTACTGGTAGACATTATAAGATACTTTTTTTGGGGAGGCAGGGGGGGGGAGGCTTATTTAAGAGAGAAAAGGGGACAGAAGGGATTGTGAAAAAACCTGAATTGTCTGTTACCTGAAATAACATCTAATAATAAATGTACATTTTTGACTTTCATATAATCACTTTGATTTTACATTATTATCATGTTTGTCAGTCTCTCCAGGTGATGAATCTTTTGAGGATCTGACAGAAGAAAGCGTCTTACTTTCCTGGAATAACATGGCCAGTTTAAAACTTGATGGGCAGTACAAGATCCACAAAGGGTAAATTTAGCAGCCAGATGGGCAATTGTATAAAATGAAACAATAAATATTGTAAGTCATCTCAATGATCTGTAACCCTATTACAATAAGTGAAATGCTTAGTGTAGGGAAGGAAATTTCTTTTCTTTTTTTGTCAATCAATTTTTATATTATTCAAAATATTAAAATAAAACTCCAGAAAATGGGAAACATACAAAAAACGGACTACATCAAACAGTACATAAAAAATCCAAACAGACACACACATAAAGTGTCCCCCTCCCTAGTTGAATACTAATATGCTGTCCGAAGACGTCTATGTAGTCATGTGACCAGCATGACTAAACATCAAAGACGCACTGAATGCTGTTACCTTCCCACCAAAGTGGTTCCTATTTTTCTACTTTCATTTTTACAAGCTTTCGAACTGCTAGGTTGGCAGAAGCTGGTACAAGTAAGGGTAGCTAACTCCGTTACGCGGCCCTAGGGATTTGAACCACCAAACTGCCGACCTTTCTGATCGACAAGCTCAGCGTCTTAGCCACTGAGCCACCACATCCCTCATCTTTGATGCCAAACCAGCTGTCTTTCAGCAGGGAAAAAAGCCCTGAAGAGTCAGGATACCATCAGGAACAAAAATTTCTTTTGCTCAAACAAGTCTCAGATATGTAATCTGATATAAAAGCTGGACTTAATATATTGCCCTTTGTTCTTATTAATGGCATTTTCACACTTATAAAGCAATTAAATATTTGAGATGAATGTCAAAACATTGAAAGAATAAAAAAGAGCCTAAAACAAGGTACTGAAGCTAATGAAGAGATGTTGCTGTTCTACATTTCATGAAATAAATGGTGTTTTCCTTCTGTTGGCAAACATTGGGTGGTATCCCAAATAACACAGCTGGAAAAATATTTTCAGACAATGGCAGAAAATGCCTCCTGGATAAGAACATGAAGTTGATTATTTTTTTAAAAAAACCAAACTGTCAGGTTCTTCAGAGCTTTGAACTGAGCCAAGGAGGTGAAAAAATAATTTTGGTGCAATTAAATGTTGAAATTTTAATTCAGGCATCACCAGCACTAACTGACTACCATTGGGAAGTTCATTTCACCATTTTCATTTTGAAAACAGAGCTTCTGTTGAACCTGGAGTGGGATGAGAAATCACCCTAAACTTTGAATTGATGTGCCTGCAATTTTGAAATGTTCTAAATATTATTTTCTTTAAGACTTCTATTGATGAGATGCTTACTTTAGTTACTTTGGAGTAAATCCAAAGTATTTAGGAATTCTAAATTTGTTTGATATTCAGATGTAAATCCATTGAATACAAATGGATTTACATCTGAATATCAAACAAATTTAGAATTTCAGCATGGGTTAAATGTAATGAGTAAAAAGCCTTAGTTAGATACTTCAGGAAGCACTGGTATATGTTTTCAATCAGCCTGAAGTAACTAAATAAATATCACAATTTTGTTTTGAAAAGGCCAATAACTGGAATTGCCATGTGTTCCACTTCTAACCAATCTTCCATCTTTACTACATCTCAAGGTGAGTAATACTTTATCAGGTGCCTGCTTTCAAGTAATGTGAAATGTTGGTAATTCAAATTGGTTTACTATAGGTTTGGCATATGTTATGGTCTGAAGAATTAAAATGAAATTAAAAATTCAAAGAGTCACAGATTATCTGAACATTTTAATGTGTATATATTATTAAATGTATGTATGCATGAACAAAAAGGAAGGAATATGTTCTATAGTTCTGTGCAACTACAGTAAACATCACATGGTGCAGAAGTTAATTTCCTAAAATAATCAGAAGTGTGGACAAATTCCTGTTAAACTATTAGAAGTTAGGGAAGCGTAGTACTTTCAGTAGGTGAAAAATAGTAACAGAAGTGGCTTTATACAAGGACAAGATAGAGATTGGCATGCTTACTGTGAATACCAAGTTTTGCAAAAATAGATTTAATTGCATATGTAGAACAATCTATACTCCGTCCATGTTCAGTAAAAATAAATCTAAAATGAAGTTGAAGTTTATCCCGTGAAAGCTCATTCAAAGAGAGTAATGTTTTATCTTTAAAATATGTATTTATATAGCAATATAAAATATATAATACTTTTTCATTGCTTAACAAATGCACTTATTACTTATGCATCAGTATACAGGACTGCACAGACTTTTTGCCAACTGAAAATCCGTATCCTCACTCAGTTGATGCCTTTCAATGACCACAGTTCTTATTCTTTTCATCTGATCATTTACATTAGATTCAACTTTGAAGATGTTTTCGGCAGATTCAAAAAAGCTTCAGAGGAGTGTGTCTTTCTCAAACATGGTCAGTTCTTCCAAGGCTTTAGCCTTTTTATATTTGGTTGGGACTATAATTCAGAAAACAGTTGAAATTTATGCAGGCAGAATTAGAGGATGCTGATTTGCGTGAAAAATAGAAGTAGGTTTCAAAATATACAAAGCTTCTTGATGCCCAATCTTAAGCCTTTGAATCTGGCCAGCCAAGACAATACTCCTTTTAAATCAAAGCCAGGAGACTGATATTATATAGGGCAGTGATAGCTAATCTTTTTGGCGCCGAGTGCCGAAAAAGCATGCGTGTATCCATAATATAATGTGCACGTGCCCCTGTGTGTGCACTACCCAGTGCATGCGTGCGCAGCCCCTGTGTGGCCCCACTTATGTGTGTATGATCCCCATGTATGCCCTGCATGTGTGCACAACCCTGCCCTTGTGCATGCGTGTCCCCATGCATGTGCTTCGCACGGCAGAAACCCAAAAATTAGCTGGCCAGTGGAAGGCACGCATGCATGCACAGCAGAACTGAGCTGGGGTGATGGCTTGCATGCCTGCAGACCGGGCTCTAGGTGCCACCATCACAGATATAGAACATACAATCTCCATTAGGAACACATAGTTACAATAAAGTCCTGATGTAGAGGTGGTAGCCAGACAGATGGCTCTTTTTTTTTCTTTTTTTCTTTTATCTATCTTTGAAAATTTAGGTCGGAGTGTCAAAATCGCGATGACACATTGTCGTCACGTGAGATATTATAACTTTTTTCCACTTCTCTAAAATGGGGGTAGTCGTAGCCATTGCATGATGCATCTGGTTCGTGGCCCGTGAATTTGACATCCCTACTTTAGACACACCAAAATAATGTCATATGTTTAATTACTTCAAAAGCCATCAAATACAAAATATGTTGTTTCAAAATATATTAGTATCTTAATATATAATATATATTTAATAATATGAACCAACACTTGTTGATTTTGTTGCAGGCTTTGTCGTCTTGTTTAATCTTACCAGGGAATAGCATCGTTGTGTGTTCTTCATGGGACAATAATATGTATGTGATTTTACACATTCCTAAATGTACAGCACTGGTTCATGATTTCTTTAAATGGGGCCAGTCTTTCCATGAGCTAAGTTCAAGTGAATTTGAGGAGGCAAAAGATTGTCCATGTACATGAGTAATAGAATAGAATGGAATTCTTTTTGGATAAGTGTGATTGGATATAATTGGATATAATATTTTTCACAATGGGTTATCCCAGTGACCAGATCTGACCAGGTTTTCCTGGCAGAAATAGTTATTTCTACCATGGCTAAATCTTTGAATGAGGCAGCTATTAGCAGCTGATAAATTTATTTATTTATTTATTTATTAGACTTATATACCGCTTCATAGGGCTTTCAGCCCTCTCTAAGCGGTTTACAGATTTTTTTAGCAAATTGAGTCAGCAAATTGCCCCCACAGTCTGGGTCCTCATTTCACCCACCTCGGAAGGATGGAAGGCTGAGTCGACCTTGAGCCGGTGAGAATTGAACCGCTGAACTGCAGATCACAGTCAGCTGAAGTGGCCTGCAGTACTGCACCCTAACCACTGCGCCACCTCGGCTCATGTTGGCAAATGACAAATGGCAAATGCCAGCAGGTTGTTAAGGAGAGATTTTTATGTTACACAATCTCCTTACACTACTTCTTAAATTAGCCTTTGGGAACAACAGAGATTAACAAAAGATTCAATTACCAATTGATGCAGTTTTATTCTTTATCTCAGAGAACAAATGTTAATTGCTGGCATTGCAATATTGGCCTCATTAGAAGATCTCCCACTGAAACTAATAAGCAGGACAATCCCAAGTTTAAATACTTTTTAAAATACTTTAAAAATGGGAAAATGAGAAGTACATTTTGATATACCTTTTTAAGTGCATGTACTATTCTGAATAATAATACTCTCCACAAAGTATTCAAATATCCCTTTCCTTTTTTTATTTCTAAAAGCTATTTCTATTCAGTAGCCTTTGGAAGGCAGCAGGACACCTTAATAGGACATCATGATGCCGTCAGCAAAATCTGTTGGCATAATAATCGTTTGTACTCTGCATCTTGGGATTCAACCGTAAAAGTAGGTATGATTGCAATAGAAGACATTTTTCTGGTCATTATTTCCTACCAAGTCCCCTCTAGATACAATATAAGCTGACTACAATTTTCAGGATTTAACTTATGCTGACTAAAAACTTGGATTGTTGCAATCAAGTGCCCGCGGAGAGCAGCTAATTGTAGAAACATCATATATCTGTAACAGAACTTTGTAATTAGATAACTGAGACTATTCCAAATCTATCCCTTTTACATTAGGTTTCTATTATGGTGCCAAAATTTTCCAACTATAAACTGGGTAATAGCATCTAGTTTGTCTCATGGGCTGTGTCTACTTGAGATATCTAATCATCTCTAGTTGATAGTGCTTTCTGTGGTGTTTATAATAGGTTAGGTAGAGTATGGCCTCATGGATGATCCATTATTTCATGTACTACTGATAGATCTCTTCTCGGAAAAGTAGCCTAAGAACAAATCCATTAGATAAATTGATTGACAAAAAGTTCTTCATGGTAAAATATTAATAGTTTCAAACAACTACAGAGATGGCTAAGAGATCTAAGGTGGCTTAGATGCATAGACTTTGAATTGTTTAATATGTCAGGAACATAATATACATTTATAATATAAATGTATATTACAAATATATAACATAGCAAACCATATGGAACAAAGCATATGACTTTCAGTAAGCTATCTTATAGCTTACATGTGTAATGTTATTGAAAAATAGAAACACAAAAATAAATATAGAAATTTAATTTTTTGCAATCAAATATGGTAAGTCAATTTTACCAGTTCAGTGGGTTCTGAATATTTTTACTGACCATTCGTCTGTTGTAGGTATTACCAAATCCTTCTATTTTTGTATGTGCAATAATCTTACTGCAATGCTTATTCTGTATAAAAAAGTGTTCCACAACTTTTTTTCCCAATTCCTTATGTCTTATATGAATGGCATAATGAGTGAAAGCAATGCTTATATATTTCTAGTTGCTATGTATCTTATGTTCCAGGTGTGGCACTGTAATCCAACAGAATTATTAAACACTAAGAAACATTTTGAATTGCTTGCTGAATTGGAACATGATGTTAGTGTAAGTATAAAGATACATAACAATTTTCAGATTGATTGCCTTTGAATCTTGCATCCAAGGATCAAAAATTTGATCAAAGATATCTGCAGCATATGAGAAGAAAAAAGTCAAGATAGTGGCCACAATGATGCAGGCAGGCAAATCTCTGCCTAGTTTTACATGTGACAGAGATTAAAAAGTAGAGTTTTGATCGTACCAACGTGTCCGTCTTGATTTTTTTTAACCATTCTGAGGCTATCTCTGCAGAGATTGCAGAAGCCTTTGCAGACAAATTCCATATTTCTTGTGCTCATTTTGTCTGTGAAAGTAATCCTTCATTGAAACACCCCCAGTTAGGGAAAGTATGTATGCATATAATTTTAAATGTTCAAATGATTGAGGCATAAAGATTAAGTATATTAGGAAATGTGTGGAAACTTACTTATCATTTTACATATTATTAATAATGTGCAATTAAATAACAGTAACATAATTTCTTAGGTAACAACTATCACCTTGAATCCTGCATATACTCTGCTAGCATCCGGAACAAAGGATGGAATTATTAGTATATGGGATGTTACTGCTGCTTCTATAGTGCATCGTCTTCCGTGCCACTCAGGAACTGTTTTGGATGTTGCCTTCAGTCCTGGTATGGGAAATTCAAATTTTCTTCTTAAAAACCCACATACCATTCTGTCAAGGAAAACACTCACTCGGATAAATAATGAAAGCTATTATCTAATTCTGGATTGGAAACATACAATTCCAATACAATACTTGTTTGTGTTTCTGAGGAAAGAAGGGCCATCACAGGTAATCTTTGACTTACAAACATTCATTTAACGATCATTTGAAGTTATAACAGCACTGAAAAAAGTGATCTATGGCTGTCACTTACAACTGTTGCAGCATCCCCATGATCACATGATCAAAATTGGGACACTTGGCATGAAATTATGATTGTTGCAGTGTCCTGGGGTCATGAGATCACCTTTTGCGATCTTGCCTTGCATATATATGTTAGTATCTCTTGGGAAATTGTTTGCTGCGATGTTTAAATCTATTTCGAACAGTAAACGAAATGCATTTACCGACTTGGACCATGAAGTTGCCTTCCGGTTTCACTTTCTTGTACTCTGGTTTCTCTTCAGATTGTATAAATCTTTCGTCTTTTTTTTTCTATGTTAGTAACTTTGTAGCATATTAGTTGTTTCAGAGAAGAAAGACATCAACTTATAGCAGTAAAAGTTTTCTAGTGGCAGATATATTTCCTTGCATACATGCATGCATACAATCAAAATGGTGAATGTAATTTGGAAGGCATCTTTTATCAACTAGCAAATTTTCCTGAAGATAAACTATGGTATTGGGTTTTGAGGATTATAAGTATTTTGTTCTCTGCTCAGTTAAGTATATTATATTATATATTAAGTATATTTAGTTAATATATATATATATATATATATATATATTAGCTAAAAATGATATCATTGTATCTGTGTGAGGAATTACAGCTTGTGAGTTGAAGGCCTTTCTCAATTTTATTTAAGTAAACCAGTATGGGATTAAAGCAAAATATTCTATATTGAACACAAGGTAATTAACATCAAACCCAGTGTATCTATTCTTATAATATAGATGGCCAGCACCTATTAAGCACAGGAGAAGATGCCTATTTTAAAGTAACAGATGTGCAAACTGGAATGATTATCTCTTCTGCAGCTTTAGAGCAAATTCAAAGGTAATCTCTTTTGCCAAATTTAAATTTATTATTTTTTGTTAAATTCTATACTGTGTATGAAACCGATTAGTTATTTGTTTTGAGTTTTGAAAAATGTTCATATATATTGTCTCAACATGGGACTCATAAGATGTGTCTCATAACATTACCTGGGGAGAAATTGATGAATTTTGTGATCTGGGCTTTAATGTTTGAGAAATATGAAGATGCAAAACATCTAAATTACCTCTTTATCTTGGATACATTTGATTATAGTAATGGCTTTAATTTCCCAAATTATCACCCCAAATACAAATACGTTTCAATTTTCTTAATCTGAAACCACACTTTCTTAGCAACCATCTATGTTTTATTAAGCCCTGGAAAGTGTAAGTGTTGGCCAGAGTAAAGTTATGTAACATCAAATGATAACCAATTTTGGTTTGATAAACTTATTTTTGCAGATGTTTCAAGTGGGATGGACACATAGTTTTATCAGGAAGTCAGTCAGGAGAATTGTTTGTTTGGGATATACTTGGAGGAAAAACAGTAGGAAAAATTCCAGGACATGCAGGTAAGTTTGAATATATTTTTTTAAATGTTTCTCGGTGACATTTCAAAACTCTGAAGCCTTTAAATATTAGATAAAATGCATACTCATCTTATAAATTGCTCTTGCTTTTTAAGCTAATGTATAAAATTATTGATCTTGATAACATGAAGTAAGAATTCCAAGAATTTGTATACTGTAGAAAGAAATTAAGGTCCTATTAAACCATTCAATGGAAAATCCAGAAGAATATTGGCTCATAAGGTTCATGACCTTTGTTATATACTAAAGTTTGGAATATTAAGAAATAAGCAAAACATTTTTGAAGCTATTAAACCAAGGATTGTAAACAATTCCAATCAATTGGGAAAAAATAGAGACAACTGAATCTAACTGCCCAAAAAGTTTAGTGAAATTTTAAGGATGGATATAGGAGGGACAAAAAAATATCAGTTTGACTTGAATTCATTGATAGGTTTCCCAATTCTTATGACTCTGGGCAGCCTTTAGCCTGAGTAGGTTCAGACTATTTTATGCAAACCAGGATGCATAAAAGCGTCAGTGTATAGGCTACATTACAAAGAAATACACTGTTGCCTGCATCCTAACAACTAGGAAGGAATGTGAAATTTTACCTGTGCTCAGATACTACACTCACAATCCCCAGAGCAAACAATTTTTTAAAGCACTCTTTCCTTAGAGATAGGTTTGTGTCTGTTACGTTATTGGCTAATGCACTTTACATAGTTTGAGATATTTTTATTTTAAAAAACTAACAGAAAGTGTCAGAAAACCAGAAACAATGTTGACCTCATTTTATTTTGCCTTGGCTTTGAGTGCCCTCTGAGCTTGGTTGTCTTCTTGTAGATATTTTATTAATCAAACTAGGTAATATCATCAGTGCTAGGCCGAGTGAGGTTTGCTCTCAATTTAAATTCTATTTAAACTTAAATAGTTTTAATTATTAAACTATTTTTTAAATATTAAAACAGTATCTTCCCACTGTTGATGGGAACTTGGAGGTTCTTTGGAACTTGGAGGTTCTTTGGTTGGACTCTTTACTGTTAGCTTGTTTGGCAGTCCCTTGACTGTAGTATTATTTACTTCTTGATTGTTGGTCTGATGTTAATCTTGGAGTTAATATATGCTCATCTGAGTGCTGATTACTGGTGGGGAGATGTTTTGTTTTTGTTGTTTTTGTCCCATAGTATGTAGATATTGTTTATGTCTATGTGTCCATTGATAGCTAATTTGTTAGAGTGCCAAGCTTCTAGAAACTCCCTAGCATTTTTGGACTTGGCTTGGTCTAGGTTTGTCAGTTTCCTAAATTGAAACTATGGTTAAGTCTGTCCATATGTTGTGAAATTAGTTTCACAACTTCTTCTGATTGTAGTTGAAGTTCATGAATGTATTCTGCCAGTCATTTCCTATTGGTCCTACTTAGTGGCTGTTGCAGTCATTATACTGTATGTTGTAGATGATTTCTGATGAACTGACAGCAAACCCCATTCCTTACTAGAACTAATGATGTTAGGATTAGGGTTAGTTTAAGTAATGAAACATTTGTAAAAAAAACCAAACAAACTCAAAGAGCACTAAGGACCCCTCATTTCAACCCTGTACTTCAGATATTCTCCTTTATTGGTATGTTGACTTTGCAACTCTTTTTTCAAACTCGGAGACATTGGAAGACAATCAGATCAACAGTTTTAGAACCATTCGCAAGTCATTCTTAGTTCATTGCTTACTTGAAATTCATCATTGCTTACAATTTTGAAAGTACCAATCCCAAATCAGATGCTTGGAAAGAATATCCTGCCTCGCCAATAGAGATGCATGATGTTATTTTTTACTGCTCCCTGTTTATTAATCAATAGTTTATAGAACAGATTCATGTCCCACCATTTTTAGCTTAGCCTGGAAGCTCTTGGTATATAATTTGTCATAATTAAATATGACGAATTCTATAACTTGTTTCTCAAAATGTAGATTTCATAGGTGCTGTGAGCTAACATCTTTTGTAGTTGGAATAAAGTTACAAATTGCAGTTAGCAGTTTGAGGAAAGTGGTTGCAAATGGTCAGTCTGATTGACTTGCATATGTATCTTCCTTAGGTGCTGTGACTTGTATGTGGATGAATGACCAGTGCAGCAATATAATTACTGGAGGAGAAGATAGGCAAATTGTGTTCTGGAAACAACAATACTATTAATATTTTAAACCAGAATTTTAAAAGGACTTTGCCTAAATGTAAAAATGCTTTCTATAGTTCAAACAGAACTTCTGGTCCCCTTCCCCCCCTCCATTACTGTTGTGTATTGATGAATACTCTAAAATGTTACAAATGTCTGTATGCTCTTACCTATTTACTGAAGTAATACTGTAACAGCTTGAGGTACTTGTCTTATACTCCTGTTGAAAATAAACTTATTTTTCAGTAACCAATATGTTCTAACTTGAAATCATACTACTCTATTGTTTCTTGTGTATGTTTGTCTTTACGTCAATGTTGATGCCTGGTGACAGCCAGAGATAAATCCCTGCAGTTTTCTTGGCATTATTTTGCCAATACTGCAATCAGTAAATGTTATCTTTATTAGGAAATTACTGTACTGGTTTGCCATTGCCTTCTTTATGGGGCTGAGAGGAAATGATTGGTCAAAGTGAAACTGTGGGCTTTGTGCCTAAGAATCCAGTGTCTCCTGCTTTCTAACTAACAGGATTTTGTTCAGTTTTAGGTACTTGGCAGAAATATTTTCCCTAAACTTCCATCTCAATATGATCATCAGTTTGATTGCTAAATCAATAACATGACAACTTTGTATTTTAGTTGGGAAAGTCTTTTTTCTGATTTCATAAAACTGTTTGGAATAATTTAAATCAGCTGGCAGAGTTACATTATTTATTTATTTTATTTTTATGGGCTAGCATACATTTCTTATCAAGACCTAGAGAGCTCATTATTTCTCCCTTATCATTTTTTTCCTATCACTGACATATGGTACCTCTGTATTTGGACTGAGGAGTATTTCATTTACTAATAAATATTTAAATGAAAACAGGCATTATCACTTAGTTAAGTCAAGTGTTGCAGTTTAATCTCTGAGAAAGTTATCCATTGTGATGGTTTATTGGCTAGACCAAAACAAGAATCCTTTTCACCCTTCTCTGCAAACCAATATAAAATGTGCTTGCATACTCCCATCAAATGCTGATCTTTCTACATAGTGTAATACTTATACAGTATATACTGTTTCAACATACTATTTCAATGAATCTCCCAAACTTTTTGGGTCTACTTAGAGGTAGTAGTGGTAAATATTGTTTATTTGCAATAACATTGTTTAATGTTATCATCCAGTTCTCTTAAACCTCACCTTCTAAGGCAGTGATGGGCAACCTTTTTGGCGTGGTGTGTCAAAAATCGGCAAAAAATCGAGCATAACTTGCGTTGTGTGTCACTTCGACAAAAACATAATTTTGCGCAATTTATAGTTTAAACTACAAAAATGTATAATTGCAATATATAATTGTATTTAATAAACCAAAAACAAATTAGTAACTTCTTTGTTAAGCGCTTTTGCATGTTGAGCTATGGAGTGAGCAATGCTCAAACTTGCAGAGTTTAAATTTGTAGAGCCTTTCATAGATTTAAGGATGGAGTTAGATTGGCTCTTATAAAGGTGTAGCTTCCTGGAAATGTATTCCCTCCTTTCATCCTCACTTTTTTCCAAGAGCTGGGAATGATTAGTTTCAAAATGTCTATTTATATTCCACGTTCTGCTTACTACTGTTTCAGTACATAGAACGCAAAATGATCTGCCATTTTTTTCTATAATGCCATACATCTCGCTCCATGTCTCTTGAAAGGGTCGGCCACTGCCACTACCACTCCCTTTACTTAACCTTTGTTTTTTATTTTTTGGGTGCTCCATCAGTGGGCCAGTGACAGCAGATAGAATTATAGATAGCCAATTAGGGGTTAACTAGCCTAACAAGCTAACACAACCTCCCCCTCACTTATCTCAGTTATTGTGGGCAATTACAAGTCCATGGCACCCCAATAGTTGCTGCTAATGGCGCTCACAGTTCCCGTTGGCACTCCGCTGTTCCCTGCTGTGGTGCGGTCGTAACCGACAGTCCCAGGAGTAGACTCTCTGTGCCGGCCTGACTGGAGAGAGGCGCGCACTGTTCCCGCGCTCCTCTCCTGCGGGTCCTCCCTCGCCGCGCTGATGACGTGTGTGCGCACGGCACGCACGCCTTACCAGCAGCCCCTGCACTCAGAAAGGGGTGGCGGCGATACAGTAAGTGAGTGTGGGCGGGGGAGATCACACGTCCCGCCCCCCCCCCCCCCCCGTTCCTCCAGCACAGATTCTTTCATCCTCGGCGGCCGTGCAGGAGCCGAGGATGAATCGCATGAAATCCTGTGCGTGTCACCCCAAATGGCTACGCGTGTCAGCACTGACACGCGTGTCATAGGTTCGCCATCACTGTTCTAAGGTGATCAGTTTAACTGAAAAACATGTTATTAAATTGATCGTGCAAGTCATAATTCCCAATGATTCTTCATTACTATGTGCCAATAAACCATTCAACTTTTCAGATGTAATTTTATTTTAATGCAGATACAATTGCTAAGCAATTAACAATTACATGTACTTCTCTGTATTATACCTGTGATAGAATTCACATATTACATGCCAGTATTTGTAACTTTTTTCTTCTGTCTAGCTGGCAGGGTGGGCTTATCTTCTAGCATTAAAGCTTGACATCCAACTGATAGAACATCAATAAACTGCTGATGGTTTCTAACTACAATTACTATATCGAAGGCTATCTGCTAGAGATAAATAAATTAAAAATCCTAATGACTAAGCTATTAAAATGTTACCCATGTCTAATATTTTTATTTAGGGAAATTGGTTAATGTAATAAAAGAAATACTATAGCCTACACTGATAATACTATATCAAGAGCCCATAAACCATATCATTGAGATAAAATGTTAACACTTTCACTGCTTCATTTATGATGGATTATATTGCAATCAGGAAGGATTTTGAGATTCATCAGCGCAAAATACTACCCATTTAGGAAGTGAATATATTTGCAACTTTATTTGTTTTAAGAGGATTAAGGCAACACAATATAAGCATATTAGAACAATTTTATAAGACAGCAAAAAGACAAACATTATTTTAAAATAGTTATGGAATGATAAATACAAGCTATGCTCAGTTTAACCAGCATGCTTTTTGTAAACAAGATTACTAAAATCAGTTAATTAACACTAAGTTATATTCTTACTGGTAGATGCAGTACAAAAATGAATCTGAAAAAGTACAAAGAGCAGCAGTATATCTGGATCAAAGAAAGCAAATACTAGATGCTTTCAAACATTGTTTTTTTCCATTTTTTAATGACAGAAATTATCCTGACCTATATAATACAACCCTATGAAAGAAGTATATGTTTTGTCAAAGTAGCATGATGAATATACAATGCAAAATGTGAGCAAGGTTTTTCTTGAAATTCCCAGACATAATGTAATTATAAATGCTCAATGCAGCATCTCATGTCAAAGAAAGGCTCATGTGCAGAATGTAAATATTGCAAAGACATAGTAGCCATATTTAGCAGTGTCTCAATTACAAATGCATCCAAAATGAATTTTAGACTTCAGGAATAGTATGATCCATCAAGCTTTTCATAATACTTGAAGCCATCCTAGAAAAAAAAGTTCACAATGTATTAGCCCATAATGGAATATGCATTCAAAATTTGCAGAATTACAAAAAGAATAACGCAAAATATTTGAATTATCTATAAATGAGTTAATATTAGACGGTTTGTGTAGAAGAATTGGCAGAGCTATGTGGAGGAATACAAAGACAGATCAGTTTAGAGTTCTACTGCGCCACAAACCAAGTCGTTGACACTTATCTAATGCTAATCAGATTCTGACCATGTTTGAAAATATTCCTGTGTAATCAGTTAATTTTGGACCTTTGCACATAGACCTGTTTTTTCACATCTGACTGCTATGATGTCATTCTCGGAGCAAATGCATGCAAATAATTATAACTTTCATTAATATATGGAATCCTTGGTGCTTTCTGTGCTTGGTTGCTATCAAGCAGAAAAAATACCCTAATTGAGGAACTACAGAAGATAAACCACACCCTTTAAAATTGGCAGTGCTAGCTATTGTATATAAGCTGGGAGAAAACCCACATTCACTTGTATTGATTGTATCTAACGGGAATGAAACATCTGCAGGCAAACAACCAAACTCAGCACTAAGCACTCACAATTCAATCCTGAACTACATATATTCTCTTATATTAATATATTTATTCTTAAAAAGAAACTTCAAGAACTAAAAGTTTTACATTTTCAATTATTTCAATAGCAAAGTTTAGATTCATTCCAATTTAATTGAGGAGAAAGTTGTTGGAATAAGCTACTGTTACCAATACAGACTTACAGATAGCGACTCTAATTGAGACTCGAAGTGAAACAATCATTAAGTGAGAAATAATGTGACCACAACTGAGCTTTCTGGCTAGAAATAGACAAGACTATTCAGTTTCATAGCTACAGCTTCTGTTTGTTCACTAACTATAGTCCTGTTCTTTAGAATGCTCAAGTGCCTGCTTACTATCTTTCACATATCAAAAGCAATATGTTTCCCAGAATAGAAATGTAGCTAGCGGCCACAGCTGTGCTACACAAACAGCTTACTCTCTCTAAACTCCCTCTTTAATCTCTCCACTCTGCAAGGTGGTTGGATAGGAAGAAAGCAAATAATTTCTGTAAGTAATCTTTCCTTGTCTGATCCTTCTTCCCCAAAAGATTGGAGAAGTAGGGGTTTCAAGGGAGTAAACTGTTTGCTCTTTTACACATCAAAAACAATGTGATTGCCTTGGTAGCAGGAAAGGGCCAGGCAAAGAAGAGATTGCCTACAGAAATCACTTGTTTTCCAGCCACCCTTGCAAAGAAGAGAAATTGAAGGGATTTCAACATGTTGCTTTCCATGTGCAGGAAATCAAAAAAAATTCTTTCTTGAAATCTGTTCAAGGGAAGAAAAAAAAATCCAGGCACAGGACAACATGTGCCAATAGTAATGTTGATCACACTTCTGAGGAACTGTTCCAATGGTCTTAAGTTGGCCATTAAGTTACCTTTTCAGCACTGTCAATGAAGAAGCGGTTAGTAAGAGAAGACTGCCTGCATTTTATATTCGTTGTAAGTTCAATGCATATTATCCATCCTTTCAAAAGATAAAGAGCCCATATTTAACATACATTAAAAAACCCACTCATACCTTTTTATTATGTGTTCATAGATCTGGGAAGGCATGATAGTAATGGTCACTACATTTCCAACTGTTGATAATATGTCTGCAATCTGGGAATCCTGTGTAAAAGTCATAAAATTTTATAAACCTTTATAAACCTTGAAATTGTTTTATAACCACAATGGTTTTAACTTTGTTTCAAGGGTGAATAAAGTAGCTTATTTAGTAGTTTAAATAAAATATAGGCTAAAGATTAGTGTCAGATTATTTGAGAGATGAACGTTATCATTACATGAGCAAACTAACAGCAATAGAGAAAGCCATGCACACAGCTACAATTCAGCAGAAAAATGCAAATAGTTATTCCGGGAGGTGCAACAAGTACCAAAAGCAACAAGTACCAATTTTAAGGAATAATGTAAATAAATTTAATATGTTCCCAAACCAAAGGCAACAAACATTTAAGGCAATATGTAAAAAGATAGGGTTGTATATCATTACATAAGAAATAAAATTATTAAAATTAATAAACACTTAGAGTAAAAATTTCACTTTGAAACTTGAACTGTTGACAAAAAAAGTGCAAAAATGCACAAAATGACCCTAGAAGTTAAGACAAGACCACAAGGGGATGGGCCCAGGGGAAAGATACTACGTGACTAACGCATGGACCTTTGTTTCAGCTGGGAAAAGTAGCAAATCATAAGGCAGCTGACACCAACAAGTTATAGCTTGCACGTGGAGTACCAAACAAATGAATAGTAGGGCAAAATTTTCTAATCAAAATGCATCAAGTACCAAATCCGAAGAGTTTCAAAGCAGTTGAGTTCCAAGGAACAATTGTATATTACTTATATTCTTACAAATGGTGTTTTTTGTTAGTTTAATTGATATAGGGTATCATATATTTACAGAAAACATCATTTACCTTCAGACCAATTACATTCTGTCCATTAATTTCACAAATGCTGTGTTCAGTAAGAAGTCCATTTCTTGCAGCAGAACTATCTTTAACTATTGAAGTTATTTTTCCATTTTTGAAAATAAAGCCAACATGTCCTGTACTGTCCTTGTGCATGATAATAGTCCGTTCAAAAGGCCTAGAAGAAAAATATTTATATTTCACTACTTATAAAATTTACCGAATATATTACTGAATCATTGTCCGCAATAAAATTAACTCCAAATTTACTGGTTGTGAAGAAGCATTTTCTTTTAAGTTAACAATATAGACAGTACAGCTCTTACTATTAATATAATTCAGCTGATATACAATAATCCTGCAAATTTACCTGTCTCGAATTATCATGGAAATTCTCTCTCCAGAAACTTGTTTCAATATTTTATGAGCTTTATCAGAACTCCATCCAGCACAATTTTCGCCATTTATTTGCAGAATCTGGTCTCCAAATCGCAGGCCAGCCAGTGCGGCTGGGGTGTTTGCCTGAACCAGCTGAACAAAGACACCCTAAAACAATAATGTTGGTAAGTTTAGGTGCGTGCACATATAATTCCTGTATACACTAAAAGGAGAAATATACTAAACAAATTTATAATTTTTTTAAATAAGCAAGCCCCAAGTCTATTAACATTGCAATATTATAAATATTATATCCAGCACTCCCTAAAATTTTAATTCCAAAATACATATTTGAATTTGATAAAATTTAAGCTAATATTAGTTTTCTGATTATACTATTAATTGTACTACTCATGAAAGTGTTTAATTTTTAAAAAGTTAGCAATTTTTTTTTACTCATGAATATAAGCTTTTTTTCATTTTTAAAAATATTTTTGCTGTCCAACTCATATATATTGAAAGTCATGTAACAGATTAAGGGCTGAAAAATAAACTATAAAGAATACATCTTTGTGTAACAATTTATATCCCATTTTGAATTCTAGCATAACATTTATTATACATACATTGTCCACTGACTTAAGACGAAGTCCAATTTTTCCTTCCTGATCTTTACACAAGATCAGTTCACGGAGCCCCTGCTTAATTTCTGCCCGACGAATTCCAACATCATTTCCAGTTACTGGAGCTACCATGTAATCTGATGCAGAAGGTCTTGCAACAAGCTATAGAGTACAAAAACATCCCCCCCACAAACAAATTAAAAATAAACACAAATCTTATTATCAGATATAGATCTTTGATGTAAATGAGTCAGTCCTATGTTCTGTTCTGTTAATATTTTTAGCATCTATAAAACCACAGTTATGACAAAGACTGAAGTAAATTCAAGCTGAGCAGATACATCCACGGTTTTAATGGAGCACGTGTAAGTTTTTTTTTGTTATGACTTTTTCTATTATAGGGGAGATAATACAGTAAAAGGTTTCCCAGCTTTCTTTCCCTTTTTTCATGAGTAATTCAGTCCCTCAAAATCAGTAAAGCCCAAATGAATCCCTGTTCTCTGTTATGACACTTACCCCCTGTGAATTTGCAGGAACCATTGTCAGGTTTCTCTGAATTTCCTCATCATTCAAACTTATACCCATATACTGGGCAAGTTCAGGATACAGTTTAGGATATAAATCTGAAAAAAGTTTTAAAAAATTAACTATAATTTGCTACAATGGTATTTTTGTCTCTTCAGTTTTACTTTTGGCAAAATCAACAGCATGCCTCATATTTCACTAATCTCATTCTTTGGAATTTTTAAAAACTTAACACACTAGTTGAAGGTACTAAATTCACTTACCTGAAGTTTATTTTCATACCACAACATTACATTGTCTTACACTGATTCTACACTACAGAAAATGGTTTTCTGCCTGAAAATACGACAACAGGTCACAAAATCTATACTGCAGTCCTTGTGTTCAAAATTCCAAACTGAATATAAACACTTGATTTCTTTTTATTTGATTTCTTTTTATAACAAATGTGTATATATAAACTGATACTATTGTTCTCTGAAAAACAGTAAAAACAGTGTATTTCAAGTACATATTATAAAATATAAAACACCATTTAAGTTTTTTCTTCAAAAACCTGCAAAATTCATTTCTTTTGAGATAAACCCAGAATTCATCAATAGATAGGTTTTCAAAGGTTAGAAAATAAATATATGCATGGATTATGAAAGTAAGATCACATTAAGAGCAAAACATATAACTATCAATTAAAACATTAAATCCTTCTACAATCAATGAAATTTATACAAAAGCATTTTTCAAATGCTTTCTTGTAGCAACTTACTTCCATCTTGTAAAATGGGTGCTGAAGCTTCAGATAGAATTGCTGGATTAGCTGGGTTTGAAGCAAAGGATGTCTGAGCCTATACAGAAATATAATTTAAAAATGTTATAAAGATTAAACTACATAAAAATGTAAAACATTTTAGAGTCAGATCTTGGTTAATGATCATTCATTAGCAACTGTTCAAAGTTACAGTAGTGCTGAGCATGAGAAACTTATGATTGATCTTCAAAGTCTGTCCATCCCAGCACCCCCATGATCACAATCTGGGCAGTTGACACTCAGTTTACACTTACAATGGTTGCAGGATCCCATGGTCATTTGTGATCTTCCTGCCAGTGTCTCACAAGCAAAGTCAATGGGAAAGCCAGCAGGGAAGATTACAAGTTGGTCTTGTTAAGTAAGTACATCTTTTTTTAGGATTTTGGGTTTTCAAGATTCTGGGAACTTTATTCTAGTGTACTTATGTGTTATAGTTAGAATGCAGTATTGCAGGCTAACTTTGCACACAGCCAGGAATTCGATCCTGACCAGCTCAAGAGTGATCCAGTCTTCCATCTTTCCGAGATCAGTAAAATGAGGACCCAGATTGTTAGGGGCAATATGCTGGTATTTGCAAACTGCTCAGAGGATGCTGTAAAGCACTATGGAGCGGTATGTAGATCTAATTTTAAGAAGCAATTCTCCAAATAAATAACTAGATCTGAATAAATAGTAAGAACTTTGCCTTTTTATTTTATTTCAGTGATTGTTCTTTGATAAAAGTTATCAAATTCATATAAGCAAGATGGGAAGACAATAACTTGGACAAGGAGATTTTGATCAGAGAAACAGTGAGATAAAATGTTTATCTATCACATCTTAAAACATTAAAACATTTTTGAAGCTAAAAATATAAAGCTTAAAGCATGTCCCACCCTTTTTATGCATAGCTGACTATAATATTGTATCCAGTTTCCCCTTCTATTTGGCTTCTAAATGTAAAAATATTAGATGGTGGGCTTAACTACTGTAGTAGGCAACAAAAGCAGTGTGAACAAATGTGTTTACAATCTACTTCTATGTGTATCATGATACTACAATGATGATAGAGAGATAAAGAGATATAAAGGACCACCAGTTTATATGTCCACATCACAATGAACTTTAACTTTAAAAAAATTAGGGTTCCTCCACTTTTCTACCAGGAATTGAAGCTGGTATAAATGGCCTTCCAGTATTGAAATTTTGATTCAAGATTACCCAGTCATCTTACTGACATTTAGACTTTAAACCCGGCCACTGGACATCTCATCTAATACTAATCCTGCAACAGAACTGTTGGGCAAAGTCTCAATGCAGTAAAAAGATCTCATGCAACCTACACATTTCTCAGGAAAGTCATCGCCTCTCTCTAAATTTTCTTCCTGTTTTCATGTTCTTATCTTATACTTAACACCAGTTTAGAGATAAGGTTATATGGCACCTCTGTCAGTCTTTAAAATCACCTCTATTATTATTTATACTGATTTTATTGTTTTTCCATTTAGAGGAAGGTCAGTGCTAATAAAAGAAAAGTTTATTCTTTCCCCTGCAATACTACATTATTTCAAGAAATCTAGTTTTAAAGCTGCAAACGGGCCTTAGAATTAGCTTCCACAAGTAACCTGTGCCAGGATTACATGTCAGGAATGGGATGACCTGCCCAGAGCATTCAATCTAAACAATGCTTGATGAATTCATATCTCTGGTAAACCAGAAAAAATACTATCTAAAATTATTCAAAGGTATGGACAACCCCATTCTGCTCACCAGGCATAAACAGATTAAGAGAACTATTCACATCAATGTTCAGCTGAGCAATTCTAAATATGAAAATGTTCAATTTTTTAAACAGGATAACTAAAAGAGATTCAGAAAAAATGTGGGGTTCATGTCTCCAGATGATTTTGGTTATGCATATGATTAATCTATGTAATATAATTAATAAAACTTAATATTTATATCACAAATGCCATATTTTAAACTACTGTGATACTTCAGAAATCTCAAAAACCAAAACCCACAACGAAAGTTTATTATAAAATGTCATACCTGAATTACTTTGTCTACCTTCAGGTCTTCCAGAGAAGGATACAGTGACATTTTTACTGGAAGAAAAAAGATTTTAAATAAGCAATTTAAAAATTTCAATGTCCAAGTACAGTTCAAAAAAGTTATCAACAGTCACAATTTGATATTCATCATTTTTTATTTCTAAATTATTAATTTATATTTATAAAAAATTACTAAATTATATATACTTAATCTTGAGTAACATGGAGCACAGTGGATCACATTAGCATGCTGCGTTGTATATTAGCCAGCCCATGTTTGTGGCTCAAGTACTGTCTTGGATGGGTGAGCTCCCTCTCCTGCCAGACACAAAAGGAGTCCTCATCCATGAAGCCCTGGGCAACAGTGATGTCACCCTCTATCCTTTCAACCCAGAAGTCTCTTAGTACTTTTGATATGAGTGAGATGTGATCTTGAATAACAATAACTTAAAATATCCATGCTTTATATGTTTAAATTTAAGCTGAAAAATTAACAGTTACAACTCATGCTCATGAGTTACAACTCATTCACGGTAATAGAGTATCTGGGGTGCAACACTTTTAAGTAATTGATTTGACTCATTCCAGCACTTTCATTTACTTCTTTGAGTCATGTCATTCAGACCTCTGTTTACAGTATATAGCTAATTTTATAAATAAACCATTCCCAATATTAACATCTAGGAAGTGCTGGGTTGAACCTGAGTTCAATGCTGAGTAAATCAAACAAGTACAGAATTAATACTTCCATCATTTTAAATTAACTATTTTCAATATTTTTTTCTAAAAATGAATAATATTGTATTATTCTGACCAGACTGAAGCAATGGAGAAAAAGAAAACATATGTGCATACATGAACATATGTATATCATTCAAAAAGTACTGCTCTGGTATTTCTGCTGGCTAAGTTAATCTCTATCTGGGCTTGCTCCAACTCTTCCCTCAAGTGCTGGTTATTTGAAAAAGAAGAAGGAACACAGATTCTTCAAAGTTAGATCCTATTTGACACAGCTTTCCAAATACTTCAAGAAAGCCAACAAGCATAGAATTAACAGTAACTTAGTAGGTATAATTTAAGAGGATTATGTAAGGCTTTGATAAATTCTTCACCAAAGCTCCTGATGATATACAGTGGCTTTGGGAAGTCTCTTACAGGCTGAAAGACAGAAAGGGGGAGTTGAGGAGAGAGAGTTCTTAAAATGAATATAAACATTGGAATCTCCAATAAGTTCAATTCTTTTTAACTTGTTCCTAACCAACCTAGAGTTAGGAATGAACAGCCTAGTTTTCTTGGGGGAAAACCCAAATAACTGAGCAATCAGGTCAGTTAGGCAACATGAACCTCAAATCTCAGATTTTGGACAACAATGAAAATACAGGAAAAGGTTTTGTTGCTTTATTTCATTGCTGGTTAGGGTCCAGAAGACTTAATGAAGGATGTTTTTGGCTTGTATAACATAAGTTGGTTATACTTTCCAAACTAATTGAGAGGCATGGAAAAAGTGAAGTATGTTCAGCAAAAAAAAATCCTAACTTTATATTCACTGAATTCACACTGACAATGACTGACCAAGAAATGGTCTTAGGTTTGTAGTAAATTGCAATCTACTAACTGTACAAAAAGGATAAATTGTACATTAGAAGAAGGATAAATTACTACCTGTTACAAAAAAGGGTAAATTGTACATTAGAAATTATCAGAAAAAGAAATGAAAATATGCTACTTATTATTTCAGTTATTTTTCAGTTACAGACATTATAATAATAACCAACATGAGATAATATGCTCATTTTTATAATATCTAAAAGAAAATTTTCACTGGATCCCTTTATTTTAGCAAGAAAGAAGAAACAGTGAATATATTAGAGATGTATAAAAATACTTTATGCATCATGTAGAAAAATGAACAAGTCTTTTAATGACCCTGGGCCTGTCACTTTCAGCCCATCCTAACTCATGTGACTATGAGGGAAAACAGGAACAGAGAACACCCTGTATACCAATCTGAAGTCATGTACAAAGGCTGTATATGAATTTTAAAAAGTAAATAAATACAGGGTTTGCCTAACAAACTGAACAGAGAACAGACTCAACATACAGTGGGGCAAAAAAGTATTTAGTCAACCACCAATTGTGCAAGTTCTCCCACTTAAAAAGATGAAAGAGGCCTGTAATTGACATCATAGGTAGACCTCAACTATAAGAGACAAAATGAGAAAACAAATCCAGACAATCACAGTCTGATTTGGAAAGATTTTTTTTGCAAATTATGGTGGAAAATAAGTATTTGGTCACTTACAAACAAGCAAGATTTCTGGCTCTCACAGACCTGTAATTTCTTCTTTAAGAGGCTCCTCTGTCCTCCACTCATTACCTGTATTAATGGCACCTGTTTGAACTTGTTAGCAGTATAAAAGACACCTGTCCACAACCTCAAACAGTCACACTGCAAACTCCACTATGGTGAAGACCAAAGAGCTGTCGAAGGACACCAGAAACAAAACTGTAGACCTGCACCAGGCTGGGAAGACTGAATCTGCAATAGGCAAGCAGCTTGGTGTGAAGAAATCAACTGTGGAAGCAATAATTAGAAAATGGAAAACACACTAGACCACTGATAATCTCCCTCGATCTGGGGCTCCACGCAAGATCTCACCCCATGGGGTCAAAATGATCACAAGAACGGTGAGCAAAAATCCCAGAACCACATGGGGGGACCTAGTGAATGACCTGCAGAGAGCTGGGACCAACGTAACAAAGGCTACCATCAGTAACACACTACGCTGCCAGGGACTCAGATCCTGCAGTGTCAGACGTGTCCCCCTGCTTAAGCCAATACATGTCCGGGCCCGTCTGAAATTTGCTAGAGAGCATTTGGATGATCCAGAAGAGGATTGGGAGAATGATATATGGTCAGATGAAACCAAAGTAGAACTGTTTGGTAGAAACACAACTCGTCATGTTTGGAGGAAAGAGAATGCTGAGTTGCATCCAAAGAACGCCATACCTACTGTGAAGCACGGGATGGCAACATCATGCTTTGGGGCTGTTTATCTGCAAAGGGATCAGGATGACTGATCCATGTACAGGAAAGAATGAATGGGGCCATGTATTGTGAGATTTTGAGTGCAAACGTCCTTCCATCAGCATGGACATTGAAGATGAAACGTGGCTGGGTCTTTCAGCAGGACAATGATCCCAAACACACCGCCCAGGCAATGGAGTGGCTTCGTAAGAAGCATTTCAAAGTCCTGGAGCGACAGCCCCAAAGCATCACTGCTCTAAAGGAGATCTGCATGGAGGAATGGGCCAACATACCAGCAACAGTGTGTGCCAATCTTGTGAAGACTTACAGACGTTTGATATCTGTCATTGCCAACAAAGGATATATAACAAAAGTATTGAGATGAACTTTTGATATTGACCAAATGCTTATTTTCCACCATAATTTGCAAAAAAAAATCTTTCCAAATCAGACAATGTGATTGTCTGGATTTATTTTCACATTTTTGTCTCTCATAGTTGAGGTCTACCTATGATGTCAATTACAGGCCTCTCTCATCTTTTTAAGTGGGAGAACTTGCACAATTGATGGCTGACTAAATACTTTTTTGCCCCACTGTAGTTAAAACTATGAACTTTGCTTCCAAAATAAATACATTGTTGGCAAATCACCTGGATTATTTTATGGAGAAAAGTTCATGGAAGATAAACTTATCAGTGGTAACTGTTCATGATGGTTTTGTTACTTTGAACAATAATTATAATAATTACAATAAGAATACATTAGAAGCAATTAGCTCTTCTGACTTTCTAAATTGTTAAAAATGTTTTATGGGTTAAAAATATTTCCTGCTCCTTTGGAGAAGTAAAAGGCAGTATATGAAATGGACTTTTTTTTCAATTCAAGATGTGCCATCTACATACACTTTTCAGAAGTGTTAACTTGAATCATAACTCTAAAATCTTCTGCTAGGAAGCAGAATTTAATTTCAGACTGCATAAACTTGTGCAATTAGAGTTAATCTAAAACTATTACTAGTAAAAATATATGAAAATAATGCATTATTGTATTTTTAACATAACTTTAATAAAATAAAGGGGGAAGTACTTCAAGCCAGCAAATGCTTTGATTCTGTTCCATGACAAAACACTGTATGCTAAATCCTGTATTACTGGAAAAATTAAAAATTCATTCTCAGAACTTAAGCAAGGGGAAGACAACCTGTTTGCTTTCCAATTACTTTATTTCAACCTCATCAAACTTTTCCAACATGATCAATGGCAAAAAGACTGAGAGTTCGAGTTCAAGTCATCTCACACCTTAGATTATTTTAACTCATCAAATTCTTCCAGCATGATCTATGACAAAATACTGTATGAGTTGAAGTTCAAGTCTCCACAGACTTTAAGGTTATTTTAATCCATAAACCACCTTTCACACTAAACCGTAACGACTAGATCCACACAATATACTAAACCAAATCGTATTAAGCTTTAATATGTATAAATCACGCCAATATCGATTCGGTTCCTATGACTAACGGATGGTTATGGAAATCCAAGGCACACACCTCCAGGTAAGGGAAACCAAGTCTCACAAAAAGCACAACCACTTCCTTCTTTCCCGTTTACGCAAACATGCTACGCAATGAAACTCCAAGTTCTCCTTCAAGGCATCTTCGCCGTTCGCCTCAAGAGTGTCGGCAAGGCTTCCCGACGGCGCCCTTAACGAGGCCCCAGAGACCCTCCAAGCGCCCGCCTCCCTTTCATTTTTCTTTTTGTCCCCTCCCCGTTTTTCTGAGCTTCCGTTCCTCGCCAAAGGAGGAAGCCGGGGCCCAGTTCACCACCGCCGGCTCATAAGAACGGGAGCCGAGCCAGGTTCCTACCCTTCCTTCCCGCCTCCGGGGAGTTCAGAGGGAAGGGCTCGCGTCCCGTCCGGACGGCGAGCTCTGTGCCGCGAAGGGCGCGGTCCTGATCGGTGGGAGCCTTCAACTTCAGAGCAGAAGGCGTGGACAAAGGAGCCCAGTTTTTGCCAATCCGGAGGGGCGCACACCTCCCTAGTCTCCCCCTCCCCTCTTAACGTAACTGGCCTTTCTCCTTCTCGCCTAACTCTCGTTTATAGGCCGACTAGGGCGCAGCCTTCCCGGCTCCCCCTTCCTTTGTCGGGAACCTGCCCTTCAAAACCCACGAAGAAACCTTGTGGGCGCGCGCCAACTTCGGCCCCACCGCCTTGCTGCCCTTTCCGCGCCGTTCTCTCTCTCTCTCTCGCGCGCGCACACACACACACACACAGGGGGAGGGGGCAGCTGAAGGACGAGGTACTCACCGGCGGCCGGGCGGGCAACGGTAATAAATCTGGAGATCGTTAAGCGCAGAAGAGGCACCTCCTGCTCTGTTTCCCGGCGCTGCTTCGCGAAGACTGAAATGAGCCAGGCGGAGGAGGCTGCGGGTGCTCATGCGCCACTCGTAGGGCCCTCGTGACGTCTGACGAAGCCGCGTAGGGGAGAATTTGGAAGGAGTCGGGTGGCTTGAGTGGTTCGGCGTTGTTTGTTTTGAGAAGTTGAGCAGTGAAGGAGTTCCCCTCTTCCCTCCGGAGTTCTTCAGCCAGCGACGGACTGATACTCTGAAGAAGTAGAGGCCGAACTTTACACTTATATGTGATCTGTTCTCTACCCTGGAAAGAAAAAAATCAGAATCATCTAGAATCGGAATTTGGCGATTCAGATCTTTCTTCCGACATCTCATTGAAACAACCGAGGGAAATCTGAAAAAAATCATCTTTGGGACAACCATGACCTCGATGACTATCTACAGACTTTTAGCTATACAATTTGGTATGAACACCCTTTGAAGGATGCGGGAGTAGGAATGGATTTCCAGAAGAAGGAAAATTGCCAGGAAACAGGAACACTACTTAGGTGACCCTAAGGACACAGATAAACCCCCAAGTGTTCTGCAAGGAATATAAATCCATCCATTCCCCACTATTCTGTCAGAGCTGAAGAAGCTTCTTGGATGAGAAGCGAAAGGTCTTCAAAGAAAAAACGAAGTCCAGTTGCCTCCTGAAAAAGCACCCTTGGGACAACCATTACCTGAATGACTGAGAAGCTGTACAGACTTTTAACTGGGGAAGGGGGGGGGGTGTCGCCAGCAGATTTCCAGTGAAAGGTCTCAGAAAATATGAGTTTTAAACTGACAAGGCACTAAAAGTCTTCACTGTATTTTTGTGAAACTATACTATTATCAATATGCTGATAGTACTTGATTGATCTTCTGTGCCTGTGCTTGCTTGGATTCCGTGCACAATCTGGGGATCCTCTTGGATTCACAGTTCTTGCTTGAAGAGCAAGTGACACCTGTAGCCAAAAGGACCGTCACAGAGTTCTGTATTGTGTGCCAGTTGTGCCTATTTCTGGATTGGGGGTCTTCTCACAATCACTCAAGTCTTGGTCATATCAGTAGTTAAGGCAACAGACTAGAAACTAGGAGTCTGTGAGTCTCACCTTAGGCATGAAAGCTACCTGGGTGACTTTGGACCAGTCATTCTCTCAGCCCAACCCACCTTGCAGGGTTGTTGTGAGAAAAGCAGGTGGAAAAGGAAGCATTAGGCATGTAATAAGGGCACTATAAAAATCTAATAAATAAACTATTGCAATGCACTCTTCATGGGGATGACCTTGAAAACTATTTAGAAACTTTCATTTGGTCCACAATGTAGCAGCAGAGATATAACAAGATTATGTCTTGTTAAGCCCATATAGTCTGGTTAAACCCATATGTAATTCAAAGTACTTCTTGTCACTTATAAATCCTTCACCAAGGGTGCCTAATCTTTTGGGCATCAGGGACCAGTTCCATGGACAAAGATTTTTCTATGGACTGGTGTGTGTGTGTGTGTGTTTGTAGAGTGTGGTTTTGCATACTACCTGCATGCCACAGATTGGAGCTTCACTTGTTTGTGCCCTACATAACATAGGATTGGGTTATCTATGGGACTACCTGCTCTTGTGGGAATTTGCTTTTATTTCCAATAAAAATGTATATATCAATATAAAAATAGAAGATACTAAAACTAATTCTGAACAAAACTTTTCTCAGGGATACAATGAGGCTAAATTATATAATCATACCAATTGGTAGAATCAAAGATATGCAATTATTCTGTTTTTCTTTTAGAGAAACGGTATAATATAGTCAGAAAAAAAGACATAGTAAAACCTACAAAGATTCAAATTAAAATCCCTCATAAAAACCTCCACTAAAATTCATCCAAGTTCATCCATACAGACTAGTTACTATAATACAAAGACATTCCACTTAACACAATCTCATTGGAGTTTACATCTCATAGGCCACCTCCATTTTAGGTCCCAATATTCTGGCATGTTTCTCTATGAATACAGAAAAACCCATGTATATCACATCCATACAATCCATATCACATGGACGAATTGGCTTGAAGTGATGTAGTTGATGGGGAGGATGTGTTTGGCAGCAACTGTATGATGATACTACTTATTTCCACCTGATCCCTGGGCTTGATGCCTGGTCTGCCTCACTGCTTGGTTGGCAAGGGAAACAAACAATTTCCTTTCTACCTTATTTTTTTTTTAAATGAATTAGTTCTGCAGTCTGTGCACAATCACGATTGAAACCCCCTCCAGCTAAACAGGAGTCTTGAGGTGCAGCAGGGCAGCAAAGTGACTAGGTTGAGGGCTTGTGGTGGCTCGGGCTTCCTGGAGCAACTATTTAGAGGGAACATTGCCCACAGCTGTTTTTGCACAAGTTTAAGAGGGCTAAATTTGTCTCGTTGGTGGTGGGGGGGAGGGAGTGATTGGCCGAAACTCCAGTTCCATGTCTTTCTGACCCACGTGATTAATTCAGCCTCTGAGATAAACATATTGTGTGAAAGCATCTGTGCCTCGATTAACACATAAAAGCCCACAAGGGGTGGGGGTGGGGCTGGTCGCGAACCAAGAACGAGCTAACTAAGCCGAGTGTGGGTTGCTCCGCAGAGAACAACCCACGCTGCTGTTTCTCTCAAGGCTACTCACCTGAGGCTCGCATTGGCAAATCCAGGGCGGTGCGGCAGCAATCCTAAATTCCCACCTAGAACGACTGTGCCACAGAATCCAAATGCAAGAAGCAGGGTCTGTTTCCTCGCACATCTCACTCTTTCAAAGAAAGCCTTCCTTGTTCTACCTCTCCTGGCTGCAATCTCAGCTGTCTTTGAGTCTCCCGCCAGCCAAGTGACATCACATGATATTTGATAACTCATTGAGATTTTCAAAGTCATTGAGAATAGTTTTGCTTTTAAGCTAATTAAACTTCCTATCTGTCAGTTTATCTGTGCAATTTTGTTGGATATTTTGGGTCACTAATTACTATCACTAGTTATATGCAGAATTGTCTCCCGGAGTTCAGTAGTAGTAGGTTACTGAAACCACTTCAAAGGTTTCAAAGGTTTATTTCACTTGTATGCTGCCCTATTCCCGAAGGGACTCAGGGCGGCTAACAAACCAAGGGGGAGGGGGATAGTACAAAACAAAAAACAAAGGACAAGCAACAAAATACAAAAAACAATTTAAAAACAATCAACAGCCACACATTTTGAGCGGGGATGGGAACTCATCAGCCCCAGGCCTGCCGGAACAGCCAGGTTTTAACGGCTTTGCGGAAAGCCTGAAGGGTGGTGAGGGTCTGGATCTCCATGGGTAGCTCGTTTCAGAGGGCCGGAGCAGCTACAGAGAAGGCCCTCCTCCGAGTGGTCGCCAATCGACATTGGCCGGCGGATGGAAGTCGGAGGAGGCCTAGTCTGTGGGATCTAATAGGTCTTTGGGAGGTAATTGGCAGCAGGCAGTCTCTCAAGTACCCAGGTCCAATACCATGAAGGGCTTTATAAGTTGCGACTAGCACCTTGAAGCGTATCCGGAGGCCGATATGTAGCCAGTGCAGCTCGCGGAGGATAGGTGTAACGTGGGTGTACCGGGGCGCACCCACGATCGCGCGGCTGCATTCTGGACAAGCTGAAGCCTCCGAATGCTTCTTGTATAGAGAGGAACAAATATTTTTTAAATAATCGGCAAGCATTGTTGAACAGACAGGCAATAAATCCTTGAGTTTACAAATTAATGATGGAAGAAAACTGTTAGATGTGAATGAGACTTTATGCATGGGGATTTTAATCATTTTACTCATTTAAAATAGCAAATTGCATATAATACATTAAAATGAAGTATATCAAGTGAAATTCATTAAAATGTATATCAAACATTTACTATTTTAATATTACCAGTATTAAGTGCCATTTATATATTCATTTCAAAGCTCTTTTTTATTTAATACAAAATTTGAAAAGATAATTGTAGTGAGTTTGCTTTTGAACAAATATTTCTAAATTTATTTGTTTACAATTTTATTCATTTTAAATTTTTATTAGTTTGATTTGATGTAACACCTATTTCGTTGTTGTCTTGGGTGACATCTGTGAAAAAAATTCAGGTGCTCAGGCATGAAAATGTGCCACTCAAACACTATACTTTTCCGCCCACACTGAAAAAAAATTAGAGGGAACATTGTTCAGCGCTCATTCGTTGGTGCGGTTTAGAACTCACGGTTTTGTCACCGAGGTTTAGTCGGGTGCGCTTTTGTCGGTTGCCCTTTTGTCGGTGAACCCATACACACACACACACACACACAGAAACACACACACACAGAATGTGTTTAATGTTTGAATGTTTATCTTTCTTTTCTATCTCCTATTTTAATATGTCATCTCTTTTTCCTTCATTTTGCAATTTTAACATTAATTTCTTTCTAGTATTTTTCTTTCCACCCCTCATTCTTCAAAAATGCATGTAAATATTTTATATCATGACTGGTTTTCAAGCAAACCGCATAGGAACTATTTTAACTCCCTTTCCAAATGAATTTAACATATACTTAAATGATTCACTAAAATAAACTTTTTTTTAAAAAGTACCAGAGTTTGAAGAAAGCTTGAATAAATATTTACTCAATAATTATAGTTACATATACAGTATGTTATAACAAATATCTTAGTGTATCATATTTTTAGATTTTATTTTTATCAGCCAAAACTGTTTGAGTATAGATTTGCGAATAATAATAATGTAGAATGAGTTCCTACTCAATTTAAAATTAATGATAATTTATAAGTTTTATAGGTTGTTGGGTATTCTATCAGAAAAACCTTCACAAATTTGAAACCTTTAAACTTGGCAGAAAGAAACACAAGAAAAATCAGTATTTATGTCATGAATGGATAATCTTGCATCTTTCAATTTATATGTATCTCTGCTGCTGTCTTGAATACAGCTTTTCGGCTGGATGATCTTAAAGATCAGCTAAATAGACCTCTCCCATTCTCAGCTCATCTTGTTCTGCTTATCCAATGTCAGATGGACTTCAAGAAATAACTATTGTTGAAGTCCCTTAACATTAGAAGGCAGTATCTGAGGAGAAGCTTCTGTTTCTCTGGCTCTATCCTTTTCAATCTGAAAATCCAGTGACTTTCAAAAGATAGAAATTCTTATTTAGAAGAATGTCACTTAGATCCTTCCTGTTCCAGTTCCATAAAAATGGTTGAAGGACCTTATTTCAGTTACATTGCCTTTGGATATATAAGCAGGCCAGTGTCGAAGGATGGTGTAAATTTTCTTTTCTACTTCTAAATTTTAAATCATCTTAAAACTATGATATAAGCTTTCTTTATTATTTTTGTTTTTCTAATGCGCTATCCTGGTCTGTATGTAAAAACCCTCCCAGGGTTTTTAAACAGTTTTTATTTCAAAGTTACAAACAATAAAGTTTGAAAATTCCAAAGTACAAAAATGCAAACGATAAAGAATGAAATGTTTTAGTAGCCTGGCATTTAGGTAGTAGGTGAATAACACCATCTAACTTATTATACCTTCTTTATGCAAAGAGTATAAGAGGGCTTAGGTTTAATTATGTTTAAATAATATTACATTAAAAGTAAACTATAATAATAAATTTTCTCCTTATGTGTTTAATATTTTTTTCCTTTTGCCATAAAAGTTGGGTGGCAACTCTGGAAGAGCTGAGGGACAAAGTTTTCATGGGTTACTAGCATCTAGAATGTTGAGTTTTTCACCTTTGGCTAAATCTCTAGAGGTCTATGGCTAAGATAGACAAAAACTAGACTACGTAAGGAAGTATTAAATACATGAACTATTCATCATGACAGGCAGACTTCCTGCATAATCATGGCTAAGATAAATAAATAGAAAAAGGTCCTTTGGCACTGATGCCCTTCCTTACAAAGGAGCCTTTATATATTCAGAACACTAAAATAGATGGGCATTTGTTTTTATCAGTTCTTATGTAGCAATACAAGTTACAAGTTACGAGGGAATTTTTTGAGTTTTAGGTCCGGTTAACAAACAAAATTTTCTCAATTTCTGTCTTACCTCATGTGGCCAATGATTTAAATATAGTGAAGACTTGTAATGCAAGCAAAGGCATAGGGAATTTTGCAGGACAAATAACCTTGATCATGCAGGGGTGGGGTGAGAGTGTCCATATTTGGGCTGCAAAAATCCAGATTCTCCAGGCAATCATTAGTTGACAGCAAGATCAGATTTTTCAGAATATTTTTTGCTGCCATCTAGTGTGTCTACTAAATAGGGATGTGGTGGCTCAGTGGCTAAGACACTGAGCTTGTCAATCAGAAGGTCGGCAGTTCAGTGATTCCAGCGCTGCATAACACAGTGAGCTCCTGTTACTAGTCCCAGCTTCTGCCAACTTAGCAGTTCGAAAGCATGTAAAAATGAAAGTAGAAAAATAGGGACCGCTTTGGTGGGAAGGTAGCAGCACTCCCATGTACCTTCAGCGTTTAGTCATGCTAGCCACATGACCACCAAGACGTCTTTCGATAGCCCTGGCTCTTCGGCTTAGAAATGAAGATGAGCACCACCCCTAGCATGCCTGTGCGGGGGAATCTTTACCTTTACTGTGTCTACAGAAGGAGTTTCAGTTGGAGAAAATATTTGGGGAGAAGGGAACAGGAATGCTAGATGCATTTGTGATTGTGATTTGAACATGTCTGGAGACAGGTCTCCCTGACTAGACTTGTGGTAGAAGAGAAGATAGAAAGAATATTAAAGATGGGAACACTGCAGCTCTTAGGCCCTTAGCGGGTTAGGGCAGCAAGGGAGAAGAGAGCCTGTTACCATCCTCTTCTGCCAACCTCTGCCAACTGTTGCAGCCTGAGAGGGCATAGTGCTTGAGATCACCGTTAGAGGGTCCGATTTGACAAGCTTGCCATGGAGCCAATGAAAACTCTATTTCTGACTCCCTCCCTGCAAGAAACAATTATCTCAAATAAACCAACTACACACGTGTTCTCTTTTAGTAGAAATAATACTTTTATCTTGATTTACTTTTAATTGACATTAATTGATTTTAAAGTTATAGTGATCATTGAACTTCAATGGATAGGAAAACTATGACAAGGCAGTGCAGCAATTAAAGGCTAAAGAAAGCTAGCATTCTGTCTGGAAGTACTTTTATCCTTTCACTATTTATTGTAGCCATCTTTCAAATATTTGAACAAGGGCAGATGATTAAACAGGTTGAGACTCATCTAAATACAGCTTTAAGTACTGAACGATGCTCTCCAGCATTTATATACTGAGGAAGCCAAAACTGCAGCCTAACTAAGAGATACTCTACAACTATTCACTGAAGTTAAAATAACTTGAAAGGTTAAATATTCTGAACAGGAGACACATAGGCATAACCTACCCCTCCCACCAAGGGACCATAACTGAATTTTGATTTTAAATATTATTTTATTTTAATTCCGAAGTTTTGCTTTACATCAATTTAAGCTGTCTTTGTGCTGATATGGAAAGCAGTTTATAGATTAATACAATCCTCTTATATAAAGAAATAATCATGTTGTGCATTTTTTTGTAATTGTTCATTTTTTGAGAATAAATTTATTTCTTAACAATATCATGTTAAGAATGTAGCCCAAAAACCAAGGGTTTAAATCAAACAAAATAGTAATATTATAATGTGTTATCTATTAAAACAGCTATACTTTTCTTTATTAAACTTGGACTAAACCTTGTAAGAGCCAAGGTGGCGCAGTGGTTAGGATGCAGTACTGCAGGCCACTTCAGCTGACTGTTATCTGCAGTTCAGCAGTTCAAATCTCACCGGCTCAAGGTTGACTCAGCCTTCCATCCTTCCGAGGTGGGAGACCCAGACTGTGGGGGCGATATGCTGACTCTGTTAACCGCTTAGAGAGGGCTGAAAGCCCTATGAAGCGGTATATAAGTCTAACTGCTATTGCTATTGTAGTCCAAGTACATAAGAATAGTAAAATGGTGGCCTTGCCTTTTTTTTTAGTGGTACAATGGTCCGTATATCAGATAGATAGGTATTCATTATGAAGAGGATTCATCAGATGGACACACACTCTACCATGGAAACCACATGTCTTCAAATACCTGAAAAGGAATTTGATTGCTGCTTGTTTTACTAGCATGAGTTAGAAAGAAGATTCTCTGCTAAAGAAGCAGAGAATACGCAAACTATGGTCTGAGCGGATCCAAACTTCAGCTATCCCTGTGGAGGAAAGGACGGAAATCTTGACAAAAATGTTCAATTCAATTCATGAATCAAGCAGCCTAAGACTGCAGTCTAGAAAAGCGCTAAATCTTAGCTGATATGACAATATAACATATAGTATTATACAGGCTTCCATTCTTTAGAAGTTTAAAGTTAGAATGTTGAATTAAAATCAGAAGCAAATTGAAGAGTAACTTTTGTCACTGAATAATTTCAATGTGTACTATCTATTACAGATTTCTGTATCAGTTGACTTGAAAGGCAGCTCTATGCTAAGTTCACTCTAATAATCAAAAGTGCATGTCAGAACCATGGATGAGTATAGGAAAATCTAAAAGTACATCTAAGAGTAGCTAAAGGGGGAAAATATTTCTAGAAATCATTTTTACCTCCTAACATGTCCAAATTCTTTGCTAAGGTTGGGTTAAAGATTGTGATCATATTATTTCCACTTTATCTGTATTCTGTTTTAATTAGTTAATTAAGAGCCGAGGTGGCGCAGTGGTTAAATGCAGCATTGCAGGCTACTTCAGCTGACTGCAGTTCTGCAGTTCGGTTGTTCAAATCTCATCGGCTCAAAGGTTGACTCAGCCTTCCATCCTTCCGAGGTGGGTAAAATGAGGACCCGGATTGTTGGGGGCAATATGCTGACTCTGTAAACAGCTTAGAGAGGGCTGAAAGCCCTATGAAGGGTATATAAGTCTAACTGCTATTGCTATAGTTCCTGAACATCTATAAATACAGCCTCTTGACATGGTTCTGAAGAAGAACATTCTTGATGGTAAATTTCAAACAAGTTTGAGAAAACAAGAATGAATCACTGTAATCAAAGCTGTCCTTAAAATCTATGGATGGATCCTTTCAGTGTTGTTATTATTAACAACTCACATTTTTTTTATAGAGCAATAGCTTGTCTCCTAAATGGGTAGTAATTACAACATGTAATGATAGAATAGTTACTGTTTTGTTTTCCTGTTACATAATTATAAATAGTAAATATGACCCTTTTGGAAAAATGAAAGACAGGAAATGAATATTAGAAAATGGATGAAATAATGTGAGAAATGAGTAACCAAAGGAATTGTGCATTTCCTGTAGTTAAATATTATAAGGAATATTACTGTAACAAGATGCTACAACATTGCCCCTCATTACTATAATTTATGATTTATTGAAAACTTTACAATGTGACAACAGCTATCAAAGATATACAAGATAGCATTATAAAATGTACATGTAATATTTATAATAAATAAAACTAGAATATGAATCAAAAATTAAATAGAGAATTAATTTAAATTTTCAGAGAGTTTATTTGTGAATCAGCACTTGAAATTAGAATCCATGCAAGTTATGAAGTATATCACATTAGTGTATATGTAGACAAAAATAATAAAGGGAAATCCATATGAAAAAGGAACTAAAATGCAATGTTTTCATAAGACTTATGAAATTATATAATTTTGATAGAACATTTAAGAATAGTTGTGGGAATCAGATAGATTTAATTTAAAAGGTGGTTAAAAACCCCTTGATTTTTAGTAATCTGTCCAATTATTCATATAAGATCATAAAACAGAAAATGGCTTTGCTAAAGCAGACAACAAATAGTCATTATTGCCAGCCTAATGCAGTGATTCAAACTTTTCTTTCAGTAGAAATGTTTTTCTTTATCATGCAATATCAAAAGTTTTTCTTTAATTTTCCACCCCTTCAATGTGCTTGTATGGTGACAAACCAGAAAAAGATTTTTCTCTTAAAGTTTTGTTGTAACAAATTCACAGCAGAACATGGCTCAAAGATGCGTTTCCTAATTCTTATGTCTGGTTGCCTGCACTAGATGGCGCCAGTTAGTCAGCCTCAAATCTCTAGGGGAAAAAATCAGACCCTCCCGTTTGAAATCATGTATACCTCCTCCTTCAAAAGATTTATTACTACGAAACAGCATTAGTAGTTCTTTTATCTGCAGCTTTAGAACAAATAAAATTTGTTCCAATTTTTGGAAGAAATTTCCATCTGAGTTCAGTTCAAGTGGGAAGAAAGATATTGGAAACATGAAAGCTGCTTGGAAAGATGGCTTAATGGTGGACAGGACCACATAGGTTTGAGATCCTGGACAAAAAGAAAAAGCACATGAGTGGGAGAGAGAGAGAGAGAGATTTATATCTTCTTTTGGGCCCCTCCTTGGAGCTTCCTGTTCCTGTGTAACAAATATATTCTGATTGGTTGTCAGACTCCCATGGGCCTATGCAGGGATAATTTTGTATGGTCTTGAGTCCCAATCTTGGTTGAAACTTGTTGGGTGATGTAATCTTCCCAGGTGCCATGTGGTGAGTTCTGTTGCTAGATGGATAGAGGGCTAGTCCTATCTTTGTTGGATCTTGGGTGAGGACATTTGCTTATGAATAGACCTAGCTATCTCTTTATCTCTTAAGTACTGACATCTGCTGTGGGCTATTGAAGAGGGTGGGGGCTATTAAGAGTGAGTCTGCTTTCTGCCTAAAAACATGTTTCTCCATTTCTCATCCAGGGAAATATAATATTCTGCCTTTTTAATATTTCCTATACTATCTCATTCTTCTAAGAAAGGAGTGGGTGCTAATTTCCTACACAATATTGCCTTTCTTGCTTTCTATTCTGTTGCGATATTAGATTATGGGTGGTTCTGATTCTAGTTGTATTGGCCCTCTTAAGTAAAACCATTGGTTAAAGCAGGGGTACTCAACCTTTTTATACCTACCACCCACTTTTGTATTTCTGCTAGTAGTAAATTTTTCTAACCGCCCACCAGTTCCACAGTAATGGTGATTTATAAAGTAGGGAAGTAACTTTACTTTATAAAATTTATAAAGCAGAGTTACAGCAAACGCCTACTGCCCACCATGAAAGCTGGAACGCCCACTAGTGGGCGGTAGGGACTGGTTGACTACCACTGGGTTAAAGTCTGGGTCTTTTCTGTTCTCCTCCTTTCTGAATGACAAGAAAGCACCTGCCAATTTCAGAACTACAGCTGATCCATGGAGTGGATGACATGGCCAATAAAGTAAGAGATCCTCTCCCACTTTATCTACTCCCAGTCCTAACTACAGATAGCTCCTCCCATACTCACATCCCTGGTTGCCAATCTGGACATGCTTGTTTTGACTGCCAGGTCTCTAACATAAGTTTGCTCTGGCTGTTCATCAGTTATTAACTGGAAGTGCAGGGGATTGCCAATATAGTAGCATCCAGCTACAGTACCTTATGCTCTTTCTTCCAGGAAGAGAAAATGGCAGTAGAGGAGAGTGTCTGTATCAGCCACAAGAAACCAAGTGTTGCTGGGCTGACCTAGTACAAAAGGGCATCCTTTAAATGCTGCCATGAATAACTGCTAGCTTATGGGGAAACTATTTTAAAACAGAAACAATTAAGTTAAACAACTTAAGCCTGTCTCAGTCATGATCTGGATGTGAGATGAAAATAACATTATAGCAGACATGTTCATGACATACCTCATGTCCCATTCACGTGGGAACATATTACAAGAGTAGTAATAATCAGTTTGACTTAACATCTTGGACTCTCCTATATAAAGGTGAATAAATAGGGTTTTAGCTTTAGCAACAGCTATGTAGTACATATGTTTTGTTTCTACAGGGAGGCCATTCTAGATAATTAGTGCTCTAGCCATTTTTTCAGGCAGAAGTCTGAGTGGCTGCTTCTTTGAATTTATCCTCCTGAATGTGATACAAGATACATGAAACAAACTTGACCAAGAATCCAGATACACCATAGAAAAAACAACTTACAATAAACAAACTATTTGTTGCTGAAGCAGCTGCGCTGCAGGCCATCTGACTTCACCTTCAGTCTGCTCCAATGCATAAATATATGCATTATATGGAACAGTCAGTCCCCAACCCTATCAAATCCATGTGAAGCCCACCAAATCTTCTGAGGGGAAGGGTGACTGGTACCTAATTCAGAATTCCTATCCACGATTGGTTTCTCTATAACTTTCTATAACTCTACAATTCTCTATAACTCAACAATAATGCAAAACCAGTAGTGGTCCTAAACTCCATCCCAGCTGGCATACCTAGAGGAATGCCATGGCAGATGGTTAAAAATGCTTCTGAAAAGTACAAAACCTCAAGAGTTCTGTCTCCTTTCTAGATCTCAGGATGAGTCTCCTGTCAAGATGACCAAAAGATTGGAAGAGATACATGCATCCACATTAATTCTAAAAAAAAAAGCTTCAAAGGGGAAAAAGAAAAAAAATGTGTTCCAAATCCCACATTCATATAAAAATGAACACTAGATTTTCCTTCTGTGTACTGTATTTCTTAATTATTTACAGAATTGCATAGAAATTTATTGCTCCCTCTAGTGGAAATTCTGAATGCTTAGGTTTTTATAGTTTGATATTTTTTTTTAATAATTTCACATGGTAAAATAGAAAATTTGGTAGGATAAATAAAAAGTTTGGGATATTATTTAACATTCTTTCCTTGATCCTTATTTAGGCACTGTATTTCAGTCTACATCAAACAATCCCATTCTAGGAATATATAATATATCTCTGAATCTTATTGTTTGGAAAGACAGGTATTAGGTATTAGTTAGAGAACATAATTTCCTTTTTATTCAGATAATTCATCTACAGCTCTTTCTTTCCCTTATAAAAAAGTTATTGAAGCTTAATGAACTTAGGCTGCAACTACTTTGTATAATAGGCCAATAGTATACAACAGATTTCTACCAACATTTATTTCCTTTGTGCTAGGACTGGGGATGAAATCTAGAAAGTGAAAACAAATTTCTTTTTGCAAGACATAGGAATGGAATTGGACAGGACTTCAGATTCACAGGCAAATAGATGTCTGAGAGCATGCAAGCATATGCCTGCAACTCCCTCAGCCAAATCCATCTTTTCCTGAGATCATGCTGCAATGGTAGAGAACAGCTGCATAATTCCATGGAAAGGTCCAGCTGCCTTAAGGAGCTGCAGGTGAATGGTTAGACAATGTCTAACCGGGTTTGGAATGGCGACCGGGCTTTTTCGCTCCATGCAAACTTGGCGAAAAAGCACCGGGAAGCCTCCAAACGGACCGCAAAATTTTTGGAAAGAGTCCCTGGGAGAGTCTAAGACCTGCGGAACCCAAAGGACCCGAAGAAATCCGGAGGCTTAGCGTTTCCCCACAGCGGCAGCCTGGGTTGTCCAGCTGTGTGAGGACGGCGGCGACGGCGGTGCGCGGCGGCGATAGCGGCGCGCGGACGTTCGGCGTCTCCCCTTACCACCTTACCACCTAGGATTTCTGGAAGCCCCTGGTGCTGCCTGGTGAGCCCCCTGGCCATTTATCTGCTGGCCCCTGGTCCTATTAGTCGCCCCTGAGCAGCGGAACAGCAGCTGCTGGAGTTAGAAGGAAAGCGTGGAGGAAAGCGTGGAGGGAAAGATGGCGGCGCCAAACAGCTGACTCACAACATTTACATCTTTACATCTTCCTGTTCTGGCCAGCCTGTTTGACCTTGCTGGAGCCGAGTGATTGTGACTGTGACTGTGAGCCCTGGTGACTAGTGAGCTGAGAGGGGTTAATTTTCAACTTAGCTTTTCATCTTAAAGAAGGGGGCTGTCGGAGGCTGCATTGAAACTGCGGAGTGACGGATTGAATGGTTGTGTTTGCTGCCGTCCCAGACGCCCCCCCCCTCCCCTCGGATCTATCTTTGCTCACCTTACTATCTGTTACCTATCCTACTATTTATTATCTGCTGCCTTCTCCTGCGGCCCCCAGGAAAGACCTGGCCGTCCTAGGCTGACTGGTGTGCTTACCCGGGCAGGGAAGAGGACAATCTTTGAACTGGGCCCTGCGTCGTTGTAGCCTCCTCCGGACTTTGCTCCCGGCTTACTTAACCATTAGGAGGAGTAGGATTGTGGCTGAGCTGGCAGGGAGCGATAGAGGATGGCGGCTGCAGTGGCGAGGACTGAGCCCCGAAAACACCAGTACTTTTCCCTCCATCTGCTAGAGTGGCACAAGTCAGCCTCGAACTCTGGCCCCCTACATTGGGGCCCTTATCCATCTTTAGGAAAGAGACTTTTGAATATACAGCCCGCTAACCTTCACCAGCGGGGTAAGACTACATGGTTGCCGCCTATGAATTTTGGATCTTCACATTCAATCCTGCTTGTATACAGCCACCTTATATATTACGCACTTTTGACTTGGTGGCCAAGGACATCTCCCCAGGACATAAGAAGGGAGAGGAGCGGATCACCGCTTCCTCCACTGTTTCCATATTTACTATACATTATAATTGCGCAATTTTAAAATGGTATGTTGAGTGTATGGGAGTTGGCTGGAATTGAATGAATGGCCCACTTTTATTAATTGTTACTATTGTATTTTTATATGTTTTAAATATTACGTGGGAATTGTTAGAGTGGATAAATGAGAATGTTTGATTCGGAGGGCCTGCCCGGGAAGGCGGGGGTGGTTGGGGGGACTACTGTCACGGGAGTGGGTCGGAGCATTACGGTCATTACGGGGAGGGGCAGATATGGCGGGGACTTTAGGGCTGGCCATTACCGGGGAAGGAGGGTTCGCTACATCACAGAGATCCCTCCTTCCGGCCCTATGAGCCCCACTCCAAGACCAGATGGCGCGAGTAGTCAGGACCCTGGTCTCAGGCTGTTGTCGCTAAATGCCAGGTCTGTTGTACACAAAGCTCCTCTCATCCGGGACTTAATTGTTGACGAGAGGGCAGACCTGGCATGTATTACTGAAACCTGGCTGGGCACAGAAGGAGGAGTCCCCCTTGTAGAGATGTGCCCAGAGGGATTTCAGGTGCTTCATCAGCCGAGAGCCCAGGGAAGGGGTGGCGGTGTGGCTATTGTTATCCGGGAGTCTCTGTTACCTCGTAGGGTCCCTGCTCCGGAGCTTGTCGGGTGTGAGTCCCTGCTGATAAAGTTGGACCTCAAGGGTCAAGTGGGTTTGCTGCTAACGTACCTGCCTCCCAACTGCGTTGCAGCATCCCTCCCCTCGCTCCTCGAGTCAGTAGCCGAGCTGGCAGTTGAGTTCCCCAGGCTTATAGTTCTGGGGGACTTCAATTTGCCATCGCTCGGTGAACGCTCTGATGGGGCGCAGGAGTTCATGGCTTCCATGACAGCCATGGGCTTGACCCAGGTAATTCGGGGCCCAACCCATGCAGCGGGTCACATGCTCGACCTCGTATTCCTCTCGGAGCAGTGGATGTGTGATCTTGGTCTGAGGGGTAATGAGATCATACCCCTGTCGTGGTCAGACCACTGCCTACTGAGGCTTGACTTCCGGAGGCCAAACCCCCACCGTAGGGAGGAGGAACCGACCAGGTGGTTCCGCCCCAGGCGACTTATGGACCCGTTGAGGTTCCAGACGGAGCTTGGGGTCATTCCTGATACTCTCGCCCACAGTTCGGCGGAGACTCTGGTTGCCGCCTGGCATTCGGCGGCATCGGAGTCTCTTGATCGGATTGCGCCACTACGGCCCCTCCGGGTCAGTGGATCCCGGAGGCCTCCTTGGTTCACCGAGGAGCTCCCGGAGAAGAAACGCCGGAGGAGATGCCTAGAGCACCCGTGGAGGTCCGATAAGTCCGAGGCGAACCGAGCACTTCTAACTATCTGCACCAAGGACTATGTCCGAGCATTAAGAACTGCCAAAAGATCATATATTTCTGCCTTGGTTGCGTCCGCCGAGTCACGCCCAGCCGCCCTGTTTAGGATAACCCGCTCCCTCCTTAACAGGAGGGATGCGGGAGACCCCTTGCAGGGTAGGGCTGAGGACTATGCTCAATTCTTGGCGGACAAAGTAGCTCGGTTTCGATCGGACTTGGACTCCACCGCAGTAGATCCAGCCGAGACACAGGAGGACCACTTGGCAAATCATCTCTGGGTTGAGTTCCAGGATGTTGCCTCTGGGGATGTGGACAAGGCCATTCGAGCTGTAAGTGCCTCCACCTGTATTCTGGACCCGTGTCCCTCCTGGCTGGTTGCCAACAGCAGGGAGGTGACACATGGCTGGATCCAGGCGGTCGTGACCGCCTCCCTTCGGGAGGGGCACTTCCCCGCCGTACTTAAAACGGCGGTGGTGAGACCCCTCCTGAAGAAACCATCCTTGGATCCAGCCATTTTAAACAACTTTCGTCCTGTCTCCAACCTCCCCTTTATTGGGAAGGTTGTTGAGAAGGTGGTGGCCTTCCAGCTTCAACGGGCCTTGGAGGAAGCTAGTTATCTTGACCCCTTCCAGTCTGGCTTCAGACCTGGTTACAGCACAGAAACCGCTTTGGTCGCATTGACCGATGATCTCTGGAGGGCCAGAGATGGAGGCTATGCGTCCATCCTGGTTCTCCTTGACCTCTCAGCGGCTTTCGATACCATCGACCATGGTATCCTTCTGCGACGACTGCAGGAGGTGGGAGTGGGAGGCACTGTTTTGCAGTGGTTCTCCTCCTACCTCTCGGACAGGTCGCAGTCGGTGTTGGTCGGGGGGCAGAGATTGTCCCTGAGGCCCCTAACATGTGGGGTGCTGCAGGGTTCGGTCTTATCCCCCCTACTATTTAACATATACATGAAACCGCTGGGCGAGATCATTTGGAGGCACGGGATAAAATACCACCAATATGCGGACGATACGCAACTGTATCTGTCCGCCCCGTGCCAACTCAATGAAGCGGTGGACGTGATGAACCAGGGTCTTGAGGCCGTTAAGAACTGGATGAGCGCTAACAAACTGGTACTCAACCCAGACAAGACCGAGTGGCTGTTGTGCTTCCCTCCCAATAATTTGGCTAATGTACCAACACTTAGGCTGGGGGGTCAAATTTTATACCCCTCAGATAGGGTCCGCAACTTAGGAGTCCTCCTGGACCCACAGCTGACTTTTGACCACCAGCTGTCAGCTGTGACCAGGGGGGCATTTGCCCAGGTTCGCCTGGTCCGCCAGTTGCGGCCCTACCTAGACCGGGAGGCTCTCACAACAGTCACTCGAGCCCTTGTGATCTCTAGGCTGGAATACTGCAATGGGCTCTACATGGGGTTGCCCTTGAAGTGCATCCGGCGACTACAGTTAGTCCAGAATGCAGCCGCGCGAGTGATAGTGGGCGCACCGCGGTTCGCCCACGTTACACCCGTCCTCCGCGAGCTGCACTGGCTACCTGTCGGTCTCTGGGTGTGCTTCAGGGTACTGATGACCACCTTTAAAGCACTCCATGGTAGTGGATCTGGGTACTTGAGAGACCGCCTTCTGCCGATTACCTCCCTTCGACCAATTAGATCGCACAGACTGGGCCTCCTCCGAATCCCATCTGCCAGTCAATGCCGACTGGTGACCACACGGAGGAGAGCCTTTTCTGTTGCAGCTCCGACCCTGTGGAACGATCTCCCCGTTGAGATCCGTACCCTCACCACCATCCAGACCTTCCGCGCAGCCCTCAAGATCTGGCTCTCCCAGCAGGCCTGGGGATAGGTTCCCAATTCACCCGCCCGAGTGTTTGATTGCTGAACGAAAGTTGTGTTTTATTACTTTTCTTTGTTCACATTTTGTTTTGTTTTTTGGTACTGCACCCCCCTCCCTTGTGATTTTAAGCCGCCCTGAGTCCCCTCAGGGAAAAGGGCGGCCTATAAATTTTAATAAATGACTAAATGACTAAATGTCGCAAGTGTCCCTTTGCCTTCAAATCAAATCTAAAGTATGGCACAACTCTAGTAACAGGCAACAAAATTCACCTGTCATCGTGGGCAAAGATAGATTCCTTTCTTTCTTTTTCTTCTTAGATATATTAGACTACAACTTCCATAATTCTCAGCCCACACAGTAAGTTGTAATGTAACAGTTTGGAGGGCAACAGCTTAGAGAAGGCTGCCTAAGGCAAAAGTAGGTGGTGATATTCCAGATAACTCAGTGGGTATGTGGAGTTATTACATAAAGCCAAGACTTGAACTATAAACTGTATTTGTTACATCTATTTGATAGATGAAAACACATCTGATAGACCTTTAAAATATCAGCTGTCAATTTCTTTGATTACTTTGAACCTTTCCTGATAAGTGATAATCAGCTCAAGGTCAAATCTAAGGTGTGCAATCCAATTTTTCACAAAGCTTTTGCTTCAGAGGCAAGCATAGAAATTTTGTACAGAAATAGTTAATTAATAGCTTGCACAGGTTATTTTAGTTCAGTGAAATAAATAGGTGAGCCTGCTGAATCTAAGAGGTGGACCTTCAAAATTGCCTGAACTAGTCTCAGACTAGTATCATTTTTGGAGTTTATTATAGTTATCTGACATGTTGGCTTTGCTTTTGACATGGGTAGCAATGATGATATTGTGTGGTAGTTTGTGGTATTTTCTGGGAGTAAGAAGAAGGTAAGGAAAATTACTTTCAAACATTCTTTCATGAACTGTGATTTTCCTCCCTTTTAATAATATTATAGATTTCTTTTTGAAAAAAAATGTGTTTAAGCTTTTATTAACTAATTGATACAATAATTGATTGTTCATGTGTATACGTATAGGAAAGCATTGTAATAATATATAAATAGATTATTCATATTTTATCATGAATCAGCATTTTATTCAAAGGGTTAGATAAACTTCCCCAAAGTAAACAAAGTATAAATGATATATTTAGCTTGGCACATAGATTTTATTGAATTTGATTTGCAATCGGTCTGAGGCATTCTAATTATTGGAGCTATATTAAGCTTCCAGACTGGATTCAAATCACTGAGTTCTCATCAATTCTCTACTACCTCCTCAGTAGATTTATCACTCAGGGGAGAGCAAAGTCTTCCTAGTAATGGTGAAAGTACCAAGTTATAAATAGTGTTTGCACAGCAGACATCAAGGCAAATTTGACCTTAATTTATGAGGGTTTGATCTCCCAGCTTGTGGGTTGGTTTCTGAACATTTCTTTACTGGGCTGGGTAACATCTTGAGCGGAGTTTAGGGGATCTCATCCTACACCTGAGGTACAGATATTTACCACTATTGCAAATATTAATTTATTTTGTAAATTTACACTCTATGTAAATATGAATATATATATTCCTTTCTTTAGACGTCAAGGGGAGCCACCTTTGGAGAATGGAATGCTTCCATATCTTGGCTGTGCTTTACAGTTTGGGGCCAATCCTCTCAAATTCCTCAGGGAAAGACAAAAGAAGCATGGTCCTACTTTCACATGCCAATTGGCTGGAAAATATGTTCATTTCCTTACAGATCCTTTCTCCTATCATGCAGTGATGCAACAAGGAAGAAACTTGGACTGGAAAAAATTCCATTTTGCAACTTCAGCAAAGGTAGCATTTCAAAAGAATAACTATCGTAATAAAGTTCTTCTTCTGTTAAAGGTGGGCAAGGTGAAGGGCTCAGTTTAAAAACCATGCCACCAAATACTGATTTGTGTGGGGTTTGGGGTTGTTAGCACAATCTAAGGATGCTGTCCTGATATTCTCCAGATTCAAACTTTTAAGTTCAATGGGGTGAAACCAAATTTCACAATAAATATGCTTATTGCTTTGTCTTACTTAGAGTTCAGCCTCTACTTCATTTACAATCTAAAGGACTCTTTCTTAATGTATATCAAAATTGATTTTGATTAATCAATGCCAGCGTGCTTAAAAAGATGAATTACAGGAATACAGATGAATTTATTGTACAATTCCTATGCACTCATTGGGACTAACTTCCAATTATACCTAGAAATTTCACTTTAAATTATTTATTTTCAAAAGACATATAACAATAGCAGAGAAAGCAAGAATATAAATGTCGAATTCTAACTTAGTATCAGTTTAGTGATTGGTCTGACTGATTTAGAGTGTAATTTTGTGCTTCCTTTCCTGATAATATTTGCCCTCAGACCAGTATCAGCTTGATTTATATCTTTCAAATAAAGGCACCAGTTCAGTGTCAAATTTTATCTTCCCACCTCTGTAATTTAGACTACTGTTGAAAAATGCTCCATTTGTCAAAATACATACAATAACAACAAATTATTTGAAGTATAAATTTTCTGCCATAGAGACAATCATTATTATGTTTAATCTGGAAAATAGGTTTTAGATTGGTTTCAGATTTAGTATTTTCTAATATTTTCTCATCCACCATATAAAGCCAATGATGGATGTAAATCCATTTCCTATTGTAGATGAATTTCTGGAGTTTAAATGGTTACTAAATGAGGATTCTAAATGGGCTGTACTCTATCACTCAGAATCTATTAGTAGGCTATATAAGTATACCTCATCCCTATGGTTTTCTTCCCCTTTTAAATTATAGAAAAAATAAAGTACTTTCAATTTCAGATGCCCATTATTATTTAGCTAGACCAGGACATACAACACTCTAAGTCGTGCCATTCAGTTCTTCCTTTAAGATGATTTGTGGTGGGTTAAATGCCATCAAAATAGGATGAGTAGAGGGATGGGACAAGAGATTAGATAACTAATTAGTGGCAATTAACATTCTCAATATTTGGTGGCAGGCCTTTGGACACGCAAGCATTGATCCAAGCGATGGATTCACTACTGAGAATATGCACCATACCATCATAAGAAAATTGCAGGGTAATGCCTTAACATTTCTCAGTGAAACTATGATGGAGAACCTGCATTATGTCATGGTGGAGTCAAGTGCAGAAAAAATGAATCTCAATGACTGGGTCACTGATAAGCTTTATGAATTCTGCTATCGTGTGATGTTTGAATCTGGGTTTTTAACACTTTTTGGTACAGAATTTAATACACATCATGAGAAGGTCCTTGCTTCTAGTCAACAAGCCCAGAGAGCACGTATCCTCAGTACCCTAGAGAACTTCAAGGAATTTGACCAAATCTTCCCAGCTCTTGTAGCTGGTCTTCCAATCCATCTATTTAAAAATGCCTACAGTGCACGAGAGAAGCTAGCTGAGGCTCTGCTCCATGAGAACCTTAAAAAAAGAGAAAACATTTCTGAACTCATTTCTCTCCGTATGTACTTGAATGATACATTGTCCACCTTTGATGATATGGATAAAGCAAAGACACATCTTGCAATCCTGTGGGCATCGCAAGCTAACACAATACCTGCTACATTTTGGAGTTCATTCTATCTTATTAGGTGAGTTCATACCAATAGTGGTCAACAAGAAAAGTATTTCTATTTATTACGGTCAGTTTATTTACTAGTTGATTAAATGGTGATATGAGTAGTAATTGATATGCTGGATGAATATTTTTAAATACATTAATGATATTTGTTAAACATTTTATTCTGCCTGTCTGATTTCAGACACATGATTTATTAGAGCTCTATAGAAAAGGAGTGGCAGAGTCAGAAGACAAATAAAAAAAGGGATCAGCTGAGAATATGGATGTCAAACTCACAGCATCACGTTGCAATCACATGACATTTTACATTTTTTCTCTTCATGGAGCTGGGTTGGGCATGGCCTGCATATGACACATCCGACTCACAGGCCTCCAATTTGACACCCCTGGACTAGAATCATTACTTAGCCACAGAGAAAATCCACAATCCCCTCCACATCTTGATTGCCATTGACCCATTAACTTGACTATAAGTTGAGCATATTTCTGTACATAGGCTTTTAGCAATAAATCAGTTAAATTGGACCTTCACATGTGGACCTGATCTTTTGCACCTGACACCATAACCATGATAGACATGGTTTGTTAAGAAATGAGCAATGCATATGCCCTCAAAACTGGGAAGAATTGAATAACCAGTTCTTTTGCAATTGTACTGCAGGTTATTACTTTGCAAAACACTATTTATATCTTCCATTTTTGTTACAAAGCTTAGGACAGACAGACTGTAAGAAACCAATATTACCTAATGACTTCAAATCAGAACACTCATAAAGCTTATGCTGGACAGAAGTTCAGGATTTGTTCAGGATAATCTGCATTTACCAATTCCATGATGGCCAGGAATCTTTCAGATAACATCTCTGAAGATAAGGAGTCTCATGAAACCAATATTACAAAAGAAAGAGCATTAAAATAAACTCTTTAAAAAGCCATTTATATTTGCTTAAAGTTAGATTGTGTAAGTACCCTGTAACAAATGCTTGCAGCATCCTAATATTTGGCAATAACATTTAAGAGCACTGGTGAGGTAATTCTGATGATACATGTCCCATATTGATTCATTTACCATTAATCTGAGAGAAAATGAATCTCTTACATCTTGGAAAACTGAACTGAATCCTAATAAACATGATTGAATTATTTAATATGCCTTAAGGGTTGTAAAAAAGGCTGAACTCAATAGCATACAATAATTGTGTGACTTGTTTAAGCATAATTGCTTCAGAAATATAAATTTAGTTCTGTTAAAGTTGCAACATGCCAATTTCCAGGTTCTGATGCTTGAGTCTCCAGTACGTAGGATGAAATAACTTCTCAATTGTCTCTTTTTGGAGTATATGAAATTAAAACAAACTTTCAGAATACATTTTGATAGTGGGATCCCTAGAGAGGATATAGACAGAACATTTCCATAAGCAAACTGAGCCATGCAACCACATTTTCATAGCTGAGTCAAGATAGAAATGCTGCAATGTCCATGCTTCCTGTTTTGGTTTTTTAAAGATATGATTATCATGGCAAGGCCTGCCTGAAACTCATCACAACCTGGAGCTGTTTCTGAGGATAGTGCACAATGACTGTAATAACTCATTTTTATTAATGTTCATTGTATGGCTTAGATTAATGTCAGCAAGATGGTCAACACAGATGATTAATAATAAACATTTATATTGTGATTTCACCATGTCTTTCTCTTTCAGGAATCCCAGTGCAATGAAAGCAGCTACAAAAGAGGCTGAAAGAGTGCTAAAAGATGCTGGTGAAAAGATCTGTTCAAGCAGGAAGCCCATTTGGTTGAATCAAAAACAACTAGATGACATGCCTATATTAGGTACGCTTGGTTAACTTTTGCTGAAAAATATGAATTGAACTCCCATCTGTTAGAATTTAGAAACCATTAATCATCAGAACAAATCAGCTGGATAATAGTCTTAGTCCTGCTCTAATGATGAAATATAGTATGCTTGGCTGGAACAACAGTTCATGCATTGGTTTTGGCTTTTTATTTTTACTGGATCAGATTACTTTTGACTTCACTATTGGTACAGTAACACAGTTGTTTATCTTCCATTTAGATGAAAGTTCATTTCTACTCTTTTTACACAGATAGCATTATAAAAGAAGCACTAAGACTCTCCAGTGCATCCATGACAGTCCGAGTTGCAAAGAAAGATTTCATTTTGCAATTGGGCAGCGATTCCTACAATATCCGCAAAGACGACATCATAGCTGTTTATCCCCAGCTGTTGCATCTTGATCCCGAAATTTATCCTGATCCACTGGTGAGTTTTCCAACAAAAAAGTTTGCCTGACTATGAATAGGAAGAAATTATTCTGTATTATAAAACAATTTGGATTTTGCTAAGTGAATTCTCCCACAGATAAAAACTTAATACCCTAGGCAGAATAATATCAGTATTTGTTCAGACTTCACCTTTGTCTCACTATTACCAATAATTAGGTGGATTAATACTTTTCATTCATAATGATATAATTAATCAGTTTAAAAATCATTTCAATAATTATTTCAGTTTTAGTTTCCAAAGACATTATGTTTTACCGATGTTGATAAATTACTGGGAAAGTAATGGATTGAGGTTATTAAGTAAACCATGATCATTGGTAGAAATAAGTAATATACAACACACTACTTGGGATATAGCAAGAAAGTAGTCATAAATATTAGAATTAGATGCCAAATAATCTCTGTTGATAATTTTTATAAAGTCTGCAATACAAAGATAAATACAAATGAAGAAAAATATAAACAGTAAAGAGTAAAGTGCAAAGAAGAAAGAAAAATATCTGCATATATTCTTTCACACCACTTTAAGTATGTCACAGGATAAAAATTTAATAAATAAACAATAGATAGATTGAAAGAAAGTGATTGTTGCTTTTGAATCCATACTCATTAATGATGAAGAGGAAAAACCTTACTCCCTAAAGAATTTCCGAAATAAGTAGAGAGCAGAGAAAAAATATCTATGGACAGTGATAACATTAGAAGTGACAAACTAAATGCAAAAGATCAAGGTTATAGCTACTCATTGGGTAAAAAATAAAATAGGGCTTATTGCTTATTTTGTCATACAAAATTTTTCCCATTCAAACTGCTGTTTTAATTTGATCTGAAATGTTTACATTTTATCCAATGTTTTAAGTGAATGTTGTTTATTATTCTGAAATATATCATCATATTTCATTTATCTGGCTAGTAACATATTCAGCAATTGGTTTCCAAATCATCAGGAAAAAGAATATCATTTGCAACTCTTAAATTATCTTAAGGTTTCTATAGAAATTGTTGAGTTAACAAATACACTGATTTGAATTTTGTTACAGACATTCAAATTTGATCGTTATCTTGGAGAAAATGGAGAAGAAAAAACTTTCTATCGTAATGGTTGCAAACTAAAATATTATTATATGCCATTTGGAACAGGATTGGCAAAATGCCCTGGAAGATGGTTTGCTATTAATGAAATCAAACAATTTCTGACTTTCTTGCTTTTCTATTTTGAAGTGGAACTAATTGACAAGAATGTAAAATGCCCTTCTTTGGATCAATCGCGAGCTGGACTTGGTGTTTTGCAGCCTTCAAATGATATAGAGTTCAAGTACAGATTAAAACTTCCATGAACATAAAGAGAACTATTATATCTTAGCATCAGTCCTCCAAAGAGGTAGAAATATCCATCAAGTAAGGGTATTTCAATATACTAGAAAAAAATGAGACAGTTTGGAGAAACTGCTATCATTGTTTTATATGGTTGTACAGGAAATATTTCCCAATGTAAATCAGATTTCTGGACTGATGCTTGTGAGCGCTAGAGCTACTTCAGTCCACTAAAAGTGCTTGTATTGGTTTTGAGACCAGATCAGAGTAAAGGGAAAAGATGAAAGAATGGTTGACCGTTCGTAACCCCAAAGCCTTCCAGATTGAAGTTAGAGACAAGATTTCTTCACCACATTTTGAAAAGCAGTGGAACAATCTTGCACCATGCTGCCTTTTACGTAAATAAAACTTGCAAACATAAGGTCACGGTTAGACTTTAGAACACTGATAAAATGTGTACAAAACTCATCCTAATACTAGAAGAGTATTTCATACTTTTGGCCCAGCTTTCCTTATGGCTTTTTGTAGATCTATAACATCATTCTAGCTGAAGGTATGGGTATTGTGGGTTTTTGTTTGTTTGTGTATAATTACTGAGTATAGATTTTATTTTCTTCAATAAAATATTGTATTCATCCTGGAAAGCTTTAAGAGTGATTTCTTATTCTTTGGCTTAGACAATTTCCAATGGTAATGACATCCTCTATTACAGAACCAACCAATATGTAACATCTAAAAAGATATTCAGAGAAAAATGTCAGGGGAAAAATAAGAATTCTGGGTCATGAGCAAATAGAAAGTCACTGTCAGTTTACTTACTGATAGACCAAAGTAACCTCACACTATTTTATTCTTTCTCTGGCACAGTCAACAATACTACACAAGCTTCTTAATACATCAAACGGAATACAAGGCGTGCTGCTATTTATTTAACCTGTAATAACCTTCAAAACAAGCAGGCAAAGACTTTTTAACATGAGTGAAGTATGAAAAAAAATAGTCAATAAGGATTCAGGCCCGCAAATGGATTCATATCACTTCTTTTTTTAAAAAAAAAAATAGTACAGTACATAGATGTTCCCAAGTTGCCCTAGCCAACCTCCTTTTCTTAGTCTAACAACTGTTAAAATCAATGCAAGGAGAAATCCCATCCACATGTGTCGCCTATCTCAGAATCAGGGTGAGCGAACGTACTTTTGAAAATAGTGTCTACCTTCAATTAAGATTGCTCCAAGTGTTTGCTATAAGCAAATGCACAGAAGTTAGACAAAGAATTTTTAACATGGAACAGGATAAGTGGAAAAAATAGAAGTGTACAGGTAGTCCTTGACTTACGATCACAATTGAGCCCAAAATGTATGTTGTTAACTGATACATTTAAGTGAGTTTTGCCCCATTTTATGACTTTTGTTGCCACAGTTGTTAAGTGACTCACTGCCGTCAATAAGTTAGCAAACCTGTTGTTAATTGAATTTGACTAACCATTGACTTTGCTTATCAGAAGGTTGCAAAAAGTGATCACATGACCTTGGGACCCAGCAACGATCATAAATATGAACCAGTTGCCAAGCATTTGAATTTTGATCACATGATTATGGGATGCCGCAAAGGTTGTAACTGTGAAAAGCTGTCATAAGTCACATTTTTCAGTGCAGTTGTAACTTTGAATGGTCATTAAATGAATTATTGTAAGCAGTGGTTCTAATTTTTTCCTACCAGTTCACTTGTGCATGTGTGCTCGCTCGTGCATGTGTGCTCGCTTGTGCATGCATGGTCGCTTGTGCATGCGCGCTTGCTCGTGCATGTGCGCTAGCTTGTGCATGCGTGCTTGCTAGTGCATGCAGGCTTGCTCATGCATGCAGGCTTGCTCGTGCATGCACGCTTGCTTGTGCATGCGCAGAAGCATCCGTGAGTGTAGGCCGAGCCTCCCACTGCTGTTATTACCAGTTCTCCTGATCTGGGCCAAACCAGCAGCAACCCACCTCTGATTGTAAATCGAGGACTACCTGTTTAAAGTTATGCATGGCACGGATAAAGTAGCTAGGGAATTCTTTTTTTCCTGCTCTCAACATACTAGGATCTGAGGCCATCCTATAAATTAAAATGGAAGGATTTAAAAGAAAATATAGCTGAGTAGAAGTTATGCTATCACCACGGCATATGTCATAGAGTAGTGGGATTCACTTACCTTCCCCACCAGTTTGCAAATGAGAGCATGAGCGCATGCTCACTTCGCTCACATGCACCACTTTCTGATCATGCGCACCACCTTCTGCGCATGTGCAGAAGGTAGCGCATTACATCGGCGTGGGTGGGCGGGCAGAGCGTCCCGCAGCAGCCACTACCTGCTCACCTGAACTAGAGAGAACTGGCTGAAAAGCACTTCTGGTTGGAGACCACTGATCTAGATGACATCATACTTTCTAACGTACAGTACATTTGATTTATCTTATTCATAATTATAATTCAGCTTCCCTTCAATGCATAATTGCACAAGATTGTCTTCATTCAGATCTAAAACACTGTTTCTATTTTTCCTAATTGAACAAATATTTTTTCTTCCAATTATTTTATTCATGCTCTTTGCCATATATTACTCCTAATTTCCAAGTCATAATCTTCTTTATGCGATGCTCATGGATACTGAGTTCTGCCACCCATCACAGTTTTGATTAACTGGTGTTTTTAGAATCATAGAGAAAGTTGATTACAGCCCCAGTCTTACCTATGCCACATGCAACAATTCCCTGCTAAGTATAAGAAAGGTAGTTTCAAATTTGGGCACATTTTGATCAGTATGCCTTATGCCCAACAAAAGCCAAACTATTCTAGATAAACTCAGTTTTCTAATCTAGTGATTATGTTGCAAGTCAACATCCTGTTGCTCATATCTCACTAAGTAAGATATGCATCCAGAATACTGACTCACTTATGAATTTAAATTATTATGTGGTATATTATATATCATATAGAATGCAACTTAAGAATATAAAGGGTTTTTTTTATCTCTGTCTTTAATACCGTACATTTATAGGGGGACAATAGGAAAGCAAGGCTCAATTTATGCTAGGCTTACAGACTTTCTGAATATCTCCAGCCAGTCAGAGTCACCTTATAGGGGACATTGGCAGCAAAACAATTTAATAAATAAAATAAATAAATACTACTTTCCCTAATCTGATTTCTTACGTATTTTGGAAAGTGTCTGTTTTGGGATATGTTAGATATGCTACATAGTTTTGGGATATGTTAAATATGCTATATATAGTATAGTTATGTATACTACTTTGTATAGATAACTATACAAATTGTTAACTGAATGGCAGATTAAAATATGTTTCTGTTACGTTATGCTAATATTTATAGCATTATAATTTTATTTCTAAATTTATACTGTATTTTTAAATATAAAGGCAACTATAATAATTCAAAAGAGATAGCAGTGTTTTTCACACAAATCTACCGTCATTCAAATCATCAGATTACTTGAAATAGTTCTTTACCCAACACAATCTATATTCACACCCCATGGACGTCAGCACTTCAGCACAAAATAGGATTCTTATTATCCCTGTAGAAAACCTGGAACAACCCATTGGCAGCTTACTCTATAGAACTATAACCAATTTATCTGTACCTAAAATAAACATTTCTTGGAAACGACTGCTAGAAAACATTTAAGAGATTTGGAAATTCATGGTCAAAATAAAAACAACTTTTTTCCCCTCAGAAAAAACTGCAAGCAGTAGATTAGTGTTGATATCAGTATAATGCTTAATTAGCATTGAAACTATTACATCAGAGATTTAATTGCAAATGTGTTCGATCTCACTCTGCAAACAGATTTTTGTTCAACGAAATTAAAGAAGAGGTTGCATAATGGATGTGTTTATACCCCATTGACATAACATCCTTTTTATATAGTTTCCAACACTCTAGACAAATAAATATAATCTCCTTCAATATTATTTATTTGCTCAGCAATTCTCTATATACAGTCCTCTAAATCATTGTTATAACATTGATACGAAATATAATTGAATTTTGTTCAAACAAAATTAATAAATCTAAGCAGAGAGATTATCTCTCATGAACTGAGTATAAAACTGCATTTGAAGAACTAATATATTTGTCAGATATCCTAAATTGAATGGTATTTTATTATCATGATTGTAACTAATAAAAGGGAATAGAAAAAAAAAGAATGAGAAAAAGTGAAAGGGAAAATGTTATATCAATGCATTTGCAGAATTAAAAAGTATATCAATTATAAGATACATAGTAATTATGTATCTTATTAGGATTAACAATATACAAATATATTCTTATATAGGGGGTCTTATGTAGCTAAAATAGCACTGCCAAGCACATATATCAGCAATCTTGGTGAAGTCCTGAGAGTTACAGAAGCAAACATAGCTCCTTAAAACAGCCCTAATGGCTAAGTGAGCATAAAGACATGCCCAATTCACTTGCATGAGTTCCCTAAGAATCTTATAGATTTTCAAAACCACACAGGCTATTTTGCAGGGAAAAGGGCAGTGTTGTAAGGCTCAAAGAGATGTGTAAACTGAAATTAGAAGGAATAAGGCAGGGGTTGGTTCCAGCAGAGACTACTGCCGGATGGCTCAGGTACACGCCGTGCGTGCGTGCTTGATGCATGCTGCGTGCGCAATTGCAATACAATTAAAATTGCTCTGCGCATGCGCAGAAGCAAAAAACAATATAGCGGTGCCTATGACACTGCATAGAGAACCGGATGCCATTGCAGGCCTGGGTCGCTGCCAGTTCCAGCGACGCAGGCCGCCAAGCTACTACTGGTTCGGCCGAACTGGTCCGAACCGGTAGGAACCCACCACTGGAGTAAGGGAACAAATAGGGAATGCTTAAGAAGATGCAACTCAGAGCAGGAGATAGATAAGATATAAGAGGAATACCTGCAATAGTCATTTAAAAGCTGCATAAAAATGTGTGCACTGCAGAAAGAACAAAAGCTTATATTAGAAAGAGTTTCATGGAAACAGTTGTGCATTAAGAAATGTTGTTTACAAACAAACATGTGAAAGGGAAGAGGTAATAATTTCAGTTTTTCCAGGATGAATTCTATGCTTTTGAATAAAAAAATACAAATATTCACAAAAACATTGATACGTTCTATTTTGTGTGAGATCTTAGGCTTCACTTAGCTTTACATCCACAATTGTTTTCTTGAGCCAATTTTATCAACAGCATTTTTGTCCAATAGTATATGTAAACAGGGTTACTTCTGACATAAATATTTCAACAGTCTATTTAAAAGAAATCAATACCATCTCTTCCCACAATACTCTTTCTTATAGATGATTTAACTCACTAATGTCCTGATGGAAACTTGTCCTTTTTATTTAACTAGCTATTTTTTCCTCTTATATCATTCTTTGAAATACGTATTTTGCCTACTACTACAGTATATATCTTTTTTGTGTTTTGTAGTACTGTCACTGCTAAAGAAAATAGCACAAAGCATGTTCTTACTAGATCCATAATATAATGAACCATTCAAGACAAGGGAGTGACCATTCAATCTGAACATATGACATTAAAATGTATTTACAACATCACATTTATTTACAACATTTGCAAAATTATTTAAATTGATGCAGATATTGCAAATTATGTTATTTCAGTACAAATACCAATTAATAGATGGTGCAAATTGATAGAAATAACATATGTTTAAGAAAATTCACCAAATTATTATGGACATAGAGGATCTAATCTGCTATTTTAGGGAGTTGTCTGATTGCAGATTTTCTTTCTCTTTCAACATTTGATCAATGTGTTATTCGGTTCTATTTGCCATACACAAAATGTTTTATGCCAAGAACATCATTCCTTTCTTTCTACAAAATTTGAAAATGGGTTTTATTTTAATGTACTTTTTATACTGTTTCTTTCTTCCAAACTATCCTTTCCATTTTACTGTGTTTTATGTCAACAATCCCATTTTGGTTCATTTTACAGCATGATTTTATTTTACTGCACAGTCAAAAATACTTGTGTCCTAGCTTTTTCCATAATTTGCACAATGCTTTTTTCAACACAGAAGTTATTGGTTCCAATGCTCAATATAGTAAAAAAGGGTGGATAAAACTTAAGGAAAACAGATTTTTCACTTTGGACATGCTGCTTTCCTCTTAACCATAGATAGTTTCCTTCTCAAATGCAGCCCTAAAATATTCAACAATGGCTTTCAAGATAAGAACAAGAAATTGTCTATCCTATTTTTGCACAGTTAACATGCACCTCACTGATCTTAATATGAATTTGCTATGGGGAACCTTCTTCCTGGCTGCTCCTCATCTATCCACTGCTTCTTGTTCTACCTTCAGATGCTTTGAAAAATAGCCTGACCACTCTTTCTTTGGGACCTTTTAGGTATTTGAACACTGGTATCATGTCACCGCTAATCCTTCTTTTCATTAAACTAGATATAACCTATTCCTGAAACCATTCTTTGCATATTTTAGCTTCCTAATCATCTTTGTTGTTCTTTACACGCTTTCCAGAATTTCAACATCTTTTTTGTACTGTGGTGATAAAAACTAGATGCAATGTTCCAGGTATGACCTTACCAAAGCAGTATAAAGTGGTACTAGCACTTCACACGATTCTTTCCCTCTGTTGAAGCTAATACAATCCTTGGTTGTATAAACAGAGGCATAGAATCAAAATCATATGAAGTATTAGTATCAAAGGTGAGTTGCTCTTGGTTTGGCCCAGATATTAGTAGTGATGGAAGGAGGCTCCACCTGCCCAGACACTTCTGCGCATGCGCAGAAATGTTGCACATGCGAGCGAACTGGTTGTAAAAAATGTGGAAACCCACCATTGATTAGTACAACTTTATAAATCCTTAGTAATCCTTAGTAAGACCATATCCGGAATATTGCATCAAGTTTTGGTGATCATATTACAAAAAAGATGTTCAGATTTTGGAAAAGGTGCAAAGAAGAGCAACTAAGATGATCAAAGGCCTAGAAACTACAACATATGAAGAACAGTTGCAGCATTTGGGTTTGGCTAGTCTAGAGAAAAGAAGGACTAGGGGGATGATAGCAATATTCCAGTATTTGAGAGGCTTCCACAAAGAGTAGGGGGTTAATTTATTTTCCAAAGCACCAGAGGGCAGGACAAGAAACAACAGATGGAAACCAATCAAGGAGAGAAGCAACCTGGAATTAAGGAGAAATTTCCTGATAGTGAGGACAATTAACCAGCTTGCCTTTAGACATTGTAGTTGCTTCATCACTGGAAGTTTTTAAGAAGAGACTGGACAGTCACTTGTCTCAAATGATATAGAATTTCCTGGAACTGGATTATGCAGGCTGGGACTAGTAAGGGAAAGATCATGGATATTCCATTCATGGAATGAAAACAAAGATATTACCAGAATGTCCTTAAAGATGTAAACACGGGCATCAAGAATTTCATTTCCATCCAGTTATTAATTTACATATTTCATAATCTGAAGGAAAAGAAGGTCTGAGAAACATAAAAAGAGGGTTGGAGCCTGGAGCAGGTCAAAGCAAGGATGTTGAAAAAATGTGGTAAAAAAAGTTAAAATGCTGCAATCAAAACTCTATTTGATTTTTACGTGAATGCTCCATTTAGGAAACTTACTAGCAAGGACAGGAGTAATATGGTTATTTTCCATTGCGACTCCCCAACAGTTGATATTCAAATATTTTACCTTAGATTCAGGAGTGGTAAATGCACATGAAAACTAAGAGCTGTTAGTAGTTCAACTAAAATTGAGCACTGTCCTTTGAAAACAGTTTAAAACTATAGCCATCATTATGCCTAATGGCAGAGAATTCCATAATTTAGTGGCATAAGGTACAAGTAAAATGCTCTTTCCCCTAATTCCAAATTCTTTGTAAATGGACAACTGAAACAGAGAGACTAGCTGCGTGTTAATGTAGCTTAAGCCTGAGGCTATTGTCTCTGCCTAACAGAAATACATGTGGTAATTTTTTCTTACAACATCCTAGATAAAGCTGCATGTAACACGGTGATTATATTGATAAGCACTGGCCTTAAGTGTTCAGCCTTGAGTATATAGCCTTGACTGATATCAGTCAAGGATTTTTGATATAATAGGCATTTTTAATCTCTAATACAGCAAAATATATCATCAATTATCCTTGAACCTTTGGACAACTGAAGTGATTTCCTCACCCTCTCCAATCAAATAGTGGGAAACATCACCAAATTAGACACATAGCATTAAATCAAGAGCAATATAAAGGCCTGGATTATTTTAATCAGATGAGGTTAGACAATAAACATATTGGGAAGTGAGGGAATTTCTGACAATATTGCTGTATTTTGAAATCAAAGATGCACCAACATAATTCTTGAAGCTTTGCCTGAGGCCTCATCAGCTAAAGCAGGGATGTCAAATTCGTGATGTCAGATGACGTATCGTGACTTCCCTCGCTTTGCTAAACTGGGGTTGGGCATGGCCAGTTTGTGATGCATCCAGCCGTGTGGGCTGCAAGTTTGACACCTCTGAGCTAGTTATACATAAAGTGGTATTTTTAAGGGGGAAATTTCTGTACTCACCGATAGGAAACTTATTTGATGTCTGTAATGTATTTTTAATAGATTATTTTTCCAGCCTCAATTTTAATTTTTGGACATTAAAAGATGTATATTATTTTATAATAATGTTCATTTGTTGATTCCTTGGTTCCATCATTCCCTCCTAGCTTTAATGATGTTACCTACAATAGTTAGGTGGGATGCTGTGGCTCAGGTGCTAAGATGCTGAGCTTGTCAATCAGAAAGGTCGGATGTTTGGCAGTTTGAATCCCTAGTACCGTGTAATGGAGTAAGGTCTCATTTCTTGTCCCAGCTTCTGCCAACCTTGCAGTTGGAAAGCATGTAAAAAGGTAAGTGGAAACCACCTTTGGTGGGAAGGTAACAGCGTTCCATGCACCTTCGTCGTTTAGTCATGCCAGCTACATGACCATGGAGATGTCTTCAGACAGTGCTAGCTTTTCAGCTTTGAAACAGAGATGAGCACCACCGCCTAGAGTCGGGAACGACTAGCACATATGCGTGAGGGGAACCTTTATCTTTACCTTACAGTAGTTAGGTAATAAAATGTCTGCAAGAAAATTCCCAAGCTCAGAGATCATCAAATACTCCACGGTTCAATCCTAAACCACAGGTAGTCCTTGATTTACGACCACAATTGAGCCCAAAATTTATGTTAAGTGAGAAATTTGTTAAGTGAGTTTTGTCCCATTTTACAACATTTCTGGCTACAGTTGTTAAGTGAATTACTGAAGTTGTTAAGTTAGCAATCAGGGAATTTGGCTTTTCCATTGACTTTGTCAGAAGATTGCAAAAAGTGATTACATGACGCTGATATACAGCAACCATCGTAAATATGAACTAGTTGCCAAGCATCTGAACTTTGATCACAAGATCATGGGGAGGCTGCAAAGTGGTTAACTGGGAAAAATGATCATGTCACCTTTTCCAGTGCTGTTGTAATTTTGAACGGTCATTTGAACTGTAGTAAGTCGAGGACTGTACAAATATACTAATATACTTCTACTAATGTTCATTTGATTTGAAAAATATCTGTCATCTTATGTCCAGAAGTTCTCAATGTGGAGAAAATACATTAGTCAGTACAAATATTCTGAGTCCCCATTATCTTTTAGGTTAAGAATAGAAAGTTACCATTAAGCAAGTTAATGTACCTGTCCTGCACCTTTTGCAATTCCATTAGATTGGACTATAACGGATCTTGGAATTATTTATTTCCTGTTTTAGATTTTTCTTTTACTTACTTTGAAAAAAAGCACTGTTTTAGGTCCTTGGCTTAGTAGTAGGAACTGTCACTTACTTAAAGGAAACTGAAGGAAATTTTAAGAAAAATCCCACTAAAATAGTAATTTATCATTGGCAACAGCAACAAAAAAGGTGACACAATAATCCTCTGAATTTGAAAATCTATCAAAAAGCAGCTGTGTCAACATTATTGCAGAATAAAATCATTTTGAAGGCATTTCAGTGTTGAATTTCCACAAGCAGTTTGTTTATAATAGTTAAAATTCAAAAACAAGTTCCAAAGAACTTCTCTGCAGAAGAAAAGTTTTTTTTGGGGGGGGGCACAATTAGAATTGTTGTACATTCCACATTACAGACTAATAAACGTGGTTTAGTATCTGAAACTATAATCCAGTTTGCTGAGCCATTGATGTTAATGGACAAAAATCAATATAAAAAAGCATTGGTATAATATGAACATTCAGTGAATGTTCTGTTTGTGACTGAGTCTCTTAAGAACATCCTACTTTTGGCACAAGGATAATCTAGTATATTACAGAAATCTTGTTCTAGTCATAAAATAGGAGAAAGAACCTGAAAATTCCTGTAAATCACCTTCTGACAATGTTCTTAGTTTGTGAAATGCACAAAATATTATTGACTTGGCTGAATTCCACCTGCATGTTTTTCTTTAGAAAGCAAGGATCCTTTGAGATGTTGACAATTTGAGTTGCAGAACTCCTGTGTCAATTCCATCTTTTGTGGTCTTGTGCAAGATGTTTCTTGGCTGAAAGAAGCCAAGATTATGGACATATACAATGTCAAGGCAAGCTAGGTACAATCATCTCATGACTAATAACCATTTGAACAACTATGCTTTGAACAACTATGCAGCAGGAACTATGAAGTGAATTTATTTTATTGAAAATATTATAAACTAGTATAGATAATAGATATTGTAGTACTATAATAAAGTTATTGAGATTACAATTGAATTCGCTAAGTATTGATGAGAAGTTAACTGACGTATCACTAGAAAATAATTATCAATGAAGTCTTATGCATCTTGGTTCTTTCATAGATGATACCTAATTTCAATCAAAATTAGATTTTATGTAAGATTAATATTCAACCATTGGACTTTGTCTCTGACAATAAAAGCTCAAGCTGTAGTACCCATTGCAGTCTTCATTATCTCATATTTCACAATATTGTGATAAATATATACATTTGCATGAACTAAAGGTTGAAACAACTTCCATGTTGGAGGGGTTTATTATTTATTATGATTATAAACCAGATGAGATAAAGCAGAGTACTTGAATATAAACCAAACTTTTTCCATTATTGTGAATGGGATCATTTCAAATTTAACTGATGGACTGAATCAATTCAAGCTTAGCTCAAAATAAAATAACCATAATTCAGTGGGAATTTAATTGAGTATATCTCAATTAACTTCATAATATTTCCCTTGTATCAGCTGTTTGATTAATAGGGAAACACAAACATGCATTGGCAAAAAAGATACTGTATGTGTAACAATATTATACTGAAACTGAAAATGTATCATGTTTTCATATATGGAGCAAACAGGACTTTCTATTATAGCATTTTCTTCTTGCTTTTCATATTTACTGCAAGTCAGTTGAACATTTGAAATTTGGCAATTTATTATGCATTTTCTTCAAAATCAGTTAAAAGTTCTAATTGTCTTATGAACTTTGACCCTCAAATTTAAGGCAGGAGCAGATTGAACCATTTGTTTTTCAAATTAATAAATACGAAAAATATACAGAAATATTGTAATTTAAACATGTTCTTTATTAATTACAACATAATGGTAATTTGTTTTTAGTTTAATTATGCACATATTCTACTTTCAAAATCTTGCTTTCATTTCAACATCTTTTCACTTTTAATTTTTTTTTATGTCTTTGAAAACTAAAGTAGTCTGTACCAGTTACAAAAAGAGTTGTAGAAATCCGGAGTTAACCCTACTTAAAATTTACACTTAAGCATTATATCTTATACTTAAATAAAACTTCCCTTCTTGATAGGCTTGGATTCCTGGGCACAAAATTGAAGAAAAAAAATACTACAAAGATGCTTACATCTTTGAATATATTTTCATAAATCTAGATTAAAAGGGAGGAAAAAATATCTTGGCTGAGGAATGAGCTGTGTAGTGCAAGGCGGCTTTCTGAAAAGCTGCCACTAAAAATCCTTAACATTTGATAACACTTGTTACTTTAAACAAAACTATTCTGGTCAAATAATTATTGATATAATATTATAAACTGTCTCTTCATAAATGAATATATTGTGATTAAAATATACAAGTGCAATACAGTTAAATACAGTGTGATGTATTATCACATCATCTTAAATTTCAGACAGTTAATTATAGTTAAGTGCTTTTTGGGAACAGTTGAATTTGTATGTAGAATCTTGTGTTGATAAATTTTGCTGTGCTTTGTTAACCAAGAATTTGTTATTACTACTTTTTTAATGGTTCTATTTCTATACTTTTCCATATATCTATAGATGCTATGCTTTAAAATACTACAAGTGGAATCCTAATCCAATGTTCTTTACCTGTGGTTAAAATTCCAAGATGAATACATCCTATGTTGCACATTTTCTTCTTTATTATTTACTTCAGAGCATAACCAGAAAAACAAGTTAAATTTAACATGCCACTAAAATCTTTAATTTGGATTTATGAAGTTTGCAAAATCATAATTTGTGTTTTTGGAAAATAGCTTGGAAAATCAACTAGCCATTCAAATTAACCTGGAGTAGAAATGCTTTGTAATATCCAAAGCTCAATGATCACACCTCTAATAATTTCCAGTTGCAGAAGTTAATCTGCATACTCAAAACAAACATACATGTTGTTGAAAGGTACATATTAAGGAGTCACTGTTATTCAAATCCAAGTGTAGAAGTGATACTGCAAAGTGACTTTATTAATTGGTTCTCAATTACCTATTTAATACAACACAGCACACTATTTCCCTCTTAAACCAGACTTTATAAATCATATAAATTATTTTATTATATTTCTCTATTTAGTCATAAAAGTTAAGAGTTCACATTTGGTAACAGGACACCAGTTTACAGAATAAAAGTAAAAAATACTTTGCACCTGTTCTGCAATCTGGCACTTGAAAGTACGGTTAGTAATAACATATTAAAAGGGAATGACAGCGAAGAAAATAACTCGTAGATTGAGTTAAAATCATGTTAGCTAAGTGAAAGACATCATCCTATGAACAAAATATTTATAAGTGACAAATGGGACTAAGAAACTGAAGTTCTCAATTGCTGCTACAGTGAAAAATTCTTCTATAGTTCAAGTTTTACAGAAAATGAATCCCATGCTATAAACACGCACAACCCCTCTCACTGTATTCCTATAAATATCAAATGTACATTCCTAAACATTTTCTATCAATGTTTCTTTTTATTTCCATTCCCCCTCTTCCATAAAGTACTTGAATTCAAAAAAGTTGAACTAAAAAGAATACAAATTCAACATTTGTTTAACAAATCTTTTTGACCTGCAATTTGAATAAATTGTTACTGGAAGACTGAACAGGTTTAAAAGTCAATTGCTATATTTCACTGGAAAATGTTGGAATTATTTTGGTCTTTTCTTCATTTATTTGATGCAACATTATCTATTCCCAGAATCTGCCTTGCACTGATAGGCTTAAAATTTATTTCAGCTGTTGTAATATCACGGTATTCAATATATCTGATTCTTGTAAAGTCAGGCTTTCATCTGTAAGTTCTTTATGTGGAAATGTAGTCAGAAGAACAAAGTCAGTTGTGGCAAACAAAGGTCGAGACTGGACAATAAAATTTCGTATATCTGTAATCCTGTTGGCATGAATAAAATTTATAATTTAGTTGTTGGTTCAGCAGAATTTTATGCTACTGTACTACACAATGGAAGATTGGAAGGAATTTTGGAGATCGTCTGTTCAATTCCAAGATCCTACAGTGCTTACCTATGTGTTTGATTAAATCTTTGTATTAAACGACTTCCATCAGCTAGACGAATCTGGATCTTAGTTGTTGGTACAGTGGCATCTATTGGAACAGTGGCATCAAGAAAAGGTTTGTTTTCTTCTTCTGGAGATGAAGGTGTGCTAACAATCTCAGGAGTAAGGCTAAAAGAAAATAAAACAAGGTACAGAAAAGATACAGGGCATGATTCTGGAATTCTTTGCAATCTCTTATTAGCATCTTTGTTCCTGGTCATGTTATCAGAAGCATATAGGTAGTCCTCGACCTACAGTCACTTAGCGAACATTCAAAGTTATGACAGACACTCCCAAAGGTACTTACAACTTGGTTCCACAGTTCTGATGGCCACCCCACTCTCAGTCACATGACCATGTTGTGGGAACTCAATAGCCTGCATATATGCCTGTTTACTTTCTTCCATGGGCACATGAAGGTGATTTATGATGTTTTTGCTGAATATGGTGTTTATTTCCATATTCTGATAAAAATGCTCTAAGTAAGTTTGCTAAACAACTACAAAGTTCACTTGATGAAAACTGAAAAAAGCTCTTAATGGTCATGTGATGATCCACTTTATGATCATCACAACTTACAACCATAACTGGCAGACTGCATTATGGTTGTAAGTTGAGGGCTACCTGCATAGAGGGCTACCTGCAAGAATGAAGCAGCCAGAAGCATTCCAATCATATTATTTTCAAACTTAATCTTTCTTTAGGTGACCTTTCCTGATACTAAATTTTGTCTCTTTGTGCTTAGCTTCAGACCAAGTCCAGGATCCCTTTCCAACATTCTGCTGGCGTGAAAAAGAATAAATAGATATATGTAATAACTGAAAGACAGCTAAAAGAGTAATTGAACATTTATCAGGAAGAGATTCACCAATGGCACTTAGTTGCAAATAGGAACCTCTGCATTTTATGCAAATAAAATTTTAAGTAATTTCCTTCAACGTAAGTATCGCATATATTTTAACAAAACTAATTATATAGTCCAGACATAGGTAACCTAATACTTCTCAGTTGCTTTGCATTAAAGCTCTTTCCAAATTACCACAATCATTTTGTCTGATAAATTTGAAATCAAGAAAATTTGGAGGGCATTACGTTGCTTATTCCTGATGTAAACTATTGAACTGTTATGAATAAAATTTGTACTCTTGCATACTTAATTTAAAGAACATGACTTTTGCAGGAGTAAAAATATTTTGCAGATTGCAAACACATATTGCAAGCAGATTTACTCTTCTGGGAAAAACTCTTGAGCAGAATCGCCTTGATTGAATATTTAGTTCTCATCCGTTTGTTTATAAACATTCAACTAATTGGTTTGACGTGTCTGGAAATTCTAATAAAATATGTGTAAAAAATGTGATTGTTTCATGGCCTTAACTATTTAATGAACTATATTTAGCTACTGTTTTTATTTTAATACTTTTGAGACAAGTATTTGCTATTATTTGTTCCATATTGAATAATTTAAGTAAACATTAACATTCAGCCTAGAAACTGGAAGACTGCCTTAGCATGATGGCAGCTTGGACCATTTTCTATCTCCCAGCCTTATGTAACAGGTAATTGGCAAACCACTTCCAAAAAAATCTTGCCAAGAAAATGGCAGTGAATTGTCCAGGCAATTAGTGGGTGTGAAGACTCGTTTGAAGGTATGGGAAAAAATGCAAAAAGCAACATACATACATACATAATCTTCCCCAATGCAGCACCTTTAAATGTATCAGTACTGCAACTCCTAGAAATCCCAGACCACAATACTCTAAACTGCTTTGTAATAGTGGCAAATATCTGTAGCTTGGGTGTAGGATGAGGATGAAGGTTTGTTTTCTGAGCTTGTGGGCTGATTTATAAACATTTCATTACCAGGCTAGTAACACCTTCAGTGGAGTTTAGAGGATGTCAGTGTTCTTCTATTTATAAGGACTTTGTGTGTGGGTGTATCAAATGAGGGTATTGTGATGGTTCAGCTGTGATTCTTGTAATGGGTTTTGTACATCAGGTCAGGGTCATTGGAAGGTAAAGTGATGGTGGTGGGGGTTGCATGCCTTGGTTGAGGGTCGGTGCTGTCTCTGGTTGGCTGTGTGGTTGATTTGGATTCCAAGGAGTTTGTAGGCTAGTTATAGGTCAATGTGTCTGTTGATGGAATTGCTTATGGAGCCAGGTTTCAATGAACTACAAGCATGCTGGGTGGTAGCATGGCTGATGATTTTTGTGTTGCTCCAATCAAACTGGTGCTGTTTGTTTTTGGTGTCGGTAGAGATTAAGGATTTGGAATCTTGAGGTTTGACTGCCAGCCAGTATTAGTAGATCCTTGTTTTTAATTGACATGTTTGTCCCATGTAGAACTGGTTGCTCTAAACTCCCACTTTCAACTGTAATTAATAACAGTTCAGTATAATTTCTTTTTACATGACTTTTAAAAAAAAAGAAACTAACCTTCCAAGTTTCTGACCTTCTCCACTGAAAGCTTTGAACTTCAGCCTAGGTCTTACATATTCCTGTTCTTGATGGTCTTCCATATCTAAATTAACTTGACCTCCATGCACTAGTCGTTGAATTTCATCAGGAATCTCTCTTAATAGCAGAAAAAAGAACAACAATGGTTTATTTTACGAGGAAACCTATAACTAAGCTGAACAGTAAAATGTTAAGTGATTTGTTTTTTGCCCAACCATATCTTTAACATTATATTTAAAAAGCTACTTAACAGATACACTGTTCTCTATAGCCTTGTATATATTTAAAGCAGGGGTGTCAAACTCAAGGGCCAAGGGCCGGATCTGGCCTACGGGGTGCTTAGATCTGGCCCACCCTGGAAATAGCAAAGGACCAGCCCATGGTGCCTCTGCCCAAAAAACAGAACTCAGGAGGGCAGTGCGTGGCCCTCCAGGGCTCCGTTTTCTCTGGCAGAGGGCTGCAGGAGGATTCCCCCCCAGCCCCACCCAGGCCACCATAGGTGCCCCTTGACATGAGCAACGTCAAACTGGCTACTCCAACCCTGGCCATGCACATATGGCCCCCTGAGGTCAAACATAATCCTGACGCAGCCCTCAATGAAATTGAGTTTGACACCCCTGATTTAAAGTTACCATTTCTTTTTGAAAAAATAAAAATAAGGGACGAACCTAAAAAAGGTTGATAAAGATAGAAAAAGAATAATGTTTTAACTTTATAAAGAAAAATTCAAGTGCAAAACCAAGAAAAACTTTATAAAACATGTATTCTAATAAAACTATATAAAATCAAACTCTATATAGATTTATTTTAAAAAGACAATTCCATTTCCATGTTTTTCACATAAATGTTAAAGGTTGTGCATTAATGTGTATCATTTGTACAATAAAAATTAAATGACCAAAATAAAGGATGAACGTTGAGTTTTTGACAAATAAATAAGTCTAACTTGTGCAAAGTAACAGGGTTACATGTATATTAATGTATACCTATAACTACTCTCACTACTGCATGTTAGATCCCTATAGCTTCCAACTGGTCTTCAAGAGCAGCCACAAGTAAAACGTATTGGAGTGATCCAGGGGAGTTGTACTAAGGCTGTGTCAGCAAAGGTATGGTTTTCTGATTCAGAAAATGGCATAATTAATGCACAACATGGATTTATGAAAAGGCCCTCTAAGGCATAACTGCTACTTGTTATTTGAGCATAAGCAATGAGTCTAGCAAGATCCCAAGATCTGCCGTGGGCAGATGACCCCAAAATCTACAGCTATTGTTTAAGAGTTGATTCTAAGCCTATTTTTCCTGGTCCAGACCCCCACAGCATCCAGGCACTGAGATAAAATCTCAGCATCCATGATCGATTGAGATATAGATCTGGGCATCATCATCATGCTTATGGATGAGTTCACCCATCCTCACAAAGTGATCTCATTCAGATGTTAAAATTATATTTCTGAGGTCCTCTGAACAGTTAGAGCAGTCTACTTCTTTGAGATCCTGATAATACATGAAGAGAAATCATGGTTGCCCAGCACAGTGGATTAAGCATATCTGCAGAAACCATAGGAAACAGACCAGCACTCAACTTGGCCATCATCCCATTCCCACATGCTAAGGGCTACCTTGATCCTTCAGCATATTGAGCCAACTGTACCCAGGTCAGTACACCACCAATGTGCAATTAGATGCCACTGCTGCTGTTACAAAAGCACTAACCGCTGAGCAAGCACTTACCATCACCAGCATCCAATATCCCATTGCCTAGCAGCTCCTCCAGCCACACACATAGTGCAATTCAACAGCTGTTTGGCAGCACTTGGTGATTGGAGCCACCAAGCAATTGGTCTCCCTATCGAGTTAGTCATCTCCATCTCCGGTGTCACTTATGGTTTCCATACTGACTTTGATTACTATCACGCTATTCTAGGAGTCTATTTCCCACAAGGCTGCTTCTTGCCAACTGTTCTGGAGCTTCAATGGTTTATGTTTCCACCACTACTTCTGGCAAAATCTTTAATATCCAGCAGCAGCTTCAATGGCACCAGAGGTCTCTCCTCCCCTTTTACTACCATCACCTTTGACTGTCATTAAATGCAATATATATCTACCTAAACTTTGGTACCCATCAGAAATTACTATCTTGCCTCAGCATCATTACAAAAATCTACAAATAAGTCTCAGAAGCACCAAAGGAAAAGCTGCATTCTACGAAGGACCAATAGACCGTAGTAAAATTATCAATAATACACTTTCAAAATGCATGAAGTTATACCATACGATAGGGAAAGCATGGAGAGCACATTGTCTGGAATTCTTTCTAACATCTTTAACCATGAGACCCATAGGAAATACCTTTTTTCTTCTCTATCCTGTTGTATCCATATAGTTCTAATCTTCCAACATGCTGTATCTAATAGCCTATTTCGCACTTTTCTCCATAGATAGTTGCCTCTATATGGGTGTATCTATGTGTCTGTGTGTGCATAGATGCATCTGGAATATGTATTTCCACTCCCTCCATTCATTGTTTCTGTATGTTTATTGATGTGTGTATTTTTTTCTTTCTGAGATATGATCAGGATGTCTTTTGCATTTTTGTTTAAGTAAGCTTCTATTCTCGTTTTATGTTCTATGTGTTTGTGTATCTGGGACTAGGTGCACCAGTGGTGGGATTCAGCCAGTTCGCACCTCTTCGCAAGAACCAGTTGATAACTTCCTAAGCAGTTTGGAGAACCGGTTGTTGGAAGAAATCTCATTTTATCTTTTTTCCACTTTACAGGGCTAATCCTGTAAGGAAGCCAGGAAGGAAACATTCTGGTGTTGTTTCTAGCTTCATCTTTATTGCTCTGCTTACAGAATCTGCCTCTCCAGTTAACCCTTATTACATTGTAACAGCTAAGGAGAAGCGCCCATCGACGTGAGTGATGTTGAGTTGGCCACGGCCACCCAGTCACATGGCCACCAACCCACGCCTACGCAGCTGGTCATTAGGGCAGAGAACCAGTTGTTAAATTATTTGAATCCCACCACTGAGGTGCATTGAGAAGGACATGACAGTCTATGGAAACCTGATAGAGCAGGAGTTCTGGAATGCTTTCCACCTTCATAGCAGTTCTGGCCTGGGGGAAGGGATGTTTAAGAAGTAAGCGTTGTAGCATTCCAAGCTGCCTTCCTTTATCTCCCATAGGGCATTTGGATTTTTTTTCTGGAATGTTTTCTTCTTCAATTCTTTGCTAGATCCAGCCTATTTTAGAAGTCAGTCTTTCTGTTGTTTGCTTAGCTCACTACACCCAATATGTGGATTCTGTTTTCTGACAAAGGTTTTACATAATTTATTTACATAATTTATTTCCAATGTGCCATTAAACTGGAAAGAACAAGCAAAAGATCTGGAGGATTTGAGAGAGCAATCTTTTTTTTATATGCCTTTTGCTAGTGTCAGCAGATATGCTTAATTACAATTCCAATATTTTCTGCTGAACATAGTTTGGAGTGACCGTTGTCTTACCTGAATGGTCCTTCTATGGGTGCTGCGAGGGGAATCCAATCATGGGTTAACTTTGTCCTTTAGCCTGGAGACTGAGTATGTAAATTTAGACCACGCCTCCTCTGACTGGACCGATTCAGTTTCGCACGAAGTCCGCCAAAGAAGTATGTCAATGTCAATCATGCCGTAGGCAATACAGGTACTAAGTCACGTTCGGAAAGTCCAGTCAGGAAAAAAGGTGAAAGGTTAGTCACAGAGTCACAATCAAGGTGGAGCCCTGACCAGCCAAAGCTGCGGGCGGGTTTGGATTCCCCTCGCAGCACCCATAGAAGGACCGTTCAGGTAAGACAACGGTCATTCTCCTGTGTGCTGCTCGGGGAATCCAATCATGGGATGTGCCAAAGCAATTAATTCCCAGGGCGGGAGCTAGGCTGGTCAGGCTCCTCCACAGAAGAAAAGACCCTTTGCAACACTCTCCGCCCAAAGGAGGCCTCAGCCGATCTTGTAGTGTCGAATAAATGGTGAGGGCAATGCCCAGGTGGCCGCCCTACATATTTCTTCCACTGACGCTTGCGTAGCCGAGGCCACTATAGTGGCCGCACTCCTGGTAGAATGAGGAGTAATACATCTGGGAACCGGCCGCGAGTGACTGTCGTACGCCAACGCAATACACGCCTTCAACGATCGGCCGATGGTGTCGGAAGACACTTTCTGCCCATGGACGAAGGCTGGAAGGAAACGAACAGTGCCTCCGACCTCCTGAACGATGCCGTGCGCTTCACATAACGTCGGAGAGTCCTACGAACATCCAGATGGTGCCACTGGCGTTCCTGAGGATGGGAGGGATGCGGACAAAAGTCCGGCAGGACGAGTTCCTGAGCCCTGTGGAATAATGAGTTGATCTTAGGAAGGAAGGTCGGGTCCAAACGAAGCACCACTCTGTTCGGGTGGAAGATGCAAAGATCCGCCAACTCCGACACTCATCTGGCCGATGTAATGACCACCAGAAACACAGTCTTGAGCGTCAGCAACCGGAGACTGATGGAGTGGATGGGCTCAAAGGGGGCAGATGTGAGAGCTCTGAGAACTAAGGTCAAGTCCCATGTGGGATAACGGTGCACCGTCGGCGGTCGTAAGTTAGAAGCACCCTTCAAAAAGGTTCTGACCCACGAGTGCTGAGACAAGGAGTGACCTTGACCTCCTCCAATCACCGTGGACAAGGCTGTGACCTGCCGACGGAGTGTGTTTGGCGCCAGACCTTTGTTGAGACCGGATTGCAAAAAGTCCAAAACTGGGGCAACGAGGCCTGGGGTCGACCCCGGTGCGGCGGCACCACCGACAGAAAGCCTGCCATGTGGCCTCGTAAATACGAGTAGTGGATGGACGACGGTCAATAACATCGCTGGAATAATGAAGGGCCGTTAAAATAGCCCGCTCACGTGCCACACGGCTAACTGTAGCAACTGGGGGTTCGGGTGGACGAGAACTCCCTGGTTGAGCTGAATCTGATCGTCCGGAATCCTCCAGGGACGTGAAACTGACAGATGGACGAGGTCTGCATACCAGGGCCGTCTGGACCACATCGGAGCGACTAGCAGCACTTCCGCCTGCTCTGTCAAGATCTTCTGAATGACCGATGGAAGGATCGGAAGAGGGGGAAAGGCGTAGAGAAGGCCGGCCGGCCATGGACTGCGCAGAGCATCCACCCTCTCCCCTCCGGGAGCCTGGTACCTGGTGTAAAAACATGGCAGTTGTGCATTGTGCGGATGTGCAAACAGGTCCACCTCGGGTCGACCGAACCGGCGAGAGAGCTCCTGGAAGAGAATGGGGTGGAGTTGCCACTCCCCTAGATACACAGTGGCTCTGCTCAGCCAATCCGCCTGCGTGTTGGCCACGCCTGAGATGTGTTCCGCCCGAATCCACAAGAGTCTGGACTCCGCCCAATGGTGCAACTTCTCCGCCTCCAGCATCAGGGCCCTGGAATGGGTGCTCCCCTGATGGTTGATGTGAGCCTTGGAGGCCACATTGTCGGTCAAGACCAACAGGTGGTTGTGTGTCACAATGTTCCGAAACTCTAGAAGGACTAGGCGGATGGCGCGTAGCTCTAGCCAATTTATGCTGTTCGTCAATTCCTGGTCCGACCAGCGCCCTTGAGCCACTCTGTCCAGGGCATGGGCTCCCCATCCAAACAGGCTGGCATCCGTCGTGACCTGGATGCCTTCCGGCTCCTTGAAGGGGCATCCCTGGAGAAGTCTGGAGGACATCCACCCTGAGGGGTTTGCTCGGAAGCTGCACCTTGATCTGAGAATGACTGGTGTGCGCTCTCTGGAAGGGTAGGAGAAACCACTGGAGCATGGAACCTGGCCCAGGGAACCACGTTGATGCAGGAGATCATCTTCCCCAGCAGTTTGGACAGCGTTGCGAGCGGTAACAGTCTCTGGGACAGGACTTGATGCGCGAGGTGTTGTATGCTCTGCCGTCTCTCCGGAGACAGGGAAACTTCACACGTCACGGAGTTGATGATGGTCCCTAGGTGAAGTAGGGACGTGGTGGGACGCAAATGGCTTTTGGGTAGGTTGAGGACAAAACCATGACTGCGCAATGAGTCCATCGTGACTTGCAGATCCCGCAGGGCCTGGTCTCGAGATGGCGACAGCACCAATATGTCGGCTAAATAACAGTTGATGCGTATTGGAATCGAGCGAAGGGAGGCTGCCACCACGGCCAGGAACTTGGTGAACGTGCGCAGAGCCGAGGATAGGCCAAAAGGCAAGGCCTGATATTGAAAATGGCGGCTGTTGAATTGAAACCGCAGAAACTTCTGATGCGCCGGATGTATGGGCACATGGAGGTACGCTTCCTTGATATCGACTGATGTCATCATGTTGCCTTGGCGGATGGAGGCTAATATGCTCTTGAGAGATTGCATTTTGAATTTTTGGTATTTGATGTAATGATTAAGCCGTTTCAAATCTAGGATAGCCCTCCATCCCCCGGAGTTCTTTGGTACTAGGAACAAGATGGAATAGAACCCTAGGCCTTCCTGCCCCTTGGGCACTTGTTCTATGGCCCTGATGGTGAGAAGATGGTGTATCTCAGCGTCCATGAGGTGCCGCTTTGTCGGGCACCTGGGTACGGGGCACCTGATGAACCTTCTCGGGGGGATGGAGAGAAATTCTAAAGTGAGGCCCAGTCTCACGACCTGAAGGGCCCAGGCGTCGGACGTGATCTCCGCCCACTGATGAGCGAAGGCCAGGAGACGCCCCCCCTATGGGTCCTATCCCCTGCGACTCACCGGTACCTCTGAAATGACCGGTTGCCTGCTCCACGGAAGGGCCTCTATTCTGGGATTGCGCCTGATTCTGTTGGCGACCCCTATTCCTGGTTCCGGCATGGTCCTGGCCGCGATCCTGCATCTGGGAAAAAACCCTGGTGTAGTTGGGAACATAGGGAGCAGGGGCGAATCCCGAGTCCCCAGCCTGAAAGGGCTGTCGCCTATTATAAGGCTGCTGCCTCCTGCTGGTACGACCATTGGTAGAAGGGAGGACCTTGCGCTTATCCCTTGTCTCAATGAGGATGGGATCCAGAACTGAACCAAACAAGGCCCCGCCCTTGAAGGGCGTAGACGCGAGGCGCCACTTGGACTTGACATCAGCCTGCCAATGGCGAAGCCATAGCAAACGCCGAGATGCCACATTAGAGACTACAGCCCGGGAAGCAAACTTTGCTGCACTAAGGGTGGCATCTGCTGAAAACTCCAATGCCGCCATCAGTTTGGTGATATCCTGATGAAGGCGCATTTCCTCCGGGGCAAGCCTACTCTGTAACTGCTTAAGCCAAACCAAGGAAGTCCTATTAAAGAAGGAAGCCGCAGTGGCCGAGTGTAAAGCCCAGGCCGCAACCTGATGGGTCTTGCGAATGACCGTCTCGGCCTTGCGATCCTCAGCCTTCAAGCCCTCTGAAATTTCCGAAGGAATTAATGCTGGCGAGGCAAGAGCAGCAATAGGGGCATCTACGGTGGGGAACTGAAGGAGACCCTCCAATTCTGGAGTAGACATATATAGCTTCCTATCCCCATTACCGGGGGGGTTAACCGCAGTCGGTTGATCCCACTGCTTTTGAATCAAATCAAGAAAGAGCTTGGGAGATGGAATAACATCCTGCAAGGCCACCTGTTCAGCGAAGAGGCGCTCGGTGGCACCCAAACCCACAGCTGTACTCTCTTTAGAAGCTGCCTCCCCCATGTGGGTGGTGGTCTTGGCCTTATACAGTAAAGATTTGAACAGAGCATGCCAGAATAACCCGGGGGCAGTAGGCTGGTCTCTAGGTAGGCCTTCATCATCGGAAAATTCCCTATCAATAAGTTCACCTTCCTCCACTAAAGCTGATTCCTCACTAAATACTGAGGTTAGAGGCGAAGGAGGATGTGTTTGCAGAAGGGAGGAATCCCCTTGCACTACCTGGGGAACTAGGCCCGAGTGGGCCGCAATGGGCCTAGGAGCCTGGGCCCTACGCAGTAACTCTGCATCCACTCCCTTAGAAATAGCCTCGGATATCATGAGGTATAAATCAGTAGGGAGGCCTAAATCCTGGCCCTCCATAGGCCTGAGGCCTGCAGCTGTGGGCGTGAATGTGGCAGAAGGCCCAGCACGCGGGGGCGAACAAAGGGAAGCCCCACTAGCCTCTGAAATAATTGGGGGGGGAGCGAGGCCCCAAAACCCCTTCCTCAGGGAGTGGAGCCTGGGGCAGCTGAATATCAGGAGACCAACCCTGCTCATGTACACGCACCGGAGAGACACTTTGTGGCACCAGAATCAGGGGTGGACAAATGGGAGCCCCAGAAGCCTTTGGTGGAACCTTGGCCTTGTCTTTGCGCTTATGCGACTTATCCCGGGCAGTGGATGAGGCTCAAGGCCTACTACTGGAGGCCCTGGTGGCAGCCCTGCCGGGCCTAGGGCTAGCCCCCCCACTCACCAGGGGAACGGGGCTCTGAAACTGGCTCTACAGTACCTTTAGCTACTGATTGATCAGCCATGATATGAGATATTTGAAAGAGCTCAATCACTGAAACAAAGAGATCCAAATTGCGCACCACCGCCAAGTCGCCACGTGGAAGCAGAGGCTTAGACAAAGCGACCTCCTCTCTGAGTCAGCAGCCTCAAGTGAGGGAAAGGGGAGGATCGCCGGAACTGCGCAGACTCCAACGCGCGAAATAGCTCGCCCCACCTCCTTCGGGCGTCTCCACGCATGCGCGAAATCGCCCTCCAAAATGGCGACCGGCAGCAAGGGCGCGAAATTTGAATCGCTAACGGCGGGGAGACTCAACTGCTGAGCCACGCAGCCCACCGGGCAGCCGCTCCGGCGACCGAACGAGAAGGAGGGGGGGCAGCCTGATCAGGCAACAGCCCAGGAATCGACCGCGCCCACAGGCGGGCTCCATCCGGTGCTGGGCGGCTCACCAACCCAAACGCGCCGAAGTGAATCAGAGGGCAAGCAGCAAAGCCGCTTCCGAAAGCCGGCTTGATCGTCCGGCGCTCCAAGCTGCCGAGTTTCCAATCCCTTAACGCGGGAAGGCAGCAACGGTGAGGAATTGGGCTGGCAAAGACTGCCGCCTCCACCCCAATCAGATAGAAATCCACAGAAGAGAACTAATACTGCTAAATCCAAAGAAATCATGAGAAGTTTGTCAATTAGTCAGAGAGAGAATTGAAAGACGTCTCGTTAGGCTGGACTGAGTAAAGAAAACTGGATTGGTCCAGTCAGAGGAGGCATGGTCTAAATTTACATACTCAGTCTCCAGGCTAAAGGACAAAATTAACCCATGATTGGATTCCCCGAGCAGCACACAGGAGAATTTAATGTGCTATTCTATCTCTAACTGCTCTTTGAAATAAAAAACATATTTTTGAAATATTTGTAAATCAATACATTTTTGTAAATCACACAAGCATGATTTGCACAGGTCAAATCTAGGAAACATAATTCTTTAGTAATCATCATTATTACTAAATCATTATTATAATTATTATTTGCTTTGGAAATCAAAGGAGTACTAATTGGTTGCAAATAACTTTTTCTTTCTTACATATTTATTATTTCCCAGTTCATCCATCTCTTTGAACATTCATATTAATTAGAACAGTCCACTTGACATTAGTGGATTGGTGCTCCAGAAATGAAATCCCTTTCTTCCCAGAAACTTGCCTGATTCTCTTAAGAATAGAGATAAATCAATTAATTAAGATTACAGCACTAGCTTTTTATTTAATTTTTTAGGTAGGTAAACAGAAAGTTTTTATAGAAGACATTTTTCAAATCAAGCTGTTTTGACAACATCTCTTGCATCTATCTTAGTTTTTTTATTTAGTGATTTAAGTTTCTTTTTGCAAAGGGCAAATTCTTCCTCTATCTGGAAGCTCTCTTAATTTTTTTTTCCAGTTTTCCTAAAGCATGTGGCAAAAATATCTTGATGTAATGCTTAAGATGCTGAACTGGAAACTGAGAAACTGTAAGTTATAGTTCACTCTTAAGCATGAGAATAGGATAGAGGACTTTGGGCCGTCATCTTCTCTCAGTGCAATTGACCTCACGGGGTAGTTGTTGTGGGGGAAAATAGAATCAGGAACACTTTATGTATCCCTTAAATATACAAAAATAAGCAACAACTAAAAATTAATTTAGTTAATTTTACACAATATTTTTTGTAACGCAAATAAACCGGGCAGATGGTTAGCTTATCAGATTAGGAAAAAAACGAAAACTCGAAATGTAACCAGATTGATTTATAGAGGGAAGGAGGTGTTTCAACAGGAGGAGATTCAAAAGGCATTCCGGGAATTCTTTACACAATTGTATAAAGGGGACAAAATTAAGGGTTTAGACATAGACAAATACTTAGATAAAGAGAAAATACCCCTAGTTAGAGAAGAGTACAGGCAAAAGTTGAACCAACCAATAACCTCAGGGGAAATCTTGCAGGTAATCAAACAACTAAAGTTAGGGAAAGCGCCAGGCACAGATGGCTTGACAGCGGTTTACTATAAAAACTTACAGTTAGAAATGGTAGAACCTCTTAGAGAACTATTTAATAAAATTCAAACGGAAGGTAAAGTGCCCCCATCTTGGAAGACAGCGTTTATATCGTTGATACCCAAAGAAGATCAAGATATTACCCAACCAAAAAATTATAGACCTATCTCATTACTTAATGTAGATTATAAAATTTTTACTAAAATACTAGCAAATAGGTTAATGGTGGTTATTCAACAATTGATACATACCGACCAAACAAGTTTTATACAGGGGAGACAGATGAAGAGTAATGTTAGACTAATCATTAATGCATTAGAATATTTGGGAAACAACAACCAAATCCCTGCTGCGTTCATATTTCTGGATGCTGAGAAGGCCTTTGATCGAGTTAATTGGCAATTTCTGTTGAAGATATTGCAAAAAATGCAGATAGGAGATAGCTTTTTACGGTCAATTACAGCAATATACCAACAGCAAACAGCTCAAATCATAGTCAACGGAAGTTTAACAGACTCTTTTCAAATTGGAAAAGGTACAAGACACGGCTGTCCTTTGTCCCCACTATTGTTCATTATAACTTTGGAAGTATTATTGAATAAAATACGGGGCTTGGATGGTCTAAAAGGGATCAAGATTAGGCAGCAAGAATACAGAGTCCGTGCTTTTGCGGATGATTTGGTCATAATATTGGAACAACTGCAGGAATCTAGTATGGTTTTAATGAACACGATTAATCAATATGGTCAAGTGTCTGGTTTTAAAATAAATTTAGGAAAAACCAAAATATTAGCTATAAATATGAATACTAAACAAAAGGAAGAACTAGGAGGGATGCTAGGATGTGAGGTAGTTAAAAAAGTCAAATATCTTGGGGTCAATATTTTAGCCTCAAATGGGAAACTATATAAGCATAATTATGAAACACTTTGGCGGAGTATACAGATAGAGATGAAAAAATGGGAGAAATTGCACTTATCTTTGCTGGGTAGGATAGCGGCAGTGAAAATGAACATTTTACCAAATTTTATTTCTTTTTCAAATGCTACCTATACTTAAAAAAGATGCGAATCTTTTAGAATGGCAGAAGGGTATCAACAAATTTGTATGGGCTGGAAAGAAACCGAGGGTAAAGATGAAAATAATGCAAGATGTACGCGAGAGAGGAGGCTTGAAATTACCTAACCTAAAATTATATTATGATGCAGTGGCGCTATCCGCAATTAGTGATTGGACCCATTTAACTAATGATAGAATACTGAATATCGAGGGACATGATCTGGTATATGGTTGGCATGCTTACTTTTTATTCAACAAAAAATTGGATAAGAACTTTAAAAGTCATATCTTAAGAAATGCTTTATTGCGGGTCTGGAAAAAATATCAACATAAACTAAATGATAAGTTACCCATGTGGGCAATTCCTAGACATGCAATTGAAAATATGAATATAGAACAAAAACACGATAGAACCACTTACAGACAACTTCTCACTTTGGAAAGGGGGGTTCTACAACTAAAATCTTTAGAGGTATTGAAAGAGGAGAAGGTAGTTCAAACATGGTTCCAGTATGGCCAATTACAGGCCAGGTGGAAAATAGACCAAAAAACTGGTTTTATCCAAATTGAGGATAATTTGTTTAAACAAATAAGAGATCAAAGCTTAATGCATATAAAGAGGATATATAATGTACTAATACAGATGGATTCGGAAACAGAATTGGTTAAAGATTGTATGATAAAGTGGGCTCAGAATATTGAAGAACCAATAATGTTGGACACGTGGGAAAGAATATGGGTAAGAAATGTGAAATTTACACAAGCACAAAACCTGAGAGAAAATTTTTATAAGATGTTTTATAGATGGCATTTAGATCCTAAAAAGCTGGCTTCTATGTATCCGAATGTACAGCCTAAATGTTGGAGATGTGGTTCTCTCGATGCTACATATTTTCATATATGGTGGACTTGTCAAAAGGTTAAGGCATGTTGGATAAAAATCTGGTGGATCATGCAAAATATCTTTAAAAGAAGGATAAAATTTACTCCTCAGTTATTTTTACTAGGTATATGTACTGACTTTACAGCGGTAGAGACCAACTTGGTTCTGCACCTAATAACGGCAGCAAGACTGTTGGTGGCGCAATACTGGAAGAAGGAAGACTTGCCTACAACTCAAGAATGGACATTGAAAGTTACAAACCTAGCCAAGATGGCTAAAATATCGGCATATCTTAAAGACCACTCAAATGAGAGATATACACGAGACTGGAAAAAATAGATTGACTATACACAAAACAAATACGGGACTAAGAAATTCCAGATAGCCTATGCTTAAGATTAGGAATAATTTAAACTGCTTAAAGTTTGTGCTGAGTTCAACGCAGAGATGTTATTGACTTTCTTTTTTTTAAATTTCCTTTGCCTTAATATATTTTAGACTGTGTTTGTTAAAAAGCTACACCGTGTACGGGCTCTGGGACGTCGGGGGGGGGGGGAAAGGGAGGTGGGGTCTTAGGGGGGAGGGGGGAGGGGGGATATATAGTATGTGCTAGATACTAAAGTAACACGATTGCACTTGTATACTGTTGCTCTTTAATTCCAGTGTAAAAATAGGACAAGCTGAATATATTAATAGATAGTAGAAATACACCGAAGGGAGAAGTAGAGGGAAAGAAAAAGAGGGGTAGAGAGGGTGGGAGAGAGGATTGGAGGGAGGATGAGAAGGAAGGGAGGGAGTGTATTGGGAGAGAGGCGTGGTAGAGGGGGAGGGGAAGTAGGGTAGAGGGGAATGATGGTGGGAAGACGGAAAGTTGGAGGGGGATGAAAGAAAGGGTGTATGGAGGGTCGAAGAGGTACATTGGGTTTCTATTTTGGGGGGTATTATTGACAAGAGGAATGGCTGTGTTTATTGTTTAATGTTATATGGCCCCGGTTCTGTACAGTATATGTGTGACTGTAAGAAAATGAAAATGGAAAATAAAACCATCTATGTAACAATAAAAATTAATTTAATTTAAATGGGACCCTATGGTAGTTTTTGACATTTTCCTCCCAACATCATTTAACACATGTGGATTTTTTAAGAAAATACTTTTAATTCGGCAAAAAACATTTTACTCTCAGAATTTCATCTGACTTTCTTGTGACAGATCATGTACTGTATCTCAGATTCATTGGCAAATCTAGCATGATATCCTACTTAATGAATAGAAAATCTACAAAAATATCAAGGCAATGAAAATGTATACCAATGTATTATTGTACTCACTAATATTATAAACCTACCCTCTTTTAACAGATTCAAGAAACTGAGCATTCACTGGATCTGTGTAGGATCTCAGCTCTCCATCATCTAAGCTGAAGCCATTCCTCCACAATTTAAGCAAGATCTCAACCTATTGATAAATCATAATAATGATTTATAAATTATGATTTTTGAAGACATAGATTGTTTCTACCAATACATATTGGCCTGTTTCTCAGTAGTATAGCACTTAATTTAAAATGACCATCTGAATCTTTTAAAACTATACAATAATTCCAGTTCTGAATCTTTCTAACTATTGGGAAATAAATAGCTACAAATGCAGAAGTTGCAGTATACAGAAATGCAGAAGGTGCAGCTTGCCAAACTAGAGCACAATATTTATAGTAAAAAGTCCTCCCTTATGATGTTAGCCACCCTTCTGCTTTTTAATGCATCATCTATTTCCTAACTAGATAGCTGTGGATAGTTTTTTCAAGATACTTCTTATCCAATTGGAAAAAGTAGTAGTTTGACAAATATTCTGCATCCAAGAATATTAGGAATGATAGCTTCTACTTTATCCTGCACAAGAGATTCTCTTCATGTAGAAAGACTCATGGCCCACAGTCCTCTATGATGAATCATACTATTGCCTTCTGCTAATCCTGGCATTTAACATAACTAGGTCAGGTAGGAAACTGAATCAAACTTTAGTGCATTGTAACGATCACATATGAATTCATGCTGTACATAGGAACCATTAATTAGTGCTGAAGAGCCTAGAGCAGAACTTGCTAATACAGCACAGTAGGCCTCTATATTGACATATCCATTCTTCAGATATACTAAATATAAGTGTAGACCAGGGGTGTCAAACTTGCAGGCTGCAGGCCAGATGCATCATGCAATGACGACGCAAACTCCTGGTTTAGTGAAGGGGGGAAAAGTTGCAATATGTCACATGACGACAATGTGTCATTGCAAGCTTGACATCCCTGGGGTAGACCATAAAGTATTTGTTCCTTTGTTGTAAGAAATCAAATCAGTAAAACATAAATAAGCTATTCAATTTATTAAATTTATTAAAATATTGTCACTATTAAAACAGCACTTTTCTAACAAAACAATATTTATTCAGAACAAAGCCATATTCTCAATTCAACCAAAGGCATCCGGAAAAGGGACTACCTCTCGCATGACAAACAAAGTAAAAGGCCTTTCTACTTGATCTTCTGATCTTCTTGATCAGGCAGAGAGAGATGGGAAGAATGAACATCTTAAGTATCAACCTAAAACTAAGATTCTAACTTAAAACATTAGTCAGGTAACCCACAACATAATGTATTTAGAAGAATACATTTTTCTGTGCTTTCTTTTTATGAGTATCACATTTTCATGTTTAAGTGTGCATATCTCTAGTATAGAATACAGAAGCACAAATACAGTTAACCAAATTAGAAAGATATTTAGTAGTAACCACAGAGTTTACATTTTGGTACTTATATGCAACTTAAAGTGAAATCTACTTTGGAAGAATCATATTGATTCTCTTTTAATAGAGAATTTTATTTATCATACTTTTACTTACGTCTTGCCCATACTGATTTTCTCCATGTACATATTCAGAATGCTTCCGAGCAGAGTCTCCCAGTCTGTATCCACCACCAGAAAATGACTAAATATTTAAAATAAAGATCTGCATTATAGGTAAGACTACTTACTTTTAACAACTTATACACTATTTATGAATGAGTTCATTATTATTAACTACAGTTTTTAAAAATATGCTGGGTACTGTTAGAAATGGAAGAAAACAGTCTATTAAGTCAATCTGTAAATTAGAAACACTTTTCTTTTGTTGCTACAAACACAACTAGAAAAAATCAAAATCAAATGAATTCATCTTATCATTATTAAATGATAAACATATCCAGAACTATATTTTGTGGCCAGTGACTATTGCATTTGATAGCTTATAATTCGGGATAGAACAATGCCATGTTTTCCCCAAAGAAATTAGATTATGTGGAGTTCATGCAATAAATGTAGACCGAATCCATATATCATATCAAACAGTTTGTAATTAAAACAACATCTGAAAATATAGTTTGCACACTCGTTACAAATAAGTGGTGGTTTCACTGATAAACTGAGACTCTAGTTGTCAATCTGCTTCTAGAAACTACTAGTAAGAATGAATAATTTAAAATGCTTCATTGGTTAGATTGCATCTAGTACATAGATAGTCCTCAACCTACAATTACAACCGGGACAAGCATCTCCGTCGTTGAACTAAGTGGTAGTTCAGTGAGATACCCATGTTTTTGCTTTGTTCAAAGACCAAAAGACCAGCATTCCCAGTTGCAATCACTGGGTTGTTCTCGAGTTGTTACATAGACAAAGTGAAAGAACTGCCTGGCAAGTTCAGCTTCCCTTTGGGCATGGAAAAGAACTGTTCCTCTCAGCCGCTTGCAACCTCCACTGTTGGCTTCTACATTAATTTTCTGGGGAAGCCAGCCAAGAAAATTGCAAATGGCAATCACATTACTGCAGGACATTTGGCTGCTTGTCATAAGTTTAAACACCCAGATTGCAAGCATGCAATCAGGGGGTGATGGTACAATGTTCTGCAATGGCCAGAAGTGTTTTATGGGTAATATAGCACCTTTCTGAGGTTGTCATAATTTCAAATCATTGTTAAACAAATGGTTATGAGTTGAGGATTATTTTTACTATGCCCAGTTTGCTTGCCACAATATTAGAAAACTGAAAAAATGCAAGGAATGCAGAAAAGAGTAACAAAGATAGTGAGGCTAAATCCTCTGAAGACCATTTAAAAGAACTAGGCTTGTTTGCCAACAAAAGAGAAGGCTAACAAATGACATAACAGCAAGGGCTGTTACCAGGAAAAAGTATCGATTTATTCTCCCTAGTGTCTAAGTATAGGATAAGACTCAACGGATGAAAGCTTTATAGAGAAAGATCCAAATACAAAATAAGGAGAAATTTGCTGACTGTAAGAACTACTAGGTAGTGGTACAGCATGTACCACATGGAAAGATCCATGGATCTTTCAAACAAAGTTCTGACAATGATTTGTCTGGGGTGGTGTGAAGACTCCTGCCCTAATCAGGCAGTTGAATTAGAATTTACCAACATTCATAGCTTTTTGAGTACAATTTAAGCATGATTTTAAGATGAATCAAATCTCAACACAAATATTTTTGCATTAAAATAAATGTTCTAGAAAAATGTATATACACACTTTAGCTTTATTGCAGTCCCCTGAAGCTCTTGATACTTCATCCAAAGGAACTGCCCCATGTTCTCTTGCTTCTTTGAAAAGTTCATCAACTATTTTACTGGAGGACATATTGCCAGATGACTCAACAATTCTGTATTCTGTATCGCCTGAGTAAAATCTTTTTTTTTAAAAAAAAAAACAATTAAAGTCAAAGCTTTTAAACAGAAATTCATCTTTCCAACATAAAATCCACATAAAATCCAGAAAAAGATTTCCACATAAAAGCAGTTAAAACACTTAAAAGCAAGGAGTATGCATAAGTAGCATCTGCAACTCTTTAAACCAAACACAACTTTTTCAGGGATCATATGGCAGTCGTAGAGCACAGTTGCACAATCCTGGGAAAAGACAAAATTGCTATACCAATTGCACTTAGACTTAGATATCGCTTCATACTGCTTTACAGCTCTCTCTAAGCAGTTTACAGAGTCAGCATATTGCCCCCAGCAATCTGGGTCCACATTTTACCCACTCGGAAGGATGAAAGGCTTAGTTATCCTTGAGCTGCTCAGAATCCAACTCCTGGAGTGAGCAGCGATTTAGACTGCAGTATTGCATTCTAACGACTATGTCACCTATGCGCACACAGACCACCTGTAAGGACTTTGATATTCCAGACAAGAAGAACATCACTGTAGGAAGGAGTATTAGGTATATTCGCCATCTTGAGTTCTTTATAAAAATAATAAAGGTAGGATATAAATAAATGAAAATAAAATAAATATAATAAATCAAATGTTTTATTTTTTGGTACCTTTGGTTATCCATGTCATCACTCATACTTCTTTCTGGTTTTCTCAAATTTCTAGAAGAAACAAGAAAATTTATTCATAATATTATTTGTTAATGGTACCATCAATCTTTTATTCCATTGTATTACAAAAAAATCAAAACAAAACCCACTTTCCTATGCTGTCTAAAATTATAAATTTTAATTTATTATAAATTATAAATACAAAAAAGTTAGTAAATTAGTTTTAAATTAAACTAATTTGAGATATAGAACTTAAATATATGACTAAATTCATCAGTCTATAGAAAATTGATAGTAGAATCGTAGTTTCATTAATTTTAGCAGGGTTAAAGTAAAGCTCTATGGTAGTCAAATGATTTCCTAAATGAAATACAATTGTTTGCTTAAAAATAAGTTGTCACATGTTTAATAGAATTTACTCCCATATAAATAAGCACAATTTATACTCACAATATTAAATATATTTCAATATCAATGATTCATTAAAATGCTTGCTGAATATTAATATTTCTCACATGTATGTTTATAGAAACTATCACAATCATTTCAAACTATTCTATCTTCCAATATCTACAATGAACATTTTTTGTACCTTTGCACTGGTAATCGGGGGTGAGTGGCAACTCTAGTTGTTGGTTTGTCTGAATGAGGTGGTTGTCTTTTAATTTCATCTTCATATAATCCAGCCAATGCCAACTACACGGAATATATGAATTAATCAGTGTCTATTGATCCAAGAAATGAAATAATATGAGCTATTTTCAAATGCAGGGCTGGGTGGCAAGGAACAGTATAGATAAGTAGTCAAACACTGACAGTTATTTTTTCATTAAAATCTCATGATTGAAGAACAATATTTGCCAAGTGAATACTTCTTAATACTGATGTTATTACATTTATTACTAGTCTAAAACGGCAAAGTAAGATTAAAGGCAGTGAATAGAACAAGCTCACAGTAGGTAGCTGTTGACTTTCTGGAACTTCGCTGAACTATTGGTTCTTCGACATTGAGAATGCTAGTTTGAACTCCTGGGAATTCATTTACAAAAATTGGGGGGGGGGGGATATACTTTCCACCTGTCAAAAGTTTCAATGTCTACAATGAATGAAATTTGATATTATAGCTAAGATTATCCTAAACTCAACATAGGGTATATGCTACAGCTCATATAAGAAGAAAAAATTGATGATAGCAAATATAGTGTGTCTGTCTGTCTGTCTGTCTATCTATCTTAATATATTATAGATGCCATGATTTACAATTATGGAATTCAATTTCACCAATATTAAAACACGTACATACATTTCTCTAATATTTTGACACATCTCCTTTCTGCAAGATCTATGTGGAAGATTTTAAGTATGCGGAAGAAATAAAGACCCATATGTACAATGTATATGTGGATTAGGTTAGTGCTATTACTATTGCTGATCATATGATGGATCTTTCTCACTCTTTCAAAGAAAAATCTTCTGGCAATAAAAGGAAAAGAAAACATGCTATTGATCTGATCTATGGTCCTCAGATCCATTAAATAAAACCAAAGGCATCTACTCAAAACAGGCAGCTGTCAATTTATTCTCTCAGATAAGGATCACTCCACTTTCCCTTGATCAGGAAATCGCCGCTTCACTTTCTGAAGCGGAGCGAGTGTCACAGGGAAGGGGAGAGCCAACACTGCCAAGCCTCTGCTTATAGGCTCCCGACCTTCAGCATCTCTCCCCAGTCTTCTACCTGCAGATCCCGAACGGTGGGAGGCCGTCCGCTTGAACGGGGTCCTTTCTGCCGCCCAACGCCACTCGGCTCGCCTGTTTCTCCTGCTTCCTCCGCCTCGTCCTGCCGTTTCCCGTCGTCCGCCATCTTGGCAGGAAAGGAACGGCTCCTGGGAGCCCGTACTACAGAGATACTCTAGGAGATGGGTGGAATCCTTGAGGAATTCTTCCGGCAGCAAGGGTTGCCGTGGCAACGAGGTCTTAAAGGAGGGCCACTTCGCACGCCCGGCCTCGCCCCATCTTCTGCGTGGCTTGCGCGTGCGCATGTTATGTGGGTTCCTCTTTCTCTGGGTCTAACGATTATTTGGGGAGGTCTAGTATAATGCTTCCTTCTAGTTAAATAAACAATTACTTCTCCGCCTAAATTTGAAATAGTTTGCTCCCATGTTGATACTTGGTAGATTCTTTTAATACACCCTCCCAGTAAAAACGACCTTTAGCAATGAAGAGCAGCTAAAGCGGCAAAAGTGTGTACACCCTCAATCTAGGAGTAAATACACTGTATTGCCAAACGTATTGGCTCACAACTGCTTCTGATTATGTGGATGGGTGAGCGAATACTTTTGGCAATATAGTGTATCATCATTTCCATTTCCTTACTACTTCCATTTTTGTGCTGCTCCGTAGATCACTGAATATATGGCCATGGGGCTAACGTGTCTTAATTCAACATAAGTAATTATCCAGAAATTATGTATGTAGAAAGTAAGAGTGGGCATATATACATGGGGTGAGGGGAAGTAAGAATCCCAATATAATTATCTTTTTCACATGCTCTACTGCCATGTATTCAAAGTTCCATCAAAAAGATGGGCTTGCAGATAATGCTTTGCTCAATCATTTAAATTAACCTCAATTGGCTGAGCATAGATAAATCTTGTTTTATGCTGGCTGGATTTACACAATTCAGTAAGTGCAAACCAAACCAAACCATATTATGGCTTGTTGCAGTATGTATAAATCCAAGATAAAGGAAATTTACCGAAATAGAGACCTTGCTCCTATCTAAATAGGTGAGCATGGAGGAAGCTGGTAAGGAACTGGTAAGATGGGGTAGTGCTGTGTATACATCATAATTTTATCTGCAGCACATCCCCATTTCTGCTACCTTAGTAATTCTCTGCCAATCATCTAAACAGTTTGGATGAGATTCAACACTTCTCACATTGCCAGTAGTCCTGCCCCGGAGTGTTGCTATTAAAAGCAGCAGACTGCAGAGATAGAGAAGGACAATGGACTGCATGCAATGGTTCATAAGGCTATGAGCATGCTTGGTGATCAGGTTTCTAATAAAAGAATTCCAGGAAGGATCATTAGTTGAGTTTGACATCAGTTAGTGCAGTCGCGCGAGCGATTGTGGGTGCACCTAGGTACACCCACGTTACACCTATCCTCTGCGAGCTGCACTGGCTTCCCATTGGTCTCCGGACACGCTTCAAGGTGCTAGTCGTTACTTTTAAAGCCCTACATGGCATCGGACCTGGCTATCTGAGAGACCGCCTCCTGCCAATTACCTCCCAGAGACCTATTAGATCGCACAGACTAGGCCTCCTCCGGATTCCATCTGCCGGTCAATGTTGGCTGGCGACTCCCCGGGGGAGAGCCTTCTCTGTAGCAGCTCCGGCCCTCTGGAACAATCTCCCCGTTGAGATCCAGACCCTTACTACCCTTCCGGCCTTCCGTAAAGCGACCAAGACCTGGCTGTTCCAGCAGGCCTGGGGCTGTTGAATTATCCAGCCCCATTATAAGTTATGAATGTTGTTGCTATTTTAAATTGTTTTTTTATTTTTTATATTCCCCCTCCCTTTTTATTGTAAGCCGCCCTGAGTCTTCCGAGAGTGGGCGGCATACAAAACTATTTAATTAATTAATTAATTAATTAATTAATTAATTAATTATATCCTATGCTGAGTTGGTGTGTCTAATTAGAGGTCTGATTGGTCCTTTTGTATTCTTCTGAAACAAAAGCCCATAAAAATGGGAACAGCAATTTCTACCACTGCTAGAATAGTGAGCAGAATGGGAGGGTGCAAATCCTTCACTACTAGAGCAATTCCTGATTTTACATCTGCAGTTGCCCCCATAACAATGGTTGTGGCAGCAATATTATCCAACAAATGTAAAGAAATCACTGTTGTGAGTTAGAGGATAGAGATTACCAATAGAGAATATCAATCTCACATAAGGTTCATATCCCAATTGGATCCTCAATAAATCAGAAGGATGAAGCTCTGCTCAATTTTGCAGCCAAAGGAAGATACCCTCAAAGACACAGAGCATTATGGCTGAATGGGGCGATGTGAATGTGTGGTGAATCAGCTGGTACCTTGCAGGTCCAGAACCCTTACGTCCACAGCCTTAAGGAGAAACAGCCTTAAGAGTCAAAACTTAAAAGCTCCTGGGAAGAAATAGAAGATGGTGGGAAACAGGAATTTCAGTCACATTGGAAATGAGTGGAGTGGGGTGCCAGCTATATCGTTGGATTGCAAATGAGTAGAGAAGTTGAAGTAATATACAGTAGTTTTTTGAAGCCTGCTTTCAGCCAAACTACATGACACATTTCACCCCCTTCTCTCCTTTTAGAAGAAAAAAAGACTATTTATTTTGGATATATTTACTACTGCCTTTCTCAATGCTTAATTTTGAAGCTAATTACAAACAAAAAGCTTTAAAGCATCTGATTCACACAATTGGCTCTATTTCGTGTAAGGGGTAGCATTTGGGGTTGACTGCTATATCACGGCAAAGACTGTCTTGTTGACTCACATTTTACAGTTCCCTTGTCAACATCTTGTAAAGTTTTATTGATTTTTTACCTGTAGTTCTGTGCAGGAAATGGAATTCTGCCAAATTACTTTCCCTAATCCAGTAAGCAGAATATCTATGCATATTGTCTTCAGAAGTAATTTTGCTATCATATTTTTACTGTTTGTGTTTTCTTAGCATGCTGCTCTATTTAGTCATTTTGTTTCCATTGTATATGAATCAGGTACAACCATTTCATTCTGGAGTTAACTGTAAGGTGACCAGATTTTCAGATTGGTAAAGAGGGACACCTTTGACTGGGGGGGGGAGGGGGGCTTGATTAAAAATTTTATACGGAGCAACAAAAATTTTCATATAACACAAAAATAGTATTGTAATTTTTTTTATTTCAACAATAACTACAATTTACAAATATAAATTGTAACTGTTGCCAAACATCAAAATTTTGATCACGTGACCATGAGGATACTGCAACGGTCGCTAAGTGTGAAAATGGTCGCTAAGTATGAAAAATGGTCATCAGTCACTTTTTTCAATGCCATTGTAACTTTGGTCACTAATACCACCTTTCTTGCCACAGTTCTTAAGTGAATAACTGCAGCTGATAAGTTAGTAGCATAAGTGAATCTGGTTTTCCCATTTCAATTTAATTTCAATTCAATTGTCAATTGTCAATTTAATAGGTTTATATGCTGCCCTATCCCGGGGGACTCAGGGCAGCTTACAAATACAAATGAATAAAATAACACACAGGGAAAGATACAAACAATACAAATAGTTTAAAAACCCAACATACAACCGGTTTAATTGGGGGTTGAACCTGATTTGAGTCAGCAACCCCAGGCCTGCCGGAACAGCCAGGTTTTGGTGGCTTTTTGGAAGGCTGCAAGGGTGGGGAGGGTCCGGATCTCTGCTGGTAACTCGTTCCACAGAGCCGGAGCAGCTACAGAAAAGGCTCTCCCACGAGTGGTCGCCAGTCAGCATTGTCCGGCCGACGGCACCCGGAGGAGGCCTAACCTGTGAGTTCTTATCGGACGTTGGGGTGTGTGTAGCAGGAGACGGTCTCTCAGATATCCAGGTCCAGTGCCATGTAGGCCTTTAAAGGTAATCACCAGCACTTTGTAGCACATCCGGAGACTAATAGGGAGCCAGTGCAGCTCACGGAGGATAGGTGTAACATGGGTGTACAAAGGTACACCTGATATCGCTCGCGCGGCTGCATTCTGGACCAACTGCAGTCTCCGAACACTCTTCAAGGGCAGCCCCATGTAGAGTGCATTGCAGTAGTCGAGCCTTGAGGTGACAAGGGCATGAGTGACCATTTGAAGTGCCTCCGGGTCCAGATAGGGTCGCAACTGGTGTACCAGGCGAACCTGGGCAACCCCCCCCCCCTGGTCGCAGCCGACAAATGATGTTCTAAAGTCAATTGTGGATCCAGGAGGACACCCAAATTGCGAGCCCTCTCTGAGGGGTGTAAGCTTTCACCCCCCAGGCTAATGGATGGAAAATCTGGACTATCCTTGGGAGGAAACATCAAAAGCCACTTGGTCTTGTCTGGATTGAGTGCCAACTTGTTTACTCCCATCCAGACCCTAACAGCCTCCAGGCACTGGCACATCACTTCCACTGCTTCGCTGAGTTGGCACGGGGTGGACAGATACAATTGAGTATCATCCGCGTATTGGTGGTACTTGATCCCATGCCGGCGAAATGATCTCACCCAGTGGCTTAATGTAGATGTTAAATAGGAGGGGAGACAGGACAGAGCCCTGCGGCATCCCGTATTTGAGGGGCCTAGGGGTCGACCTCTGTCCACCAACCAACACTGACTGCAACCTGTCAGAGAGGTAAGAGGAGAACCACCGAAGAACGGTGCCTCCCACTCCCACCTCCCCCAGTCTTCGCAGAGGGATACCATGGTCGATGGTATCGAAGGCCGCTGAGAGGTCAAGAAGCACAAGAATAGAGGACAATCCTCTATCCCTGGCCCGCCAGAGATCATCGGTCAGCGCGACCAAAGCAGTTTCGGTGGAGTAACCAGGCCTGAAACCCGACTGGAAGGGATCGAGATAGTCGGCTTCATCCAAGGACCACCGGAGTTGAAAGGCCACCACCTTCTCAACAACCTTCCCAACAAAGGGTAGGTTGGAGACTGGACGATAGTTATTAAGAATAGCTGGATCCAGAGAAGGTTTCTTAAGGAGAGGTCTCACCACTGCATCCTTTAGGGATGCGGGAAAGATCCCTCCTGTAGAGAGGTGTTAATGATTCTCTGGAACCAGCCTCGTGTAACCTCCTTGCTGGCAGAGACCAGCCAGGAGGGACATGGGTCCAGTAAGCAGGTGGAGGCACTTACCGCTCCCATGGCCTTGTCCACTTCCTCAGGAGTAACCGGTTGGAACTCAATCCAAGAAATCCGATCAAGGCCTACAGAAACTGAACAAATTCCTCAGCTCTTCCCTGCAAGGGTTCCTCCGCATCCCTCCCCTTCAGAAGGGAGCGAGTAAACCTAAACAGGGCGGCTGGGCAAGATTCTGCGGATGCAATAAGAGCGGAAAAATGCACACATTTTGCCACGAGATAAGTCCTAATATAGACTCTTAGCAGTGCTCGGTCACATTCAGAGTTACTAGCCCTCCAGCGTCAAAAGGTAATTATATGACCCCAGGACACTGAAACCATCATAAATACGAATCTGTTGCCAAACATCAAAATTTTGATCACGTGACCATGAGGATGCTGCAACGGTCACTAAATGTGAAAATGGTCGCTAAGTGTGAAAAATGGTCATCAGTCACTTTTTTCAATGCCATTGTAACTTTGGTCACTATATCACCTTTCTTGCCACAGTTCTTAAGTGAATCTTAAGTGAAGATGTTATATCTTAAGTGAATTTTAAGTCTTAAGTGAAGATGTTATACAGTAGAACCTCTGGTCATGAACGCTTCTGACCAAAATATTCACACACACACACACACACACCCGCTGCTTATTTCCCCTTCTGCACCATTTTTTTTGTAAGCGCCAAATTTCCAAAATTAGGTTTGATTCATGACCAAATCAGTTTGCGACCAAAGTTATGGAACGAATTATGGTTGTGACCAGAGGTTCTACTGTATTCATGCCTTTACATACTCTATATCACCTCAAAATGTTGCACAGCCTTCATAAGTTTCTAATACAGATAAAATTAAATACAACATCAAAGCCATAAAAAAGTAAAATTAACCTGGCTGGAAAATCCTATGCCTGTCTTGCTATTATTACTGACACACTTGCTGCAGTATTTGATGGCTAAAAGAAAAAAATATATTGTTAAAGTGTGTATTATGTTCACTCCCATATCTTGTCTGCTGCGTTGATTTTGAATTCATTAAAAGGGCTTATTTTACATCAGATCCCTCTCGTATTATTCTCTTATGTTCAATAAACCCTAAGAGACAGCATAGTATACATGAAATTCCTGTAACTGTATATTTAGTAAATTGTGGAGCTGAGTTTATCCAATTTTTGGACTTGAGTAATCACATACAATAAAGGAAATAAAACTATTTAGAATGAAGTGTACTTGGCTATTTGTGATTAAGGGTGTCATGCAGAAACAATTATAGTTTTGATCAGGAAAATACCCTAAAAAAACCCTTTTGTTCTTTCAGGTTTTTTTAAAAATGATTTTTCCATGGCACATCATAGTGTTACACATATTGTTTTGAATAAAAAAACAGCAGCTGCACATTTTTAAAAACCTACATTATTTTAAAATGCATTAAAAAAATAAAAGAAAAAAACCCAGCTCACTTACCAGCAGGCAGAAACTCCAAGTCAATCCAAAATGATATAGATGTTAATACAAAGAACTGAGCAAATTAAAATGATAAAATAGTCCAAGGGAAATGAGGAGGAGCCGCCATTTTTTCCCACATGAGCTGACCTCCAACCTCCGTGCCCCTCCCATCCGGGAAATCCAGGAAGGAACAGTTGCTAACTACTCTGGGCAAAGTGTTTCCTGCAGCTCTATGGTACTTGGTCATTTTTTCTTATAAAAGTGAGTAAAAGGGGTGCGGGGGGGGGTCCGTTTTGTTGCTGTAACGTTTTAATATCTTCAATGAAAGTACTGAGACAGAGAGAGAGGTTAGACAGAGTGTCTTTTGTCTTGCCCCGGTTAGGATTTCTTAAGCAAATCCACTGGGCTTTCAACATGAAGCCAAAAAATCAGGACTTTTTAAAAAACACCCCGGGACATGGGACAAATTGTTATAAAGCATGACCGTCCCGCTGAAATCGGGACGTCTAGTCACCTTAGTTAACTGTATAGTGGATTAGCTTTGTACAGGCTTCTAAAATCCTTTATCTGTTGAAAACATGTGGTTGTGACATACTTTGTCATGGGTTAAACCCAATATATTTAATTAACCTGCTTTTAAGGATGCTTTGACATCCTGAACATAAATCAACCATGTTTATTGAATTATACTCGTCGCACTTGCTAGCTTGTAGCTTAAGGTGACATGCAAACACAGCCAATACTTTCTTTTCTTTCTTGGATCTGATGTGTCCCGGTCTTGTTTTATGTGACGATAGCGCTAGCACTAGCAGTCAGTCTTTACAGAGTTTCACAGCCTTCTCTAAGCTGTTTACAGAGTCAGCATATTGCCCCCAACAATCTGGCTCCTCATTTTACTGATCTCAGAAGGATGGAAGGTTGAATCAACTTTGAGCCCGGTGAGATTCAAGCTGCCAAATTGTAGTCAGCAGAAGTAGCCTGCTGCACTCTAACCACTGCGTCACCGATGGTAAGTATCTATGTGTGTCTCTTTCCTTCCCAAGCCAAAAATTCCATTGTTACTTTCATTAACTTTGCTACCTTGTTTTGAAAAGTAGTAGAACAAAACTTTCAGAAACATGGAGATACATTTTCAATTCTGTGTCAAACCCCTCCAGAGGGAGACAAAGAATTATAATCATCATTTACAGACAACAGTGGTTTTTTTTCTCCACTACTCCGGATGGATTCTAACAGACTATGACAGGAAAACAGAAATACTGCACTGCAAACTGCACTGACTATTGTACAGGAATTGCAAATATTTCTTGTAGAGAAAAATTCATTGAGTTCTACATTTCTGAAAGTTTTAATTCAATGTGTTAATCTTTAAAGTGCCCCTGAAGTGCCAGTTTCAATAATTCAGCAATTTTCTTATACAAGGATATATAGAAACAAAGACTCACTGTTGCTGGAAGAATAGTTGTTTCATTCCAATATATAATTATAAAACATTTTCATTCAGTAAGAATAACATTTAATAGAAGACTTACCTTTAAAAAACTGTTAATACAGAACTTGTCCCTAGGTGGTGCTAAAAGTACACTTTATTTAGTTGCAGAAATTATGTCTATAATTTTTCTTTGACAAGTTTTCCTATGCCCCTTGAAAGTTAGGAAATTGTATATATTTATAGCAAATCAGTGTTTTGTATACTGAGCAGTCAAGAATGAGCTGTGTCAGTTTTGAAGAGCAATTTTACTGAAATAAAATTTATTCTTTTTGATACCTCTTACAAGGGATGTTAGAATTTCTTGAAAGCTTAATCTTGAGTGTTCCACCTATACATTTTGCAACCAGTAACAGAAAGTCTAATCTGTATAGTATAATGTGCAGTTTTTTCATATAGTAGGAAAATGTTGGCAAGTTTTTCATGTTCTAGAATGAATTTTATTTATACACCAAATCTCTTTTTATTTCACATGTTCTAATTGTTGTCACCAAAGTACATTGTATATGATCTTATAAATCAGCATGAGAGCTTAGGGGATGTTGTGGGACAATATTTTGGTCAAGCTACAATCGATACAACAAATTAACAGAGTTGGAAGATCTTCTAGTTCAATCCCTGCCCAAGCAGGAGTCCCTAGAGCATTTGTGACAAATGGTAGTCCAGTCTCTTCTTGTAAGTTTCCAGTGATGAAGCTTCTGAAGGCAAGCTGTTCTATTGGTTGATTGTTCTCACTGTCAGAAAATTTCTCCTTATTTCTAGGTTCATGCTCTCATTGATCAGTTTCCATCCATTATTCCTTTGAGTGGTTTTGGAAAATAGCTTGACCCCCACCTCTCTGTGGCAGCCCATCAAATATAAAACTGCAGTATCTGTTCCAATTCTTTTTGCATGGAATATCTGAGAACTCTAGGAGGTACTTACAATTTTGAAAGTTGTACACTATACTAGCACAGCGATGTTTGGCCCAAGGACAGGGTATAATTTCATCCACTTTGCCACCCTTTTTCCACAATTGAAAAGGGTGTCTCCCTTCTCCCCCAAAAAGCAAATTCTTTGTCAGCCCTTCTTCATTCAAAAATCAGGAAAAAAGACCACAGGACTCCATTGGTAGAAATCAAGTGTACTTTTACTAATTATAAATGAATAGAAGCGAAGCTAAGCTAAGTCTGGTTATTTAGGCGCGAAAGCGAATAATATATTGTATAATTCATTCCCCTCCCCTTGGCATCCCGTGCACAGTCCAATCATAATTCTCCCAAATGTCAGGTGTGAGATAACTTCGAAAGGCATCACCAAGATGGAATGCTGGTCCGTTGGCCTTGGCGGGAAACACTCCTCCTCCACATGTGCAGTAAGGTGGACAGTTCAAAATCTAGAATCTTCCTCCAGCACAACAATGAGTCCCCTCCCAAATACCATGCCCCCCTCCCCGTTTCAATGGCAGCCGAAGCAGTAGCAAAGCAGAGGCTGGCATCCGGCCCTCCTCCAGAAAAAGGCGGTCAGACCTGGAAAAGGACAAAGCACAAACAAACAGACGAACAACAAGAAACGTAAAAGGAAAAAAAGGGGAGGGAGAGAGAAAATGTCAGGAAATTGGCCAAACTAGGGTTTGTCAGGATAAGCAGAATAGAACTGGTGGAGCAATTTAGGGGCCCGGACATGGGACTTGTCCACCCATTCAGTATGAGAAGGGGGGAAATGCTTCCAAGCAACCAGGTACTGAATACGATTCTGCCGTCTACGGGAGTCAAAAATTTCGAGAATCTCAAAATGTTGTTCACCATCAATCAACAGCGGGGTGGGTGGTGGAGGAACAGGCGGACGTAAAGACGAAAAGCGAACAGGTCTTATGAGGTTAACATGAAAAACAGGATAGACTCGGTTGAGGTGTTTAGGCAGCTGCAGCCGAACGGAAACAGGATTGATGACCTTGATAACAGGAAATGGGCCAACATACTTAGGCCCCAACTTCTTGGACCTCTGGGGAGTCTGAAGAAACTTGGTGGACAGATAAACCTGATCACCCACTTTGTAATCAGATGGCTTAGTCCATTTCTTATCAGCCTGTTTCTTATGTGCGTGATGCGCAGCGTCCAAACTTTGGAGTGCCAAAGGCCAAACGTGCCAAAGGCGATCACTCCACTCAGAGAGAGACGAGACCTGCGGCTGTTCACGAGGAACCTCAGGAATAGGTACAAAATCCTGGCCATACACCACCCGGAAAGGGGTGAAACCAGTGCTGCTACGCACAGAATTATTATAAGCCACCTCCGCATGTGGCAACAAGTCCACCCAATCATCTTGCTGGTAGTTGATGAAACAACGTAAATACTGCTCCAGAACAGAATTAGTCCTCTCACAAGCTTTTTGGGAGGGGAATCATTATGTGTTGAAGGAAGATTCTAGACGCTGGCCTGACCATCTCATTGCACATGTGGAGGAAGGGAGTTTCCTGCCAAGGTTAACTGTCCAGCATTCCACCCTGGTTATGTTTTTTGAAGATATCTCCCACCTGACAGTTGGGTGAATTATAATTGGACTATGGACTGGGGTGCCAAGGGGAGGGGATTGAACTATACATGATATTCTTTGCTTTCGCACCTAATTAATCAGACTCAGCTTAGCTTTGCTACTATTCGTTTGTAATTAGTAAAAGTACACTTAATTTCAAACCAATGGAGTTGAGTGGTTTCTTTCCTGATTATTAAATGAAGCAGCACCTGACAGTAAGCTGAATCTCACCTCGCACCCAACCCAGAGCGAACAACTTCCGAGGGGGGTGCCCTCATAGAAGGAAAAGAAAATGTCTTTACATGAAAGCGACCAGGAAGAAGACATGGGTGCAACGGCAGCACCATCTTTAACAGAAATGCTAGCCGACCTGAGAACGGAGGAACCTGCTGTTCGACCCAGGTGGACTTGGGGTGTGGGACAGAAAGAGGAACCTGAGGAATTACTAACTGGAGTCATGAAAAGGAGGCCAAAAAAACCAGCTGCTGACTGGAGTGACTCTAGAGAGGAAGACTACAAAATGTTTCAAGGCATGAGACTCCTCGAAGAGGCATGGAGTGAATGCCAGATTCGAGAGAGAGCTGTGGAAAGGGAACCAGCAGAGGAACTGGAAAAAAGGTACCCGCTGCATAGCTTAAGGGAGACTGGAGAGGCCGAAGGGGGATGTGCGCAAGAAAACCCAGCACCCACCTCTCCCCCTGTGGCTAGAGATATTCCAAGAGCAGGGGGGGGCAGGCGACGCTGGATGGCTAAGGTCCCACCCTTAAGCGTAAAATATGATGGAGAACCCAGAAGTTTGGGGTTGTTTATTATTCAAGTCTGGAATTATATGGAAATATATGGGCCTGATTTGGTCACTGATGAATCTAAAGTGAGAATAGTGTTAATGGCCCTGGAGAAGAAAGCAGCCGACTGGATGGACGGATTACATAATAGTAACTCTCCCCTCCTGAGCAATTTTGATGACTTTATGGCAGCAATGAGGAGAAGGTTTGACGACCCCCCTCACTGCGCGTCGAGCTAGGCTAAAATTTACGACCCTCAGACAGGGGAAGAAAACTGCCTGAATATGTGCAGGAATTCCAGGAGTTGTTGGCCTATATGTGGGGATGGTCGGAAGAGGCCTTGTTGGATCGATTCGCTGATGGCTTGAATTAAGATGTTTACCAGCAATGCATAAACAGACGCATTCCCCGCCATTTAGAGCCTTGGTATGAGAATGCTGCAGATATTGAACTTGATTTAACCAGGCTTCGTTGCATGGAAGAGGGAGAAGTTGAGAAATCCCCTCCACTCCCCCCTAAAAACCCCCTCCCAAGGAGTGAAAAAGGGGCTAGGGGAGGGTTTGCAGGCAAGCCCAAGCCCTCCGCTTGTTTCCGCTGTGGAAAGGAGGGGCATTGTGCTGTAAATTGCCGAGTAAAGCTGACCCACTCCGTTCCACCCACCCGGAGGGGGAGGAAACCTGAGAAGACTCCAGGCAAGAGAAAGGAAACCGCCTTGGCTGGGGAAGATATTTCTCGACGCTTCGATCCAGAGGAGGGGGGAAACGGAAGTCCCAGCTCATCTGATGACAGTAATTATGAGGATTCTGATCGCTGGGTAAGTTCACACTCTGGCCCTATGCTTATTCCAGTCAAGCTTAGAGTGCCCTCTTCTGGCGCAAAAGAAAAACTTATGGCTTTATTAGATTCTGGGTGTTCCCGTTGCATGATAAGCCCTGAAATGGTTGAGAAGCTGGGCTTGAAACTAAAAAACTTTAAAAATCCCTATTGCTTTTTGTCAAATAGATGGCTCTATTGCGGGGGGCGGTCCTGTTCATTTTTCCACTGAACCCATCAAGATGTGGATGGGCACCCACCAAGAAATAATAACTTTTATTGTAGCTCCTGGGATGGACCGGCCCCTTATTTTAGGGCTCTCCTGGCTCTGTAGATGGAACCCACACATTAACTGGAGAGAGGGGTGGTTAGGGATTTGGACAGCCACACCCCCTCAGGGGAAAGTTGAAGCTCCAGACTCTGATACTACTACCCCCACACTGGCAGCCAGGGGGCAGGAGAAAATTGAGGGGGAGGAAAGAATTCCAAAGGAATGTTGGGACCTCAAGGATGTTTTTAGTGAGAAATCTTCTGATAAATTACCCCCTCACAGACCCACAGATTGCACCATTGACATTTTACCTGGAGTAAAACTTCCAAATCCCCAAATCTATTCAATGACCCCTAGAGAGATGGAGGAAATGAGGAAATTCATTGATAAAAACTTGGAAAGGGGCTTCATTGAACCAGCAAGGCCCAGTATTGTTCAGAGAAAAGAAAGATGGCTCCTTCAGATTATGTGTTAATTTCCAAAACTTAAACTGCATATCTGCTCAGAACCTCTATCCCTTACCACTGATGGCCCAACTGGGGAAGGGACGGATTTTCACTAAATTGGACCTAAGGGAAGCATACTATAGAGTCAGAATTAAAGAGGGGGATGAATGGAAAACTCCTTTCAACTGCCCCCTTGGTTGCTTCCAATTTCGAGTAATGCCATTTGGCCTCCAGGGGGTGCCCGCAGTCTTCATGCAACTGATTAATGAGGTTTTACATGACCATCTTTACAAAGGCGTAATGGTCTATTTAGACGATATCCTTATTTACACAGAAACACGTGAAGAACATGTGAAGCTTGTTCGCATGGTTCTGAAGAAACTCCGAGCGGCAGAACTGTATGCCAAATTGTCCAAGTGTGAATTTCATCAGGAAAAAGTTGATTACCTGGGCTATTGAATCTCCCACAAGGGGATAGAAATGGACCCCGCTAAGGTCAAGGCTGTCACTGAGTGGGAGGCCCCACATACACGTAAGCAATGACAGAGATTTTTGGGATTTGCTAACTTCTATCGTCAGTTTATTCCCTCCTTTGCTAAGATAGCTCTCCCTAAAACTAACCTCCTTAAATCGAAAGGAGGGGCTAAGCCTAAACCTAGCAAACTGTTGGACTGGACTATGGACTGTCAAGCTGCTTTCCAGAAATTGAAATGCCTCTTTGCAAAGGAAAGCACCCAGACATGGATGCACCTTTTGTGGTCCAGGATGATGCCAGTGATGTGGCAGTGGGAGCTGTACTACTTCAAGCAAATAGCCAAGGTAAATTGCAACCCTGCGCTTACACCTCTTGCAAACTGACTGACACGGAAAGACATTGGGCTATTTGGGAGAAGGAGGCTTTTGCTGTTTGTTGGGCTTTATCAACCTGGTGCCATTTTCTGGAGGGCGCCAAGCACCCTTTCGAGGTGTGGACTGACCATAAAAACTTGGAGGCATTGAAAAATAAGGCGGGGCTTAGCAGTGAGAAGACAGATTTTCAGGCTACTCCTGAAATTCCTCTATTCCGAAGGAATTGGACGGTTCATTTTTGAACCCAAGCTGTCCCAGAGAAGACAGTGAAAGGTTGGGGGAGATCCAGTGACCCCAGAGACGTTCGCAAGGTCCCTGGGGGCTTGGAATTTAGCCCCCATTGCCAACTCCTTCTGGATTAGCTGAAGCTAACCGAAACTGCAGGTTGCCCCTAAGAATGGTGGAAGTGTTTTCAACTGGTAAGCTGATTTTATTACTCAAAGAGATACGGTCCGCATTAAAATTCAAGCTAATTGAAACCAAAGAACAGAAGAATCTAGCGGCGAATTGTTTTTTTTTTTATGGGTTTATGGCCAGTGGTTACCCTATTTCTTAAATGCTTTGAATGCTGTTTATGTGGATAAAGGAAAGTTTACTTTACTTCAACATTCCCTCTGACTCTCCTTAAGTGGGCTGTAAACCAATTTACTATAATTTGGCTTCTTATAACTTGACACTTTTACTGCTTGGCTGTGTTGGTCTAAGATCAGATAAGATTGCATAGCTTCCAGCGTGTCCTTACTTGCAAATATCTTCTGCGTCACAACATGGCGTCTATACTTGCTTCAAGTGATTCGTTTCAAATGATCTTCTCCGCTTTTCAAAAGTTGTTTGACACATATGAAAAATCTGAAAAAAACCTGGACTATTTGTTGTTTTTAACATTAAAATATGAAGAAAAAAGTGAGAACGTTGAATGTTTGAATGCTCCTGAAATTCAAATGAAGAATGTTAGAAAGGAAGTCTCTCAACTTGCTGACACGTCGGGCGTCTGGTTTACTTTGGAGGGAGAAAGAGAAAGAGATGCAACGCTTGAAAGGGGGGCAGCCATAGAGAAGATTTATTTCAAAAGACAGAGCGCAGGAGGAATGAGAAGCATTAAAGAATCTATACTTTATGAAACATTATTTGCAGAATTTTGGATACCACCCTTGAAAATCAAAGACAAATTGAGTGGAACAAGCCAAGGACAACGTTATTACATCAGAGGCATCCTAAGCAAAAAGGTGCGAAGATATTCCTGTTTGGACTTGCTTATAAAAACGTTTGGGGAACTTGTTTTAAGAATGGCAATAGGACTAAGGAAGTTTTGTTATTGGAGAGACATAGGCTGATAGATTGAAGAATACAATTGAAAATTAGCTAAATCTAATTACTCTTATTTGTAATAGATATAGCTGAATAATAATTGATATTGATAGTAATGTATATAATGTGGAGTTGATATGATAAATAATAATTGGATATGAGAAAGGAAGGTTGGAAATATTTTTGGACTATATACAAAGGTTATTAATCACAATAATTATCACTATTAAAAAATAAAATAAAATATATACAGTTAAATGTTAATTAATATGGGGAAAATGTTATGATATATGATATAACTACATAAAGAAGGGAGAATGATAATAAACTATAGTGCATGGAAGATGGAATTTTTGGTATTAAATATTATGGATGTTCAGCTAAAATAGGATATGAGGATTTGATGTTAACAGAGGATTTTACAAACAAGTAAATGAAATGTCAGCATGTGTTATGGATTAATTCTTTGGCATAGTTAAGGATGAAGGATGTTTAAATAACTGTAGTCAACTAAAAGTGGAGGTATAATGATGTTAATATGGTAAACATTTGAGTTAAGATATTTGAATTAATATTAATTAATGGAAGAGATGCACCAAAACATGTTGTAACCAGCTGATATACTTTTTTTTATAATATATACCTGTGTTTTGTTTTGTTTTTCTTTCTTTCTTTTTTTTTTTGGTCTTTTTTTTTTTGGTTTTTCTTTTGTTTTTCCTTTTTTTCCCCCCTGCCTTGTTTTTTTTTTTTTTTGTCCTGGTGTGGGCATGTGTTGTTTAAGTAACAAAAAATATTATTATTATTATTATTATTATTATTATTATTATTATTATTATTATTATTATTATTATTTTAATAACAATTATAGTCAAATGAAAATCGATATATGATGATGGTGACATGTATGAATATTTGAGTTAAAACGCTTGAGTTAACATGAATTATGTTTGTTGACTGTGGAAGAGATGCACAAAAATCTATTTGTAACCAACTGATACACTTTCTATAGCATGTAAGGAAAGATGTTGTATTTGTTTTAAATTAAAAATTAAAAATTTTTATTAAAAAAAAAAAACTTGGAGGCATTGAGAACCCCCAGAAAACTTTCTCCTAAACAAATGCATTTCAATAGATTCAATTTTACTTTGAAATACATTCCGGGTGGGAAAATTTTTATGGCTGATGCTTTGTCCAGACTCCCTCAGTACAATTGTTCAAAGCTCAGTGTTGTCCAGCCTGTAATTCCCACAAAGAGCCTGGCTGCTCCTGTTGTTACTAGAAGTAAAACAACTTCTAAATTGGAAATCACTGAAGACTTTCTCTCTAACCTAAAAAAGGCCCTTACTGAGGATGACTGGTTCCAGCAACACATGGATGAATGCACTATAAAAGATGAATTGGCTTGGATTGGAGCAAAGTTATACATCCCTGTGTCCATTAGGACCATTGTACTTCAACGGGCTCATGACTCCCGGATGGCTGGACACTTTGGGTTCGTCAAGACCCTGCACCTCGTCAAGAGGCAATTTTGGTGGCCCTTACTGAAAAAAGACATTGAGGCTTATGTAGCTAGTTGTCCCGCTTGTGCCGCAGCTAAACGCCCTCCGGGTAAGCCCCAGGGGTTGCTCTAGGTGGTTGCGCCCAGTAGCCCAGTGGAAGGAGATCTCCATGGATTTAATTGTTAAACTTCCGGAAAGTCAAAGAAACACAGTAATCTGGGTTGTTACTGACTTATTCTCCAAGCAAGTTCATTTCATTCCTTGTTCCAAGATCCCTTCTGCTAAATCTCTCGCTAAGATGTTCATCTCACATATATATCGCTTACATGGGGTACCTGACCGCATCATTTCGGACAGGGGTGTTCATTTCACCTCCCTATTCTGGAAAGAATTCCTGAAGCGGATTGACTCCGCCCAGGGGTTAAGCTCCTCCCACCACCCTCAAACTAATGGGGCCTGCGAGAAGACTAATTCTGTGCTGGAGCAATATTTACGTTGTTTCATCAACTACCAACAAGATGATTGGGTGGACTTGTTGCCTCATGCTGAGGTGGCTTACAACAATTCCGTGCACAGCAGCACTGGCTTTACCCCTTTTCGTGTGGTGTACGGCCAGGATTTTGTGCCCATTCCTGAGATTCCTCGCAAGCAGCCGCAAGTGCCTTCACTGTCCGAGTGGAGTGATCGCCTTCGAGACGTATGGCCTTTGGCACTCCAGACTCTGGATGCTGCGCACCGCGCTCATAAGAAACAGGCTGATAAGAAACGGACTAAACCCCATGATTATAAAGTTGGTGATCAAGTTTATTTATCCACTAGGTTTCTTCAAACAACTCAGAAGTCGAAGAAGTTGGGCCCCAAGTATGTTGGCCCGTTTCCAATTGTCAAGATCATCAACCCTGTCTCCGTCAGTCTCCAGTTACCTAAACATCTCAACTGAGTTTACCCTGTTTTTCATGTTAATCTCCTGAAACCTCAGCTCACTTCTTCCTTGAGAGCACCTCTTCCTCCTCCACCTGCCCCACTTTTGATAGAGGGAGAGCAGCATTTTGAGATCTGTGAGATTTTGGACTCTTGTAAGTGGTGGAACCGTGTCCAGTACCTGGTGGCTTGGAAGCATTTTCCCCAATCTCACGCTGAATGGGTTGACAAGTCCCATGTTCGAGCTCCTCGTCTGCTCCGCAAGTTCTACTCTGCCTCTCCTGACAAGCCCTGATTCTTGGATGGTCTGCTGATTTTCCTTTTTTGTTTTTTTCTCCCTTCCCCTTTCTCTCTTTTGTGTCTTGTTGTCTGTCTGTTTGTTTGTGTTCTTTTAGTTTCTGCAGGTCTGACCGCCCTTTTCTGGAGAAGCGCCGGATGTCAGCCTCTGCTTTGCTGCTGCTTCGGCTGCCATTGAAACAGGTAGGGGGGGGGCTGGTATTTGGGAGGGGAATCATTATGTGCTGGAAGAAGATTCTAGATGCTGGCCTGACCATTTCATTGCGCATGTGGAGAAAAGGAGTTTCCCGCCAAGGTTAACTGTCCAGCATTCCACCCTGGTTATGTTTTTTGAAGATATCTCCCACCTGACAGTTGGGTGAATTATAATTGGACTATGGACTGGGGTGCCAAGGGGGGGGGATTGAACTATACATGATATTCTTTGCTTTCACGCCTAATTAACCAGATTCAGCTTAGCTTTGCTACTATTCGTTTGTAATTAGTAAAAGTACACTTAATTTCAAACAAATGGAGTTGAGTGGTTTCTTTCCTGATTATTAAATGAAGCAGCACCTGACAGATGGGTCAATCGCTGGGGGTGCCCCTGGTCATTTTGTAACCAAACCATAGAAATGTGGAAGGGGGATCACCAAGAAACCTTGAGTTTCATTGTGGCACCTGGGATGGATTGGCCCCTCATACTAGGATTACTGTGGCTATGGAAATGGAACCTTACGTGAACTGGAGGAAAGGGTGGTTGTACATTCATTCTGCTAAACTCCCTGAGGGGAAGGGTAGGATGTCTCACATAGCCAATGCCGAAACAAACCTAGCTGCCGCAGTGCAGGAAAAGATTAAAGGAGAAGAAAAAAGAATATTGGGACTTCAAGAAGGTTTTCAGTGAAAGGGCTTCTGACAAATTGCCCCCCTCCCACACTACTGATTGCAGCATCGAGATCATCCTAGAGGAAAAGCTTTCTAAACCCCAAATTTACTCGATGTCGCCACGTGAAATGGAGGAATTGCAAAACTTTATTGACAAAAATTTAAAATTTAAATTTAAAAAGGGGTTCCATACAACCAGGTAGGCCACGAGTGGCCGCACCTGTATTGTTAAGAGAAAAGAAAGATGGCTCCTTTTGTTTATGTGTGAATTACAAAAACCTTAATGGAATTTGCGTGGAAAATGTTTACCCCCTGCCACTCATGAACGATATGTTGGCCCACTTGGGGAAGATTTTCACGAAGTTCGACCTAACACAAGCCTACTACAGAGTCAGAATCAAGGAGGGAGATGAGTGCAAAACTGCTTTCAACTGCCCTTTGGGATGCTTCCAGTTCAGAGTACTCCTGTTTGGACTGCAGGGGGTGCCAGCAGTTTTCATGCAATTAATAAATGAAGTTTTGCATGAGCACCTGTACAAAGGTGTGTTAGTCTACCTCGATGACATCCTTATCTATACGGAAACACGTGAGGAACATGTGCCCCTGGTGCGCTCAGTCCTCAAGAAACTCTGTGCCGCTGAACTTTATGCCAAATTATCTAAATGTGAATTTCACCAGGAGAAGATCGATTACCTAGGATACCATATCTCCCACAAAGGAATCGAGATGGACCTGGCAAAAGTCCAGGCTGTTACTGATTGGGCACCTCCTCGCACCTGCAAGCAATTGCAAAGTTTTCTGGGATTTGCAAATTTTTATCGTCAATTTATTCCCTCGTTCTCTAGCATCACTCTGCCCATTACAAATCTTCTAAAATCTAAAGGAGAAACCATACTGAAGCCGGGGAAGCCTCTGAACTGAACTATGGAGTGTCAAGCCACTTTCAAGAAATTAAAGTGACTCTTTGCAGCAGAACCAGTTTTGAAACACCCTGATATGAATGCGCCATTTGTGGTACAGGCTGATGCCAGTGATGTGGCGGTGGGAGCAGTATTACTTCAAACAAACGCTGAGGGTAAATTGCAACTGTGCGCTTACACCTCAAATAAGCTTACAGAGACAGAGAAGAGTGGGCCATATGGGAAAAGGAAGCTTTTGCTTTCAGATGAGCTTTGATGACCTGGCGACACTTCCTACCCTTTTGAAGTATGGCCTGATCATAAAAATTTAGAAGTATTGAAAACCCCACATAAACTGTCACCTAAACAAGTGCGTTGGGTACAACACTTCAACCGTTTCAACTTTACCTGAAATACATCTTGAGGGGGAAGAATTTTGTGGCTGATGCCTTGTCCAGGCTTCCCCAGTACAACAGCTCCAAACTGAGAATGGTTCATCCATTCATCCCAGATAAGAATCTGGCTGCCCAATGGTTACTAGAGGCCAGAACCTGGCTGACTTGGATGTGAATACGGACCTAATGAACAAATTCAAGGAGGGTCTTGAATCCGATGACTGGTTCAAGAAACATTCTGATAAATGCACCATGAACAATGGACTGGCTTGGGTGGGGGCTAAACTATTTGTTCCTGCTAAACCTGTCATTCTTCAACGGTCCCACGATTCGAGAATGGTGGCCATTTTGGATTTGTAAAGACTTTTCATGTGATTAAGAGGCAGTTTTGGTGGACTTCATTGAAAAAAGACATTGAGTCCTACATAGCCAGTTGTCCCGTCTGTGCGGCCACGAAAAGACCACCAGGAAAGCCCCAGGGTCTCCTTCAAAGTGTTGCCTGTTTTGGGCCCCATGGAAGGAGATATCAATGGACTTTATAGTTGAACTACCAGAAAGTCTGGGCTATACCATTATTTGGGTTATCACCGATTTGTTTTACAAACAGGTTCATTTTGTATCTTGCTCCAAGATCTCATCAGCAAAGTCTTTGACTAAATTCTTTATTTCACATGTATATAGGTTACATGGTGTACCTGAATGAATTCAATTCATCTCCCTCTTTTAGAAAGAGTTCCTGAAATTGATTGGCACCGCCCAGGGGCTAAGCTCCGCCCACCACCTCAGACTAATGGAGCTTGTGAACGGACTAACTCAGTTTTTGAACAGTACCTCTGATGTTTCATCAATTATCAACAGGATAATTGGGTGGAATTGTTACCACATGCAGAGGTGGTGCATAATATTTCTGTTCACAGCAGTACCAGCAAGACCCCTTTTAAAGTAGAGTTTGGTCAGGACTTTGTACCGATTCCTGAATTGCCTCAAGAGAAACCGCAAATTTTATCCTTCTCTGAATGGAGTAATCAACTTTGGCACTTTTGGTCCATGACCCGCAAAGCATTAGATGCGGCTCATGAAGCTCATAAAAAACAAGCTTATAAGAAAAGGACAAAGCCAAAAGAGTACAGAGTTGGGGATCGGGTGTTTTTGTCCACCAGGTTTCTACAAACCACCCAAAAATCGAAGACGCTGGGCCCAAAGTATGTAGGTCCATTCCCCATTGTGAAAATCATAAATCCTGTATCAGTGAAATTGGAGTTGCCAAAGAACCTAGCAGAATTTATCCTGTATTTCATGTGGACCTGTTAAAACCGGAGCACACCTCTTCGTTTTGTCTGCCTCAACCTTCACCTCTGGTCCCTCTTCTTATTGAGGGAGAACAACATTTTGAAGTTAAAGAAATCTTGGACTCCAGAAAACATGGGGGTCGCATTCAGTATTTGGTCTCCTGAAAACATTTCCTCCCTCCCAGGCTGAATGGGTTGACAAATCTCATGTTAGGGCTCCCAGACTTTTGCGGAAATTCTATACCAGCTATCCTGATAAGCCTTGATTTTATAATAGATGTATATACTATGTTGTTATTTTGTATTGTTTTCCCTCTCTCTTTTCCTGCAGGGGTGATATCTCTTTCTGAAGGAGGGCCGGATGTCAGCCTCTGTTTTGCTTGCTACGCTTGCTTGCTACCGGCTGCCATAGGAACGGTGGGGTGCATAGTATTGGAGAAGGGAATTATATTGTACTGGAGGAGTCTTGTTCTCACCATCTTCTTCTGTGCTCCTGGGGGGGGAGGGCAAAAAACCAGCAAAAAATGGCCCGTGCAAAAACGGGCCCGCTTTTCGTAAAAAATATTTTTGCATGCATAGCCTTATGGAGGCTTATAGAGTGCTGCTGGGGGCCATGTGGGGGGGGGGCAAAATGACCCGTTTTTGGCTCATTTCTACCCTCCCCAGCTCCCAGAAAAATTTAAAATTAAAGTTTCAAACCCTTCTAAGTAAGATCCTACAAACTTATTCCTTAGTAGAGATGTACGTAGCTCTATGGTTTCTGAAGCTAACATCCATTTAGTAACTTCCTTAGCATTTTTCTCATTCCATTTAATTTTTACCTGGGTATTTTGACTCTCTAACCTGTGTAGGTAGGCTGTGCCTGCCCTTAGAGATTTATGGTGTAATATGAGAGTAAGGAGTACTGCATTATGATCACTTTTCAGTTGCGAGTCTACCTCCATCTTCTGTAAGAACTTCAGGAACTCATATGATATTATCCAGTAATCAACTGTGGATTTTCTTCCTGCTCCCCGATAAGTATATTCTGCTGGATAGTCGCCCCATGTGGACCCATTAAGGTTACAAAGATCCAAACGTAGAGTTATTTGTCATATACACAAACCTGCCCGATTTGCTTTAGGGTCTTTAAATTATCTGGAATGCAGGGATTCTCCTGTTACATTTTCATCATAGTGGATCTTAAATTGATTAAATAATGTTTGATCATTTGGTCCCATTCTAGCATTTAAATTCTCCCTATAATTATTGCTGCTTTAGGGTATTTGTCTGAGCAGCCAAGAATAAAATCTTCTATGCTGTCCCAAATCGTTGATTAATTGATTGATATCATGAAGCTACAAATATGTAGGTTGAAAATTCTGTTCATGAATTTGAGAACGATTTGCAAGTGATAATTGGGGGAAAAGCCACATTGAATCAAAATATTGGAAATGTTTGATTAAATAACAGTGCGTGTAACAAGTAATCCCTAGTGTTCAGTTTGAGACTTCTTAAAGCCAGTATTGAAAGAAATGTTGAAGACAAAGTACTGAGACAAGTTGAGCAGATTTCTCATGCTGAAGTCGAACAATAAACAAACTCTAATAGCAAGAAATTGTAAAAGATAAAGAGAACAGTAGCAAAAATCAAAGATACTAGATGTCTTTTTTACACTGTAGAGATTGTTCCTGATGGGGATTTAGAGATGTCATATTGATAGCCAACAAGACTATCATACAAAGATAATCCTTTAAAAGCTTGGAGACTCAACCCTAATTCATGAGCCATCAGCATTTATACCCAAAGTTGACACAGAATGATGGTTACTTCATGACTGCCAATACCATTAAATGATCTCAGCAGTCCTGACTGTGATGATAGACATTATTTCATTTGGAAGAAAAGCTGTCCCACAGTGTCCAGAGCTGTAAATACAATAGTGTTTTGATATCTTGGTAGGGAAAGGTATAATCTACTGAGTTATTATTATTAGTTGATAAAGGATACCTTAGTATTGTTGCTTTATTATTTTGGGCTACCTAGGTGTCAGTTGTAGGTTCTTGAGATTCACTAGAGTTATTTCTTCTAAAAGTTTCCTGTCTATTTATACCTTTTGCTATAAGTGCTAGTGTAATTTTTTTGATTTTTGTAGAAAAAAAACATTATAAGTTTGATTAAGCTTTGTAAGTTGGTTTCCTTTTACTTATCTAGACATTTCAGCTATCTAAAATTGAAAGCTTGCTAACAGTGTTCATGACTAGTGCAAGAATAATTGGAATTCTGACTGGATTTTTGATTTTCACTAGTTAAACATTCATATCTTCACCCAATTAATAAAAGATAAAGTAATTTATTCTGCTTCATTCCAAGAAAATGTCAGGTAATTTTATGTACTGAACAAGGTTTTGTGCAATGGAGTAGTCTCTGCAGAGATTGCTGTAGAAAATGCTGTCATTAGTTCTGCCAGGCAAATATTATTAGAAGGCATAGAACAGTCAGAGGAAGTCAAGATGATGAAGTCACTATTTGTTAGTCAGAATCACACAGCAAACTGTATGCAAAAATATAAATATTATTGATTAAAAATGAATAAATGCAAAGCAGTGCCAAAAAGCATGAAGAAAAGATTTTTTTAAATTTTCTATTTGTTTATCTAAAGGTGAAGGATTTGAAAAATATAATTGGCTTAATTAGCTTCTTTCCACACAGTCAGGGGGTGATTAATCTCAAATGTACTAGAACAAACTGAACCAGTTTCATACTGACATAACATTTTTTTTGCATATTTTCTTTTAAAAAACATAAAGAAAGAAACATCTCAATCCTTAAAGCTACTTAGCTAAAAGATAGAAAGGAGTACCGATGGGTATGAGACTAAGACCTTATGTGGGAGATACCTATTAGAAAAGAATGTATTTGAAATGATGAGCTCAATCAATTTTATTTCAAGGAAGTAAAAATATGTTAACATAAAATTGCAAGGATTATATTTTAGATTTTCCTGATTTCTAGGCTGTAGCTTTTAAAAAAATAGAGAAATAGAGAGAGAGAAGGAAAGAATCCACCACAAATAAAGATAAGTCAGATAAACAGTCTGTCTTAAGCTTCTCAGAATATTTATAGGTCTTGAAAGTATTTTGTGAAATAGTCCAGACAAAGAAGTAGTGTGGCAAGATTTAGTATATTCCAAAGATTTTTCTGACTCTGCCTAACCTAAATTTTTCATTTTGACTGAAGAAGTTACTTGGATGAGTAACAAAACATCTCAGTTTAATACACTTTGGTCCAGTTGCCATGATTTAACCTTTTTAGATGCTTTTGGAGCCTTTATTTACATTTACACTAAAAAGCAACATCTGCCTATCACAGATCTTTGGGAAGGACTTGATACGTGGGTACAAATGGCAAATTCAGTGACCGACTGAATAGTGACCGACTCAGATTGGATCCTGGAACACATATGTGCTTTCATTTGCGACAACAAGAAGAATTTCATATCGAAATATAATCGCATCCACATTTCCTTCACATTCAAAGGCAGATTTGAGGGCACTTTATTGTTTGGATATATTACTAGACTCCATATTTTGAAAGCAGTTGTTCATTCAGCCACAGCTTTTGATTTGAAGTGAAAGTGTGACATGTGTACATTTTGTAAAAGTAGACACAGGAAGTGAATCACATTATGTAGAAGACATACAGACCACTGAACAGTCAAGGGCATTGCAGAAAATGATTATTATATAGCATTTTTGTCTTCTCTGCTTTCAAAGCTTGACTTTGTCTAGGGCTTTAAATATATCCTTTTATTTCCTTTGAAAAAAAATGTTTTTCATAGGCAGTGCAGGCCATCATAACTATTACTGAAAGAAAGGAAATCATCATGGATATTCATAGATTGAATGATCCCTCCAAATACTTATTTATTTATGCATGTAACTTTCACAATTTCCATACCATGATAGCAAACTATCATGGTTTACCTTCGCCTGTATTTTATCAATAGATTTTGGAAAATAAAATTAGATCTATTAAAACAACCAAGACCAAAGGCCACAAATTCAAGTGTTCTTAACTTTCCCTGAAAGAAATGGATTATATTCAAAATACTATAATATTTCATTGAACTCAATTACCAAGGATAATCTTACCATTAGATAGAGAGAAGCAGCTGCTAACAGTAATGGACCAGGATAGAGAACACTGAAACCAAGTGTCCATTTGCTAGTCTTACAATTTACTGTATGGAATTGCTGCATACAGATATGACAAACAGCAGTGATCAGATCCAACTTGTAAAGACAAGTTGGAATGACTTCAGAGGAAAGACACCAAAATGGTGAGAAGTCAGGATGCCAAAGCCTGAAAGGAATGTTTAAAGAATCTAGTTATATTTAGCCTACAGAAGAGATAATTATGTGTAGATATGATAGCAGTTTTTAAATATCTGAAAAGTTGTTTCGCAGAAGAGGAGTGGACTTATTCTGAACTGTCACAGATAGCAAAATTAGAACCAACAGATTTAAACCAATGAATCAGGATTTAAACTACAATAAAATAGTATCAGGCTAAGCATCAGGAAGAACTTTCTGACTCTGAGTTGTTAGCCAATGGCTATAGGCTACCATAGGAAATGGTAAGTTCTCTTTGGCTAGAAGCCAATGGGTTCTACAACAGTTGGACTAATTGATCTCCACAGTCCCTTCCAACTCCACGATTCTATTATTAGAATGGTTATTTCCAGATTATTTCCTGTTAATAATTTTTCTCCTCTAATTATGCTGTGTAGATGAACACAACACCATTCTATTTCAATTCAGTCCACTTTCAATAAAAATAGAACCCAGCAAATTTCTGATGTTGTACTATTATTAAGAAAATGACTGCTACAAATTGACTAAAATATGAAAACGGGCTTTTTTAAAAAAACACTTAGTAAAGTATTTTAAAATATTAAATTTTTATGAAGAGGTATGCTTATTTTCAATACTGGGTTTCTCCTAAAAAAAAATTTGACCCACAAAATAAGCGCTTGGCCTTATTTTTGGGGAGGTCTTATTATTTTTGAGGTGCAGGAGGTGGTGAGAATTGTCACCTCATAGCTGTGTTGCAATATTTTTGGGGAGGGCTTCTTTTCAGGGGAGGGCTTATTTTAGTGCATGTGCTTCAAAGCCCAATTGGGCTTATTATCCACAGAGATCTTATTTTCGGGGAAACAGTATATTTTCAACGTTAACCTTGTAGTACTAATATGCTTTTCTAGATTAGAGGATTTGAAGAACAAAATATCTGGAGGGCAATGCAAATGGAGATGCATAAAAGGGAAGGTGTTATAATTCATAATGAATTGTGGATAAAAGAAGCAACAAAGTAAACTGTTGACAAAAAAGTAGCTAACATAAACAAAATCTTGTCTAGGTGATTTTTCTCTTTCCTTTCTTTTGCAGACACTGATAGCTGTGGGGAAAATTGGCTCAACTATTATCTGCTCTTCAGGAATTTCTTTTAAAAAATTCTTAACTGTAGTTCTGTTTCAGCTCTCCAGCTTGGACTGTACCAGTAGAAAAAAGAAGTCATTCAAGATTCAGGTACATTCTCAAAACAAATTGACAAAATGGATTCACATTTATCTTTACCTTTTTTCATCCCAGTTGCTGATTCTATTTAACAATAAAGTATGATATCAAGTTGGTATTTGAAATGTTTAATCAAGTGCCAAATAATGCACCAAACTTGCCTGAAATTGTGTCATTTACTTCCTGGTTTATTATGCATGGAGTTTTTCCTTGTAAGGTAAAATAATTAGAGAGCCCAAATATTGTTAAACCAATCTAATGTATATGCCAGTTGCATCCAGAAACTGATCTGTTTATCTCTTCTGTCTTTTGCTTAAAACCCCCCTGAGAGAGATAATACCTTCCAGAGTGTCAGTGTGACACAACAAATGCTATAATCAAGTACTCCCAAGAGCAATGGGAATACACAATACCAGAGGCCTTGTGGAGCTATCAGATATGTATCAAAATGTTCCCTCAAGAAGCAGAACCAATGATTTCAATTTACTGTAAATTGTTAGGAATCTTGGGGAATAGAAGATAGAATAAAATGATCTTCTTTTTGCAAGGTGTCATTAGTGATAATATTTGAAAGGCTTCATTGTTATGGTAATTTTCAGCAGTTGTAAGCCCCAGTCTCATTTACCATGGCTTCTGTTTCTATAGGTGTGTGAACGGAGGAAGCCATCCCTTCCCAATTGGACTGCTGCAATTCGCTCCAGATGTCTTGAAGACAATCTGGAAATTACAACTGGTTCAGAATGCAGTAACGCACACAGTTCTGGGCATTCTATAATGTACACATTTTATTCTGCTGCTGCTGCCTGAGATACACTGGCATCCATTCCCCCCCTCCCCCCGCTGCCGCCGCCGGCCAGCTGCAATTCAAGATATTGTTTATCACCTTTAAAGGCGTAAAGTGTATGGGACCATGATATTTGCAGGGCCACTTCTCTTTAAGGGAATCTGCTTTGCTAATCAGAGAAACAGGGTAGGTTTACCCTAGGTCCCTTCCCTTAAACATTGTCATATAGCAGTACCTAGAAAGTGCACTTTCCATGTAGCTGCCCCTCTCCTGGAAAATACGCTTCCCTCAGATATTGAGCAGAGTGCTACCTTCCTGGTCTTCTTGAAGACCTGAAGATCTTATTCTTCCCACAATCATTGGATGAAATGCTTGTAGGGATGAGGATGGAACTGAGCAAGGTGAAAAACTGATGTATAGGAGTAATGCCCAGTTTTATTATAGTTTTGATAGAGGATGGATAGATTTTTTTTAACATGTATATTTTATTATTAAATCAAATCAAATTTATTATTTGATTTTTTTCTGTTTTCTAGAATAGAAACAATGTGAACCAGTAACTCCATGTTAAGGACATGAATAAGTCAGAGTACAGTTAACTTTTTTCTAAATACTTTAAGCATACCTTGCATATCATAGAAACATAAAATAGAAAGGGACCGTCTTATAGCTACATCTACCAAGCTGGGTAATCTTGGTTATGAGAGTTTTGCATATTCTAGCTCCATTCTTGCCATCAGTCAGGGAAAGATTACCTTCACTCTTCCTGCTTGGTAAAACAGTGAACTCTGTGGATTAGTTATTGAAAAAGTGAAGGCACACTGTTACTATGCATCTTTAAGTCAATTTTAAAATTGTAATATCAAAGGTCTTTTGGTTCATTTTTATTCTTTCTTTCTTTTTTGGATTTTACATAAGCGCACATTTGAAATAAATTATAATACAATCTACATTTTGCATTTTCTTCAGCCTCTTGATCCAGTAGGGAATACCATGGGTAATTCTGAAGATCAAGAGATTATTTTTGTAGGATTTTTTTTTAAAGCTAAGAAAAACTTCAAAGGGCTAATTAATGCACCCATACACACACATTTGAAGGCACTGTTCATCATAAATGGCTTCGCTTTTTCAATTGAAAAGAAGATAAAACCTCCCATTTAGCACACAGCGGAGGGCAGAAGAGAAGAATAAAATGAGATGCTGTTTGGTGCTGCTATGGCTTCCACTTAGACATACTGTAACTTTCACAAATTAAAAAGCTTTTGGTGAGGTTGGGCACCTGTGTTATTAACCAAAACTCATTTATAAAATAAGGTATTAAAATGTCACTGGCATGATAGATACAACCGAAATCTTCATTCAGATACATCTTTGAAGATGCTTCTGAAGGGAAACAGATTTCAAGAGATTATACACAGTGGTAGAAACAGATGTTTAATACGTCTTCAAATGAGCAGTGCCATTCTGGAAATTGAAATCTTCCTACTTGGAACATAAAAGCTTTCATGTAAAATAATTCCATAGAAAGACTGCAAGCATAAAACATTGGGGAGGAAAAGAGTTGTTTTAGAGAGGTTGGGTAATATAAATATAAAATTAGTATTAATGAAATTAACTTGAGAAAATAAGAATTATTTGGCCTGGTTTTACATTTTTCCCCCTCTTGGACTAAAACAGAGACAGGCAATCTTTCAGAACTATACTTGCCTTTTGGGTTAGGGGGGAAATGGCTGTAGCTAGTAGAACAATGAGAGAAAGTGATTAGAGTTATGTTACATATTTTAGAATATTCTGGATTGATTTTATGGGGCAGGTTGAAACGCCAGGGCAAATACCATCATTTTTCTTTTCCAGCTCAAAATGCAATGGGAAGTTGCATTGTTGGTTTTATTCATTGTGCTTCTGAAAATTGGTGATGTAACTGGAAAGATTCCAAGAGTTGCACAAAACATCTTTGGAGGTCCTGGATAGCCAGCCCTGGATTATAATTGTTACATCCCCAGGTAGAACAACCAACAGCCTCATTCTACTTCCAACACATTTTGCTGCCGGAAGCAGATATCAAATAGCCTGCTCTGTGCTTGACAAAATTTAATGAAGCATTATTTTGTTTTAAGAAAGACAGACACCAATTTTGTGCATCACAAGTAGTTTTTCGTGTAGTTTCTGCCTATCCTGTAATGTCAAACAGAATGAGAAGCTATCTATTGTAATTTAGGAAATATGCCTTCTTCGTTGCAGCATCTGGCTCTGAACCAGCATCCTCTCAATAATCCATATTACTCCTATGATAATTTTTAAAAAAGTTGTTGAAAATGTGTTGGATTCCCCCATTCTGGAGTAGAATAGGATCAGTTCCCAGTAGAACGTTCTTTTAATCTGGATACATATGATCTCTGCTTCTATTGTTTTAATGCTTGCTTACTTTTAATGTTGTGAGCTATGCAGAATATTGTGGAATTAGTTGCCTCAAAATTGAATCACCAACTGCTAGCCAGCCAGCCAGCCAGCTAGCTAAATGTCTCATTTCATAATGCCTGGTGAAACAAATTGCTAGGAATACCAGATCAGGGCTTGCTTGCATCTAGTGGTCATGTGGAATTTTGTAGCTAATGTCTGGTTTTCCTAAAACTGCTTTATCAGTTTGTGCAGTAGATCACCTTAGGTGTTCACACTGAATTAAAAAAATGAAATCACTTAAATCAAAACAAGTAAAACATTATCACATAGCACCAAGGTGTATGAAATAAATTAGCAACAAAATTCCTATCTTTTGTTTTAATCAATATTTTGCTAACTCTCATTATTAATTTTGTCACTTGTGATAACTGACAGTTTACTCATTAGCACCAGAGAGCAAAAGATTCCTTAATGCTTAGGCATTGATGTCATCAAATTCCAGCTTATCCTTTATCAGAATTTCAACTCCCACAAGGGTCTGGTTGTCACAAACTGGCAAATGAAAAGGAGATCACCTATTGAAAACATTTGTTGCTATTATATAAACAAAGCTCAACATTTTCTAATTTTTATCTCATTTAATTCTAAAGTAAATATACAGAACTTTCAGAGTGGGTATTTTATTTTTTTAAAAATAAAAAGTAATAAAGATTTAATAAGTTTTTCATTATTCAATTGTTTTTCCTTCCCTCCCCTCATGAAATAGGTCTTTTAAGGTAAACAGAAATATAGAAAGGACTTTTTTTTAAAAAAAATCTTGATCTCCTTTTCATTTGCACAATCTGAAAAACAATGGAACATAGGAAAAGATGATTTTTTAATGATAGAAATAAAATGCCACAGACAAATTTTCACACTCTGCTATCTAATGATGTGATGGAAAAAGTTATCAGAATTAGCTGGGGTGGCGAGGATTTAATTCTATATTAAAAAATTAAACTATTTTATTTCATTCTGTTTGTTTTCCTTCTTTTGATATTATTTTCCCTTTATTTTAGTATATTAAAACAAACAGATTAAAAGTAATATACCCCACAAGTAAAAAATAGAACATAAAAGCCTTTCAGGGATAAATGAAGCTATGGAACACATTTACTATAACTTTATTGCTTCATTGTTAAGGATTTGTATGTCTGGAACTGATATACATTATAAAGCTTTGGAAGTGATGAACAAATAAAGAATGTTATTTTATTTGTCAGAATCTGTGTTGCTTACTATAAAAATATCAAAAGGAAATAAACATTTGCTGGGTCTTTCTATGCTGCATGCCATTTCTCACGCCCCACTAATCATAGGATGACAAAAGAATTAGACATGTGGGTGGGTGAAAAAGCTGTTTCAGGAAAGTAACTGAATATAGCTAATTTTTAAATATAGTAAACAGAAGCTTTTTGCACCTTTTAAACATGAGTTATTGTGTTTCTTCATTTGCTCTGTAGCCTGTTTGTATATTTTTTTTAAAGGAGACTATTTCTATATCATGGAGTTACATCATTTCTTGACATGGCTACATCAGCTAAAATCTTGTGTAAAATAATCCCACTTTCTTTAATTTCTTGTTGAAAATACTGGACCAGAACTTTTTTATAAAGCAAACAAACAAAAGACACGATCCTTCGAAGTATGAACACCACCTCTAACTCCAGCTGACAGAAGAGATATTGCAAGCAGGCACATACAAGCCCATGTCTATTGGATTAAGCCATGACACTTCTGACAATGGTGCTAGCCATCTTTCCTGGAAATCATGGGCTTTAATCATAGCTGGAATTAGCATGCATGACGGATAGAACAGCTCCAGGCACAGCTGTGCTGATTCCTATTATTGGTAACTTCTGTAATTGCAGCTTTTCAAAAACAAAGTTATTCAGAATTGAGAATAATGGGGGAAGGGGATGATAGCACATACATTTTGTGGGGAATAAGGATAGGGGAGAATAACTACTTACAGTTGTTAAGATAAAATCTGTCAAAATCTCACCCAGTTTTCTTAACAATTCTTGGCTTAAATTCTTCTTTATTATTTTTAATATAAGTAGTATGACATCTTTTCATTCTTTCTTGGAAGCCAATTACACATTCTGTTTTTAGAGGAAGTGAGAAAAGGCTTTAAAATAATTCCTTCTTGAAATATAAAACTCCTGATTATGTCCTTATGAGCATTTTTCTTATTAATTCATTAAACACTCCCCTAATTATGATAATATAAATATTAGTATTCCAAGATGTATTTCAAGTTATGCAATGCTGTTTTCACACATCACTATTACATTTTATATATTAGTATTAATTAGAACTTTAGAAACAGTAGTACAGTCTTTTTGGCACACGTCAGACAGATCCAATATCCAGTAATGTGTAGAAGTGCTTGCCTCTGATTTTCACATCTGACTAGTGCTTATTAGTCATTAAGGCATTTCTTATTCTTCATAACCCTAATAGATCTCATCCTCCCAAGACTATTTATCTGTAACAGCTTTTCGTTTGAAGAAACAATGACACCAAGCTTAAAAAAAATAGAAATATACTTATTTCTTAAAATTATATAATTCAACACAAAATATTGTGTGTAGACATATTTTGACTATAACTAAAATAGGGAAAATATACAACTTTGGTGCACTTCTTTGACAATCTTGAACTGTTTAGTTGTCTCATATTCTATTATAAGTTGGTTTTCTGGCTATCATATAAATTTTTCAATGGCTCAAGTGTATGGAACGGCTATCCATAATTTCTCACATTTTTTACATTCAAAAGATTTTATATAAATAACATTATTTTTGGAACCCTCTTGCCTTTTCAATTATTTATCAGATTTCAATAGAAAATAATTCATCAAGGGTTAGCAATTATATCTCAAATTCTCAAATAATTACTTATGTAAATATAACTTCTTGTCTCTTGCTGTTGTTTGGATCTCAGTCTTTAGTTTAGTCTGGATATAGTTTCTTCTGCTTTCCTTCAGCTATTTCCAGTATGTGAACAGAAAATCTTTTTTGCATCTTGAGATATTTTATGTCATAAATTGCATTTCAGAAATATTCAGATGCTCTGTCAATGATAGTCCATTGAATCTATTGTTTATCTTCATCACAAAGCAGTGTTGTTTATTATATTGATGAAGGTATCATTAGATTTAACATTAGTCATGTTAAATCTGAATGTGGTGTGTCCAGATGACTGGTCAGGCCAATTTCGGCAAATATGTAAGCACAGCAGTTGTTGCACTGCTGACTCTAGATTGGGCAGTTCGCTCTTATATTAATAGCACTTCAGCAATGTTCTTTTCTTCATAAGCTTGACAGACCTTGTGGATTAAGCCATGTCAGTAGGTCAGTTTTAGGGCAACAATTTTTCAGATGATTGCATCTATGTCAACAATTTTAGGGAGATTTTTAATGTGTTTTTGTAGCATTTCCTTTGCCCTCCATAAGAGCTTTTTCTAGCACAGCAGTTACCTGCACACCAGGTTTGTGTTCATACATCAGCAATGTATGAACAGATGGTACATACGCTCTAGAGAGAACTTCAGTGTGTGGTACATTATCTAGCTGTCTGATACCTAATATTCCGTGAAGACAAGTCATGTGAAAATGATTGAACTACCTTATATGCCTTAGCACAGAGTCTGCATTTTACTTGCATATAAAAAGCTAGTGAGTATCACAATTGGTAGGCTTCGATTTTATTGCTGGAATAATTCATCAATAGGAAATATAGGAACCTATACAATGGAGTACAGTTACCAAAAGCAGAATATGCCGTTGCTCTTCTCCAGTTAACTTCTGTAACAATACTCACTACACAAAAGTAAAAATATTGCCAAGGTAATTGGTTATAATATCTGCCTTTAATTGTGATTTTGTGTTCTATATATGGTACATGAGGTCAGGCTGATATATAACTTCAGTTCTTTTAATATTGATGGTGCTTCCAAAGTTGTTACAAGCTATGTTTGTACATTGTAATCAACTTTCTCTCCAATTCCATCAAGGTCCAGTGATAAGGCAAAAATAGAGACAGCTAGAGATGGGACTAGGCAGAATGGATGACGAGGATGTCTTCGATGCCTTATCATGCACATTGCACAACACTTGCAGACACCACCTTGTTAACTGTTGAACCTTTGATTGGTCTCATTTATTAAATCTACCAAAGTCTATCTTCACATGCTGAGAAGACTCTGGTAGATTTAATTCCCTTTCTCACTGAAGGTTTAAGAGCCACTATCCATTATCCTACCTTTACCTAATTTAGCTAGCTTGTCGAAGCTGTTGACCATTGTGTGGCTGCGATCACATACAAACAACCACAAGGAGCTACAGTTGTGACCTGAATGCCAGGTGGGGATGAAAGGTGAGTGGAGTGATCTGAAAAGTATGCGATATATTTTCCCACCAAAGGTGTTAACCCTCCTTACATTCAAAATGACCATCTCTAAAGTCACATCTTGTTGGTCGGATTTTATTTTGTTTTACTTGTTATCCTCAATTTAAATTACAAATTTGTATGGAGTTGGTGATTTGTGTCATAGGTCTTGTTTTGTTGATTTAAGAGTTGTCCAGCTTTGCTTGCAGAGTGCATAGTCAATCATATTTTATTATTGTCTATATGGTATGTTGACATAATATATCATCTTCTGTTGCTATATGTGGGAATTCACTGTAAACAGTGATTTATCTTAGCAAAAGTCTATTAGTCTTCTTCTGTTTTGTTTCATACATAGAGCCATTCTGCATGGCTTCTGTATAATTATATGGAAACTGATCTTTATAAAGAAAATGTACTTTTACAGTTTTTAAATACTACTACATCTTTCCTGGACTCTTGAAACGTACGTGCCGAGTTTAATCTTGCAATAAGAATTACTTTTGTAAGATTTTGATACATGACTTATAAAACACATTAAGTCAATATTTCTCAACCTTGGCAACTTTTAAGATGTGTGGACTTCAACTCTCAGAATCCCCTAGAGTTGAGATCCATAAATTTTAAAGTTGTCAAGGTTGAGAAGCACTACATTAGAGAAATACTACCTCCTAATCATATTTTCAGTGACACACACACACACACACACACACACACACACACACACACACGTATGTTTTCTGAGGTTTTCGCGGGTGTTAGTATGTAGGTCTCTAGTTATTCGGGTTTTCTCCCGCGTAAAATTGGAGATGTCTTGGTGACGTTTCGACGAAATCTCATTCGTCATCTTCAGGCTTCTTCAGGCTTGGTGCTTCCAGGAGCAATGTGAGATCTCAGCTGTTTCTTCCTTTTAACTGCCAGTGGGGGTTTGAACTGATTGGGTGGGAGCTTGACTGTGTCCTGATTGGGTGGAGGTGTGTCCTGATTAGGTGGAGGTGTGTTCTGATTGGTTGGGGGTTTGTGTTTCATGTAAGGAATGGAGGGGTTTAAAGAGGCTAATTGTGCATTTGCAGTCTGGCTTCTGGTCCTTGGTTGTGCCTCCTCATCAGTGTGGGGTTTTGTCTGTTTTCTTTGTGGATGTTTGGTGGTGATATTCTGTGTGGCTCTTGTGAGTGTGGGCCTGGTGTCATTCATCATGTTCGGGACTCGTTTATCAATAAGGGCAGGCTTCCAAATGGCTGGCAGGCGGGAGGTATCGTCCCGCCTGTTCATGCTGTGTGTGTGGGCGTTTTTCTATTTCAGAGAAGCCATTGAAATAGAAAAATGCCCACACAGCATGGTACTAATGAGAACATTAAACAAAGATTACTAGGTAAAGAAGTGTTTACAGGGCAAAAGCTAGAAACTTAAAATTACATTTTATCCTCTGGTGACCTCTCTTACGACCTGCAACCTGCCTGTCCATTACCTCTGTATTGGGGAAAACTAGGCCAGAGTTTTGCTCTCCTCTCCCCAGATTTGGCTTTTTGCAGTGACTATAAAGTCTCCTACCTGTTTGCTTAAGTCTGGGCCTGCGTATTAGCTATCTGGCTGAAATTTGAAAAAGGAAAAAAATTACTATATCTTGCCTCCATGAATTGAGAATTTACCCATTCACTACAACAATGTGTACAAATTCTTAAAAAAAAAACAAGTAAAAAATATGGTTTGCAATCTTCAAATCATGCCTACTAGAAAACTCAAAGGGAGATTTTGTAAACACAGTGGAATAGGATTTTGGCCTTTGCGCAGTGGGTTAAGTAAAAGAAATTAACTTGTCACTGCCCTCTCTATGATGATATTAGGAGGAAAATATAGATAGTCCTTGAGTTACAACCACAATTGAGCCCACAATTTCTGTTGTTAAGTGAGACATTGAGTTTTGCCCCATTTTGCAACATTTCTTGTTAAGTGAATCACTGCAGTTGGTAAGTTAGTAACCTGGTTGTTTACTGAATCCAGCTTCCCATTGACTTCGCTTGTCAAAAGGTTGCAAAAAGGGATTACATGAGCCCGGGACACTGCGACTGTCATTAAGTATGAACCAGTTGCCAAGCATCTGAATTTTGACTAGATCATCATGGGGATGCTGCAAAGGTTGCAACTGTGAAAAACGGTCATAAGTCACTTTTTTCAGGACTGCTGTAACTTTGAACGGTCACTAAATGAACTGTTGTAAGTTGAGGACTACCTGTACTGAGGATAAGCAGATTTTAGTAGTCAGATCCCAAACAATTCAACTGTCTTCTTGTGGATGTGATTCCAACTGTATTCAGATTGCTATCATTTGCTATGAATTTTTATGTACTTTAGTTTTGGTTCCATTTTGACTCCCACATAACTTTTCTTTGTTGTTCTTTTTTTCTTATTACAGTTTTTTTTAAAAAAAGAAAAGACACTATATAATGATGTTATAACGTGTGGACACTAATAAATCTTTCAATTGACTGGATATCATCCTCCCACTGATTTAAAGCAGAATGCCTAATCATAGCAGTGACACATGTCTTAAATGACACAAGTTCTAAATAGTTAATGCAGGTGCTTTCACTTAAATTGATACTTAATAAAGAATAATGTCTGCTTATTTATAAAAATCCAACCTATTAAATTAAAAGCAGCATAAACCAAAGGCTAATGACTAGCAAATGTACTGAAGTTAGGAATTACTTTCCTCCAATTCGCTTATTATAATCCACATACTTTTAAAAGCCTTGCTATGATTTAGGAACCAAGCCATGCTGCTTTAAGTCACTTAGGAGCTTTTGAAAATCATTTCCCTTAATTTAACAAATGATAACAGCTTTTTTCTTTGTGTTGACTTTCAGAATTAAAGAAGAGTGGATTTAAACAGCAAAGGCGCTCTGAGCCTTCTGCTAAAAGGTATTTCACTGCTTTATAATAAGATTACTGTTTTATGGCCTTGTAGATTTTAATTGCCATTTTTGTTATTGAGATGTGAAAAGAACTGAATATTTTGAAAACAGCATATATTAGTGTTTATCTAAGCCTTCTGTATTCTGTTATGGGGATTGAGAAGATGGCATTTGTATTTGCAATTTCTCTTTATGTCCCACTTTTTAGTATTTGGTTTCTAAGTAAGAATTTGGCTTGTTAAAGATGGCAAAATCTTGCCTTTTCTAAGTGTGGTTGGATTTCAGTAAGGTGTTCACTCATACTCATTACTCACACTGATGATGTTACTTAGTTGGGTAATATAATGTCTACCAGCAAACAGCAAATTCAGAGAACAACAAGATTTCTACATTTCAGTTTTTGTCAGTTTCAGATAACTTGAACAAATAAGAGATTATGGGAACTAGAGTCCACAAGTTCCCACAAAATTTTATTAAGACAATGGATACCTAGTTATAATTAAACTTACTTATAAAATTTCCATTTTTTATGGGAATACTATAAGATTTATTACTAGGGATACTTTATAGTAATATAATCATGATTTAAGAGAAAGAAACAACAACGCAAGGTAATAGTGCTATTGAAATATTAACATGCTGAATATGATTCAAAGTTATTTTACAATATGCTTTGTTGGCTCATTATCCAAATGAGATTAAAATATTTGTGGCAATAAATCTGATAAATATGAAAATAAAACTTTTTTGTTCTTTTTTAGTCAAGTTTTTAAATTTATATATAAATATTTTGAATACACTGTCTTCAGTGTATTTATCATATTTTTCGGAGTATAGATGCACCTTTTCTCCCCAAAAAGAGGCTGAAAATCTGGGTGGATCTTATACACTGAATGAGCATTTTTGGCCTCCCCAAACCCCACCCCTTCACCAAAATGGCCATGCCTTTAGGAGGCTTCCAGAGTGCTCCTGGGGGTTGGGGAGGACAGAACTTAGTGAAAAAGGGCCGTTTCTTGCTTAATGTTGCCCCCCCCCAGTCCCCAGGAACACTTACAAGCCTCCTAAAGGCTATGCATGCCCTTTTTTGACAAACAATGGGCCCGTTTTCACGAAAAACGGGCCATTTTTGGGAGGTCTGCAGAGTGCAAAAACTTTTTTTTTTAAATTTGCCTCTTCAAAATCTTGGTGCGTCTTATACTCTGGTGTGTTTTATACTCTGAAAAATGTGGTATATATATATAAATGAAAAGTTTTTCATGTGATCTAAAACACTTTATGTTTTACATTTATTTTATAAATAGTTTAATAAGATATCAAATGATTTATTATAAATAATGTATTTGTTAATCATAGTTGCAGGCTTGTTTTACAAAAAGAATCAGGCAATTAAAACATATGATTACAGTATCCTTATATATTCATTTAATGGTAAATTAAAGCTCTTAGTTATAAAGACAAAAAACATTTTGCAATAAATCTAATAAGAAGTGGCACAACATCAACATCAAAAAGAAATGTTAACATTGCAAGTGATAGTGTTTGAAATTCAAAAATTATTAAACGTATCAGATAGAATTGGGGAGAAACTGGAAAATCTAGAGCATATAACAGCAAAATATGATGGAGAATCTCAATTGGAAAAAGTGGAGGCTAGAGTCCTAAAAATTGAAGACAAAAACGAGCACAAAGACAAGAAATTTGTTGACATCTATGGCGAATGGAGTGTGGTTGGAAATGCAGAGAGTGGAATATGGAAAGGGGAGCTAGATGGTCTGGAACTCAACCCCAGATGGCAAGGTACAAAAGAAGAAAAAAGAGAAGAATTGATGGATTTAAGGAGAGAAATCTTATCAGAAGCACCGTTGATGATCAAAGATATGCTGATTAAAGAAACAGATGGAGGGTATTATATAAGAGATGCAACAAGCAATGAGCTGCGAAGAGAAGTCCGCACAAATATTACTAAGGGAATAATCAGAAGATTAATTCCACAAATGGCAAAAGACATAAGATTGCATTATTACTGGAAAGATACAGGTTAATATATGAAAGCTTATAATAAAAAATTAGTTAAACTTAGTTAAATTTAAAGCATTATGTAAAAAATGAAGTGATAATGGATATCGCTAAATAAATAATTGACAATGATAATAATGTATACATATGTAGTGGTTTGATAAGAATTAATTGGATATGAATGGTAAATGGTGAAAGGAAAGGAAGATTAGAAATTTTGTTATGACATAAAAGCTAATAATAAAAAATTGAATTGAATCTAGTTAAACTTTGAGTATTAGGTCAAAAATGTTATAATAATGGACATAGTCAAATAAATGTTTGATAATGATAATAATGTATATATATGTATTGGCTTAATAAAAGGAAATTGGATATAAATTGTAAACAGTGATTTGGAAAGGAGGACTAGAAACTTGGTTACTAAATATTATTGATTTTTATTTAGAATAGGTTATAAGGATTTAATGTTATTTGATGATATTGGAAATAAATGCATGTAGTTCTGCGAAGAAGTGAATGTCTGGAAAAATCTCTTCTTTTTTTAAAATGCTCTTTTGTGTAATTCCACATAAGATCTAAATTTGGTATGCTAATCTTGTCACTGTAGGAATTTCCTATCTTGCACAAACCACAGTACTTGGAAACATGCAAATCCAGACTGCTAGATTATGAGGCACCTCAGGTTGCCTCGTATGTATTATGATTTATGACTTAAAATCAGGATACAAGTGCTAACAGCTGCACAACATGCATATATGTGTGTGTAGGCATACAACATGTTAGAAAAATTGGTTAGGAAAAGGGACATAAGAAGTGGATAAATAGTATAGAATACAGTACTTAATCGTTCCTCTATTGGGGACATCTCAATTTCACATTTAATTAAGTTGTTGACTTTCCTCATCAGGTTTAAAAAACTTAAAGGCAGTACAGCTGTAAAATTAATGTTCCGTGCAAAAGCTACCAAAAGGCAAAAGAGTACGCTACTCCCTTGTTTGAAATCTTCCTATTCAATACTGCTCGGCTGAAAGAAAATTATAAGGGAGCTGTGTATAAGATATGGACATTAACATGAGTATGAGTTGGCTCCTAAAACTACTTTGGAAAAGTGGTAGCTGCTGTACAAAGCCTCCTTGTCAGCACTGTTAACTCTAATTTGCTTAGCTTTTATGTGCTATAAGAGGCTTGTGCTATAAGAGGCTTGTTGCATAAAAAGCAAGATATTAATGGGCTAAGTAATTGTATATAGCCTATAATAGTGGTGGCTAACCTTTTTCTAAAGGCGTGCCAAAATTATGTGTCAATGGAATGTGCACCACCTCCCTGCTCATGTGTGTGTGATTCCACTTCCCATGCAGGGGGTAGTTTTTGCCCTCCCCAGGTTCCGGAGGCTTTCCTGAAACCTGAGGAAGGCAAAAACGGCCTCCTCCAGCCCTCTGGAAGGCCAAAAATCAGCTGGCGGGCAGAGTTGGAAGGGACCTTGGAGGTCTTCTAGTCCAACCCCTTGCCTAGGCAGTAAACCCTACACCATTTCAGACAAATGGCTATCCAACATCTTCTTAAAGACTTCCAGTGTTGGGACATTCACAACTTCTGGAGGCATGCTGTTCCACTGATTAATTGTTCTAACTGTCAGGAAATTTCTCCTCATTTCTAAGTTGCTTCTCTCCTTGATTAGTTTCCAGCCATTGCTTCTGGTTCTGCCCTCAGGTGCTTTGGAGAATATCTTGACTCCCTCTTCTTTGTGGCAACCTCTGAGATATTGGAAGACTGCTATCATGTCTAATATATGCATATTAATGCCAAAATAACTTGTTTTAACAAATTATATTTTACTACTTAGCAACAATAACAACTATAAAATAATAATCATACAAAAAGTACAAGGAAATTAAAATCAAATATTTGAAATCCATACAAGCTGGAGGTCATGCTGCTGATACAAACTGTCTTGAATGGAAAATATTGTTCTTAATATAAATTAGGAGTAAACAGAAAAATGTATTCTGTTTACCATTCTGGACTGGAAAGGACTTAAGGAGGAGTTTATCAGCCAAAGAAGCTCTAATTTTAGCCACATTATTACATGGACTCCAAAATTTATTAAAAATAATAATTTTAATAATAGTTCACAAGATATCTGAATGTTGCAAAATACCTGTATCCTCACAAGTTCCTATGAGATTTTATATTCAATTTTCTCTTTAGTGTTCATTTATTTTGAACTTTGGTGCCTGCAATATCACACAAGATGTGATGACTACTGAAAACTTGCTGATACCATTTGTGTTTTCACAACAATAACACATTGGTAGATAATATCAGTTGTGGATTTCTTTCATCCAGGCCTAATTTTATGCTTTATCTGAACTGAGATGCAATATTATAACGAGTATTTTAATGTTATATAAAACAAAGCATTTCAAGTATAAACCTTCTAATGGCTGATTTTCCCAGGAATTATATTTTAGCACATGCTTCAGAAAAGAAAAACATGTCTTATCTTTATGTGCGGATATGAGAGCTATCTGTTTCGCTGCCAAAAATAGAGGAAGAACTCCCAGCATAGAAGGAACTTTCTCACTGCTGATCCTGAAATTTTAGCACAGAAGGCTATAAACAACTTCCTTGTGCTTTCTGTCTTGGGTTCCTGAGGAGGGTGACACAGAAATCAAACAACTGATGTTGTTACTGTTAGCCTGAGTCTGCCTCATCTATTCACTCGATCTAACAATTAGGATAAAAACAAAGTTTTCAGGGCTCCCAGAATCACAATTGGGACTGAATAAATTAACATTTCTGATGATGTTGTGCTGAACAAAGGTGTTTCTCACACCACTTATTGTCCATACTATGACCTAATATGATCCGCAGTAAATGAGGCTTCCAATAGTTGTTGCTTGAGTTTTTTATGCCTCCCAAGATTCAGTGAACTAAATGACAAACATCATGACTCATCTGGCACATAGAGATCAATTTTACATCAGGACCAATCTGTCATAGCTTAACAGTGAAGAATAAACCACATCCTATTAGCTCTAAGAGTATCCTGGTGAGTAATGGAGGAGCGGTATTATTCTGTATTAACACACCCACTTGTATTTTCCAAACTATTGACACTCTAACAGGATAATAAGCCACTTTTCTTAAGAACCAACACAAACAAAGTGAAATCCAGTCCAAATATTTGTTCTGAAAACTTTCTGCAATATTTATTAGTACAATGTTTTCTAGCCTTTGCAAATTTATTATGGCTAATAGTGTGGCTTTTCTGAATACAGTTCCCATGGAAGTAGATGCATCTAAGTACAAACATTGCCAATTCCAAATATTTTATTCTGCCTTTATATGTTGCAAATTTTGCTACGTTGGCTGATTGCTTCTTAGTTCCCCTAAAGGAAGAAAAATTCAGAATAAATCAGTTGTTCTTTTATCTATTTAATTTCCTGAAAGTTCAAAGCTTCCTTATTATAATACAATAATGCAGTAATTTAAATTCAGCACAACAGGATGGAATTTATGAATTTTTCAATGTTAAAAATCTGATATTTTTAAACTATGTATAATGTTTTGGTAGTAAATAAGAGAATACTTCATAAGTTATTTAACATTTTTCCAATTATCTATCTTTAGCTTTTACTGACCATAAATCTTCTTAAGACTAAAAGCATGCCTGGATCTATATGGATTTTTCTCTAGCAAAAACTGAAAGTAACAATTATTTTTTAAAGGAAAAAGAGGAGTTGATGCCTGATTCTACATCAGTTGTAATTTTCCTGGCATAATAGAGGATTTGTGTTTAATACAGAAGAAAATTATAAACCACAGTCTTCCTCTTTGATAGATCTAGCAGGTTTCTTGCATCTCCTGACATTTTATACTTCTTTTAGTTTATAAAACAGGCATAGAAAGCTGACATTCTGTAAAGCAGCTCACCAGCATGTATATTATATATAGATGCAAGAATGCTTAAGTAGTCCTTAAACCCTAACAGGGATGATAGATGGCATCCTGGGAAAGGTTAATTTGCTTTCTGGTAAATCTAATGCTTGAGTGTAGCAATTTGGCTGTATGATCAGCCATTTTGAGTAAGGTGACCAGATGTCCCTATTTCAGCAGGACAGTCACGATTTCTAACAATTTGTCACGGGGCATTTTAAAAAAGTCCCGATTTTCTGGCTTCATGTTGAAAGCCCAGTGGATTTGCTTAAGAAATCCTAACTGGGGCAAGACAAAAGACACTCTGTCTAACCTCTCTCTCTCTGTCTCAGTACTTTCATTGAAGATATTAAAACTTTAAAGCAAGAAAACGGACCCCCCCGCCCCTTTTACTCACTTTTATAAGAAAAGATGACCCAGTACCATAGAGTTCCAGGAAATACTTGGCTAGAGAGGTAGCGAGTGTTCCTTCCTGGATTTTCCGGAGGAGAGGGGCACGGAGGTTGGAAGTCTGCTCGTGTGGAAAAAATGGTGGCAAAGTTTCTTTGAAAAATATTTCCCTGACCATTTTAATTTGCTCAGTTCTTTGTATTAACATCTACATCATTCTGGATTGACTTGGAGTGCTCACTTGTGCCTGCTGGTAAGTGAGCTGGGTTTTTTCTTTTATTTTTTTAATGTATTTTAAAATAATATTTTATTTATTGTGCATAGGATTTTTTAAAATAGTTTTATTCTGTGTGGATTTTTTTTAAATTGTCTTAGACTATTTTAAAAAAGATTCTATCCAAAAAAATTGAAGTGAAACCATTTTTTAAAATTGTATGCACAATACTTTGAAATGTTTTACTTCAATTTATTCTGTGTGGATTCTTTTTTTAAATTGTCTTAGACTATTTAAAAAAAGATTCTATCCAAAATACAAAATACCAGCTGCAGTTATTCACTTAAGAACTGTGGCAAGAAAGGTGGTATAGTGACCAAAGTTACAATGGCATTGAAAAAAGTGACTGATGACCATTTTTCACACTTAGCGACCATTTTCTCACTTAGCGACCATTGCAGCATCCTCATGGTCACGCGATCAAAATTTTGATGTTTGGCAACAGATTCGTATTTCTGATGGTTTCAGTGTCCTGGGGTCATATAATCACCTTTTGACAAAGTCAAATGGGGAAACCAGATTCACTTACGTTACTAACTTATCAGCTGCAGTTATTCACTTAAGAACTGTGGCAAGAAAGGTGGTATAGTGACCAAAGTTACAATGGCATTGAAAAAAGTGACTGATGACCATTTTTCACACTTAGCGATCATTTTCACACTTAGTGACTGTTGCAGCATCCTCATGGTCACGTGATCAAAATTTTATATTTGTAAATTGTAGTTATGTTGAAATAAAAAAAATTACAATACTATTTTTGCGTTGTATGAAAATTTTTGTTGCTCCGTATAAAATTTTTAATCAAGCCCCCCCCCCCCCTTCGGTCAAAGATGTCCCTCTTTACCAATCTGAAAATCTGGTCACCTTAATTTTGAGACTAGATAAATTTGCCTTGTCCACCATTTTATGACTGTTCATCAACATAGTCTCACAATTCCAAATGTCTTCTTGTTTTGGCATAACAGCAAACAAGGTAAATATATACATTATGCTCTATTCAAATGGCTATTCCTATTTCTATTCTTATTCTTATTTTTGTTCTGTTTTGTTCTATTCTATGGAAACAAAGTAACATGGTTTCAATAAAAGCCTGGGAATTGAATTTAAGTGTGGATATGACAATATTTAAAGCTTTAGTCTACACAAGAGATAGAAACAGGTAGCTATTTGAATACAAGGAGCCAGAAATTAGCTGTTTTCATTCTTTTTGAAATGAGGGCAGTTAAATAGATACAAAAGAGAAAGGGAGTAAATGAAAAGGAACACACTTATCTTTTACATTTTTAAACTCTTGGCATGAAGAAACTAATCTACTGCTTCCTAAAATTTTCCATCTTTATACTAGTATACTTTATACTATACTATATACATGTTTTATACTTATGTCAAAGCTGAAGCCAAGAAATTCTGTCAAAAACTCCACTTTGAATTTTGATTAAAATTTCCTGCTTTAAAGTGGAGTTTTTGTCTGATTTTTATTTTCTGTTAGCTGACAAGCCAGGACACAGACTGTAATTATTCCAGCTGTGTCCTTCCTTTAGAAATGTTGAACTATCTGAAAAGGTTTTTACAGGAGAAAATTGAAAACACATCTGTTTTCTGTGTATATTTGTAGAAATATAAAATATTTTAAATAAGCAAAATATTTTATACTTCTACAGATAAACAAATATTTTTTAAAATGTTTAATAATAATGCATTAATAGTCAAAGTAAATTATAGTGAAAACTGACTCCTTTTCATTATTTAATTTCCATTTTATATATTTAATGGTTTTTTTGTTTAGGCATTTGTTTAGATATAATGTACAGATTTTCCAGTTTGGTGGTATTATTTATTATTTTAATAATTACATTTTATATATCTATCTATGTAACTTATTTTTCAGAGCATAAAACGTATAAGAAGCATCAAAGTTTTGAAGAGGCAAATTAAAAAAAAAGTTTTTGCACTCTTCAAACCTCCCCAAAACAGCCCATTTTTCATGAAAACTGGCCTTTTTTTTTAAAGAGCATGCAGAGCCCTTAGGAGTCTTGTAGAGTGCTCCTGAGGGGGGGAGGGGAACGAGCAAAATTGGCCCTTTTTTGCAAAAATGGGCCCTTTTTTGTCAAAAAAAGGGCATGGATAGCCTTTAGGTGGCTTATAGAGTGCTCCTGGGGGCTGAGGGCCAAAATTGAGCAAAAAACGGCCCATTTGTTTGCTCATTTCTACCCTCCCCAGCCCCAGGAGCTCCCTGAAGGCCTCCTAAAATCTATGCATAGCCATTTTGGTGAAGGGAGTGGGGTTTTGGGAGGCAAAAAAATGCTGTATTCAGTGTATAAGATGCACCCAGATTTTCAGCCTTTTTTTTTTGAGGGAAAAATGTGCGTCTTATGCTCCGAAAAATACGGTATGTATGTATGTATGTATGTATGTATGTATGTATGTATGTATGTATGTGATGCACCCAGATTTTCAGCCTTTTTTTTTTGGAGGGAAAAATGTGCGTCTTATGCTCCGAAAAATACGGTATGTATGTATGTATGTATGTATGTATGTATGTATGTATGTATGTATGTATGTACGTACGCATGCATTTGCTATGTACTCTAATGAGATCACTATATTTCCTAAGAAACTGTGGCAGTAGGCTGTTAGAATACATTCCAATGATTCTATTACAGACCATCCGCAACTATTCATTTAATGACCTTTCAATGGTACTGAAAAAAGTAACTTATGACCAGTTTTCACACTTACGACCATTGCAGCATCTTGCAGCTTGGCAACTGGTTCTTGTACTGTCCTGAAGTAATGTAATCACCATTTGTAACCTTCCCAGCTGTTTCTGATAAGGAAAGTCAATGGAGAAGCCATATTTGCTTAATAATGATTCCTGTAACAACTGCAGTGATTCACTTAATAACTGTGGCAAAAAAGGTCATAAAATGGGGTACAACTCACTTAATCGTCTTCTTTAGCAATGGAAAATTTGGCCTCACTTGTGGTCCTAAGTTGATGTCTACCTGTAATGAACAAATAAATTAACCATTATATTATCCATATGTAATAAAAATAAGCAAGAAATGAACAGATATCTATTTCCAAATATTTCTCTGAAATATTCATTTCCCAGTGTAGAGGAGAATCTTAATTCTGCAGTACAACTGCTCATTGGATTTACACAATTCTACTGATATTGTAAGGCTGAACAATCCTTTCATATTCATTTGTTTATTTTAAAATATTTTTCTTTTCTAAGTTTCTTAGTGATCGTTGGATGTCCCAACTCATAGTTTGAAAATCCAAAAAGTAAGGTGATAGTTAAGGTCTTCATTTTTGGAAAACAATGGGTATTATATAACTAATAGAATCATAAGGTTGGAAGTAATCTTTGACATTTTCTAGTCCAACTTCCTGTCCAATATGATTTCCTCAAACTATCCCAGGCAACAATTGTCCTACCGTTGTATGAAAACCTCCATTGATGGAGCATCCACACCTGAAGGCAGGCTTGTCCACTGCTTAATAGATCCCGTGGTCAGGAATGTATGGAAACTTCTCTTTCTTTTGAGTTTTAATCTCTGTCTGCACTCAGTGGGGAATCACAAATGTTTACCATATTTATATAACATAGTAAATATATTTCTCAAATTAGGCTCTGTAGCAGAGGGTTGAAGATAGATATTTTTTTTAAAGAAGAAAATCAAGCAACTATAGACCAGTCCATTCAATGTTGTTCCAGGCAAGTTGGTATAAATGGTAAACAAATAGTGCCAAAATAACCTAGGTAGACAGTGATGCTGATAGGGAATCAGCAAGGAATCCACAGATAAACAACCTTCTACAATACTTTTAAAAAAAATAATGTCACCAGGCATATTGATGGAAGTGATCCTTTACGTAGTTGGGAGTTTTAAGTGTTTGACATTCTATAGCAAAGATTTTGAAGTAAACTTTGGGGCATGGGATAAATGTATTATTTTTTTGGATTGTTATTTATGTTATAAATCACAAAGCAAAAAGGAGATATAAATGCTAATGTATTAACTTCTCAAGGATATGTTGTATGGAATTATTTAAGGAAGACCTGGGATGATAGGAATGGTAAAATGATCTACTTGGATTATTTTTAGAAGAAAGCACAGGAAAAAGCAGCTTGGATAAAGAAAAAAAAGTATTTTTAAAAAACACCCTACTTCTCCCAGGTTTCAAACCAGCAGTCTTCTAGCTAGTTTGGGAGCTTTGCAAAGGAGGAGTTACAGCCATTTTTCTATTAGAGAAATGGTAAGAACGAGTCTAAAATATACTGGAAAGAATTAGAGCAGTAATAAAGGATTTTATTTTATTCACTTTGCTGTGCCAGCCTGTATGTGCATCTTGATTCTATAAATTTCATTTTAAAGATGTGTACGTTTGTGTTTTTATGGTGGGGGAGTGGGGAAGAGAGATTTCCAGAAAAATCTACCCACAGGAAAGAAAATGATTGGTAATTGCTTTTCAAACAGAAAAATTTGGAAAGAACAACAGCATAAAAGTTGTTTAATAACATTTGGCAGCCAATGGCACAAATGGAGAAGCTCCATGTTTTTCAAATCAACAAGTTTTAGGTGTGTGGATTTCAACATGCCCATAATTCTCAGCCCATGTGGGGAATACTTTGTAAATTCACCAAAATGATTCAGTAGAGACAGATTTTTTTCAAACTAATTTACAGAAAAGCCAGCATGATCATAGAACAGGAACAGTTTAAGTAGCAAATTCTAGTTTGAAGTAATCAGAAATAAAAATCAGCCTGAAGATTCCAACGTGCTCTGTGTCCTGTTTTTAAAAGCAGGATATTTCTTATTAGGACCCAGAAATCTTATTTTCTAATAAATATTAGTTTATGTTCACCTCATCCTGCCACAAGCAAACTTGAAGTTGGGCTGCTTCAACAACTTCAACAACCATGGTTAAAAAAAGCATGGGTTACAAGAATATAAAGTCAGTCAGTAACTTCTAATACGGGTTAGAGCAAGGGTGTCAAACTGGTGGTTCGTGGGCTGGATGTGTCATGCACAGGCCACGCCCATCCCAGCTCTGCAAAAAACCCTGTGATACATCATGTGACGGAGTTTGAGTTTATTGAGTTTATTGGGATTTATAGGCCGCCCTTTTCCCTGAGGGGACTCAGGGCGGCTTACAACCACAAGGGAGGGGGGTGCAATGTCAAAAAAACAAAACAAAATGTGAACAAAGAAAAATAGTAAAAACACAACTTTCGTTCAGCAATCAAACACTCGGGCGGGTGAATTGGGAACCTATCCCCAGGCCTGCTGGGAGAGCCAGATCTTGAGGGCTGCGCGGAAGGTCTGGATGGTGGTGAGGGTACGGATCTCAACGGGGAGATCGTTCCATAGGGTCGGAGCTGCAACAGAAAAGGCCCTCCTCCGTGTAGTCGCCAGTCGGCATTGACTGGCAGATGGGATTCGGAGGAGGCCCAGTCTGTGCGATCTAATTGGTCGTAGGGAGGTGATCGGCAGAAGGCGGTCTCTCAAGTACCCAGATCCACTACCATGGAGTGCTTTAAAGGTGGTCATCAGTACCCTGAAGCGCACCCGGAGACCAACAGGTAGCCAGTGCAGCTCGCGGAGGACGGGTGTAACGTGGGCGAACCGCGGTGCGCCCACTATCACTCGCGCGGCTGCATTCTGGACTAGCTGTAGTCGCCGGATGCACTTCAAGGGCAACCCCATGTAGAGCCCATTGCAGACGGAAACATGACACCACGAGTTTGACATGTGTGGGTTAGAGTAAGTTATAATAGTGCAATATTTGATTTAGTGTATTAATAAATAAAATAAAAATCATTACCTAAACACATGCTAAAGTAGCATTTAATGGTTTTCATCCAACCAGTACAAAATTTTCCTTGATACTGTGTGCTTTGTTTTAATGTATGCCAACACAAATCTGTTTGATATTTACTAGGTTTATGCCAGACTTCTCAACTTGAGGCATTATTTGTCAATTTGGACTGTGTGTTATGGTCATAAAAGAGTGTTGTCATACCTAGTTGCTACACAAGATGCAGAGGACATTTTCATATGTGTATGTTCAACATGTTGCATCTTTTGCCAAAATAGCATTCTCAGTTATGATGAAATTCAGTCAGTGAATTGTATGTTTCTGAATTGCTGTGTGCCTTGACTGAGGGATTCGCTAATTATGATGATTGCTTAAGGGCAACACGGTCAAATACCCCAGAAGAAAAGAGAGGGAAGGGGAATTCTAATGTCACAAATATAATAAATGAAGAATAGATGAAGAATCCAAAATTAATTTAATAAGCAACAATACTCCTTATACGGTCAAAATTAAGCCCAGAATTATGGTAATAAATTTCTGTAGTTATAAGATGAGGCATCACATGAATGGAGTTGAAATTATAGCCATTTTTTATGTTGGTTATTAAGTAAATGGTGCAGTGGTTAAGTGAATCCATTTTCCCAATGGATCTTTTTTGCCAGGAAAGGAAAAAAAATCTTTCAAATCATAAGTCATGTGGCTGCAGGATGCTGCAAACAGCCGCAAAGGTGAGGATTGCCAAGCACCCAAAATGCAGCAGTGTGATTGTCGTCGTATGTTTGTGGGCAGCCACTGTAACTCCAAAAATGGTTTGCAAGTAGCTTTGAGGAAGTGTCTTGTAACTTGAAACGGTCATTAAAATCAACTATCATGAGCCGAAGGCTATTTGTAACAGAACATGTGTAGTTCCCAACCTTCCTGGCTTTGTGACCAGTGGAAGGAAGAAAGGGGATGATTCTGTGTGAGCGGCAAGCACGCACACACCTGGCTGCCGTTCGTGCAAGTGGGGATGTGCGTACGTGTGCTCAACTGCCACTTCCGCAGCCCAGTTCATAACAGCTGAAGGCAGGGGTGAAATCCAGCAGGTTCTGGAAAACCAGTAGCGGAATTTTTGAGTAGTCTGGAAAACTGCCAAATGCCACCTATATCTGGCCCCAGAGTGGGGTGGAAATGGAGATTTTGCAGTATCCTTCCTCTGCCCTGCCCACTAAGTCTCACCATGGCCACCAAGCCACGCTCACAGAATCAGTAGTAAAAAAAAAAGAATTTCGAAGAGGGAGGAGCCACGTCGCGATGACACATCACACAGACCTGACAGTCTGGGTCTGTCAATGAAACTTTTGTCTTTGGACGGTCCAGTAGGACCTAAACCGTCCCGAAGAGATGGCGACAGGGAAGCCAAAGCCTTGCTGGTCACAGGGACATCGCAAAGTCCCTGTTTGACCCAAGGGTAGCGCTTCCAACTGAGGACAAAGAGGCAGCCCCCAGGCTGGCATAGTCGGAGACGGCTCCTGAAGGAAGAGACGAAGCGAAAGCATTCCATCTGGTGAGGTTTTTTTCTCTTTTTTTACTTTTAGAAGATCCGTGTTAAGAAACTTTTTTTCTTAAAAAAAATAACAACTAGTCCCCAAAGTAAGAATAAAGTGGTGATTTTGACACTTATTGGACTGCTACTAGAAGATTTCCTGCTCTAGTTAGTAACGATGTTTTGTGGATTGAAGTAATTGCAACATTTCCTGTCTCCCTGCTTGTAGTCTATGGACTGATCTCTTTTTTCTATTTTTTTCCTTTTTACTACCTTTTTTTGTTGGCTAAATTAGATTTATTTTCTTACTTCAACAAATTTTTTCCTTCTATTGGTTAAAACTATATGAAAGATATTTAAGGGAAAGCAAAAAAAACCCCAACAATTGACTAATTATTGAATCTGCCACCTGGAAGCCAAAGTCTGAACTTTGTTTCTGTTTTGGTTACAATGTATCTTTTGTTCTGCTTCACTTGGTTTCACTGACCTTGCAATGGAAGGGTTTGGAAAAACTTGAAAAGCACGAAACTTGTTTTTCTTAGTGCTTCTGGTAAATATTTTGGCAAGGGAAGGAAAAAGACAAGCAAGAATAAAACCATCCTATTTTAAAAAACCTTGAAAGAACTGGTGTTTAAGATTCAAAATAAATACAGACACATTTCCTAAAATTTTGACAGGCTAGAGTGGCAGATTCCTCTTCCTATTTCTTTTCCTTTATATTTCTTTGCATTTTGAAAAATGGATCAATATTCAGAGGCAGAAAATTTAATAATCCAAAACATCCTGGCTGGACTTCAAAATATTGCAGAAGGACTTAAGAGATTTCACAAGAAATGGGACAGTTTATGGGGTGCTACAGTTAAAGAGGAGGGGGTTGGAGCCCCAGGGATTAAAGAAGAGAATGGAAATATAGAAAATAAAGACAAGATGTCAGATGAATCTATCAATGGACTAAATACGAGCGAAAGTGAAAAGAAAGGAAGCTGGAAAAGTGTTTTTGACAACTTGGAGCCTTTCTTTCAACTTCAAGATGCAGGAGAGAAAAAAAGAGTGAAAAAAATGGAACTAAAAAGACAAATATATCCAGAAACAAGTTTGATAACCAAAGTTAAGCCTACGTTAATAACAATTAAAGAGCAACGAAATTACATGAGAGATCTTTCAAGCTACAGAGTGAGGTGAGAAATGATAAATTCTGAAAAGATTCTAATAAGAGAGATGACACAGCTGCTGGCGAGAGAGAAAGATTTATTTTGCTACTGGAAGGGCACTGGTTGATAATGCCAATTGATGATAAAAATTAGTTAATTTTTGATGGTTAATAAGTAGGGATTTTAGTATTTTGTAGACTCTTATAGATTATTATTGAATATTTAGTCGCTAACATGTAATATATCATGATATTAACAATGAAAGGATAACCTTAATTAGGATAAATAACCAGGCCACAAATTGCAACTGAGATCTGGTAGAATGATAAAACCTATAAATTTGTGCTTTAGACCTTCTTATGAAGCTATAAATAATTTGGATTAGAATAAGAGCTGATGTGACGTAAATAGCAAACAACTTTTTTTTCTTTCCTTCTCTGTCTTTCTCTAATTACAATAATAAAAGGGAATGTTAATGCACATCTTGGAGATTTTCAATTAGAAATTTTAATTTGGAGTAGAAATGGCAAACAATTGGGGTTTTTTTTCTCCCTGTCTTTCAACTATAAAAACAAAAGGGAAGGTTAACATATATTTTGGTGATTATTAATTAGAAATGTCAATATTTTTTTCTTTTTTCTTTAGATTGTCTTTGATTTTAAATGGTCATTTCGTTAACACATATTAACAGATTGTTGTTTAGAGATTGTTGCTTTTTGATATGTTAGAGAGAGGAAATATAAGATGTCGTACTAATTGATTTCTCTATAATATCATATTTCATCCTACACTGAATCAGAAATTGTATTTTAGTCCCTAACTTTTATTTCATTGCATCACAAATTATTTTTTTAATTAAAAGTTTTAAAAAGGTTTTACAAATATTTATCTCCCCTCCCCCACGCGAACCCACCTCCCCTCCCCAACCTCCCAGAGCAAATACAGAGTATAAATCTTTAACAATCATATTCTAAAATAAAGTAACTGACTTAGCACCATCCCTCACTTGTACTTTAACTCCCCTTTTGTTAAACTAACTCTAAACAAATTATATCATTCCTTGCTCTTTCAATCATAAGCTATCTGGAGTTTCTTAGTTCCATATTTATTTTGAATATAATCAGTCCATCTTCTCCACTCCAGCCTGTATTTCTCGTCTGAATGATCCTTGAAACATATTGCATCACAAATTAAAAGCAACAGAAAAACACATAAGCAATAGCTGCAACAATAGCTATTTATTAGCATAACACTTTTCTTAAAGATCTCGTAACAACTGAAATATATACAAAGTCTTACAGCATTTACACATTAAAAAGTTTCCTATTAGCTGACGAAGTATAAGATAGTGCTGCAAAATACTTCAAAGCATGAGTAATAATAGTAATAATAATAATGAAATAGAGCACTGCACTTTGAACTTCTCTGCTATGCACCACAACTGCCACATTGATGTGACAGTTAAACCATTGGGAAGACACAAGTTTGTAAAAAAAAAAAAAGTGTAACAGATTGACGTGCAGCACTGAACACTGGAGGGATGGGAGTAAGGGACAACCAAAAATAAAGCTACGTACTGTCATATTTTTACAGTTCCTAGAGCTGTAACAAACTTCCACAGCCTTAAGATATAACATATTTAAGACAACATAATGACACTTTCTCAGATATAATTCAGCTATATTGTGTGTTACATTTTTGGGTAAGAAGTTCTTACACTGCTATGGCTGTGTATTTCCATTTTCTATTCATGAAATGCTCAAACAGGTCTACAAAAATGTAGTCAGCAGCAGGAGCTTGTAATCATGATGTGCTTTGTCTATTTTAAAGGCATTCAAGATCAGCAAACAGGATTTAACAACTCCCATCAAAAGTTTAAGACAAGGAACCTTCCTTTAAAGGCATCATCATTTTCATTGTTCACTATCTTAGTTGCTTTCCAAAAAATAAAAATAAAATAAAAATAAAATTGCCTATTATTAGGAAAACTAAGATATGACAGATCTTTTTCACATCACAATCCACAATAGTAGTTTTAAAAATCTGTAACACTTTCATAACCACTTATAGTATTTATAAAAAGATCATAGGAAGAGTGCATGTATGAAGGGGTCTCTGGTTAGAATATTAAAACAGAGAACCTTGGAACACAGCTTGAAAAGAAAAACAACAAAGAATGAAACAAGAGGCATTATGCATTGTAGGTAACAGAAACTTCATTTGATTCACTTTTTCCACAACTACTATGCGGTTCTAGCTAGGGGGTTATAATTATCTTATTTTTGCAATGTCTCATCATTTTCTTTCTTAAGCAAATTAAGTTGTGCTTAAAATACAAAAAGTGGCCAAATGTAAAAAAAAAACCCCACACAACTTCAAGAGACTACAATCTATTATAAAGAAGCCATATTACCATTAAATGTAAACAATTTATTTAAAGACAAAAGCCCTGTTTAGATTCTGGTCTTAAACTTTTGGCAGATAATGTGTGTATGCTCAGCCAGGCTCTGTAGCTAGTTATTATTCAAGTAGAAGCCAGGTCAGTTCACATGTTGACAGGCATGCAACTTGAAAACATTGCACAACAAGGGACATAAAAAGAGATCTGAGAAGTGTATTAAGACTTCAAGTAGACTTCACAATCCTTCACAACTGAATATACACAAATTAGTTTTTCTTTGCCACCCCCTCCCCTTCCCATAACTCACTCACACGTGGGACACTTTCTGTGACTCCCTAGCTTGTTTAATGCTGTATAACCACTTGATGATTCTGGCATTTCTTTCTATTGCAGAAATACCATATGGCACACGGTCATTGGCACTGTCATCATTTCTAAGGTCACTGTTGCTGTCCTGAGACTGTTCACAGTCTGAACTGATCATACTTGCACTGCGAAAGTTGAGAGAGATAATGTCAGAGTTAGCCCTTGCAAAGTTTTCCATTCCAAGATTTTCAAGCTCTTCAGGATCAAGTCCACAGTAGTTAAAGAACCTTTCAACGTCTGCATCAACTCGAAAGTATCTATCACTTAAGTCCGACTTCGATCGTTGAAGGGAAGGTCTTCTGCTTACTCCACAAGTTGATTCCACTGAATCCATCTCTGGTGATTTCAATGTAGTGATGGTTGCAATTTTGGGTTTTGGAGGCAGAGGTGGAGCTGAACTACTGCAGGGTATTGCTTTTAAAGGTTTACCACTGGATACTTTTCTAATGTCTGAGGAACTATGCGAAACATGCAAGAAAGATTCTGCTGATTGTTCCAGTAGCCTTCTATTTATACTGGAGCTGCTTTCTTGCGGACTGTTAGAACCGTGGGTGGGATAAACCTTTAGGGATTCTGCAAATGAGTGACGATTTAAATCTCCTGTATCAGATTTGAGGGGAGGCCAATTTCGCGAACTGTGTTTGTGACCTGAACCTGAACTGGAGCCCTCTGAACTGTTTATAATGTTCTTCAAAATTTCCAACTTCAGGTTCTCTCTCTGGACACCACTCTCAGTCTTTGCATTGTTGCTAAATACTTTCAAGGTAGGGCTGCTCAAGGCTCGCTTAGCTGCAGGGCAAACTGGCGGCTTTGGAAGCACTGCTGGCTTCACGGGTTCTTGTTTGGCATTGATGACTTCTTGGCTTTTCACATATTTTGCCTTGTCAGCTTCCAGCCTCTCCACAGCACTAAGTCTTTTTGGATTAGGCTCCGTTTGCCTGCGGAAATAATCAGGTCCTTTGTTTAGAATGCGGAGAGGAACAGCGGAAGTGAAAGTGATGGCAGGACTGACAGGTTTGACCATGCTACCTGTCTGTAGTGTTTCTGTAGGCATGTTTGGTGGATTTTCCCCCGCAGCCGTTTTGAATTCCTTTCTGGGATCTTCTAAATGCACGGTGCAGAAACATGTATATTAAGCACAATGAATAGCAGATGGACCTTGGAATCTGAAGGTTACCAGGAGAAGCAGCAGTGCTTCATTTCACAGTTCGTTAAATATCAGGGATGTTTCCTTCTTTCTTGCCCCACACCCTCCACCCCTCCCCAGGCGGCTTTTGTACAAACAAGCCACCAGAAATAAGCCACTATTAATCTTGCTCTGTTGGTTTCTTTCTTCTCACTGAAGGATGCGGAAGTCTCTGCGGTTTCTTTGTGTTCCACTACAAGCAGTGATCTGAAACATAAAATAGCCAACCACATGTTAGCAATGGTGTGTGATATCACCACTGTAGCAACAGAGCCTTTTTTTCTTTCCCACCCCTTCATTTGCTAGCTGAGCTAAAGCAGTGGGTCATTCTAGCTGATGCGTTTCATCACACCAACACTGAAAAGCATGCCTTTTACTAAGACTGTAAGCAAAGTAAGGATTACTGCTCTTCTATTCAGGTATAAGCATGCATTTAATTGTGATACTAGTTTCTCACAATTTAAGTCAAGGGTTAATTTAAATGATCTAAATATTATAGTTACATAATTCCAAGCTTATACTGCATACATAATTTACAGTATATGGCTTCTGGCTTTTTCAAAGCTGTGTCTATCGTTTGAGTAAGCAGGCAGAGTGAAACAAGCTTTAGCTAAAAATAAAATGTCTTTTCTCTTCTCTTTTATATCCGTAAGATAAAAGAAACCAGAACTGTAGGAGTTTGGGAGCTTGTTATATAGTTTATACTAAAAACAGTTTATTTGGTATTTTTTAAAAACACATTTTTTTATGCATGCATAGAATACAAATATTTCAGATGATCTTAAGATCAGAATAATATTTATTTTATGGAACCTTTTTTTAATGACAAACATTTCAACTAAGAAAATATAGAAAACTAAATATGACTATATGAAACAGCTTTGCAAATGTAGGGGGCCTTCTCTTATTTCTTTTGCATATTCTGCCTGCCTTCTCCCCCTACTATTTCTCTTTATGTTCCTTCAAAGCTCCCATTCCAGTCTTTGCCTCCATCTGCCCTTCCTGTAAATCTTATATTTTCATTATCTGTTGTTTCTAGTCAGAAATAGATGCCTTCCTTTCAATTAGAAACTTTGATAACCAAAAGAGGAGGGAAATAGTTGTGAAATTGGAAAGCTATAAAGTATTACTACTATATTCTGTCTCTGGGACAGATGCTACTAAGATAATTGAAAGACAGGATTTCTGACAGACAAGCAAGAGTTTATCAAATAAAACATAATTACAACTTGATTAGTAACCATTTAATTATTTAGTACCATAAGGAATTATTAGCCATGAAAAAGCAATGCAATATTTGGTATATTGCTACAAGATACATATTTATGATTAGCTAATGTTAGGGGGGGGGGAACAACATGACAAATCTATGGTCTTCACAGTACTCAGTGACTGCTATGAGAAGACATAATTCCAGTCTAGGTAGATAATTTATTTATGCCAGTATGGTAATTGTGTGTGTCTATGTATGTATGTGTGTATATTCAAACACACACACACACACACACAAATATATATATATATATATATATATATATATATATATATATATATATATATATATATATATATATATATATATATATATATATATATATATATATGTGTTATTATTTGTGCTGATAAATAAATAAAGGAAGACTAGTATAGATCTATACTATAGATTAGACTAATATCTATAGATTATTTATCAGCACAAATAATAACACAAATATAACAAAGGCAACAGTAAAAATATTGGGTTTCTGTCTGGATGGACTCTTGTGACGAGCCTAATGACAGAGAGTGGAAGTGTGACCTTCCTCCCACACTTGGGCATACCAGGGGTTGTGACTTTAAGTATATATATATATATAATGTCACAACCCCTGGTATGCCCCAATTATGGGAGGAAGCTAACTGCTTCCATTATCTGTCTATCGGCTCATCACAAGAGACCATCATGACAGAAACCCAATATTTTTATTGTTGCCTTTGTTACATTTGTGTTGTATTTGTGCCTTGATTTATTTATCAGCACAAATACAACTCACACACACACACACATGTATGTATATATATGTATATGTATATGTATATGTGTATGTATGTATATATATAGGTAGGTAGGTAAGTAGATAGCTAGCTAGCTAGCTAGCTAGCTAGATAAGGGTGGAGAGCTTGTGACTTAGAGGTTATTACAACTGCCTAACATGTAAAATAGCACAAGTTCAGTTCAGTTCAGTTCAGTTGCGTTTATTTATAGGCCGCCCTTTTCCCTGAGGGGACTCAGGGCGGCTAACAACTTATGGGAGGGGAAGACATACAATGACATAAAAACACAGTATATAGTTAAAATCAAACAACATTCATTCAACATTCGGGCGGGGGCAAATTATGGTCTTTACCCCCAGGCCTGGCGGGATAGCCAGATCTTGAGGGCTGTGCGGAAGGTCTGAAGGGTGGTGAGGGTACGAATCTCCACGGGGAGATCGTTCCAGAGGGTCGGAGCTGCTACAGAAAAGGCTCTCCTCCGCGTAGTTGCCAGCCGGCACTGGCTGGCAGATGGCACTCGGAGGAGGCCCAATCTGTGGGATCTTATGGGTCGAGAGGAGGTGATTGGCAGGAGGCGATCTCCCAAGTACGCAGATCCACTACCATGAAGGGCTTTATAGGTAGTAAGAAGCACCTTGAAGCGCACACGGAGATCAACAGGTAGCCAGTGCAGCTCGCGGAGGATAGGTGTTATGTGGGTGAACCGGGGTTCAAATCCCAATAAGGGTACGGCTGGCAAATGAGAGCTAAATAGCTTGAAATAGATCTATACTAGTCTCTCTTCATTTATTTATCAGCAAAAAAATGCTGATATAAATATATATAGCAAGTTTTATTAGGTAGCATTTATTATGTAACTGTTTGGTATTAAAGGGGTAATAAAGCAAATGTCTCATTTAAGATTGCAGTAATAACTCAAGTTATTTTTAATGATGCTTATTTAAATATATTAGACTCTCAGGGAGAATGTTAACTTTTCCCTTCAAACAAATGATTTGATTTTCCTTATACTGTCTCATCTCGATCTTCAGCTTTAAAATATTCCATTTCAACCCTCTGTGAAGTAATACAGAACAACAGTGTTGTCATAAACCACAATTATCTATGATTAATTTACCTTATCATAAATTAAAATCCTTTCATGTTTCATTATTATACATGAGAGGTACATGAAGCCAAGAAGTAACCTTTTCATGGCTAAATTAACTTCTTACTGTCATAATGCATCTCATTTGTTTGAATAAATAAACAAAAGTACTTTTCACAATAGAACATTTCTTTGTTCTCAAACAATGATAAACTATATAAATATTGCTCTTGGTTTCTTTTTATAAAATAGTTTCCTTGCACATAAACTGGATTTATGAAGGAACCCCTAAAATGAAGGGGGAGAGCTCAAATATGAAGGTTTCCAAACTATTCAGTATAGAGAAATTCAAAAGGAAAGATTTTCTTCAGAACAAATAGCATAGCAAACCATTCTTACTCATGGCAATGTTTTGTTTTTGCAATACAACTTCCAAGTACAAATCTGTATACAGAGCTTGTTTTAAAAAACAACAACAGAAAACAAGACTAAACAGATTGCTCCTACAATTGAAGAGTGCAATGAGTATAAGATCCCTCAGGTATTATTTCCCCCTCCCCCCAGCAATTATAGTTGATTGGGGAAAAAAACGTGACAATAGGATGACCAAGGTTATTAGTACATCTTACTTACATAATATTAAGGCCGTCAGAAGAACTCATCTAAAGAAAAAAAAATAGAAGTGCTAAAATTGAAAATTCTGTTTTATGGAATAAAAGCAGTATTTCTTTACCTTGGCAACTTTAAGCTGTGTGGACCTTAACTCCAGGAATTCCCCAACCAGCATATTTATTGGGAAATTCTGGGAGCTGAAGTCCACCCAATTTAAAGTTGTCAGGGTTGAAAAACACTAGAAAAGGAAGAAATGCAGTTTGAGACACAGAATTTTAATTTCACTGTGGCCCTATCATTACTGACTAGTGATTTAGGGATTTGGACAAACTTTGATAAACTATCTAGATGCTGCAAAAAATGCAAAATCTATGTTGGAAAGGTACTGAAAACAAAATCAGTAGTATAACTTTTGTACAAATCTACAGAGCAACAATCGTTGGAATAGAACTCCGCAACACCCCTGGATCAGAATAAAGTTCTGAATACCACCTCACAAAAAGAACTGAGAAAGAACGTTGGTTCTTACCTGAACGTTTCTTTTACGTAGATTGGCAGGAGGGTCTATAGCTCAGTTTAGTCACAGCCTAATTGGTCAGGACACTGAGAAAAATTCTTAAAGTATCCTTCCTTCCCTATTGGCTCTCAGTTTCCTCTCAGTCTTTGGTCCAAGCACTAGCTTCGGCTTCTTTGAGGTATTGAATTTTGTTCTTATTTCTAATTCGATTGATTGGATATTTTAAATTTCTTTAAATTTTTGGACTGTTGGTCATAGAGTCCTTCCTTCCCTATTGGCTCCCAGTTACCTCGAGGTTGAATGAAGAAAGTTGCGAAAACATCATGCAAGAAAGACAAACAACATACCCCCTGACCACCCCTCACCCGCTCCAACCTAGGGCGGGATGTAGCCCCTCCCGCCAATCTACATAAAAGAAACATTCAGGTAAGGACCAACATTCTTTTTCCTGTAGTTATGGTGGGAGGGGCTGCAACTGGGACATATCCAAGCTAGGTCCCAGGGCGGGATGTTGACTCTGGGGGAGGGGAGATCGCTACCTATTGAAGAAACCGATGTCCAACAGACACGTCAACCGAAACGAAATGGTCTAGTATCGGATAAAGTATTGGAAAAGCCCAGTTGGCTGCCCTACAGATATCCTCCAGAGGGGCCCTAGTGGCCCATGCAGCCATGGTAGCGTCACGCCGCATGGAGTGGGCCATAATCCCTTGGGGGGGGGGGAGGTTTGGCCTAAGGCTTCATAAGCTGCCGTGATGGCCTGGCATAACCATCTGCCTATCGTGGCAAAAGAGACCCTAGCTCCCAGAGTGCTGGGCTGAAAGGAAAGGAAAAGGTCCTCTGACCGCCGGAAGAGAAATATACGCCTGAGATAAATGTGCATAGTGTGGTGGACATCAAGTCAGTGTCAAAGGTGTTCCCTCTCATGAGAAGGAGGGACAGAAGTTAGGGAGTATAACCTCCTGCGATTTGTGAAAGATGGAATTGACCTTTGGGAGGAAGGTCGGGTCCAGTCTAAAGATGACCCTATCTTGGTGGAATTGTCATCCTTGGGTGACAGTGCCCCTAATTCAGAGATTTGTCGACCTGAGGTAACAGCGATGACAAATGTAGGTTAAAAACCTGAGGTGTACTGGTCTTTATGGTTCAAACGGCAGCCCTGTGAGAGCCCTAAGGACTAGGGAAGGACTAGGGAAAGGTCCCACATGGGAAACCGATGCACTGGGGGAGGGCACAGATTCACTGCCCCTTTAAGGAACCATTTGACTAAAGGGACTTGGGACAGGGAGAAATGGCCATCCCCCCCCACCAGGGCAGAGGATAGTGCAGCTATCTGCCTCTGTAAGATGTTATGAGAGAGACCTTGGTCTAAGCTGTGTTGTAAGAATTCAAACATTTGGGTGACTGAAGCGGTGGTCAGAGAAAGATTGAATCTCTTACACGTCGACAAGAACAAACGTTGACCACATTGAATTATAGATTCGTGTGGTCGACGGGCGCCTAGAGGCTTCAATGGTTGAGATGACCTTGGCTGACAGATTAGCGTCTTTTAGAAGAAGGCGCTCAAGTGCCAGGCACTCAGGTGGAGCCACTGGGGTCCTGGGTGGAACAGGCAGAGGGCAATCTCCTCCTGAGGAATTCTCCATGGGGGAGACATGGATAGTTGGATAAGGTCCGCAAACCAAGGTCGTCTTGGCCAATATGGGGCTACCAGAATGATGTTTGCCGTGTCTATCACTATCTTCCTCAGGGTCCCCTGGATTAAAGGGAGAGGAGGAAAGGCATAAAGAAGGCCCAGAGGCCATGGACTTCTGAGGGCATCTGTCCTGTCTGCATTTCATGCTGGGAAGCGGGAGAAGAACCGGGGCAGTTGAGCATTGGCTGGGCTTGCAAACAAGTCCACCAGTGGGGTGCCAAAGTGGTGGCAAATCCTGTGGAACAGTTCTGGGATCATCTGCCACTCGTTGTAGTTGACTGTCGCCTGGCTCAGCCAATCGGCCTGATGGTTGGCTATGCCCGAGATGTGCTCTGATGTTATTGATGCCAGGTTCTTCTCTGCCCAGAGTATGAGTTTCTGAGCTTCCAGCCAGAGGCACTTGGAATGAGCCCCCCCTGACGGTTTATGTGTGCCTTTGTGGCTACATTGTCCGTTAGAAGGAGCACAATTGAGTCCCAAAAATGAAGGAGGGCCAGGAGAGCTGCCTTCAGCTCCAGCCAATTTATATTGTGGTCAAAGTCTGAGATTGTCCAATGACCCTGTGCCAGCTTGGATTCCATCAGGGCCCCCTAGCTGTAGAGGCTCACATCTATCGTGATACGATCCGGCTCCCAAATGTTGGATCCGCAACACAGGGATGGAGACAACCACAATCTTAGGGACCAGCGAAGGCCCGGTGATAGGGTGACTGTCAATTCCCCGAAGAGGTTGGGTCTGGTGTAAGGGGCCACTGCCAAATTCCATTTGGACTTGTTGTCCATTTGCCAGTTGCAAAGCCACAAAAGATGCCTGGACGTTATCGAGATGCAAACTTGATAGAATCTAGAGTGGCATCCACAGAGAACTGCATGGTCGAGATAATTTTGGTGAGCTCTTGTGAAGATGCTCATCCTGAATCAAGATGCAGTCCTGTAACTGGCACAGCCACATAATGGTGGTGCGATTAAAATAGGAAGCAGCAGTGGTCGATTTAATAGCCCAGGTTGAAGCATTGAAATTCTTATGTAAAGTAAGTTCTGCACGTTTGTCGAACTTTAGTTTATCAGCTACATTCCCTGAGGCCACAGTAGAAACATTAGCGAGAAGAGCAATAGGAGAGTCTACAGTTGGCAATTGAAGGGCCTGGGAGAAAGCCTGCTCCATATTATAGAAGTGGTGGTCATTGCTCCCCGGATTGGGCAAAGTGGAAGGCTGAGCCCACTGGTTTTTGACCACTTCCAGAAACAGTGGAGGGACTGGAACTTCCTCCTTATCCATAGTGGGATGGATCCCTATGTTGGGATCCCTATGTTGGGACACAGGTGGAGCCCCTGTACCAATCTGAGGAGTCTTCTTCACCTTATGCAGAAGAGGTTTGAATGCCGGGGGGGAAAAGAGGCCAAGAAAGGCTGGGGGATCAGGAGGGATGGTGTCCTCGTCCTCAGAAAACCCCAGATCTGGATGTGCACCCTCCCCTAGTACTGAGCCCTCGCTAACCACCGATGGAGGACCTTGACCACGAGAAGAGGATGGAGATATAGGGTGCCTGGAATCAGAATGAGGCCTTGCCCCCCCTGCAAAGAGCGTTCCTGTTGGGAAATGCAGAAGAAATGAGTCTCCTGATACTTTCAGGCAGGAGCTCGAGATCTTCCAGGTCTTCATCCGAAGGCCCAAGTGTTGAAGGACCCTGGAGTGCTAGGTGCTAGGTGTGAAGCTGAGAGGTACTCCTTGGACCCCCCTTCCAATGGATCTCTTCCCCCCTCCCTATACCATCTTGGACAGATGGATGGGAGGAGAGGCCACCTGTCTGCAAGGTATAGCAGGAGAGATAGAAGGGGAGGAAGGGATAAAGCCTCTAGGAGGAGAGGCAGAGTGTTGAGGACTGGGCCTCACTGGGGACCTGGATCTGCAAGGAGATTCAGGCGTAGTAGTCTATGCTTGTTTCTCTGCCCAGGCACTTGCTTTTCCAAGGCCTTCTGCCTTCTTAACACATGTCTCACAGCAGCTCTAGCGTGACCTGAGAAATGTGCGCACGACAAAAGCATGCTGACAAAACCGTGGTGCTAAAACCGCAACGTCATCAACGCAACGTTATCAATGCGGCGACAACAGTGCGGTGACAGAAGCGCGATTTAAGTTAAGGTAAGGGTTAGGTTTAGGGTTAGGTTTAGGGTTAGGTTTACAGCGCGCTTCTGTCGCCACGCTTCAGTGCTCATTCATCGGCGCGCTTTAAAACTCACGGTTTTGTCACCGCGGTTTAGTCGGACACACTTTTGTCATTCGCCCTTTTGTCGGTGAACCCAGCTCTAGAAGGGTGGTGGTCAGCAGATGGACTGGCAGCCGCTGCCATGATTCTCAGTCTGCCCTGGCCTTCCTCTGCCACCTCACTATGGATCCCCATAGGAGCCTGTGCTGACACGGGAACTGTGGAGGCCATGCCTCACTCACGTGACTTGAGCTTGGTGGTAATCTGTTCAGGAGCCCGCCGGCCTCGATCTATGGCCACGTTGCGGGCTGTGGCCAACAGGAAAAATCACCTGCTGGCCTCAATTAATGGCTGCGATACAAGCCTCTGCCTCAGAAAATGGCCGCTTCCACAAGGTCACCCCAAAATGGCTACCGCGCCTCATGGCAAGAAGATGAGGCTGCCTGGTGCAATGGCTCTAAGGCAATGGCCTCGCGGCGAACTGAATCTCTCTCTTTGGTCTCCTTTGTGAGTACAGCAGATTGGAGCCATGGCGCCAATTACGAGCTGCGGAGCTGCCTTAAAAGCCGTGGCTGCTGTTCAAACCGTGGCGCGCTGTTTCTGAGCCATGGTGGCCGCTCAATTAGTGGCATGCCTTTACAAGCCACAACGAGGTTCTTGAAGCCGCGATGGAGCTTTTGAAGCCACGGCAAGGCTGTTAAAGGTGCGGCGCTCTGGAGACTAGAAGCAATGAAGGATGAAGCAGAGACACCGTCCCCTTAAGCCTCAGATTGTGCTCGGCTGCAAATGGGAGCCTGTCACCCAGGGACACCCAGGGACTGGGCAGAGCACCCCCAGGCCCAGAGGTAGGAGACCAGGGCACTCCTACCTCCTTATGAGGCTGACAGCTCAGACTCTATAGCCAGCAGTCCAAAAATTTAAAGAAAGTTAGACTATCCAATCAATCGAATTAGAAATTAGAACAAAATTCAATACCTCAAAGAAGCCAAAGCTTGGACCAAAGATAGAGAGGAAACTGAGAACCAATAGAGAAGGAAGGATACTTTAAGAAATTTCTCTCAGTCTCTGGACCAATCAGGCTGTGACTAAACCCAGCTGTAGCCCCTCCCGCCATATCTACAGGAAAACAGCTGGAACACATGCAGGAAAGAAAGAATAACCAAAATAATTTGAAGTTAAAAAGCTTTCTCCACAAAAAAGTTATAATCTTCAAGCTTTTTAGCTTTTAAAATGGCTAAATAAATAAGAAATCATGATGTTTATATTTAATTATAAATCAATTAAGTAATGATTCAGCATGGACAACATTATCAATTAAGAATGTAATGTATCATTTGAATATGCAGTAATGGTTGCTTAAGTTTACCAAGTGATTAAACAAAGTCAAGGGGGAGAAGAATATCAATATCCATACATCATGATAAATATGTACCACCTCTAAGCACAAGAACAACTTATTTCTCAGTATCAAATATTCAGCGATGAACAGTCAAGTTATTCCTTGACTTGCATGGAGACTCTCTGTAAATCAGTTACGTTGCTACATACAGTTCAGAAGATTTAAGAATAAACTGTCTCTCAGAAGTTCCATCCAGGTTTTGAATGCAGAAAGTACCAGAAAGTTTTCAATTTGTAGGGAGAGACAAATCCTGTCTCTCATCAATTTCTATATACAGTTCAAAATTTGCAAAGTGATAACTCTGAAGATTCCAGCTCATGTGAAACTGCTTCTTTACCTAAAAAAGCCACAAGTTATACTGTACCTGGAGAGGAACTGCTCAAAACCCCTATATATCAGAACATATATTATGAACCAAGCATAAGTAACCAGAGACACTTGTCTCTGAAATATTGCAAAATTATTAAATCACCAGTGTCTGTCCTACCACATCTCCCTATCCCAGGAACTTGGAAAGTATTTGATAGGTAGACAATTACAAAATCCAGTCTAAACATCTCGCTGACTATACAACCAACAATAATACTGTGCTAAAATCATGCTTTGACAATGGGAATTGATGTGTGCCAAGTTACAATAAAAGTCATTTAAATGGGTATAAAATAATAGCATATTTATCATTACTTGCTATAAAATAACAATGCTTCTTTCTGTTCTTTACTTCCTATAAAATTAAAGCACCAGCTATTCACATATATAATGAATTCTAATGAATTCGCTGTTGAATTTCCTATTAGAAGTATAATAATGCAAATTTAATTTATTGAGAGTACTGTTTTCCAGCTCTACAAATATTCCTTTGGCTCCATTATTTTTTATTATAACTTTTGATTTTCATTTTTAAAAAATTCTTCTTGAGAAAATCTATCTCAAAATAAATCTCAAATAAATAAGACAGTGATGTTCACTAATTATATTCATTACATTTAACTGGGAAATGTGCATTCATACAGAATACACATTTCAAAAGTTTTTTTAATATCAATTATCTGTCTTCAATTTGCCAAATAGATTACAATTCCCAAATTTTAGATTTCATTACAATATTAAAATATATGTATATATGTGTGACACACAGAGATTGGGTCTCAAAGCATGCAAGTACCCAATTTATAACTTTTCTCATTTATTCTTCAATCACCTCAAGAAAACAGTATATGTTATATACAGTATGAATAGGGAAAAGAAAAATGGTGCAGAAATCTGGCTGCAAAATGGTGCTGAGAAAAGATTGCCAATATTTGGACAGAAAATAATTTGAATTTGCGTTTGAGTTTAATAAGATTTGTATGCCGCCCACTCCCTTGGGACTCTGGGTGGCTTACAGACAAGGTAAAAAGAAACATTTAAAAATTAAATAAAAAATACAATTATTAAAATTCCACATCATGCATTCCGTCTAAGTGGGGCTGGATATTAATCAACAGCCCCAGGCCTGCCGGAACAGCCAGGTCTTGGTGGCTTTGCGAAAGGCCGGGAGAGTGGTAAGGGTCCGGATCTCTGCAGAAAGATCGTTCCACAGGGCCGGCGCAGCTACAGAGAAGGCCCTCCCCCAGGGGGTCGCCAGCCGGCATTGTCCGGTCGACGGCACCCGGAGGAAGCCCAACCTGTGCGATCTTGTTGGTCATTGGGAGGTAAGTGGCAGGAGGCGGTCTCTCAGGTAGCCAGGTCCTAAACCATGTAGGGCTTTAAAAGTAACGACTAGCACCTTGAAGCGCATCCGGAGACCAATGGGGAGCCAGTGCAGCTCGCGGAGGATGGGTGTAACATGGGTGTATCTAGGTACACCCAATATCGCTCGCGCGGCTGCATTCTGGACCAACTGCAGTCTTCTAACACTCTTCAAGGGCAGCCCCATGTAGAGCGCGTTACAGTAATCCAGTCTTGAGGTGACAAGGGCATGAGTGACCATTCGAAGTGCCTCCTGGTCCAGGTAGGGCTGCAACTGGTGCACCAGGCGAACCTGGGCAAAAGCCCCCCTGGTCACAGCCGACAGATGGTGTTCTAATGTCAGCTGCAGATCCAGGAGGACACCCAAATTGCGGGCTGTCTCTGAAGGGTGTATAATTTACCCCCCAGGCTAAGAGGTGGAATGTCTGGACTATTCTTGGGAGGCAGCATCAATAGCCACTCAGTCTTGTCTGGATTGAGTGCAAGCTTGTTCGCTCCCATGCAGACCCTGACAGCCTCCTGGCACATCACTTCCACTGCTTCACTGAGTTGGCATGGGGCGGACAGATACAACTGAGTATTGTCCGCATATTGGTGATATTTGATCAGCGGCTTCATGTAGATATTAAATAGGAGGGGGGGACAGGACCGAACCCTGCAACACCCCATATTTGAGGGGCCTAGGGGTCAATCTCTGTTCTCCAACCAACACCGACTGCGACCTGTCCGAGAGGTAGGAGGAGAACCACCTTAGGACGATGCCTCCCACTCCCACCTCCCGTAACCGTCGCAGAAGGATACCATGTTCGATGGTATCGAAGGTCGCTGAGAGGTCAAGAAGCACTAGGATAGAGGAATGTCCTCTATCCCTGGGTCACCAGAGATCATCGATCAGCGCGACCAAAGCAGTTTCTGTGCCGTAACCAGGCCTGAAACCCGACTGAAAGGGATCCAGATAATCTGCTTCATCCAAGGTCCACCGGAGTTGAAAGGCCACCACCTTCTCAACAACCTTCCCTAAAAAAGGGAGATTGGAGACTGGAGGGTAGTTGTTTAAGACGGCTGGGTCCAGGGAAGGTTTCTTAAGGAGGGGTCTCACCACCGCATCCTTTAGAGGGTGCGGGAAGGATCCCTCCCGCAGAGAGGTGTTAACAATCCTCTGGAGCCAGCCGCGCCTCACCTCCCTGCTGGTCGAGACCAGCCAGGAGGGACATGGGTCCAGTAAGCAGGTGGAGGCACTCACCGCTCCCATGGCCTTGTCCACTTCCTCAGGAGCGACAAGTTGAAATTCGCTCCACGAAATCCGCTCAAGACTTTCCCCCGGCATCTCGGCTCGTACCGTCCAAGTGGAGTCCAGGTCCGTCCGAATCCGAGCGATTTTATCTGACAGAAACTGAACAAATTCCTCAGCTCTACCTTGTAAGGGCTCGCCCGCATCCCTCCCTTTCAAGAGGGAGCGGGCTATCCTAAACAGGGCGGCTGGGCGAGATTCTGCAGATGCAATAAGAGCGGAAAAATGCGCACATTTTGCCACCCGTATCGCCACTAGATAAGTCCTAATGAAGGCTCTTAATTGTGTTCTGTCAGATTCGGAGTTACTGGCCCTCCAGCGTCTTTCTAGGCGTCTCTTTTGGCGCTTCATCTCCTGGAGTTCCTCAGTGAACCAAGGAGCCCTTCTGGATCCACTGCCGCGGAGAGGCCGTAAAGGCGTAATCCAGTTTAGAGCCTCCGCCGCCACTGTATTCCAAGCAGCGACCAAGGACTCCGCCGGAGTGTGGGCCAGAGAGTCAGGTATCTCACCAAGTGCCGTCTGAAATCCCGTAGGGTACATCAGGCACCTGGGGTGGAACCACCTAATCGGTTCCCCCTCCCTACAGTGGGGGATTGGTTTCTGAAAGTCGAGCCTCAGTAGGAAGTGATCTGACCCATGACAAGGGCAAGATCTTAATGCCCTTCAAATCTAGATCACGTCTCCACTGCTCCGAGAGAAACACGAGGTCGAGCGTGTGACTCGCTGTATGAGTCGGACCCTGAATTACCTGGGTTAAGTCCATGGCTGTCATGGAAGCCATGAACTCCTGTGCCCCATCAGAGCGTTTGCCGAACGACCGCAGATTGAAATCCCCCAGCACTATAAGCCTGGGGAACTCAACCGCCAGCTCGGCTACTGACTCGAGGAGCACAGGCAGGGCTGTTGTAACACTGTTGGGAGGTAGATACGTTAGAAACAAACCCACTTGAACCCCAAGGTCCAACTTCACCAGCAGAGACTCACAGCTGACAATCTCCGGAGCAGGGATCCTACGAGGAACTAGTGACCTTCGGATGATGACGGCCACTCCCCCACCCCTTTTCTGGTGTCGTGGCTGGTGGAGCACCTGAAACCTTCATCGATCTCGGCTTGTTGGGCGTCTTTCCTCCCCCCTCTTCGCACGGACGAAGGGAAGCAGGGGTGAAACTCTCGGCAGCCCGGATTTGCACCCGCAGCGTGGAGAGGAGGACGACGGCGTCCCGCTGCTGACGGCGGCGTTTTACCTCAACCTTCAGCGTTTCAAACTTATTCAACTTATTCAGCTGAGCGGTGAGCCTTGGGGACCCTATAACCGGTCATTACCATCCTCCATCGCCCCAAAGAGGTGGGGACTTATCGGGGCTTGGTCGAGCGGATTGGGCGGCTGGCTGTGGCCGCCACCGCCGTAGCTCTCCTGAACGCCCCTCCTCCATTTTTGCTTGCCTTTCTCGCCGTCGCAGCCTCGCCCTTTCACCCTTCTGTGTGCTGGGCATTTTCTTCTTCTGCCTGCCCTCGCTGCTGTGGAGCCTTGCCTTGCCTGCTTCCCTATCCAGCACTGATTCTCTACTGCCTGGCCTGCGACCATCTGCACTGGCCTTGTAACAGCCGCCCTCCTCGACCGCTTGCCACCATTACTGCCCCTGGAACATCTATTTTGGGCAGCGACCATCTGACATAACGCTTGGCACCTTATGGTCTGCACATTTATGGTGCATTCGGCCTGTGGAAAGGAGTGATAGAGGATGGCAGTCTCAGGGGTAGGGCGTTTTAAAAACTGGTTACCAAGCTGGCGCTTTCCCTTCCCCCCTCCTGATCTGTTCCAGCCACTCCCAGACTTTGGACAACCAGACTTTGGACCTCTCAGAACTTTAGGAGAGGGGGAAGACAAGACATTCCCCTACACACTATCTTCATATCCCCTATGGACCGTCATTGGTGATTATTTTAAGCTACATCTTGATCTGGAGGGTGTGAGGCTACAAAGTTGCTGCTTGTTAACATCTGGCGTTTACGCCTTGCCGCCCTCCATCTATAACCACCTTGCACAATACAGACTTTTGGACCTTTGGCCTTGGGTCTTCCTGGGACTTGGAGGAAGGGAGAGGAGCGGAGAAGCTCTCCCCCCTCCTTCCATATTATCATTTATTTTAAACCGCACTAGCGCAGTGCTCCGCAAATTTTAAGAATGTGGTGTGAGTGATGTGATTGCTGTTGTATGTGCCCACTTTTTAACCCATTATTATTGTTGTAACCTTTTTGTGTTTTAAATTGTTAGTGGGGAGTGACTGGCTCTGTGATTGTGTATGTCTGAGCAGGCTGGGACCTTGTCCAGGTACCCTCTGTACTGAGTGGGGGCCTGGGTCAATCCCAGCCGCAGAATGCTTGTTTCGAAGGGCCTGCCGGAGCTCGCGGGGGTTATGGGGATGGGTAGGGGGATCACGGACATGGGAGTGGGCCAGAGCATTACGGTCTTAACAGGGAGGGGCAGATATGGCGGGGACTTTAGGGCAGGCCATTACCGGGGAAGGAGGGCTCGCTACGTCACAGAGATCCCTCCTTCCGGCCCTATGAGTCCCACTCCAAGGCCAGGTGGTGTGAGTAATCAGGACCCTGGCCTCAGGCTGCTGGCGCTAAATGCCAGGTCTGTAGTTCATAAAGCTCCTCTCGTTCGGGACTTAATTTTAGACGAGAGGGCAGACCTGGCATGTATTACTGAGACCTGGCTGGGCCCGGAGGGAGGAGTCCCCCTCGTAGAGATGTGCCCAGAGGGTTTTCAGGTGCTCCATCAGCCGAGAGCTCAGAGAAGGGGTGGGGGTGTGGCCATTGTTATCCGAGAGTCTCTAGCACCTCGTAGGATCCCTGCTCCGGAGCTTGTCGGGTGTGAGTCTCTGCTGGTGAAGTTGGACCTCAAGGGTCAAGTGGGTCTGCTGCCAATGTACCTGCCTCCTAACTGCGTTGCAGCAGCCCTCCCCTCGCTCCTCGAGTCGATAGCCGAGCTGGCAGTTGAGTTCCCCAAAATTATGGTTCTGGGGGATTTCAATTTGCCTTCGCTCGGTGAACACTCTGATGGAGCGCAGGAGTTCATGGCTTCCATGACAACCATGGGCTTGACCCAAGTAACCCGAGGACCAACCCACTCAGCGGGTCACACACTTGACCTCGTATTCCTCTCGGAGCAGTGGAATTGTGATCTTGGTCTGAGGGGTAGCGAGATCTTGCCCCTGTCATGGTCAGACCGCTACCTACTGAGGCTTGACTTTCGGAGACCAAACCCCCACTGTAGGGAGGAGGAACCGACCAGGTGGTTCCGCCCCAGGCGACTTATGGACCCTTTGGGGTTCCAGATGGAGCTTGGGGTTATTCCTGATACTCTCGCCCGCAGTCCGGCGGAGACGCTGGTTGCTGCCTGGAACTTGGCAGCGACGAAGTCTCTTAACCAGATTGCGCCTCTACGGCCGCTCCGAGGCAGTGGATCCCGGAGGGCTCCTTGGTTTACTGAGGAACTCCGGGAGAGGAAGCGCCAAAGGAGACGCCTAGAGCACTTATGGAGGTCCAGTAAATCCGAATCGAGCCGAGCACTTTTAACAACCTGCACCAGAGAATACATTCGAGCAATTAGGATGGCTAAGAGAACTCACATTGCCTCTCTGGTTGCGTCTGCCGAGTCGCGCCCAGCCTCCCTGTTTAGGATAACCCGTTCCCTCCTAAATAGGAGGGATACGGGCGATCGGCTGCAGGGCAGGGCTGAGGATTATGTCCAATTCCTCGCAAGCAAGGTTGCTCGGTTCCGGGCGGACCTGGACTCCAATTCTGCAGAACCAGCTGAGGCACTAAGGGATAATCTGGTAAGCCATCGCTGGATTGAGTTTCAAGCTGTTACCCCTGAGGATATGGACAAGACGATGAGAGCTGTAGGTGCCTCCACATGTGTGCTGGACCCGTGCCCCTCCTGGCTGGTTGTAAACAGCAGAGAGGTGACACGAGGCTGGATCCAGGCGGTTGTTACCGCCTCTCTACGGGAGGGGGTCTTTCCCCCCGCTTTAAAGGCGGCGGTGGTGAGACCCCTCCTGAAGAAACCATCCTTGGATCCAGCCGTTTTAAATAACTATCGTCCGGTTTCCAACCTCCCCTTTGTGGGGAAGGTTGTTGAGAAGGTGGTGGCCTTTCAGCTCCAGCGGTCCTTGGAGGAAGCCAGTTATCTCGATCCATTCCAGTCAGGCTTCAGACCTGGCTGCAGCACAGAAACCGCTTTGGTCGCGTTGACCGATGATCTCTGGAGAGCCAGGGATGGAGGCCACGCCTCCATCCTGGTGCTCCTTGACCTCTCGGCGGCTTTCGATACCATCGACCATGGTATCCTTCTGTGACGACTGCAGGAGGTGGGGGTGGGAGGCGCTGTTTTACAGTGGTTTTCCTCTTACCTCTTGGACAGGTCGCAGTCGGTGTTAGTCGGGGGGCAGAGATCGACCCCTAGGCCCCTAACGTATGGGGTGCCGCAGGGTTCGGTCCTGTCCCCCCTTCTTTTCAACATCTACATGAAACCGCTGGGTGAGATCATTCGACGGCACGGGATAAAATACCACCAGTATGCGGACGATACACAGTTGTATCTGTCCGCCCCGTGCCAACTCAACGAAGTGATTGATGTGATGAGCCAGGGTCTTGAGGCTGTTAAAGACTGGATGGGGGTCAACAAACTTGTGCTCAATCCAGAAAAGACCGAGTGGCTGCTGTGTTTCCCTCCCACGAATTGGCCAAGTGTTCCATCTCTCAGGCTGGGGGTTCAAATTGTACGCCCCTCAGACAGGGTTCGCAACTTGGGAGTCCTCCTGGACCCACAGCTGACTTTCGAACATCATTCGTCAGCTGTGACCAGGGGGGCATTTGCCCAGGTTCGCCTGGTGCACCAGTTGCGTCCCTACCTGAACCGGGAGGCCCTCACAACAGTCACTCGTGCCCTTGTGACCTCTAGGCTGGAATACTGCAATGTGGTCTACATGGGGCTGCCCTTGAAGAGCATTCGGCGACTTCAGCTGGTCCAGAATGCGGCCGGGTGAGCGATCGTGGGTGCACCTCAGTTCACCCACGTAACACCTATCCTCCGCGAGCTGCACTGGCTGCCTGTTGATCTCTGGGTGCGATTCAAGGTGCTACTTATCACCTACAAAGCCCTTCATGGTACTGGACCTGGGTACTTGAGAGACCGCCTACTGCCAATTACCTCCACTAGACCGATACGATCGCATAGATTAGGCCTCCTCCCAATTCCATCATCTAGCCAGTGTAGACTGGCAACTACCCGGAGGAGAGCCTTCTCGGTGGCTGCTCCGACCCTCTGGAACGAACTCCCCGTGGAGATTCGGACCCTCACCACCCTCCAGTCCTTCCGTGCCGCCCTAAAGATCTGGCTGTCCCGGCTGGCCTGGGGTTAAGACTCTAACCCCACTCGAATTGTGTGGCTGTTGTGTTTTTTAATATGTTGTATTGTCTGTATGTTGGAAACTGTTTGTCCTCCCCCCACCTTTTTTGAACTGTGAGCCGCCCTGAGTCCCCCCAGGGAAAAGGGCGGCATACAAATAAAGGGAAAATGAAAAAAAAAACCCTTCTGGGCACATTTCAGTGAGGGGGACTCCTCCCAGCCAGGTTTCAGTAATACATGCCAGGTCTGCCCCTTCGTCTAATATTAGGTCCCGGACGAGGGGAGCTTTGTGAACCACAGACCTGGCATTTAGCAACAGCAGCCTGAGACCAGGGCCCTGACAACTCTCGCCATCTGGTCCTGGAGTGGAGCTAACAGGGCCGGAAGGGGGGATCGCTGTGACATAGCGAACCCTCTTTCCCCGGTAATGGCTAGCCCTATAACTCCCATCAAACCTGCCTCTTCCAACTATGACCGGGATGCACCGGCCCATCCCCACACCCGTAGACCCCACTTCCCCTCCCATGGCCTCTGTTCTCCCCGGCAGGCCATTCATATCATTCATTCTGGGACGAGAGGTAGGCCTGGGCCCCCTACCACTTCTGCTACTGCACTCAGTAGAGGAGGAACCAGGCTGCCCTCTCAGTCCTCTCAAACGTACCCGCAGTCACTCACTCATACATTCCCCACTATGGTCAGTTAAAAAAGTACAAAATACTACTACTACTACTACTACTACTACTACTACTACTACTACTACTACTACTACTACTAAGGTAATAAAAATTAGTTAAAAAGTAAGTGGGTTCATGCATCAACAGTCGTGCCATACACACTCCATCCATAAAATTGTGCAGGTCTTGAAAGTCCAATCAAGTGGATTTGTGCAGATACGGAGGTGAGGATCAGTGATAGTAAAGGGGGGAGAGTTCTTCCATTCCTCTCCCTTCCTGTGAGTCCGGAAGAGCCAAAGAGGGGCCAGGGGGCCAGAGTCTATAATAGCTGGGGTAGTTGCAGATGGTAGGGGGGAGGACATAAGCGCCAGTTTGAAGCAGGAGGCAAGTTCGTAGCCTCGTCCCCCCCGCTTCTCGTTGTTAGTCCAGAAGGGCGCAGTCGAAGGAGAGCAGCATGCAAGCCCTGCAGCGGCAGTAACCCGGAAAAGGAGGCCGCAGCAAGAAGGAAAGAGGGGGAAGGCTTGGAAGAGTTGTGGCGATGGTAAGGCCCAGCCTCCCACTCCCGGCCCACATAGCTACAACGCTTCACCACCCTCTCCTTGGGGCAGGGCAAGGCGCAGACCACCACTCCACAACGTCCAGCCCAAATCCAACAAATCCAACAAGTCCAGCAGTCCCAGTATAAATCAAAACAGAAACCTCTCTCCAGCACAGCTAAAGGGTGTCCACTGTCTAAGCGCCGCCACCCACGGAATGCCGCCGCCACCGCCAGCCAGCCAGGGGATGTAGAAACCACGAGAACACTGTCCAGGGGCCGCCCGAACACGACCCCCCCAGGCACTCGCCGCCTGAACAACACCGCCGCCGTCATCGTGCGCAGAATGGCGCCGCCGCCGTCAGCCAGTCGAGAGACAAAAACGCCATCCAGGGGCCGCCCAGGAGTGGCCCCCTCCAGATGACCATCTACCTGGCTCGTCTGGTGGCCGGTCTCTCGCAAAGGCTCCTCTTTTTCGCAAACCGAAGACTCCGTCCTAAGAATTTGGGTGTTTTCCGCTCCTCGCAAACCCGAGCGTTCGGCTCGGGCAGCCATCTTCCATCTTGCACATGCACATTTATACAATGTATTACAATAATCTCCAATATGGTAGAATATGGTAATAAAGCAATGGTAAATCAGAATTATATTACTCTATGTACCATTCAAAATATACAGGAACATTTATGACTTAAATCTTACATTGTGCTATTGATCTCTGTGTATTAGTTCTATTATTTATTTTTTCCAGTATCTTATCTTTCTCCTGTACCAAAGATATGCAGTGTTAATTCAGTAAATGAAGATTTTAATTCTCTTTTGTAAATATACAACAATTGAATAGAAACACTAATGCACCAACAATGAATAAAATGGTGTGGTCTTCTTTCTCAGTAAATTTATCTGCTTAAATAGTCTGTTCAAACAAAACCAAAGCAATTAGAATTATTAAACAGCTTGCAAAAGGATGGAGGTGTTCTCTTTATAGCAGTGCCAATGTTGACAAGAGTCCTCTTCCTACCATTATAAAAGTGCAATTTGGGATGGAAAGAGGCAACATAAAAAAAAACAATGATGTAAGTTAGATAAACAAATGTACAACTAAGTGTTGATGGAAGTTGTTTAGAGTGAGAGTCTGGAGCAGAAGAATCCAACTATACAGAAGCATGTTTAAAGTTGCAACATAAATAATGATAGTACCATTTTGCAGCCATACAACTGGCTATGAAAATAAGGTTTGAGAGGTTTCAGAAGAGATCAACTTACTTAGATGCCTGACCTTAGAGATAAATAAGACCATCTGGGCTGGAATGAAGACATATCTTCAGTAAGTATAAATAAGACCCTGACTTCCATGAAAGATTGGAACCCTAACCCTGACTGCCAAGAAAGATTGTAAAGCACAACATTCCACCTGTCCATAGCTAATCTCATACTTTTCTCTAATCTTTCTCAAAGAACTTGACTCTCAAACTTGTGACTTGGATATATGTCTTGCTTTATCTGAGTGGTCACCATAAATCAATCAATTTATGACTTGGAATGCACTTGCTTTCACCCCTACAAACACATCTTTTCAGATATGGGATCTGGATAGTAGACTCCCACAAATGGTACTTGTTGCATATTTTGTTAAAAAGGAGAAAAAAATTGATATGGATCTCAATAAGATTATGGGCAGCAAACCTATGTCAGACTTGTGATACACAGCATAATATACTCTAGTCTATATGTTGAAGAATTCTATTTAACAGTAGTTTAATTCCTTTAAAATTAAAGGCTCATTAATCAATAGACTAGTTATCAAATTAGTTAAGAACATGAATATTGTTGAAATGTACCTTTATAAAGATTCGTAACACTTTGTTAACCCTATTGAACTTTTGTGTTTTGATAGTATCTGAGAAACAACTGTCTTGAAATATACTGCATCAATTCACATTTTATTAATATTTATTTATTGAATAAATATTTATTAATATTTTAAATCAGAGAGTCCCAACCTTTCTGGCTTTGCAGACTGGGAAGAGGGAGGATGGTTCCGTGCGAGTGGCAGGCAAGCCACATTCACCTGCCACTTCCATGGCCCAGTTCTGAATGGCTCAAGGCCTGGTGGTGAGCTGCAGCACTGGAGGTTGGAGACCCCTGTTTTAAACACTTTGAAACTTGGAAATTAAAACTGGATATCATCACCTTCATCAGATCATGTGCAGAGCACACTGGGCAGCAATGGTGTAGAAGACAAATAGGGACTAATCTTAAAGTCTTGATATTGATACCTTGATTGCCAAAAGCAGTTTTTTTCCAAACTGGAGGCCAAAAACTGAATGACTGGTTCTCTTGTATTTAATTTGCACATTTTGGGAAATTGTAGACAGGTTTCTATAAGTTCACAGTATCAATTTCTCCCTGACAGAGATGCAAAGAGATTACTTTTTCATACTTTCTGCTAGTTTACACCTTTTTAAGAAGACCTTTCACCAGCTCAATCTCTAGGGGCACAGGTATATTATCAATTATCACTATCTTGATTATCATCATTAACAGCAATATTTTTAGATGAGAAAATAAAAGAGAAAGGATAACCTCATTTAGTTAACCCTTGATGGAGAAAAAAATAATGTAGTTAACTCTTGATGGAGAAAACTCTCAAAGTTACTACAGCAACTGAAAAGGAACTGTGAGAAAGCAGAAACTGTGCCTGTAGGCATATACCATTCAACACATTTCTCAGCCTTTGAAGATTTTAATGGGGCTTCTACATAAGTATGGAACCCATTTATGCATCACACAGAAGCCATGACAAAAAAATAATAATTAAAATGGTTGTGGATACAGAAAGTTGAATCAAATGTTTCAAAACAAACAAACAAACAAACAAACAAACAAACAAACAAACAAACAAACCATCTCCTGGGAACATTGCTGAAGTATAAATTCCCTAATTAAGGTGCCGCCAAACCCTTCTATTACCAGATAGGTTTTAACTAGTGCAGCAACTGAAATTGAAGAAAAGCTCCCCTACTCTCAAGCCAGGTTCCCACCTAAGGTATGTTGAGTCCAGGAGAATCCTCAAGAACTTGTTCTTTAGGGGTAACTTTACCCTCTTAAAAGGCACTGTTGGAGCTGACAGTGAACTCAGATGGACAAACAAAAATTCTGTTACTAGGATTCAATTTAAATTCTAGTTTCTCCCATCCAAATTCTTACAGCCCCCACACATCAGAACAGGACTTTAATGGCACCATTCTGGCCTAGAAGTGATATACAGCTGGATATTGACAGCATATTGATCATGATCAAACCACAGTATCTTTGGATGATTTTTCCAAGAGACTTAATATAAATGTTCTATTATAGAGAGGAGGGAAAATAGCCATCAAGTCCATCTCTCCTATTCCACCACCACCAACTACAATCATATCTCAAAAAACATATGCAGTTACTATAATACAGTACCCTCAATTCTCAGCACTGTGGGCAGCCTGGAACGATGTCATATTTGATGGTATTCAAGGCTGCTGATAGGCCTAAAAAGACCAAGTTGGGCACCCTTTTTCATCCACATTCTGGCAAAGGTTATCTATTAGTGCAATTCATGCTGCACCTGAACTTTATCCTTGATTGAAGAACTCTTCTAGGATGCTCTAATTAATTTCCAATTGCAATCTCAATAATTTGTGATAATGTCCCCAACATTCAGATCACCATAATAAGTACTCTGAATTAAATAAAAGATCCAAGGTGTGTTGTTGATGCATATTATGTCTATTATTATTTGTGATCAAGCCCATGATACTCATATACTGTCGTTCAGATTTTCCCAACCTTTCTGGGTTGGCGGCCCGGGGTGAGAAGGGGCAGGAGCCTTTACACGCATGCACGAACAGGGCCACGAGCATGCACGTGATGCAAACGGGACTGTGAGTGCCCGCGTGCGCATATGCAAGCCAGTCATGTGGTCCGTGGCCAAAGGCCATGGCTTGGAAGTAGGCTGAAGCCCACAGGTAGGGGAACCTTGCTGTAGGTCATGAACCCAGGCCCATCTCAACCCAGTGTATTTAAAATAAACACCAAAAGATGAGGGATCTCTATTACAGTTCAGCAAGCCTGGAAATATCTCAAAAGAATCTCTAGCTTCTGTCTAGGTTCCAATGTAACATGTAAGCAGTTACAGAAAGCCTGATCGTATGCTATTACATTGCATGCAAGTAAGTTAAGAAAAATGCATTTTCTGAATAATAAAATAGCAGAGCACAGAACAAACATATCTTCTGAGCAGGGAAGGGTAAGGTATTTTTCTCTTTTAGATAAGAACTAAAGTTTCCTAATTGGTATGACCTCTTTTGTTTGGCAGGCATTGGACTCTTCTTAAATGACTTTTTAATCTAGACTGAATGGCTATCTGTTGAATAATATATTCCTGTACACAACAAGGATTTTTACCAGGTGATCACACACATTTCATTTCTTTCTATACTTTCATTCTATAATTCTATACTACAAGGAAGAAGCAGGTGCTTCAGAATTTAGAGCAATTGGAGGAAGACTGGCATTCTTGAGGTAAAAATCTTGCCACCTGCTATTTATGGCAAATGGGATTGAAGACTGGAACAACTAATTTGCTGCTGAATTACTGTATTCCAGCAAGAGGACAGGCTGAAGAACAAGTACAGGTAGTCCCCAATTTACAACAGTTCGCTTAGTGACCATTCAAAGTTACAACAGCACTTAAAAAACAACTTATAACCATTTTCATACTTTTGACCGTTGAGGCATCCCCATGGTCAAGTGATTTACATTCGGATGTTTGACAACTGATTCAAATTTATGACAGTTGCAGTGTCACAGAATTATGTGACCACCATTTGCAACCTTCTGACAAGCGAAGTCAATGGAGAATCCAAATTCACTTGACAACCATGTTATTAATTTAACAACTGTGGTGATTCATTTAACAAATGTGACAAGTAAAGTTGTAAAATGGGCACAAAACTCACTGAACAAATTTCTCACTTAGCAACATACATTTTGGGTTCAATTGTGGTCGTAAGTTGAGAACTACCTCTATTGGACAGATTCTTAAAAATGCTGCTGATATTTTAGGATTGTAAATTTTAATCCCTTAATTTATTTTATTGATTAACAGGAGGGTTGTTTTGAAATTTCATGAGGAAAAAATGAACACAAGCAATAGTAAAAAAGCGTATTCAATTTGTACAGCTGTAGATCAAGTCCTAGAGAACATGTAATGGGGAGCGTAGGGGGAAAAAGAACTTACAAAACATCAGCATTCAATCAGATTTTGGAATTGGAATGGGCACTGGACAATAAAGGAAAAGAATGATTGGGAAGACATAAGGTTCACTTACAGAGGATCTGAAAATATAAAACTTGATCTATAATGACATGAAGCAGGTCACGTTTTTTAATTAGCTTCAATAAACCACATTCCAGGTTGAATTGTTTCCTCTCTATGGGAACAATTCAGTGAGAGCTTGACATAATTCTCACTTCAAAGCGCTTTACAGGAAAGCGGATTTCATGTTGCATGGAACTGCTTTTAAATTATAGGAAAGATTCAGCCTACAATAGTGGCAGAGCAGTGCACATCGTTATCTAATGCAGATGAAGTGCAAATGTGTTCTGCTGAAAGTACAATAAAGAAAAGATTTCCTGGTCTAATAATGCAAACGTTTGATGTGTTGAACTTTAGAAGACCTTATGCAGCTGCAGCGGGAATGCTGCTGTCCACAGAAGAAGTCACTGTGTCACCTTCAGGAAGTGATGTGTCCTTATTCCGAAAGAGAGAAGATGTAGAAAGAAAAGACAAGTGTCACCTGATACACATTTGCAAGAGGGTATTTCAGAAATCCATGTGCTTTGGGGGGAATAGTTTACATTTAAATATTCCTTTACACATACATCACAAATTTATTCTAAACAACCTACGGCCCAGCCTTCGGTTTAATTTCCTGGTTGCTGTTGCTTTTAGTGAATTTCCAAATAAGCTGTTTCATAGCCAATCATGTGTAGTTCTTTCAGTTTCATTTATCCAGTCCTGAGGACATCATGATAACTGTTTTAACCCCATAGCAAAGCAGTTTCGAAGTTTACAGTGTTGTTCTGTTTTTGTACCTTCAATTAGCATCGACTCCTAGGAGTCAATGCTGATTGAAGGTACAAAAACAGAACAACACTGTAGTTCTCTAAAAAGTTTTTCGGAAATGGTTTGCCACTACCTCCTTCCTAGGCTGGAAAAGAGCGACTTCTGGCTTGGTGTAACAATGGTAGAAAGCTTTAAAACAAACCAATCTCCTTCTCTTTTTGTCTTAAAATAACAAGATGTTTATGGTGAAATAAATTTATATCTGTAATTGGCACTTAGAAAAAACCTATGCTGTTGTGCTGTATTTATATAAAACCAATTTCCATAATCTAAATACCACTACCCACATTCATTGCATTATTCCTGGATTGGCCCCACACCTGTCTATATCCCACAATTTCCTCTCTTTTTTTTCAGCACTGAAACAGTGTTGGTTATTTTTGTTTGTCTGCCAGTTCATCTAAAATACATGCTTACACACACACACTCAACTTATAACCACAATTCAGCCAAGAATTTATGTTTCTAAGTGAGAAATCTGTTAAGTGAGTTTGGCCCCATTTTATGATTTTTCTTATCACATTTGTTAAGCAAATCACTATGGTTGCTAAATTAGTAACACTAATTTAATACTTATTAAGCATTGGTTTTCAAATATTTATCTAATTTTTGTAATAAAATGGTAGACTGCATGATCTATGTTTATACAATCTCACAAATCTGAGAGATGTTGAAACATTACTAATAATTAAACTATGGAGTGTTAAAACATTCAGCTGATTTCACTAATTGCCTCCTCTCTTTTAAACAAGTTTTACTATAGGATCTAATATATTGTGCACTCTCTTATGGGTCCACCAGAGGGAGCACAGATTGGCTAATTCTGTTTACTATCTGTGCTCAATAGTCTGAAATTAGCAGAAGACAAAGACACTTGAGAATGCCTTACAAGATTGGGGAATGGAAACTATGCTACGCTAAAGTACCATTAGCTATTCCAATTGTTCTTTCTATGAATTACTGAACTGCCATGAAGAATACAAGTAACTTAGTAACTCCAAATTGCTAAATTTATATTTATGGACAAAGAAATAAATTGATGTTGATAGTGTAGTTCTTGAGTCACTGTATGAGTCTTCATTCTTTATTTAAATTTCAGATGTATAAACGATTAAATGTGCTGTAAAGTCTATATACTCCCCCCTTCCACTATTTTTCTTTGATCACAAGCCTTACTGTGCATAATGAAACAAGGAAATATCTTGCATCCATGAAGGGCTAACATTATATAATTCTAATTGACTGAAAACCTTGAAGTTTCACAAAGGAAAGACTGTATTACACATCCTCAATCCCTTTCCCAGCTGAGAAACTGAAGCTTTAAACATTTAAATCAAAATATCCTTTTCTTCAGTATGGAACATTTCACAACTGTGGAATCCTTGGTGCTGTCTGAGCCTGATTGTTACAAGAAAATGAATGGCAGAACCTAGGGCAGAGTGAAAAGGGGGAATCAGCCTAGAATATGTAACCTCAAGTAAACTAAGTCTAACTCCCCCCACCAAGTACAATTGACCCTTATCTAATTCTAATTGGATTCTGACTATAGTTGAGAAGATTCTTGTGCAGTGGTTTTTAGCAATAAGTGTAGGAAGGAAATGAGCAGGTGGAGCTGTGAGGTTAAACGCATCACCAGTCTGGAATCATTGCACATCCCCAAAAGACCCAAAACCAGCCCTCTTCCCATGAATTCCATTGATCCTTCTCTAGCATTTTACTTTGGACCATTAAGTGCTTAGATTCTTGTGTATTGATGGCAAGAATAAACCCTTAGTGCTTTTAACCCAACTCTTATTTCTAGTCATTTGTGCCTGACATTGATCAGTTTAATTTCATGTCTGGATCTGGTCCTCCTGACAATTGTTGGTTTGCAGATTTTTTTATTGACTGACTTGGTAACATCATCAGTGCTGTTGAGTTTGGGGTTTGCTCCCTGTTTTTATAAAGTACTTGCTCTGTCAGTGTTTTGGTGTGTGATTTTTCTGCTTGTTTGTTTGTCTGGTGTTAATCCCTGTTTATCTGAGTGTTGATTGATGGAAAAAATGTGTTCTCCTGTTTTTATTTCCTTCTTAGCTTTTCTATTATTTCTTTTTTTAATAGTGTGTAAATGTGATTTAATTCTATGTCTATTGAAGATTGAAATTCTAGGACTGGAGTAGAAGGGAGAGGCAAAAGCAATGTAAAATAACTGTGGGAAAACTTAAGGTGTGGGCTGCTTGCTTTTTTATTTATTAAATGTGTATGCTGTCCATCTCACCTCATCTCAATCTCTATTGTGGGGAACTGTGACCAGGGGGGCCTTTGCCCAGGTTCGCCTGGTGCACCAATTGCGACTCTATCTGGACTGGGAGGCCCTTCGGATGGTCACTCACGCCCTCGTCACCTCAAGACTGGATTACTGTAACACGCTCTACATGGGGCTGCCCCTGAAGAGTGTTCGAAGACTTCGGTTAGTCCAGAATGCAGCTGCGCGAGCGATAGTGGGTGTACCTAGGTACACCCATGTTACACCTATCCTCCGCGAGCTGCACTGGCTTCCCATTGGTCTCCGGACACGCTTCAAGGTGCTAGTCATTACTTTTAAAGCCCTACATGGTATCGCACCTGGCTAACTGAGAGACCGCCTCCTGCCAGTTACCTCCCAGAGACCTATAAGATCGCACAGACTGGGCCTCCTCCGGATTCCATCTGCCGGTCAATGTCGGCTGGCGACTCCCTGGGGAGGGCCTTCTCTGTAGCTGCTCCGGCCCTATGGAACAATCTTCCCGTGGAGATTTGGACCCTTACTACCCTTCCAGCCTTCCACAAAGCGACCAAGACCTGGCTGTTCCGGCAGGCCTGGGGCTGTGGATTTATCCAGCCCCATCTTAAGTTATGAATGTTGTGGAATTTTTAATGTTGTTTTTTATTTTTTGTATGTCCCCCCTCCCTTTTTTACCTGTAAGCCGCCCTGAGTCTCTTTGAGAGTGGGCAGCATACAAACTAATTAAATAAATAAAATAAATAAAACTGGATACAGTATGCTGAAATGGCCAGGGTGTGGTGTTGTCTGTGTCTCTGCATTTAAATAAAAAAATACACAATGGTCAATATGACTGATGATGGCAGATGTTGTGGTCCTAACAAATTTCACTAGAAAAGCACTTCATTTTTACAAGATGATCAGAGTGTTGTTCTTTTTAAGTAAAACTAAAAGCAGAAGCACTTAGTATACAATATATGGCAGTTATATCTTTCATTAAAATAAAATCCCAAGCATCTTTATAATTACTGACTTGGTTTTGTAAGAATGAAAAAAAACCCTGCATTTTAAATGGAAATGAAATCCATAGTTATATACCCAGCATGGACTTGCTGCCTAAAATAAATTATTAGGTGATTGGGGCAGCAGTTTCATTATAAAAGTTAAGTTGCCTCACATACTTCAGATTCAGGATAACTAAACAAAATGAAAAAGGAAGGTAAAAATATAAATCTTCCAGTTTCTTAATTGGCTATAAATGATATGAAATGCATTTAACAAAAACATTTTTGGAGTTTATATGCTGATACCAAAAAGCAGCATTTCCACAGGCAACATCCATCCTTGGGGAAGACAACCTGTGAATATTCAGCTTCAATCAGTATATCAGAATTTCCAGTTGATTATTAATATAGGTAATCCTCAACTTACAACCATAATTGAGCCCAAATTTTCTATTGCCAAGTGAGACATCTAAATTTTGATCACATGGCCATGATCATGATGTAGTTACAATGGTTGTATGTGTGAAAATAAATCACTAAATGAATGATTGTTAAGTCAAGGATTACCTTGACTTAATTCATGTTTGTCTTGATTGTAGAAGTCATTTTAGCCAGCAAAATATTAATTGATATTTAGAAAATGTAAATGAATTCATTGTTATTATATATGATGCTCAACATTAATTCACTGATGCACTAATTCACTATGTTCACTTTGGACATATTGGTTGGATATAGGATGCAGGAAATAGGTTATATAAGCAGCTTCATATATAAATTTATGGATATTAGTTCTTTTGTAATTATCACTAAATTAAAGTCATTTGAAATTTGCAGTTGTGAAGTAAAAGCTCAATTTTACTAAGATAGATGTGAAAAATAATAATCTTGTAACAGAAAAGTGTGTATTTTTTCTCCATTCCATTTTTGCTAAAATGGAATCCCATAAAACCTGCTTCTTAAGCGATAAAACAGAGGTATCTGCATCTATTTCTTCCACTTGTATAAATATAGATGTTTGTTATTATTAATAATATAATACACTGAAAGGAGAAAATTGTGAGGCAAAAGAACACATCACATTCTTTTGCTCAATTGATATTGGGACTTAGAAATTTCTATTCTTAATGAAAAGAGAAAAATTCATCTAGTATAAGACTTTCCATTCTTTTGGGAATTCACTCCAATCCTTTCCAGTTAAAAACATTGTAACTGGGAAAAATATATAACACCATTATAAAATCAAACCATTCACGTCGTTTCCTCTTATACAATTGTATGATAAGAAGTAACTGTTGCTCCACAATTCTGCAAAAAGATATTCAGTCCTTTTTAAATGTTCTTATATGCATCTTTACCTCTGAACTTAATGTTTTATGTAGGAACTTGTGGTACACAAAGGGAATTCAACTGAAGAAAAAGCAAAGCTTGGTGCTCATTTAAAATGTGATGTGCCACTGTGAAAACATAATTGCTCTCCCAGTTCAGTAAATTTAATTAAAGGAATAACTAAGTCCAGCTCTGTGAGTACTTCATTAAACAATCAGGGGTGGTGGAGGCCAGGCTTGATCTATCTATCTCTCTATATATCCACAAGCTTTGGCTTGTAGAGAATAGTGAAGAGATATGCTCCACTTAAAGGAAATTTATGAAAATCTCGTAAAATTATTGATAATGCCTATCTGTCTGGAATAATCTCTCATTCAGTCAGATTTCTAATTCTGCCACATCTGGCACAATCCACTGATCTAGCACCCTAGCAATACATAAAAGTACTACAAAATTTGGTATTGAAAATAGCATGGCCAGCCAAGAGAACAAACAGCCCTAGTAGTACCCTTCTATAATACTAGGAAAGTGGAAGGAAAGAAAAGTAATAAAAGGGAAGGGAAGACAGCAACCAGTTGGACGGAGAGGAAAATGAAAGACCAGTTTGGTGAGAGATTGTCACGAATAACATTTATTTACATCATCATAAAGACCCACCATTGACTTAACTATCAACCCTGGAAAATCTGGTAATAAGTTAGAAAACCCTAGCAACATACAACAAAGGTAGCCAAGTAGCTGTATTTGAAGAATTATAAGAGGAAGGAAGCATGATCACCAGAAAAGAGGAAGTGAGAAATTACTGAAATGAAAAATCTGTATACTTTTGACAGATCTTTTTTTGATGGTACACAATTGCAGAATTTCTGAGAAATAGATGAAAATAGTAATCCAAAGGATATTTTTAAGCAGTAATGGTTAGCAATTGTTTAAAGTTAAAGTCTATACTCTACTTCTAAAATGAAAGTTTGCTTTGCCTTTATGAATTATTTCTTGTCCTCCCTTTTATTATATAATATAAAATAATGCACTTTATTAACATCTTGCCCAGAAAATTCTCAAAAACTTGCAAACTCTTTATTACCATTTTGACTAGTTCTAAGAAAGTTATTAAGCTAATTATGGATTTTGGATTTTCTTCTGCTGTTTAAACTAAACCATCATTACTATATTATGCATTTTAGTAAAGCATTTTTATATAAACAGAGGGAGACAAATAATAAAACTAAAGGTAGTTTCCACAGCCAAGCATGAATTGGCATTAAAATATGCAATAAGTATGGTGGGCTCTTTATTAATAGGCAACTAGCTAAGATCTTCGTGTATTTTAAAATAAAAAAAATATATGTACATATTAAAACAAGATACTACTTCAAGCTAGCATATTAAAATGCAATTTCAGTCATTCTACAATGTAATGTAATTTATAATGTAAAAATAAAAAGTGGGTTGTATATGGGTGCCACAATGCAAAAACAAGCTCTGAGTTGCATATCTGTTGTTTATATAATACATTCAGGTGTAGAAGGACCCAATAATCATATATTTTGCAGCAATTCTGTTATGTCTTCTCAATAGAATTTATGGGATTAAATAAAAAGGAAATAGAAAGATGAAAAAAGCAAGTGAGATTTTAAGATGATGATGGTAATGAGTGGATCCCTGGACAGTTTTATGAATTTGACAGGGAAGCTTTTATATTCAAATCACAAATACAGTCAGTCAAGTTGATTAAAGTAAATCTAGAATCTCAAAAGGACAAAAGGAGGCTAAAATAACAGTTTCCCATAATTTTTGTTCAGAAAATTAAATACTAAGGAAGTACAAACTAAATATTAATAAATTGAATATAGTGACTAACTATTAGAACAATTTTAGTAGTTATTAAAACAACTCTTATATACTATAAACTTCTATAATAGCAAAAATATCACATGTTGAAAGAGTACTGGTAACCCATTTTCCAGTATATACAAATAAGAAATATTCTGGGAAACATTCTTATTTGTTACAACATAGAAAATAAGCCTGTGTTTAGTTCAGACTGTGACAAATGCAATCCCAGTGGTCTCCAGTTTACTGTTTTATACAAACAACTGTATCATCTTTGAAAGTCTCTGGGGATTGTCATAAAACATGGATTATCAATGCAGCACAAATCACATCTCCAGACAGACACTACAGAATTCAACTCAAACAAAATGTATTATAAATGTTTTATTTTCAGAAAAGGGGTGAGAGAGCATGTGAGAGCATGTGAGAACTCCAGAGCTCACAAAATGATGTTGTTGTTTTTGTACTTATTTTAGGACAGCATCGTTATAATTTAAATGCCTGTTTCTTGTAATATCTGGCAAGCTACAAATGTTGAAAAACTACAGGCACAACAGATGTATAAGCATATGGATTTACACAATGTTTATTAATCTTACCTACTACAGCAAAAGCAAAGTATCTTCTCTATGAACTGGTGGATGCCAGTGTAAACTTATTTCACAGAAAACTGGAATTTTTTGGGGGGGCGGGGGAGGAATACCAATACTTTTGCAATTGTACTCATAAATGTTGGTAATGTTTAGGTGTAAAATATAACTACTTATTTGATTAATTTATTATTTCTGCATTAAATTTATATGCCACCATAATTGTCAACTATGAATGGTGAATAGTAGACCACAATTAAGATTCATTCTCAAAGAGCAGGGCTTCTTTTAAAAAAAGTTGAAACAGGGTAACAAAACCAGGAGAAAAATAAAAAAGACTAAAATGTTTCATATGAGATACCCTGAAGAAATTAAAAATGTAGTCAAGATGCTAAATTGAAGAAAATGATCAATATAAAACTATGAGATTATTAGTGAAAGAACTGGAATCTGAAATGAGCTAAAACAGTAAATAGATGGGTTAGATATGAATAAACAATACAGTCTGAGAATTTACACAGTATAATATTATACACATGGTTCTCATTACCTGGCTTTTAATATTACTACATAGCTAGGAGGATAATTCATGACCCATGTTAGCCAGTCATGGGTGGCATGTGGCCTCCAGATACTCTACAGCCTATCAAACTGCAGGAAATAAAAGTTTCAGAAAGATCACTTCACAGACAGGATTATTTTAGTAACAGAAATACTAAACTGTGGTCAAAATCCTCATCTCCCTCATTAATGATTCTGCTCAATATAATTAATAGTGCTGCTTTCTAAGAGTAGTGGGCCAAAAAAATACCCATGCTAGTTCACAATCAGTAGGTCAGAAAACAATTTATGCATATGTATTTGTAAGACACAGATGGGCCACCCATGACCCTGTCAACTGCTGGGTTTACCCCAACTCCAAAAAGTCATTGACATTATATGATTACGTCCCACAAAGTAGTCATACAGATGACAAGTGAGTTAGCACATGCTGATTAATGTGGTAAATAGAAGCATATGATTATAGATATCCGACAACAGATTAGAGCAGTGAGTGGAGCTGTTCCAAGTATTGCTTCATATTTGCACTTATACTTTAATCAAAAGTGCCTGGAAACATTTCCTATCTCTTTGGTCATTTTTATATCACAATGTTTCACCACCATTCCCTAAGGGCTGTATGGTATGCTAAAAATCTTTGCAAAACTATAGCTGGTTTCACAACAAATAATTGGGCTTGCCAAGGCAGCAGAAGCAATTTTAGTAGCCATGGCTATGCACAATTACAGATCCAAAGGGAACAAGAGTCTGCAGCACACACATGAATGGAAAGGTAGCACCTGCAGGCAACTTCTTAATCTAAACAGTTAGTTGCAGAAGGTATCTGTTGATCCTAGAAGTAGATGGGCTTCCTTAAAGGAGTTAGTGAAAAATGGCTGCAGGAGCAGCCCCCCCTGCATTCTGAAAAATCTTTCTCCCTTCAGATCTGAAGTGCCACACAGCCCTGGGAATATAATCCTTATAATAAATGGTTTCGAACTACAAACATCTTGACCCAGTGTCCTTAGCTCCACCAGGAATCAAATTTCAGGCTGTAAAATTCTAAAAAGGTTGGGAGGTAAGTCAATCAGGGCAAAGGCAAATAAATGATCCAAACAATTCATAGTTTGATTTTTCCCCATTTGCCCTTTTGGTTAAGAAAAATAACCTTTTTTGCACCATAATTTCTTGCTTTCCCCTCCCCTTATGTGTTTAATGAAAGCTAAAATATTTCACTAAACACATAAATAAATGTCACCATGTTTCTAATGCTTTTCACAAAATTCCAAAAAGTATGAATAGAAATTAGACCTTCTTTACTCTTTGGTCAAATCAAGAGGAGCCACTTTGGTATAGCTGTTGCAGTCTCCTCAATTCACATGACTGGATGAATTTAAATTCTTTTTAGCCTGCCGCTCCAGAATGGAATGGAAAGAAGCGTTCAATTTGTTTCAAGTCAAGACTACTGCAGAAATCAAAGCAGTACTTCACGGACTACTTGTGAATTAAATATTTCTTTCTGCAGGGAAAAAGATGAAAAAAGAATGATTTTCAGAAAGTGCCAGTAACATCTTGATGTTTTTGCCTCCTGCAAAATTCTGGTAAAGAACATAAATGTTAAAAGTGAGGGAAACATGGCAGTGATTTTCTTCCTACTGAGTTTTGGAAACTGTGCCAATCCTATGTGACTATTGTATGCAAAAGCAAAAGCTGTGTTACTTGAACCGTCTGAAAGAGACTGACACAGGACAAATAACTTTCCTACCCCTGAGTTGTTCATATACAGGATGCAAATTGTGCAGTAGGATCTGTGTTAGTGGAAGCAAGGAACTTAGGATAACCAAAAAGGGAGCATGTGCAGGCATTTTGTGCAACGTTTATTCATAATTCCAAAGTATTTGAACTTTACTGAATTGGGTCTAATTCTTATTATAAAAGGTCTATTTGTTACTTCTATGACACTCTGTAAACTGTCAGAAATATTAAATTTAAGAGATCTCCAGAGTACATAAACAAGTTAAAGAATAAGATTCTATGTGGGTTCAGAATACGTTTTCATTATTAAGATGACACAAAATACTAGATCCTTAGTATATTTTTAATACATAAAGATACAATATTAATATTTGAAAGAAGTATTTTTTTTTAAAAAAAAATGGGATCTGCTTCCATGGTAAGATAATAAATTATTTCTCCTGTCTTCAAAATGACAACATATTGGAAAATAAAATCTTTTTTATTGTTTATTTATAATATTTATATAGCTGCCAATCTTCTAACCAAAATATGATAGGGTGGCTCCCAATCATATTTTGGCATTATTGGGCATTGCTATTTAAATTGATCATTACTATATGAAGGTTGTTAAATGAATATTTATTTTTTCTATCTTGAATCTCCCATCACTCAAATTTCAGTGTACTGAGAAAAGGAAAGAAACATCCTTCTTGTTCAGTTCCCTGATACCACCATGTTAATTGTGCTTCCTTATCACTTTATAAAATTAAAAATCTCATAATGTTGAACCTTGTGAACATACAGCAGCCTCTTCAAATTTTCTGTTTTATAGTATCACTAGTTGATAACCCAGCGTTGCCCAGGTATTTATTCATCTTAATCCTGTATTAGATGGGAAAAGCCCTGATTTTGTTGAAAATGTCCGGACCATTACCATGGCAACTCCACTGCGCTGTATAGTAGAAGCCATTTTACGGAAATATGGTAGAAGCCATTTTAAGGCACAACACGCTGTATCTTAACAGAACACACCACCTGAAAGGTGTAATGGGTATCTTACCTCCCAGTATTTGTTTCCAGAGAGTAAGTCATCTGTGTACCAAGTTTGGTTGATATTGCTTGAGGCGTTCCAGAGTTATGCTGGAACACACACACACACACACACTTACTTGAAGTAAGGTGACTGCAATGATAAATGATAGACCACATTCTAAGTGGGTTACACCACAGATCCATAGACCAGTTCTGGGATGTTACCAATCTGATTTATAGCTTCCTTCAAGTCTTTCAATTTTGAATTTTGGAACTACCTTCCCGACCACAGTATTCATCAAGTTAACGACCAGATTCCTTTTCTGGCTATTTACCACTTAAATACCATTAATATACAGTATATTATGAAGTTAGGACATTAAACACTTTTGCTCTCCATATTTAAAGATAATTTTCTGGACCTCTCTACTTTTAACTTATTTTTGTCTGTTTAAGGAAAGATTTGGTTAGAATTTTTCCCCACAATCTTCCAGAACAACATTTTTGGTGGAAATGTTGGCAGTTTCTAAGATATATGACTGCTTTATTGTCTTTTATCCAAAACATTTAGAGCATCCCTATTTCAAACAATATAACTTTTATAAAGATTACAATAATAAAAACTAATATGTGGGTTAGACATTATCACCACCAAATAGATTCGTAATCTGGCTGACCAACTGCACTCAATGTATAGTCCTCAATGGAACTGCATCTATATGGAGGGAAGTATGCAGTGGGGTATGCTCCCCAATGCTCTGTTTTAGGTGCAGTACTCTTCAACATCTTCATCAATGATTTGGACAAGGTGATAGATGGGAAACTCATCAAATTTGGAGACAACACCAAGCTAGCAGGAATAGCCAACACTCCAGAAGATAGGCCTAAGATACAGAAGGATCTTGACAGACTTGAACATTGGGTGCTATCTAACAAAATGAAATTAAATGGTGAAAAAACATTTAGGCAAGAAAAACAAAATGCATAGGTACAGTGTATGTGGTACCTTACTCAATAGTAGTAACAGTGAGAGAGATCTTGGAGTTGTAGTGAAAAATCATTTAAATATGAGCCAGCAGTGTGCAGCAGCTGCCAAAAAAGCCAACACAGTTCTAGGCTGCATAAATTGAGACTCTAGAAACAATGCAGAGAAGAGAAACAAAGATGATATGGGGACTAAAGGCTAAAACATATAAAAAACAGTTGCTGGAACTAGGTATATATAGTCTTATGAAAAGAAGGATTAGGGTGTCATGATAGCAGTGTTCCAATATCTCAGGGGCTGCCAAGAAGAGGGAGTCAAGCTATGTTTCAAAGCACTTGAGGATAGGACAAGAAGCAATGGGTGGAAACTAACCAAGGAGAGAAGCAACTTAGAACTAAGGAGTAATTTCCTGATAGTTAGAACAATTAATCAGTGGAATAACTTGTCTTCAGAAGTATTAAATGGTCCAACATTGGAAGTTTTTAAGATTGGATAACCATTTGTCTGAAGTGGTGTAGGGTTTCATGCCTAAGCAAAGAGTTGGACTAGAAGACCTCCAAGGTCACTTCCAACTCTATTATTCTATTCTAATTTACTGTACTCTACTCTTTTACAAACTAAAGTTAGAAAAAGATAAAAAAAGAAAAACTGAAGGAAAAAAGAAAAAAAAGAAAAAAAAGAAAAAGCAAAGAATGAAGAAAAAGAAAACAAATATATAAAGTGATTTCCAGACTTCATTACAAGTGTAACTAATTTAGTAACTCTTTAACCTAAAAACTAACAAACAGTTATTTCTTCATGCCATATGACATCCCTTATCTATAAGCAAATCCATGAAACATCAACTCTATAAAGAAAGCCAGACAAAAGAACATAACTTTCAAGTCTATTTTTATTGGGTTCATAGCAAGATTGTTTTCTGATGCTTCCCTTGTTCATTATTTTAATGAAATCAAGGAAAACCTATCATATATCTTTATAGGTGGCAGGAGCCTGGCTGGCCTTATTTGGGCCTGGAAGCTAATTAGGGTCAAGCCTAGTTAGAACTTGTAGAGGGAATAACTAGGAAACTTTAGAACTGTAGGTGAAATTAGAAAAGGTGACCAGATTTTCAGATTGGTAAAGAGGGACACCATTGACCGGGCGGGGGGGAGCTAGGCCGTGGCGGTTACTGCCAGCCCACTAGGGATGTCTGGTCACCTTAATTATACATATCCTCTCTCTCTATCCATCCATCCGTCTGTCTGTTTATCTGCCTGCCTATCTGTCTATCTAGTTATCGTATCTCTCTCCCTCCGTCTGTCTATCTGCCTGCCTATCTGTCTATCTAGTTATGGTATCCCTCTCCCTCTCTCTCTCTATCCATCCGTCTATCTGCCTGCCTATCTGTCTATCTAGTTATGGTCTCTCTCTCTCTCTCCCTCCCTCCCTCCCTCCCTCTCCCTCCCTCATCTCATTATCATCTATCTCAGTGTTTCTCCACCTTGAAGACTTGAAAGTATGTGGACTTCAACTCCCAGAATTCTGGGAATTGAAGTCCACACACTTTCAAGTCTCCAAGGTGGAGAAACACTGATCTATCTAATTAATATAATTATTTCTCCCTCTCTTTTTCACTCTCTCTCTCCTGCGCACACATACAAATGCATAGGGCAGCCCACCTCACACACAGGTAACTCCGGGCGGCTTACAACATTATGATGCACACCCAAAGCGAATAGAGTCAGGTGCCTGTGATCCCAACCCTCCTTTCCTGAGGAGGGAAGGCTGTGGAACACTGCAAAACTCTTCTTGGTTGTGTCACTCTCTGGGGCTTTCACTTTCGCTTGTCCCACCCCAATCTTTCCAAAGCCAAGCTTCATCCGATTCTAACCAATCCCAGTGCCTCTCGCATCTCTCCTTTGCAAGCGTCACCCTGGCCTCTGAGCATGTGCAGAGGGCTGGGATGGGAGCTGGAGTCTGATGCCACTGGCGATCTGGGGCTGCTGTAAGCAGGCGCGGGGCTTTGGGGGAGGGGGAATGCGCAAAGCCCCCTCCCCTAATGCTTCCGGCTCTTCTAAAGAAGGGGGTGGGGGGGCTTGTGCCCTCCCCCCTATTCCCGCAGCTCCTTGCAGGAACCTCCAATCACCAGGGGCATTGGACTCCAAATCCCATCGCAGCAGCCCTCAATGGCCAGTGTCTTAGGACTCCAAATTCCATCGCAGGAATCCCCACTCGCCAAGATCGTAGGACTCCAAGTCCCATCCCATCTGCTTCAAGATCTCCCTCGCAAGCTTCAGCAGCCCCGATGACAGCTCGGCACGCTTCTTCTTCTCCACACGCCCCCCCTCCCCTCCATTCTTTTCTTCAGTTCCACGCCCCGGCAGGTCCGCACAAGTTCCTTGCCTAATTAAGCACTCCTTGGATCCCAGCCCCGGGGCACCTTTCTGCAGGTGGCCAAGCCCCTGCTCTCCCCACAAAAGGCAGCCTCGCCGCCACCTCTCTCTATTCCCTTTGCCCGCTGTCAGTTAAGAACAAAGCCCATGGTGGGGAAGCTGCTTGTTTGTGTGTCTGGGATTCTTTGAGGTGTCTGTGTGTAATTGTCTCCAGCTGAAGGAACGGAAGCGGGAGGAACGAAGCTCGGAGAAGCTGGGGAAAAGATGCAACCCCCCCCCAAACTTCCCGCATGAGTTAAAGTAGAGCCTCGGGATGCCCTCAGTTAGAATCTCCCCCCCTTCGCCTTCTTCCTCCAGCAGGCAGGCAGGCAGGCAGGCAGGCAAACCCTCTCCGCTCCCGGCAGCCCCTGACTCCCTGATGTCTCGCCCTTCTGAAAAGCAGCAACGGTGGGCAACTCCACCAGCACCGGTCTGTTTGCCTTGGCTGGCCGGATCCCGCGAAAGGATTTTTATTCCCTCCCCTGAGCTTAAGCGGCTCTTTCCAACTGCGTGCCATGGTGTGTGTGTATGGCGGACATACCGCCAGAACGGCCAAAAGCCTCTTTCTTGACAGCGCTTGACAGCATTGTTGGGGCCTGCAGGCGAAAGAACTTTAATCAGTGGGGTGAAGCACTTTCTTTCGCCCGCCCGAGCTCTGATGCGCAATGAATGAAAAATGGAGTTGGGGGTGCTGGTGGACTGATATTATATGATCTATTTATAGCATCCTGCGCTTGCTGGAACTGCCTTTTCAGGCCTGAATTGGCCATCCCGAGCAAGCTTCAGTGGAGGGGCCGATGTTAGCCCCCTCCCTTCTCCAATCCAACTCCCTTCCCCTCCCCCACAATTCAAACCTGGAAGGAACAGCCTCCCTTTCCTTGTCTGCTCATCGAATCAAAAGATTGATACCCATGAAGCTTTAACCCCCCAATCACCAACCCCCACCCCCAAATAGGCAGACTCCTCCTCCCTATCCACAACCCCCCGCAGCTAGAAGAGGCTGCACGGTATTGTGACCCATATGATCGACAAATGCACAGACATACAACCGGGGTGGGAGCGTGCAACTACGTGCGAAGGTCTCCGGAGCACCTTTTCTCCTTTTGGAAAAGGCGTATTCTCGACGCACCAGGACAGCTCTACTTCTCAAAGGGGTTGAGGTGCCCCCCACTCCTCACTTTCCAATGTGGGGCGGCGGTGGGAACGGGAGGAAGCTTTCATTTGCAATCCCGCCTCTTTCTTGGCGCTTCCAGCAACAGTGCCAGCAAAAAGGCAAAGGGGAGAAAAAATGGTGAGGAGCCCGTCCTGGGGAAAATCTTTGGACCCACCAACCCCGGAGAGAAGGAGAGAAAGAAAGAAAGCTAGAGAGGGAGGGAGAGAATGAAAGGAAAGAAAGAGGGAGAAGCGGCCCAGCCCTCGACGCAGAGAGGGAGGTGCAAGGAGGAGAGGAAGGCGAGCTCCCCTCCTTGTTTGGCTTTTCTCGACCAACCGGATTGGGAGAGGCGCCACCCGAAGAGGTGGAGGCTTTTGCGGGGAGGAGGAGGCAGCCTCTGGATCTGTCCAGCCCAGGAACCGGAGCGATCCGGGATCTGGCAGGGCGGGCTAGGGCGCGATCGCTTCGGGGATCGCACGTTTCCGAGCCAGCCCAGGATGCCGGCAAGGTCGAAGAGGAAAGCCCGGGAGCGGGGTTGGATCTCTGGCTTCGGAGAGGCTCGCCAGCCAATAGGGATGCTAAGGGTAGGGGCGTGGCCCCGAGCAACCAGCCAATGGCGGGGAGCAGCTCAGGCAGCCTCTAACTCTCAGCTAGCATAGTGAGAAGTCACCGATGGATTTCTCAAAATCTTTGGAGTGAAACTGAGATACTATGTCATGCATTCTTTCAAAAAATCAGGACTTTTTAAGAATGCCACGGGACACAGGACAAATTGTGCAAAATCGTGACTGTCCCGCCAAAATCGGGATGTCTGGTCACCTTACATTTGGAGGATTTATATGTTGCCTGGAAATAACATGGAAGGTGGCTTCCTACACATGGTAGGCTTTCAGATGGTAAAGATAAAAAAACCCATAAAACTCACTTGACTTTCTATCAGTGGCCAAGATCATTACTTTACCTGTAATCTCAAGTACATTTAAAAAGCCAATGATGTCTACTAAATTGGAAGAAACAACAACATTACATCTGTTAATATTATATTAGAATTTCTTTAAAGCAGTGATGGGAAACCAGGTGCAGATAATAAGACCAAGATAACTTTAAGATGTGCAGACTTCAACTTTCATAACTCTGACTGGGCAATTCTGAGAGTTGAAGTCTACATATCATATGGCCAATGTTGAGAAACATTAATATGGAAGAAAAAGGAGCTTTAAAACTTACTGCACGAAACCTAAAGAATCATTTGCATCTGCTTTGGCTGCAAATAGGTAGTTGATATACATACTGTACATGGAAAGATATTTTGGGAAAGATTGAGAAACTAGGGCAAACAATGACAAGAGATGATGCACTTTATGGCAAACTGAAAAGAATGATACCTATCTGAAAGTGGGTTTTGAATAAATTGCTATGCTGCCATTATCCTAATCCATGATAAAACCTTTATTGAAATATTTCTTGTAAAACCCTTAAAAATAACATAGTAGAATTTAAGCACAAGCAGACAACTGAAACTCAAACTATCATTGGGATAAGAGTCTACTGTGAATAAACTCAAGCTGTGGAAGTTTTCAGATAAGAAATATTAATTTATATTATTTTTCATCATTAACAGTCATTCCAAAATGACTTCTATGATCCAGGTTTTCCAATTCATCTAATGATTTAATGATTCAGACAGATTAAAAAGAAAGCCCTTCTTTATAAATCACACAATTAAACAATGAAATAAGTAGATTAAAAAAATTGGAGCAATTTTAACGTTTTATGAAAAGTAAGATTAAAAAGAGCATGTGCCCTATATTACTTCTCACACAGGATGAAGAATGCTTTTGAACACAACAGGAGATTTATTTTACCCTAATGTCCAAGTTGTTGAATACCTATTTGAATCTGAGATTGGAAGATTTCTGAAATTATTCAACAGCACTTTTATATTTTAGATTGGAATTAATGTAAAAGTCAAGAGCCACAGGAATTGAGTCCAAACCCCAAAAGAAGGAGCTTTTAAGGGTAATAATAAAGTTTTTGTTTTTATTTTTGTCTTATCTTAATCCCCCCAACTTTAGTTTTTTTCCTCCAGGGGTAAAATGGTTCTTTATTCCCAGCAATTGTCCAATGCCACCAGGTAATATATTATTCTATTTTGGAAATTAAACTAAGTTCACAGCTTGGATGAAAATTAAATTTGAGATGCCATTCTGATTTATCCTATGGTGATACCAAGAAAAAGAAAACTATGCAGACACACACACACAGTATATAATACATATACACACACTGTATATAACACACACACACACACACACACATATATACACATACACATATACATACATGTATAAGAAACTGAAACCTACAACTGAGCTGTGTTTGGTAAAATTTAATTAGAGAAAAACCTGAAATTAGGAGTAGAGATAGGATTTGAAACAAAAGCAAATAGTTCATTCTCCTGTTATCCAGACGCATGGTGGCTAAATGCCAGCTGGACAATCCGTGACCTAATGCACATTTACTTGGCCGTCAGCAGTCAAAACATTCCCAGGAGCAACTTCAAAGAACCAAATTTACAAAGAGCTCCACAGAAAGAAACCATACTCGTGTGCTAATGCCCACACATAAGAAAATAATTTACACCAAAGTAGTTCTCAGAGATTTGTTATGCGTGTTTTCTTCTGTAAGAAATGCAACTACACAACTAAAGATCTACTGTAACACTTCCTGCTTCAGCTGTTCCTTTAAATAATCAAGCAAGGTGCATACCTTCAATTAGCACACTTCTGAATAAGTTTGGATGAGTTACTGAAGAAATCTCAAGTATCAAGTCGCCTATAAACAAGAATCTAATGGAGAGGGTGGAGGAAGAGAATCATAACATACTCTTCCCTTCTTCAAAAAAATAAAAAATAAAAAAAATAAAGCAGCCACGCTTGTCAAAATGTTTCACTGCATCATCCAGTTATACCAAATTCCATTTTGCTACACGCCGGGAACTATCTTTGACACATATCACACATACACAAGCTTAAAACTAGTATCTTGTAACAATAGCTATGCAATGAGGGATCCACTGCAATTGAAGTGAGTTCCTACTTAATAAGGAATTTGGAGGATCAAACAAAGAATCCACACAAACATGCTGCAGACAGACAAAGCATATTAATCCAAGTTCCTGTCTTTGCATAAATAGGCTTATTGTTACTGCCTGGACTGAACTGAAGGCTACCTCCAGAATTATCCCTGACTGATGGATATTATATAGAAAAATATCATTCTTCATGAATGAAAAAAAGTTATATATATTCTAATTCAGCTGTTATCTTTTTTTTTTTTTTGCTTAAATCCAAACTAATACTAAACTCTTCTTATCACAACAAAAATAAGTAAGTGCCAGGGTGGAAGATTTCATGAGAGCCTTTCCCCCATGCAATAACAATATATTGTCCTGCTAAATATTAAATATAATTATGTGTTTTGTTATGCGATGATCATTTCAGGAGGTTGCACATGTTAACGAAAACAGAAGAAAATTAGATAGATGACATGATTAACTGTATTCATTTCATGCATGGATGTGTTTTATGGGAGGAGATAAAGACCTGAAAGTAATTACCATGAACTGAAACTCCTTCACTGACCTCTGCCTGCAGCCAGCAGTTGTTAAAATGCTGATAGGTTTATAATAAAGAGCAATGACTCTTTCTTCTGTATGCTTTTCTTTCATGCTACAGAAGAGTTCCTCCACCGTTGCATGAACACTATACCACTGTATCTATGTCTCTAATGCAGCATAAAGATTACTGTGGAAACCTATCAAATTGGAAAGCAGCTAATGTTGCCAGCCAATGGCAGAAAGGCACATGTAGAATCTAGCACATGCTCTCTGAGGCTTGGATACTGTCACTGCTGTTTAGCAGGCTGCTAATCTAATTATAGCCATTTGCTAGCACAGAACGATGAAAGGAGGGCACATGACCAAAAAAAAATAAATCAAATATCTCCCAAGACAGGTATACCCCTGTACAAGAATGGATGTAAGCATATGCACATGCATTCTAGTTTCTTTCAATGCAAGAAATCCCGATTAGATAACCAGCTGACTGCAGCCGCTTTCTCATAATATTCGAAGTCCCAAGTAGTATTCACCAATTTTGCAATTTTCTTAATAACCAGCAATTGTTATGTTATTAGCCTTAATTCTTTGCAACTCAAACTCTATATATTTATATAAGGTGCATTTATGTACCGTGAAACGTTTAAGTGGGCAAAGTTTAACTATTCTGATTCTAAGTGGCCAACAGAATAAGGATGCACTTCATATTAGCTTTATATTTAAACACAAATCTGATGGATATGAGTAATAAGGGAGTGATGGAGTTATTCTGTACTTTCTCTGCATCCTGAAATCAAATAGGATATGGATAGACAGGGAGAATCTTTTCTCATATCTTTTCATCTCAACTTTGCTAAAACTACCAAACCAACCTGAATTAAAGACAATTGTTCCCAATGGCTACAGGCATATGATGTGTGTGTACACAGATGTAGAGTATGAGTAACCATATATCTGTCAAAAATTACACCCCAAAGATGTATGTATGTGTGTGTGTATATACATATATATATATATATTCATATATGTTGTATTTGTGCTGATATATATATATATATATATATATATATATATATATATATATATATATATATATATATATATGTGTGTGTGTGTGTGTGTGTGTGTGTGTGTGTGTGTGTGTGTGTGTGTGTGTGTGTGTGTGTGTGTGTGTGTGTGTGTTTTATTTGTGCTGATAAATAAATAAAGGGAGACTAGTTGTCAGATCCTCTCCATTTATTAATTAGGAAAGAAAAACCATGAGACTCCATTTGTAGAAATCAAATGTACTTTTACTAATTAAAAATGGCTAAAGTCGATGCATAGCGAAGTCTGGTTAATTAGGCGCGAAAACAGTTGATATATAGAATAGCCCATTCCCCACCCCTTGGCATCACCACCCCAGCCCAATCATAAGTCTTTCAAGTGTCAGGTGTGAGATAACTTCAAAAGGCATCACGAAGATGGAATGTCGGTGCCGTTAGTCCAGGCGGGAAACACCCACACATGCGCAGTGCGAACAGTCGATGAACTCCAGAACTTTCCTCCAGGACAATGAGTAACTCCTCCCAAATACCATGCCCCCCCTCCCCGTTTCATGGCAGCTGAAGCGACAGCAAAGCAGAAGCTGACACTAGTATAGATCTATTTCAAGCTATTTAGCTCTCATCAGCTAGCCATACCCTTACTGGGATTCGAACCTGTGCTGTATTGCATCTTAGGCGAACGTCTTGGCCATTAAGCCACAGGTCTCCTCCTTATCAGCTGAAGCCAGGGAAGAAAGTATATATTTAGAGTCACAACCCCTGGTAAGCCCCAATTATGGGAGGAAGCTAACTGCTTCCATCATCTGTCAATCGGCTCGTCACAAGAGTCCATCACGACTCAAACCCAACCCTATGGCTAGCTGATAAGAGCTAAATAGCTTGAAATAGATCTATACTAGTCTCCCTTTATTTATTTATCAGCACAAATAAAAAACACAAATATAACAAAGGTAACAGTAAAAATATTGGGTTTCTGTCGTGATGGACTCTTGTGACGAGCCGATTGACAGATGATGGAAGCAGTTAGCTTCCTCCCATAATTGGGGCTTACCAGGGGTTGTGACTCTAAATATATACCTTCTTCCCTGGCTTCAGCTGATGAGGAGGAGACCTGTGGCTTAATGGTGAAGACCTTCGCCTAAGATGCAATACAGCACAGGTTCGAATCCCAGTAAGGGTATGGCTAGCTGATGAGAGCTAAATAGCTTGAAATAGATCTATACTAGTCTCCCTTTATTTATTTATCAGCACAAATAAAAAACACAAATATAACAAAGGCAACAGTAAAAATATTGGGTTTCTGTTGTGATGGACTCTTGTGACAAGCCGATTGACAGATGATGGAAGCAGTTAGCTTCCTCCCATAATTGGGGCTTACCAGGGGTTGTCTGTCTGTCTGTCTGTCTGTCTGTCTGTCTGTCTGTCTGTCTGTCTGTCTCTCTCTCTCTCTCTCTCTCTCTCTCTCTCTCTCTCTCTCTCTCTGTATATATATATATATATATATATATATATATATATATATATATATATATATATATATATATATATATATATATATATATATATGTATATATATATATATATATAAAATTAGTAATTAGTACTGTATATACTCGAGTATAAGCCTAGTTTTTCAGCCCACTTTTTGGGCTGAAAAAAGCCACCTCGGCTTATACTCGAGTCAGTGAAAAATTTGCCCGAAATGGAGGAGAAAAAGGGGCGGGGCCATGCCGCTGGGTGACACTCGTGAATGGCCCAGTGCCCCTGTGAGTTTCCCCTCCCTCTGTGTCAGTTTGCCGCGCAGCGCGCACCGCACCATCCCCCCTCCTCACGTTCTAATGTAATGCAGGGCTGTCTTACGATTCCCCTTCCTCCCCCTCCTGCCGCTCTGCAACGATGTCCCACCTCCTCCTTGTTATGGCAAGCAGCCACATAGCGATGTCCCACCTCCTCTGGTACAGTGATCCAATGATAGGAATCACTGTGCCGTGTGTCATAGGAGGCGGGACATCGCTCCCGCGGCTGCACGGGACATCATCATCACAGCGGGACATCAGCATCATGAGGTGAGTGAAGTATTTAATTGAATACACCGCTAGTTTACTGTTTTTCTTTGAAATAAATATTCAAAAACATTATTGGTATCTATTTTTATTTTTGAAATTTACCGGTAGCTGCTGCATTTCCCACCCTAGGCTTATACTCGAGTCAATAACTTTTCCAGTTTTTTGTGGTAAAATTAGGTGCCTCGGCTTATATTCGGGTCGGCCTATACTCGAGTATATACGGTAATTACTAATTTAGATATATTGCCTGCAAATTACCGTATTTTTCAGAGTATAAGACGCAAGGAGGTAAGTCAACAACTATAAATGCCTATAGAATGTTCAAATTATTACTTATTTTTTAAAGACTCCTTTATTATTGTTCTAGACCGTGTAACAAAATGAAAAAGCTTTTTAAAATAAATGCTTGATTTGAAGAGGCCCAGTGCTATTGTTTTAAAAAATGCTATTCTTTTAAATAGCAGAGAATAACTATACTTCCACAAAGCACATTTTAACAGCATCTGTATAAGTATAGTCTGAAATATAACACTACAAACAGTGTTTATTGCCTGTACTGTTTGTTGCAAGGAGGCAAATTGCTGGGAAGCAGAGGCAGATATTTTTCCCTTATTTTCCTTCCCAAAATCTAGGTGTGTCTTATACTTCGGAGCGTCTTATACTCTGAAAAATACCGTAAGTTTCTCCATTCATAAAATTACCCCCCCCAATTCTATCTTAGAAAAATTAACAAAACAGAAATTTTCTTCGTTATTACAAAAAAATAGTTAAATTCACTCATGAAACAGTTCTCTCCAAAGTCCATCTTCAGTGCATCTAAAGGTAGTTGTAACCATTAGTTGTATCTCTTACCCATGCTTTTCTTTTCAGCTTATACTTTATTTTATGTTATACTTTATTTTACCATGAACATAAGACTGGTAATAAAAGTTTTTTTCACATATTGGGATGGATTTCAGTATTTACAAGACATAATATAGTAGTCTTGTGGCTACTGTCACATGCTTTTATCTTCCTACTGCATATGTAGCCACCCTGAGTCTCTTTGAGAGTGGGCGGCATACAAAATTTAATAAATAAATAAATAAATAAATAAATAAATAAACAAACAAACAAACAAACAAACAAATAAATAAATAATGTTTTGTGTGCCAGCAGAAGTTAGATTTGCAACTTCTTTGCAGCATCTAACACAAATGAAAACTTTTGCAACATTAAAGCTAAATTAGCCAGTAAAGTGATTAACTTGGTGATGAAAAAAATTTCATGTCCCAACATTCAAATTCAGCAAAATAATTCCCAACCTGACATAATTACCAACTCCCTTGACATGTAGAGAGAATGACCTCTTTGCCCAAGTCCACATTTTGCAAGCATTAACAAGTTTAAATGAAAATGACAAAAAAAGTGATGCATGTAGAATAGCATAAGGATGTGCCAGAATTTGATTTCCATTCATTAAAATACTTCCAGTGTATCTAGTTCCTATTTTTAACACTAATTTAATCATACATAGGACTGCAGACTCTGAAAATGATGTGTTTTAAAAAACCAAAATAACCAAAGAAAAAAAAAATTGGGCACTTGCAGTCCATGATTTATTTGTGAGCTATAGTTTTCAGAAGTCCAACATGTATTTGCAAGGTAAAATATACTGAGGAACATCTGGAGAAGTACAGTTTCCTTAAATTTATATAGAAGACATAGGTCAGAAATTAAGTGTTAAGAAATTAAAATTCCCTTATGTATTTAGTTGATTATTTTAAACAAGTATCTGCTAACTGTTAACTGTCATTATAATCTTTGGTTGCAAGATAGGTATGTCAGAACATCATTATTGTTCCATTTTCAGTGTCTGCCAACTAACCTTGTCTATAAATATCTGTGGAAAAAAGAGGAGATATCCCATTAGAGATGCTATTTTAATACAGGGAAATAAGAAGAGTTCTGTAATGAATACCACTTTTTAACAGTCTTGGTTCAAAATACTTTGCAGCATTGAACACTACAGGTAATCCTTGACTTATGACAATTGAACCAAAACTTATGTTGCTAAGTGAGAAATTTTTAAAGTGACTTTTGCTCCATTTTCTTATCATATTTGTTAAGTGAATCAAGGTAGTTGTTAAATTAGTCACATGGGTTGTTATGTGACTCTGGTTTCCCCATTGGCTTTACTTGTCAGAAGGCTGCAAAAGGTGATCACATGACCCTGAGACACTGCAACAGTCATAAATGTGAGTCAAAGTTGTCAAGCATCCGAATGTAAATCACTTGATCATGGGGATGGGTCTCCAACCTTGGCAACTTTAAGCCTTAAAGTTAATGCAATGATCATATGCATGAAGAATGGTCATAAGTCACTTTTTTCAGTGCCGTTATAACTTGAGTGGTCATAGGAGAACTGTTGTAAGTTGAGGACTACCTGTACAAACAAACTGGTTCCCATAACTCCAAAAACTTTTTCATATGAAAGTAAGGTAAAATGGCAGCAGAATTTTACTTTAAAGCTAGTCACAGCAAATATACACTTGGGAACAGAACAAGCAACCTTTTGTCAAGCAATAAGCCTTCTTGTCCCTTAGATTAAAGTAGTATTCTAAGAAGAATTCCTTGTGCCAGGAACTTTATAACCTCATTCCAGAGAATGAACAGCTGTGTCTCAGAAAAACCTTACAGTATTCTGTTGACTGCTTTCTCCTAGGAAGTCACGGTACAGTGAGTATGTACCTAACATACTTACACTCAGATAATAAGAATGAACTGCCAAGCAGCAAGAGATAATTCCCAGTACAATGAAAGAAAACACTGAACTGGTGTCAAAAGCATACATGCTTGCTTTTGTTTTCTCTTCTTACAAACTTCCACATGCAAGAGTTCCATGGAATTTATTACATGGAATATTTTGTGTCTATAAATGTGTGGGTTCTGTCCTTGTCAGCCAGCATGACAAACACACAGAGACAGAATTCCATTCTTTGAGAACAGGATACTGTTGAGGAGACAGCATCTATTTATCTTGCATACACTCAAACACACCCAAGCCAGATGTGGGCTGCTGCCCGTTCAGACCTGTTCAGGTGAACTGGTAATTCTGACCAGTGGTTCGGCTTGCTCACCTACCCTGGTGCTATCCTGTCCTACATAATCACCATTTTTTTCGATGCCACACACATGCGTGGAAGGCGTGCATGTTCTCACATTTTCTGTTCTGGGTGAACTGGTTGTTACAATATGTGATGCCTATCTCTGACCCAAGCCCATGGCTGTTAGCGTCAGGTTAGATAGCATGTTTTGCTTTCCAGGTACAGTACGACCTATTTACTCTGCCTCCCCCACTCAAAAAACTTCCATTAGCTAACTCTAATAAAGTAATTCCACTGCAGTCACTGGCTCAAAGGTTCCTTTAGTGCCAATAATGAAGTAACCAAAAGGAACAAGGCTCTCAGTCCAATGTTTCTAGTCTCCCTCTATTCTTCCGAGACCAATGAATCTTGGTCCTTAACCATAATATACCTTCATTCCTCATTATTTCAAAAAGTCCAGATGCCTGCCCACTATCCTCCCTCTCCATAGTATCATAAAGACCAGATTTTCTTCACTTGAGAACAAAACCAATTAAAATCATTTTTTTTTAAAAACTTTTAAATCATATTTTAAGCTTTAAATGTCATACTTTCTGAGGTAGATAGTTAAGAGATAGGAAATATAAACAAATAAAAATACAGAGACCTGTGTGAAATAGATAATTGTAAGCATAATTATACGAGAGGTATCTTAATTAATCTAGTAATTGGCTTCTTGCTAAGAATGCAAACAGAAAATGAATAAAGAATTTGAAATGAATACATCTAGCAAAATGTAAATTCTGGATCCAAATTAGATATGGCAAGGAACAGAAAGTGAAAGAAACTTTGCCTTCCAGTTCTGAGGAACTGAGCAAAACTTCCTAGTGCAATGTTGGCGAACCTTTTTGCAGCAAGTGCCGAAATGGGTGCGCACACACCAAAAACCGAAAGAGCAGCTGCCCAGTCTGCATGCATGCACCGGGAAAATGATCTTCTGGTTTCCAGCATGCGAATGCGCACCAGCCAACTGGTCTTCACATGTGTATGCACACCAGAAACCGGAAGACCAGGTGGCAGTGCACCTGCCTGTGTGGGAAACTGGAAGATCATCTTCCTGGCATGCACATGTGCACTGGGCGGCTGCTCTTCCAGTTTCCAGCACTCCCGCGATTGGCCCGCAGGAACCCAGAAGAGCAATGGGTGATGGCTCGTATGCCCAGAGAGATGGCTCTGCATGCCTCCACCAGCACGGATGCCATAGGTTTGCCATTGATTAAAAATGCCTCAGCTGCTTATGCAACAAATTATTTTCTACATGATCAAGACTGTAGTTTGCAATTCTGGTCTGAGCTCATCTGTTGCCATTCTGCTGTTTTCTCCTAAAAATCTATGCTGTGCTGGTTTATCAGAATTATGCAGTTGTTTAAAACTTCTGAACAGGCAGTACTGTAAGTGCTCCATCACCACAGCCTTTAACATGGAGTGCAGAAATGAAATGGTGAAACAGCAGAATGATGTGACCAACAAAGTCTCAACACTCATTACTTTCAAAAAAAGCCATAATCTAAAAATAAGAATTTATTGCCTATAGGACACAAATAGAGAGGTAAAAATCCTGCTTTTGATCAACTTCCTTGATTTGTTTTTAAAGCTTTATTCATATTAGGTTATATCAAAAAAGCTATAAAAAGGATAAAAAGACTAAAAGTGACAAGCTTTTGCAGTCAGACCATTCCAGCCAACCAATTTCTTGATCACTCACTATATAAGCCAAGCCAGGACACACACTTACAGGACACATATCAGCAATGGAGACAACTTTCATGCTGGAACAGGTGGTCCTTGTTTAATGGTTAATCGTTCAGCAACTTTTTGAACTTACAATGGTGTTGAACAAGTAGTAGTTACATTGAGTCCTTGTACTAACAACTGGTTCATCATTCTACAGTCAGATGATTGTGATTTGCAATTTTATCTACAAGCTTCCAACAACCAAAATCAATAAGGAAGCCAGAGGAAACTGCAAGTTATGGTCATGTTAGGATTGCACTTAACAGCAACTGAGACTGTCATTACTAAAATACATGATCATACAGTGTTTTGCCTTAAAAAATATGTCACTTAACGATGGAGTTTTCAGTCTCAATTAGCATCATTAAAGAAGGACTCCCTATATAATGTTTTGCTGACTCCAAAACAGTTTGATGGCACTTGAATTGAGCAGTGGAAAAAGCTCATCATAAATATGGATCTGCCACTTTGATCAAGAAATTATTCATTCAAAAGAACTCATATTGTAGAGAAATTATTGGATAAGGCTGTAAGAAATAGAGAAGTATGCAAATAATCGTTAATAACTACTTTGCCAAACCTTTATATGCAGACCAATTTCATTGTATGTGTTTGTCAAGCAATAGAAGAGAGCAACCTCCCAGCTGAAATAACTGGTACATCAAGAAATGTATACTGGGTTACATATGCACAAGTGGTAGCAGTAAAAGCTACATGTTAAATTTCAAATTTATGATACTCTGCTTTCTAAATAATGCTGCAAATTATTCAAAATAAGAAAAATAAAATAGAAGCGAAGAATCTCCCAAAGAAGAGAATACAGTTACAAACACATTAGCAAAAGTTCTCAGTGATCTAGAAACAAAGGCTAAGATAATCATAGACACTGGCTGAAAAATGCACCTATTTTGAATTCTTTAGTTTCTCAAAAACACCCAGCTGCTGCATGATTTTGAGCATAAGCATGTTGCAGACATAGAAACAGTGGTGGGATTCAAATAATTTAACAACCGGTTCTCTGTCCTAATGACCAGCTGGGTAGGTGGTCATGTGACCATGTGGGCATGGCCAACTCAACTTCACTCATGTTGATGGGTGCTTTGTCTTAGCTGTTACAATGTAATAAGGATTAACCGGAGAGGCAGTTTCTGTAAGTAGGGAAATAAAGATTAGGCTAGAAACAATACCAGAATGTTTCCTTCCTGCCTTCCTTACAGGATTATCCCTGTAAAGTGGAAAAAAACAAAATGATTTCTTCTCTCCCAAATAGGTGCGAACTGGCTGAATCCCACCACTGTATAGAAAGCTGAAAAGAGTTTGGATATTTCAGGAAAATAATTGTCTAAAACGAAGTTCCAAATAAACCATGAAATACAGGAATGTAAGTAAAGTTTCTGAAATGTCTTTTGTAGTCCTCAAATTTGAACAGAAAGAAACCTTATGAAAAATATGTGGAGCAATCTCAAACAAGCAGTGCATGAATGGAGACCTAATATTATTTCTGAGCTAGAAGAATTCTACAAGGAATGGTAGGAAAACTTTCCAAAAGCAAGTATCAACTGGCTTTAGGAAAAATTGGCAAACTGTTATTTCTGCCAAAGGTGTTACAAAGTAGTAACTAAAAGGGCATCCAATCATTTGTGCATGCCATAGTCATTCTTCTTCTTTTGAATTTATAAACAACTACACATAAAAAATATGCATTCGAATTTGCAAAAAGATGTCATGTTTAATAGTATCAGTTTCTGTTCACTTAAGAGATCCATTAAGACATCCCTTGACAAGGGATACTTGTATTCTATACAACTGTATATGTACAGCAAGATATAATCTATACATAGAAAAAATTAAAAGTAACCAATTTCTGTGGTGAAAAATAAGTTTTAAAGAGGATTTTTTTAAAAAACCCACAAATATTTGTATTTGATAGAAAGAATAAAACACAAGGGAATTAGCACATCCAGCATATGTAAATTGTTTTAATTGATTATTTCAACAATACAAAACAATCTCATCATCTATGGTTCTCTTTCCCATGTTTTGGGTATCCAGAGTTTTGAAACAGAGTCCAGTCTGTCTTCTTCGCTGAAGGTTGTCATATAATTACAGTTCTGGGCTTTTTCTTACTATATGCATGTAGAAAATAGTATACTGATTTTTGCATTTTGTGAAACTTCATTATCTGCAATTTTCTGGGGTGATTGGATGAAATAGATCCCATGAAAATAAAGAGAACCACCCATGACTTTCAGGCTAACACTACTTTTGTCTTCTTCATATTTAACATTCACCCAAGATTTTTGCCCTTCCATTTTTACCTGCATACTAAGTTCACCCAAGCTTTTCTTTTTCCTTATAACAAAGTGTTGCCTGCTAACTGACATTAACACTTTGTCATCCTATTTTGATGCATCTCTTCACTCCTGCCATTCTTATAACAGAATTTGTGCTTATGTACGCAAATTGATTTCAACTCCATCAATTTGCATATTCTTTTGCATCTTCCTTTAATTAGATATATGCACTGAACTTTTTCAATCTCCATGCCACATAGTTTGGTTCTATATTTGTTGATACAGAATTTATAGCACTTTAATTACCTTCTCCTACAACTTCAGTTTAATAAGTCTTTCATTTGCACCTGTGATTTTATATGACAACTTAAAGCCTACCATTTCTCACGCTCTAGTAGTGAATTTATGAATATACATTGTCTATAAAAGCAGTTCTTTCATTCTAGTATTCCATTTTTATAGTTTTTCAGTGTTGTTCTTTCACAATTGTTTAACCTTAGTCACTTCTCTTCTATGATTGTTCTTGAGTAACCTCCATATAAAATTTCCTGTGATTTCTGCAATCATCTTAAACACATTTTTCTTTTTAAAAAATTTCTTCTATTTGTTCATATTCTTGATTAAGACAACATTTTGTCCTTGTGTGCTTGATTTTTAGAAATTTGTATTCAGTCGTGGTACATCCTTGCTATCCAAGGCCTTCACCTTCCATATTTAGCTATCATAATGTATTCTGAATTTGATTTTTTATTTGATTTATAAGCCATCTAATCATGAAGTAACTCAAGGAGAAATACAAGGGTTTAAAATGCTTAATAAAAGGGAGAGAAAGAATAAAAGCAAAAAGTTATAACGCTACATTAGAAAATCCTGATGTGGGGTTCACAAATTACTTTAGCTGAGGGAGGCCTATACAGACTTTAGTGGAATGCCATTCAGGGGACAGGAATTACATATCCGGGGTTCCATAAAACACATTATGATATTGAGGATGGCAGGAGTATGCCAACCCTGCCAGCTCTTATAGAGCGGGCAGAAACAATTGTAGCTATCTAGCTACCCTAAGCCATAAACAGCTTTACTGATGATACCCAGCACTTTGAATTGCAACTGAACTGATAATCCAGGCAGCTCACAAAGAGAGATGTCACATGGACAAACTGAGGTGCACCCAACACTACTTATACTACCACATTCTGGATCAACTGCAATCTTCAAGAACAGCTCCATGGAAGTATGTGATCTTATTCTTTTTCATATTTTTAAAACATTTTTTTCTGATCCAATCTTCCCAATGTTTCTTGCTTCTTCCTCATGCCTCAGGTTCTCTTTTGCATGTTAATTGATTTAATCTATTATTTTCACTGATTGTATATTCTGATATATGTCTTCTGCATCTCTTTTCTATTTTTTCTAAATTTAATCCTTATAATTGCTGGCCAAAATGATGGCCTGTACCATGATGTGTACATAAAAGTTCTTGGTCGACTGGATTTCATTTTCCCATTTTCTATGATTATTATGTAGCTAGTTTGATTCTGATATCGTTCAACCAGTAATATCCTTCAGTAGAATTTGCATTTACATTGACAATAAACCAAAAATTCTCTCCAGGAAACTCTGTTATCCTAACTCTTACATTATTATGTAACCAATCAAAATCATCCTATAACGCCAGCTTTTTTCATTTAATCTATTCTTGCATTCAAATCATGCATTGATTTGAAAATCACCCATTCTTGCATTCAAATCACTCATCATTATTATTATTATTATTTCCTTCCTCTATGTTACATTTAGCTCCTCTTGCAATGTGTGACAAAATTCTCTGGGTGTTTTCTACTACCACAGCTATAGAATATATTGTTGGACATTCATTATGCATTAATTCTACTAAATATGGCCTTGTCATGTCAGTTAACAGTATGTCATATAATCATATGATCTGTACTTATTCCTAAAAACCCACATCCTGAAAATATTTGTTTCACAAATTTTAAATCTATGATATTTCTCAAATTCTACATTGAATTTTATCACTGTTGTTTTAATACTGTTGCTGCTATAATTCAGAGTTATGTAGCAATTTTGTTGATTCCTAACACAAATAAAGAAAACAGTGTAGTCTAAGATTAATAGAGCAGTTTGTAGCGGTAAGATTAATAGAACGGTTTGTAGCTGATCATTCTCAGCATTCTGTTGCAGCAGTCTAATCTGAAAGAGTAGTTAAAAATGAGATTGCCACATGGTGATTCAAGGAACCTGATTCATGTTTCAAAATACATGAGTGAGATTCATGAAATGTTCAGAGAAGAATTTCAGTTGCAAGTAATAACAAGGGAAATCAAAAGGTAGCCATACATCGGCAAAGTGGAGTATCTCCCCAGGTATTGTTTAATTACTCTGCCAGAAAGACTTTGATTCCGCCAACACTTAACTTCAGGGACTCCCTGCATCTTCACCATAGCAGTCTCAATTGTTCCCTTAGACCCAGAGGAGCAGATTCAAGCAATTCAGCAATTCAGCATTTCCAGCTGTCCCCTCTTTAGGAGAAGTAATAGCTTCCAGCTCTTCCCTACAGCTGACTGGTATTTCACTGTCTCCTGCAAGTCCAGATCCTGAATACCAAAGTCTTCTCATTAGCAGCAAAAATAATACATTCCATGCTCCAGTTTCTGTGTGTCCTTGTACAATGAGGAATGCTTTCAATATTGGCACCATAAGTGACCAGACTTCCTTGCAGCTTTGGGAGACCACCCCATCACCACAAAATCTAATTGTGGTGATTCACTGTTTTCCTCTCCAGTAACTAGAGGAGCATCTTCTAACATGCATGGAATTTTCTTGATGACAATTGAGAGTGGTTTGTTCCTTGTTCACTTATGATTCTAATTTTAGAATTACTTTCCTAAATGAGACAGCATCTGTCAGCCCTTAAAGGTAGGGCAGATCAGGAAACAAACAACAGCTGTAACTGTACTCACATAAAAACCAAAACTTTCAAAGTTCTGACAACGATTCTCTTCCCCATCTTATATCCAGGAAAAGGCAAGTCAATTTCCACTTTCTATTAAATTCCGTCCTCCCTTCAGACATGTGGATGTTTACTACTATTGTGTACATTCTTCAGTATCATCCTACTCCACCCCCTGAAGAACCCCAACTGCTCTGACATCTGCTGGGGATTAGTGTTGGCTTCACCCTTCTCTTTTGACCCTGGGAAGGAGCAGTCTTACCATGTCAAGGTATAATTCTCTAAAAAGAACAGGCAAGGACCCAGGTAACTGAAATAATGTTAAGGCTTCGTAAATGCTTAATGCATGTTGTTTTATGGATACAAACATTAAAAAAAACATATTTGTCTATTTTTGCAGCTGATTTGATCTTCCATATGGTTAAAACTGTATGAAGAGTAGCTTTTCTCTCCTAAAATCATCCTGCCTAAATAATGAACATTTAGTATTTACTTTATTTAAAAGTTATGGTACATACCTTAACATGCCACAGAATATTTGGGTCACAATAAATAAGTTAAATCATTCAGGTTTTCTATATATACAAAAAAATTAAAAAATAGCACTACCACCTCATCAAGAACAATGAATTAAAGCAAGAAGGGAAGGAATGACTTCTTCTTAAAAAGCAAGTCTTCACCAATTTGCAAAGAGTGTCAGAAAGGATATGAGATGGCCTTCTTTGGAAAGAGTTTTAGGCATCCTCTTGTCCTTTCAACAGATGCAGTTGGGTACAGTTTAAGATACCATTTTAAATTTGTTCCTAAACTATGTAGGTTTAAAGTTCAAACAGTTTTGAATTGTATCTAGAAACAAACTTTTTAATTCAATGTTTTTGATTAATCTAGAAGTATTCCAAAATGCTTAGGAGAATCAAGACACCATATATTGCATTCATGAAACTCTAGTCTTGTTTTCCAAAGAATCCCTTTCTAATCAAATCTGTTAGCAGACTTCTGAATTATAAAAAGATGTTATGCTTATGCTCTTAACAAACATGCTGAATTTTGAATCAACAGTAACTTCTGAATATCTGGATGTAATATAAATAAGAAAAAAATTTCTCTGGCCAGAGCTGCATTCTCTGAAAATAGATTCAGTTGAGACAGCTAATTCTGGTAAGATAAAGGCATTCCTGGCAACTTTTGATACTCTACATTAAGGTCAAGGTTATTGACATATAAAACTAGGTTTTCAATATGAATAGAGTGCATGTTATATGAATGAAAACTCATAGGCAACTTCAACCACATACAGCGTGCACAAATAGAATTAGCTCATTGCAGAGATTGGTCCTCTAGTTTGAGGATACAATGGAAAAAGTGATTAGTCTTGGATGATGCAATATAATTTCTTTTCTCAAAATATCTAACTTGGACTTCCAGTTTAATAAAAGCTTATTATCTTAAATTACATCTAAAAATGCTTTAGTTAATTATTTTTCAACCTGACTGTCCCTTTCTCTTGACTTCTTTTGCCCTTCAAGACTGTCAATTACAAATGTCAATTACAAACCTAGTACATAATTTTGCAGTTGTTCTTGGTGACAAACTTAAATTGAAGTAATTAATTGCTAACTGTAAGAATGTGTAATATCTTACAATTATTCAAAGAATGCATTCACATCTTACTTCAAAAGCAGCTAAGCAATAAGTCCATGCATTGGTGGTATGCTATCTAGATTACTGTAATAGTTTGGCGACAGACCTGCTTGATTTTTCTGAGCACAACACCTCATCCAGAATAGTGTAGTATGTATGTTCCTAGATAATTATAACAGAATAACAGAGTTGGAAGGGACCCTGGAGGCCTTCTAGTCCAACTCCCTGTTTATACCAGGGATGTCAAACTGGCAACCCGCAGGTTGGATGTGTTATGAGTACGCCACACCCAACCCAGCTGGGCAAAGGGGAAAAATGTCATGTGTCACAATACGTTACGTAACAGCAACATGACACCACGAGTTTGACACCCATGCCCTACACCATTTCAGACAAGTGGCTGTCCAGTCCCTTCTTAAAAGCCTCCATTATGGAGTGCCTACAACTTTTGAAGGCAAGTAGTTTCACTAACTGTTCGGTCAGGAATTTTTCCTTATTTCTAGGTTGGTTCTCTCCTTGCTTAGTTGCCATAAATTGTTTTTTATCTTGCCTTCAGGTGCTTTGGAAAATAGGTTGACCCGGCTTCTTTGTGGCAGCCCCTCAAATATAGGAACATTGCTGTCATGTCACACCTAGTCCTTCTTTTCCCTAGACATACCCAATTCCTGCAACTGTTCATGTGTTTTAATATACAGCCCATCTCTTTTCATCACTCTCTATATTGATTGGGCCAGTCTTATTTGGATTGTTGATGTTGACCTTCATAGGTCTGTGTACAGGAACAGCCAATTATTTGAAAAAACCTGATTACAATTCACTTTCCTTTGCACTTAGTTCAATTATACAGTCAATGACAATTAGTGTAAAAAAATTGTAACGTCACCTGTTACAGCTTTTTTCCATTCAGCTCACTCTCTGGAATTAATTTATCCCAGAAGTATACAATATATGGTGGAAAAAAGTGTCCCATAACCCAAATAATTATACTTATTTTTATAAATTAATAAAGTATTAGGTTGCATCTAGCATTTCCATTCCTCCAGTGGAATCTTCTGTTAATACAGAAAGGAGTTCCTTGGTTCCTTGAATGAGATTTAAACCATATGTGAAATGCAATTCTCATGGAGTTATAATTATATGAATAACTATGGTATAAATAAACATATTTGTGTAATTTTAGTTTTATTAGAATGTACTTATAACAAGCACAGTACAGGCAAATGAAAAATATAAACCAATATAATAAAATATAAAATTAATGCTATACATTTTATAATGCAATATCAACATGTATAATCAACATATATATTTTATGATAGTAGTTCAACTTCAATATTTTCAACCTCTTGGTTTCATCTTGACTAATAAAATGTGGTTTCAGGTGAACAAATAATAGATATAACACTAGGGAGAACAAGATTCCTAAGGCCCAAGGGGAGCATCAGCCACCACCCTCTGCAAGACCCTCCGACCAAAGGATGCGTTCGCCAAAGCAAAGGTATCCAGGTGATAATGTTGGATGAATGGCGTCGCAGAAGCCCAAATGGCCGCCCGACAAATGTCCCCAAAGGGAGCTCTCGTGGCCCACGCCGCTGTGGTCGCAGCACTCTGAGTAGAGTGGGCTGTAATGCCCGACGGGGCTGGATGACCAGCCGCTCCATAGGCCTCCGCAATGGCCTGACGCAGCCAATGGCCAATGGTGGCCGAGGACACCTAGATCCTAACGTTCCCGGCTGGAATGAAACAAACAAGGCCTCTGACCTACGAACCCCCTTGGTCCGCCGGAGGTCGATCCGCAGAGCGTGGCACACTTCCAACCGATGTCAGAGCCTCTCCCTATCATTGGATGGGCCCGGGCAAAAGTCGGCAGGACGATCTCCTGAGCCCTATGAAAAGGAGTGTTCCCCTTCGGGATGAAGGTAGGATCAAGGTGAAGCACCACCCTGTCCTGGTGAAAATGGCAAAGGTCGTCCCTGGAAGACAGAGTGCCCAGTTCCGAAATACGCCTGGTGGAGGTGACCACCACCAAGAAAGCCACTTTCAGAGACAAGAACCGTAGATGAACCGACCGGAGAGGTTCGAATGGGGCCCCTGTCAAAGCCCTGAGAACCAGGGGAAGATCCCATGTGGGGAACCTGTGGACAGGGGGAGCCCGAAGGTTAGCCGCCCCCTTCAGGTAACGTTTGATCAGGGGAACATGAGAAGAGAAGAAGACCCCCCACCCCCCAAGACCGAAGACAGAGGTGCCACCTGGTGGCGCAACGTATTCAGTGAAAGCCTATTGTCAAGGCCCCTCTGCAGGAAGTCCAAGATGTTGGGAATAGTGGCCCTGTTGGGAGAAATGCCAAGAGGAGAACACCACCGGACAAAGGCCGACCAGGTGGAATTGTAGATGCGGGTTGTCGACGGACGCCTAGACGCCTTGATGGTGCGAATGACCCCGGCGGACAGGTTAGCCCCCCCCTTAGTAACCGCCGTTCAAGTGCCAGGCGGTCAGATGGAGCCACTGGAGGTTCCGGGTGAAGCAGGACCTCCTGCTGCAAAAACACCTCCTCCCGTGGAATCCTCCACGGAGGGGCCACCGACAGCTGGACTAGGTCCACGAACCAAGGCCTCCTGGGCCAATAAGGTGCCACCCCAAAGACCAGCGCCTTCTCCGCTACTATCTTCCGGATGGTCCCCGGAATGAGGGGGATGGGAGGAAATGCATACAGAAGGCCCCCGGGCCACCTGCTCCTGAGGACGTCCGTGCCCTCCGCAGACCTGGACTGGAAATGGGTGAAAAACCAGGGAAGTTGTGAGTTGGCAGGCGAAGTGAACAGATCCACCAGAGGAGTGCCGAACCTCTGAGAGATCCTTCGAAACAGCGATGGATGGAATTGCCACTCGCCATTGTCCAGTGTCGCCCGACTCAGCCAATCCGCCTGTACGTTGGAGAGCCCGGAGATGTACTCCGACACCAAGGACAACAGGCGCCTCTCCACCCAGGCGCCCAGTCTCAGAGCCTCCAGCCCGAGAGTGGGTCCCCCCCTGACGATTGATGTGGGCCTTGGTGGCCACATTGTCCGTCACGTGTTGCCCCTCCACCGAGGTCTGAAAGTGTCGCAGAGCCAGGCAGGCCGCCTTCACCTCCAACCAATTTATGTTGTGGCGGAGATCTGAGGCCGTCTACTTGCCCTGAGCCATCCGGGAACCCACCAGGGCCCCCCACCCGAACAGACTCGCGTCCGTGATGATGGTCACCCTGTCTGGCTCCCAGAAGCAGTAGCCCCGCTGAATGGCTGGGGAAAGCCACCACCCCAGCGAGACCCAGACCCCTACCGGGAGGCTGAGGGTCTGAAGAGAATTGCTCAATCACCCCCTCTGAAAAGGAATGAGTTCCCACTGGAGAGGCCGAAGATGAAGTCTAGCCTACGGGACTATCCCGATGCAAGAAACCATCTTGCCCAATAACTGAGATAGAGTGAGGATCGAAACTAATCGATTTCCGCGAACGCTTTCTGCCAGTTGATGCAGGCTGCTCTGGCACTCCTGGGACAGACGCACTACCGCCGACATGGAGTCTATGACTGTCCACAGGTGAAGAATGCACGTGGAAGGGGAAAGGTGGCTCTTGGGGAAGTTCACCGAGAAACCTAGACTCTGAAGACTCCGGATGGTGAGCTGAAGATCCGAAATGGCCTGAGGAAGAGACCCTGCCTGAACCAAGACATCGTCTAAACAACATTGGAGTCTCACCAGGATGGAGCGGAGATGAGCCGCCAGGGCCGCCAGTACCTTCGTGAAGGCCCGGGGAACCGAGGCCAGCCCGAAGGGAAGAGCCCTGTATTGGTAGTGATGGTTCCCGTGTGAGAACATCAGGAACTTGTGATGACCGGCCAGAATAGGGATGTGAAGATAGGCCTCTGTGAGATCCACTGAGGCCAAGAAGTCCCCCTTTCTGATGCCCTGAAGGATAGATTTGAGGGAGGACATTTTGAACCGCCTGTACACCAGAAAACGGTTCAGGCGTTTGAGGTCCAGAATTGCCCTCCAGCCCCCCGAGCTCTTCGGAACCACAAACAGGTTGGAGTAGTGGCCCAGGCTCCATTCCTCTAGAGGAACTGCCTCCACCGCCTGAATATCGAGAAGATGGACGATGGCCTGATCCATCAGGCAGCGGCGCTCCAGACTCCGAGGAAATGACCTGAAGAAATTTGAGGGGGTGTAGAGAAATTCTAACCTGAGACCGTGACGAACCATGGCTTGGACCCAAGCGTCCGACGTGATCTCGCCCCATTGATCCGCATAGAGGGAAAGGCGGCCGCCGATGGGATGACTCGGGTTCGAGTCACTTCCCCCTGCCTCCTCCACGAAAGGGCCATCTGGATTGGTGCTGGAAACAGTTTCTGTCCTGAAAGGACGACCTGGGAAACTGCCTGTCAGATTGGAAAGAAGAAAAGCGCTGGTTATAGTCGTAATCTGCAGTCCTATATTGCTGCCTACGGTAAGGATGAGACCTAGCTCAGGCTTCTTAGCGTTAGATGGCACAACTTTCTTTTTATCTTTATTCTCGATCAGAATGGGGTCGAGGGCCTCCCCAAAAAGATTAGGCCCCTTGAACGGAGCGGACACCAAATTCCACTTGGCCTCGTTATCCAGCTACCAGTGGCACAGCCATAATAGCCTGTGAGATGTGACTGAAGTGGCCAAGGCACTGGACACAACTTAACCGTGTCCAGGGTCGCATCAGCGGAAAACTGAGAGGCGGCCATGATCTTGATGAGATCCTGGTGCAGGCGCTCGTCCTGGATGGGAATGCGCTCCTGGAGCTGCTTAAGCCACATGACTGTGGCATGGTTGAAATAAGAGGCCGAGGCCGCGGACTTGATAGCCCATGCAGTGGCATTAAAATTTTCTTAAGGTAAGCTCAGCGCGCTTATCCTCCAGTTTCAATTTATCTGCCGCATCGCCTGAAAGGAGGATACCAGGGCTGCCACTGGGGTGTCAATGGCCAGCAACTGAATGGCCCAAGCAAAGTTTTGCTCTATGTTATAGTGCCGGCGGTCATTACTCCCAGGAGCCAAGAAATTGGAGGAGCGAGCCCACTGGTTGGACAGGACCTCCATAAGCAGGGGAGGAGCTGGAATCTCCTCCTTGTTCGTGGCCGTGGCAGAAAACATGGCCATGTCAGGATCCCTAGGCGGGGGCACTGAAGGATCCCCCGTCCTCACCTTGGTGGTCTTCCTTGCCTTGCTCAAGATAATCTTGAACATGCCTGGGTCAAAGAGGCCTGCAGAAGAGGGCTCATCAGAGGGGCCCGTATTCTCATCATCCGAGAAACCCATGTCCTGGAGATTCTCCTCCCCCATGATTGCTAACCATGGAAGGAGAGGAAGCATGATACTGGGGCCGGCCTAGACCCCCATGTCTGGAAGAGAAAGAACCTTATCCCGCTGGGCAATGCCCCATGAAATGGCAGCAGAAATAAGCCTTTTAAGATCTTCAGGGAGCTGATCCAAATCCTCCACATCACCATAGGCAGAACTAGGCCTCTGGGGAGCCAACCTGCGTGAAGAGCAGGGTCCCCTAAACCAGGGACGTGCAGTCACTGGAGGCAGTCTCATGAGGAAAAGGAAAGAATTTTTAAAATAATTAAAAAGGCCAAGGTAGTTGCTGCCAGACTCTAAATCACAGTGACTCTGAGTCTGCCTAGTGCTAACTGTAGGGGGAGGCGAGAGAACTATGGGCCTCCTTTGCATAAGGAATTTTTCACCTTTTAAGAGTTAAGCAAGGATTAAAATGTGAAAAATTCCTTATGCAAATGAGGCACGATTCTCTTGCCTCCTCCTGCAGAGGTCACTTTGTTTAGAGGCTTTTTATTAAAATTATTAAATTTTAATTATTATTAAAAAAATGATCCTAGAATTATCACAAAACAACAAACCTACTTGCCACTAGTAAAGTAACTGCATAACAAAGTTGTTTATGATGCTACTGAACATGCCCCTGAAACTGGTTGTATCTGCAGATACCTTACTATACATTAATGAAATAAAATTCATTTGAGCAACAGTTCCAGTATTCATTCCACCCACAATGAAAATGTACCTACATTTATAAAAGTATAGCAATATTCGTTGTCTTCCAATACTACCCTTTTCCACAGCATACCTCCTGGTTGTTTCAAACCCATAACGCTTTAGGAAGAATAGTTTTAACTTGCTGATGTTGCCAGAACAAAGTTTCAGCCAATTTCTAATGGAAACTAAGTAGTCAATTAAAACTTACTCTGTAATGTCTCACAACTAAAGTGCTGACTAAAAAACAAGAGCAAAGAGTCATTACCTTGGGTTTGTGGTACAGAAGTTTATATTTGAACACAGCTGGCTCTGAGTCACCCAGTTCCCATGACAGCCTCTCCAAGCTGTATTGATTTGTAGAGGAAAAAAGCACTGTAAATCTACTTCAGCTGAATTGCATCACTGTTGAGGCTGGTTTTAAAAGGCAAATTAAATGTCTTCTGTTTCTAACTGAACAGCAGATGTAGCTGTCTTTCAATTTGCTTGAAACTCTAGTTACAGAATACTGCTATATCTGACAGTTCCATTGTTTAAAATGTGTAAAGGCAGAATATTCAAACTTAACAAGAACACACTTCTTTATGCTCCTGGCTTTCCAGAATATTTTTTTCTTTTTGGAGGGAGGAGGGATGAAGCGGGAGAACTACTGTTTGCTTAGTAGTAGTGTTCATTTTTGAAGTTTTCCTTTAAAGCACAGAGGAAATTAAAGCAAAAGTCAGCCTCTCCTCTAGGGAATGAGACCTCACAAATATTCAAGCAGAGGTTATGAGACGACAAAGGATAAAATATCATTGTGAGCAGGAAGCCAGCAGAATTATAATTTCAGGTAACACACAAAGAATCTTTGATAAATTATTCATGTGATCTATTGCAATAGAGAAGAGGAATAAAGTAGGACAAACATCTTCACAACTTGAAAAAGAATAATCTGTTTTCCTTCAACATCTGGCAATTGCTTTATTCCAGATGTTTCTCATTAGTGTCCTGGTCGCATCCATATTTGGAGGGTAGGGAAACAAGTAAATTTTCTACAAAACAAAAATGTTTAAAGGGAACTCACCATCCTTTACACTAGAGACAGACAACTCGGTATCATCTGAATATTTAAAGATAACTCCCATAATCCTTTCCCACAGGCTATGCAGGTGTGGGTTGATAGGAACAGAGGCCCGAATATCAGGAAGCAACCAAAATGGTCATCCCTGCTATCTATATTTAATTACATGATTAAACACTTTAATTTTGGTAATAGCATTAAGACCACACAGCATTAAGGCAACACTTCAGATATATCAGTCACAATTTATGATAGTACATTTGGACAAAGCTGTTTTAAGGCAATCAGTTACACTGAAATAAATGACATTTATTGTTGAGCCAAAATGCAAATGTGCCACTTGTGAATTTCCCAACTGGAAACTTAATTTCTTCTTCTTGCCTAATAAGTTACATTTATATGGTTTCACAAATTACAATATAGAAAGAGAATTTTATAGACAGTGATGCTTATTGGTACTAATACACTGAATAAGCAGATCCACATATTTCAGGTGTATTACATTACTCCTATATGAGACTGTTCAGCAGTAGAAACATAAATCCCAAACATCTCTAAAAAGAAACCGGCAGATAAAAAAGTATTTATTTATAATACAGAAAGGTTGATGGAGGCCAAAGCTCTGCTGCTTTCTTATTTGATCGAAACAGATGTCCAGTTTCACTTGCATTTCTCAGCAATATAATATAGTTTTGATTACCAACAGCCTTAAAAGACAAACACACTGTCATTTTAAGGATAAAGAGACAAAACAGCCTCCTCCATTATTCAAAAGATAGTGGGCTCAGAAACTATTTTTGGTGTATAAGATGCACTTTTTTCCTCAAAAAAAAAGGAGGCTGAAACTCTGGCTGCATCTTATACACTGAATACAGCATTTTTTGCTTCCTGAGAGCTCCTGGGATTTGGGGAGGGCAGAAATGAGCAAAAAACTGGCAATTTTGCCCCAGATCCCAGCAGCACTCTATAAGCCTCTATAAGGCTATGTATGCAATTTTTTTTTTGACAAAAAATGGGCCCGTTTTCATGAAAAATGGGCCATTTTGGGGAGGTTTGCAGAGTGCAAAAACTTTTTTTCTCCTTTAGGAAAGCTCTTTAATTAGAGTGATTGATGAGAAAGAACATTGGTCTTACCTGAACGTGTCTTTTAAGAGGAGGGGAGGGAGTGGTCACCTGTGGGTATTCTCAAAGCCTGATTGGTCCAAAGATTGAGAGCAAAGACTTAAATACTGGTGCCTTCCAATCAGTTTCTCGAAGTTGAACCGTAGAACTGAAAACAAACACAACAACAACAAAACCCCCAGCACCACCCAGGCCCTCCCCTTGGCCCCAACAGAACAACACTCAGGGCGGGTTGTGACCACTCCCTCCCCTCCTCTTAAAATACACGTTCAGGTAAGACCAACGTTCTTTTTCTAGAGGAGGGAGGGAGTGGTCACCTGTGGGACATACCCAAGCTATAGTCCCAGGGAGGGAGAACAAGAAACCACTAGGACCCAAGGGGAACATCAGCCGCCACCCTCTGCAAGACCCTCCGACCAAACGACGTGTCCGCAGATGTGAAGGCTGACAATATATCTACGTAGGTTGGTCCAAGACATTACCAGGAATGAAACACCACTTCAAGGAGACATTTGAGGTAAAAAGTTGCTTCTATTATTTGAAAGGTATTTTTCAAATGAGGATGTCCTATTTGAAAGCTCTCTTCTTTGAATTATTTATTTTTTAAGTGGTATGTAGGCAACAGCTCTTAAAAGTAGCCTAACTTTATAAAGTAGTTATCGTGAATCACATCAATTGCTCCTAATGCCAGTCAGCTAATTATGTCAAATTACAATCCCAAACCTGGCTTTGGTATAAGTAGTCTTCCCTTTGATAACATTCAGAAGTGATTCGGATAGCTGAGTTAGTGGGACATATTATTGCGGGTGTTAAAGCAGCAACTTGTACAACAGCATCTGTTGGTATCCATAGTAAATAGTACAAGTCTCCCTAAAATAGGGGAAAATTTTCAGCATAAGAAGGGCTCTTCACTACAGGTAGTTCTCAACTTATGACCACTTGCTTAATGACAGTTTGAAGTTATCATAGACTCAAACCAGTTGCAGCACTTATGGGATTTAATTGTAATCAAGGACTACCTACAAATGGAAAAAGAGCTGTAACTGGTGTAGACAGTGCTGGCTTAAATGATGGACAAAGTCTGAAGTATGAAACAACTCCTTCAATTGGCATTTCCATATCTTAAAAAACTAAACAACCTTGACATATGTGGACATGATTTGCACAGGAGAAAAAAAAAGTCTAAAGCATCCGAAGAGTTCAACAATATATAATTTAGAGCTGCTATAATTGTAGAATCTCTGCTGTAATATTTATATTCTGGCAGTTTGTTTATCACTAAAGAATTAAATCTACATCTTCCAATTTTAATCGAAAAAATGTTTGCAGAAAGCTATGTCAAAGAAAAGACTTCCGGCCTAATACTAACCCTAAAAAAAAGTCTTGCAGATGTAATAAATATGTTTAATATCATAACCATTTGCAATTTTCTCTTTCAGCTTCCCCAGAAAGGCAATGGGGAAGCCGGCAGGGAAGGTTGCAAGCTGCCACTGCCTGCCAAAGCAATTCCCTCTTATCTTAGGGCTGGCAGAAAGAGCTGCTTGCTGAAGAGACCTGAACTCTTTTTGGGAAGTGCAGAAATGTACTCCATTCTGGCACCCTGCCAAAGTAGTTTAGTTCCCTTCCATGCATGGGAGCATAGTAACCAAGCTCCAATCCTGAAGATTTGAGCTCCAAAATAGAGCTCAAAGAGAATTTATAATGTAACATAGATACTCCTAACTAAAGAAAAATGTCTTTCTAATTCCTCCTATTCCTCCTAAAAACATTTTTCAGGCTATCATATATTTAAATACTATCATATATGTATCCCATTATGTTTTAGAACATAAAATGAGATTATTTTCAACAATCCTAAATAGTCAGTTTAACTACAGTTTTATGGTTGAATGCCAGTCCTCTGAGAAAAAATATAGTCAAAATTAAATTGAAGAATAAAATAGGATCTTGCCATGATAGCAAGCAAGCATTTGGTTAAAAATATGATCCAGTTGTTTGTCTCAATAGAAGTCTTTGTCTTTTTGTGCAGATGAAAGCAGGTGCCACATAGCATTATTAATTTCTTGAACTTAAAAAAGAGAAACTTCAACTACAAAAACTTCAGGGTCTGCTAACTTTAAAAGTTGTTAAAGTGTACAAATGGCAAGGAATAAGGTGATGAATAAGGTAATTTACCTCATAAATGTGTGATGGATCTTACAAGAATTTATTTTGTGACCTTCAGTCAAAAAAAATAAGTTCAGAATATCTTAAGGGGCATTTCAGAAATGAGTACCTCTGGGCCTTCCAAATGAGAATGCTTGCTACTTGGAACAAGAGAACAAAGTGTCCCAATTAACAATTCTAAAGAGATCTGAAGAAAAGTCACAAGAAGATTTTAAACTTTCAGAAGAGTAAAGAATTTTGATGAAGCTGAACAATGGCAAACAGGCTATAGCTGTGATCATTGAAGATGAACAAACTGAGCAGGAGTGTGAGCAATTCTTGGATTCTAGAAGTTCTAAACAGTGCCCATAAAGCTCATGCACAAATTTCTATGGATAGGAATCGAAATGATGAATAGAGCCTTATTCTAGTTTTTAGAACTAGCTTTTCAACAACATAAGGAGGGGGGGGGGATGATGGTATGGTTTTATATTGTGGTTTTAATGCTGTAAGCTGCCCAGAGTCACCTGTGTATAAAAAGGGTGGCCATATAGATTTGTTTAAAAATAAATAAAATAGCAAAGTTGGTGATTGAATGGGTACAGTTACATGTTTAACCAAACTGTATTATATTGTTTAAAATTAAAAACATCACTTTTCAGGCAGGGATCAAGGATTAAGGGTTGTGATAAATAAGTATTTTTGATGTACTAGAAGCTATTTGTAGAACTTTTAGTTCATTAACTTGTGGTTAATTGTTTAACCATGATACTTGTAAGCCACTTTTATTTGCTTGATTGAAGTGGCTAAAATAGCTATAATAAATGAATAAGGCGAATCCTACTCAGGTTTAATATGTGAATATACTTCTTAAAACTAATATCATTTAAATCTAGCAACCTCTAAATCTGCATATTTGCTAATTCTCTAGTTATTTCCGATATCCTGTTATCTCAAACAGGAGCCTATTTTGTTTATGAAAACAAAATGCCCTCTATAAAGTGAACTCTCATATTTTTAGGGCTATTCAGAGCTTGGGTGTCAGTTCCTAAACATGTACAGATTTTAAGCTTAATGGGTGTGGGGAGGAGGGACGTCACATATGGAGCTAAGCTGAACTTTATTTTTACAGTTGCCTGATTCACTAATAAACTTCAATGACTGGGCTTATCTATTTTCCATAACATTTTTTCTCTCTAGAGGAAAGCTGAACAGTCTATAAAGGAGGAGGATGGAATAACAAAATAATCAAAATAAAAACAATGAAACACTTAAAAGCTTATTTTAAAAATCAGAAAAAATATACAACAATCTTGGATCAGATTGTCTGCATGAAAAGACAGAACTTCAATTGTTTTTGGAAAGAAAACAATACAGAGGCCAGCTGAATGTCCCTTGAAAATGGTTTACATTTTGCACTAAGGCAGAAAGAACCAAGCAAACTACAATGGACTGAGCAAATACTTCTTGCCAGAAATGTGAACCTAGCCACTGTTGTTGCATCTTTATCTTTATTCTTATCCTTTTTATAATGTTAAATATTTTTTGTATATACAGAACTGTATTTTTTGATGAGATGTTTTTACAACCAAAAACAATATAGTTAATCCTTGCTTAATAGTATAGCCCTTATTGTCATTGTACAAAATAAATACAATGAAATTGGTTAATGTCCACCCATTTAGCAAACAGTCAATGTTACGACAATGTTGAATAAGGCGGACTTAAGAATCTTAATATTCTTTGTAGATATGGCTGTTGGAGCATACCCTAGGTCACATGATAATGATTTGGGCACTTGGCAACTGGCTTGTAATTATACTGCTGCAGCATTCTAAAATAACGTGATCACCATTTGCAAACTTCACTACCAACTTCTGGCAAGCAAAAACAATGAAGAAGCTGGCAAGAGGTTGCAAATAGTGATCGTGTGACCCAGGACGCTTCAATTGTGCAGGATTTCCCTAACAACAGCAATTGGGACTATTGGTGCAGTCAGGTAACATGTCTGATGATTGCATTGCTTAGTGATGGAATTCCTGGTTCCAATTATCCTTGATAAGCAAGGTTACATGTACATGAATATAGGTAAATATAGGTAAAACTTATGTGAATAATAACCCTAAAGAATCCCAATATATACCCAATATATTCATGGGAATCTACAAGCACAAAAAATTAGTGGACTTAGCTCACAGATGATTTGCTGTTTAAAAACCAGGTAAATATCTTCAAGCACTAGATTCAGGTTATTCAGGGTAGTACATAGAATAACAAATATAAGAACTTCCACTTTGTACGTGTGTATGTTTGTATATGTATGTGTGTATATATCAGTGGTGGGATTCAAATAATTTACCAAGCGGTTCTCTGCCCTAATGACCATCTGGGTAAGTGGGGCTCAGTGGTCATGTGACTGGTGGGCATGGCCAACTCAAGGTCACTCAGGTCGATGGGCGCTTTGCCTTAGCTGTTACAATGTAATGAGGGTTAACCAGAGAGGCAGTTTCTGTAAGCAGGTCAATAAAGATTAGGCTAGAAACAATACTAGAATGTTTCCTTCCTGCCTTCCTTACAGAATTAGCCCTGTAAAGTGGAAAAAAACAAAAGGAGATTTCTTCCAATAATCGGTTCTCTGAACTACTTAGAAAGCTACCAACCGGTTCTCCCAAATAGGTGCGAACTGGCTGAATCCCACCACTGGTGCACGCGCACACACACACACACACACACACACACACACACACACACACACACACACACACAAAGACACACACATACACACAGGAAAGTGTATATAAATGGGGGAAGCAAGGGAAGGAGAGGCTAGATTGGAAAATTAATGTAGAGTCCTTGAATCTATAACTGCTTTAAGAAGATCAGAAACCACTTCTTTTCTCTACAATTTTTTTAAAATTTCTTTTATGGGTTTTACTTTGTTAAAATTTTATTCAATAAATTTATTTTTTAAAAAGAACAAAATCAATATAGATTTCAAACAACTCTGTTGAAATCACTTGTCCATCAAATGTAATACGTTATTCTTTTTAGCATTAGTGGTCTTGCCATTTTGGTTTGTGCTACATTCCATTTTTAACTCTGGAAACTCAAGAATGCTTGATTTTTGATAAGCACATTGCCCTTAATTTCTATTGGGATAGTCATTTGTTTGCTTTAGCTATCATTTGTTTCACTGACATTTAATGACCTTTAGTGACCTCTTTTTGTCTCCTGCATGCATTCCAATACTCATGAAAATATACAGTATAAAATTCTCAAAACAAGCCAAGGCTAATGTGGGATAGGCTGAACTGACTTATCAGAAAGAGCCTCCAAATTTATTCAGATCTACAGAAAACTTTCTAACCCATTCCTCAGCCTTAATAACACTTGACCAGAAAGTTAATGAAAGGCCTCCAATACAGCTATTTTAAAAACTAAACAGAATCAACTAAACAGAATCTAAACAGAATACTGATGATTAAAAATAGAATATTATGATAATAGTAACTGTGACTAGAGAGCTAAAAGGCTCTGTAGTTTTCTGATTGAAGCTTGACTGCCTGTTCCCAAAAGATGCAAATACCTTTTGCACTGCAACTGACCTACAGTAGAAAGTGTGATTATTGGGGGCGGAGGGGAGGAAATAATTTCACAAAACAAAAAAAGGGAGGTCATAGCCCTGCAGCTAGTTGGAAAAAAATCTTGTTGTCTGGCATAATAATAAGAATCCTACTAAGAATACACTTACAATATAAGAAGACAAACAAGATAAACGTCTTAGATAAATATGTTTGCAAAAAGAAATGTCCTATGGTAAATTAGCACTCACATTTTCTAGATTCAAGAATGATGTGTTAATCACTATACCCAATTGGCTCTCTAATCTATCATATAGTATGCACACATTTTTCTATCTCCATTTCAAGAGAACCCGCTTGAAAGTAGAGTAATGAAGGGGAAATATGCCCCTGTTGCTGGAGATCAAGATGGATATATCCTTAGTGCTGTTTTTATTGTTTGATATAGCTGTGTAGCTTCACCATTTTTTTCTTGGTCTGAGCTCTTGTTTTACTAACTGGGTTGGAATAACAATGCAGTACATATTCCACTAAAGCAAATGCTAGCAAATGCTTCCACTGCTTTCAAAAAAGTTTGATACATCTCATCTGATATGCATATAAATGGGAGATCACCAGAAAATCTCAAGGCTATAGTTTAGACTAAAAATTCAATAAAACATCTCAAAAGAGGACAACAGCAACCCAATTATGTTGTCAAGAAAACTACATGGATATAGAACTGTGCTCTATTGAGGCAAATCTTTATTTTTTCATATTTGGTATGATGTAGCTCATTCAAAGCCATGAATGAAATAATCACCACATTAAAATTTTGGAAAAGATAAGCACCAAATTTACAAGCACTTTGAGGCAAACAAAGTCATAACCATAAGTCAATATGGGTTTGTCAAAAGCAGATTGTGCCAGACAAATCTTATTACATTCTTTAAAAATGGGACAAAATTACAATGGGACATGGGGTGACATAATATCTAAGAGGCTGCCACAAAGAAGAGAGGGTCAACCTATTCTCCAAAGCGCCAGAAGGCAAGACAAGAAGCAATGGATGGAAACTAATCAAGAAGAAAAAGAACGTTGGTCTTACCTGAACGTGTCTTTTAAGAGGAAGGGAGGGAGTGGTCACGTGTGGGTATTCTCAAAGCCTGATTGGTCCAAAGACTGAGAGCAAACTCTTAAATACTGGTGCCTTCCAATTCTGGCCCAGTTTCCTCAAAGGCGAACAGTAGAACTGAAACAACAAAAAACAACCAACCCCCCAGGAACCCCTGGGCCCTCCACTTGGCCCCGAAGGAAACCCCCGGGGCGGGTCGTGACCACTCCCTCCCTTCCTCTTAAAAGACACGTTCAGGTAAGACCAACGTTCTTTTTCCAGAGGAAGGGAGGGAGTGGTCACGTGTGGGACATACCCAAGCTTTAGTCCCAGGGAGGGAGAACAAGAAAACACTATGGCCCAAGGGGAACATCAGCCGCCACCCTCTGCAAGACTCTCCGACCAAAAGACATTCAGCAAAGGCATCCAGACGATAATGTCAGATGAAAGGCGTCAGAGAAGCCCAAGTGGCCGCACGACAAATGTCTTCAAATGGGGCCCTCGTGGCCCATGCCGCCATGGTCGCGGCACTCATTCATTCATTTCATTTTATTGGTCTTGTATGCTGCCCACTCCCGAAGGACTCCGGGCGGCTGACAATAAACAAGGGGGGGGGATAAATAGACAAATAGACAAACAACAATTTAAAATACACAACATTCATAGTTACAGTGGGGCTGGCTATTTCAACAGCCCCCCCCCGCCTGCCGGAGCAGCCAGATCTTGGTGGCTTTGCAGAAGGCCGGGAGAGTAGTAAGGGTCCGGATCTCCACGGGGAGATCGTTCCAGAGGGCTGGAGCTGCAACAGAGAAGGCTCTCCCCCGGGGAGTCGCCAGCCGACATTGGCTGGCAGATGGGATCCGGAGAAGACCTAGTCTGTGCGATCTGATCGGTCTATGGGAGGTAATTGGCAGGAGGCGGTTTCTCAGGTACCCAGGTCCAATGCCATGTAGGGCTTTATAAGTAACGACTAGCACCTTGAAGCGAGTCCGGAGACTAATGGGTAGCCAGTGCAGCTCGCGGAGGATAGGTGTAACGTGGGTGTACCTGGGTGCACCCACAATTGCTCACGCGGCTGCATTCTGGACTAGCTGAAGTCTTCGAACACTCTTCAAGGGCAGCCCCATGTAGAGCACTCCTTCTAGAATGGGCCGTGATGCCTGACGGAGCCGGGCGACCAACCGCTCCATAGGCCTCCGCAATGGCCTGACGCAGCTAATGGCCAATGGTGGCCGAGGACACCCTGGAACCTAGCGTTCCCGGCTGGAATGAAACAAACAAGGCCTCCGACCTACAGACCCCCTGGGTCTGCCAGAGGTAGATCCGCAGAGCCTGGCGCACGTCCAACCGATGCCAGAGCCGCTCCCTATCATTGGATGGGCCTGGGCAAAAGTCAGGCAGGATGATCTCCTGAGCCCTATGAAAGGGAGTGTTCACCTTCGGGATGAAGGTAGGATCAAGGCGAAGCACCACCCTGTCCTGGTGAAAATGGCAAAGGTCGTCCCTGGAAGCGCCCAGTTCTGAAATATGACGGGCGGAGGTAACCACCACCAGGAAAGCAACTTTCAGAGACAAGAACCGTAGATGAACAGACCGGAGAGGTTCAAATGGGGCCCCCATCAAAGCCCTGAGAACCAGGGGAAGATCCCACGTGGGGGACCTGTGAACAGGGGGAGGCCTAACATTAGCCGCCCCCTTCAGAAAACACTTGATCAGGGGAACATGGGAGAGAGAAGAAGACCCCAACCCCCCAGAAGCAAAGACAAAGCCGCCACCTTTTGTGAAATCAAGGCCCTTCTGCAGGAAGTCCAAGGAGTTGGGAATAGTAGCCCTGTTGGGAGAAATGCCAAGAGGAGAACACCACCGGACAAAGGCCGACCAGGTGGAATTGTAGATGCGGGTCATTGACGGACGCCTAGACCCCTCGATGGTACGAATGACCCCGGAGGACAGGTTAGCCCTCCTCAGTAACTGCCGTTCAAGAGCCAGGTGGTCAGATGGAGCCACTGAGGCTCCGGGTGAAGCAGGGCTCCCTGCTGCAAGACCACCTCCGCCTGCGGAATCCTCCACGGAGGAGCCACCGACAGCTGGACCAGGTCTGCGAACCAGGGCCTCCTGGGCCAATAAGGAGCCACCACAATGACTAGGGCCTTCTTCACCACCACCTTCCTGATGGTCCCCGGAATGAGGGGGATGGGAGGAAATGCATACAGAAGGCCCGCGGGCCACCTGCTCCTGAAGGCATCCGTGCCGTCCGCAGACCTGGACTGGAAACGGGTGAAAAATCAGGGAAGTTGTGAGTTGGTGGGCGAAGCGAACAGAGCCCGGAGATGTGCTCCGACACCAAGGACAACAGGTACCTCTCCACCCAGGTGCCCAGCCACAGAGCCTCCAGCCAGAGAGCCCGAGAGTGGGTCCCCCCTTGACGATTGATGTGTGCCTTGGTGGCCACATTGTCTGTCAGGAGGAGCATGTGACGCCCCTCCACCGAGGTCCGAAAGTGTCGCAGAGCCAGGCGGGCCACCTTCAACTCCAAACAATTTATGTTGTGGCGGAGATCCGAGGCCGTCCACCTGCCCTGAGCCATGCAGGACCCCACCAGGTACCCCCACCCGAACAGACTCATGTCCGTGGTAACGGTCACCTTGTTCGGCTCCCAGAAGCAGCAGTCCCGCTGAATGGCCGGGGAAAGCCACCACCCCAGCAAGACTCGGACCCCCACCAGGAGGTGGAGAGTCCAAAGAGAATTGCTCAATCTCCCCCTCTGAAAGGGGATGAGTACCCACTCGAGGGGCCAAAGGTGAAGTCTGGCCCACGGGACAATCCCGATGCAAGAGACTATCTTGCCCAATAACTGTCAGTCGCCCCGTGTTCAGCAAAGCAAACGTGGGGAAGTCCTTTGCAGGCAGCTAGAACTGGCTGCCCGCAAAGGACCTCCCCAGACTTGTTTTGATGAGCATGAAGCGACTGACGGTAGTTTGTGCCGGCCGCAGCCGCTCAAACTAGCATCAGTCACCCCCGTGTTCAGCAAAGCAAGCCCGGGGAGGTCCTTTGTGGGCGGCCAACCCTAGCCGCTTGCGCCCGGCGCTGCAGCCTCCTCCTCCAACAGCACTGCCAGATTTGCCACCCAACACTGCGGATGAGGTGAAGCTGCCAAAGCTCCCACCAGCACCCCTGCCCAGCTGAGGTGTTCTGAGTGGAGGGGGAGCCACCGCCACCGCTGCCATGGGCAGGGGCGCCAGCGGGAGCTTTGGCGGCTTCACCTCCGCTGCAGTGCTGGGCAGCAAATGTGGTGGTGCTGTTGGAGGAAGAGGAGGCGGCAGCGGCAGCAGTTATTCTAGTGGCGGCGGGGGCTCATCGGCATCTTCCGTGGCAGCCCTGCCACCTGTGAAAAAAAAAACGAAGATGGAGCCGATCCACACAGATGACGTCGCCGCAACATGACTGGAGGAGGAATTCTGGGAGTTGAAGTCCACAAGTCTTAAAGCTGTCAGGTTTGAAGACCCCTGGGTTTTTTTTAAAGGGTTAGGGGTGCAAGGATCTTGTAACAACAGGTTTAAAATTTGTGTGCTTCAAATGCCAGACTTTCTGAGCCAACATTTTTGTTGCTAAGCAGGAGCGTTGTTAAGTGATACTGATATTATATAACACTTTTAATTAAGCGGGTACCTTGAATAAACATAACTTTGAGTTTCAAATAATACTGATTTCGGTGTTGTCTTAGGTGACATCTGTGAAAAAAATTCAAGTGCTCAGGGATGAAAATGTGCCGCTCAAACACTATACTTTTCTGCTCACACTGAAAAAAAATTAGAAGGAACATTGCTTCCGCGAACGCTTCCCGCCAGTTGACATAGGCTGCTCTGACGCTCCTGGGACAGATGCACCACCCCCGACATGGAGTCTATGACCGTCCCCAGGTGGAGAATGCGCATGGAGGGTAAAAGGTGGCTCTTGGGGAAGTTCACCGAAAACCCCAGGCTCTGAAGGCTCTGAATGGTGAGCCAAAGGTCCGAGATGGCCTGAGGGGGAGACCCCGCCTGAACCAAGAGATCGTCCAAACAACATTGGAGTCGTACCGGGATGGAGCACAGATGAGCCGCCAGGGCCACCAGAACCTTTGTGAAGGTCCGGGGAGCCGAAGCCAGCCCGAAGAGAAGAGCCCTGTATTGGTAGTGGCAGTTCCCGTGAGAGAACCTTACAAACCTGCGATGACCAGCCATAATAAGGATGTGAAGATAGGCCTCCCTGAGGTCTACCGAAGCCAAGAAGTCCCCCCTCTGGACGCCCTGAAGGATAGACTTGAGGGAGGACATTTTGAAATGCCTGTACACTAGAAAACAGTTCAGGTGTTTGAGGTCCAGAATTGCTGTCCAGCCCCCCGAGCTCTTCGGAACCACGAACAGATTGGAGTAGTGGCCCAGGCCCCGTTCCTCTAAAGGAACTGCCTCCACTGCCTGAATGTCAAGAAGGTGTGCGATGGCCTGATCCATCAGGCGGCGGCGCTCCAGGCTCCGGGACGGAGGGAACAACCTGAAAGATTTGGAGGGTTGGAGAGAAATTCTAACCTGAGACCGTGACGAACCGTGGTTCGGACCCAAGCATCCGATGTGATCTTGTCCCATTGATCCTGGAAAGGCGGCCGCCGATGGGACGACTCGGGTTTGAGTCACTTCCCCCGTGGTAGGGACGGCCACGTCCTCCACGAAACGGCCACCTGGACTGGTGCTAGAAGCGGTTTCTGTCCTGAAAAGATGACTTGGGAAACTGTCTGTCAGATCGGAAAGAAGAAAAACGCTGGTTATAGTCATAATCAGAAGCTCTCTACTGTTGCCTACGATAAGGATGAGACTTAGACTTGGGCTTCTTAGTGTTAGATGGAAGAACTTTCTTCTTGCCTTTATTCTCGACTAGAATGGGGTCGAGGGCCTCCCCAAAAAGATTAGGCCCCTTGAATGGAGCGGCCGCTAAGTTCCACTTGGCCTTGTTGTCCATCTGCCAGTGACACAGCCATAGGACCCTGTGAGATGTGACAGAAGTGGCCAAAGCACTGGACACAAACTTGACCGTGTCCAGGGTTGCATCAGCAGAAAACTGGCAGGCCACCATGATCTTGAAGAGATCCTGGTGGAGCCGTTCATCCTGGATGGGAAAGACCATTGGCTTACCTGAAGGGTCCTTCTCTGTGCACCGCGGGAGAGTGCAAGCAATGGGTTATTTCAGTCTGCTTGCCCTGGACTGAGAAGTCTTTTCCCTGGACATGCCTCCTTGTGTGGCTACATTCTCCAGAAAAAATAGAATAGTCTAGACCGTGAGGATGGCATAAAAGGAGACCAAGTTCAAGTCAGGAAATAATGTCACCACGTATCCCGGGACAAACTGGGTGAGTTGGACTCTCCCACGGTGCACAGAGAAGGACCCTTCAGATAAGTCTTTCTCCTGTGCACCGCTTGGAGAGTCCAAGCAATGGCACATACCTAAGTTACTGTCCATCGGGGCAGGCAGAAAGAAGGTCCCGGGATTCATTCGCCTGGAGCACTCTCCTGCCGAAGGTCACCTCAGCCGAGGCAAATACATCAAGCTTGTAATGTCTGACGAAAGGAGAAGGTGAATACCACGTGGCCGCCCGACAGATCTCCTCGATCAAAGCCTGGGTAGCCCAGGCCGCCAAGGTGGCGGCGCTCCTCGTAGAGTGGGCAATGATGTTACGTGGAACCACCCGAGACTGGCCCTCGTAGGCGGAGCGATGCATGCCCTCAACCATCTTCCCACGGTGGTGAAGGTGACCTCCTTGCCCAGAGAACCAGGCTGGAAAGATATGAACAAGGCCTCAGACTGACGGAAGTCTGAGGTCCGGTGGAGGTAGACCTTCAGGGCCCCCGAACATCCAGTGTGTGCCAAGAGCGCTCACGTGCATTGGAAGGGCGCGGGCAGAAACTCGGCAAGATGACTTCTTGTGCCCTATGAAAGCGGGTGTTGACCTTCGGAATGAAGGAAGGATCGAGTCTTAAAACGACCCTGTCGGGATGAACAATGCAAAGGTCTTGACGAACCGACAAGGCCGCCAACTCGGAGATACGGCGGGCAGAGGTGATGGCTATCAGGAAGGCCGTCTTCAGCGTGAGGTGACGAAGAGAAACGGAACGCAGAGGCTCAAAAGGTGGAGCGGTGAGCGCTTGGAGCACCACGGACAGCTGCCAGGTGGGGTATCGATGGATGGTGGGCGGACGCAGGTTTGAGGTGCCCTTCAGGATTGATTTGAATAGGCTGTGCTTGAAAAGGCCCGAAAAGGCTGGGCGTCGGAAGGAAGGTCCTCATCATCAGACATCTGATGGAGATCCTGGCCAGGGTCCTCAAGGGCAGAGGCCTCACTGACCACGGAAGACTCAAGAGAGGGGTGGCGCACATGCTTTGGTGGGGAAGGGCCAGCCTGAGCGGGCTGAGGAGGGCCCAAGGACGGAAGTTCACGCTTCTGCATGGCAGCCTCGATGCCCTTTGCAATGGCCCGGGTCACCACCCCTTGCATGTGAGGGGAGAACTTGGAGTCAGAATCTGAATCCATATCCAGATCAGCAGGCTCCCCTTGAAGAGGAAAAGGACCTGCAGGAGGGTTGGGCCTGGAAGGTTCCACAGGGGCAGGTCCCTGGTCATAGGACCAGGAAGGAGTTGGAGAAGAGGGAGCCAAGGATCTGCCAGGAGATAAATCCTGCGACTCAACCTCCTCAGCCAACAAGACCGCGGGGTCCTCCCTGGGAGGGGGCAGGGCTGAGGATCCCCCAGGAGTAGAAGATGGGGGATTTCCTTCTCCGTCAGGCGTCTAGCCCTCTCAAACTGCTTGTCAAGGGCCCTCTGGCGCCTTTCGGCATCCCTAGCCTCAGCTACAGAGGGGATCTTGGGGTGTTTACCCTTGCTGACTACCCTAACCCTGCCTGAACCATGCTCCATAGGAAGGGGGGGGAAGCCTCGCTTGGAATCTGCGGGAGACCCTGTCTACTAGCGAAAGAACCTGAAGTAGAGGGATCCATGGTGAATGATCACACAGGTAGATCAGACAAGTGCAGGGAGGTGGCAGGAAACTGGAAGCTCTGACTGGCTACTCTGCAACAAAGGAATAAAGAGGAAAACATAAGTTGAAGCACTCAAATGATCCAAAACCACATGAACATGAATACAAGGTACAGAGAGAGAGTGCCAGAGAAAGAGCAGAGGGGGTGGAGGCCAAGGGATCTGCAGTGCAAACCGCAAGATTAATCGGGGAACCAGAGGAAAACCCAGGTGCCTGCGAAGAAAAAAAGGGGAAAATTTAAATTGCCAATCAGGCAGGCCCCGGGAGCCTCTCTGTGCCAGAGCGCAGGCCACAGATGGCACTGGCGCTAGCGCCGCATGGCGATCGATGAAGATGGCAGAAGGACAGTTGAGGGATAGTTGAGGGCCCCCGCTGTACCCCCTGTTCACCCAGCGGCTGCCTGATGAGACGGAGCTGAAGCGGTGGGCTTGGGCATAAAAGGGCGTGAAACACCTTCACCCAAAATGGCCTCCGCAACAGCGTGGGAGGAAAGGAGGATGAGTGTGGAGCGAATGCAGCTAAAACCGCCGGTCTCGCTCACCTCCCGGCAGGCTAGACCTTGCTGGGGCCAGAAATGAAAAAACTGCAATAAACCAACAAATTATGGCCAGCGCAGCCTCGCTGCGAGTCCTAGAAGCCTTGCCGTCGATCACCACGCCCTTAAAAAGGCAAGCGGCAGGTCTCCAAAGCCGGCTGTGAAAACGTGGCATGGAGAGACCTCCCCCACTCACTGTCTGCCTCCCAGCCTCCGAGAGGCTCAAATGCAGCAATCCAGGCTGCTCAGGGACAAGGAAGAAAGAGGAAGAAGATTTAAAAAGGGAAAAGACCAGAATGGAGAGTCCAAGCCAAAGGGAAAAAAACCAAGTAGCTGGAGCTCACAGAATTCAATCAGATCGGGCTGGACTGAGAATTTTTTCTGGAGAACGTAGCCATGCAAGGAGGCATGGCCAGGGAAAAGACTTCTCAGTCCAGGGCAAGCAGACTGAAATAGCCCATTGCTTGGACTCTCCAAGTGGTGCTCAGGAGAATATGCTCCTGGAGCTGCTTAAGCCACATGACTGTGGCCCGGTTATAATAGGAGGCCGAGGTCGCGGTCTTGATAGCCCAAGCAATGGCATTAAAGTTCTTTCTCAAGTTAAGCTCAGTGCGCTTATCCTCCGGTTCAATTTATCTGCCGCATTGCCCGATACCACTGGAGAGGAGGAGACGAGGGCGGCCACCAGAGTGTCAACGGCCGGTAACTGAATGGCCTGAGCAAAGGCCTGCTCCACATTATAGTGCCGGCAGTCATTACTCCCAGGAGTTGAGAAATTGGAAGACTAAGCCCACTGGTTGGTCAGGACCTCCATAAATAAGGGAGGAGCCGGAATCTCCTCCTTATTCATGGCCGTGGCAGAAAACATAGCCATGTCAGGATCCCTAGCCGGAGGTATCGAAGGATTCCCCATCCCCACCTTGGTGGTTTTCCTTGCCTTGTCCACGAGAATCTTGAACATGGCTGGGACAAAGAGGCCTGAAGAAGAGGGCTCATCAGAGTGGGGCCGCATCCTCGTCCTTTGAGAAACCCATATCCTGGAGATTTCCCCCCCATGACCGAAGCTTCGCTAACCATGGAAGGAGTGGAAGCCCGAAACTGGGACCAGGCCGTACCCCCATGCTTGAAAGAAAAGGAACTCCTATCCCGCTGGGCAATGCCACGTGAAATGGCTGCAGAAATGAGCCTCTTAAGGCCTTCAGGGAGGTTATCCAAATCCTCTACATCACCATAAGCAGAACTAGGCCTCTGAGGAGCCAACCTCCAAAGGATCACCTGAAGGAGAGGGGGATCCCCTCCTCCTGGAATATGCCTGAGGCCTGTCGGGAGAGATTGAGGAAGAAGAACGGCTAAACCCCCTAGGGGAAGACAGGCTAGAAATAGGCCTGAGAGGAGACCGGGACCTGTCTCGGGATGAGGGCCTGGCTGATTTGGCTAGCCTCTCTGCCCTGGCAAATGTCCTTTCAATCGCCCTGTGCCGCCTGGCCTCCTCACTGGTGGAGGACCTCAATGGGCACTGGGTAGCCAAGGACACTGGGGAGGAACCCCTTGCCCCATCT